>NC_134700.1:140979052-142294052 GCF_043290135.1 Rhipicephalus microplus | reverse complement strand
ACTTAAAGTATAACGAACCAACTTGTCCACTGTTCAAAAATTGATGGCTATCCACATATTGATGTCACAAGGAAGACACAGCTGCAGAAATATATCAAAGAGTAAGTTTCCTTGTATCTTTCTGCGTATGCTCTTTTTTTTTTCAAGGATTGCATAACTATTTGGGAAATGGAGTAGTGGCACCTACTAGAAATAAGTATGGGGTATTATAATTAATAGCATAGCTGAACTAGCATGTTTTGGCATCAAGACTCTTTTTTCAGGCAGATATTTTACGCAAAAGCAATACAATTTTCGCACTGGATCTTTTTATTTCATTGGTTTTTCATGTTGTTTCATTATTGATCACGCCGCAGTAAATTATTCATTACTGTATTTCTAAGCAAACAGATTATCTCAATGTTGCATGGTTTGATATATCATTATGATTGTAACTTCGAACTATCTTTGTTAGTTATTTGGTTTCTTACCTTCTATGACAAGCATCTCTTGGACTTAAAGGAAATAATCTTGCACTGGACGCCAGAAAGTGAGGGTAGCTCGTAAGAGCAATTTCCTACCTGTCAACTGGACTGACAGAACCATAAAGTTGTCGAAGTGCTCACAGCTCTCTAGGGCACTGAGCGTTGGTCGATGTGAGAAGCGGTAAATAAGCTGGAGTTCGGCAACTACCAGAGCAAGGAAACAAACAAAAAAAAGAGAAATTTGTACAACCTACGTGACAACTAAAGTAAATTATGAACACTTCTCCCAAGTGACCAAGTAAACGTTTTGTTGGCGTTATGTGCAGGTAGACGCTATCGATCGTTGACCGTCCCACACGACTGGGAAATACTTCTCGTTCACAAGTGTTTATACAGAAAGGTTCTCTAGGAAGGTGACCACACTTCGGTTCACGTATCTGCGGCGCACGATAATCGACGTTGAGTTCCTCAGATGTACTGAGCGCATCATGGAGTGCTTTTAAAGGAAAAAGTGAAGAAATAAGAAAATCGTCATAACTTTCTCTCACTTTGGAGGTCCCTTAAAAACACTGCGTGGATGATGGGGGAATGGGAATGAAAATTATAGAGTAAGAAGAGAAAAGGGTAAGGAGAGAAAAAAGGAAAGCGCTTTCGATTTGTCTTTCTTACGTAAGCATGAACCCTCATGCGCAACGCGCAGTCGACTGGGAAGACCACCGAGAAAGCCTGGGGAACACTGATGGGCACGTTTTAACATGAGCAAAAGAAACAATACCGATGTGCAAAAAAGCTCACGTAGTAAGTCCGGTTCGATGGTAGCACCCCTTCAAGAGCTAATTCGAGGGTGTGTTGGTGTCGTGAGCGAGCAGGGCCACAGCACATGAGTCACTCACTGGGGAGGCATCCGGCAAGATCGCGAGCACTGCACGATATGCCACAGTGAGTCAGGCTATCAATGTGTCTTTTGGGTGGACAGCGGAATCCGGCAGAATATAAGAAGAGGGTGGTGTGGTCGCCGACCTCGAGGAGACAGCGGGTGCACTCGAGGTTGGCTGCATGGTGGTTTCCGAGACCGTTCTTCTGCCACCGGTGAGAGCGTCGCAGAAGGAACAGGCCTTGACGACTGCCACCCTGCCCCGTTTGACTTTGTTCTTGACAGCAGGGCCCGGCTTGCTCCATTGTTTAGCGGAATGTCATGGGGTCGGCCATAGATGTAAGGATGACGGCGGCCGTACGCTTAGTCTGCTAGGAAGGGCAGCGCGGCTCGTTGGCTGGGTTGGTGCTGGAGTTGATGCAGCGCATGTGCTCGGAGGGGCACGGTCCATTCGGTTGACTGCCCCCGCAATGAAGGTGGCGCTCATCGTGCGTTTGTGGCGTGGACAAAACAGCCGTACTGAAGAGGCTGAGGCAGGCACGGACAAACCAGTCTGCGCGGCGTGAAGAGCATCGCCGCCACTGGTATGAAAGCGCCCTTGAAGATAAGGGTGATGCACTTGCCACGGCGAACTCACGACACGACTGGATGGCCGAGGTGATGTTTGCCGTGATGTCACCGGTGTCTAAGTCCACGCCAAACCAGTAGATGATGCCAACGCAGGTATTTTCCACGAGCAGCTGGGATGTGACGCGGATAGAGCAGATCCTTTAGGATTCGAGATGTTGTAAAGGGTCTGCTGATGATTTCACGTGAACAGCAACAACATTGCGACGAAAGATAACGCGGAAGCGCTAAGTTGTGGCGAATACGGAGAGAAATGCCGCAACGGCATCGCGAGGTGCGGCGAGAAGTTTCTTTCATTCCCCACGGGTTCGTAGGTTATAGTGCTGCCACGCTTTCCCACTGTTGCAGGGAAGGGAGGGGCCACTGACTCGAGCACCACGGTCCTGTTGACGTCGGTGTTCGACTGGGGAGATAGAGTCAGAGATGGGAGAGTGCAGAGTGACCTCTCTATTTTGCTCACTCGTCGTGTACGAGGTTATGGTTGACGAGGCCGGCGTGGGATGCTTTCAGGAGAAACTGGACACTGATGACGGGTCAGTTTCTATTGTGTTAGCTCGAGAAAGAGTGTCTGAAGCGGAGCTCGCCTCTTGTGTGCCCACGAGCGCTGGTCGCAATTCAGTTAGGTCACAATGGTTTCTTTCTTGTAAGAAACTCATAGGGGAGCTACTTGGTTGTCATGTTTAGCCTTTAGAATGGCTGCGCACACGGAGGTCTTTAGAGGATGTAAAAAAAAACACCGGCATGACTTCAAGGGAAAAGGAAACGTGCGCTCGCGTTTGAAGTTCAGACTGCTCCAGCTCATTGCTTTGAACGCACAGTATACTTACGAGCGTATTTTTTTGCCACCTGATACCCCGCATGTCTCCGGTTTTTTTTAAATGCTATGCTCGCAAGGCACCATATTAAGGGTTGAAAATTCATTGGAGATATGAGCTTAGCATTGCTCCCCAGGGCCCATTACGACGGGCAGAGAGAAACCCTGCATCAGTTCAATAAACCGGGCCATCGGAGAGGAAAGGCTTGCTTTTCCTAATTCCCGCGTTCCTCCTCAGGAATATAAAGAGCGGGTCATTCTTGACCTCGTGTTAACTAGAGACGGGACGGTGTGAAGGGCAAATAGGGTTGAAGCAATTTTTTAGAGATGGGTACCTGCTGCAAATTCAATGAAGCCCTATCCTGACTGAACTCAGGAATTCCCTGATGCTACTTGGCCTTCAAACATCAATCGCCTAGGAAGATCTGCCCGCTACTTCTTTCATTCTCCATTCAGCAAGCTTACCGCTCATTTTCAAGTGAACAATGAATGCTCTGTGATGTTTCTTATGCTGTGCTGCACAGCCCTCGTGCATAGCACTCTAAAGTGTGAAGAAGCACGTATCAGTTTTAGCAGAGTACGAAACATTTCAATTGAATGACGGTTCATCGTCGCCGATCCCTTAGCCATGTATACATGTATATGCTTCGTGACATCACGACTGGGAGAGAAAACAAGCCAGGGGAAACTCTTTGACACCCAAATTTTGTACTTCTTTCACGTTCATGTATCACGACTGTATCCGGTGCCACGTCTGTCCAGCCTTTTGAAGTTATGGAATTTTGTACTTCCCTATGAAAGAAACCAAGTCGCGCATGACGTGTTCGTTCAGTTGAAATGCCGGCATTCTTTGTGTGTGCCTGCTTTTTCGCGTCATTAACTCGTTTCTCTTTTGCAATGAGATGTGGTTACTTACTACCCCACTACATATTCCTTCATTACTGATTGGTTATTCGAGGAAAAGGCATGTAAACGGAATTGGTATTTGTGTTACATATATCGGAGTGCAACAGCTGCCAACAAAATTACGCACTGAAGTGATGCGCTATGATTTCACTGTGAACATTGTCAACTTGACAATGTTCACTTGAGAAAAAAAGTTCCCTTGACAATGTTTCCTTGAGAAAAAAACCCTTGAGAAAAAAAGTTACTGCTGTGGGATTGGGCTGTTAGCCTGATGATGCATTCAGGTGATGCGTAAAACTTTTATAGGGAGCAATGTTCATCGCAGGCCGTTATACAAATTGAGGAAATCAAGTGATTGCTGTGGGACACTAATTAGTCCAATGTGACTTGTATAGAGCGTGTTTGCTCTTTCTTTGCACTCCTGCTAGTTGACGGCTTTGGAGTTTATTTTAAATTGTGAGTCACCTTCAGCCTCGCCTGCGATGCATAGTATCTTAGGTTTAACTCAGATAACCATCAACTGCAGACTTTTGTGGTTCATACGGGTAAATAAAACGTGCGGCAGAAAGCAATGACATTTGTCATACGATGTGTAATAGATTAACAATCGCCTTATAAAGTGATTTCCCAGTCGATAAAGTGATTTCCCAGTTTTTAACTCGTTGATTGTGTGGAAATCTTTTTTGACCTCAAGCTTTTCTTCATTTCGTTTGTATGTACCACTCCGAGTGGTCAGTGACTATTTTACAATTCTGCTTTCCTGTTGCTGTTTTGTGTTGCCACGTGCAGTAGATGCCCATGCGTTTTATTTTACTTGTGTGGGCTTCACAAGTATATATTTAGATTAAGTTACGCGTGACCAGCCATGATAGCTCAAATGTAGGATAATGTGCCGCTCAACTCATGTACGTGAGTTCCATTTCCGGTCCCAGCCGTATTTGTTTGGTAGAGTGAAATGCAATATAATTGGTGTTGTTACATTTAGGGTCAAGTGTAACTAAACGCAATTGATTCTTAATCCGAAGACATCATATCGGCTAACCCAATGAATGTGTGTTTTGCACGAAAACTCTGCTTCGTGATATTTGGACATTTAAAATGATTATGTGCAGCCAGTGTTTTTTCCGGTATTGCGGACATGCCAGAAAATAGCGCCTCATACGATATGATACTGCTTCTAAGCAAACATGCGACTCTATTAAACTGGTCTTCTGCAAATCAACTATTTCCGACTGTTTCAGGTCTTGCAGCCTCAGCTCTACTTTAGGGTCATCAACAAAATTTCGGAATACTTCATAGATGAGCGTTAGTTAACTAGAGATCGAACTTCTACGAGCAACGGTGCTGCGCTTTAGAAGATCACTGCTGATACCAAGATAGCGTGCTCCACGACTAGTCCTATGGGCTGAGAGGTCAAATTGGTAGGAGGCAAAAGCAAAAAACCCCTCGCTAATTGAGTCTCAGAAATTCTTGAAAACGTTCACCGGTTGTGCAATCACTCTTGAGGTATGTCACTGACATCCCTGCGCTTGTGACGTTCGTTTACGCCACACAGTACCCTGGTACAGCCTATTTCGTGGCTGCAGCCACTGACCTTCTATGTAAACTTTTTGCGATGGCATTTATTTGAGATAACACACGGGCCAGAACAGAGGTGGTTGATTTATCACTGACCGTGGAGATCCTGGTGCTCAAACGCAATTCACAGTCTCAGGCTCCCGTACGAGCCTCCAAGACGGGACTAGCCTTTGAGCAGGTAGACCACATTAGCACCAACAACCCGAATGGGAGATCACTTGATGGGAAAATCAGCTGGTTTTGTGCTTGATAAGGCAGAAACGTCCACCTAAGTAACCCCAATGCCAATGAGCTTGCTGAATGCCACTCAAGCAAAGTTTCCCCTTGTGATGGGCGATCGCCCTCTAATTGCAGATAAGGTATCCGGCAGCTTGTTTCGTTCTACGTTGAATGGCATTTTGAAACAGTATGAATTGGCAAGGCATAACTCCCACACCCTCAAGTATAAACGGCCCTCTCAGTCACAATGATTATGCTGCAAACATTTTTTTACAAAATCAAAATGTCTATAATAAGATGACGAACCCCTTGAGTCAGACAACTGTAAATTGAGAGTTGTGATAAATTTCGTGTATAAGATACAAATCTCACAACAAAGTGATTTGTATTTATAAAAATATAATCAACTGAAAGGCAAGAAATAATTTAACAACTAGTTCAAATATTAACCAAGTAATAATTTATCTGCTGATAAAAAAAGTTACGGATGATTCATTCGGGCATCGTGCACAGTGTGCCCATAGCATTGCTACCAGTGGCAATATAAGCAGTGGTTAGGTCTTATTGTTCATGACCTCGAGAATGCTTGTTCTTGGCGTACTTGCACTCACAGAATGAACAAATGCAAGCTATGTTTTCAGTGTTGCGAATTATAATTGTAGCTACAAATTTTGCATCAATGAATAGCATGAGGAATGTCCATAATAGAAGCACCTTACCGAGGTGTAACTCAACAGCATATTTTTCTTTGTTCCAAAGCCTTCCGTCATACATATCTAAATGAGAACCGAGTTTCGGCAACATTCACACATTTGTTTTTCTGGTGCTTAGGTAAGAGAACCTAAACAAAGCATACAGACATCTTGCCATCACAGTAGTGTCAATTTACTTCTTTGAGAATCTCTCTCTGACCAGCGAAACGGAAACCAGCAAATTACAAGCAAATGAAACTTACCCATCACTGGAGAACAATCAGCAGCAAAGGCAGGCTCATTGTCATCAATTTCAAATTACAGTCGGCTGCTAGGACACTCACTCTGCTAGTTTTTGTAATTACCTTCCTCTTCAGTGGTATCTAAGTTGCCATCCAGAAGGAATTTCTCGTTAATTAGGCGACTGGGTGACATGAACGAAAAAGAAACGTAATATCGTTTGTTCTTCCTAAAATTTTTGTTTTTACTCAAGACACTTCTAACTGAGCCAAAGTGAACATTACATTTCAACATCTACCGAAACTTTGTTATCCATTGCTTTCAAACTACTCTGCGTTGCTCAAATATTGTAATTGGAAACTGTAATGAATGACTGAAGAATATGTGATCGTGCAGCGATGATATTTTCGCTATATAAAAATGACACATTTTCAATATTGCACAATTATAACACCTTCAATAGATGTGCAAAAGAAGTATTTAGTGCAGCAGTTTCTGCGTTCACGTAGAGAAATTTAAATAGACACACATTAACACTGTTGCGACGGGAGGAACCGAGGGGCATGCTTATGTATAGTAACGCGTTTTGCACGAACGTTTATTGAGAAGCTTTGTCATTTGTAGTTATGCAAAGAGAAGTATTTTTGCTCTAGAAAGCATGTTTATATTATCTAAAATTCTGCAGCAAATGCATAAACATTATAGTAGTCTAATGCTACCATCACTAATGCCAATGATTTGTCGTTATTTTACGACAAAATAAATCACAGAAATAGGTAAGTACAGAAGAAGCGCTTAAGAAAGAACACCGTAGGTCGTTGACCTGGACACGTTCCAGCAACAATTCTAGTGGACAACAACCGTTTATAAGACCTACGTGCCTCACGTTTTCCGAACCGCTCACTGCCACAAATTTCCCCGTCAAAGCAGCAGCGTTTGCGTACTGCGTTCAGAGAAAAGATATGACCGCGACGTGGACAAAAATTATGATGAAATAGCTTTTCGCACACTCCCTGACCGAAGAAAACCCGAGCAGCAGCATAGTCGATCTGTGGGAGTCACTGCGTCCATGCGTGCCCTCACACTGTTCCATTCGCCACGACCTGCGAAGGCTAGTATCACAAAAGAATTGTGTGCCAGGGAACAAACTAAGCGAGAGGCTCAAGAGGAACACAAGATATCACCCAAGTAGAAAGAAGTAAAATAAAATACTTCGACAGTCGGGGGTGATGTGATGCCCTGGAAAAGGAAGTAACCAAAGAAGAATAGTAATGCGGTGGGAAATACGAGTGCCCAAGTAAAGAGAAGTCGCATTTTACTCTTGCTGGACCCATAGCGTAGCAAACACCAGAACGTTTCTCAGGTTGTAAGGGCAGTCGTGCTTGCCCTCAGTAGCATTTCAGCATCACATACTGAATACTTTCGCAAGTGTAAGAATAGTAGGCACACAAACACTGTTTCCTCAGTGCTCTCAGCTTCACCAGTGCTTCATTCGGAAGTTTTACTGATGCCCCGTTTCGCGCTTCTAATTGAAGCCTTGGTTATTGTATTCAATGGTTTGTTTTCATTGTTGCATTTACTTTACTGTGGGTGTGCAAATAGCACGTACAGTGTGTTGCTACTTCGTTTGGGCGGCTAAGAGTTAATGAACATGGCACTAAGACTATTCAACGTGTTTGCCCCTGTTCCAGGTTCACAATTACGAACCAACACTGAATGATTAGTTAGCGTCACACACTCCCGTCTTGCCGTATCGTCGCTCCAGTGAGACGGTGCCGCCGCAAGGACTTTAAATGGTTCAGCCGCATGCACAATGAAAACACGTAGTTAAGTTAGACAGCACTGAATGGGCAACTTTCTAACACGCACCATGTGAAACCTATTGGCAGTGCTGTTGCGCTACTCATTCCTATACGTATTATATATCGTGCGACATTCTTGACTCATTTCTGCGGATGAACATAAATGTTTCCCACAATTGCAGCAATGTGAATCCGGTCGAGTGAAGGGAGAGTCATTGCCTGATGCGACGCTAAACCTGCAGTGAAAGCTGTTAAGTGAAACACCTTGAGCCCATTCTTGAGCACATTCTTGAAACTAGTGGTGCATACCCACCACCGAGTACGTGCCACTGTTTTAGGGGCGAAGCTCCTAAAGCGCCCGTTCGTCCCTCGTAGTCGTAGTAGTAGTCGTAGTGTGTAACCAGTCTGACATTGTGACCTCCAAGATGGTGCCGGTGAGAGATTTCTTCTGTGCGTTGTTGAACAATAAAAAATTCGCAGCTTGCGCGTTCAATAAAAGCCCAATTCTCCTGTCTCTCATTCCCCCTTAGTAGTCATTGGCAAGTACATTGAGCACTATCTGACAAGAAAGGGTTACTACGTTATAGTCGCTGGGCATAACATTCTTGATTTTACAAAGGTTTAGCGAGCGTTGGGCCACAGTGCCATGAATACAGTGAACTAGTATATACCATGAACTTGAGGTGGTTAATGATGCCAAGTAGGCACGAAGCGCAAGCCGTAAGAAAGTGTGCGTGTGCCACCTCTCGTTTAGTCCTTTTAATGTCCGCTGGATGGGGGTGTTTATGCGGAATATATGATGACAAGATGCGAGTTGGTGGTACTTTGAGTGTTGAATAGATGGACGAACGGACACACAGACAGATGCATGGACGGACTCACGGATGGCAGCACCGACGGATGGACGCATGGACAAACGCAGGTGCGGATGCATAGACGAACGCAGGGGCGGAGGCATGGACGAACGCAGGGATGGACGCACAGATGGACGTGCGAACGTACGAGCAGACGCACGCACGGACAGGCGAATGTACGCACGGACGGTAAAACAGACGCACGCATGGACGGATGGAAGCAAGAACGAATGGACGTACGGATGCTTCGCTCCACTCTCCATCATTCACTCCGTGGATATGCTGCCATTTCTTTTGGAAAAGCTTTTGAAGACGTACACGTCGAGATTGCAACTTTGTATTTATCTTGACCAGCAAGCCGTATTTGTCAAACCATCACCTTCCCAATCTAAGTTAAGGAGCTGATCATGAGAGCATCCAAATGGAAGTGGCCAGACAGACAGACAGACAGACAGACAGACAGACAGACAGACAGACAGACAGACAGACAGACAGACAGACAGACAGACAGACAGACAGACAGACAGACAGACAGACAGACAGACAGACAGACAGACAGACAGACAGACAGACAGACAGACAGACAGACAGACAGACAGACAGACAGATAGATAGATAGATAGATAGATAGATAGATAGATAGATAGATAGATAGATAGATAGATAGATAGATAGATAGATAGATAGATAGATAGATAGATAGATAGATAGATAGATAGATAGATAGATAGATGGATGGATAGATAGATAGATAGATAGATAGATAGATAGATAGATAGATAGATAGATAGATAGATAGATAGATAAATAGATAGATAGATACCAAAAGTTCTTGCAGTACAGAAGAAACGCTTCGCATTTAAAAAGAGTTAGTTGAGGAAGCGGTTTTCATCTTCGCCAGTAAACGTGCCTAGAATGAAAGTTCTCAGTTTTGGGGGCGTGTTATCGAATACAGAATGATCCCAACGTCTTTGTAGTCTGGGAATCATCTCGCTTACTTGACACGTTCATTGCTAGGGAGATATAAATTTCATACGTTTACTTCATCTCCGAAAATTTTCTGCTGAAAATAGCTCAAGGAATTTTGTGACCTGGTGATCTGTGTTGTCTTATTTTTTTCGTGTATTTTAATTCGATGAGAAACTATCGGGCTAGATGTGACTTGTCACAGTTTTCTTAAGCGAACGCAAATTTTACAGTTCTTTTCGTTATCTTTATGGGTGCAAGGACGCAGGAGCATGTTATTACAACTTTGTGAAAGGGAACTAAATAAATTTAAGTTGAACACTGCAGAACCTTTCAGTTCATC
This sequence comes from Rhipicephalus microplus, assembly GCF_043290135.1. Taxonomy (NCBI): domain Eukaryota; kingdom Metazoa; phylum Arthropoda; class Arachnida; order Ixodida; family Ixodidae; genus Rhipicephalus; species Rhipicephalus microplus. Next base: position 142,283,673 of record NC_134700.1, on the reverse strand, counting down.
TTGTGATAACTAGAAAGAAAAAAAGGCCCAATAAGCATTTTTCGCAACTTCCTCTGTTTCCGTCACACGTTACTCAGTTTGAAAATGTGCATTTGTGTTGAATAGTGTGATAGCTTCCCTTTTTTGTCTGTTTTGTAATACTTATTTTTATATGAGTGAATACTAAAGATATGAGCATGCAGTGGCTATGCTGTCTGCTCAACGAAAATATTTCAATTCTAATGCTTGTGGTGCCTAGAACTTTGCTCGTATCACAGCAAAGTATCAAGCAATAATTTTTATTGCACCTACAAATAAATTGGACGTACAGCTAATATAGCCTGCTGCGCTTTCCACATTGTATTTGGACATGTTAGCTGATTTGCAGTTCGAACGCTAATAGTTGCTCAGTGTCACCTGGTGACTCATATAACTGAATTCCATGTGCAAATATTGAATAATTCTCCTACTCATGCCAAACTATAAGAGAAAATGAAGAAATTCTGCATACTTCAAAATACTACTCAATTAAAGGATGTCACTTCTCTGATATTGAATGAGTTTGTTTTGTTTTAGGTATGTTTAGCTGGATTTGCGCGGTCGTTTTCAATTTGCGGCGATGAATTGACAATGACTAGTTAACAAATAAACCGTTGCGAATTGATGTTAACTTACCAGCCACTGCAAGACTATTTAAATGTTTTCCTAGGACCACACAAGAGTATGCTGTTCGCATGAGACTACGTTATTAAACATAGATAATTTTTTTCACGAACACTGATGTTTCCCCATATAGGGTGATTGCGTTATCAACTGCACTGGTTCAGAAAATCTCGTCTGCATTTGCTTTGAAACACTATGAACTGCTAAACTGCTGAGAAGTGAGAAATGGGACAGTGCTGGCGCGATTGTAAAACAGTTACGCCATTGGCAGAAGATTCACTAACCAGCGTCCTGGAAGTGAATAAAGCAAAAATATGTAGACGGCTTGACATGTGTCCACACAAGAAACACAGAATTCGTATAAATGCTTTAGTAACACTGGTTGCAAATTTATTCATTGTAAAAAAAAGTTGCCGTAACTGCTCCGTCGTTTTTGGATTATCGGCAATAAAAGCTAGATGGAAGCATGAGCTTCGCTTTCAAGAGCACAATGCTACAGCCTATTCTGGGCTCATTAGTATCGTCTTCCCAATCGCTAGCCCATTTTCAAAGCTATCCTAAATGCCTGCTGCAAGTAAAGTTGCGAAGTCTTCACTCCACCGTAATTCTTCATCCTCGTGCTTTTCAATGAACCTCACTATACGAACGTAAGGTGACAAGCACACCTGTGCTGCTGTGGATGTTCTTGATGCTGTTGCTACCGATTGTGATGATCAAATATGCCTGACTGGTGTGTGATAGGTACGCTTTTGCAGGACGAACGCCTCGTTCAATTCGTATACATCGCGCATTTTAAAATTTTCGCACTTCATACATCATTCACTAATTAGACTCTTCGCAACACATCACAATCATGACAGCTTTTTCAATATGTTTTGCAGCAGCTTTCAGCACTGACATGGTTCTGGGGTAGAACACCTATTTTTAATGAAAAATGGGTTGATTATGGTTCTGTTCGGACCAAAGAATTTAATATTTTAGCATATTTTTTAATTTACCACTCAATGGCAACACAAACTTTTTGCTCACCACCAATGAACCCCCCGAAGCCAACATCGACACCAGCATTTCTGCTAAACGGGCTTGATGCAAAACTCCATAAAACACTTCATGTGCTGGCAACAATGTTCCAAAAGACAAACGCGCCTACAGGTAAAACGTCAAAGCGGCACTTTCAGTTGGCGCTTCGATCGAATTTCTCAATTGTGGCGTCAGACCACGTTTCTTCATCCAAGGCAAATAGATGCTTCACCTCATTCTCATTGGCATAAATAATTTCACTGGCGAAACAACAGAAATAATTGCGAGGTGCGCGCAAACATCAAGCCTCTTTGATGAACCATATCAGATTTTTTTTCACGTTGAATAACATGACTAGCGAGCAAGAGATTGAAGAAGCCAACCGCTCAAGTGAGTCGGATCATACCGAAAGATGTTAGCACTTTTTCGCTGCGTTGCTACACTTCTAAAGGCAAACCCTTACCAATTATTGAGGTAACTGCGCGGCGATTCTTGCTGCTGACTACATGTAACCCACTGAGACCAGTTGTCTTGTGAAAAGGTGAATACGCATGCGGTTAATTTGATTACAGAACAGAGCTATGCCTGGACTAGTGTATCTTGAGATAACGAAAATCGAAGTGTCTGTTGTGACTTGACTGCTCCTTTTTTTTTCATTCGCCAATCCCTACATTAGGTTTCTAATGAACAAGGTCATGGCCTTCCGAAAACTCGCTTGATCATATTAGCTGTAGTTCATATTCAAGGCGGAGACGAATATATATATATATATATATATATATATAGAAAAAGGAGTAATTCACACACAACGAACGTTTCAGCACAGTTTAGTCCGACGTTTCGACCGTGGGACCGGCCTTCGTCTGGGAATACAGGGCATAAAAATCGCGCGCTTATATATGTCAATATTCGAGACCCCCCCAAAAAACACAGATGCTCTTGTGTAACGAACAAGGCTCATCTGTATCAGCACAAAAACGGTTTTCAGTGATCAAAAATATATATCTATACAGCACTGTGTGATGTCACCATTTGTAAGTCATTGGCAGCTGATACGGCTTTGCGGGATACACGTGTGCATCGCGACATTACGGATGTCAAAGCTCTTTTCTTACAATAATGGTTCGCGTGTAAAATATACGCGTTGCCGATGATAAATAATTCTATTATATATATATAAGAATCGCTGTTTCTGTATACATTATCAGCACAGCGCACTCTCTGATAGAGAAGCAGACTAGCGTACACTTGTTATATTGTTGACCAATAAGCTTACGTGGAAGGAAGACACGTCAATGTGCCTGCATCTTCATTGATACCATCTGCTACAGTATTGAACTTGAATATCAGGTATGATTCCCGATTCGGGAATCATACCTGATATTCAAGTTCAATACTGTAGCAGATGGTATCAATGAAGATGCAGGCACATTGACGTGTCTTCCTTCCACGTAAGCTTATTGGTCAACAATATAACAAGTGTACGCTAGTCTGCTTCTCTATCAGAGAGTGCGCTGTGCTGATAATGTATACAGAAACAGCGATTCTTATATATATATAATAGAATTATTTATCATCGGCAACGCGTATATTTTACACGCGAACCATTATTGTAAGAAAAGAGCTTTGACATCCGTAATGTCGCGATGCACACGTGTATCCCGCAAAGCCGTATCAGCTGCCAATGACTTACAAATGGTGACATCACACAGTGCTGTATAGATATATATTTTTGATCACTGAAAACCGTTTTTGTGCTGATACAGATGAGCCTTGTTCGTTACACAAGAGCATGTGTGTTTTTTGGGGGGGTCTCGAATATTGACATATATAAGCGCGCGATTTTTATGCCCTGTATTCCCAGACGAAGGCCGGTCCCACGGTCGAAACGTCGGACTAAACTGTGCTGAAACGTTCGTTGTGTGTGAATTACTCCTTTTTCTATACTATCAGAGCCTGCGTGATACTTCCTATAATGCCATATATATATATATATATATATATATATATATATACATATATATATATATATATATATATATATATATTCTACTAGGATATATATTCTACTATATTCACTAGGTATTAGTATGCACCCAACTAGATTGCACGAATGTGACAGTGACGTAGGGCTGACGTCGAACACGTCTAACGTATCGGCTAGCAAGCACATCAAGGACATTTTTTTGATGCGCTGCAGTACATGGCCACTCATATTTTCTCATTTCTCATGAAGTGGATAGTAGATTGGACCTGATGGGCTGCCCTTCAGCTGATGGGTGTACCTAGGCAATCATTTCGTCTGGCATGCATCTCTAAACAAGCGTAGATATGGTATCGACTGAAAATCGGCTGAGAATGAACCAGTGAGGGAAAAGTTAGGGAGTGACCGAGTCAATCAATGAGCGAATCAGTGGACGACTGAGTGATTGAGAGGAAGACGAAGGAAGTAATTGAACTTTGCCCTATACTAATTAAGAAGTCAAAAGACGCTCCGCCCAGGTGACCCAAACCAGCAGCCAATTCCTTTCGTTAATAACAAACTGTAAAATCGAAGTTCTTTGCGATGTTGAAGAAACCAACTGTCCCCACTCGGCCCCTGAGACGCACCACCCAAGGTGGTATAACGATGCGGTAGAAGAAACGTACGCCGCTATGCCAATAGTGGTGACTGACTTGCTGGTCGCTTGAAGATGGAGCAGAAACGCTGGAGAACTTCTAGTAGAATGAGGGCTGGCCACCAGGGGGCCACGGCGTTCGGATGTGCCTCGCCTCAGCTCCGCGAAAAGTTGTTTGGTCTGGTGGAAATTGTGCAGTTACAGCAAACAACTCCTATAATCGCCTGCCTGAAGTTCTAGGGATCATCTATACCACAACTTCAGGACTGTGAGTACGTTTTGGGACATTTTATGGCTATTTTGGTGTCGACTGCGTCTCCGCCCAGCAAAGCCTAACGCTAGCGGTGAACAAACGCGGCGGCTCGGCGGTGGCCGACGCCCCCGGCGTTCGCTTCAGAGCCCCGTTGTGGAGACGCGACGGCAATGGAGGTGCCCGTGGAGGGTAATGAAATTACCCCTGAAGAATTTAGAACCGCTGACTTGATCACGAAAGTTGGAAAACATGTTAAAGAGCTGCGTGACTCCGCTAGAGGTGACAGACAGGGACGCCAAGATGGCAACGCCCGGGCAGAAAGTGGAGCCGAGCTCGGCGAAGACAGGAAGAAGACGGCGGCTGCGAACGCATCATACAAAACGCTGGGGCACAAGATCGCGGAGCGCTCGATTGCGTCGTACCTACCGCGGTTGCCGGCGAACGACTACAAGATAATCATTCGTTCGAAGTGCGGGCTGGCGCTCACAAAAATTCCGAACACCAGGGTCAGTGAGGCGGTGCGCACGGCAGCCCAAATTCCGTGGATTAAGGAACAAGAAAAGGAAGTGTTCATTGTTAACGACAAGCAAGGCACCCTGATTTTCAGCACTCCAGACATAGACACTGTCTTGAAGGTGACCAGGATTAAGTCTATCAAAATTGAAGGCAAGAACTATGACGTCACGGCGTACCTCGCGCCGCACAAGGATAGCGGGCGGGGTGTGGTGCGCGGCATCGACCCGAGATTGTCAGTGGAGGAACTGACAGAGGCTTTGGGCAACTCAAGGAACCCGCCAATACTTGGTGTTAGGAAGCTGGGGAACTCAAGTTCAGCGGTCATCATTTTCAAAAATGAGACAGTGTCCAGGAGGATGTACTGTTACGGCGTACCGCTTAAGTGCGTGCTTTATAAGAAACGATACGAGGTGTGCTACCGATGTGGCCAGCTAGGACACAGATCGGACGTGTGTATCAGCGACCATGTTCGCTGCCGGGGATGCGGAATGACAGCTCCACCCGAGGACCATGCATGTGAGCCTAAGTGTAAGCTGTGCAGCAAAGGTCATCTGACAGCAGATCGGAAATGCAAGGAAGCTTTCAGGACCCCTTATACAATAAAAAAGAGACAGTGGGAGGCCTGGCGGCGAATGGAAGGAGAAGAGCGGAAGGCGAAAGACGCCGATCCACAAACGTGCAGAATGGAAGAGATCAAAGAACGGTCCAGGAGCCGGTCGAAGCATAGGAGAGGGTCAAGAGGAAGAACAGGTTCCTTCCCAAGACTACCGGAAAGACAGGAAGGAGAGCTGCCACCAATGACTGGTCCAGTAAACGAGGGGACTTTCGGCAGTGCTGTCCTCAACAGTGGGAATCCCACGTCGCCGAACCACAAGGTGGGTTGGGGAGATAAGGCCTCCCAGGATAAACGCGATGAAGAAATGTTAACCATTAAGGAAGAGAATCGCATGCTTAAAGAGCAGCTAGCGATGATGAGTCGGCAAATAGAGGAGCTTCAAATAGCTATTAAGTCGTCTAACACAACAGCGGTTTCCCTACCACGAATGCCACAGAATCAAAATATAAAAAGGCCGGAGGAGCAGAGCGCTACTCCGCCTCCAGAGAAAAAGAGGACAAAAGAATCGGAAAAGCCCGTAATAGATGAGAACGTAGAGACAGTGATAGACATGAAAATAGCACAACTGGAGGCAAACGTTGAAGCCAAATCTACCCAGGGCGATGAATGGCGTAAGGCCTTCGAGAAACGAATGTTCGAGATGTTTCAAAATCTGACACAGCAGTTGCATCAGCGGGATAATAAACTTACCCAGGAACTTAAAACATAATTCGCGAAGAGGGATCGGGCGTATGAACAGCTCGCCCAAGAAGTATTAGGCAGACCGATGAATCACCTTAGTGGCAATCATGGCTCACAGATTCAGTAAAAACACCGTTTGGCAATGGAACTACAGAGGCTTCACGCGCAAGCGTGCGGTTCTGCAGGAATTCCTGGGGAAAGGGGATCGACCGGATGTTATAGCTTTACAGGAATGTGGGAGAAAGGCGACATTGTCGGGTTATAAATCCAATGTAAGCGAAGGCACGAGTACGCAGATGGCCACCCTGGTCAGGCGAAACGTTACGGCAGTGAAGCATGACATTGGTGATGCACATATCGATCATGTTCTCATAGAACTAATACCCCCCCCCCAAAAAAAAAGCAAAACGCTAGCTTGTTCGTATTAAATATATACAGCTCTCCCAGACAAAGGCGATGCGACTTTGGGGATCTCTTCGCTTCTACGTGACGTAAGAGTAAGAACAACCCATTGCTGATCGTCGGGGACTTTAACGCTCACCACACGGCATGGGGATATAAGCAGGCTTCAATTAAGGGCAGAAAATTGTGGGGTGAGATGCAAACTCATAATCTGGATTTATTACCCGACCCGTTGCAGCCAACGAGGAAGAGAAATAGTGTCGCGGTTGACACCACACCTGACCTTACTCTGACGGGGAGCGGCACTAGTGCCACGTGGTGCAACACAAACGAGGACCTAGGCAGTGGTCACATGATCATAGAAATAGTGGTAGAGGGAAGCCCGGCAACACCTCGGAAACGAAGAGTAGAGGCCGTAAATTGGGACTCTTTCAGGGACCTCAGGGGTGAACCGACTTCCACTTCCGACATTCCCGAGTGGTGTGATGGGGTGTTACGTACTGTTAAGGAAGCCACTGAAATGGTGGAAACAGAGGAGGACAACGAAGTGGTAGACACGAGATTAGTAAATCTTTGGAAGAAAAAGAAAGCTTTGGAAAACCGACTCCAACAGAGGAGATGGGATCGGAGTATCAGGAAACAAATAGCGGCTTTAAACAGGCAAATTGAAGAACACGCCATCACGCTCACGAAGCAAAGGTGGGGGAACGTCTGTCAGGAGATGGATAGGAATATAAGTACGTGCGGGACGTGGCGACTTCTTCGTCACCTTTTAGATCCGGAGAGCACGAAGAGAGCGTCTAAGCAGCAATTGGAACGGATGGCGCACCAATTTGAAGGCACTAGAAAGGAACTCTTAGAAGAAGTTCGGAGCAGATACATTAATGCCGCCGGATTCGAACCTCTTCCAGATTATGGAGGACGGGAAAACGCAGCCTTAGACGCCCCTATCTCCTTGGCTGAGGTGCGAGCGGAGATTAATCGGCTGAGGACTCGATCAGCGGCAGGGCCAGACAGAGTGACTAACAAAATGCTCCGTAATTTAGACGATAGGTTCATCGCTAACCTAGCAATGTACATGCAGGAGTGTTGGGAAAAAGGGACGATACCGCAGGAGTGGAAACTCGCAAATGTAATTTTCATTCCTAAACCGGGTAAAAAACTCCGTTTCGAGAATCTTAGGCCGATATTGTTAACGTCTTGCGTAGGGAAGCTCATGGAGCATGTCGTTCAGACGTGGCTCAACAGGTACATGGAAGACAATGGTATGTATCCGGACACCATGATCGGTTTTCGACCCCGACTATCAGCGTGCGACGTGATGCTACAGCTCAAGGACCAAATTATAGACAAGCCAACGCGAGACACAAAAGTTATCGTGGGGTTAGATGTGGCAAAAGCATTTGACAACGTGAGGCACGTATCGATCTTGGAAAATCTGAGCTCCCTGAACGTCGGAAAGCGAGTTTATGACTACGTCAAGGACTTCCTTTCGAACAAGACAGCCACTTTAAAAATCGGGGAAGAATCCATCGAGGACATTAAATTAGGCAACAGGGAGACACCTCAGGGCTCGGTGTTATCACCCACCCTTTTCAACATTGTGATGTTGAAACTGCCTGAACAGTTAAAGGATATTGAGAATTTAAATCACACCCTTTACGCGGATGACATAACATTATGGATGAACAAGGGCAGTGACGGCCAAATTTAAGGTTCTCTGCAAATCGCCATTGATAAAATTGTGGAGTACCTGGAGCCCAAAGGACTTAAATGCTCGGTCGAAAAGTCGGAAGCACTCTTCCTCATGCCCGCCGGAAAACGGCGGCTCCACAACAGGCCTGAAGTGGACATCTATTTGTATGTTAACGCCACAGAGATCCCCGCGGTCGACAGTATCCGTGTCCTTGGACTAAGGATTCAGGCGAACCGTAAGAATTCTGAAACTCTTGCTAGGTTGGAAGCCAGTTCTAATCAGACATGTCGTCTCATCAGACGAATAGCAAACAGGCATGCTGGAATGAAGGAGACGAACCTTCTTAGATTAGTGCAGACCTTCATAATAAGTAGGATAGTGTACGTGGCACCTTATTTAAAATTAAACCAAGCAGAGCGGGGCAAACTCGACACCATTATCAGGAATAGTGTGAAAGTCGCGCTCGGACTTCCCCCAAACACATCAACTGAAGGACTTATGAAATAGGGGGTATCTAACACACTCGATGAGCTAATTGAGGCTACTGTGACTGCACATCAAAGACTACTCGGATCTAAAACGGGGAGAGCAATATTAAAGAGATTGGGCTATGAGCCCACGCGTGAGCAGGCGCGTTCAAAAGACATACCGATACAGATCAGGGACAGGATAAAGATACCTCCGCTACCCAAAAATATGAACCCTACCTTTCACGAAGGCAGGCGTAAAGCCAGGGCAGAGGCATTACAATCCAGGTACACCGGTCGATAGGACGTCGCGTATACAGACGCTGCGGAATATCAAAGCAAAGCGGCACACACGGCAGTGGCGGTCAGGGAAGATGGTGGCCTGATTGCGTGCTGCACAGTCGTTGGTGTCGAAACTGTAGAGGCCGAGGAAGTGGCCATAGCTTTGGCCATCAGCCAAAAGGGGATCAGGGTGGTCATCAGCGACTCCAAAAACGCTGTGAGAAATTATGAATCGGGAACGGTGACGGAGACCTCCGTCCGTATATTAAACATGATAGGAGTACCCAAAGAGCAGGTTCTACTTGTCTGGGCTCCAGCTCACCAAGGACTTAGAGGGAACGAGGAGGCTCATTCCGTCGCCCGAGGTCTCACATACCGGTCGACCCATGGAACCTCCCTAGTTACCGAACAAAGAAGCGAGTATATGCGCACATACCATGAAATCGTCGCACACTACAGGCTGAATCGGCAAGTATACCCGAGAGCGGACAACTCACTAAGTAAGAAAAACGAGGTTTTGTGGCGAAAGTTACAGACCGGGGTTTTTCCAAACCCCGCACTTTACAGCAAGTGGCACCCCGCAGTTTTCCAGTCCCAGTGTAAATTTTGTGATGAGGTAGCGAATTTTGTCCACATGGTGTGGACATGTCCAAGTCAGAACGATGGTTCTCACACTTTAGAATCCTGGGAGGCCCTGCTCTGCAGCCCAGATCCCAACGTCCAGCACGACATTATCAGTCAAGCCCTTGCTGCTGCCGCGTCCCAAGGGATTCCGGTCGACAGCTTGGGGCGACGGGCCATGCCTGAGCAATTGACTGACTTTTTAATAAAGTTTTCTCTCTCTCTCTCTCTAGTAAACTGAGAAAAACTTGCACATACAGACTGTACAAAAGTTACCCAAGAACGGGCGTCAGTTAAAAAAACCTTGGAGATGAACCGAATTCTGTAGGGCGACCCTTCGGGATTCGGTACAGCCTATAACACCACAAGCCCGGTTCAGAACGCCTGGCAGAGCTCCGGGGCTTTTTTTATTTCCTCGGTGCTCCGCCCTTACACAACTCTCAGCGAATCGTCACCTTCTTGTCCGTTGATAGGCTAGTACACTTAGTCGGTGAAAAACCCGCCACGATGACGCACCCTTCGTGCATGTGCGAGGGCTCATAGTCTCGCCCCAAGTAGCACAACAATCAAAATGTAAATAAAACAAAAGTAGAACAAGTCCTAGAAGCCTGGGCAAGCTCGCGGCGCGCAATTATCTAGACAGAGCTACACGTACTGGGTATTGCGGCCGTAGGACCGGCTCCCCCGTAACACATCAACTCCTTGAAGACGGGACAACAATCCATCTGTCCCCTGTGCGCTGTAAGAGGAACCGCTCGCTGACGGCCCGTGGTTTCACTTACGAGCTCATTTGTGCGGGAGCAGTCGAATACATGCCACTGCGACAATACGCACCAAATCACCGACTGGCCGTCCGATCATCGTGAAATCAGGCAGTCTCTCACGTGTCTCCAGCCCACATGCTTCCGAGAGCTACCAGAGCTGGACCGGGCCAGGACAATAGGTTGTCGATGACCTTCGAGTTTTCTGAACGTGTGCTGCCTAGAAACAGCGAGCGCGAACGCTGCATGCTGCTGGGCTTCAGCTGAACCAATGTGGATGTCAGCACGCCACTCTGGGTCTCGAGAGGCCCATTGATGCACCGACTTCCAGTACCATGAGGCAATTAGGGCATCGCCACAGTGACGTTTCTAAGCCCTGTTGCCCACGTTGGGGGGCCAGTTTATTTTTCCTGAACTCGAAACGCTCGGCCGTCTCTGGCGCTGCAGAACAACACGGGGTACCATGCTGGCGCCGTACTGTTTCCGTTCACGGCGAATTCGGTCGGACACGCTTCAACCGAGTGCCGCTAAAGAAATGCTAATTGACAGCGGCTAACATGCCTCCCCAACCTTACGATCCGAAGTAAATAAAAGCCAACTAACTTCCGTGCAAACAATTCTAACCGCGGTCCTACACTAAAGAAGGCGCGATTACTTTGCCGCACATGAGTCGCGGATAACGCTTCTTTTAGTGTTACGCCTTTGGCAGCATGGCCGAATGCTCTTCTCTACAAATGTTTTGTCTACTGTATACACATATTGAAGTGGAAAACCTGCTTATGCTACCTGCTTACGCTACCTGCTTATGCTACCAGCTTATGCTTATGTTAACAGTGTTACTCGAAGGCATACACGTCGAAGCTCTAGTGGATACTGGCGCTGCCATTTCCAGTATCCGCTCCGACCTTTGCTCCCGTCTCCGCAAAGTAACAACACCTTACTCGGGCCCGTCTCTCCGTGCTGCGACGAACGCCATTTGTCGTCCACTCGCCCAGTGTACAGTTCGTGTTTTTATAGACGGTATTCGTCATCATATTGCTGTTGCAGTTCTCCGTGAGTGCACCCACGAACTCATTTTGGGGTGGGTTTTTCTGTCGTCTGCACGCGCTTCTATATCTTGTCGTCAGCGCCTCATCCACCTCAATCCCACCGAACTCTTCTGTATCTTCTGTATAACATGTTCGATGGTCTGTCTGGAGGAATTGCTGGCTGTTCGGTGGATGCAGTTTCTCCTCCTAAAACTGCACTGGGTAGTTTTCCGAGTGGGCATTCAGAACATTGGAGGCGGGTCGCAGAGGTGACACGGAACCGAGATTAGGAGATGGTGAGCGGCAGCGAGACTCACGGGAGTTCACAGGCAGACCACTACAGTAAGGTGGCGAGGGCGAACGCTGAAAAGAAGACCGGTAAGGCGTGCGCTGGTAGTTCATGAGCGGATTGAAGCGTCCGCGTTCCTCTGGAGCGTAGCCACGTTGCTCGTGCTGTTGACGCCTTTGGCAAAAGCGAGATATATGACCCCCATAGCCGCAATAATAACAGATTGGGCGTTGAGGACACGTCATGGCGTAATACGGCTGTGGGCGCATCGGTGGTGACACTGACGCTACAGGTACATGGCCACCTGGTGTAGCCACTGGGATAGTGGTGGGTGCTGAGAGCGCCGCGACTTCTGCGTACGTTGGTACCTGACGAGGTCTTGATTCGGGAGAACAAGGTGAATGTGACGCAGATGCAATTTCTTGTATAATGATGTCCCGCAAGTCGGTTGGAGCTGAGGCTAAAGTAGACGGTGGGGCGCAGGAAGAGCAGCACCCATGAAGCTCCTCACGAACGATGTCGCAGACCAGGGCACGGATGTCGAGGGCCGCAGGAAGACGAATGTCCGAGGCATCATGGCAAAGACGAAGAGACTGAAGTTCTTCTAGTTTCTGGCAAATGGTGACGACAGATTGAGTCGTGGTAGGGTTTTGCGACGCAAGGGCGTTGAATGCGATGGTATTTATACCTTTGATAATATGGCGTATTTGTTCGCTTTGCGGCATAGCTGAATTTACGCGCTTGCACAAGGCAAGAACATCCTCAATGTATGAGGTGTATGATTCACCCGCCAGCTGAATGCGTTCAGCAAGCTTCTTTGTTGCTGCTTCGGCGTGAACACTGGGGGAACCAAAAATCTGACGGAGCTGCAGTGCGAATGTGTTCCAGTCGGGAAGATCTTGGAGGTGGTTCCAAAACCAAACGAGGTTTTGGCAACATCAGTTAGGTAGAAAGGGACCGTATGCAACTTGTGTAGAGTATCCCACCTGTTCAACTCGCTGACGAGGTCGTAGGTGTGTAGCCATTCTTCAACGTCATCCCCTTTGAGACCCGAGAATACTGGCGGAACACGCTGGTGGCTGTGGATGGCGAGGGTCGACGGCGGAGGCTGCACTGGGCTGGTGGTGTTGTATGTACCAGGATTGTCTTGCACTGCCATGGCAGGTGGTAGTAGACGACAACCCGAGCGGAGCTCCATTGGTAACGTGCGAGAGGACTTCGGGATCGAGAAGCACTTCCACCACCTATGAGGAAGAGCTTTATTCGAGGCGTGCTCGAGCTGGCACCCACTGATGATGATATCTACAGATGAGGAAATTATACAAATGTTGATGACACGTCCGATCGATAAAGAAGAGTAGGTGACTGCGCTCACACTATATATATATATATATATATATATATATATATTAGAGAGAGAGCGAGAGACCTCGAAACAGCTTTCAAAAGTAAAGAGTTGGCGCGAATTTTCTCTTATACGGCCTCTGCTATTGCCAACACTGTTTTTTACATCCGTTCATTGATGAATTCTCACTTACGTCGATAGCAGCAAGTAACCGATAATTGATTTCCAAACTAACAAATGTTCCCGCTGTATTGCTCTGTATAGCGTGACGTTCTAACAATGAAGCTCACTAAATATTTTAATGGTGAGCGTTTTTTTTTCAGGTTAGCAGGTGAGCGCGCAATGCCCAAGTGTTCTTTAGAACAGTCCGCCTAAAAACTCACCAAAGGCCACTGAACAGTCGTTATCAACCGAAGGAGCACTTAGTTGAAAGCAGAATAATGCTCGACGCTACCTAATTAATTCAACATTGGCCAAGACAACAACATATTGTTCTCTTCATTTACTTTTCGCTCTTCTTTATCCCTTCGTGGTACTCTTCTTTTCTTGACTGGTGGGTGAGGAAGTTCCTTTGATGCGAACGTTGAAAGCTTGCCGTAATAAAAAAAATATTCTTCAGTTTGGCTCCCTATTTTGTCCTCCCATTATGCCCTGGCAAAAACAAAGGAACTCCAACGGTGCACTTTAGAAGCAAAGACATATGTGAAGTAGCAAGTAATGCAGGCTGCTAATGGAAAGAAGCCACTTGACTGTTTTCAGCCTGACATAGCTCGAGCGCAAAAACGCTAGGACTTGCTTGATTCCGTGACAAGTTTCACAGGTTGAGAGTGGTTCACGGGCAAATGAGTAAAGAGAGAGGGCAGATTGCTAGGGCTTTAAGTGGCATGAAATAATTTATGTGCATATTGTCAGTGCCACAAGGTACTTTCTCATTATTATTAAGATTGTGATTTTATTGAAATGTTCAGAATAACAAGCCCACTGAAGTGCTTTAAAGTAAATGTCTGTCCTTTAAGCCGTCTTCATACAAAAGAAAAAAAAGTGTTGCCGGCAGCGCATTGTGTCGAGTGGTTGTCCTTACACACGTTTTCTCAAAATGCCACAACAAACCAAAACGGCGCTACTTGTTCAAAACTGAAACTAACGAAATTTTGTTTGAAATATAAGGTTGGTTTCTCTGGAGAATACTAATTATGCCCTATAAAAACCTGGAGGTTTCGAGGGTTATTTGATAATTATGCATGTCTTACGGGACCCGTTGAGAATTAGGTTCAGTTTTACTAATGCACAAAACCTAATCTTATCAGTCTTCATTTGGATGTGCTTCACAATACCCGACTCACCAACGAAACCGGGTGGCACAATAGCGTACTTGAAGTTTGCCTCATAAAAAGATGCCGAGACTTGTGGAGAACAAGGCAGTATTTTAAAGGGTCTTGCAGAACAAAAGGAAGAAATATTTAGCTGCGTGTTATACGCAACTCACTGAATCTGTGGCTGTCTAACGTGCTTTTCCTACTGAAGTAGTACTCAAATTTCTTTTACCAGTAATAGGTAGACCGATTTTCTTCCTGGCGAAGCTTCTGGAAAACGTTATAAAATCTCAAATATTTCCAGTCAGCTCAGACTCATTACAAGCCGTCCTCATATGCTTCATTACAGCTGGTGCCGTATTATGCTCACAAATTAAACGTACGTACTTTTCATGGTATGAGAGTGAGGCCTAGATAATTTTCACAGCTCTCCCTTTATCAGGCGAGGATTCTCTCTGCGGGGCAAGGTTTTAAAATTACAAAAAGAGATGAGATGAGGCACACAGAAAAACAAAGAAAGTGCGGGATGACTGATTACGACGTGCCAAGCCACAGCGGTGCTTCCGACATCGCATGGCCGGTAATGAACCTGTCACCGCCATTCGCCAGCAAGACTCTGTGTAGACGAAACTCTGTTATATACAAGAAACGCCTGCGTGAAGGATAAGTTTGAAGACAGGTGTCCGCACAAGATTTAAAAGCATTGTCTTCCGCTCAGCTAATACTCACAGTCTATGTTCTCCCAGTCCAGACCGAACAAAAACTGATGTCTTATTCTGAGAGTGACTTTTTTGTTATGAATATATTGCAATAGAAATCGCCCCCGCCGCTGCCATTGACGTGGGCGTCGCCGTCAGTCACCATATATATATATATATATATATATATATATATATATATATATATATATATATATATATATATATATATATATATATATATATATATATATATATGTAAGAAAACGCAAGAAAAAATTCTGAAAGAGACAAAGAGACTCCGGTGCACAGAATGGAACGTGGTCGACGTGAATGCGAGGCGTTCACCACTGAGCTACCAAAAAGCATGTCCTTCAACGTTCTTCAACGTTCTTCAAGCGTGTCCTTCAACGCAAGCTAGGGGGAGAAGGGGAACTATCCTGTTTTCAGCAATACGAGAAAGATGGCGCAATGAGCGCGCGTAGCCTAGGAAGCCTACATGATCGAAGTGGTGGCACGTGCTCTCGTTTCCCACGCGTACTTTGCCCCGCGAAGAGGAAAGGTAGACGCTCCCTTGCGCGCCTTTATCTCGTGGTGGGGAGAATCGTACGTCTTGGCTGCAGCCTTTGGCCTTTAACGGAACAGTTGTGGTGTAGCTACCAGGCACAGAAAGGTCACTGCAATTGTTGAACAGTCTCCGTTTGCGAAAAGAGCACACTTTTCAGACACAGCAAAGTAACAACTGAGACCCCTATTCGCATTCATCTGTACCTGTCAGTACGTTTTGTGCGTTTTTGTGCCTGATAAACGTGGGGCACATTTGATCTGCTTGCAATTCTGCGCGTGACATTCAAATCTGTGGGTATTGAATTCATTGCTTTGCCTTTACGGCAAAGCTGTGACTTCTATATTTGTTCGTCATTCACTCGTGTTACTAAGCATTGAGACTGTGTCTTGCTCATAGTTAAGTGAAAGCGAAGAAACGTTCGATCTAACTTCTATTTTCTAATATTACCGCGCACTCACTCATAAGTGGCTCACTGCAGCTACACGACATAGTGCGCAAAACGTTTGTTTTTATTTCCATAATACACCGCCTAGTATACAGGACAAATGATTCGTGGTCATATTCGATCATGATTTAGTACCAACACACTTTAAAATAAAGCTATAGTGGCTTAGTTGATAGAAACGCCATATGACGAAGGAACTTTCAGCAAACGCTCTAATCAAGTTGAGTGATTGTTCATTTTATATTTGATGAAGGACAGCAACATTATCATCATTTCATATCTGCTGTTCACAAAAGAACAGGAATGATTTAAAGCTTTCGAACGCTACGTACAAACTTGTGAAAACTACGCGTTTTCGTTACTTGCATCGAGTAGAAACTAAGAAAGAGCACAATGTATCATAAATTAGATGAATTGAAGATCCTGCATTATTATTTTCTTCGTTTATCCTCATTTTGCAGTGTACTGATACATACAATCACTATTCTGTGGGCACTATCACGTTTGATGAATCGTGTGACGTGCTGCTTCCTGCAAGCAATGTGAAAAGCAGAAATTTTCCTAACTCACGATTGACCTGTGCAACCAAAAATAAATTT
Organism: Rhipicephalus microplus; assembly: GCF_043290135.1. Taxonomy (NCBI): domain Eukaryota; kingdom Metazoa; phylum Arthropoda; class Arachnida; order Ixodida; family Ixodidae; genus Rhipicephalus; species Rhipicephalus microplus. Next base: position 142,266,813 of record NC_134700.1, on the reverse strand, counting down.
GAACTATATTGACAGCCTGAGATTAGAGTTTTTGCGCCAAAATTAATCAGCAATGACTTCAGAAATAAAGGAATATTTAAGTGCAACCGAATTAGAACGAGTTACTATGGCACACTTAGTTTCAACAATTATTTTGCGTTTTTTTTTGCAATAGAATATTGAGTGCCTTGAAGTAACGTTGAAGTGATTTGACACATTTACAAAGTGCTCTTATTAGTTGGCGTGTGAAAGAATTAGGGCTTTTGTTAGTACTGAAGAGATTCCTATTAGCCAATTGCTTGAAAAGTAGTAAGTGCGGCACTCAACTTTTCAGTCTGCATGATTACCCATAGGAAAAATATTCAATGCCGTTTGCTGTGAATTGTTTGGTCTATTACAAGTTTAATGGAAGTCGACCTGAGTCATTTTTAATACTTTGCTTATTGAAAAGAGAAATGCTTAAATTATTGCTTTAGGCCTATTACTAAGACGTTAAAAATGATAGACCTTATTGCATAATATTGTGGATCCGGAAGGTAGTCGCATATAATTCAGTTCACTCAAAATTGCGAGATTGCTTATCGCAATTAAAGCACTTTTCCTGATAATAAATAAACTCTTAGTGTTTAAGCATTATCCTCAAATGACAGGGACGCAAAAAGATGCAATGAACCGAGACCCCTCCAAGGGCTTTGGATTGCCTTCTAGCCCTGTTCCAGAGGTTGCGAGCCACCCTGTGAACACAAGGTACAGCCATAAGTTTTTTGAATATATGTTGCCTCGCTTTCTTTGTACCCTTAAACATTTGACGGAATCATACACAAACGGAAAAAATGACATATTTTGGATAGCCAGCTGAATGAATACAGTTGCTTAACCTGACCCATGTACGTATCATCTATTGTGTGAGGGCTAGATTTCTCCACCACCCTTTCAAGATGGGTAGTTCGCCTCGTTACCATGCACGTAAACAGCGATTTGATGCACAAATGCCGTAAATAGCAATGCTATTCCACATTCCTGATGGTCGTGTATCAAGAACACTGTACCACATCTTCAACATGTTGAAATACCAATTGTCATGTAGGCGTGTCAATATTTATTTTCACTTATCATAAAGATAAGCAATAATAACTAAAACTTTAAATTTTGAGTGAACCAGCGTTCGTGCAAGTGGAATACTATATTACTCGTCTAATACATGCTGCCTAATTGGCAGAGAAGTTTTCAATATTCATAATAACTACAACCCCAGATTGAACTATGGTTCCGCCAGACAGATTTAACGTTGTCCCAATAAGTTTTTCATATCATAAATCAATTTACGGGAAGCGAGTGCCTAATTGTATGGATGCATGACACCACACAGGATTAATGTATTTTTAACGTTTATGAAGCCTTCAAGGTACAATGAAAGGATGCGCGAGCATTCACTCCCTGCCTTTCCTTTCAATCTCTCTCTCTTGTCGGCATCTATGAATACGATCAGATGATAATTTTTGTATGATGTGTCAATGTACTTTTTGGTAACGTAAATAAATATCTGAGTTTTTTTTTTGAAAATTGCGGTAAAGACATACTTACAACCACAGCCTGTGTACACCAATGACCGCTAGCTGCTTTCGTTGAAAATCTCGGTAGTGCCTCTGCACTCCATTATTTCATCCGCTCGTATTCTTGGAGGCACAGGTGAATGTGCAGAAAAAACACCATTAAGTGCCAATTTGTTTATCATTAGCTATAAGGACAACGAAGTAACCACCCTTTTCTTGGTACACACTACAATAACCCTCAAATACACGTAGCATTCTGCAGATTGAAGGAATGCTCATATAAACTGTCATTTTCACGCCTATCATGTAGTTGAGTGGGCGACAACAAATGTTAGGTGTTGTGAGTGAGAGGGACGGGTAGATAAAAGCAATCAGAGCATTTCTTGTCTACTGCTAGGCATGTGAATGTGACTGAAAGATGAACACAGCTTGTCGTGGCAACAGGATAAGAAAGGTTGCGAGCGAATCATGTTAGTAGGCTAAGCTAACGTGCACTTTGTTACCACACTGACTGTTAGTAGGAGGTGCCCTAACTAGATATTTATTACTCCAGCTTACAATATCAAATTTCAATCATTACGGCTTGCTTAGTACATTATACAGGATCACATCCGACACAATATGAAAGCCTAAATTACCATACTTGATCTAAGATTGTAAAAAGGAGTGGAAAATAAGCGAAATAACCAGGAGATTTTCCCTAGATCAACAAACATATACTAATAAACACGGAGATAAAGAAAAGAAACTATACTTTACATATACATCTTACATACGTCACGTAACTCCCAGAAGTCTGTCAGTTTATCAGCAACACCGAATAGAGATGGCAGCGAAAATAGTGAGCGCGGAGAAGATGTGCTCAGACACGAGTATACCTAATTCAGAACGGGGTCTTGCGCTGCAGGAGTCTTGGCGATAGCGCGTTACAAGTAAAGCCGTTAGCGGTAATGCGCAACTTTTTTCGGAATATAATAATGTACTCGCTGCAATTTCAGAATTGTAAGATGTTTTTACTTACGTTACCGTTTTTAGGTAATGTATTGTGTCGCGTTGCCAGTTAATTTTTCATTTGTAGGTGCCATTTTCTAGCACTTGCCTTGAATATTTTTTGTCACAGAGTCGCACTGCTATCTGCTTGCCAAGTATGTACAAAAAAAGCACGTGCGAAATCGCTTCTTTTAGTGCAAATTGAGGGCAGGTTATTTTTCAGGCGCTCTGACTTCCTGCGGAGAAAATCGGGCCATCGCCACACAAAGCTTAGAGCAAGTCTTGCAACCCACCATTAGAAAACGTACGGACTATCTTTCGTGGAAATGAATTGTAGCAGGTAAATTGCTCGAGCCAGTGCCATGCCAAAAAGACAGGCTGATCAAAGGAAAAACGTGTGGTCTCGTTTACTCTTTACTACATGCTGATTGTGATGATTCGTTTGTTGGGGAAACAGCGGCACAACTTCGCCGAGAGCCTTCATGAATATAACAAAAAAGTCACAGCGTATCCACAGAATGAATGATGATTCGAGGGGTGTAGCGCTGGAGAGTTTTATCGATCAACCGTGAACCATCCGCGAATACCACCCACTACATCATAAAACACCTGAGAAAGACTGTATATATTTACACAACAAGTTTTACTATTCGTAAGCGGTAGCTATACGTCGCTTCCATTCCCCCTTTATTGCAAGGACTTTATGGTCGGTGAAGCGGTGGATGGATGAAGGAGCATAGTGGGATGTTTGCTGGGACAAAGCAGAGGGCAGTTTGCAAAGGTGGAACTCTACGCGGTCACGTACACACAAAGGATGGACACAGTGGGATAATCTATGGTTCTCTAACGCACACCTGGTTGCAATGACACGACCATCTTGCATTTCATAGTGGTTGCTTCTCAACAGTACTTGCTTTATGGTCGGTGAAGTGGTGAATCGGTAATGGGCCGTAGTGGAATGTTTGCAAAGACGAAGTAGTAGGCAGTTGGCAAAGGTGGAACTATAGGTGGTCATATACATACATACATACATACATACATACATACATACATACATACATACATACATACATACATACATACATACATACATACATACATACATACATACATACATACATACATACATACATACATACATACATACATACATACATACATACACACATACATACATACATACATACATACATACATACATGGGATGGACAGACCCACGCTTTTAGGAGCTTCGCTCCTGAAATGACGCCAGCCTGTTTTAGTGAAAAATTAATACATTCGCTCAGCACAGTGCAATTAACAAACAACGTAAGGTAGTGAGCTTGTTGGCTATCCATGCTTTTCTTTAGTGCTGAAGCGGACAAAAATGTGGACAAAGGACGAGTTCCCTTCGTTTGCTGTCGGCCTTTTTTGCGCTTCATCTGTAAAGAACGACGAACGCATCCGATTGTACAAATCGCGCGTGGCCGACTCAGAGACTAAGCTTTGTGTGAAACACTGACTCATCCAGGAGAAAGCTGACAACTTCAACCGGTGTGCAAGTGCGCTGCTGATCAAGAGATCGCGTGAGTGGAATTTTGTGCATCATGGAAAATAGGCGTGGCCCCAGGCAGGAAGAAAACCTTTAGAAGAAATGCTGGACGCAAAACGTAGAATTTGTTCTTGTAGCACAAAAACAAATGATTTTGTTGTACTTGAAGCTTTCAGTGGCATTCCTCAGTTCCAAGTGAACCCCATTGATATTATTGTCATACAACACTACCATTAGCCGCGGTTACAGGTAGGTAGTTACACGGCAGATATATCCGCAGTTTCTCTCCTACGGGTGGTTATCATTAACGCGCGGTTCCATGCGAGATCACCACGAAAAAGAAAATATTTGAGATTCAATTGAGTATTTATGTTCTATTCACATGTCACAGAGCAGCTAAAAAAACTTTATTTTCGGCATAGGTGGCTAATTTACGAGGCAAGGAATATAGATTAGGTTCAACCTTGCGGGACCAATTTCTTAACTCTATAATCTATAAATTTCACCATGTAACACACGAACATTATTGTCTCAAAGATGGCAATTTGCATATAAAATATATGCTCTACAAATATTAAAGTAACATCGTAGAAAACTTGTAAAACGAAAAAAAACTTTTTACAAAAAAGTGGCTGATACCACGTACAGTGGGAATCATTGATATGCGAAGCAAAAATGAAAAAGATTGATATGTCACTTTAAAATCAGCAGAACATGACAACGTGGAGGCAAATTATGCCGTATATGACTTCCGTGTCATGATTATCATGTTTGAATGTGACTTTTACCTTTGTCATCAATCGACGTCACGTGATACCAAATTTAGTATATGTGGAGCAAGCGAAATGACTGCGAGCACGCTATGAGCGTGGTATGTTGTCATGTTGTTACACGACACGCGTGTCAGGATTATCATGTTTGCACCACTCACACACTTTCTTCATCCATTGACGTCATCTAACACCAAACTTCGTATTAGTGGAGCTAGCAAAACGGCCGCGAATGCATCATAAATGGCCCATTATACTCCAACCTAATGCTGACGTGCGCACACGCTGGGCCCAGCAACGCTTTGTTAGCAAAACTCGATCAATCTATAGTGTAACGCCAGGCGCAACCGACGCGACCAGCGTCCGTCGGCGCGGCCCGACGGCAACCGGCGTGAAATGCGGCATGTTGCATTTCGCGCCGATGCGTTACCCAGACAGCACTGCGTCTGCCTCTTTTCGTGACGAAGGAACGCCACACGCGCTGAAACGCGCCTGCGTCAAAACAACGCAGCCTTTGCGCGCGCCGCGGAGTATATGACAGGACTGGCGGCTAGCGTGGCAACGCCGGCGTGACGCGACGAAACGAACTCCGCGCGCACGCGCGTCGGGTCACGTCGAAATGAATTGGCGCCTTAACTGTGGCATGTAGTCATGTTCTCACGTGAGAGATAGAGAGAGAACCACTTTATTATAGTCCAGTGCAGACGCTGAGGTCGCCACGCGTCACCCGGCTACTCCCACGTTCTCACATGACAAGCATCTCATGATTATCATGTTTGCACCAGTGACATATTTTCATCATTCATTGGCGTCACGTAATACCCAATTTGACATTTGTGAAGCTAGCAAAATGGCCGCGAGTGCATCATGAGTGTGGGATGTAGTCATGTTGTTACATGACACGCATGTAGTGATTATCATGTTTGGATGTGTCATTTAACTATGTCGTCCATTCGTGTCACGCAATACCAAATATGGCACATGTAAGGCTAGCGAAACGGCCGCGAGCGCATCATGAGCGTAGCATGTAGTCACGTTGTTACATGACACGCATATCATGTTTATGATGTTCGCACCAGTCCCATACCTTCGTCATCATTCACGTCCCGTAATACCAAATTCCGTATATGTGACGCTAGCGAAACGGCCACGAGCGCATCATTAGCATGGCATGTAGTCATGTTACATGACACACAAGTCATGAGTTTCATGTTAGGGTCTGTCACGAGCGTTCGCCATGCAATCATGTCATAGCGTACGAGTTCTGCAACATGTCATGCGAACGAAACCACCGCAAGAGCAGCAGGACCATGAAATGAAACTCATCACATTGATGACATAAATGTCATGACTTTCATGTTACGACAAGTCAAGTATGGTCTCCTTACAGCATGTGATGCCATACCGAATTTGGTATCGATACCGTTATCAAAACGGCCAAGAGAGCTAAATGTCCGAGGCGGATAGATAGATAGATAGATAGATAGATAGATAGATAGATAGATAGATAGATAGATAGATAGATAGAAGTTCGCTAAAAGTTCTTATATTTAAAATGTCCAATTATGCAATGTTTCGTGATAGTTCCTACTTACCATTTGCTACTAAGTTGTCAGACTTATCTACTCTGTCTTGAAAAGGAAATTTTTCTTCCTGTCTTCAATAGTTGCTTCATTTCGCGCTGCTGTATTCTTTGTGACGACTAAAACTTTACTGTTGTAATGGGCGAAAGGTAAAAGAATATTTTAGAAAATTATGTGCAACATTGTAAGCAGATTTCAGGCTCCCGTGCAGACCAGGCTAATTAAGGCATTTATTTACTACTGCCAGCTTTGCACATCTGCTTCGCTAGTAAAAGTACGTTGTCGGGCATTCGCGACAGTGATACAACCAGTTACGACCATTGGATACAAGACAACACATTCCAATATACACTACTTCAAATCGTACGCAACACCAGCTTAACGGCGCACTTTTATTATACATATACGCACAAAATATCTTCTAAAAGGCAAGTCTTTGCCGCAATAAAAAAATGAATAGACCTTTTCTGCGTAGACAGTCTGCCCATGTGCGCTGTGGCATCGGTGAGGCACGCGCGTGAAAATAATACGAATGTTGTCTTCGGGGGTCTTGCATCGCAGCTGAGGAAAAGAAAGTGAGCTGGCATAGCTGGGCGGTAAAGGGGGGTGCGGTGACCTAATATGATTTGAGGGAGGCAAATGCCCCTTTTGCGCTCTCTCGCCTAGGTCCATGGTCACGCACCATGATTTTTGCTGTCCATAACGAGATGGCAGGTGTGGACCAAAAAACAAAGATAATCTGGCGTCACAACCGAGCAAACTCCCCCTCCCCTCCTAAAGAAGGTGCAAATGAACGCCTCTGCGACTGCCTACTGGCTCGCGACGGGCCATCATGAAGACCAAGAATCACCAGTTACATTTTAGACGAGCTCCACTAAAGATGCTGTACGGATAAGGGAAACACCGATTACTGTATATCTATTCAAAGTCATTGATCTTTGGTGATAGCTTGATGCTATTTTTTCATTTGCACATAATAAGCAATTGACAAAAATAACTTATTTTCACCATATTCCACAAAGTCAAAAGCCATCATATATGTAACTCTACAAGAATTTTTAAGCTTCTATAGCATTGCTAAGCCCAGTTACATTTGCACGAATATTTGTCGTTCAATGAGGATTCTGGCCATAATTTTTGTTTGCGCTAGTAGTTAAGTGCGAAACATGTACTTGATATTTGAAAAAAAATATTTTGTGTTTCTGAAGCAAACACACATTTGATAAAACTTATAATTGTGGAGTAACGGCAAAGATAACGTTCATTACTTTTTCAGCAACAGTAGTGGCACTTTGAGCGTATCTATCTATCTATGTATCAATCTATCTATCTATCTATCTATCTATCTATCTATCTATCTATCTATCTATCACTTTATCTGTCTATCTATCTATCTATCTATCTATCTATCTATCTATCTATCTACCTATCTATCTATCTATCTATCGATCGATCGATCTATTGATCGATCTATCTAGCCGCCTACGACTTTTAGCTCTCCTGTCCGTTTCAATTATGGTATCGATACCAAACTTGGTATGGCATAACATGACTCCATTAAGAACGTATTTGTCAAATCATAACATGAATATCATGATATGTATGTCTTGAACGCCATGATTTACATTTTATGTCCCTGCAGGTCTTGTGGTAGATTCGTTCACATGACATGTTGCAAAACTGGTATGGTATGACATGATTGCATGCCGAACACAAGCGACAGAGCCTAACATGAAAATCGTGACATGCGTGTCATCCAACAACAACATTTCATGCCATGCTCATGATGCGCTCACGGCCGTTTCGCTAGCGCAACATGTACGAAATTTGGTATTACAGTACGCGAATAAATGACAAAGGCATGTGACTGGTGCAAACATAATAATCATGAGATGCCTGTTATCGAACAACATGACAATATGCTACTCTAATGAAGCGCTCGCGGCCCTTTCGCTAGCTTCACATGTTCAACACTCGGTATTACGTGCCGCGAACAGATGACATAAATAAATCACACGTCCAAACATGATAATCACGACATGCGTGTCATGTAACAACATCCATACATGCCAGACTCATGATGCGCTCACAGCCATTTCGCTAGGTTCGCTTATGCCAAATTTATCAGTACGTGACGCCCATGGATCTCGAAGGTATGTGACTGGTGCAAACGTAATAATAGTGAGATGCGTGTCATGTGAGAACATGACTACATAACACAGTCAAGACGTCAATACATTTCGACGTGACGCGGTGCGCATGCTCACCGGCGTTCATTTCGTCGCGTCTCGCCGGCGTTGCCACGCCAGGTGCCGTTCTTGACATATACTCGCAGGCGCACGCGGCGCTGCGATGCTTTGACGCATGCACGTTTCAGTGCGTCCAGCGTTTCTCCGTCACGAAAAGAGGAAGACGCAGTTCTGTCTATGTAACGCGTCGGCGCGAAATGCAGCATGTCGCAATTCGCGCTAGTTGCCATCGGCCCGCGCCGATGGGAGCTCGTGGCACCTGGCGTCAGACTGTAGAGTGCTCACGTTTTGCTAACGTAGCGTCGCTGTGCCCAGCGTTCGTGCGCATCAACGGTCCATTGGAGCATATTAGTCCCTTCATATACCAAATTTTGTGTTACATGACGTCAATGGATGACGTAATATATGACTGGTGAAAACATGATAATCCTGACACGCGTGCCATGTACAAACATGACAACATACCAGGCTCATAGCAGATTCGCGGCCGTTTTGCTTGCTCCACATATATTAAATGTGGTATCACGTGACGTTAATACATTAGGAAGGTAAACGACACATCCAAACATGATAGTCATGACACTGAAGTCATGTACGGCATCATTTACCTCCACCTCGTAACGTTGTGCTGATTTTAAAGCGACATATCAACATTTATCATTCGTGCTACGCATATCATCGATTCCCACTGTACGTGGGATCTGCCAATTTTTTTTTTTGGCAGTAAAGCATAATGTTAACGCTTTCATATTTTGTTGGAGTAACGAGCAACGCATTTAGGTACTTCTTTTCAGTAACGTGTGCAACACTGCGCTGCAGTGATGCCTCTTAGGCCGATGCAATTACTGTAGTCAGCAGTGTACGTCAACATCATTCATTACATCTTAGCACACTTGTTATGCGTTTAACTGTTGATAACCCATACGCGAAGAAATGCGCCTTCTCGTGCATACATCACTTACTTCACCTGTCAAATCTAACGATGTCAAAGATAAAGAAAGATACCCTAAAGGAAAACTGTCCTTCATAGGGTAAGGTGGTGGTCGAAGCAGCTTCCGTTTTAATAGCCTTTTGAGTAGACATTCCATACACATACCAGAATTATCATGCCTTTCTTACTACTTCTTATTGCCTTATTGCTACTCCAAAGATGAATATAACTTTTCCATGCTTCCCCGTATCTTGCTACGCTGTTGCACAATACTTCGGGCCAAGTAGTGTAGTAAGGGCCCACGGGACGACTTTCTGGTTTTTAATATTAGAGTACCAGGTACTCCAAGTCGTTAACAACTTTTTCCAAGCACATATATGTTCACAATATTGTTTCTTGTTCTAGTAGAGTCTAAGTCAAATCCTTGTGGTCTTCCAGTACAACGACCGCAAAATAATGCGTTGTCTTTTGAAAATTCCCGTATAACAATAGAGCAGTACCCCTTACACTCTGTAATATACATTCTATCAGTTCTCTAAGCCTATTTCTGTACTTACTCTGCTGATAAGTCGCTAAGCTTTAAATCATAATAAAGATGATGCAACAAGTTTATTAACATCTGAAATTTAGCATCCCAAAACCACCATGAATATGAGAGATGCAGTGGTACAGAGCTCTGGAAGTTTCGGCCATCTGGTGCTCTGTAACGTGTACTCACATTGAGAAGTACATCAGCCTTACCACTTCATCTCACGCAACTTGCCACCTCCGTGACTGAGATTAAACACACGACCTTCACGTTAACAGCGCAGCACCTAAATGAATGGTCTATGATGATGTATTACAAGTATAGAGTCCCCAACACGGCAAGGGAAAAAAGCAGGGAGGTTTGTAGGTATACGCTTATAATTTGCTGTCGTGCCTTCGTGATTGCTAAATGTGAAGCGTGGATGAAAGCAGTGACTCGAAAAATGAAAAAAAAACAGAAGACGTTTGAAACAACCGAGACGAAAAAAAACCTTTTAAATACAAGTTGAAAGTATGCTCGATATGAATAATGAATAATTGTCAGAGATACCGCCAAAGTCTCCAAGCCGTGAAGCAATGTGCCGTCCCCATACTAAACCTTCATCTATAAAAATGGCGCAGTGGCGCAACACGAAAGCCAAAGCTCAGGCGCGTGGCTTATATCTTTATCCTTGTGGGTTTTGTTATGTTAAACGTGGCGTGGTAGAACATTCTCATACGCAGTTCATCCACCGAAACGTGGTTGATACCACCGGCAGTGACGCCGCGCCAGTGTCATTAGCAGCGCGCTACCATGTCAGCTAAGCAACTGTGGTATTTAGGTACTGGTGGGAATTTGAGAACTGCGAAACAAGCATAGTCTTTCAATAAAATAAGCGTGAGCGCAATCATACTGTGGAGTTTTTACTGTAATCATACTGTGGAGCGCAATCATACTGGAGTTTTTAAGTAATTGTGGAGAACACTGAGGCACTATAAGGTAAGATAATACAGAAGTGCTGCCGTTTGCGCCCGCTTGGCCCACCTTGCGCAAAGCGATGCTGAAGGTGTAAAATGTATTCCATCAATACGTCATTACTAGACAAGCGCATGCATGCCCTTTTCCTCTCGGAAAGCATAACGCTTTCCGTGCTGTTCAAGAGCAACTCCTGTGCTCCTGTGTTGTCTAGCCTTAAAGACAAAAACAAGAAAAGAAGAGGCATTGCTTTCACCTTGCAGTCGAGCAACGTGGTTGCATAAACAAATATATTCTTTTTAAAAGGTGACCTTGGTGTCTTACTGGAAAAGTAGCATGTCTATAGCAATATTTGTATCGCAAAACTTTACAAATGTGAAAACAATTTTAAAACATGCACTTTGCAGTCTTAAAGGTGTCCCTTGTGAAATATTCAACAGTTTTTTTAAATATAAAGTCGCTTTCTTATTTTCTTGGCAGACGATACGATAGAGTTCTTGCCTGCGGCAACCGATTCATTCTTGAAGGCATGTCCTACTTGTAATAAAAAAAAAGAGTGATCAAGACATCTTTCGAAAAATTGCAGTCGCAAGACTGCCGGAAAGTTCATCACTGTGGGATTATAACTCCATATTTGCGCACAGCTGCAAAAATGATCGCTAGTTGCGAAACCAATCTGCATAATCTCAACTCTTGAACTAGTAAATCCAGCAAAAGTAAAACACAAAATAGGAGAAAGATATGATTTCAACGAGTATAAGGAGGAATGAGTGCACAACCCTTGAGATGTGTGTAGTTATAAGAACTACTCGGAAGGACTAGAGTCTGAAAAGACACTCCAAGCTGTCTACAGTTTTCGCTAGGGTATGAAACCTTCAGCATGGAGCTCTGTTCCCTCGGCAAGAAATTACTTCATGGACGAAGAAATTTCCGCCCGTCATATGCCATGCACTTTGGCATTATCCAAAATGTTAGGGACGTGCCTGTGTTATGGCTTGTAAATCAAATGCGTAAGACAACTTGCGCAAAACAACTACCACTGACCTCAGGGGAAAAGTGCATACTTGAAAACATCTGGTAGTTATATTATCAATCTTGTTGCAATCGATCAGAACGTTTGGGTTAGAGACAATCGCGGGAACAGCAACGTATTTCAGCAGTCGTATAACACAATTATTTCAAGTTATTCGAGCTCCCCTGCAGGTGTTCTAACGTATTTAAAAATTTTATGTCACCATCATATGCATGACAAGATGAAATACCGTATTGTGTGCAATGACGCCTTGATGACGATATGTCGTTTTAATTGACGCAAGGGCATACTTAGCCATTATAGCAATGAAAAATGACGTTAGAAAAGCAATGGTCTGTACAGAATAGCGATGGTCTGTTAACGATGCGTTGTTGCGTGTCTGCATGGGGGTAGAAATTCTGTTCCCTTAGGTGGTAAAGACATACAAGCACTTAAAACTTGATAGTGACCATGAAATGTGTGAACGCGAAGGATTGACAGTGCTCGCGGGATTAACATAAGGATAGGGGTATATACATTAGTACAAATCCTCGTCAATAGCGCTGGTGTCGAGGGGGCTCCGGTGGAGAGGTATTTCAATGTAGCAACCGAAGCAACAACCTCTATTTAGAGGCCGTGCTACGCATTGCCACAAAATCTCACGTAACAATTGTTTACTTACTTTAAACACGAGAGCAATAATAAATATTTAAAAGGTGTTACCCTACCTATAAACATCCATGAGTTGAATGGTGTTAAATAGCCATGGGTTACCTGAAAGTGCTTTTTTTTTCATAGCATCCAATTGCTTGCGCTGCAATGAAACATGATGATTTGATATGCGAGGTTTAACATCTTCCATAGGATTATGAGAGACGCCGTAGTGAAGGGCTCCGGAAATTTTGATTATCTGGGGTTCTTTAACGTGCACCCAAATCTGTGCTCATGGACATAGAGCATTTTCATCTCCATCGGAAACGCGGCCGCCGAAGCCGGGATTCAACCCCGTGACCTGCGGGTCAGCAGCCGAGTACCTTAGTATTTAGACCACCACGGCGGGGCTGTATTAAAACATGAAGCATGGTGCTCGGTTCAGCGCACTTATCACACTGAGGTTGATCGCGACGGGAGAAAATGTGGAAGCGTGTACTGTATCTTCTATTCTTCCCCTGGTAAGCTTTATTTCTGTAAGACGCGACATTGATATTCGAGGTCTCGTCCAGAAGACATTGTTCAAGAACAAATAATTCTTAAACGCTAGATACATGGAATTCAAGAGACGCTCTAGACAGGTTTCCACGGCCAGATTCTCGTTTTAACGTGCCTGAATACTGATTTTTAAAGTGTCACTCTAGTGACGGTTTCCGTTGCTTGTAATAAAGAAGAAACATTGCCTGGACGGCTGCCTTGTTAGTATACCGCTTTCCGACCTTCGGTACGTAAGTTCAAATGCAACGGCATCAGGCGCATTCACTTTTGCAAGATTTCCTGTCTTTTTTTTATATCTTTCTGTCTGTCTTTCTCATCATTGCTTTCTTTTTGTTTATCTTTCTTCCTACATTTATTTATTTATTTCTTCTTTCTTTCCTTTTATCGGCGCTTGTTCTCTTCTCTCACCCCTCAATGCTTCTAGAAGTCATGCCAGAGCAATCGCCACACCTGCTTGTGAGCCTAACAAAAGATAAACAAGAAGACGGGGAGGCAGGGAACGAAGTAGCGTACGAATATTCATTATGATGACATTTTCTCTTCGCGCTATCAGGTGGAACGAAAAGCTTCAAGAGCTCCGCTTTTCTAGAAACAGACATAAAAAGAAAATGATGAAGGAATAAAAAAATAAGCTGCAAAAAAGAAGGTCGCCGAACTTCACAGTTTCTTCTCTATTGGCTGGCTTTTTTTTGCAATTGCTATGCTAAAATAACTCTTGAATAATCAAAATTTTACCAGAAGCTAAACTTCCGTTCACCTTTACATGACTTATACACTTCAAGTGCAATACGCTCGCCTTGATGGATTAATCTGAAGGAAACACGGAAACTACTGGGTGTGAGATTCAAATTGTCTCAAATAATTTCTGTGGTTTATCATTTACCGGTGGGTGGAGGCGACCATAAATCTGTTACTCAAATAAAATAGGTGCACATGGTCATCCACAGTTTGGCACGTTTCCCCTCCGTATAGAGGGTTTCGAAATTCACACACTTACCTCATGTCAGCAATCTCTGCACCCCAGCTTTGCTGCGCTTCCATGTTCGCTGGCTTGCTTGACGCTGTCGTTCGCTTGATGGCTCCAAGCACTAGCTCTCCGATCCTATCTCTTCCTGAGATGGGATCGCCTTCGAGCTGCCAGAAAGCGAGTGGTATTGAAAGACTTGGGCTATGTTTACGGACGATGCGACGTGCGGAAGTGTGCGCCAATAACGCTGTCGACGGGTATAGCCTGTCAAGGGGAAAAAATCGGTCGAGGAGAACATGTAGGTTGCACAGTTTTACGTCAACGAGTTGCGTTCACCCGACTCCATTCATCATATTATCTGTGTCGGTCTTGACGGGCGACACACGCCGTTCATATTGCGTGGCGCCTGCTTACTCTGGATTTCTGCGTGTCAACAAAGCGGCCAATGAAAGAAGTGTCCAGGCACGTGTTTTATTTTGGTAGCCGTAAAGACTTCGTTGCTTTAGAAAGCAGCGGTATATTTAAATGTCTCTGGTACACAGACATAGGCCAATAAAATATACGAGCCTGAATACGAAAATGCAGGTATATGCCACACAGCAGTTCTGTTGTATTAAATTTTGTGATTATCATATAAAACGTACCATACGTGCCATGTCAGTAAGGAGCTCAAGTGTTGATTGAATAGAAAATTACACTACGTGCATTTGATAATAATGCACACACTGTATTTAGGTGTTGTCGACAGCAGCATGCACTCTATGGCTACAGAACGAGACCTATTATTATCATGATTGATCTGTGGGCTTTTGTCTCAAAACCATCATATTGTCGAGGTTCAACGCGAACAAAGCACAGATACGCATGAATACTGCGAAAACAGCGTGTTATCAACAGCTGCAGCCGCAAGGTTGTCTTCTTCGTTCTCGAGTAAAGCCAGAGGCCCACTACCGGGTGTCTGCTAAATCTCCCCATCATCGTTTTGGTCCACATATAGACACGGGTCATTTGCCTCCCTCTCAAAGAGCATCAACCTGATGCGAAGCCAATAATGCAGTTTTTTTTGTAAGTCTCACGCAATAACTCGCTGACGTAAGGCTTCATGCGTGCTACGTGAACGAGTTCAGGATGGTGCTGGCGACGCCTCGTACTACACGAACTGCCCGGAACGACTTTGTAAGTGACGTCAACCAGTTGTCGCAGCACTCGGTATGGCCGCAAGTATCGTCTTAAGAGCTTTTCGGAAAGTCCTCGTTTCCGTCCAGGAGTCCAAACCCATACTTTGTCGCCAGTTTGATAGACGACTGTGCTGCGGTGAACATTGTAGCGTCCTGCATAGTAGTCCTGCTGCTGTCGGACCCGTAGACGTGTTAGTTGCCCAGCTTCTTCCGCGCGTTCCGTACACGTGTCGGTGTCCGGGTCGATGTCGTCACCTTCGTGCGGTAACATCGCATCTAACATGGTTCGTACTTCTCGTCCATGAACGAGGCTGAACGCGGTCATGCTGGTCGTTTCTTGATTGGCTTGTTGTACGCAAACGTTGTGTGTGGCAAGATTACATCCCAATTTTTGCGTTCAACGTCTAAGTACATTGAAAGAATGTCTTCGATGGTTTGTTTAGACGCTCTGTAAGCGCGTACGTTTGTGGGTGGCAGGCGGTGGTCTTACGATGCGTTGTTCCACTCAGCACCGGGATGTGATCCAAAACAGCTACCGTAAATGTGGTTCCTCTGTCTGTGATCCCGATGGTTTGTGCAACATGCCTCAGTAGAATTTCCTCGATGAGAAACCTTGCCACATCCACTGCTGTACTTCTCTGGATAGCCTTTGTCTCGGCATAACGGTTCAGACAATCCGTCGCAACGCTAACCCAGCGGTTCCCTGCAGTAGAAGTAGGTAGGTGGCCCGTAATGTCCATGCAGATCTGGTCGAATGAAGTTGTTGGAACCTGCACAGGTTGCAGAAGGCCAGCTGGTTTAGTCGGTGGTAACTTGCGTCGCTGGCAGTCGAGGCAGGTATGAACGTGGTGCTTCAAGGCTGTGGTTAGTCTCGCTCAGTAATAGCTTTGTTGTACTCCGGCCAAAGTTCTCGTGAAACACAAATGGCCAGAAGTCATCTTGTTGTGGCATGCTTTGAGTACTTCGGTGCGAAGAGCTGCTGGAACGACAATCAGACAGGCAGATCCCGTCGACGAAAAGTTTTTTTTGTTGAGTACTCCACCCCGAAAACACAACGATGAGAACACTCTTGCGAAAACTCTTGGCACCTTCTCATATCTGCCATCCAAATAGTCAACTAAGCCAAGCAACTCAGCGTCATCACGTTGTTGCTGCGCAATCGCTGTCTTTCTAGGTCCCCAAAAAATGCTGTTTCCTCCTCCTTGGGGAGGGTTGCCGACTGAATGGGTTAACGGGACAAACAGTCTGCGTCCAAATGTCGCTTGCCTGACTTATGTACGACTACCATATTGAACTCTTGCCGCCTGAGACTCCAACGCGCTAATCGGCTGGTAGGGTCTTTAAGACGTGTTAACACAGTGAGTGGTGGTCGCTAATTACTTTAAAGGGGCGGCCATATAAATACGGCCAAAATTTTGTAACCACCCATACCGTGGTGAGACATCCCTTCTCAGTCATGAAGTAATTAGCCACAGCGCGTGTTAGCGTTGTGCTAGCATAGGCGATTACCCTTTATCTTGCTGTTGCACAGCCGCAGCTGCCAGACCTACACTAATAGCATCAATGTGAAACATCCTAGGGGCTCCCTTGTCAAAGTGGACAAGGAGTGCAGGTGTTTGTAGTCACGGGTGAAGATCGTTGAAACCAGCTTTTTCTTCGTTCATCCCCTCAAAAGTGGCGTCTTCTCTCGTGAGGTGAGTTAACGGTGATGCAATGCATGCAAAGTCCACGATAAATCTTCAATATTATGCACAGAGGCCGAGAAATTGTCTGACAACCTTTTAACAAGTGGTACAAGGAACTGTGGCATGGCTGCGATTTTTTTCAGGATCGGGACAAACACCTGCAAGACTGACAACATGACCGAGAAATTGCAGCTCTTCTTAGCAAAAGAGGCACTTTTCAGGTTTCAACGTCAAGCCCGCAGACCGTATGGCTCTCAAGACCACTTCAAGCCGTTCAAGGTGCTTGTAAAACGTTGCGGAGGACACTATGACATGGTCCGATATACTAAGCAGGTTTTCCACTTCAACCCGGAAAGCACGGTATCCATGAGTCTTTGAAATGTAGCAGGTGCTGAGCACAAACTAAATGGCAAGACCGTAAATTCATATAACCAATCTGCTATCACAAAAGCACCCTTCTTGCGGTCTCTCAGGTCCACCTTGATTTGCCAATATTTACTACGCAAGTCCATTGAAGAGAAGTATCGAGCATGTCAAAGGCAATCAAGCAAGTCGTCTGTACGAGGTAGTGGATATACGTCTTTCTTGCTCACCTGATTTAGCTTCCGGTAATCCACACAGAAGCACAGGCTTCCGTCCTTTTTCTTAACGAGGACCACAGGCAACGTCCAAGGGCTCTGTGAAGGTTGAATGATGTTATCTTGAAGCATTCTGTCTACCTGCTGTTGCATCGCTTCGTGTTCTTTTGGAGCCACGCGATAAGGGTTCTGGTGATAGGTCTCACAGTTTCTTCGGTAATTAGCCGATGCTTACTTAGAGGTGTGCGGCGTACTCTTGATGTTGTCGAAAAGCAGTCTTGGTATTCGGCCAATAGCTCAAGGATTCGGCATCGCTCGTCTTTCGGCAATGTAGTGCTAACGTCTAGAACAGGCACTGAAATGAGTTTCATCGCTTCATCTACTACCGCCAAGCAGCCTTCGGCATCTATGGCATCGTCGAAGTAAGCGACCGCCATGCCTTTTGGAAGGTGCCGGCGCTCAGCGCTAAAATTGGTCAGCAGTAGGTTCATGCGTCCGGCCGCAACTATGACGATACCTCGTGTGACAGAAATACCGTGAGTGAAGAGAAACGAGCTCATTAGGTCTGCAACTCCTTCGGCGTCAAACTGGACATTAGCGGCCACAGAAACAAGCGTACATGACCTAGGAGGGAGGACAACGTCGTCATCAGTAAGACGCAGTAGGTTTGGTCGCACCTTTGGAAAATAGAGTAAGCCCATACTGTTGCAGAAATTAATCAAACTCTTTATGATGTCGATGACAGCGCAATATTCTCGTAAGAAATCTACGCCAAGGATTACATCTCTGCAGCATGTGACGATAATGATGAACGACGCAGTGAAAGAAGAACCTCTGATGTCAATTCTTGCAGTACATCTTCCAGAAGGCATCAATAACTGGCCCCCTGCCGTTCCTAATGAGGGCCCGTCTACGGCGCCTTCACTTGCCCAAGGCTGTTGGCGAGATCCTGACTGATAATATAGAAGTCGGCACCGGTGTCGACTAAAGCTGTCACTCTCTGGCCGCCAAGAAGAACACTTAGATGGGCAGTCACAATTTCATCGCTTTCACGGCTTATCGACTGTACGACGTCATGCAGTGGGGGCATTTTTTCGTCATCATTATGACCGGCAACCTTGCCCCCGGAGGTCACCGCCCTCAGTTTTCCCGGCGCGGGCTCGGTGACCTTCTATTAAGGTCCGCATATGTGCGGCGCGTGACAAAGGCGAATGCGCGAGAAAGAGAGAGCGGGATCGACGTTCCAGACCCGGTGGGTTAGTAGACATTGCCTCCTCTGCAGTGGCACGGCCATCCTCAAAGCAAGAACGGGCTCCATAGAAAGAGGTGTCGTCGCGGCGTGGAGTGTACTGATCGTTGGCACGTCGACCGTCAAACGAAGGTGAGCAGGACGAAATGTATCACCTCGATGCCAGCAAAGACGGGCAATACGGCCGGCACCTCCGCAGTGAAAGTAAATTGAACGCATGTCGACTGTGCACCATGCATCTGTTCTTCGGGTTGGTGAACGTCTGAGCAGTCCCCTGGCGTCCATGCCCATGGCGTGGCTGTGGACGGCTGGTCGTATGGCTGTAGCATAGGTGGTTGCTGTAGTGTCTGCTCTTGCGGCGGTAACCAAAGGGCCATTGGTGCCTGGCGGTACGGTGTTGGCGTAGCGGGTGGTTGACGTCGGAAAGCGGCAGCGTAGCTCATGGGACGCTGCTCAGCATCAGAACCAGCCGTAGACAACGCTTGGCGGATTTCGTCGCGCACGACTTCCACGACTGACGCAATTGGAGTTTCAGCAACCGGAGCCCGGAGCTTGTGCAGTTCTTCGCGAACTTTATCCCTAATCAAGTCTCGCAAGGAGCTCTGACTCTTAGACGTCATGGCAATAGCATTTATTGGAACATTGCTCGCCATGCAGTCATATTGCCTGCAGCGCTGATGAAGGTCCCGCTCGATAGCCGTTGCCTCCCTAAGAAAGTCAACCACGGTACTTGGAGGGTTGCCCAGTAGCCCGGCGAAAAGCTGTTCCTTGACACTGCGCATGAGGTAACCTAATATTTTATCTTCCGTCATGTTAGGGTTAGCACGAGGAAAGAAACGAGTCACGTTTTCAGCAAACATTGCAACGGTTTCGTTAGGTTTTTGAACCCGTAGCTCCAATAACTGATGCGCATGGTCCCGTCGATCGACATTGGCGAAGGTATCGACGAACTGCTGTCGAAAGTCGAACGAAGTTGATAGATTGGCTTCTCTATTCTCATACCAAGTACGAGCACCATTGTAAAGGTAGAAATAGGTGCCAGAAAGCTTTTCGTGTTCCGGCCACTGATTTATCTTGGCAACACGCTCGTAGTGGTCAAGCCAGTCGTCAACGTCTTCATGGGCGCCGCCACTAAAGCGATCAGGGACGAGTGGTTGAAAGATGGTCACCTGAGATGGGTGTGTCGGAAAGCTGCCCTTTGGTACCTGTTTGGGGCTTGTGTTGGCCATTGGTCGAGGGGATCGGTGCCTCGGAGGTTCTGGCGAGTGAGTGAGCTGTGGCGCGAGGCCTCGCAACCGTCGACTGAAACGATGCGCAGAAGTTGCAACAGGTGACTGCGTTTGGACTGGACGAACGGCTCCCAGCGGGAGGGTGGAGCTTCAGGCAGGGTTGCGATCCGACACCTCCACCAGTGTTGCGGTTCAACGCGAACAAAGCACAGGTACGCCTTGAGACAGCGAAAGCTGTGTGACTTGTCGCCTAGAATATCTTGGCTCATACACACAAGCGGTATCGGCTACATTGTACCTTATAATAGAAAATTTTATAGAGCACTTGCTGAAAAACCAAAGAAATTAGATAAGAACAATAATATCGTTCCTTTGAAAAAATGTGAAAAAGTGCAGAATTCAATAAAGCCGAATATATAAAACAAATTAGCAAGAATTCTCAACAGCTGAGCGGCAAGATTGTCTTCTTTGTTCTCGGATAAAGCCAGAGGCCCATTATCTGGTGTCCACTAAATCCCCCCATCATCATTTCCGTCCACATGTAGACACGGGTCAATGTATACATGAAAGACGGCATAGTAGAGGGCTAATATTTTTTGACCACCTGCGGTTTTTTACCATGCGCCCAAATTTGAGCACTTGGACGTATAGAATTTTCGGCTTCGTCGAAAATGCAGCCGCTACAGCCGAGACTCGATCTCGTGAGCTGCCGCTCAGCAGCTGAGTACTTTAGCCCCTAGATCACCATGGTGAGGTGATAGACATTATCACTCTAAGCACATTCTTGTTTAAAAACTGCTCACTTGAAGAAGGATACCGCTTTGGCGCAGGTTGCAGGTTTCTATTTAGGCAATGTTCTAAGGACACTCCAGCGTGCATTGATTGATTTGTGGGGTTTAACGTCCCAAAACCACTATATGATTATGAGAGACGCCGTAGTGGAGGGCTCCGGAAATTTTGACCACCTGGGGCTCTTTAACGTGCGCCCAAATCTGAGCACACGGGCCTACAACATTTCCGCCTCCATCAGAAATGCAGCCGCCGCAGCCGCCAGCGTGCATGAAACACTCGCCACTACGAAAGAGGATGTGGTAATATGAAAATCTATTTGGTTTAGAAAATGTCGCACCCGATAATATATCTCGTAGAGGTGCTCTGTGCAGTCCGTGCGTAGCTATGTCTTTAGAATTTGTGTGAAGTCGGATGCATTCAAAACAGTACAGAGATTGTTCACAAGCCACGCACTGCCGTTGCCCTTCCCTGCTTCATAATGAAATAAGGAGGAGGAGCAGTGAAGGAGAAAGTGCAGGGAGGTTAGCCAGTTCTCAGACCTGCTGGCTACCCTGTTCTGGGGAAGGGGGTAAGGGGAATAAAATATGCGTGAAAAGAGACGTTGAAGAAGAGAAAAAAAAGAACAACGACAGTACAATACACGACGCTGCTTACCGCCTGTCTCTAAGACCACTTGCCCGCCAGAAGTGAAACAACGCTCTCAATGCCTTGCGCGCCGAGGAAGGTCTCGGCCAGTGTCCTAATGCCCTTTCTTCCGACCGTTGGCGATTGTCTTGTCTATTTAAAAATCTCGGTTTGGCGCAATGAAGCGAGCACACTAGCCGGGAAAATGAGAAAATGTCACCGTGCAGCCGCAGTTGCCGCGTGTCGCGATGCTGGCCCTTCTGATTCATAGGAAATAAGCATTCGTAAAAGTCACTCCAATCCGCAAACGGCACAAAAGTGCTTCGTAAGCACTGGATATTCGTGATGAAAGAGAATGCGGCAGGTGTGGGTCTAATTTATGAAGGTGGACGTTGGTGAACAGCGGTGAATTCCACTGAGTGAGTTTCCGTTCTCGTGCAAGTGATATAAGCCTTCTAGTGGCGTTTGTTCTGGATAATGGTATAGTATAACTATCAGTTAAAGCACATGAAGAACAGACAGGAAGAGAGGACAAGCGCTTTCTCGGAACTAAACTGTTTACTAGAAAGGGCAGAGTATATATACAGGCAATTGAAAAACACGACGCATGCGTGTGTAGGCAAAAACGTAAATCCGTGGCACATCGAGAACACATAGTAAAAGAAGACAGATTATCTTGGAACATAATCTAGAAAAACAAAACTTTATCGTGCAGCAAAACCGAAGGCCGGCTGACGCATTGTTCCTCTCTTTTTCTTATGTGAAAAGCTTCTGTCAACTCACGAGTTAATTTATTTTTAGACCAAAAAACCACTTCAGTATCCTGAAAAAGAGGATAACAACGGCACTCTCTGCAATGAGCCACGTGATGCGATGCACCCAAAGATGTCAAAGAAGAATCGAGCTCTCTGAGACGAACATTGACGCCTCTTCCCGACTGACCGATATAGACTTTACCACAACCAAGGGAAATCAGCATTTCATCCTTGAAAGCACAATCCGGTTTATCACCCCTCGCTGTTCGCCGCCGTATCGCCACCCTTTCTCTATTTCATAAATTTTTTCACTCCTCTCTCAATGCAGCTCCTTACATCCTCCCCCCGACAAAAATTTCACACCGCACAAGCCATCCACTTCAAGTGTCCCGTTATCTCAACAGAACTGCCACTTTTTCAGCTTCTTTTTTCCCCCGCGCCGTCAAGGATCGGAACGACCTTCCCTGCTCCATTGCTTCAACCACCTGCCCATCATCCTTCGCGACAAATGTTACAAATCACCTGTGCTGCGACAACTAACGGGTTCAAATGTTCTCTTTTCCTGTGTGTCTACCCCTTATGTAATACCCCCCAGTTGGGTCCTTAAGGAAATAAAAATGAATGAATGAATGAATATGTCAGACCCCTTAAAACCGTAGGAGTGCCATCATTTAAACAGTATAGTTGGTGGTCAGATGGAAAGACACAGGTCTTCCCCGACGGTCCATCTTCTGGCACCCCCACAGTGGGTGATGAGCGTTAAGATCACCAATTATAATTTATGGCCTAGGTGTCGCTAATATAATGGCACTTAATTTTGCAGGGTCAAAGCGGCCTGAAGGCGAAATATATACTGCCACTAGCGTGAAATTTACGTTCTTACGCTTAACTGTCAGGCACACATATCATCCGGTGTTACTGGATGCTCAATATATGTGATTTTGCACCTGATCTAAACAATGTCCGTACTGTCTTTTTTACAGGTTGCAGATCTGAAAGCTTCGTATTTGGATAGTCGTATAGCATTGTGAAGGCGTGTTTCACAAATTACGATAGTTTGAAACTGATTCTTGAATACAAAAGGCCAAAAATCTTAAATGCGGGGTTGAAGGAGTCAGGCATTCCGTTTAAAAATTTATGCCTTTTTCACCTAATCACGAAAGGGTTGCAGAGAAAGAGTCATAGTGCTTCTCTAGACTTCCCAGCCCCAGACTCAAAGCGCCCAATATTTGAAAAACGTTGTACTCGAATGGTCTTCATGAGGGTCCTAATCACGTCTATTACATCGTTATCTTGACTGTCGCGACTTACTCTCACTGAAGTAGCTTTGAGCGGGCGATACTGCGGCTCTACTGGTGGTGTCATCGACGGCAGCGCTGGCCACCCGTCAGGGTCAATGATTCTTGCGTATTTCTGAGAATTCTTGTTGTTGGCAATTTTGGTGCTTGTGGTGGTAAATGCGTCATATGGGGTAGCGGTGTGTCCCTGGCCTTGGAAGAAGGTATTCTAAAAGTTCTCCTGAGCATGAACGCCGACGTCGCACTTTAGCAACGACCTCACTGTGGGTGGAACCGTCTCTGATCATCTGCCTCAGCACTTGGATCTCCTTCTTCACATCTGGGCACTCCTTTGAAGACGCATCTTAAGAACATCTGCAATGGCCGCATTCGCAATTTTCTCCTAGGAGATCTTCTGCGTTGTTTAACTCCGGGCATCGGGGTAACACAGCAGAACTTGTGCAACTATCACTCACGTGTCCCATTTTACAGCAGTTCTAACAGTGAAGAGGTCTCGGCACGAACGGCCGCACAGTGTGTCGAAAACGACCAACTCTTACTTGAGATTGAAGACTGTCACCTATGAAAACAAGGTTTACGCGTCGTGAGTTCCCGACACAGTGGGCTTGCAAGATAATAGTAGTTTACATCACAGGTTTCATTAGAATGGGAAAAGTATTGTTGCTGATACAAATGTCGGCACCATTCATAACACCTGCCCTTGAGTCCTTGCCATGTGGTATGTAAGAGCGTACGTTGATGTTTCCCAGCAAATTGACTTTCTTCAATACGTCGAAAGCAGTACATGGTGTAACGTCGATCACCAGAACATTGTTGCAGCCATTTTTTCTAACGTCTGTTATTTTGCCAGAACGAGCGCCTCAAATGACAAAGACGTGGCTTGGTGTTTAAGTCGGCTCATGCTGTGAGCGGCATTCAGCGGGACAAACAAAATAGCGTGAACCGGTGGCTCTTGCATATTCGTGGTGGCCTAATGTAAGTAGCCACCTCTTCGCCTTGCCACGCCTGTGCGCGCATCTCAAAATTATGCGCTGACGATAGCTGGAGCACATGACTACACCGACAATACTCCGAATCCCTACACTGACACAAGCAAGCTCGTTTTTCACACATTTTTTCCCGCGCAGCTTGTATATGCCTCTCCAATATTGTCAACCGATCATAAGAATTTTTTCATTTCATTCAATGAACACGAATTAGGAATGCCAGGTTTAGCTCTCATGCCTACAGTTACAATTAAATGAAACATCTAAGAAATAAATTTTAAATCCCGGTCTTGGCGTGTGCATTTTCGATGAAGGTGACAATGCTTGAGGACCACGAACTTATACTTAGGTGCACGGTAAAGAGCTCACGGTGGTCGAAATTTCAGGTGCCCTCTACTATGACATCTCCTGATAATCATATTGTGGATTGCAGATGTTAATCCACAGCAACAATTATTGTTACGATAAAACTTGCATTTTGACTTCTAATCTTTAGTGACTCTCATTATGAAGAAATATTTAGGGCGCTACCGATATAGACAAGAAAAGACAAAAAAAGGAAGGGCTTAGAATAGGGCGTGAACTTGCAACTAACTTTATTTAAAAATGTCACTATTTTTTAGCATGCACACATTTGGCCAGGTTAGGTTGCACAAGACGTGAGCTAACCATTTCACGCTCCAGACATACTGAAAGCAATACCTCCGAAACTCGTCGTTCAGGTTTACGTAGGGAGACAAACGTGTGACTGATACAGATATCTTTTTTAACATTGATGAAATGCGCCTCCAAAATTTCACGTGGCACATTGTTTTTCCTCCTTCTATGCACGCAAAATGTTCAAAATCTGGCTATGTTGAAAATCTGGCTCAAACATGCGCGATTAAACATGCATGCGCAAAGGACACTGATATTTTTTTCCAGACGTTCGTTTAGGTTTTGTCCAAAATATTACTTGAAAATGAACCAACTACTTAGCAACACGCTCATGAAATGCTCGCTACTTTGCATGCTTGTCTCTGCCTCACGAATAACATTTTGCTATTAGAAATTTGCGTTCCGCTTGCAAATTCCACCTTGTACAACAAGCAGGTGTACGTAATCTGCCTAAATCCAGATTACGTAAAGTTTCTGTAGTTTTATTTGTACACTTTCGAGCATCTGCTTAACACAGAAAAGTTTCTGAGGTGAGTTTATGCAGCTGCAACATGTATGTTACTCAGCAAAATATCAGGTTGATGACCATCGCAAGAGAAAACAAAATTCTTTCTTTCGTTAATATTTCTTGTGACCGACCCAAGGATAGGCATTTCTTTTTTTTTCTCTGGCCTCTCTCGCGCTGTTGTGTAGTCAGCCATGTTACTTAGGGCCCAGGAAAAATGTTAGTACTGAGTATAAATTAAACCGTGTAGTTCCAGTGAACACTTCTACAGCACGGCTGTTAGTAGAAAGGTATATTTGATGATTGTTCTTAAATATCATAGCCTGAAGTAGAGCTCACGCACCTCAACACTACTTAGGAAAGCACTTTACGCAAGTGTCTACAAACACTTAAATTTCAAGGAAACAAATTATGCGAAAGTGCTTGTGAGACAGGCGTAAAATTATGCTGTACGAAAGTGGTTGGAACAACGGCAAGTAAATACTATGTACCAAACAGATACCTTAGCATTGCGACAGCATTCTTTCACTTTTGTTTCTCAACCAAGGGAATGAAGGTAATGCAAAAAGGCCATGGTGATAAATGCATATTTCAAGACCTTGACTGAGGCTGAAGGGACAAAGCTTGTTCTGAAAATGTACTGCCACACACGTGCGTCATTTATTTTAATGCGAGGGCTTACGCTCAGAAGCACACGCGAGACCGTTATTTTAGATCAGGAACAGAATATGGTAGACAGGGTGCCATCGGAACGACTACAAAATATGTAGCACGGGCACACGTACCTTCGGGTCATAAAGAAAATGGATGTCGACGTCTGCTCAACACACGACGCTCTTCCATATCGTTCTCCGGTTGTGCTTGAAAACCGAGGACATCCGAGTCCCTTTGCCGCGACAATTAGCCATGGAACATCACCAAACCCTCCGGATTTGAAACCGTACAGATTGCAAATATGCAGTGCACAAAGTGCATTACATATACAATCTGCAGTTCACGCACACATAAAAACAAGGTTTTCTCGAGTCGCCAGTAATCACACCAACACGCCACAAAAACGTTCGTCAGGCTTTCCAATCCATGTCTGTCGGGTGACGAGAGCAGGCGTAGGCATGTCGGTGCAACGAAACACACCAATCTAACTAGAGTGACGTCAGTTCCAGCGACAACAGTGAGCAAGCTTGAAATTATGTAGCTGGCATTGGCTGTTTGCTCGTCGCATCCATGCTCATCGCTCCTCGTCTGAACGCCGTTCTCAAGAAGTAATAATATTCGGTTTAACCGATTGCCAAGCCAAGGTTCTAGTTTACAATCATTCTCACCAATCGGAATCGCTTATCATTAAACTCAGAGGCGCCAGTGATATGTATTACAGACTAGGCTGGTAAGCTAGGCTTACATTCACTGGGAGACGTACTCGTGAGCATCACACTTGATTCAGCGAATATCGCCGCAGGTGGCTTGCGAAGGTTGTAGTTTGAACATTACACAAGCCTATTACTTTTACATGAAAGTGTCGCCAAGGAGAGCAACACTGTAAGAATTGCCAAATATGCGTTGGAGTTATAGTTTTTTCCAATGGCGTTTTTTTGTTTGTTTTTTGGCATGCTAGTACATGTCGTGGCATCGCAAGGCGGATTGTACGCCGGATCGTAACGCTCGTAGATTATTTATAGACCAGCACTGCTGAAAAGTCGTTGCAACCGTGTCTGTAAGCCCCCAGCTACACCTCCCAGACTTGGGCACAAGTGGCTTCTCCGCGTTGAGCTAATATGACGAAAATTTTGAAATGAAACCCGCATTCAATGTCATGTAGCTTTATCAAAAAATGCCGACGTGTCTTAAAATTAACAAACGATCACCAGGCTTTAAACGTGCTAGATGTACATTTGCTCTTCAAATATTGCAATAGAGATGTTGCGCTACATGCACTTAGGTAGGGCTGGACATGACCAATGTGAAAAAAGGCAGATTTCACGTACAGCAGGAATCAATTACATGCGAAGCGCGAATGAGAAAGATTGATATGCTGCTTTAAAACAGCACAACGTTACGAGGTGAACGTACATTATGGCGTACATAACTTCCATGCCACGATTATCATGCTCAAAGGTGTCATACCAAATATAATGCATGTGAAGATAGTGAAACAGCCGCAATCACATCATGAGCGCAGCATGTAGTATATTCTTATATGACATGCATCTCATGACTATCATATTACCACTAGTCATGTATTTCCGGCATGAACTCATGACGAGTAATACCTATTTTGGTATATGAAGCTAGTGAAATGACTGTCAACACACCATGAACGTGGTGCGTAGTCATGACACACATGACATGCATGTCTTGATTTCCACGTGAGGGTCTGTAAATTATCCTCGCCAGGCAGTAATTTCATACCATACCAACTTTGCGAACACAAAAACAGCAAGGCCATGAAATTTAAATCATAAAACTCATGAAATACTGTCTTGATTTTTCTGTTATGACTAGTCACTTATTCTCATTGTACAGTCATGTTGTGCGCTGTCAACTTTGGTATTGATACCATAAGTGAAACGGCCTGAAGAGCTAAAAGTCGTAGTGACTAGATAGATAGATAGATAGATAATTAGATAGATAGATAGATAGATAAAAAGATAGATAAATAAATAGATAGATAGATGGATAGATAGATAAATAAGTCGATAGATAGATAGATAGATAGATAGATAGATAGATAGATAGATAGATAGATAGATAGATAGATAGATAGATAGATAGATAGATAGATAGATAGATAGATCCAAAATGGTCGAAGTTCGCCTATAAATGTTTCTAATTCAATACGGTTGCTGCATGTATGGTTGTCTGTAGGGCGAAATGTATATGATCTCGAATGACTGGATTTCACTGTGACCCTGACAGGCGACCAGCAAGACAGAAAGAACGTGCTTAACGTTTTTACCGCTATCTCTTTCGTCTAGCGTACTGCTCTACAAAGTAGGGCGCCCGCACAGCGTGCATGTGCAATTATCAGTTTGCAACGATACGCATTCTTCTTTCAGTTCACGTGCGTTCTTTCGTGGTGCTTCTTTTCAAGAATATTTCTGTTAGAGTGTAATGACCAGTCTTTCTAAGGTTTCTTTTTCCAGTCGGTTAAATCGCGGCACAGATGCGCAACATTTCCCGTGTTTATCACGAAACACGTCGCAACGAACCTGATCCTGTAGTTTCGCTTCGGATTCATTCGGCTCTTCCGGAAACACAAAAAAAAAAACTTCGAGCTGCGGTAGTGGTTTTTCCAAATGAATGTTTCTTTTTTGCTTTTTTTAGAACTTTAGCCTATTTCTGCACTGCGTTTATTGAATTTATCGAGGTTATTAAATTTATTTTAACCATGCTATGCTCCAAGTTGTTTAGACGCTTTTCAAAGGCGCGCACAGCTTTCTCTGTGGACTCGAGTCGCTCTTTCAAAGGAGTGATATCGTCTCTGATTTCCTGTTGATCGCTCACTAACGATTCGAACATTTTCTGTATGAAGTGGCCGGCATTCTTTTCAACATCACTGCAGTCTAACAGCTTGTATGAAAGCGTGCCATCAAATTCAATACTCAAGGACACACGGGGGCACGGCAATACAACCAGGTGTCTCATCTCTGTGCATCGGGCTACTTTAACTAACCAAGTTCAAGGGGAAGGAGTCGCATGGTCAGTAATCTGCACTCAGCGTTTTCACCGTGCCAAGCGGCAAGTTCGTCCTGGTTCCGTCTACGTCACAAATGCGTGACTCTTGCTCCTTGCATCAAACAGCATTAGAAGGAGCCACGCAGCTTTATCATCGATGTCACTTGTTGGCACTGCTAAAAACGGCTTGAATGTGGGAGCATCGGAGAAAAGGGTGGATGACAGACACACAGCCTGTAGAAGACCGAGTCACAGCGTCAGTGTTTTGCGCCAGCATTCTCGCCATGCCCACTAGCGGATAAAACACTTGTGTGACGGGGTCTGTCGGAAAGGAACGCGGTGCGCGCAATTCCCTCCCTGCATGAGTGGGCGGAGTGTGGCCGTACTAGACGAGGGACGCGTGCTCAAGTCTCTTTTCTGCGTGCCCCTTACGGCCAGCGTCAGCGAACATGGGTCTGGCAGTGCGAAAAACGCGGCTCCCTCTGATGAGTGGATGATGCCTATAAGGGCAACGTATACCGACAAGTTTGATTTCCTATACATAACACTCCACATTACCTGTGTATGTAACCTCTATTAGCGCTTTAAATGAATTCAGACTGTGTGATTCGCCCGACTCTTGGGCAAAGCCATGAGTTAGTTGGTGTCAATCACCTAACGAGCATCATCATAATCATTTTTCGCGCAATGACATTCTCGTGCTCAAGCCTCGCCTCAATCGAATGTAGGTAATGTCCAAAACAAATGCGTGCTTTCAGGCACGTTTTCAACCCTGGTAAGTAGCACGGTACTGAATACAGCAGTGAAATCATAGTCTGGGTGTTCTTTATTGATAAAATTTGTCAAACTTCATAAGAAATAATTTCTTATGACAGCTTTTGCCTTTTTTACCAGCCACTTCGTTGCAAATAACACTGAGTTCTGCACGTGCTGCTTCAAATTACTGAATTGCAAGAGCTTTCATTGTGCTGTTTCAAACTCGGGAGCCATCTAATAAGCCCTAATCAGTGTAACACCAACAAAAAATACCCTCTTTTCATCTGAAAAGAACCTTGTGTCATGCAAAACAACGAGAACTAGCTCATACAGTGCAGCGTTGACCAGGCGCTTATCGCGGGGTGGCACAGCAGAGGAACCTGGAAGTGATTATAAATAAAAAGAATAGAAAAGTGAGCCCCGTAACTGTCTTTCAGGGGGAGGACACCTGTACAGTAGCTCACGAGAGATGGGGGTAGAAAAGGGAGTAAAAACATAGGAACAAAAATAGAGAGGTAGAGAGAAAGGAAGGATAGAGCGAGGGGCAGAGACAGGGAGCGATGGACTTAAGGAGAAGACAGCACAGACGGACACAGTTAGAGGAGTCCGAAGACGGGGCACCACTGGCGAGAGCTTTTGTCGCGACAGGAGATGGCGTAGCGCTTATCCAGTCGACCAGAGCTAAACTGTCGTCATCGTCGTGGAGTGGCAGAAGGAGGTGGCGTAGGACCAACCCTGTCGGCCAAAGCTGCGCTGTCGTCGGAGATCGCGAGGGCACAACTGGTCGGCACGGAATCCAGCAAGCGAGTCCCAGAAACCTGGAAAACGCAATGCATGTAGTGCTGGGCTGGTATTTTGTACTCTAACGTGCCAATTGTTACTAATGGCGAATAAAAGAGAAGAGACTCCGATTTGACACCGGTACCTGCAGTCGATCCGCTTCACACGCACGCTGCTAATATTTAATGTTCAACAACACACAGGAGAAATCTGCCCCCAGCACTCCCTTGGCGGTCAAGATCCAGTGCCAATATATACGAGGTGGCATCTTATTGGTTGTGCAGCGCGAGCAGTCAGTTGTTTAGGGGCGAAGCTTCTTAAGCCATGGGTCGTGTGTCCGCGGTATATGTAGTAGTACTGCATCGTAATAGTACGTAGCAACCTCCACGGCCGGACTACAGGAGTGGCATGCGTGCACTCATTGAGGAAACGCGCGTACGTTATTCATTTATAAAGATAGCTGTTTCTGGTGAAATAACCTACAGAGATGGGTGTCGGTAACTTAATATCCAAAAAAAATTGCTTTGAATTTGTTGCCTAATAAAAAAAAAACTTGCAGCAAAAGGACGCGCATAGAGTCCTATCTGACCTTAAAAGGTTGCCAGGTTAAACTCGTTGGGAGTAACCTTTTTGGTTTTAGCTATCTTGAATCATGACAGTTAGTTTCTTCACCCAGGGATTTTTTACGGTTTGCGGGAAGGCTTTATGCTCTCCCATAGTAGAGTACCTATAGTACTCTAAATCGTTACCCACTTTTTCTAAACACAGGTTTAGCGAGGGATGGGCCGCAGTGCCATGAGCTAGAGGCGGCGAAAGATGGGAACTCGACACGTAGCGCAGGTCGTAAGAAAGTACGCAAATTCCGCTCTTCTAGACCTATTGCAAAAACCAGCGCCACTGGGTGCCAGCGTTTAGCGCCATGCCTGATTATGGGCCCAGTATGGCGCTGGTACAAGCGCCTCCCAGCGCAGGTACTGGGAAGAGTGGCAGCGTCCCAGTACTCTGCGCAAAACGGCTTCACAGG
This sequence comes from Rhipicephalus microplus, assembly GCF_043290135.1. NCBI lineage: Eukaryota > Metazoa > Arthropoda > Arachnida > Ixodida > Ixodidae > Rhipicephalus > Rhipicephalus microplus. The sequence goes on along the minus strand of NC_134700.1, from coordinate 142,234,788 downwards.
GTTAAAACGGGGGTGCCCACTCGCCATAAATAAACAAATATATCAGTGAAATGGTGCAAAATCACAATAAAAATTTAAAAAATGAAAAAAACGCCATTTAACGGGATTTGAACTCGCTACCTTCTCATTTTGAACCGAGTACGCTACCCACCACGCCAGAACTTGTGTTTCGGGGTTGTAAATTGACTATTTATCCGTAGAACGCACCGTTCAACTTAATGTTTATAAGTCGCACAGTCAAGAGTGACACAATATTCCTTCCCAAATAACAATTGCGTCTTCATTAGACCGTGACGAACGACTTGCGGGCACCAAGTTATGTGCGGATATTAGCAAGAGCGCAAAGTTTTTTGAAGCGTCTGCATCTTAACTCTGAAAAATCTCAAATTGACTGGAGAAGCAGCCACAGATTGTCAGCTGTTGCTGCGGATAGTTTTTTTGCTTTATTAGTCGGTTCTCGCACTTGCTACTGGTCAGCATGTACAGATGGTTTAAATGTCTTGTTCGGTAGATATCCGCGCACACGAGTGAATATTGAGTATTTTTTCGCGCAGGCAATGATGTAGCAGTACACAATCGGTGGGCAGATTACATATTTGAGGTTATATCAATACCTGCAACTAAAAAATCGCCGAAGAAATGACTAATGCAATCCGCTGGAAAAGTGAGTCAGTATGTTAGCTCACTAACGCGTACCAAATTGCCAACTCAAAATTGCGTGTTCTTACTCACGAGTCAGAGAAATACCGCCTGCTGCTCTCAGATGCAAGCTTTCAGTGACAGCCTACGTTGCTGAAAACACGACACATCGATCGTCACCGCTCCTTGTGCGGGCACCGCACAAGCGAATAAATGGTCGATTTAGGCTCAGGGATGTCTAAACTGTACTGAACCGTCATTCTTACACTTTAGAATTGGGCCTCCTTAAAGTAAAAAGCGCCGGCAGCATGTACACCGACACAGCCGGCACGATAGGCCGCGCTGGGACGGGGCACTGGGTAAGGCTGCTCTCGAAGCAGCTGAGTTGCGATGCTTGAAGTTTCTGTATTTGAGCTTTGCAACATTTCTAACTGTTACCTAAACTGTAATTGAAGTAAGTGGAAGGCCAATCAATGCCAGAAATGCATTCACGCGGTGGCGATGCCGAGCGACAGCCGTTTTTGTCGTCTCCGCTGGCAGTATACAGCGGGCCTGCCAGTGTACAGATATAGGCAGTTATATCAATAGCAACAATTAAAAAAAACAACCATAGAAATACCAATTAAATCCGCTGAAAACGTATGACAGGGAGTCAGTTCACGAAGGCGTACCCTATTACCAGCTGAAAATTGCGTGCTCTTACATATCGGTCGGAGAAGTACCGGCTGCGGCCGGCAGCTTTCGGTGACAGCTTGCGTAGCTGAAAGCGCTACGTTCGATCGTCAGCACTCCTTGTGCGAACATCGACACACGACCAAAATAGTTCATTTAGGTTCATAGATGGCTAAACTATACTTTACAGCTATTCTCAAACTTTGAAGTTGTGTTTACACGAAGCAAGAAGCGTCGGTATCATTTATTTATTTATTTATTCATGTTACCCTACAGGCCCCAAAGGAGCATTGAGTAGGGGGGGGGGTTACAGAAAAATCACAATACATAAAGCATAAAAAGAAATATATTGAAAAAAACAAAGAAAAATGTACAGTGGAAGGGAGAAGAAGAAACACAATAAGCAAATGCAGCCAGCAAAATACAAAATGAAAAAAATAAAGCATCTTTATAAAAAATTAAGAGAACATATATATTTGCAGTAGCTCACGAAATTTGGCCGGATCTCTCAAAGAAACAATTTCATCCGGAAGGCTATTCCAAACTGCGATGGCGCGTGGCAGTGCAGAATTATTGAATGACTTTGTGTTGCCGAAGATGCGTCTGAAACTGAGATGATTATGAAGTCGACTAGATGTACGCGAAGGAATGTCAAGCGATAGACGACTGGTCCACGAGTTGTAGTAGTACTTATGAAGGAGGCATAGACGGGTGACAGAGCGGCGGGAATCCAAGTTAGTAAGGGCAAAATCGCGTTTGATTTGGGTGATGCTGTAGTGGCGGTTATACAATGAAGTGATGAAGCGGGCTGCACGATTTGGGATGGATTCCAGTTTATCTATTAGGTATTGTTGATGCGGAGACCAAATCAATGAAGCGTATTCCAGCTGAGGACGTACAAACGTTTGGTAGGCCTGCTGCCGAATGGTATATGGGGAATAATCCAAATTCCGGCGCAAGAATCCCAGAGTTCTGTTTGCTTTCGCGCATATCTTGTCGATGTGAGTACACCAGGCAAGATTAGTACAAAGATGGACACCAAGGTATTTGTATGTAGATGAACGCGGAATTACAGCTGAGCAGATAGAGTAATAAAAGTTAAAAACCGATTTCCTACGAGTGAAAGAAAGTACGCAGCACATAGATGTGTTAAGCGTCATTTGCCAACGGTCACACCACAGATTTATTAGGTCGAGGTCTTTTTGTAAATGTATGTGGTCTTCTTTAGAGTTAATAGTTCTGTACACTACGCAGTCATCCGCGAAAAGACGAATTGAGGAAGAAATGTTACAAGGCAAATCATTGATATAAATCAGAAAAAGAAGAGGGCCTAATACACTGCCTGGGGCACACCTGATGAAACAAAAGAAGTAGACGAGCTGAAGTTATTGACAAATGTAAACTGCTGTCGATTGGACAAAAAGTTTCTAAGCCAAGATAATGTTGATGAGTAGAGTTTAAGTGCAGACAGTTTAGCTATTAGGCGACAATGGGCAACTCTGTCAAATGCTTTCGCATAGTCTAAAAATATGCAGTCAACAATTTTATTACTATTCATGCCGTTATGTAAATCATACGTAAATTCTGGTAGCTGAGTATCACAAGATAACGCTTTCCGAAAACCATGCTGATTTAGAAAGAAGAAGTTATTTGACTCAAGATGGCTGTATATATGAGAGGTGATGATGTGTTCAAGCAGCTTGCAACAGATATATGTTAGCGAAATGGGGCGGTAGTTACCGGGTGTGTGTTTGTCACCATCCTTTGATATCGGAATAACCTTTGCTATCTTCCAGTCAGTGGGAAGTTGACCAGAAGATAAAGGCTGTTGAAAAATGTGGTATAAAATTTGACTGCAGGAAGCGGATGTGTCTTTAAGTACCTTGGAATTAATATTGTCAACACCACACGATGTAAACAGCTTTAGACTGTGTATAAGTTTAGATATCCCTTCAACAGAAACAATGATAGGAGACATGAAGCAGTACTCACAATCGGGGACACAGGGAACCGAAGAAAAGTCTTCATTAGTAAAAACCGAGCAAAAGAACGAATTGAAGGTTGAATCACACTCAGATGCAGAGACAGCAATATTATCGGCGTTATGTAATGTAACAATGTCACTGCCACGGTCAGGCGAAATGGCACGCCAAAACTTTTTAGGGTTAGTCAGTAAAAGTGAAGACAGGTCGGCGAAAAAATATTTCTTTTTCGCTTCGCTAATCGCAAGACAGTAAGATTTTAAGCAGTCTTTACACATAGACCATGACTTAGACGATGATAACCTTTTAGCTGAAGCATATAACCTTTTCTTTTTATTTCTGAGCGATCTAAGCGATTTATTAAACCATGGGTTGAATTTGTCGTTGGAGATTGTTATTAGTGAAACATATTTATCTATGAGGAGCGCTATAATGTTTCTGAAGGAATTCCAGTTATCCTAAACAGACCTCTAGGTGAATCAGGGAAGAAATGTATTGTGTAGGAAGACATCAAGTTCAGAGTTTATTAGATCGTAATTTGCCTTGCTATAATTCCTGATTACCTTGCGCTGAACACCCGGAAATTTTAGTGGAATAATAATTGAAAACTGTAGAAGGTTGTGATCGCTAAAACCATCTAATTGCACAATTGTACCTATGATATGTGGCTCTGTTGTCAGAATAAGATCTAAAATATTAGTATCGTGAGTGGGCTCTGAGACAAGCTGGGTGAAATTAAAGTCAAGACATAGTTCGATGAATTGACTTGACGTACTGTTCGAAGAAGACGTGCGAGACCAATTATTATTAGGAAAATAAAATCACCGAATAAGTAATTTTTTCTGGTGAGAAATGGGTCAAGAGCCCTGGAAATACTTCTGTGAAGCTCAGACACAAAAAGACGGTCAGAGGACGGAGGGCGATAGCATACGCCCATCAATAATTTTCCAGCTAAGGTAGGACAGGCGACCCAGACTATCTCAAGGGGTTCTTTGCGCAAACACGTACACGTACACAAGGAAAAGAGGCAAACAACACAGACACAAGAATGAGTACCAACTCGCTCAACTTTCAGTACTGGTGTTATATCAAGGGGAGTGTCAGTATCGACAAGGAAAGAAGATATAGTTCGTTTTATGGCTAACAGCACGCCACCACCCCTTTTATGTGCCCGGTCATGGCGATAAATGGAGTACTGATTTGAAGCATGATATTGTCACGGGGTCGTGACGTGGCCGAAGACAGGAGACTTTGTGTTAGGATTTAACTGTTTATTTGGGCGAACCTGTGCCCGGTAAACTGAAAGCCAATTACAGCAGCAGTCTCGCACAAATAGCAGTCTCGGACTGATAGCGGCGAACGGAGCGTCGGCCTTCGATCAACAACTGACAAGTGGCGAAGCGCGTCGGCATTTATACTCTTGCCGTCGAATGTTCTAGCGCTATCGCTGGCGGCGGCGTACGTTCCAGAACAATCTGTACCATTCGCACAGTGGGCGTGATCTTATCGAAATGATCTACTACAGTCCGGAACCCTCTAGAAAACTGCAGGCGCGGTTTGCGCTGAGAATCGTGTGGTGTTTTGGGACGATAACAAAAACTTGGGAAATGGAACGTGGCATTGCCCCCCTCTGAAAAAGGCATCGTCTCGATGCTTTAACTAAAGATGAAGGTACAATAATAATGTAAGAAAGTACAATGAATAAATTACAATACAACAATAGTGCAAAAAACACTGTTTCAGTTTGTTAACGCGCATGAAACGGCTTGAGGCGTGCGACATGGACGACGTCAGGTCGCAATCGGCGTCGTTGAGAGCTCGTGCTGCCGTCGGGGACAACCTCGTAATCAAGTGGGCCGAGACGTCGAACCACCCTGTACGGTCCGAAGTACCGTCGCAGAAGCTTTTCACATAGTCCACGTCGGCGTATCGGCGTCCACACCCAAACACGTTCACCGGGCTGGTATTCCACGAAGCGTCGTCGAAGGTTGTAACGGTGGCTGTCGGTCGTCTGTTGATTCTTGATACGGAGCCGCGCAAGTTGTCGGGCTTCTTCGGCGCGATGAAGGTACTCGCTCACATCGAGGTTTTCTTCGTCGGTGACGTTGGGTAACATGGCATCAAGCGTCGTTGCCGGGCTCCTTCCCTAGACCAATTTGTATGGAGATATCTGCGTCGTCTCCTGCACCGCCGTGTTGTATGCGAAGGTCACATACGGAAGAATGGCATCCCACGTCTTGTGTTCGACATCGACGTACATTGACAGCATGTCGGCGATCGTCTTGTTAAGCCGCTCGGTGAGGCCGTTGGTCTGTGGGTGGTACGCTGTCGTCCGGCGGTGGTTTGTTTGGCTGTATGCCAAGATCGCTTGAGTTAAGTCGGCAGTGAATGCCGTTCCTCTGTCGGTGATAAGGACCTCCGGGGCGCCGTGACGTAGGACGATATTTTCGACGAAGAACTTAGCTACCTCGGATGCACTGCCTTTTGGCAGGGCTTTTGTCTCGGCGTAGCGGGTGAGGTAGTCGGTGGCTACCACGATCCACTTGTTTCCGAAAGCCGACGTCGGGAACGGCCCCAATTGGTCCATACCAATCTGCTGAAAAGGTTAGCAAGGTGGATCAATTGGCTGCAGAAGTCCCGCTGGCCTTGTCGGCGGTGTCTTGCGTCGCTGACAGTCCCGGCATGTCCTCACATAACGAGTGACGTCGGTAGTAAGACGTGGCCAGTAGTACCTTTCTTGTATCCTCGCGAGCGTGCGAGAAACACCGAGGTGCCCTGCCGTCGGATCGTCGTGCAGGGCCTGCAGGAGTTCTGGTCGCAGAGCTGAAGGCACCACAAGGAGATACTTAGCCCGAAGCGGTGAAAAGTTTTTCTTTTGTAGAAGACCGTTTTGTAGAAAAAACGACGCAAGTGCGCGCTTGAATACCTTCGGGACTTCGGCGGTCCTGCCTTCGAGGTATTCTATTAGGGCCTTAAGTTCCGGGTCGGCCCGCTGTCGTTCAGCGAAGTCGTCGGTAGTTATCGTTCCCAAGAAGTAGTCGTCATCCGGGTCGTCGGGTAGCGGTTGGTCGACAGGCGCACGAGAGAGACAGTCGGCGTCGGAGTGTTTTTTGCCGGACTTGTAAATGACAGTAATGTCATATTCTTGAAGTCTCAGGCTCCATCGTGCGAGGCGACCTGAAGGGTCCTTCAAAGTGGCTAGCCAACACAAGGCGTGGTGGTCGCTCACAACTTTGAAGGGCCTGCCGTAGAGGTATGGGCGAAATTTCGACGTAGCCCAGATGATGGCGAGGCACTCCTTTTCTGTTGTGGAATAATTTGCTTCTGCTTTGGATAGCGATCGGCTGGCGTAACTAATAACCCTTTCAAGTCCGTCAGCCCTCTGCACAAGAACGGCGCCAAGACCTTCGCTGCTTGCGTCAGTATGTATTTCTGTCTCGGCGAATTTGTCGAAATGGGCAAGTAACGGAGGCGTCTGGAGGCGATGTTTAGGCTCCTGGAAAGCGTGTTCCTGTGGCGTTTCCCACTTGAACTCCACGTCGGCCTTGGTAAGGTTAGTGAGAGGATCGGCGATGCGGGCGAAGTTTTTCACGAACCGCCTATAATAGGCGCACAGGCCCAGAAATCGGCGCACGGCTTTCTTGTCAGTGGGCGGCGGGAATTCGGCGATGGCGGCTGTTTTCCGTGGATCAGGACGAACTCCAGACTTGCTGATAACGTGCCCCAGAAACAAGAGCTCTTTACACGCAAATCTGCACTTTTCTGGCTTCAGTGTGAGTCCGGAAGTCTTGATGGCTTGAAGTACAGCTTCAAGGCGCCGAAGATGCTCGTCGAAACTCGAGGAAAACACGACGACGTCGTTCAAGCACACAAGGCAAGTCTGCCACTTCAATCCTGCCAGTACTGTATCCATAACGCGTTGAAAAGTTGCAGGCGCTGAGCAAAGGCCGAAGGGCATCACCTTAAACTCGAAGAGGCCGTCCGGTGTTATAAACGCCGTCTTCTCTCGGTCTCTTTCGTCGACTTCGATTTGCCAATAGCCAGTCTTGAGGTCCATTGACGAAAAGTACTTGGCGTTATGAAGCCGATCAAGTGCGTCGTCTATTCGTGGGAGAGGATACACGTCCTTTGTTGTGATTTTGTTCAGGCGGCGATAATCGACGCAGAAACGTAGGGTCCCATCCTTTTTCTTCACTAACACCACGGGGGATGCCCATGGGCTGTTGGACGGCTGGATAATATCATCCCGCAGCATTTCATCAACTTGTCTCTTGATGGCCTCACGTTCTAGCGTCGAAACCCTGTACGGACTCTGACGGAGTGGTCTGGCATTTTCTTCGGTTATGATGCGATGTTTCGTGATTGGGGTCTGCCGAATTTTCGATGACGACGAAAAGCAATCTTCGTATTGCAGGAGCAGAGCCTTGAGCTGTTCTTGCTTATCGTTCGGAAGTCTGGGATTGACGTCGAAAGCTATGGGAGGGGCTTGGCTCCTCTGAGCAGGTTCCGCAGAATCGGCGAGGGCGAAAGCACTGGTGGCTTTGACAATTTCTTCGATGTATGCGACCGTTGTTCCTTTGTTCACATGTTTGTACTCATTGCTGAAATTTGTGAGCATAACCGATGCTTTGCCTCCCCGGAACTCTGCAATTCCTCTTGCGACGCAAATATTTCGGGGGACCAACAGATGCTGACTGCCTTCAACGACGCCTTCGAAGTCAGGTGATTCAGGAGTGCCGACTGAAATAATGACGCTTGAGCGAGGCGGAATGGCGACTTGTTCTTCCAGCACATTCAAGGCATGGTTTCTAGACGGCGTGCGTGGCGGTAGTGCTTCTTCTGTGGATAACGTTATCGACTTTGTTTTTAGGTTGATGACAGCACCATAGAGGAATAAGAAGTCCATGCCAAGGATGACATCTCTCGAGCAACGCTGTAGGACTACGAAGTCTGTAGGATAAATACGGCCGTTAATGGTGACTCTCGCTGTGCAGATTCCTGCAGGCGTTACGAGATGACCTCCGGCTGTGCGGATTTCAGGGCCTTTCCAAGCTGTCCTAACTTTCTTTAACTTCGTGGCGAACGACCCACTGATGACAGAATAGTCGGCTCCAGTATCAACGAGAGCGGTCACACTGTGGCCGTCGATAAGAACGTCGAGGTCGCTAATTCGCCGTCTCGCATTACAGTTAGGGCGTGGCGTCGGGTCACGGCTGCGTCGACTTGTTCCGCTGCTTCCATGTTGCGTCGTCAGGCCACCTTCGGTAAGTGAGCTTCGCCGTCAGGGCTTTGCCTGGTTGGCGTTGTGTTCGGAAAGCTCCGTCGCGGCGTCGTGGTCGTCGGAGGATCTTCGGTAGTTCGTCGCACAGCAACCGCACCTCCACCGGCTGCTGCCCTTAGTTTCCCGGATACGGGCTAGGAGACCGGCCCCGCGTTGGGCCAGAGTACTGCCGGTGGTGTGGTGACGTGCGGCGGCTGGGCGACGGCGAACGCGAAGGGCTTCGTGGTGTCCACCGAGTTCCTGTCAAATAGTCGGCGATGTCACGTGGTCGTTCTCCTGGCTGTGGACGCGGTGCGTTGACGGCGAAGCCACGCAGTCCCATCTGTCGGTACTGGCAACGGCGGTATGTGTGTCCGGCCTCGCCGCAGTAGTAGCAGAGCGGGCGATGGTCAGGGGTGCGCCAGACGTCAGTCTTCCTCGGTGCACTGCGCTGGGCTACTGGCGAACGGTATGACGTCGGTGGGGGTGGTGGCGGCGGTGGCGTCTGTCGACGGAAGTGCGATGGGGCGGCGTTTTGGCGTGAACGGGGAGGAGCGTTGTGGCGCAGTGCGGCGGCGTAGCTCATAGCTTCCGGTTCGGGCAGCGGTGCGTGGGGAATTTGAAGCGATTGCCAAACTTCTTCTCGCACAATGTCGCCGATCGAATTCACTTGAGGCTGCGCCGAAGGCAACAGCTTGCGCAGCTCTTCCCGCACGATCGCTCGGATCGTTTCACGCAGGTCTCCGGAGTTACTGGCTTGAACAGCAGCGCAGTCTGCAGTCAGGCGACGATTATACTGTCTGGTGCGCATGTCCAGGGTCTTTTCAATAGTGGTCGCTTCGGCTACAAATTCTTGGACGGTTTTCGGTGGGTTTCTCATCAGCCCCGCGAAGAGCTCCTGTTTGACCCCTCGCATGAGGAAACGAACTTTTTTCTCCTCAGGCATGTCTGGGTCAGCGTGACGGAATAGTCGGGTCATTTCTTCTGAGAAATTGGCGACATTTTCATTTGGTAGCTGAACCCGGGTCTCTAATAAAGCAGCGGCCCTCTTTTTTCGAGCGTCGCTTGCGAACGTTTGCAGGAATGCGCCGCAGAAAACATCCCACGTTCGGAGCGTGGACTCCCGATTTTCGAGCCAGGTCCTTGCGGTGTCTTCTAAATAGAAGAACACACGACGCAGCTTTTCGTCATGGTCCCAGTGGTTGAGGGCGGCCACACGGTCGTATGTCTCTAGCCAGGACTCCGGGTCTTCGAACGATGACCCATGGAAAATTGGTGGTTCCCTAGGTTGATGCATGACCATCGTGGGCTGGGACGCTGCGGTTGTCATTGTCGCTGCAGTCGCGGTCATGGCCTTAGTCTTCCGCGGCTTGTCGTGTAGAAGCCCGTACTCCGGTGGTAGCCCTTGCTGTCGGCGGCTTGTTCGCTGCTCCTGGTTGGCGTCGGTGTCTTCTCCGCGACGTGGGCTGGGTTCACGGCTTGACGGGGGCTTCCAGTACATGAACGAAGCAGCACCTCCACCAGATGTCATGGGGTCGTGACGTGGCCGAAGACAGGAGACTTCGTGTTAGGATTTAACTGTTTATTTGGGCGAACCTGTGCCCGGTAAACTGAAAGCCAATTACAGCAGCAGTCTCGCACAGATAGCAGTCTCGGACTGATAGCGGCGAACGGAGCGTCGGCCTTCGATCAACAAGTGACAAGCGGCGAAGCGCGTCGGCATTTATACCCTTGCCGTCGAATGTTCGAGCGCTATCGCTGGCGGCGACGTACGTTCCAGAACAATCTGTACCATTCGCACAGTGGGCGTGATCTTATCGAAATGATCTACTACAGTCCGGAACCCTCTAGAAAACTGCAGGCGCGGTTTGCGCTGAGAATCGTGTGGTGTTTTGGCACGATAACAAAAACTTGGGAAATGGAACGTGGCAATATAGCTCAGTGTCGCATACGTCAGCGTGAAGCCAAGTCTCGGTTAGCAATAGAATATCGGAATTAATATCCTCGAGATATGAATCAAGCAAGACACGTTTCGGTAACAAACTGCGAATATTAGTAAATGATACTGACAGTGAAGCAGAACATGAAGTAGACGGCTCCTGAACATTCGCACTGCGAGTATTGGCAACTAGCTATCTAGCGGTTACTACGGTGTCAGAACAAGTGTCATAGATATATGTAGTATTATCGATACGAAGTTTGTCGACATTTAGTTTGAAAGGACAATTCCGTTCCCTAGCAAACTGAAGCAGTTTCCTGCGCGCTTGCCGTGTTGCTTGCGAAAAATTTTCTCTAATGGAGAAGCGAGTATTTTTCAGCCGATGTGCACCGGCGAGGATTGCTTGTTTGTCCTTAAAAAACGTAAACTTAGCAATTACGGGCCTACATTTGTTTGAAGCAAATTTACCCAGCCGGTGCACACGTTCATATTGAGAACTAGTAGTGGTGATCGCTAACTTATCTGAGCATACGGTGATAATTTTATTTTCAGAAGTTTTCCAGCTTTCTTTGTCCTCATCGAGAATTCCAAAAAAACAACAAGTTGCACCGTTGCATTCTATTTTCCACTTCATCACACCTTGATACTACTGCTTGAAGCTGATCAGAAATAGAACCAATAGCACAATCAGCAAAGTTGGATGACGGAGGCGCATTAGAAACCAGCTTTGCTTCCAGAATGACCACTCTCATGGTCAAGCTTTTGATTTCTTTATCAGTAGCGTCCTGTTTTTCTTTTAGTCCCTTAATTTCACCAATTATTGTATTCTGACCCGCTTCCAGCCTACGCACTGTGTCAAGAACAATTGCGAGTGTTTCCTCGACGCCAGGGCCGGGATTAGACTCAATGTCACCTGAAAGCTACAACAACAACGATGCAAACTTCCGGCGCAGACATGAAAGAAACAGCAATGTACGGAACATCTTATCACGCAAATCAGGAGGGCACGACACCGCAACAAAGCAGTAATTGCTACTTTTTAAACAGGAAGCATCTTTGAAGTAACCAACCTGGAAATACAGCAGCGGTAAGCGTCCCATCCCTTCAACAGTGTCGTGCCCAACCAAATTGGAGCTTGGCTGGCTTATATATCCTACGTCATGGCTTGCGAGGGAATCTGGGAGTGAACCATGTTGCCAGCTGCCAGTAACCGAGGGAACCAAAAGTGGCCATCTTTGCACTTTCGGACACAGAACTGCCTGATCAAGGCAGTGCGGCCAACGTTCGAGAACCCTCGAAGGCAGGTCACCGAGGAACGTAACCGAGGTGTTGTCTGGCAGGCCGCTGTATCCGGAGTCATATTTTGCGATGGCGTTCACGAGAGAACTGTGTCGCGGGCCGCCGGTAGCCGAAGGAACCAGCTCTGACCATCCCCGCACGCTTAGAAGCGGGAGCAGAACTTCATGGCCGAGACTGCACGGCCACCGAACGAGAAGCCACGTCGACCAAGCGCTGAGGTACGCAACCTGGAAATACAGCAGCGGTAAGCGTCCCATCCCTTCAACGGTGTCGTGCCCCATATATATCAATGCGGCCGGCACGACAGGCTTAATGTTCGCTGGGCTAGATACTAGGTAAGAAAGACCGCTCTCGGCGCTGTAAGTTGGGATGGTTGAAGATTCTGCATTCGAGCTTCGGAACATTTCCAACTCTTACTTGAAGTAAGTAGAAGCATAATCATGGCGAGACATGGATTTATGCAGAGTGGCGGAATCGAACGACAGCTTTTTTTCTCGCCTCCACTGGGGAACCTTGCGAAGCGATTGAGAGAGCCGATTTACGTTTCGTCAACTTTGTGGTAAAAACAATTTCCTGTTTCTGTTGAGAGTGGCGTGCAGCTCCAGGCTTACAAAAACTTCAACTTGGAATTGTTACAGCAATACACGGAGGATGCGAATTTGGCCGGTATACGCGGGGGCATATGCGAAAAAGGTGCATTATAATTGCTGCGATACGTACGTGCGCCGCAAAAATTACGTATGCTCGGTGTTTGTTAGGGTAGCATCTCATCTCTCCGTGCCGTCGAATCAAACGTTTGGTATTCAACAACACCGGAACACCCCGTGGCCCACGCTACAATAACGTGCACACTGCGCTGGTAGAAACAGTGCGTGCTCCAGTATTCACGAGCGTTTGCCATTGAAAATTCCAGCGCTTCGCAGTGCGCACCAGCATCACAGTGGTTGAGCCAGTTCCCCTACCAGTGCGACACAGCTTTTACTCAGTGCGCCCAGCGAAGTGCCAGTGATTGCAAGCGTGTACCAGTGTCTTCAGCGTGTACCAGTGCCAAAAAACGTACTGGCATCACGCTGTTCTTGCAGTAGGGAGTCCAGCCATGCCACCTCTCGTTTAGTCTTTGTAATGTCCGCTGGATGGCGGTACTTTTATATGATGAATATATGATGAAAAGATGCCATATGGCGGTATTTGGAGTGTTCACTAGATGGACGGATGGATTTACAGACGCACGGACAGAGAAACAGACGCACGGATCACGCTTAGACGTGTGCACGTGCCGATGAACGAACGCACGAACAGACGGACGGACGCACGGATTGACGGATGCACGGATTGGCGCATGCACGGATGGACAGAGGCAAGAACTAACGGACGGATGCTTCGCCCCACTCATCATCATGTACTCCGTAGATATGCTGTGATTTTTTTTCAATCAAGAAACTTCCTAGCAGACGTTATTTGAGTTGGTGTTTCGACGAGAGAGGGAAGCGTAGGATAGTAGAGAGAGGGAGAGGACGCTCATGGGTTGTAAGGGTGGTCACTCCGGACACAAGGATGAAGCTCCACCATAAAATGCTTCGCACCTAAAGAACGCCGTGATGATGTCGCCACGTGTTGCCTTGAAATCGGTTGCAGCTCTATGCGTGTGCTTCACTAGTGTATGAAGAGCTCCACCACACGACCACTTATGTCAAAATTTTATGCAAGCGACTGGACTTGATGCACATCTGTAGAGTTACCCGGCCTAATAAGAACATATCATCTCTCTATCTTACCATTGTCATTCATCACTCTTTCACTCCTCAGTCACCCTTCCCCAGTGTAGAGTAGCAGGCCAGAGCAAACTCCGACCTCTCAACCTTTCTGTAAATAAATTCTCTCTCTCTCTTATGCAACCGGTCGGCCATGCCAGACGTCACGTCACGTCTAACTGTGCAAGTAACTTGTGATATTATTTCATGTCGGGATATCTGGGTGCTGTCACAAAAATGATTCGTATTTGTTTTGCTGCATCACGTGGTGGGCTGCTATCGACTCTAGTAATAGATGAACAAACATTTGAGAAAGCCTCTCCAAGCCATAGATGGAGCAGTAGAGTAGAGTCACATGATGACAGGCTCGAAGCAGCACACGCATTGGAGCCCCGTTATTTGGAATATGTGTTATTTCGACAAATTTCATTTTAAGTAACAGGTGTCCACACGAAGATCCTCGACGACATCGTACATTACAAATCGAATCGTACGAGGGCTGACGCCGCATAAGTAGAATCGTCCACTTGGGACGCTGCGCCTGGTTGTAATTTCAATCTGTGTCGTTTTGCTATTACTTGGTAGTCGACTTGCCTGATTAACGCAACTTCTGCAATGGTCTGATCTTGTGATTCATGAGGCGAAGCGGAGGATTGACATAGGTTGAATGCTCTACGATCGCAGAAGATAAATTAACAATTAGGTTTTCATGGTCGAAGCTCCTTAAGGCGTGAGTCTGTGGATTCCTTGTATGTACGTAGTAGCTAATAGTCACCGGTGGCACACACCTGCTCGAGAGCGGGTATGTGACACAGGGGATGCGAGATCGGAGATGGCGGTACTTGGAGTGTTCACTAGCTGGACGCACGGATGGACGGACAGACAGACTAGCAGACAGACCGGCGGATGGATAGACGCCTGGACGCACGCACGAGCAGACAGACGGATTGATGGACAGACTCACGGACGAATGCATGGACAGACGGACCGACTGACTAGCAGACAATTGCACGGATGGATAGACGCGCGGACGTACGAACAAATTGACGCACGAAGAGACAGACAGACGAACGAATGGACGGAATCACGGATGGAAGGACGTATGGACAGACGTACGTACGCATGGATGGACGCACGGATGGTCGCGCAGAAGGACGGAAGCAGGAACGTACAGATGGACAGAAGCACGGACGGGCTAACAAACTACTTGTAGTTGATGATGCTAGTAGTTTAAAAATTTAAAACTAGGTCGCAGTACTTGTTGTTGATGATGCTTGTAGTAGATATATTTAAACTCAGATGGCAGTACTTGTAGTTGATGCCAGAAGATTCAAGATTTACCTGTGATTAGCTCCGGAGGTTTGCCTACTCGTCATCATTCACCCCGTGGATATGCTGTGACTTTTTTTCTATGTGAGAAAGAGAGAGATAAAGATAGGTTTATTTACAGAAAGGCAGAGAGGTCAGCCTGAGCCATAGCTTGCTCTAGCCTGCTACTCTTCACTGGGGGAGAGAAAACGGGAAAAGAAAGAATAATAGATGGCGATGGTGAGATAGAGAGGTGAGTACGTAGTATTCTCTCTAGCTGAGACAAACTTTATAGCCGCGCATATAAAGGCAAGTTGCTTCAAAAAAGGTTATGACCGATTTTATGACAACAATGCACTGTTGGTGTCTGGCCAAGGGCCCAGCGCGGTCCCATCAGTTAATGACCTACTGCGATATCGTTCAGTAGAAGAAATCAGTGTTTGTCGTTCACGTGCGTATGCCGGGCAAACACAAAATATGCGCTCAAGTGTTTCTGGCACATCACAGTGTTCACAATTAGGAACGGTGTCACTGCGACCGATGATATGTGCGTAACGTCTGGTGTACGCCACACCAAGACGAATGTGGGGGATCATACTTGTGAGTTGCCGTTTAAATTTAGGGGGAATGCGGAACCACATTTCCGGGTCCCAATTGTGAAGTCGCCGGTGTCGCCATTCCAGTTTGGTTCAGTGCTGAAGTGTGTAGCTGCGCATCACGCAGTGAAACAGGGCGTTCGTGGCAGCTTGTGAAAACGCAATGCGTACTTCAGGGGCACTGCTTAAGGCATTTTTAGCTTCAGCGTCTGTATCTTTGTTTCCCATCACGCCACCATGTGCGGAAATCCACTGGAAAGTGATAAGATGGCCATTTGTTAAAGCAACCTGAATAAGTTCTGCTATTTCTATTGCCAAGCTGTAGTACGGACCTTCCTTCATGATGCAATTTTCTGTTTGCAAAGTGGGTTTCGCATCACAGAAAATTGTCCAGGCACGAGGTAGCTCTCTGGAAATAAATCTTACTGCCTTCCGGATAGCGGCAAGCTCTCCGGCAATTGATGTGGTTTTATAGTCCACTTTGAATCGTCGAGCGATATCCCTGTCTGGGATGACAAAGGCTGTGGTGGAGGTGTTTAGTGTAGTGGACCCATCGGTGTACACGTGCAGAGAATCACCGTACGTTGTATAAATGTGATGTAGGGTCAGTTGTCTGAGGCCAACAGAAGAAACGAGCGACTTCTTCGTAATTCCAGGTATCGTAAAACAAACAGGTGATTTAGGCGAATCCATGCAGGCACTGCAGGGACATTTGGCGGGGAAAACCTTGATGGTGTAGTATTTTCATGCCGAGATAATACTCTTGAGAAAGTGCACTCTGGGTGAGTGGCGAGTATTCTATGTGGCAATCTGATGAGAGAAGCATCAATGGCTGTAGGCCATAACTGAATTGAGGCAGCGTGAGAGATTTTGAGGTCTATGGGAATAGATGTTGTGGTAACTCAAATGTTGAGGTTGAACGTTTTGTGCTCACTCAACCATCGTTCTCGATATTTCTATTGGCGGCCATCAAAACACAAGTACGTCGATGAAGACGACGATGCTTTGGGAGACTCATGTGTGGCTGCCTTAGTGGGAAGTGCCATTGTGTTTTTCTTTTTGAACACTTACAGTCACTCGTTTGCGTGTCTTCCCTCAACATTTCAGTGTAGGTTCAGGCTAAATTCATCAGTAACGAAGCTGCGCAGTGGAAGTCACCTTGACCTTTTCAGAATGGCTCTGGAAAATACGTCGACCACACTTGCCATCAACACTACCAACATTGACGTCGGTGCTCCTCGCGTATCTGGCATTTTCTTTGCCACAAAGGACCAAGGCGTAGGCAATTGGCTCAGCCATTACCAGTGCATCAGCAAAGGTAACTGATGGGGCCCTGCACTGACACTTGCCAATGTTCTATTTTACCTTGATCACTGCCCACAGCAACTATGAAGGCTATCACTAATATGGAGACTATTGGGTGCCGCTGCTTTAATGTGAAATACTCTCCTGCTAATCTTTTTAAAGCTTTTTGTCTGCCTTTCTTTGCTGAATATGCTTGTTAGCACTGCGCCCCCTATTTAAATGCAATAGTTTGGTC
Organism: Rhipicephalus microplus; assembly: GCF_043290135.1. NCBI lineage: Eukaryota > Metazoa > Arthropoda > Arachnida > Ixodida > Ixodidae > Rhipicephalus > Rhipicephalus microplus. The sequence continues at coordinate 142,217,802 of NC_134700.1, read as the reverse complement.
TGTTTAACAGCAGCAGGTGGCATTTTTTTAATCTTCGTAATTTGAGGTATATAAACGCGTTCTATCTATGTATAGCATATTATAGCATATTACATCTACCAAAAGAAAAGTATTCCAGGCAAGCGAAGTGAAAGTTACGTTTATATTTGTACCGAGATACAGAATCTGAGTAATGATGAACCGATGTTGAAATGAAAAGGGCGTATAAGTGATATGTATAAGTGAAGCAATGAACAAGATGGTGTATGTTAGTCTATTTAGGCGCATATATGTATAGATGTCAATGAGAGAAAAATTTCATGGATTTTGCAAGGCCCAATGTCTGAACGTGCTTTATTGTGACAGACTCAATATATTAAATCAACAGTGGTATTTTTCGAATATATTTGATAAAATACATTTTGGCAGACCGTAGCACCATGAAAGGCACGTATCTTTGGCTTGGTATTTGGTTTGTCTTTTACTTTGGCTTGATTATGTTTCTCACAAAATGTGTTGTCCAACGCGATATAAAGGGTGCTGCGTTTCTAACAATGCCTGTCTAGTGAACCTATTGTCTTTATATTGTCGCTTTGTTTCACGCTTAGTTGCCTCACATCAGGGAGAAATCAGCCGCGAAACCTTCTCTTTCACACTTCTCTTTTACGCGCACCTTAATGGTGACCTAGGCTTGTCAATACGAGAAACAAGTGGCTGCTTAGAGAACACGCTACCGAGAACAAAAGAGTGAGCACAGGCTTTGTAGCGCGGAACCTTGTATTGTTTAGGCACTTCTCATTGTCTTGGCCTCCCACCTAAGAGCACCGCTTAGTACCTTGTCTCTCCTGTTCAGTGCATTTTTAAACACTCACAACCTCACTAGTTTAGCGTTCTAATTAAAAGCAACGTAAACTTCAACTTTCAAAGCTGTACCATATTGTCCCCATAGATCAAAAGGAAAATCTTTAGTTAACTTCCTCGATACATGCCTTACTGAATGAAAGCTTCTATTGAACCAAATTGTAGCTTTGAATGTAAAAACAAAGAGTTCTTTGTGGTTCTTGTGTTCAGAGAACTCTAACAGAGAGCAGTGCATGTTGTAAACTTTCGCCTGGTAGGCTGAAAACGAATATTCATAAGTGCCCTTCAGAGCTAGTACCCATAAAGGTTTTGTTCATGTACTTTAAAGACTTGACATGAATAATAAAAAGTTACGTTTTGCATTAGAATATTGACAGTGCAATATATACTAACACACATTAAAATCACTGGCAAAAAAGTGTAGTTGTATTATAGTAAGACAATGAAATATTTAACGTTTTGAATGGACCCGCAGTCAGACTCAGGAGTTCATCGAAGTGTTAGTGAGCATGAGCAAGTCGACTTATGATTAGGTCAGCGTAAAACTTGCTTTTAGATCGAAGTGTCAATGCTTTTTAACGCTAAAATCTCAAATAGGTGTTCAAATTGACGCAATTTGTTATCGCACTTTTAAATCCCAGTAAAGCAGACAAACTTTCTGAGAATGTAGATGTCATGAATCATCCTTTTCTCGCACTACTGCTTCGCTACCTGAACGATGTCGCTTATTTGCCTGGTTTAGATAGCAATACGTCTGATGAGAACAGAACAAGTAGCATGGTAAAGAGAGAACGGTGAAATAGAGAGAGAGCTAAAGACCAAAACCATACCCCAAAATTTTTTTTTCAAGGCAGGATTCGAACCCACGTAATCACAATCCCAATATGTACCGTAACAGCTCAGCTACCCACTCAGACTAGTAGAGCCAAGCACTGCCTCGAATTATATAGTGGAACAAAGTGGTGAAAAAAAAAGTGAGAGTGAGCAGAATACATTTGAAAGTAGAAGCAAGGAAATGGGGTGGACAGAGAGTAAAACATAGTACAGAAAAAGAAGTGAAATAGAGAGCGATACGGAAAAACGGAAAGAGAGCAAGAAATACTGAGGGATAAAGAAAACAATAATATTCAACAAATAAAGAAATATAGAAAAACACAGAAGGTAGAAAAAAAACTGAATGAGCGAGAAAGCAAGAAATAAACACATAAAAATAGAAATAAATACTTGCAAACAGCGGCGAAAAACCCCAAAAAGAACAACTAAAGTCATGTGTAGTATGGTATAGCAGTGTGGGGGAAAATAGAGGTGAAACGCCAAAATCCAAATTGAGCCAACACTAGCTAGGCTCCCACCAGGTCTGCTGTGAACCAGCCTTGCACGTCCTAATGCAAGCTGTGCTCATTCTTTTATCACTGACACAATTCAAGCGAAACGTTCGGGCATTGTCTGCAATAAACCGGATGACTCAGAGAACGAGTATGAACAGAGAAAAAAACAAAAAAACAAAATTTTTGGAAAGAAAGTCCTTCACTTAGCGGAATTCGCAAACCGCGTACCTTCCATTCAAAGGCTAGTGTCCTAATCACTCGACTATAGAGGTAAGGTAACAGAACATAGTACAGGCCTGTAGACACGCGAAAAAGAAGGGGTTGGAGCGTAAAAGACCTAAAGAGTAATGCATAGAAATTAAAATTGAAAACAGATAAATAAAGCAATAAAGGTTGTAAGAGGAAAAAGGTAGACTAAAAGAAACGTGGATATAAATAAAAGAGAGATAACAAGAAAAAAATGATAGAAAAAAACAAAGAGCAGTTGATAAATAGAGATAGTGAAAGAATTGAAGTTATGAAAAAGGAGTAAAGATGTACAGAACGAGAAAGTGAAACAAACAAAAATGGCCAATGAAACAGACAAAAAAGACGGAAAGAGGAAAACAGAAAAAAATACAGAAAGCAGGAAACAGAAATATTCCTAAACTTCGCAACACTCTGCCAAACAGCAAAAGCCAAAACTGTGTATTTGGTCGTCAGCTCGTCTGTTTCTTTAGTGTTCCATGATCAAGGCAACCTACGCGAATTTTTTCCCAATGAGCATGATGTCTGTGATTTCGAATAACCGACAGAAAAGTTTTTTTGCAATATAGAGCACGCCTTAAGCCCGGGCCCGGCCGGTGGACCGAGCCAGGTTAGGAATTGCGGGTTCTAGCTCGGGTTGACCTCGAGTTTGGCTCAGGCCTGAGATAGGCGCGTAATACTTCGGGTCTCAAGCATATCGGAATAACGACATGTGTACCATGTCTGCCTCTGTTTTTAGGCTTTTTCTCAGCTCCTTTCTTCAATAAGAAGTTGACGCCTTCCTAAATGAAGCCTACTGAAGCCATGTAGTATAGCTTATCCATGTGACGTGACCTTCCACACTGGCGATATCCTTGTTATGGTTTTCTTCCTCATTGCCTTTCACCTTTTGCTCGCCACCATATTCAATGCTGTTTTTTTTTTCTGCCACACATCTGATTCTCCTCAGTCGTCCCTGCCACGAGCTGCAAGCCTGCAACTCCAACCACGAGCCACAGTCAGGCCGACTTCAATCCCACGTATGCAACGAGCCATTCGGCCATTGGCGACTAGGCAACCAACTTTCACACTTTTGGTCCGTGGGGAAGATCATGCTCTGGACACACGACATGCCCTGTTCGTGGGAGAGCGCTAAAAAAGCCACCGCCTGGTTTACTTCGGCGCTGTAATAGAGTTGTTTTGAGCGCCCTTAGTCCGGTCTTGCTTTAAGACATGACACTTTCAAAGATCGAAGGCTGTTACACGAAGACGACGAGATAGGCATCTTCAGGAAACAGTGAAGACGTTGGCTCGCTCACTATAGGTTTAGCTCGCTTTGAGTGATCTACGGCCGTGTGGTGGCAGCAACTCCTGAAAGAGGTAACGTTTCACTCAATAAATAAGTTTTGAACAAAGACAGCTTGTTTCGAGCGTAAAAATGTAGTGTTCGTTTGGGACAGTCGGTTGCCGAGGAGTCGACAAGACCGAATTACTTTTGTAAAGCTTTCCAGCCTGCTTTATTCCTTTCAGAGGCAGCTAGAGCCGATTTTTTATTTCATTGCAAATGGTAATAAATCAAGTTTGCAGAAGAATTGATACCTTTACTCATCATTCCTGAATCGTATAAAATATACACACACTCATACCACAAATGTTTGTCATATATACACTTTATGGGGGTAATCGTTCTATGAAATCCATAAATAAGACTCCATGATTAGCAATGAGTTGTGAGACAACCATCTATGACTCGAGTTTTAGTTTATAATTCCCGGCAATAATTTTGGAAAAATGTTACGGTCGTATATAACTGAAAAAGTACACAGTACCAAAGAAAGTGGTGACACAGAAAGAAGTTATCAAAAGACTCTACAAAATATCTTGCTTACGGCAAGTATCTTCACAGTCACTGAAAATTGTAGAGTGTCTCATTTATGCTCAAGACGTTATTGCCTAAAATGGGCCGGGCTAGATTAGGCCAGCCCAAAACCTTTCAGGTCCGGGTCGATGATGGGCTGTATTTATAAAACCGGTCCCGGCTCGAGCGGGCTGTAGTATGACATTTTTATGCCAGGCCATGCCCAGGTTGGAAAAATCGGCCCGGACAGTGCTCTAAGAGGTACCTTGGGTCACCCCTCAATCAACAGCAACCTATCATATATATAGCATGAAATTGTGTATCCGGAGAGCATTACAACATCGTGAAACAATGGCATGCCATATATATTTCAAGCTACCGTCGAAGTGAGGGCCACACGCTATAATTGCTCTATAGAATATACTCAGATTATGCTGAACATGAACCATGAAAAAAAAGCGTAGTATCAATTATTTTTTGTTGTGCGAGTTGGTCTACTTTCACCATCAGTTGAAATTTATTGATTGATATGTGGGGTTCAACATCCCAAAACCACCATATGATTATGAGAGACGCCGTAGTGAAGGACTCCGGAAATTTCGACCACCTGGGGTTGTTTAAAGAGCACGCAAATCTGAGCACACGGGCCTACAACATTTGACTATTGGTTGTAAACAAACATTGGAGCACTTTTGTTTAAACGTCATGTAAAAAAAGTTTTTTCTGGAAACTCGAAACTCAACTTGAAAATTTCCGTAAGCCAACGAATGTAATCATATTCAGTGTTTTTATGGACGATATCATAAAGACAGCTGAAGGCGCATGTCAGCAGCGGACGGCTTGTTGTTAATGTTTTTTTCTTTCTCTCGAAATCGGGACGTAGTTTCTTTTAAGGCGAACTCTGGTGGTCACCATGAGTTTACTGTACATTCGTACATATATACGAGCCTGTTGCCGCTTTGAGAGCGACGGCCAAAGACGCCGACATAGCCGATTCTACCGCGTGTTGCTACCGGCAACCTTCATCCGCGTCAGAAACATGTACTGATACGTGAGATGCGCGTTAATTCGCTCTAATAAGCTGATAAGAAGTATACGTCAATCCATAAATGTGAAACCTAATTAGGAGCACCAGCATTGGTACTCACTTGTATCCACGTACTGACATAGTGGGCGCTGCTAAACATCAGCTGATCATGAATTTCAGTGCTTATAGTGCTGCGTTGTTGACACAACGAGTAATGCAATTGGCAGAGGGCAAGCATCTTGCAATGATGCAATGAGTCAGTGTGCTATCGGGAGATAAAAAAGAAAGACATGAGAGACGCCATTGGCCGCAACGGAGACATGTGCGCCAAACTGCGCTGCAATCTTGTGCATAGATATTTTGGCTCTTAGATAAAGTTCTGGTTGAAATATATAGTACGTTAAACTGGAAGGGGCGTGTTAGTTTCGTTAAAAGTATGCGAATGACGTGTATAGTACCCGATCTCGAGATAATATCACAAATAAATTGAGGTATTTTTTTTTGTGCGAAGGTAAGTCGGGGTAGTGGTGGGGGCATTTTCAGGTGCAGAAATACACAAGAAACCGCGTCGCTGTTAAGTGCATAGGCATAGGTTGATCGACAAGCTCAACGACTTCATCAAAGACGTGCTTCGTACGTAGTCAATGTCACGGAAGCATTTAAAGCACAACCCTGTTGCTCTCGTAGTTATGGGGTATTTTCTTTTCACTTCAGTGACCCGCTTTGCAGTCGCCTTTTGATTTCGAGGAAACTTATGAAAACGACCTCATCGCGACCGAAAATGCTGTAGCGGGCATGAGCCACGCAGTTGTACGGCAGCGTCACTGAGCTTCAACTCAGCAGAGATAAAAGTACTAACCCCCGTATTCAGAAACGCTCCTCGACTCGAATTCCACCCTTAACTTGACTGAGTTGAGAACTGCGCCGCTGCTCGACTAATATTGACGCTGCGCTTCTTAAGAATCGCTGCAAAATATTGCCGATATGCAGTGACTTAATATGTTAAGAGACGGCGCTCTCATCGACTTTTTCAAGTCGAGGAGAGCCCTTGATTGAAAGAGCGTTTGTGAATACGGGGGTTAAGGTCGGAGAGCGAAAATCTCTAATTGTAAGACGGGAACGAAGCAAGGGCAGGACATTTTTGCGAACTAGCAAGACGATGCTTGTCTAGGCCACAGATGACAGAATAAACAAGGAAAGAACTGAAGAAAACAGCCGCAGCAGCCCAAGTTGTTGCTATTGATGTTGTCACGTTTCCGTTTGTTTCTTTGCCATCCTCTTCACCTGCACACCACTCCTGCCAACGTTGCTCGTGCAGTGGGGGGGGGGGGGGGCGTTGGCCAACGACTGCTCGCTTACAGTGTCTCTGTTTAGTCTAACATCCCCAAGAAAACCTCACGTGCGTGTAGTAAGAGATCACGGGTATCGAATTTGCAAAGATTTTGTAAATTGAAAACCGGTTTAGTGACTTTTTAACGCAAGAAGTAATGCAACCACATCAAAGGAAAGCAATGCAATGTCATATCGTGCAATTGTCTTTTCGCACCTTAAAGTCAATTATGATGATTGGTTGTTCGAAACGTGCAGGCATTACACAAACCATCTGCATACCACTGAGGATAGTTGTTGAAACACTCTGCAAAAAAATGTAAAGAAACACTAATAAGAAATCATAAAAATGACCAAAAAGCTATTTTAGAACAATGAATATTGTCTCACTTCTCTCTTTGAGCCACTCCTGAAATTAATTGAAGCAGTACAGTGTAACGAACACGACAACACGTCTGCAAAATAGCACTGTCAGTGCAGCGTTGGGATACAAAAAATTGTTTAAAATAAAGACATTTTATAAACAAGTTAGCGTGTTGTCATTTACATTACCGCTGTAGCACGCAGCGGAAAAAGAGAACAAAGAACAAAATAGCGAATGATGTGGTAACAGGTGGCTGAAAATCCCCTATTCTACTGAACCGTTGCGGTTAACTACGCCCTATCTTGCAGGATAGCTTTTTCTGCTTTTACTTTTTTTTAAAGCGAAACACTCTCCACAAACGACAACAAAGGGGCGCAGTTTTGGGAGGTTAGTTTGACGCGTCCGATAAAAACTTTAAACACAAACCGCACGTCCAGCGCCATTACTGTAAGACGTTTCGGGACAAAGTGGCGCTATCCTTAAAAGAGAGGCCTACTACGTGCTGAGAGAGCAAGAAAATGCTCACACACCAAAGCACAGCGATCACCATAGATTGAGCTAAATAGGGATTTGCCCGCACCTTATTCTTTCCAGAACGTTAGATATCACCGGTGAAAGAAAGCTGATACGGTGAATTCAGCAGCGTGTATACGAAGGGAAGGAACCCAGTTTTGCGCAGAATTGTAGGAACTAACGGTAGGTGCTTTGCAGGCGACAACAAGGACACTTTTTTTTCAACAAAAGCAGTAGAAAAAAAAATAAGATGTAGAGGAGGCCACAAGCGATGCCGCTAAAGAAAACAAAGATCGATGAGAATAAAATGTAGAACAAAAAAAAGAAGCACTGCCTGTTTTCTTATCTGAGGATGTCGGAAAAACTCGGAACCGGGAAACTATTACGGCAGTTCAGTAGCCCCAAAAAATTGATCCTACTCTGCCCATTGTTGTTCTTTCTTCTGATACTGTGGCGGCAGGAACCGTGCCGCGATGCTGACGCAGGCAGACTTTGCGAGTAGGACACGGGAACAAGGCACGTTGAGAATGGTTAATGTTGCACGCCAGCCGATAAGTAAAATTATTGATTGAGCGTGTTCCGCAGGCCGAGTGTATAACCTGATGTGTCGACTAAACGTGACTAGTGTGCAGATGATCTGTATATGCAGGCACGGCACAGAACACGGTTGGCTACGAAAAAAATAAAGAAACAGTGCCTTTCTACAACTGCGTCTCCTGAAGCATATTTAAGGTGTTAGAACTGTACGCAATACGCACAACTCTACAAGCTGGCTAAAGAACTCAATTATAGCCCATCTCAAAACCAGTCACTTATAGTTTTGAAATGCGAAGCATACATTAGCAAACCCAAGGCGAATTTAGTGTCCTTTCTATATAAATATATATATATCGATATCTTTTTTTTACCTTCACAATGCGTAAATGTCTCGGAAGGCCAACTATTTATACTATAGAACCTTGTATGTATTTGTGCGAAGATAGCCGCCGGGAGGAGCAAAATCTTTCTTACCAAGGCTGACAAAATTGTAGAGGACAATATGGTTGGTGATTGTGGCGACATTTTTGGTACGTTGACGATTTTCTTGTTATTTGTAAATTTCTCGAGCTCAAAGCAGTTCAGTATGTTTGCTTTTTTGTATCTTCAGAAAAAAGTGATGTAGACTCAGTTTTCTGCATGTGATTGAAAAGTATCTAAGAATACGTTATTTAGATTTAAAAAACACTATTTCAAAAGGCCACCTGAGCCGACATTTTGCGACCAGAAGCGAGTAGCCACAGATGCATTACCAGTGTTGTCACTCAAAACGTGATAAAAAGGCGTTGCTGTAAACGGAAATGGTATTATGCAAATGACAGTAAAGAAATCTTCTACACACTAGATAAACATCATTTCAGTGGCCCAGGTGCATCGTTACACAAAATCCGCTTTCAAGTACTCGGTCTTAGTAGAACGTGTGGGTAGATTTCCGAGAACACTGAAATCCTCAAAAGGAGCCTTAGAGCAACGTCGCAACACGAGTTTTGGAAAGTCACGGTCAGATATGGCGTTAGTGTAGTATTTACTGCTATAATAAAATGGACAATGGTGGAGCAGCATTTCAAGAGTAGCTAGCTACTTTGAAAAGAAGGACAGGCTTTGTAATAAAACATGTGACTATGTCTGTCCCGTGTAAAATTGTGGTCGTGTGCCACATACCTTTGTCCTGCGGCCGCGTATATATATATATATATATATATATATATATATATATATATATATATATATATATATATATATATATATATATATATATATTGTGGGCATTCGTCATGTGCTTCTTATATATGCATCATCATAATCATCATCATCCGTCTGGGTCTCTGTCCTCATCTTCACTGAGTGTCACCACAGTTATTATCGGGTGTGTGCGCGGTCTGTCTCACGTTGCCCATTCGCTGCTGAGCTCTTGGGCTGAATAAACGTGTCTCAACAGACGTCATACGGGGTGGAGGTGCATTTTCGGTCCTCGGTCCTCCCCCACCTCGCTCGACTCCCTGGAGCGGCGTTCAGGCCGCCGATGGCCGCCACTGTCTGGCAGCATGTCACAGAACGAGCCTTCCGGCACTGCTACCATCACTGCTGCCATCTCTCCCCCGCCGTCTTCAGCCACGCCTCCTGTTTACGTATACAGCCCCCAGCGTGATCCCCCTCTCTTCGCCGGTCTTCGCGGGGAAGACGTGGAGGACTGGCTCGATGAGTACAGCCGCGTGAGTGTTGCTAATCGCTGGGGTGATAGCATCAAGCTCCGTTACGTATATTTCTACTTGACTGGTGTGGGAAAGACATGGTACTTTAGCCACATCATCAACATACCCAACTGTGCGACCTTCGAGTAGCAGCTCCGTCGCATCTTCGGCACACAGGCCATTCAGTCCGCGGATGCGAAGAGAACCCTCGACACCCACCAACAACATTCCGGTGAGTCGTACACGTCGTACATCGAGGCCGTTCTTGCGCTCTGTCGGCGTGCCAATACTTCTATGTCGGAGTCCGACAAAGTACTCCACATTATGAATGGTATTGGCCCTGTTGCCTTCAATGCCCTGTTTGCTCAGAACCCGGCTACCATAACCGACGTCTTTACGACATGTCTGCGCCTTGATACTCTGAACTCGGTTCGTCTACAACAAGACATTGGCTAACAATATTCCACGGCAAACAGACCTCTCCGTGACCTCATAAGAGACATAATACGTGAAGAGTTGCAAAACACGGGTTTATCACCTCCTCCATCATGTTTTTCTTAGTCTACTGGAGCGGTACTACGTCACAATATCAGGGAGTAACTGAATCTCTGAACTATACGGCTCACGTCTAGTCACCCACGTCACGGCCCACACCAACCTACGCGCAGGTCACTGCTACGCCTCCCAGCGAAGTAAACACGACGTTGCCGCTACCTTCATGCGCGTCGGTCGCTGCCGCTTCTGCCCTCAACTTTCGTTTGGTCCCGCCTGACCCTTCCTCTGCACACTTGACCACACTCTCTTCAGGCACTCCGCATGGTTTCTACCCTTCCCCCTGGCACTCATCTCACCCAGTTTGCTGGTACTGCGGGTATCGCGGCCACATTTCTCGTTTCTCCCGCAAACGCCAGCAAGAAGAGTGCTGCCGTTAGGACATGCGTGAACGAGGTACTTCGTACTATCAAAGTCTATGCCATTAATCACCTCCACACCGGTCTCCCTCTCCGCCCACACCGAGTGCACCTCGGAATAGCCGGAACTGTAGGCACTGTTCACCTTCACCCTTTCACCGCCGCTTCTCCCCACTTCTGCCTGCCCCATTCGCCACTGCCAGTCATTCAGAAAACTAAGCGATGCAGTTTCTGGGGCAAAAACTGCATTCCGAATTAGGACTGATATTCCTCCACCAGGCCCGTGCAACATGATTTCGGTGGCAGTGGAAGGAGTTAGGTGGATGCTTTGGTGGACGCTGGTGCGGCCTTTTTTGTTATGCGTGTTGATTTAGGCCAACGTTTGAAAAAAGTGATGTTCCTTCACGATGAACCCACGTTGGTTGCTGCGCAGGGGTATACGATTCGCCCTTCCGCTTTCTGTACAGCCCGCGTTTATATTGATGGTATCCAACACCCCATTCAGTTTGCCGTCCTGACTGACTGCTCTCACCAATTAATTTTAATGTGAATTTTTTTTCTTTTGCCTCCACGGCTATTTGCTGTGGCCAACGCGTCGTCCATCTCACCGACACAAACTTCACACTCAAAGACGGCCCCCAGAGGGGGCCGTCTTTGAGTGTGCAGTTTACCACCAGGTCAAGACCACCAGGTCAAGAGAGAATTGCATTATTACCTCAAAAGACATCGATCATGGCGACGTTTTGGTCTCACCATCATTTAGTTGCGTTGGCAAAGGCATCGTTTTCGCTTCCGTTGAAGTTAGTTTTTTTCCATGTTTCTGCACTTGTCACCGTCGTGAATACAACATCCGAAAAAATTCTACTTCCTCAGAACACCACGGTGGCCTGCGTGTCTCGTGCCACTTCATGCCGTCTCCTCCAACGACGGCCCTAGTGGTGAGCCTGCTTCTTCTTCCGCCTTTACTGCAGCCATTAGCGACGACTTAACATTTTCACAGATACAGCAGCTGCTTGCTTTGTTAAAGAAACACGCAGGTTCATTCGATGTTCACTCCTTGACGTTGGGCCACACTACTACCACAACGCATCGAATCCACACAGTCGGAACATCTATTGTACGCCGCCGGCCCTAATGCGTGTCTCCAGCTGAGAGAAATATTATCCAAGAAATCGTAGCTGACATGTTCAAACGAGAGGTATTTCGCCCCTCATCTAGCCCTTAATCATCGTTTGTGGTTCTGGTTCATAAAAAGAATGGCTCCGTTGGCTTTTGCGTCGATTACAGGGCGCTCAACAAATTCACACGCAAGGATCTGTACCCAATGCCTCGCATTGACAAAACCCTTGATTCTCTACAAGGCACGAAATACTTTTCCAGCCTCGACCTGCGTTCCGGATACTGGCAAATTTCTATGCACGAAAAAGATAAAGAAAAAACGGCATTCGCAACCCCTGAGGGGCTATATGAATTTAACGTTATGCCTTTCAGGCTGTGCAACGCGCCCGCTACATTTGAGCTCATGATCGACATTGTGCGGCGCGGCCACAAATGGAAGACCTGCCTCTGCTACTTGGACGACAACGTCAATTTTTCGTCAACGTTTCTTCAGCACCTACAACGTTTGGATGATGTTCTGACTCGTCTTGCCACCATTGGTCTCCAACTGAACACAAAAATGCCATTTCGCCACAAAAGCTATCAAGGTTTTGGGCCACGTCGTCACCAAAGACAGAATTCGGCCGGATCCGGACAAAATTGCTGCGGCGTTTTGTTGTCCGCACCCCGAAAGGCCGAAAGAGTTGCGAAGTTTTCTTGGTCTCGCCTCCTTTTTTCGCCGTTTTATACGTAACTTCGCATCAATAGCGGCTCCACTGCACCATGTTCTTGCTTTCGACGTACCCTTTCTGTGGTCGGAAGAATGTCAAACGGCATTGGACCTGTTAAAAGGTGCCCTCACGTCCGAACCTGTACTCCGCCACTTTGATGAGGCCGCACCGACCATACTACATACGGACGCTAGCGGCTGCGGTATAGGTGCTGTTCTTCTCCAACGAGACACCTCTTCACAAGAGAGAGTAGTTGCATATGCAAGTAGAGTACTAACTGCGACTGAGAAGACCTATACCGTAACTGAGCAGGGGCAGGTGCAGAGTTGCATAAGCAAGTAGAGTACTAACTGCGAATGAGAAGGCCTATACCGTAACTGAGCAGGAGTGCTTGGCTGTGGTCTCGTCAGTGCAAAAGTTTCGTTCCTACCTCCACGGCCGTCATTTCACGATTCTTACGGACCAACACGCCCTATGCTGGCTTTTCACGCTGAGGAACTTGTCTGGACGGTTGGGTCGGTGGACTCTACGTTTACAGGAGTATGACTTAGATATCACAAGTCAGGTAGAAAACACCAAGACGCCGACGCCTTTTCGCCCTGCCCGCTACCAAATACCCAGCTCAGCATCGGTCAAAGTTCGGCAATCACTTCTACTGCAGCACCCGCACTCACCTCAATAGACCAGCTATTCTCAGAGGACAAGCGTACATTGCACTCCTGCCAGTTGTCTGATCCGTACTGTAGGCATATTATGGACCAGCTCTGAGGAGATTCCCATCCACCTAACGCGCGGCGTAGCCGTCAACTCTTGCGATTTAAGCTAAATAATTGAGTTCTGCACGGTCACATCCACCACCCATATGGTCAACGCTGGGTTCCCATGCTACCACGCTCTCTTCGACTTGACGTGCTTAAAGCCTTCCGCGATAACTTGACTACTGGACATCTTGGCATCCAAAAAACTCACGACCGCATTTGAAGTCATTTCTACTGGCCTCGTATTTGTACTCGCATCGCGCACTACGTTGGTTACTGTGTCCCGTGCCAGCGTCGTAAAATCCAGACAACTGCGCCGGCCGGGCCTCTGCAGCCAATTATGTGCCCCACAACGCCGTTTCAGGTTGAAGGTATCGACCTTTACGGCCCTCTTTCCGTCACTACTGGCAAGCGATGTATAGTGACCGCCGTAGACCACTTGACACGCTACGCGGAGACAACGTCTGTATCAACTGCCTCTGCTTCGGAAGTTGCCGACTTCGTTCTGCATGCCATCATTCCATGACATGGTGGTCCTCGTATATTGTTGAGTGACCGTGGAAGGGTGTCCCTGTCAGAAGTGGTAAATTAAGTGTTGCGCGCCTCTGGAATAAAACACAAGACAGCTTCAAGCTACCACCCTCAGACAAATAGTCTCACCGAGAGGTTTCGCTGTACTCTTGCTGATATGATAGCCGTCTGCATCAATCCAGACCACAAAAACTGGGATACTCTTCCGCCATTCATCACCTTTACCTACAACATGGCCGTTCAGCGCACCACCCGATATTCGCCACTCTACCTCGTTTATGGACGTTCCCCTACTTTCTTCCTCGACGTTTCTTTTTTCAAGAGTGACGTCAACTCGTCTCCGTCTTCCATCGAGGAAGACACTTCAAGACTAGCCCGGTGTCACGATCGTGCTCGCATCAACACCAAAGCACGACAGCAATCTCGAAAAGTCATCTATGACGCATCCCATTGCCTCGTATTCTTCCGACTTGGTTACGACGTGCCCCTGTTTACACCTATTCGTTCTCCTGGTCTGTGCGACAAATTTTAGCCACACTTCAATAGGCCTTACATAATTATCGAGCAGGCTTTGCCCGTTAATTATTGTGTGACCCCAATGGTCGCCCCGACAGACTGCTGTCACCGCACCACAAAGATTGTTCACGTTTCTCGCATGAAGCCTCTCAGGCGAGGTTCTCTGTCACATCGACTTGCTACGGCCAGGTTGGCCGCTTCGATGAGGGGGGAATTAGTGTGGGCATTAGTCATGTGCTTCTACTCACATATGCATCATCATATACATCATCATCAGTCTGGGTCTCTGTCATCATCTTCACTGGATGTCACCCAGTGAAGATGAGCACAGAGAATCATCGCGGATGTTTTTGCGCTCTGTCTCGCACTTCCCGTTCGCTGCTAAGTCTTTGGGCTGAATAAACGCTATCTTAACCCAGACGTCACGGTATATATATATATATATATATATATATATATATATATTAAGTGGACGTTAGGCTGGGTTGGAGGGAGACGGAAAGGAAGAAGGTGTTAGAAATAAAGAAGGCTGACACCCCAGCCTAGTGCAACTGTGTACCATTACAAATTGGCACAGCCGCGTATACTTTCTGTGCGGACATTCTAGATGTGGGTGGACTTCACCATTGGAGCGAATCAACGCGATGGCATGCGGATCTTGACCGCAACGCCTCAGGATGAAGAGGAACTAGCTCTTCAGAAAGCAGTGAGCACTGACGCATTTGTTTCCTATATAAGCCCTAAAATGAACCTCACTTCAGACCACTTACTCGCTAAAAGAATGATTGGCATCATCATGAAACTTGAGGACTATGAGAATTTATTACTGACTCTAATAAGAATCGGCGCGAAGCCTGCAACCGCTGCTTCACCTGACAGTTCCATCGAGCTGATCAACAAGCTGCTTGAACTGCACCAAGAACAGAATAGGCAGCAACACGATTTAATGCGCTTGCTTCTAAACGCGACCGAAAGATCAGACAGACCGAGTCGTGAACACGTGAAGCCAGGCATGTTTGACGGAGAGTTTAGTAGTTCCGAGTCTTGGCTAACGTTTTACGAGTATGCATGCAATAAAAACTACTGGCACAGTGACGAAGACAAAGTAAAAAGTATGCGACTATTCCTATCGGGCATAGCCAAAAAATGGTACAAATGGCGCATCAACGCTCACACCACCAAACCACGGATGGAGTGAAAAGCAAGCTTTTTGAGCTCCTTCAGCGAGAACAAGGTGTTGCTTTGACACAAAGCAATCACGTTCAAATACAGGTCTGGATCTGCACTCCACAATTTTTATGAGAAAAGGCGCTTGCTGCAGCTGGTGAACTCATCTTTGCCCGAGACGTCTGTGGTTCCGCTAATCATGCATGGTTTAAGCCCGGACCTCCTGAAGCAAATACAAATGCGAGGACCCAAGACTCTCGAAGAACTTATGCAGTAAATGCGAAACCTCTACCTCCAGGACCTAGAAACCCAGCGTCAAGCCATGACACCTGCTGCAAGAAATACAGGGGCCATACGAGCTGAGGAACGACGTCCGCTTGCAAGCTGGAGACCCATTTCAACATCCGTATCGTTTTTTACTTAATAAGGAGGCTCAGACATTGGCGAAGAGCTAGATGATGTACCAAAAAACTAAATAAAGAAGGTCTCCGCTTCCCCTCGACGACATCAAGAAAAGCTGTTTATTTGTCTCATACAAGCCTATAGTGCATATCTGTTTGTGTTGACGGAAAGGAACAGAGTGCACTGGTTGACAGCGGAGCAAGCGTCATTGTTATTAACGCAAATATTGTGGAGAGGGCTAAAGTAAAACAGGGAAGACGAGTAGATGAACATGGCTACGATGGAAGACGACATGTTCATGATAAATAGACTTGTATAACCACATGGTGTCTCGGCAACACTGTCACTGCGCAAGCACTGGTACTCGACGGAGTGCCGTATGAATTACTGCTTTCACCTCCAGTCATCAATGCACTTTGCCTTAATATCTACTGGACAGGAGAAATTACCACAGAAGAAAAGCGCCGCACTCTCAACGCTGCAGTTTCGCCTTCACGGACTCCGCGGAAGCCATCGTCAGGTGAAGGTGTTTTGATGCTTTATCTTGAATCCCGGTGTTTGAAAGGATATCCTACGGCAACTACGAAGTTTGAGGTACCATTCCAGCTCAGTGATACGACGGTGGTAAGAAAAAAGCCCTTTAATGTGTCACGAGAGAAGAGAGTGCGGCTTCGGAACGAGTTTCAAAAGACGTTTGATGCCCAGAACATCCGTCCATCCACGTCTACGATCGCTTTACCCTCCACCATTGCACCAAAGGAAGATGGAAGTCTTCGACTCTGCACGGACTACAGACAAATTATTAAGCAGACTGAGCTTTTTCTGTTTCCTATGCCACGTATAGTATCTATCATACATGACATGGGTACATGAACACTCAAACCTAGGTCGGCAGAACGGCTGCAGAGTTTCCTCGCGCATTAATCTATGTAAAGGATTTTGGCAGAGAAGGGAGCCTTGGCCGACTACAGAGAAGTGAGCCTTGGCCGTCTCAATGGCCGTACGCTACTTTATACCTTACCTTGATTGCAGGAGTTTCACGCACTTTACGGATCTCCAAGCTTTAACGTATATCCTTAACCTCGCCGAACCCCGAGGAGAAATTGCTAGGTGGGAGAGTGAACTCCAGCAGTATACTTTCGTGGTCCATCACAGGCCTGGAGAACACTTCAGGGACGCAGATGCGCTTTCAAGATTTGCCGTAATTCCTGAACAGGAAAATGTCAACGCAACATATTTGTGGGAGGGAACTGAAGAGTTTAAGTTCCACAACAGAGAGTTCACAGTTCTAGAAACAATAGTGTCTCAAAATTTGGAACTCTATCATGACTCCTCGCGCTCAGGTGGACATGACGGCTTTTGGAGGACATATCACAAGATTTGTCAACGTTTACAGTAGAAACACATGAAAGAGGACGTTTAACGGTATGCTCAGTCTTGTCATCTATGTCAAGTTCACAAAACCAGGTACCTTCAGACAACAGACGAGTTGGTTTTGCCTCAACATTCCGACGTACCATTTGCAGTCATTCATCTGGGTTTCCCAGAGTTCCGAAAGAAGGCTGCAGGAGTAAAAAAAACGCAGTCTTCCCTAGTGGCAATAGACCAGTGCACAAGAATAGTGGCTGTACGGCCGTTAATGGAAAACGCAAATAGTGTGATAGCTCTTTTGAGTCGAGAGATGTTCAAGAATACGAAAATAGTAATATCAGATAATGGACCATCGTTTCTCAGTCAGCGTTTCCAAGACTGGGCAAAGGAACCAGGAGTTGTAATGTGACGCTGCGCTCCATACCATCCTCCAGGAAATGGCATGGCTGAAAAAATCATTCAGGATTTGAAGCAGTTCATTTCAATGTATCCAGGTTTTCAGGGTGAATGTAAGTGCTGCTTGGAGGCAGCTGTTGCTCATCGCAATCGGTCGCACGCTGTAAGCGTCGGCTGTAGCCCATATTTTGCAGCTTTCGGAAAGGTACCCGTGCTTCCTGCTGATCAAGAACTTGTGCGAAGAACGAAAAACGTCGGAAGCCTACCAGCGATACTGGGAAAATATGAAGAGAAACTTTGACCACCGCCACAACACGCGGATGCCTCAGATACAACTGAACGATCTGGTGCTCGTCAGAAAAGGCCTTCCCTGCACAAAGTAGGTGTACATGGGACCTTATCGAGTGGTGCACATCGCAGTACAACATGACATTCTCAAAAGGGTTGGCTACACCAACGATGACGTTGTGCTAGAGTTTGCGACCATTGGAAACGTCTTCATGTATCACCCCAGGAGGGATGAGTCTTCAAAGAGGGGGAGTGTACGCGGACGTTAGGCAGGGTTGGAGGAAGACGAAGAGCAAGAAGGTGTTAGAAATAAAGAAGATGGCTGACACCCCAGCCTAGTGCAACTGTGTATCACTATATATATATATATATATATATATATATATATATATATATATATATATATATATATATATATATATATATATATATATATATATATATATATAGATATATATATATATATGTGTGTGTGTGTGTGTGTGTGTGTGTGTGTGTGTGTGTGTGTGTCAACGTAAAACAGCCAGAGAGAGCGATTTCCTCTGAAATATACGAGCACGCAACAAATTCCAACGGAGAATACAAATCTTATTGTGATTTGCTGCACTCCAGTGTTGTTTATTCACAGCAGCAATGCGAAATGTCTGATCGTCCGTAATCAGAATTTCGAGCGTCTTTCAGCGTTCATTCTAAGCTCACAATACAGTACCGCGTACTGAAACGATTCGGCGCATAACGACAAGCAGAACACGTAAGCTTGTAGCGTAGACAAAAAAAAGAAAAACAGTCCCCGCAGAAGCGGTAAGTAAACCTGAGTCAGAGATCGCGATGCCCTGCACAATTAAGTCCGACTTTTCCCACAAGGCACAGCAACCACTCATGGCAACGAACCGCGACGTCATTCCTTGGTGAAAAGCATTTCACAGCACAGCGCGCACTGAGGGACAACTTCGTATCCGTCAAAACAGATGCGCTGCGCCCTAAGGAGTCCGCACCTCCAGAGCAAAGATGGCAGTCGCGAGCGATTGTAAGCAAACGAACACTGCGAGCGATTCCACCTGATGGAATCCGGCTAATACCGACGGGGTGCCGGCCTCGGAGAGGTCGGAGGAGGGGAAAAGAGAGGAGGCGCACGAATAACCACGTACGTCGCTAATTTCGAAGTTTTAGGGGCTTTAGTTGTTATTTCTCTGCCCTCACTTTCTCTTTCATGGCAACAACTATGGCCGCGCGCGCTGATCTGCCGCCAGCAACCGCAGCAACTGGTAGAAGCGGAGTAACGGAGAGTGAGTGGAGAAGACGAGCGTGCTCTGGCTTGTGAGGGCACTCGCATCACGGGAGCTCGGTGGAAATTCCGCGTGTGTAGAGCGAGTTGAGAAGAGGATAAGCGCAGTGCTTAGGCACTCCATTTATCGCTGTTTGCTCTCTCTCTTCTTTGCCCCCCACTCTCATTTCTGTTCGCTCATATCAATATGTAAATAGAGTGAAGCGCACGCCTCACTCTCGACCATTCACTGGGTGACGAATATGTTAATAAATAGTTTCGGTAGAAATCCTTGTCTCACCATTAGATTACGCCATTAAATTTACTACGCCCTGTAGTCTCGGTGCAATAAATACATTTGCGTTTCCTCTGCATTCTCTTCGAGAAGGTTGGTGCAAGTTTTTTATATGTGTCCCGCTTATACACCCTTCTGTGATAAACAGAAACTAACCGATAAAGCAAACTTTCCGTTATCCTTGGTGTCGCACCAGGCGCAGACTAAATCGAAGCGATGATGAAATAAGCAGCGCTGGCCTGCATTGTTCGAGTCATTGCCAACAGTAAATATAGATATCACTTATCATAGCCTATAAGCTTGGACACGTGCTGGTGGTTAATAAAGGTCATGATGGAGGTCTGTGGCGGCACGTTGCGGATAAGGCCAAAAGCTCAAAATATATGTGCACTCGCTTCTACGGAACAGTGGCACCCGCGTTTGTTCTGTCGTAGCACGGACGCCGGTTGCAGCGCATTGCTGCTACATTGTGTAGGAACCACTGAATTGAAGTGGCTCACTGTAATACTCAACTACTGAAGTAAATATCACTATAAAGTGGAGTGACTGTATATAGATGGACCTTTCCAGGCGTGATACGTTAGCGCGTAAGAGAAACGCCGTTGGCTACTCGGGCCAATGCTGGATGTCATCATAGCCTTTTCGCCATAGGATTTACGGGGGTGTTTAGACTGCACAGGTATTCATTAAACAGACGGGAGTGATGGCTGCACCCACGGTCACTCATGCATCACTGCTTTGCCGAAGCCACCGGAACGCTAGGCTGGCTGAGAACTACCACGCCTCAGGCGAGCACCTCCCGCGTGGCTGGCGTCGCCTGACACGAGAGCTGAAAATTACAGCCGCTTTTTCTTCTAACGAATAGTGTTCAACGCTGGCCATCACGGAGAGGAGGCAATGAAAGCATGCGGTGAAAGTGAACATGGCTTACTCCGTTATGCCTAAGTACACTGAGTTCCCGCCGAAAGGTAGTGCGGGTCATCAACGCAAGGAGATGTAAATGAAGCATAGGTCTACTCGGTGTTCACTCGAATCGCCCTTAGCTTTTTTTATTCTCGGGTGTACTTGTTTTTATGTACTGTACGATTCCCCGCTTCGCCTACTTGGTAACGAAGTCTCCTCGCCACAGCTCGCGTACCTTGTTGAGTTCAGCCGAGAGGAACACCACAGTGCCCCTACATCCACTGTGAAGAAGCAATGTACGCTTCGCTTATCTCAATTCTGCCGTGGTTATAGCTTTGGCACCTTCGTTAAACAACCGCTGCCCCCTTTGCCAGCACGGTAGTTCCTTAGTTGCAAAATAGCGAGTCAGACGGTTTCATAATCAATATACTTAATTGCCTACTGCTTTAGTTTATTCTTATTGAGACTGGAGCGTTCTACTTGGGGAATAGCGAGACCCTGGCGCTTCCCTTAGAGGCACGTCAGAGCTAGTTGAAGGACAAGATCTTTTAATTGCTGTTCAGCTGTTGTTACTGCCACGGCTGCTCGTTTTTTTGGCTGTTTTTTATGCGGTACTTTCAGGCGTTTTCATTCAGACAACACTGACGGACAGCATCGTTCAGCAATCGTAACCAAGGAGCTGCGTATATATGGTTCTGTGTTGTTCTTTCAAACGCATCCCCACGCGCAAGTTGTGAATGGTTTCTTTTATGTTTCTTTCCTCTCTTTCCTGGAGAGATTTGAGCGCTATGCTCCTAAGACGCTTATTCGCGGCACTGTTGGTGAGGCTAAGTCATTATCTGTCCGCCTAAGCTCGAAATGAACCGGTCTTGCACGTATTTCAGAGCAATGTCACTTGGGGGCACGCGCTCTGTTGGAGATTGTGGCCATTAACGTGCGCACTCTGCTACCTCGCAAATTATAAAGCCATACTCCTCACCCTCCTTTTCTCCTTTCAGGCAGTAACAGCAAAGATAAACTAGTTCCTTGTTCGTTGCTGCTCTAAAACGATTTATTTCGCATAGCAACGTGGTTTCGTTCTCGACATAAAGCCTGTCTAACGCAATTTCTCAGCAGTATTTGAAGCTTTGCAGACTATGCAACGAGCATAAAACAATCGAACATCGTTTTATTGATTGCTGTGATACGCGTCATTTCTGGGATATTCCCAAGAGGACCAACAAAAGAGAACTTCCTATAACAGCTCTAGATTTTTGGGTTACTGCCATCTAAAAAGACCACTAACCATATGAGCCATATGAGTCATATGAGACCACTAACCATATGAGCCATATGACCTAATTATATTATTGGTCTATTATGCATTATGAAAGAGCCGCACGATTGACGAACATACTGAGCCACCTCTCTCGACAAAGGCTGTTTTCGGAAAAGAAGCCGTCAATTTGCCCAGTATTTAGAGGCTTTCGACCCTGTTTTGGGGTCACTTAGACTTCCGGACATGTGTGTTTGTTTACTGGACTTTTGAAGATTTGTTGTACTGTTTGAAATTGTGTCTTCCAGATGTGTACATCCGAGCATAATTTTGACACGTATAATTGCATATCTGAGAACATTTCATTGTAATATTTCCATACAGAAAAGAAGAAAAAGCACCAGCGTGGCTCTGCGATAAAATACTGGGTCGACACGCAGGCGAACTTGGTTCAAATCTTGCTGTGTTCTTGGTGCTTTAATTTTGCTATGTTTTTTTTCTGGGATAGCCGTTACGAGCACAGGCGGCGGCGGATTGCTATTGTGCACGCGACTCTTGAGGTGATTTCATAAGACCTCTTGCTGTAAAATGACAATTTCCCTGCCCGGTACTCACCTTAATTCAAGGCAGTTCCCTAAAACATTTTCGCGTACAATCCTGGTGATGATTGTATAGAAAGTTGGAAAACATTTCACGCGTATATTTAGTATTGTTTAAACCATGCTACCCATTACACTGAATGTAGGTATTTGCGAAAGCCTCACTGACAGAAGGAACTTTCAACTTTATTGATTACAGTGTAGTAATTAACAATTCGAACTTCCCGATTAACCTAATAAATTAACAATTATGCATTAATTGGTTGAAGTACACACTATAA
Organism: Rhipicephalus microplus; assembly: GCF_043290135.1. Lineage (NCBI taxonomy): Eukaryota > Metazoa > Arthropoda > Arachnida > Ixodida > Ixodidae > Rhipicephalus > Rhipicephalus microplus. Next base: position 142,195,324 of record NC_134700.1, on the reverse strand, counting down.
GGACAGCATATCGCTATCACGTTCACCTCCTAAAGGCGAAGCTTTGGAGTCCCCCAAGCCCCGCCGTAGTGGTCAAGTGGCTAAAGTACTCGGCTGTTTACCTACAGGTCGTGGGATCGAATCCCGGCTGCGACGGCAGCGTTTCCGATAAAGGCGGAAACGCTGTATACCTGTGTGCTCAGATTAAGGTGCACGTTAAAAAGCACCAGGTGGTCGAAATTCCCGGAGCCCTTCCTTACAGCGTGTCTTGTAATCATATGGTGGTTTTGGGACGTTAAACCCCACATATCATCAATGGAGTCTCCCAAGCTATCCAGATAGATAGATAGATAGATAGATAGATAGATAGATAGATAGATAGATAGATAGATAGATAGATAGATAGATAGATAGATAGATAGACAGACAGACAGACAGACAGACAGTTGATAGATAGATAGATAGATACATAGATAGATAGATAGATAGATAGATAGATGGATAGATAGATAGATAGATAGATAGATAGATAGATAGATAGATAGATAGATAGACAGACATGGTCAAAGTGAGTTTGCTTTGCCAAAAATATTCCTAATATAGAATAAATGAAATACGCCTGTACCACGTAATCAGAAATCGAATGTCCTTTACAATAGAAAAACAATATATGAATAAATAATACAAAAAAGTATTATGAATTACTCTTTCAGCTAAACAGAAGGAATAGAAGAACGCAACTGCGGGGCAGAAATAACTCCTCCAAAGCTTAGGTGTTGCTTGCAGCTTTTATGTTAAGAGAAATCATCAAAGAAAGCGCACGTCATGCCGTACAATATGGCACAATTTCATTTTTTGTTCTCATGGAACCACAGTAATGTTGGACGAATCTAGAAAAAAATGCTATGAGACAAAGTACTGCTTGGAGGATGTACTGCAGCTAACGGTGACCGTGACAAATTTGCCCACCCTCACCAGTCATCGTGACAACCAGCGCTCGTAATGATTGTCAAGATATTGACCAGCAGGACTCGTATACTCTCTACGTTCAAAAATCTGACCACAGAATTTTGGTTACGTAAGTTTCTATGTAATATGTAATATGTCTTCTTCCTCTCCCTATATTGTTTCATCATCAGTGAAACAAGATAGCTAGCGAAATTTCGTTTCACCATCAGTGAGATATGGAACCAAAAAAAATGAGGGAGCCTGAACTTTTTCTTGCAAAAGTTGAATGCGATAGGGATGTCTCATCCTTGTAATGCGTACTTTAAACACGCATAATTGTTATTTTATGACATTACTCGAGAAGTTTACATTGTGGATTACTACAATGTATTCAGTATGAAGTTGAAAGTGGTTCTTGTCTTCTTCTTCGTCTAAACTTTATTGTGCATCTTGTAGAGGACGCGAATGCGCCAGGCTGGCTATTCCCACGAGGGAACATGTAAGCCGGGCCTCCTGGCCTTGTCGTGGGCCTACTGTACAGCTAGGGTTTGTTGCAAGTTATGCATGTATTTACAGTTTATTCATTCCGTACCTCTCCAAGAACGCGTGAATACGCTCTGGCAGTGCTTAGGGCAGCAGTTAGACATGTGCAGTAAAGGTGGTCATGCCACACACCGGAATGAACCATGCTGTAGAATGCTTCCTATCTAATGACTCGTCCGAGCCTCCATCGATTGAGCTACCCCGGCAGCTGTCCCCTCGCCCACTTCATAGGGTATATATCTGCATTTCGACGTGAGAGCGGCAGTCAGCGCCGCCAGTAGCTATGACGGCAAGTGTGGCACATCTCCTATAATTTGCTTGACAGTGTTGTGTGTGAAAACTCATCAATATTGTGCCCAATAAAAAAATGAACCATAAAATGTCCCCTTATTTCCCCTATTTATTTTCCACACTCTTTTCTTTCTGCATATTTACATTACAATGATCTCTAGTAACATCCTATTTACTTTCCTTGGCTGTGTTTTCTGTTAGTGCTCAATAAAACTGTGTCTAAAAAACGAAAAATTTTCACAAAAGTCAATTACAACGAGTTGGCGAAACTAGGTCGTAAGGTGCGTAAGGTCAAGGTTGAAGTCACTCATTTCTATATTGGGTGAACGAATGGACATACGGATGCACGCACGAGTAGATACGTGGCCAGGCGAACGTACGCACGGACGGACACCCGAATGGACGAGTCAACAGATGAACAGATGCATCCACAGATTGGCAGATGGATGAAGAGCCGGATGGCGTGGTTGATCATATACTGTGTCGTCATGTATTTGATTCGTGTACGCATAAAATCAATTTTTACTGAGATGTTATTGATTACATGTGTGCAGTTTCGGTTTCAATTTTGAAGAGTGTGACGGACGTCAAGAACGCTCGATCCTAAGGAGCTTCACCCTAAAATACAACCCCTGAAATTTTCACTTCACTTTATTCGTATTCGTTAGGCAGTTAGGGTGCCTCAGAAAGCGTATTATCTTGAAGCTGCCTTGGCATGGTTAAAGGAGCCAGCACATGAGATTTATTTTTAGAGCCTTTTAAGTATACATCTCTATATAAGCGATAAAGTGTTATTTCTTACAGCAGAGCGGCCGGTACACGCATGCGTTGCGATGGAGTACCATGGAGAAAAACGTGCACTTTGTGGCACTGCATTGGTAAGGTGGCATTCAATTCAAAAGCTGTTATGAACAATAGTGTGAAAAATCACGATAGTAAAGCTTCGAAACAGGAAAGAAACGAATTCTGGCAATAATACCCTGTCATCATCATGTCTTAGTTAAGGAGAAAATGGTTAAGAGAAAATGTACTGCACTATCTTTAAAACAAAAAAAAGCTGATCCCGTAGTCCCCAGCAACGAGCTAAAGAAGACGAGCGAGAAACGCGTCATAGCGGAAGTCATGACACCCCAAAGCACAATAGAAGAAAATGTATGCAAAGAAAACACGGAAGTTATCTGCCATGATGGGGGCTTTCTTAACGACATACGACCAACGACCACAGAAAAAAAAAGCAAGGAGTGCTGCAGTTGGCCGGACGATGGTCAGCACAAGCTAAGCTGACACCTGTTCTAGTGCGGGCAAGTTTTTGAACCCATCCAGCGAAGAAATATTGGTGGCAAAAGGAAAAACAGGGGAGCTGAATGATGGCGTCGTGGGCAGCTGCCTTGAATTGCCCAGGGGGCCACTTTTTTCAGCACGTTTCAGACGTCATCTTCCGCAGGCGTCTCACATTCCCTCGACTGCTACTGTCGGTCTTCCCTTTCTATATCACTCTGCAAATATGCCTCTGTGCGAGCACATTTTCTGTCTGGCAGTCCGCAGATGTACTTTCTACGTGGTCGAGCTCAGCTGGAGCAGGCAGCACGTAACTGCGTTGAGCCGGCTTCCAACTTTTAAAGACATATCTGCAAACGCGCTATTTGGTGGTTATTTTTTATTCTCTTTTGCTGTACTTATTCTTGCTCATACAGAGTCGTTTTCGTGTTTTACCTGCACCTGCCATTTTCGGAGGAGGTGATGTGTAAACAGGTTCCTAGGCTCTCTTCTAAAGCGCGCTGTTTCAGCAGCGCGCTTCATTTATTTCCCAGAATACATAAACCTGTGACACAATTTCGAAATCTATGACATAGCACGATGACTCATCATATTTTGACCAACACAAAGGAAAATAGAGGCAGGGATTGCAGCTAAAGTTACAAAATTACTTGGCTCATTATCCTGGAAGCAACATCCTTGCGACAGATGCATCCGTAATAAAAGAAACGGCTGGATTAAAACCTTCTGTCGTTTTTTGACTGGTTTTCTTGAGCATGACTACCAGATGTGGCTCGTATATTCATTTCTGAAACATTCGCTACTATTCTCGCACTTCATAAAGTTCCTGCAAGCAAATCAGAAGTAGTAATACTTACTGATTTTCTCGAAGTATGTATTGCACTGTCTGAAGCCAAAAAAAAATGAACACTCGTTAACATGTTTTGAGGTTTATATCAGAAAAACATGAATAAAGTTTACTTCCTAAGGATACCTGTATATCACAAAAATTATCTGAACGAGATGGCGCACTTATTAGCGACAGCATCTTCGAGCGGACCCCTCTTTCCAATTTTGCCTAATACGGCTCCCGTGACAGCACTAAGTCTTAAAAATATCTAGGTGTTTGCATAAAGAATATACAAAGTATTGTATTAAACTAGAAACTTGGTACATTTAAAATTTTCCTGGAGTAAATAGTGGTATGTATCTCAGCATGCAGTTAGAAGTTGCAGTCACCCAATCACACTGTGTAACTCTGCATCTGATTTATTACTTACGTAAAGCTGGGCTCACAGCGTCTTCGTTATGTCTTTTAGGCTAGGAAACAGAAATAGGAGGACACTTCTTTATATTTTGTCACCAACATTCTCATAAAAGGAAATGATACCTAGTCGATACAATCGACAAGTTAGGTTTAGAAATAAACATTACAGTATTTTGATCATTTGAAGGGAGAACATTAGGTCATACTCACTGGAAGGTTGGATGTTCTGCACTTGCGTATATATTGGAAACAAAAAAATCACCTAGTTAGTTTAATGTTATTATTCTTGAACCTATCTGAGTGCCTGACCATTTGCTCATGCACAGTTTTCATTAGAAATTTACAATTTGATTTTACAAACTTAACTTTCGTAGGATGTCTTCTGATCAACATCTTACTAAGATTAAGATCCTGCTCCCCGGTACATAGCCCATCCCCCCTTTCGGGCAACTGCCGGAAATTCGAGAGGAGACCTCATCATCATTATGTAATATTCACGACTCTACACGGGAAATAAAACAAAAGGAAATGGTGAAAAGGCAGACGGGAAAAGGTCGGAACTGTGCGAGCATGTACGGTTATCATAATGCGGCGAAGTAATTTCACACTTACAGAGTTGGAGAGTATGCTTTAGCATGCGAAATATCTGACGGGACTAGTGACGGTGCGTTGTCGCGCATCAAATTTGGTTCATTTTACATAAGACCCGCTCTATTAGAGCCAGACAGTACTGTTAAGTTTGGTGACTATGTGAAAGCTTCCATTATGACATGTAAACCAATGGAACCTCGTAAGGACTACGCAAAGAAAATATTTTAACCGAGCAACGCATGACATCAGCTTCTCTGAAGAGACCTGAGGTAAGGAAAGCCCGCTTACTATCATTTCATCATCATGATCATCATCATCATCAGCCTGAACACGTCCACTGCAGGACAAAGGTCTCTCCCATGTTCCACCAGTCAAACCAGTCCTGTGCTTGCTGCTGCCAATTTATACCCGCAAACTTCTTAATCTCATCTGCCCACCTAACCTTCTGTCTCCCCGTAACCCGCTTGCCTTCTCTGGAAATCTAGTCTGGGAATCCTTCTCTGGGAATACCCTTAATGACTAGCGGTTATCCTGTCTACGCACTACATGCCTGGCCCATGTCGATTTTCTCTTCTTGATTTCAACAAGATATTCTTAACCCTCGTTTAATCACTAATCCACTCTGCTCTCTTTTTGTCTCTTAAGGTTACACCAACCATTTTTCTTTCCACTGCTGGCTGTGTCATCCTCAATTTAAGCTGAACCCTCTTCGTAAGCCTCCAGGTTTCTGCTCCGTAGCTGAGTACAGGCAAGATAAAGCTGTTATATACCTTCCATTTGAGGGATAGTGGAAGTCTACCTGTCATAAATTGAGAGTTCTTGCCAAATGTGCTCCATCCCATCCTTATTCTTCTTGTTACTTCAATCTCGTGGTTCGGCTCCCCGGTTATTACTTGCCCTAAACATAGTCTTTTACAACTTGAAGTTCACTATTACCTATCTCGAAGCGCTGCTCTCTTCCGAGGTTGTTGTACATTACTTTCGTTTTCTGCAGATTAATTTTAAGATCCACCTTTCTGCTCCCCTTATCTAACTCCATAATCATGAGTTGTAGTTCGTTCCCTGAGTTACTCAGCAATGCAATTTCACCGGCGAAGCGCAGGTTACTAAGGTACTCTCCATTAACTCTTATTTCTAACTGTTTCCATTCTAGGCCTCTGAAAACTTTCTATAAGCACGCGCTAAATAACATTGGGTAGATTGTATACCTCTGCCTTACACACTTCTTGATTGGTATTCAGTTGCTTTCTTTATTGAGCAATAGTATAGCAGTTGATCTCCTGTAGATATAATCCAGGAAGTTTACATATATTTCAACTACGCCCTCATTTTGCATTGTCTGCATGACTGCTGATATTTCTACTCAATCAAACGCCATCTCGTAATCTATGTAGGCTATGTATAGTGGTTGGCAATATTTTGAGCATTCCTCTATTACCTTATTGATAGTACGAATGTGGTCGATTGTTGAATAGTGTGTTCGAAATCCTGCTTGTTCCTTTAGTTGATTGAATTCTAATAATTTCCTAACTGTGTTAGCAATTACCTTTGTAAATAGCTTGTAAATAGGAGAGCAAGCTGACCAGCCTGTAACTTTTCACGTCCTTGTCTTCTGCTTCCTAACGAATTAAGATGATGTCAGCATTCTTCCAAGACTTGGGTACTTTTCGCGCCAGTAGGCACCTCGTAAACAGGGTGGCTAGTTTTTCTAACACAATCTGTTCTGCATCTTTGAGTAGACCTGCTGTTACCCGGTCCTCACCAGCATCTATGCCTGTATGCATGCTCTCCAAGACTTTTCTGACTTCGTCTATTACTACTTGTGGGGTGTCATTTGGGTTACTGTTAGTTCTTGTAGTATTAAGGTTCGAGTTGTCCTGGTTACTGTGCAGGTCTGTGTAAAACTCCTTCGCTATTTTAACTATCCTATTCATATTGGTAGTTATTTTGCCTTCGTTGTCCCTTAGTGCATACATCTGATTTCTGCCTATCCAAAGTTTCCTCTTCACTGCTTTGACGCTTCCTCCGTTTTTTAGAGCGTGTTCGATTCTCTCAAAGTTATACCTTTTTACATCGGATACCTTACGCCTGTTAATGAACTTAGAAAAACTCTGCGAGTTCTATTTTGTCTGTTCAACTAGAGACTTTCTTTATTGGACGCTTTTTAATAAGGCTTTTCGTCTCTTGGGACCGCTTGCAAGTGTCCTGCCAAAGTACCGTACCTCAAACTTTCACTACACACTCCGTGATGATACTCGTAAGATTATCATTCATTGTATTTACGCTAAGGTTGGTTTTCTCACTAAGAGCTGAGTACCTGTTCTGCAGCGACAATCTGAATACCTCTACTTTCCCTCTCTGTGGTAGCTCATTCATTCGCTTCTTGCGTATCAGTTTCCATCGTTCCTTCCTAAAGTATAGTCAAATTCGCCACCGTACCATTATATGGTCCCTGCATCGTAACTTGCCAAGCACTTCCACATCCTGCATAATGCCTAGGTGTGCACTCATTAAAAAGTCTATTTCGTTCTTATTTTCGCCACTAGAGCTCCTCTATGTCTACTTAAGGTTTCCTCGTTTTTGGTAGAAGGTATTCAAAGTCCGTAAATTATTGCGTTCTGCAAAGTCCACTAGTACTTTTCCTCTGGCATTTCTAGTACCAATGCCATTATATCCCTCTGCCTGGTCTCCAGCCTGCTTCTTTCCTACCTTTGCATTAAAGTTCAAAGTCTCCCATTAGTATAGTGTACTGTGCTTTTATCTTACTCATTGCCGATTCCACGTCTTTATAGAAGCTTTCAACTGAAGTGTCATCATGGCTGAATGTAGGCACGTAAGCCTGTACTACTTTTACCTTGTATCTTTTATTGAGTTTAATTATAATACCTACAGCCATTTCATTAATGCTATAGAATTCCTCTATTTTGCCAGCTATGTTTCTGTGAATAAGGAACCACACTTCCAGTTCTCTTCTGTCAGGCAAGCCTCGGGAGCAAAGAACGTGCCTATTCTGTATTACCGTATAAGCCACACCTGTCCTCCTAACCTCACTGAGGCCTGTTAGATCGCATTTAACACCCTCTAGCTCCTCGAATAGTACAGCTAGATTTGCCTCACCAGATAAGGTTCTAGCGTTAAACGTTGCCAAGTTCAGGTTCCAATTTTGGCCTGTCCGGATTCAGAGATTCATAGCACCCTAGGCTGCGTTGCTGATCTGACTGCCACCGTAGTCAGTTGCTTCGCAGCTGCTCGGGACTACCATTTAAGATGACGAAAATGAAGAAAACACATTCCTAAACAACTACCTTATTAATAGGTAATTATATAGTGCGTTGGGGCAAGGCATTTACGGGAAAACTTCTGTGATATGTAAGCCTGCGAGCACCCAAGAGGCGCCTTAGAGCATACACAACAAAACACAACCGCGGAATATTACTAGATGCATGTAATATAGTTTCCCGTCGTTTAATACCGCACACAAGCATGCAATATTATGGAGGTAAAGAACGCAAATCTCCAGCCACACTCTCATGGCCAATTCTACCAATAAGATGCCCTTTTTGCAAACCAAATGAACTCCTTGAAGCTATTGAGACCAGTCCTGAAAGGCCTAATCTGGAACCACTGCCAAAGCTGTGAAACGACGTCACGTGCAGTACCACATAGTGGGTAAACAAATGTGTGAATGGGGTGGAGGGAGGAGTCAGTGTACTCTACTGCGAAGAAGCAAGAGGTGTTCGCCTTGGGGTAGTCTGAGCCAAATGCGGGAGGGAGCCAATGATCGTCGACACTAGGCAGACAACAAGTATACTTCTTACAAATATGCAGACGCACCATAATTACCTAAGACTGACGGCAAGGATTATTCGCAGTTATCTCAAACGAGCTGAGTGCTAAGCGTTTTACCAGTGCAGGAAAGTTGAATGTGCGTTCGTTTTTTTTAATGTAGAAGAATTCACACTGTTCAAGTGTAGTTTCAAACGAGAAAAACAGGATATTTTCATACTTCGTGCTGGCTCTATCGTATAAGCAGTTAAGAATAAAGCCATACTTCGGGCCCCGCCGCGGTGGTCTAGTGGCTATGGTACTCGGCTGCTGACCCGCAGGTTGCGGGCTCGAATCCCGGCTGCGGTGGCTGCATTTCCGATGGAGGCGGAAATGTTGTAGGCCCGTGTACTCAGATTTGGGTGCACGTTAAAGAACGCCAGGTGGTCGAAATTTCCGGATCCCTCCACTACGGCGTCTTTCATAATCATATGGTGGTTTTGGGACGTTAAACCCCACTTATCAATCATCAATCAGCCATACTTCAACTCTGAGCTGTATGATGCCGGGAAGTTATCTCGTCATCAAAGATGAACAGTTGGCCGGTTGGTACTACTCACTGTGACGCACCCGGAAGTGAGCTGCACGTTTGGCCGCAGCATGCGAGCACCACAGTCGCATGGCTGTGGGCTAGAGGTCAATTTTGTGAAAAGATAGTGCAACTTCACCAGCATTGCGCTGAGCAAGATGACCTGCAACGTCAGCTGTATGGTGACGCCATTCACTGCAGTATTGGTATCAAGCTACATGACTCATGCTCGGTGGTAGGCCGGATTGAACTGTGACATTGGCCAGCACAGTCGTGAAAGCATGGCAGGGTCCACTAGTCGATTGGGGGTGTTGTCTGGGTCACCAGTGTAGCCAAGAATGTGAAAAAGCTGTTAAGGCGGCCGACGTGACGGCGCGTATCTCTTTTTTTCCAAGAGCGAAGTATTTATTTCCTAGACCGAAGCAGAGCGGCAGTGGCTGCAGGTGTGCGAATCACCCGGAGCATGAGCGTGGTCTTTTATCCGACTCTTATGCCGAGCTGTAGAATGATCTATGCGAAAAGTGACGCGCTGGTCACAAACTGACGATGATGAATAACGATGAAGCTAGCACTACATCTACGTTTACTGTTTTAGCCGTGTTTGTGGTCTTTGAATTGTACTTGAGCCAGCCTCTTTCATCTTCCAGGAAGTCTTCTCGCAAGACCAATACATGTCATTGATTTGAGAGGGGCGTTCACGCGTATGGAGCAGCAGGTGGTAGCGCTGAACACGCAAGTTTCAAAAGCACAGCTTACCTAAAAGTATGCCTTTTATTATTAGCCTATAGAAGAACCAACGTTCTTTCATACATATGCACAGAAAACTGAAAATTCATTGACATCATTTATATTGCCACATTCCTTCCTCAAGTCTTCTTATCTCATAATCATATGGTGGTTTTGGGACGTTAAACCCCCCATATCATCAAGTTTTCTTATCACCTTTTTACGCTCTACGCGATTCTATGCGCAAACCATGCCTACAGTGTCCAGAAGCTTCAGGGCTGCCGAAGATCATTTTGTTGAGATCACGCCCACGTCTTGGACATTTTAGATTATTCTGAAATCCACGTCACCGCTAGCGACAACGCTAGAATGTTCGATGGCGAGTGTATAAATGCCGATGCGCTTCAGCGCTTGTCAGTTGATCGACGGCCGGCGCTCTGCTTGCTGCTATCAGTGCCATTGTCTTGGTGTAAGCTGACTTTCTTTTTAAATGCGAAGAATTTCTTCGCGAAGGTCGGCGACTTTGAGCACATCTATCTATCTATCTATCTATCTATCTATCTATCTATCTATCTATCTATCTATCTATCTATCTATCTATCTATCTATCTATCTATCTATCTATCTATCTATGTATCTATCTATCTATCTATTTATCTATCTATCTATCTATCTATCTATCTATCTCTCTCTCTCTCTATCTATCTATCTATCTATCCATCTATCTATCTATCTACTTATCTATCTATCTATCTATCTATCTATCTATCTATCTATCTAGCCACTTACGACTTTTAGCTCTCCTGGCCATTTAAATAGTGGTATCGATACCAAGCTTAGTATGGCATAACATGACTGTATGAACAGCATATTTGACTACTCATAACTTGAAAATCATGATATGTATGTGAAGAATGTCATGATACACATTTCATGGTCCTGCAGTGCTTGAGGTGGTTTTGTTCACAAGGCAGAAAAGAACAAGGTGGCCGACCGAAGGGATGGAAACCTGTCGAAGAAAGCGATATACACATTTACACATGTGACGGGGAGGAAATCCCGAGGGTAGACACCATCAGGATCCTCAGCATGTTTATTGAAGCAAAGGGTAGCAACGGCACCGCTCTGCGGAAGATTGTCGCCAAGACTGACAACACTTTTCGACTCATCAAAAGAGTCTACGGGAGACATAGAGGCCTTAAGAAAGACAATTTGTTAAGGCTAATCAATGCGTTTGTGCTCTGCTACTTTACCTACACCATTTCCATGCAAAACTGGCTTAGGTCGGAGAGGGACACGCTCGACGTGATGATCAGAAAGATCGTCAAGAAAGCACTGGGGCTTCCTGTACGCATGCACACCGAGCACTTGCTCGCGCTCGGTGTGCACAACTCTGCTTCCGAGATAGCAGAAGCACAGCAATGCTCGCAGCTGGCTCGCTTGTCTACTACGGCGGCTGGTGGGCAAATACTTGGCGATCTAGGTTTTAACGCTACGAATCTGGAAACAAATAGCGTGCCTATATCAGAAAATATACAGAAAGCGTCATTGTTGCCCCAATACCCCGCAACACTCACGCTGTACACAATAAGGAACGTCACCGGGCAAGGGCGACGGCTCTACTGAAGCAACTGCGAAAAGGTGGCGTAAATGCAAGTTTTGTTGACGTTGCAGCATATCGAGACGGCAAAAAGTTCGCAGTCATGGTCGTAGACCAGACGGGATTGACTACAAACTGCGCCACGGTACCCACAACGAACCCGCAGGTGGCTAAACAAGTGGCCATCGCACTCGCTCTGCTAGATGGTCGGTGCGAAGAGGTGTACAGCGACTCCGAATCTGCAGTCAGAGTCTTTCAAAAGGGCCGCATATCAACACAGGCAGCCAGGATTTCTAACAGCTCAACCAGCGATACCATTGTCCCTCACACCCTACATTGGTTCCCCGCGCATGTCGGCTCCGTAAACGGCGTTGCACTGAACCCGAACGAGTCACCCACACAGCAGCGCGCGCGCTCACTGACCGCGCTGCTCTCGAGCGACGGCTTTAGGGCCGACGACGTGACACATAAAGACACACCTACTACACACAACGAGATTACAAAGTGTTACTACATGGGGAGGCAGGCATTTTCAATGCAATATTCAAAACTGAATAGAGCACAGGCCGTCTCTTTGCCCTTAGTTAAATTCCATTCGTACCCGTCGTTAGCATATCTAAATACAATTTATCCTCACAAATTCCCCGATGCCGCCTGCGCCACTTGCGGGCAGACCGCTAAAATAGCACACATGCTCTGGGAGTGCGGGTCGCTTGCACTTATAGCAAACTCGAGTGGGATGCGTTTCTGCACAGCCCAAAACTTCAGGACCAAGTCCTGGGCGTCCAGTGTGCCCGCGACAGGGCCGTCAGGCTAGACCTGCCGGTCTCCACGTGGGAGTAGCCGGGTGACGCGTGGCAACCTCAGCGTCTGCTCTGGACCGTAATAAAGTTCTTCTCACTCACTCACTCACATGGCATGTTGCAAAACTGGTATGGTATGGGATGATTGTATGGCGAACACAAGCGACAGACCCCAACATGAAAATCATGGCGTGCGGGTCATGCAACAACATGACTACATGTCACGCTCAAGATGCACTCCCAGCCGTTTCGCTAGTGTCACATATACCAAATTTGGTATTACAGTACGTAAATGTATGACGAAGGTATGTGACTGGTGCAAACCTGATCATCATTAGATGAAAATTAATGAAAAGAGGTTGCCCAGACGCGGACTAAGTCGCTCTCCTCCGAACGCGTCCTTGTCGTCAAACCCTGTGAGTCTTTGTTCACCGCACCTCGTGCTGGCGAGTTCCGCACGGCGGTAGCGCTCTTACGGTGAGCCAGACTGAAAAATGAGTGGTCGCTGTCGCGACACGGCTCCTGACAAGATAATGTGGTGCCATGCTGTAACAATACATGTGAATATGCGGCAGAATTGTGTGTACTAACGCCAAACAACCGACCGGCCGTCTAGACAGGCTTGTTGTTGCACGAAAGTATCATTTAAGCTGTACGTGTTTGAAATGAAGTTCTTCTTAGCCGATGCTCGGAGGATAGAGAAGTGTGGGAACGCAGAGGCGGAGACCCATCTCTGAGGAAAGGGCAGTTGTTTACTCCACTGGTGGAGCATCGAGTAGGGGTTCGTCCCACGAGGCTGTCTCAGATGAGACAGGAGGTATTTAATGAAAAGAAACGGAGAGAAGTGGAACTTGGTGCTCGGGAATGAGATAGGGAAGCGGCGATAGAGGCCGTGCTTAGCGCAAACTCTGATCCAAGGTTGATACTACGTTGAGGGGGACAGAGTTCATGCTTAGTGCAAACTCTGATCCAAGGTTGACACTACATCGAGAAGTTGGTGTTGATGTGGGGAGTATACAAGGACTTGGCAAGTAACGCTGACGTTAATATTATTACAGCCCAGTGCTTACTGTGCGTTTGGTTCAGTGGCCACCCCGGCTTTTTTTTTTTGAAAATGAGAGTCAGTGTGTGAATGAACTGAAACTTGCCAGGAAGGGAGCAAGCATTCCAGTCCTTCAACGTGTCGTCGTCATCATCTGAACCATCGGGATTACATCCATCATCCCAATCTTAACTGGCACAGTCGAGCAGGGTGTCGCAGCGTCTTGCTGGAAGACAATCAGACATCCTGCCTTCCTGACACACACACACACACACACACACACACACACACACACACACACACACACACACACACACACACACACACACACACACCGAAAGCCAAAAATGGCGGCAAAAAAAGATCATAAGGTAACGCTAGAGCAGAGAGAAAGATATGCAGTCAAGAAACCTGAACTCGGCGCGACATCGATCGTGACGACCAGCTCAGCCTGAATTTAGAGTGACGGCTTTTTACGCTCGGACATTGGCTTCTCACCCAGAGCGGCTGGTGATTACTAGAGTTATGGAAAGAACCAGCGCGTGACCGGCGACCAGCACACCTATTGAGACAGAGACTAAGTGGTGCACGTATATCAAACTACAGCTAAAAATTGGTTCCGCTATTTGCTGATTGGAACGCCTACCCTGAGATGGTGTGGCGATTCGTCTACGCACAGTGAACCACAGGTGAGTCCCTGTTCTGTTTCCTCCGGAAGCACCATGGCGACTAGGGTGACGAGATATCAGAGGGCAGATTGTACTACTGAGGACCAGGAGTCAGATTGTATTGAGGCATCGGCGGGTACGGCAGGCGCAAATATGGTTGATAGTGAAAGCTCGGATACTGCTGTTCAAGTTAGAATGAAGGAACTAGAAATAGATGGTTTAAAGCTCCAAATTGAGCTTTAAAAATTAAAGATTCACTGTCAGACAGAAGTTGAGGTGGAGCGGAGTGACAGGTCTGGTTTGGCACGGTAAGCAGTTCAGTGGCGAGAAGTTCTTCCTCCAATGCCGGTTTCCAGTAAGCTTGTGCCTGCGTGGTTCCGCACTGCTGAAAATATGTTCAGAAGCTGCGCCATCTATGAAGATGTAAATGGCGCTGTGATCGTGCCATCTCTAAGCGAAAATAGCCGCAGATTGGTGGAAAATAGAGCTGAGGACTGAGTACTTTCACACGAGGAGGTTCGCGATCCGATCCTGCATGGACTAAATCTTATACCTGTGGAGTACCAACGCCACCTTTACATCTGTCTGAAGGTGATGAGACATGGGGACAGTTCACCACGAGACTCCAGATTTCGCTTGATTATTGTCTCCGCAGTTGAGAAAGAAGCAGTGTTCAGTAGCTGCGGGCAGTGTAACCAACTTGTATTATTTTGCTCGTTTCAGACCGACTCGAGCAGCTGATGCGCAAAGACATGCTCACATACGTGCTTCAGCATGAGACAGAAGAATGGCTAAGACCTCATAAACTCACGAAGTTGGCGTAGAAATATGATGAGAGCAGGAGTTATAGAAAGACACGAAATCCAGCTACTGAACGATCGAAGAATGGTGCACGTTCAATCACCACTCGACAGAAAGGCTAGTTCAGCGAAACGAGAGAACGGGCTTTCAATGCTACGCTTGCGGAGAGATCAGATACAATCAGTGGCAGTGCTCGCAAACAACATAGCCCGCAGCGGAAGAGGGAAAAGACCATTCGTCTCCGGATAGACTAACCACGCGGGTGGTATGTGAAGAGGTGGAGGAGAGGTTAATGCCTGGGCAAGGTGGTTCTGGCATATCAAGTTTAATATGGATAGAATTGATAAGTGCGGATCACAAGATTCACGCGTGTTTAGAATCAGGGGCGGTTAATACAGTGATCAGAGAAACGTTAGTCCCGCAATCAGCGAGACTTCAGGGAGTAGGCCAAGCACGCTTGAGAGGAGCGTTTGCGCAGGCAGTTGCAGCTGACCTAATGTACGTGTATATTCCAGGCGTAGGCTCAGCTCTGGAGCTGATGGAACAGTTCGCGGTCACAGATGAACTCGCGGAAACAGTAGACACTCTACGTACGTCGGACACGCTGGAAAAGCTTAAAGCGACGCGAAGCGTATCGCAGGCACTGGCGCTACATATAGTGTGAGCAGAGCAGAACGCTGCTGAGGAAATTGATCGTGAAGATAAGGCCAGTGTTAAGAAGAAGCCGGAGCAGCGGTCAGATCCAGCGGGATCATGAGTAGTTTCTTTGACAGGGCAAATAACGGCTAATGAGGTGTATAATGAAATTTTCGCAAAAGACCAACGTGAGGACAGATCATTGCTTTCGCCGTTGGAGCGGGCGCGTGAGGGAACACACGGAATGTTCATATTGGGGGGGCTATTGTTCCACCAGGAACTCTTGAACAGCAGGCAGTGTAACCAACTTGCACTACCTGAAGCACGCCGCGAAGAAGCGCTGGCTCTCGCTCAAGATGCATCTTTTGGCGGAAATTTTTAAGCAAAGAAAACGAGAGAGCGCGTTCGTAGTGCATTGTTTTGACCAAAAATGACGTCGGACATCAAAAAGCATTGTTAGTCTTGCCATACATGCCAGAAACTTGCCAGTAGGAAGGTGGCCGATCGAGGGCGAATCACTCCCCTCACGCGACCACAAACATCATTTCAAGTTGTGTATCTTGACTGTGTCGGTCCCATAGAACCTGCACCATCGCGTGGCCATCAGTACGCTTTGTGCTTGATTGACTTATGCACGAGGTGGCCTGAAGTCATCCCGTTTCGATTTTGACCGCGAGCGCAACTTTTCAGGCGTTGTTGGATATTTTCTTGCGGTATGGGGTCCGAGAATTCATATGTAGCGACCAGGGAACTAACTTTACAGCCGCGTTGACTCGAGAGCTGACAGAAAGGCTAGGAGTGGAGGTACGCTTTTCAACACTTGAACACCCACATAGTAACGGCCTAGTAGAGAGGTGGAACGGGGCATTTAAGGAGATGCTAAAACATGTCATACACGATCATGCGCGAGATGGGGACCGTTAGATACCATGTGTTCTGTGGGCATATCGTGAGATACCCCATGAGATAACAGTGGTGCTACCATTTGAGCTAATCTACGGTCGTGTAGCCCAAGGCCCGTTAAACATACTACAAAAAAACTGGGCGGGAGATTGGTAAACCTACAATAGGTCTAAATAAATCTGCGACTGCTTACTCGACGGAGCTACGTGCTCGAATGGCAGAAGCAGCTTGCGCAGTTGACGGCCGCGCAAAACGAATACAGCAGATGTAATCGCAGAACTACAATCTTCGGGCCAGACCTAAACAGTTTGACCCGGGGGAGCAAGCACTCGTCCTTGAAACAGGACACGTAGGGAAGATGCAGCCTAAACGGAATGGACCGGCAGAGGTAGTGCGGCATGGTTGGACAAGACAGCTGCATCTAATAGGTTTCCGGAGGGTGCTGATAAATAGGTTCACGCTAATTACCTCAGGAAGTATTATGTCTGGGTACATAACACAGCAGTGGTGTTTGAGACAGACGAAGAGTTTGATCAGTTAGAAACAACACCACAGTGTAGAAAAACAAACAAATGTGTAGTTATAGCGTTTCAGGGAAGCACACACCTGTCGATTTCTCAGGCACGGTAATTGAAAAAAGTAGGGAAAAAGTATAAAAACACTTTTCAGAAAAGCCTGGAACATCTAAAGTTGCGAAACATAGAATCGATTCGCTCCCAGGTGTGACGCCGGTGAAGTCCTATCTCTACCGAGTGCCGGTAGCACTGAGAGGAGAAGTGGAAAGACAGGTATCCAAGTTGAAGAAATGGGGCTTGATATACCCGGATGAAAGCAGCTTTGCGCACCTGGTGGTGTGCGTTGCGAATAAAGAAGGTACGGTGAGAATGTGCATTCAATGCCACCAACAGAATGCCGTCCCAGAACCAGACAACTTTCCAATGGACAAAATGGCGGAACTGCTTTATGAAGTGGCAAAGGCTAACTACATAACGCTACTTCATATGAGTACAAGATACTGACAGATACCGGTCGAAGAGAGCTCGCAGAAGCTTGCCGCAATCGCGAACACGAGTGGCCTCTACGCATGGCGCGTAATGCTGTATGGGCTGCGGAACTTAGCTGCGACTTTCCAGAGGATTAATAATGAGGTACTTCAAAGGCATAAAGGCGATTCGTGCGCTTACATAGATGACATAGCAGTGTACTCGGAGAGCTAGAATCACATGTACGTCACTTGGATGCGGTGTTGGCCGCTATAGTGGAGGTGGGTTAAACGATTACCTTGCAAAAGTGCCAGCTCGCACAAGCGAAGGTTAAGTACTTGGGCCATGTCGTTGCTTCCAGGTCTAACTACCCCGACCCTAATAGGTTTAGTGCGATAGCGCTACTGAAAATACCACGCACAAAGGGAGATCTGCGAAGTCCGCTAGGACTTTTTAATTATTATCGAGAATACATCCCCGCGTACTCAAAGATAGTGCGCTCGTTGACTGACCTCACCAACCGCCGTGTACTTAACGCCATCCCGTTGAGCGTAGAAAAGGAAAGCGCTTTCAATGCTATTAAGCAGGCCCTGAAGGTTGTGCCTTCGTTGAATGCTCCCCACCTGGACAAGAAGTTTGTGCTAACTACTGATGCTTAGGAAAGGGGTGTAGGGGCCTGTTTGGCTCAGGAGACAGATGGCGATCAGAAACCTATTGCCTTCCTCAGAGAGAAGCTCACTCCTCAGCAGGCAAAGCGGTCTGCAATTGAAAGAGAGGCATTCGCTGTGGTGTGAGCGCTAGGTCGATTGAACACCTGGCTATTTGGCGCCAGAGTAAAGGTTGTGACTAATCAAGACCCGCTAACCTGCCTGACCCGCTTCATGTCATCTAGTGCTCGCTTTACCTGCTAGGCCTTGGCATTACAGAAGTACGACGTTTTATTTTCTCACATAAAGGGATCTCTAAATAAGTGTGCCGATGCTTTGTCGCAATTGGACAGCGGGGATCAGTAGAGTAAGCCTAGGGAGGCGGGTGGAAGGTAATTGTTTTCTCCTTATTTTTCGACTACTACTACAAAATGGGCATGTTGTTAAAAAGTAGTAGTACTGTAAAAGAACTCCGCAAGCATATTTGGCACAAATATAGACGTGGAAGACCACCATAAAAGACAATGTCACAAATGCATGACAGGAGCCGAAATTGAGCCAATCTTGCAAATAGAGAGGTATTCATCTTACGGATGGCTTGTAAGAGTGACAGCATGGGTGTTCATATTCATAGACAACACTATAGAATAGAAAATCACAAAGGGTCGTTGACAAGAAAAGAGGTGAAAAATGCAGAAAATAATTGGATAAGAAAGACCCAAATATCACTGAAACAAACAAAGGGTGAGGCTTTTTCAAAAACTCAATCATTTGAAATTAATAGACACGAAGTCTACCTAGATGACGACGCAATTATCAGACAAAAGGGACGACTGCAGTGCACTCAAGAATTCAACAAGCGAGTTATAGTAATTCCGATGGACGGGCATATCACAGAACTGCTAATACGTCACGTGCATAAAATGGTGCTACACGGAGGAGTTAAAGTGACGCTAGCACAAATTCTAACTAAGATCGGGATATTGCAGGGTAGACAAGCAGTCAAAAGAGTTCTGAAGAGATGTGTCGTCTGCAAGAGGCATAACTCCAGACCGGCGACTCAAAACATACCTCCACTCCCGGCTGACAGAGTCACCGAAGCAGAGGCATTCGAAGTTGCGGGAATTGACTTCACAGGACTTCTTTACGCAAAGGACAAGTACCAGATAGTTAAGCAATATGTACTGATATTCACCTGCGTGGTAACGAGAGGAGTACGCTTGGAGGTTACCAACTGTTTGTCATCGTCAAGTTTTTTACAAGCATTCCGACGATTTTTCGACGGAGAATTCCAGCAGTAATCTGCTCGCACAACGCCAAAACATTTATAAAAGCTGAAAAGCAAATCAACAAAATGCTGAAAACAACAAAACACGAGGTGTTAAAGGATTACTGCAGTGACTAACAAATTCAGTGGAAAACGATAGCCGAAAGCGCCCCATGGTGGGGAGGATTTTACGAGCGCCTCATAAGAAGCTTGAAGACGTCGATGCGAAAGATAATATTGAAAAGTACAGCCTTGGTAGAGGATCTACGCACTATTGTAGCAGAAGTTGAAGGAGCACTCAACAATCGACCGTTGACTTACGTGTGGCAGAACCTGACGAGCCAAAGCCACTAACACCGGCAGACGTCATAAGGGGACGTCGACGGCTTCAAGACGGACACACAAGACTGTACAACGCTGACATCGAAGATGTATGGCGAATCAGATGCAAAACAGTGTAAGCTTGGTGGAAAAGATGGCATCGAGATTACATCAAGGAAATAGGAGCTACGGTCAAAGCTAAGACGCGGCAAGCAAGACCAATCTCACAGGATGACATCGTGTTGGTTGAAGACGAGGCTCCAAGCACCTTTTCAAAAATGGGCCGGATTTAAAAACTCTACCCTTAGCGAGACGGCATAACAAGAGCTTGTCTCCTTCACACAGGCAAAAAAGAACTTCAATAAGATCGGTGAACCACATATACCCTACAAAAGGTTGTGTTAAATTGGCCGCGAGAGCTGATGCTATTTCAACTTGGGCGGGAGGAAGCCTATAAACTAGCATCATCAAACGCCAGAAAAGAAGACTGCTGCCTGGAGCGAGTATGTGCTACTTCACTTCTTCTAATAAATCGTATTTCATTCGAAGCCGTCCCTGGTCTCAATCGTCTTAATACTCACCGAGGCCACGACAATCGAGAAGGCACTTCAGATAAGCACAAGGCACTATAAACGCCGCTCTTTAACTGTAAACTTCTCTGAGGCTCATGCCCTTAGAACCGACGACCTGCATGACACAGTATCAGAATCACGGGGGAGGATCAGCGCAACCACATCCCTTCGTCGCAGCCGCATGTGGATTCAATCCCCAACATTGGCCTCGAGGACGCTCGGCAGTCCCTTGTAATCTCTCAAGCACCGCAGTCTGAGCCAGATGGTCTGAGATGCAGTTCGTCGTGATGCTCCTCAAAATGTCGCTTCAGAAGGCTTGCCCGCAGTAGTTCCACCACTACACTCTGCTGTCACCACGACTGACGCCTTAGCGCCCACCGGCCGGCTAGCGTTACGCTCCTCTAAGAAGACTGATGCCTGGCAGGCCACTGATCACCACCCGCTATGACACAACTGCGGTGAAGCCGGGCGCGCTGCCAGTACCGGAAAATGGGGCTACGCAGTATGGGCATGAACGCGCCGTAGGAACGACTCCAAAATATTGCCTATTACCACACAGGAGTGAAACAGACACCCCTACGGACCTTACAGTGCACCGCCGCCAGTCCGCAACATGTCAACGCAACAGCGCCAGTACGACAGCCCTACTCGGTGCCGTTCCCCGATCCGATATTAGGGAAACTAATACCAACAACTGATAAAAGTATGGTTGCTGACGACGACGACGCCACAACGAAACCGAAAGCACCCGCCACAATACGCGACGTAATTTACGAGTAAGCTAAAAAAGCAAAAATGATTCCCGTGTTAAACAAGGAGACGAAGCTTGCTTTTCAAGTTGTTATCCTATCGCTATTTTCCTCTTTTTTAGCAATGTCAATGAAAAGTGCTTTGAAAATCGCCTTACCACATACCTCTCTGAGTTTAATATTTTTTCCTCAAATCAACTCAGCTCTGGAATGATTGTTCGACTGACTATGCTATACTTTCTTTCACAGGTTAAATAAAAAAGCACCATCTATAGATGCTGCTTTCTACACAGGATCAGTTTTCATAGATCTATCGAAAGCATTAGACTCCATAAGTCTTGACATCCTCATTTAAAAACCACGGGAAGTTGTTGTCGACGGGCCCGTGCTGAAGCCTATAAAGAGTAATTTACCAGGCAGACAACAGGCTGTGTGTGTGTTTGTTTCTCGCTTTCTAACTGCAAAAATACAAAAAGGGTGTTCCATAGGAATCGATACTTGGCCCACTAGTATTCTTGCTTTACGTGAATGACTTGCCTAACCACCTATCACAAACAGACGCTTTCCTTTGCGCAGATGACACGACATTGCTTGCTAGCAATCGATCACTAACTGCTCTTACAACGAAGTTGAATACTGATCTTAACATTCATTTAGCACGGTACCACCTTAATTAGCTGAAAATAAACCCTTCCAAGACTTCCTTTATGCTTTTTCATACCACTCACAATGCATAAGAAATCCTTCCCACTGTCATTTTTTATTCTCATGTCATTAGTGCAGTTGATGATGCTCATTTCTTGGTCTAACTTCAGATTGAAACTTAAAATTTACAAAACACATCACCCACCTAAAGCGCAAAGTTGTTCCTGGTGTTAGAATTTTGTTAAAAGCCAGGTATTATTTCAGCTAACCTACACTATTAACCCTGTATTTTGTTTCATTCACAATCACCTGAACTACTGCTTCACGTCATAGGGTACCACATATCCCATACATATAGCACCGCTACAACATCACAAAATCGGGCCATCCATACACTGATGTTCAGCTCATTCAGGTGCTGTCTGCACAGACAGTCCTCAAATTAACATAATCGTTTCACCAGACAGACTTGTTAAATAAAATTTATGCATAGTGTTATTTAAAATAATGAAGAATTCTCCAGTAAGTACATTTTCAGAAGCTGTTCTAGTAAACACCAACGGAACAGTATTCGCAGCTAACAACAATTCATTATTGCCATCAGTTCAGACTAGTTATGGAAAACACTCCTGTCATTTCACATGGTTATTAACCTGGAACAGTCTTTCTCTTAACGTTAAGCGGCCTTTATCACTACCTTTTTTCAAAAACACATTATTCACTTTCTTCCAAAATACTTTATAATTATAGGATGTGTAATGTTATCTACACCTGTTCCTCTTCTTGTAATGTTAATTGTGTCACAGCTACTTATCTTTTTCTTGATTTTTTGATTCGCTTGTTCATTTTGTCAATATTTTTAGAGATTCTTTCTCTTTTTAAATGTTCTAAGTAGTGTTTTTGTATTTATGACTGCTAAAATGGACTATTAGTCTGTGTTACATTTATTTGTTTAACCTTTTCCATTTTGTTGCATTTCAGTCGTACATATTTACCACATTTTTTGACACAAGGTCCTTCTTGAGCCAACTGCTCTGGGACTTCCTTTTGTAGGCTTTTGTAAGCATGCATGTTTTTATGAAGCTTAATGAACTAAAACTGAATACAAGAATGGCCTTGAAGTAAAAACTTCTCAGCCTGCAGAATACGTCACGATGCAACGTAGAAGCAGCGGAACAAACCGTCATAAACATGATTCGACGCAATGACCCATTCGCCACGCACAACTACGAACCAGCGACCTCGACGTAATACTCACTGGCCCTCACGTCACTGCTCTCGTTGACTCTGGACTTGACTATTCCGTCGCCAGTGGGCATTCCGTAAGGAAGTTGAAGAAAATGAAGACTGAGTGGCAAGGCCCCGAAATCAAATTCGGATTTCTGGAAAACACTCAATAATGCCGACTGGGTTCTGCACAGCAATAGTCACCACCAATATCCAGACTTATCCTGCGAGCTTTGTAATCCTACAACATTGCTCGAGGGATGTAATACTTCGGATATAATTCTTCAGTCAACACGGCGCTGTCATCCACCAGTGGTCTGAGTCAATAACAGACGCTCAGAAAACAGGCTGCCGACCCCGGTAGCACCAAAAAATCACGCAGTGAGTTTCATGGATCTTGATGTTGCCATTCCGTTTTGCCCAAACATCATCAGAGAGTTTGAGAATAGCGCACCGCGAGCCCTTGCGGTGCGGTTGCTACCACTACACTTGCGTCGTAACGTGAGTGGGCGTTCGCGTTCGCGGACTGCACGCAAAAAAAATCTGAAATATCGTGCGGTGATGGCGGCCCGCATGTAGCCCGCAAGCGCTGGTTTCGAGGCTACGGTATCGCTGTGATCGTGCGTTGCGGTTCGCAGCAGGGCAGAATCTATTATAAAGTTCTTATGGCGCCCGCTTCGCCCGCAACGCCCGCAGCGCTTGCGAACGGTATTCTAAAGCTCCCTATCGTTTCCGTTGGCAAACGAAAGCACCACAAATTTTGTAGGCGTCATCGAGGGCAACAAGCACTTCTTCCTTAGCTGTCAGGAATGCTTTGCGAGAGGCATTGCCGAGCTGAATCATTCATTGGAAAGCGAAAATATTGGTGACATACCTATTCCAGCAATTCCTTCACCTTCTCTAATACTTCCAAACTTGATGAATCAGCGTTTGCCACCCTATTTCTACGTCACGCCAAACCTTCAGAAGCACAAGCAAGACCAGCTCAAGCCTCTGGTCCTGCAATTCAAGAATTTTTTCTCGTCGTCGTCAAGTATTCTACAGCCTGAAGCAACGAGACATTGAATCATGGCAGAGGAAAGTACCACACCTCTACGCCAGAGCATATACCAAGTTTTTACGTGAGAGCGTGCGGCTGTAAAAAGAGAAGACAACGAAATGCTATGCAATGACAATATTCGGCCTTCGAAAAGTCCCCATGTGTTTCCCGTGGTGTTATTCAAGAAGGACGGAACGCGACGTTTCTGCGTCGATAATTGTTGCGTAAACAAAGCCGCAGGAACGAACGTAATACTTTATTTGTAAGAACGTTTACGAGACCAGCGCCTTTCTCTATGTTGTAATTACGCATCATTGCCAATGTTTGTTTGGTCACCCTTTCACAATTGTTCCCAATTCCCAATTGTTCCCAAGACTGGAATGGTTTCAAGCCACCATTCCAGTCTACTCTGTTTTTCGCTAACAGACTCATCATCATCATCATCAGCAGCAGCAGCAGCAGCAGCAGCAGCGGCGGCGGCGGCCGCGCCGGCGGTGGCAGCAGCCTGGCTATGCCCACTTCAGGACGAAGGCCTCTCTCATGTTCCACTAGTAGACAAGTTTTCGTACTTGCTACTGCCGCTATATACCCATGAACTTCCTAATCACATCTGCTCCTCCAACTTTATGACTCCCCCTCACTGGCTTATATATGTTCTCGCTAACAATCTGTCCACTAAAGCTCGCTTCCCAGCTAGCTCGCTCACTCACTCACTCACTCACTCACTCAAGCAATTACTCACGCCTTCGTTCAGTCGCTCACTAATTCTCCCACTCACTCACTAACTCACTCACCCACTTACTCATACAAACGAAGAGCGCCAGCACACCCACCCGCTTGTTTTACATTGCCGTGACACAATGCCAAAAAAAAGGATTGCGACATTGCCCCAACAGCCGCTCCAACGAGAAACCGCCCCGAATAGCGCTGAGTCGCCATTCACGAGAAATGACCACAGAAAGCATGTACGACCCCTGAGTGTGAACATACGAGTTAAACAATCGCAGAAGATAAAGCGCTCTCTCGTCGTTAACTCTTGCGCAGGCCTTTATGTTGCCATCGGAGAGCGTGCCGTCATATACATAGAAAAAAGCTGATGCATCCAAGGCAAGCGGAATCAAAAAGTCAAACACCCTGATAGAAGCTGGTCGATCGACATGGTGGCCCGCTCTGCTCCCGTTTCACAAATCGCGAAGCCCATCTGGCACAATGGGCATGGCGCCCTCTAGGGGCTAGACCAAAAATAAACACACACACACACACACGCACACAAACACACACACACACCCATAAACACACACACACACAAAAGAAACATGGATGGTCACTAGTGAGACTCGCCAATGCCATCCTTATCTTTGTAACCACTGTTTTCAAATCCCCGTCGCTTGGTGATATTAAGTCTGTTTTCTTTCATTGCTTGTGCCACTAGATCCGAAGCAACTATTCAGCCGTGAGTTTAAGTGTGTCTGCTCAATTTACAACGCAGTATTGATTTGACCAAATGGCTAGGAGCGCAACCCAATATGCAACAGTTGCGTGAACGAAGTTTCCTAAAATTATCTAGAGGGGGTTCTGGCTCTGCAATCGTTAAGCGACCATGGGGCCCTACTGGAAAAATCCTAGTTACTGTCATAATAGATCCGTAGTCTTGTACATGCTTCACGGGTTGAATATAGAACTGTATGAGAGCTGTATAAAGGTGAACAGGACCTATACAGAATCTAAATGACGGTACATAGGAGCTAAATGGGACTCAAACAGGACCTACGCAGGACCTATTATGTGGTATACGGAACTTAAGAAGGAATTGTGCAATCGGTATGTTGGCCTCATCTAGCACTAGATAGGATCTAATGGATCTGAATGGAGGCCACATATAGGACATGCATAGCGCTCTATGACACCCTTAACAGCCAGTGCAAAACATAAATAGGACTTATTAGACTGAACGTCTAGGGCTGTATAACATTTTTTTTACATTGAAGGGCCTATAATACAAAGCTTTTCCGCTCCATTAGCTGACGGTACAGAACTGAAGAAATCTCCCATTTTAATTAGAATACATAACGAGACGCATTTTGTTCTCAATTATATTGCATAAGTATATCGCATGATTACCACAGTATTCCGGTTTCATTTGTGATTACCTCAGTTGTACCTGTTACATTTGTGCCACCGAAATCTGTTCCACCTAAACTTCGCCGTAATTACGAGCTCCCTACATCGTATAGCCCTCAAAACATCGCCGAAACGCCTAAAGACTTCTTTAAGCCATCATGCCGTTCCCTCCAAGTGAAGTGAAACATAGTCATAACGTATACATGGTCCATCATATAAATGTCAATGTCGCATGAGTCGCACAGTTTGGCACGTTGCGCAAAAGAGGCCAGGTTGTGCCATTGAGCTGCAGAAAATATTGACCCACACTGTTTGCCCTTGTGGGTGAATCAAGAGGAGCGGACTTAAAAACGTGAGCAGGCTGGATAGGAGTGTTGTGAGTGCGTGTTAGTGGTGAGGCCGAGTTCAAAAAGAAAGCCTGCCAAAAAGGTAAAACCAGAAAAACCGATTGAGTACGCTATTCACCCTCCCTGATTCATTTTTACTTTTAAATCTTTTTCTTCCATTTCGCGCTTCATTCGCCGCCGAACCTTATCACCCGAGAAGAAACCACACCTCTTGCACATGCACAGACACAAAAACGCGATTCTGACAACCCCGGGGCGGATATAGAGCAGGGCAGAGAGCAGAGGAGGATGGGGTTGGCATCAAAGGCGGTGGGAAAGCAACCGACTCGCTAACAGGCACATTAGGGCATCGCATATGTGTAAATCTGCTATTTGACGACAATAGACAGCACCTATTGACGAGAATCGACAGACACAAGGTAAGAAAGAAACACAGGTGCTACCTAACAAATGAAAGTTGTTAGTTGTTAGCGCCTTTGTCTCTCTCACTTTATGCCTGTCTGTTTTCGCAATGTTTTCGCCTTGGTGTATAAGTCTGGCGCTTTTTTCGGCAATGAACGCTTCTTGCTGTGTACTTCCTCAAGTTTCATGCTGTGTACTTCCTCAGGTTTCACAGTAGTGCCACTGCATTTAGGATTTTGGACTACGTTGCCACTACAGAAGTTGTTCTTTTTGAGCTAAAGCTCGACTGGCTTAGTGAAGCGAGCTTCACCATGTATCACCACTTGACCTTGCAGTGATACCACATATTTCACGATGATCATCACTACTCTGAGCTCTGCTAGGATGACTGCCACAGCCGCAAAGTTGCGTGAACGTAACTGGCTAGTCTACCGGCTCTCTTTACACTGCTAGACCAGTCCCACTTCTTTTTCTGTGTCCTCGTTGGGATTGGAAGGGACACTATAGGCAACTAGTAGGTGGACGTAGGTTGTTGAAATGGCAGTCGAGGAACCTCGTAGTGGTATTTTTGTGCAAACTAAGTGCTTATTTTGAAATAAAAGTACGTATTAGTGGTCCACATCGGGTTGGCGCACCTCAGAAACCCACCCAAATAGAACGTCTCATGTCATTGTTGTCGTGCACAACGTTGTCCAGCTTTACTGCACGACCGCCGACACTAGTAGAAGCAGAACCAAAGAAGCGGGAGCGACAGCAACAACAACGGCGATTCAACAATTTCCTCCCTTTGTTGAGACATGGCAGACGCACTTGGCTCAACTGAGCCCCGCTAGATGGCACTACCTGTTCAGTTTAACCATGTGAAAATTGAACTTTTTTTACAGACTGCCATTCTCCATACTAATTTCCAGAGGTTTTTTTCATGAATCAAACAGAAACAAACAAGCAGCGTTTTATTATGGCTCTTGATGCGCGGAAGATAATTTAGTTCAGCTAGTATGATTACGAGTGATTATTAGTAGGTGGCTCATTTGACTTCATTAGGATCATTTTGAGAATGTCCTACCGCTGCGCTTGTAATTTTGTGTATTCATCCTTATTTCTCCGGTGTCAGAAAAACCCATTAACACTAATTGGGAAATCGAGTTTGACTCAACTGGCTCCAGTTGGTGTGGCCCATTATTTGTTAGGTTTCCATGAATTGCTGTGATGTGTCCAATTGAAATGTTGCCACATTGATACTTCTCCAATTTATCTTTCCAACTCAGTAATAAAAAGTCACCTTGTCTAATTGTCCATGACCAATAGTCCCCAACAGTAAAAAATAAAGGAAATTGGGGCATTGAACTTCAACAGGAAAACTAAATTGGAAATAATAGTTCAAAGACAATTTATGTAATTTTTTTAATTCGCCACCCCAATAGAATCTTCAATATGTGAAATGCTTGTTCAGTTCTTAGTCAGTTAATTTTGGAAGATTTTATTCTGACCAGATTATTTCGATATCAATATACATGTCGATGTGATATAAGGCCTTTGATTCGGCATTTTTATAGAAGACCATTTGGAGATTATCCTAGGTTCAATTGGTGCTTTATATAAGACAGTACCCGGTAAGACTAAATACGTACACCAATTCGATAAGGTTTATGTATATTTTCTAGTTGAGAGAAATGCACCAAGGTTTAGGTGTTTTAATGATTAATCAAGTGTTTCATAGTGAAACTTATAAATGGCAATGAGCTGAGGGCCCGATACAACATATATGGTTATAATGGGGATTCTGTAAATTGGACGCGCGTGTGCTGTTGAATGTGCTGTGTTTCTCTCTTCCCTCTCTGCTCACTATCTTTCATCTCCCCCAACCCTCTCCCATGCGCAGGGTAGCAAACCGGCTGCCTATAGGCTGGTGAACCTCCCTGCCATTCTTTTCCCCTATTTCCCTTCCTTCCTTCTTGTAAATTGGAGCCAATTGGAGTTCACTTATTGAAAATCGGTTTCATTTGGACATCAGAGAACTTAGTAAAGCTGTAAAACGAATAAGTTCATAGAAATATGTTTGCAATTACATTACTCCTGAAATAAAGTGGCTTTACATTTGAACATGATATACAAAGTATGTCGTTTATTTCATCTTTTCACTTTAAAGTCGGCCAAAAAGATTGCTCTATTATTCTTGGTACGTGGCAAAACTCACTAGGCTGAATTACTAACAAGTTGGGTGAGGTTATTTTGGAGATGAGCATTAAATATATGGAGTAGCCCAAACTAAGGCTAAGTTCATACAATTTAATAACATGGTTTCATACGTCTCCAAAGAGATTAGCAGATCAGACCCTTTTCAAAGCGACACGTTATATACAATTGGCGAGATTGGTCGGAACAATCAACCTAATTGGTCAAATCATTTGGATTAGGTTTTTTATGCTACTGATGGTTTGGGTAGCTAAGACCTCTCAACAAAATTGATAAATCCAATAGAACTTCGATGTTCTTTCTAATGGGTGAACTGTGATAACTTGCTAGTCTCATTCGTCAATTTATTTGGATAATAATTGTGTTACCGAATGATTATATTATTCAGACCCATTCAAACCTAACAGCATGACTCATTGAACCCTTAGAATTTTCCAATCGGTATCCCAAAGCACAACTGGAAACTTCTATTTGGTTCCATTTGGATATGCCCAGTCTGTTTCAATGGTATCCATTGGGAAATTTCCAATTGGTCAGGGGATCTTTTTTTGCACTGGGTTGCTAAGTAAGGCACTGATGTTGATAATATTGTCAATTTAGACGGTGACATTTATTTAGCATTTACTGTGATCGAAATTGTTATTTGACTTTAGTGTGCCGATAAAAGAAGGTAGTTAACACGTGTGTCTAATTGTAGGCGCACTTGAAAAGCAAGATTGGTGGCGTATACCAGGAACGCTCACATGTTCGGTAACTTCTATAGGGCGATGCTGTATTTTCTTCTCGATTCGTAAGTGGTAATTCGAGTTTCGCGGAATGCGCGTTTTTTCTCCCCCGAGTAAGGAAACGTGCGTGTCTTCTCGAACGACATCAATGGCATTGATCATTGCGCTTGAGTGCCTCTCGGAACTTGAAACACAGGAGATGCAGGAAGCCCAGTTAAGGCACCCAGGAGGCTGGCGCGTGCTGTCTCGCACGTTGGTTTTTCTTTGTGCTCGACAATAGGACGTGCCTTAGCCTGACATTAGCTTATAAATGGGCTCCCTTGGAGCAAACGGCGGGTTTGCCTGTGTACTGCTAACAAAACAAAGATGCACATCGTTTGCAGTAAAAGGGGTTTGATTAACGTTCACATGTTTCTTGTTCTCATCACGAGGTATAACACAGTACTGGAACATTAAAACTGTTTCTTTTTCATAAATGCGAAGCATGTCCTCGTGACCATCTATCTATCTATCTATCTACCTATCTATCTATCTATCTATCTATCTATCTATCTATCTATCTATCTATCTATCTATCTATCTATCTGTGTATCCATATATCTATCTATCTATCTATCTTTTTATCTATCTATCTATCTATCTATCTATGTATTCATCTATCTATCTATCTATTCATCTCTCTATTTATCTATCTATCTTAAAGCCTGCAAGTTGGTGGGCTCCTGGCCTCTTCAATAACGAGATGTATAAGAAAATTAGTAGGACATACTACTGTATGACAAACGCAAATGACAGTTCATAACATAAAAGTGATGACATGGATGCATGATCTATATGACCGATGTTTGCGCTCTTGCGGCCATTTCGTTCACGTGACACATAGAAAA
Source organism: Rhipicephalus microplus (assembly GCF_043290135.1). NCBI lineage: Eukaryota > Metazoa > Arthropoda > Arachnida > Ixodida > Ixodidae > Rhipicephalus > Rhipicephalus microplus. Next base: position 142,164,787 of record NC_134700.1, on the reverse strand, counting down.
CTGCTTTATTGCGACATGACTGTATACGACGAGCATAAGTTACATGTCCTAGCATGCAAATCACTTCTTTCATTTCGCAAACAGCATAAATTACAAGACATAATAGTGGATGCTTACGGATGATCAAGTAGATGAGTATGCACGAAAATGGGTAAGACAAGAAGTTTTATTAACAACATAAATGGCTGCTCGTAACGTGAAAATGATTGCATGCATACCATGTGGGGCATGACTTATGAGCCACACTGATGGTGCCCTTGCACTTGTTTAAGTAACAAGCACCAAATGTGTTATTGCGTGGCGTGATGACGGACATAAACGACAAGTGTTAACGTGAAAATCTGGACATGCTTTTTGCATGGTTTACATGTCATACTAATGGTACGCTCACGGCCGGTTCGCTATCTTGATATAGCTAAACATAGGTGATGGGGCTGCATGATGAACATGGCAGCTGTTAAAATGAAGTAAATATTGACATGACCTAATTGACACGTTCGTGGTGCGCTCGCAGCTCTTCCTCTAGCTTGATATGAACCTAAATTGGTGCCGCATGCCGGGACTATATGGCAAGCACATTTTATTGGTGTTATGTCAATGTAGCAGCGTGAGTGTCAAACAGGGCAGGGCAAACATACTTTGAAAATGCATCATGATACAATGCAACATAACCAGGCAAAAGTATTGGAGATTTAGATACAAGATACTACCGCAAAAACTGTATCCAACACGATACTTACCAATTGTATCTTAACATACTTCAATACATTCGCAAATTGCCCCGCCGTGGTGGTCTAGTGGCTAAGGTACTCGGCTGCTGACCAGCAAGTCGCGGGATCGAATCCCGGCTGCGGCGGCTGCATTTCCGATGGAGGCGGAAATGTTGCATGCTTGTGTGCTCAGATTTGTGTTCACGTTAAAGAACCCCAGGTGGTCAAAATTTTCGGAGCCCTCCACTACGGCGTCTCTCATAGTTATATGGTGATTTTGGGACGTTAAACCCCATATATCATTATTACACTCGCAAATTTGATGTTTTAGACCCCCAACGTTAAGTAGCGATAGCCTACGCACAAAAAAATGTCTGCTTAGAATATTTTAAAAGCTAGTACTGTGCACGGCTACAGGCGTGGTGACAACCTAAAACATCCGGCCGAAGCTCTAGACATCAATATATCCAGCAAGATCAATTGCCGCTACCGACAGAAAAGCACTAAAGCATGGTGGTGGTTTGAAAATAAGTTTGCAGATGACGTCATGAGTACTTTGAGACAAATTGTCGACAAAAACTGTTCATTTATTTTAAAGCAGATAAAGACGCCCCGGAGAAAAATATATCTGGAGTAACAATCACTAAAAGCACAGTCGATCACATGCTGGATACCCATAGCAACTCAATGAAGCCGGAGTCACAGAGGCCCGCTAAGATGGTAACCTTAATGACGTCACGCACAGCCACAAGCTTTACGCCCAAAGTGGCTACACTCCGATGAACCACGTGTTTGCCGCTTCTACTTGAATGAAACTAACTGCAATATCTGGTCTTGCTGGAAGTTTGGCAGTACACCTCAAGTAAAACAAGCTGTGTACATGAGCACGACGGCAAAGGGAGCGAACTTCTTTATGTCATGCATGTTCGCAGTTACACAGTGAAATGCGGTGGACAAAGTTCACTGGGCTATTTTCAATGATTTTCGGAGCGTTGTATTGGTCCGCATAGAACTTGATAAGCAAAACACGAGAGCTGTATTCATTTTCGATGGCACTCCTGCAGAAGCTCGAGCAGAGCTGGAGGCTTTGGCTAACTCCATGCACTCCATTAAGCATCTGCCAGCGTACAGTCTCTTCCTTAACCCTATAAAAGAAGCTTTATCGAAATCCAAGCCACACGTTAGTGTCTACCTGAGCAAACGCCCCGCTTTAGTATTGGCGACACCGGAAGGCATGACCAAAAAGAGCACAGGCGTTCTTTCTTGCTGGATGCAGCTCGGCACTCTATGCAGCAAATACAATGCACAGACTGCGCGGCCTTTGATGACACTTTTTCTCTTTTGTGACAGCAATATATATATATATATGTATACCTATATATATATATATATATGTATATATATATATATATATATATACATATATATATATATATCTATATATATATATATATATATATATATATATATATATATATATATATATATATATATATATATATATATATATATATACATATATATATATGACGTCTGGGGTCTGGGTTCAGACAGCGTTTATTCAGCCCAAGGGCTCAGCAGTGAATGGGCAGTCTGAGACCAAGCGTGCACGCACACGATGATGATTGTGGTGACACCCAGCAGTGAAGATGAGGAGAGAGACCCTAGCGGATAGTGATGATTATGATAATGCATATATAAAAAGAAGCGCATGACGAATGCCCACACTACTTCCCCCCACATCGAGGTCGCCAACGTGGCTGTAGAAAGTCAATGTGACAAAGAACATCACCTGAAAGCCTTTATGCGAGACACGTGCACGATCTCTGTGGTGCGGTGACGAAGAATATTTTAAAAGTGGCCATTTTCATTTTAATGAAATATCTGTTCGTATCTGAAAAGCTTTTTTTCTTTTTGATCAAGGTAAATTATTTTACTTCCGAAGAACTTATTCGGGTTTAGAATTGTTTGCTTAAGAGAGGAGCTCTGTATTCACTGACACAGGTTCTTGCTTGTCATTCCTGTAATTGATGAAAGTGGCTGCTGACATTGTCGATCAGGCAGCAGTTTTCGGTCCAACACATGAGCTTCAAAAAGCCGTCACGCAATGGCACAAACACGGGCGCACAGTTTACCTTGTCTATAACTGTTTTGCAATACCAAATCACCAGCGACAGCAGCAACAAAGCTTGTAGCGGCATTTTTTTGATGCATTGTGTATAAGCTCCTTTTACTTTTTATAATATTCTTTTCTGCTGACGCGAAGCGTTCGTTATCTCTACGCTACATTTAAAGTGCAGGTCAATTTTTTTCGAGTGAGAGAACAAGTGCACCTCAGAAACACCCCAGACATACTGAATTTCGACGTGGGGGCGGCTATGAAGAAAGCAGCAGTCACTGTGTTAAAGACAAAACTATTTATTTGGCCAACTTGTCCAAGAAAACTTATTGCTTCAATGTACGAGCAAAGCGGGCTGTACCCTAAGAGTTGACACAAATGTCGGATTTCGCTAATCTGATCTTAGGCATAGCGCGTCCTCTCTTAAACAACAGTCATCTCACTATCCAGCGTTATCACTGGTGATGGCACAAGCTGGCAAATCAACAAGAGCACGCACATGCTTCGTGCAGTTCAAATATTAGTTGTTGAGGTTTGGACTCCTAAAAAATTGCTATGATTATCAGAAACGCAGGAATGAAGAGCTTAGAAATTTGGATATTTTGGAGTTTTTTAACGGGCAATCAAATCTAAGTGCTACATGCATCTCAAGCATTTCACCTCCATTGACATGCTGCCACAGCAGCACCTGTTCCACGTGATCACAGCAGAACAAATCGAGACAATCTCGAAAATTTTTAATGTTTAGACACCATCAACAGCAAAATTTAAAACAAAAGTATAATAATGAAAGTGCGCATCGACATAGAAGCACAAATAAACCGAAGACAACGCCGCTATTGAAGTGATTGCCGCCTATAGCTAAAATTATCCGACAGTTGGTGGTAGCAAAAAAACAAATAAGGAGGCCTAGAAAGAAAATAGTTATTACTAAAATAATATACCATTTCGTTTCAGGCATTTATAGTCAACACAATCAGATACACGGTGTAGGTTGTTTTTCTAGTAGCAATGACAATTATGAATTATGGTCACGTTACCTTGTAATGCACACCTATAAAAACGTCAGTGCGTATGAAAAATTGCTAAATTGTTTTTAAGACGTTGTTCAGAAACGCACCATTTCATATAACAATGCTCCTTGAATTCTCTTCACAAGAATTTTAAAATGGCTCCTAAATAATCAAAATTTTATAATGCAAACTCAGTTTGGTGATTTAGCAAAGCAGTAAGCAGATTGTTCGGTTCTGTATAATGAAAGCCCACCTACGTATTGACTTGATTGTTTCCAAAATATTCTTCACAGAAAAATGAACTGAAGTGAATATGAATGTATGAACAGCAGAAGAAATAAGGCAGACAGTTATACTCTGTAAGCAAAAATTAGCTGAGATGGGAGTTTCTCCAGCATATGAGCCCCCAAAACCCCTGCGCCAGTTATTTACTCCTTAGTACGGAGTGAACTCGGCACATGTCGTCATAAAACGCCCCCCTGCTTAATGACAGTGTTTATGAACGACGCGACCTTGTTAATTTCAACATTAGACTTTCAGGTCACGTGGTTACAAGCTCCCTATGGGAGTTTTAAAAACCCTTTTTGGTCCTCACCTGTGGGACTGTGTGTGTGTGTGTGTGTGTGTGTGTGTGTGTGTGTTCGTATGCGTGTGCGTGTGCGTGTGCGTGTGTGCGTGTGTGTGTGTGTGTGTGTGTGTGCGTGCGTGCGTGAGTGCGTGTGGGAGGGATCATTTTCGCACTTTTGTTGAAACGCCAGTGCTTTTTGTGGCTGACCGTGTGAGCATCTGTCGACAGGGAACGAAATTATTAGTGCAGCGAAGATTTCCAATGACCCCTTGATGCTTAGTGGGAACATTTCTCAAGATATTTTGCACCATTAAACCACGCTGGACATCGGTTCGATTCCTTGACGAAACGCCCCAAATGTCGCGCTTCGAAGCGCTGAGTTGCAAAAAATTTCGAGGAATGATTTAATGGTAACAAAAGTAAGCTGTTATGATCTCCAGCGATTGGTAAATGTTTCACCATTTAAAACTTTGAAGCGGTTCGAAGTAGTAGTCGCTTGACCACGGCAGGCTGGCCCGCAGCTGGTGTGAGAGTTGCGTCAGCGACGTGCTCACCCCGTCTCCGCCTATGGTGGCTTTTCGGAGTGTGACCGATATTTCACTGGCTGCAACATCTAAGCGATAAGAAAGCCTCGCTATGCCGTCGATATCAAGCCTGCATTGTAGCGAGCTCGCTTTGTGTGCCGGCCACCCTGGGGAGCTCTACGAGCTAGCACCGACCACCGATGAGGCAAAGAATGTGTTTCACAAAGTATAAAGGCTGCTGGAATGAATAACAGTCTTCTGCGCCTTGTGACCGCAGCTGTCAAATGACTAGCACAAGTTTGAGCGCCGAACGAGGCGGATAAACTTAGAAACGGCGTACAGCATGCATGTCCATGCAACGCATGAGAGCAACAGGACCCACGGCTGCGAACCATCTCGTTCGTTTAAGTCCATCGCTCCGAAGCTTAGACCGCGTAAATAGCGCACACCTATTTCTGTGTATGAGAAAAAGAACGAGATGAAAACGGCACATCAGCAAGCATTTTGTGATCGTTAGCTTTCATTCATCGAATCACCGTGCCGTACTCGGGAGTGAGGCCTAGTCGTCGAACGCGGTAGCGACGCTGTACCTCGGTTCATTGCTGGAGCTGCTGAATGTTCGTCGTTGATAAATTCATGCAAGGCCTCTCGGGCTTTGTGTATGATTCACTGCATTTTACAGATTCACACACAGTACTGCTAATACAAATTCACACATACGACATACGACAGAGCACAAAGTGATAAAACCCTTTCGTTGTAGTTAAAGACTTATTGAATATTAGGCAGGCTTAGGATAGAAGGCATGTGTTACATTAGGCCACCGCAGCTTCATAGCGACGCCGGGCATGTTTATTGTTTAATTATTAGGAAAAGAGGTTCCCTCCAGAGCTACATGGTAGTTCAGAGTAAGGTGCATATATATACCTGTTGACTGAAGTGTAGGTGTGCAGCGCGAGTGGCAAGCTGTGGTGAGTGTGAGTGGTGTAACATTACGTTTACGTTTTGTGCAAGTTTGTGTACTGTGATGAATATTGTGTGCTTCGAAAGTAATAAAATTGAAGTTACGCTACTCTATGGTACGGCTTCTGACGTGATTTCTTTTTATCAGTTGATGTAAAAATTTACTCCCATACTGACCTGAAAAACTTCCCCGATGAATGTAAATAAAAACTGCCCTAAATTCATACAAAATATCCTTTTGTTGGGGAGTGAAATATATATTCCCTTCGGACGGTGTTTATAAAACTTCCATCAGGGCATGCGCTGGAAGATAAGTCGTTTACACCCATCTCGGCTTATTTTTGTTTACAGTGAAGAAACAAAACAAAGACCCTATCTCAGCTTCACTTTTCAAAAAGTATCATGCATTCATCAGAATAAAAAAAAAACTGTTCGGATGCCTACCTGAACCCCAGGTGGTCAAAATTTGCAGAGCCCTTCACTACGGCGTCTCTCATAATTATATGGTGGTTTTCGGACGTTAAACCTCACATATATATAAATTAATCCATAATCGTGATTCATCGCATGTCCATGGGGCGGAAACACCCTGTACATCCCGTATATGCGCTCTCGGCAGCGGCAGCGCTGCTTTTACCACTGGCGGTAGGCGGGCGTCCTCTTACAAATAAATCACGAACAGAAAATTTCTTCACATCACTGGTGGCGTCCTCAAATAAAAGAAAATGGCAAAAAAACGCGAGAAGGTGTCTTGCTGCAGAAGCGCTCCTGAAAGAAGGCAGGAGTGGAATGCGCTCGTGCCATATTCCAGGTCCGCTGGCCACTTCGGCGTTGTGAGCATTCATGAAACTTTGATTCTTTGTTTCTTTCTTTTTCATTTGGTTGGTGTTTTCCAAGAAGGATAAAGTTAAGCTGACTGATTTCTAAGTAAGACAAAACTCGATCTGCACAAATAAAATGAACTTTTTCATTGCACGTTCTTCATAAAAATTACAGACATACACGTAGTGTGAAAATGTCAGTCTATGAAAAGAGCATCAACTTGCAAATCACATACGGACATACTGAGCAAAGGTTGAACCAAGAAATCCATACCAATGCAAAAATTATCAACAATCGCGAGTAAAATACGTCGTATTCGACTCAATCACCTGTTTTTATTTTCGTGACAACGCACACAGTTTTCTTACAAAACTTGAGTACCAAACGAGACGGAATTTTAGAGGGTCGGAGAGGATTCAACTGATCAGAGGTTTTTCTTAAACAAAGTCCCTTCACAGGAAACAATATTTTGACAAGTTGACTTGTCTTCATCAAGGCAACGGCACTGCCTTGACGAAAACAAGTTCACTTGTTCAAACGTTGGCTCTATCGACATTCTCTGTAATAATATGTAGAGCATTTAATTCACCACGTGTATTTGAGTAACAGTATTAGATGTAAAGACTGACATATTTCCAAACCGTGGTTACAAGAACTGCATAAGCAGGAAGCAGCCTCTAAATACTTGAAATCATATCAACTGCATGCTGAAATAAAAGAAACTAAAGACAATGCAGCCAAGCTAACTCTAATTTCAACCTTTGAATAAACGCATTTTACCGAGAGGAGCTTGACTGCCCTCTTCACCATTTGGCCAAGCGGTACTGCACTTCTTTCAGTCCAGTCACGCTTACAGTGAACTATGTTTACTCATATGTACTCATGCAAAATAAATACTTGCTCAAATATAGAGTCCGAAGTTTCGTGCTCACCTGTTGTTTTTAGTAAACGCTGAAAAACCTTCGCAGAACTAGAAATCCTCGGGTTAGTTAGTGCACGCAAAAGAACCCCAAGTGGTCAAAATTTCCGGAGCCCTCCACTATGGCGTCTCTCATATACATATGGTGGTATTGGGACGGTAAACACCACATATCAATCAATCAAATGGTCGGGTTAGCACACCGCAGAGCAGTGAATATCATGTGCTGCCTGATTATTCCATCTGCGACGAATGCATGGTAGCTCTCTGGGGCTTTTGTTTTCAAACCACCACAGCTTGGTGTCTTTATCATTCCCGTCGTTGACAAGCCAAGCAAGTGAGATAACTGAGTGCGATGAAACATCTGATGGCGCTGAACTAGGGGCGAGAAGAAGCGCAGGCAAACGCTACGAACGCACGTCAATCACTTCCCGCGCTTCGCCTGCTCTAATATTCACAAAATAAGGAATACAAAAAGGTATATAAACAAAGGTTCTTTGCAGGGGTATCAAATTTTTATTAGTAAAAACTTGTGAAAGCCTATAATTGTGAACAGCCACATTAACCTCAATACGTTCAACCGAATCTTAGAATACCCGCACCCACTTTGAGCGTGCATGATGCTTGAAACCGAAACTAGCGATGTTTTTCTGTGCCTGGTGCCCACTAGAGTCTGTGCGGAGCTTTGATCTTCCTGGGCAGGCTTCACTGCTAAATGGTTGAATGCGAGTTTCTTTTGTCTGTACCTGTCTTTTCGTCTATATTAATTATGCATAACGTTGTGAAACAGTGGCGAAAAAAAGAAATAACAAACACTTTCTACCTTGTGTGTTATGCTGACGCGCGTGCACGCACACACGTACACATGACAGCATGGACAGACCATTGGTGTTTCACGCAATAGTGTGGTTCAATATCCTTCGAAGGTGCCGGATTAGATGCAGAACCGCGTAATTGATTGTTGCAGAAACATCAATTACAATACATCTAGCTCGCAGGATGGTATCGACTCCGAACTGTTTATTGCTTATAGAGAACTTGTACTATTGTAAAAAGTTTGCAGTGTTATAGTACAACCCTTCATGTTCGCCTTTTTTAACACATCAGGATTTGTTTTATCCCAGTTGACAGCTATTTAGATTATATGAATGTGATATTCTTGATTCCATTACAAGTTGTAATTGCTAAAATTTTATCTTGCTTGCATTAGAACACCGTCGCCAGTATGCCGATTGCAACGGGATGTTGTCGAAAGTCACAACCCGATAGAAAAGCCTAAAGTGCAAGATGTCTCTAGCGGTAACTGGTACTATAGATGAACAATTCGAATATGCCACGATCAGGCGCATTAATTCCAGAATTTGCAAGCGCTGGACATAAACGGCCGCTGTGGTCTAGGGGCTGTGATGCTGTGCTGTTGACGCAATAGTCGCGGCATAAAATCCTTGCCGCGACGGCCGCATTTTTGATAAGCATGAGAACCTCACCACTTTGAACCCGGCTACAGTGGACGCATTTTGATAGCGGTAAAAGGATAGAGGCACGTGTACTGTGCGATATGAGTGCACGTTAAGACCACCACATGGTCAGAACTTCCGCAGCTCGTCACTAAGGCGCATAATCGTATCTTGGTTTTGGGACGTAAAACCGGACCTACTTTATTAATTATCTATATTATGGTAGATAATTAATATGGCGTCTCTGATATTATTATCCTGGTTTTTGGACGTTCAAACCCAAGAGTTAATATTAAGAATAAAGTGTTGTAAACATTTAAATGCCATTCTGCACGAATTTCTGGGCAACTCCTTGCTTACTAGGTCTTGTTGTCAAGAGGTAAGCCTAATTCCTGGATTTTTATGAGAGAAAGGACCAGATAACGGCTAGAAAACATTTTTAATGAGGGAATTTCATCTCTGTTGTTTTATAAAGAAACATTTCAATATTATATTCACTCACGGCTGCGATAAAGCAATTGTTGATAGGAATGTCACGTGTTGTTTTGTAATGTTTTCCGGCAAAATAGGGCGTAGAAAAATAACCTTTGTGCGTCCCACTCTCCATCGTTAATGACGGCTGGGGCTAGGCTGACGGCTCAAAGTCTATGAACCCGGGTGGCTTCTTCGGCATGCTGGACGGCCAAAAGCTTGTTGGCCAGCTCATTGCCGATGTAGGTCGCCTCCCAGTGGTAGCGACGCCGGCGCAAATGATTCGCAGCGCCGACTTTCACCGCGGTGGTGGTTAGGCCCTGCTACCTCGAGGCAGCAACTTTTGATCTCGGAGTTCATCTTTGCCTAACACTTGTTGCGAAGTGAGGGGCCGCAACTACAGTAGGTTTGGCTTAAATCTTTTTGAGGCACCCGCATCGAACATGCTAAAATGGACTATACTTAATATAGCAATTACACCTACAGGCCAACATGGCCAGATTTGTGTCTGCAGAAACATCTATTCTTGCTGTTGATGCAGAACTTAGCGATGGCTCAATCTACGGTCATCAGCAGTAATGAAAACGTTAATATGAACCAGTGAAAATAGTAAAGATAGTAACAATAAATGGTTATTTTTCTGAAAATCCCGAAATAACTCTAAGAGCTGCACGCATGTGCACTTACAATTACTAGAACAGTACAAGTGCTCTATTTTGCTTGTATAAACAATATTCATGCCATAAAGCACTATTCATACAACTCAGCATGTGACCACGTAATATAATTCAGTTGAGGCCTGCATATTGTGGTATATAGGGTCTTGGACGTATATGTATATCGATAGGTCCGACATTGTTTATGCAATGCCTTTGAGATAACCAGCTCAATCATCCACTGTAAGCTCTTTTAATTAATGGTTTATATTTAGTATACGAATGAACTGAGGGAAGTCGAGAATTTCGCAAATATAAATATGCATGACAACTAAAAGAAGAGAACAATGATTATCTCTTCACTAACGGTAACAACTGCTACGAAAAAAAATTCAGCGCCCAAGCATTTCCTTATCGGCGAACGCAGTAGTGTTTTGATATTTTACTGCAAGTCGAGCGTGTAAGCAGATTCCGATCCCAATTAGAAAACATTCGCACTTCTGCAGTTAAACTAAAATAAAAGCCACTGTTTTACACGGAGCTTAATTTATTTCGGCAGTATTTCAATCTATATGGATTTATTTGCACAATGCTTCTTCCATTTTTCCGACAGGAAGAATTCGCGTTTGATGACGCAAATCAACGTAATAAGAACGTTGTCAACATTGCATGTAAACAAGGTAGATCAGTCTTCTCTTCTCTTAAAGGAAATGCAAGAAGAGCAATCCCGCAAAAAGTACCCACGATAGTGTCCACTGAAGAGCGACACCAAAGGGAACACAAATACGGCATTTTTTCTCCATCGCCAAACCTTTGCTGTCATCTGGGAAATGGTAATGGCTCCCTGCATTGGCGCCTGTCCCCCTCCAACATCAGCACTGACTACTGAGTGCGCACTAGAGGGGAAAATCACTCCCCAGTTTCACTTGGCTTTTCACTGGTTCGGCGATGCATCTGGTGAGATAAAAATGCGTCCCTTGAGAACGGCAGTAGGAGGCTGCAAAGGAGACGCATTTGCGTCGCCGTTGGCACGTCCACCTAATTGTCTTATTCTCGTGATACGCGTTTCTTTTTCTTGTTTTTTGATGCGAACGTGTTTGGTACCGGGGCTCATCAAGACTTCTTTAACAACACTTTCATCACGGAATTGATGTCGTTAAAGTGCAGACAGTTACCCAAACAGGCCCTTTACACAGCGTGCTACTGACGCTCCTGCAAGAAGCCTTACAAATTCACCTCTTATCACACACACCATCACCCTTTTTAGTGACCTTGCGTGGTAGGCAGCGGTGCAGCCATCTGGGATTGGTGAATTAAATTACTGCATCATGACACTGCGTCCTGGCACCAACGTACTGCGTGACGACTGATCATGTCTGTACCGCATTAAAACATTAAACAGCACCGACAGGTCGGCTTCGGTACTTCAGCTTTCAGTACACCGAGATGATGATAATAATGATGATGATGATTATCATGAAGATGATGATGAAAATATTTTATTAGGAATATCTAAAAACACGGCGAGGCTTCTTATTCCAGGACACCTATGGTAACCTAGGCGACACCCAGGGCTTGAGATTGAGGGCCCGGCAGATATCGGGGGTGCAGTCGCAAAGAATGCCTTCCCACTGCTCTGGGGTATGCGTGGACCGAAAGATTGGAGGGAGGGAAGGGAAGTAGGCGGCTTTGTACTTTAAGGTAACGTGATAAGTTGAGGGAATAGCGCAACAGTTTTGAACAGGCATCAGTATAACGAGTCGGTTAGATTTTACGCATGAAGTGGAGAATTGGAAAAATTCGGGACTGCAGTTGATGAAGTGCTACAGCCTCTTCGCGTGTGAAAGAGTCTGGTGGGAGTTGATATTGCTGTCGTTGGCGTATGTAATGTTGTGTGACTCTGTCACATGTGAAAAGTGGGCAACCTCAATCTGTGTTGCCCGCCTCACTGCATGGGGCTGCTCAGAGGTTGAGCTCTCGAGCGGCTGGATAACCCGACCGTGAGGCATGACCACGAGCCAGAGAAGGTGTATAGTGTGGCTGCTGTGTGGAGCGACCTTGTGTGTGCGTAAGAGAATAGAATGGGAGCTTTTGGGAATGCAGCGACCTGTTAGGAAAGCCGGACATGCTACCTGCGAATCGTTGAGTGTGTAGTATGGTTCCGCGCCGAGGCACAAGGTGTGTTCGATCGCCATGGTGACCACCAGGATTTTGCCCGGGTTGGTGTCTTAGAGGAACGGCCGGATAGGTAGGATATATCAATCTGTCTGCGTAGGTTATCCAACGAAACCTATCATTAGGCATCGCATACTTTGATGCTGCTCTCTATATATGACAATTATTTTAATGAGAGCTATCGACTAGCACTGTTCATTAGAATCTTCTTGACGCCATCTATCTGTGTGATTCAGTATATGCTGTGTCCAGGTGTGTGTTTATTACTTCAGCAACAAAGCGGGATAAAGAATCATCTTTCGTGTGAGACAAAACCACTACAGTTTTTCCTGCTTACATTTCTCCAGGTGCCCCGCCGCGGTGGTCTAGTGGCTAAGGTACTCGGCTACTGACCCGCAGGTCGCGTGTTGCGGCGGCTGCATTTCCGATGAAGGCGGAAATGTTGTAAGCCCGTGTGCTCAGATTTCGGCGTACGTTAAAGAACCCCAGGGTGTCAAAATTTTGGAGCCCTCCACTACGGCGTCTCTCATAATCATATGGTGGTTTTGGGACGTTAAACCACACATGAATGAATCATCAAACCGTTCTCCAGGTGCCAGCAAAAGTAATCCGCACGCCATTCAATTATTCTCAGCGCAAAGCGATTTATTCATGTGCCAAACATTTATTCTAAGCGCCAAATCATTTACGCCACGTGCCAGTGAGTTTAATTCAAGTGACATCATGTTTGGTCCGATTGCCAACAGCTGTCCCTCAAGTGCCGTAAAGCTTAGTCCATGCAAAAAAACACATGGTTCTCCACTTCATATATTCTAAATGTCGAAATAGTTTAACAATTAGGTGACAAGAATAACTTTTCACCGCTTCTACATGCGAACGCTTATGAAAGACGGTGCAGTGTATTGTTTCCTAAACGTTTTTGTGTCATAGCTTTATATAAAGAAAACACTGTGTAATATGTAAACATAAGGGTAATAAATGTATTCGCTTATAAAGCCCATGCTAAATTATGCTTCATCACTATTGCATAATTCCGGCTAATAACGTTTTCCATTGTGCTCATATCGCAGTGACTCACTGATATCGTCTGCCCAGCACGGAGCAGTTGGCTATTCGCAGAGGCATTCGCTGTCGTCCGCTCAACCTGGTGAGAGCTACATTCATTTTTTCTTGAAATATGAAATAGGCATTTAACAAACAAATCTTGCTTTTTATTAGGTACGTGTGCAATTATATTTTTCTACAAAACATCAAAAGAGATGACCTTCTTCGTATAACTTACGACGCTAGTGTTTCTGAGGCACCTTTGCTTGAAAGACGCGTTTGCTTGAGTAACTTTCGAAGGTGAATTAACATTTCCAGACAACAAGAGAGCTTTGCTTGAAGTCATGGCTGGACACAAACGAAGAGCACACTTTAAAAACCCAGACGAACCTCATAGAAAAAAAGAAAAAAAGAACAGTAGAGTATTTCTGGTCGACAAGGCTAGTACTGTGGACGGCTACAGGCATGGTGACAACCTAAAGCAACTAGCCTATGCTCTAGACATCTATATATATCCAGCAAAATCAATTGCCATTACCGACAGAAAAGCACTAAGTCATGGTGGTGGTTCGAAAAAAACGTTTGTAGATGACGTCATGAGTACTTTGAGACGAATTGTCGACGAAAACTGTTTATTTATTTTAATATCTTAAATATCAGTTTATTTATTTTAATATTTTAAAACTGTTTATTTATTTTATTGCAGATAAAGGACGCCCCCGAGGAAAAAAATGCCTGGAGTAACAATCAGTGAAAGCACAGTCGATTGCTTGCTGGATACCCACAGCTACTCGATGAAGCTGGTGGCACAGAGGCCCGCCAATACGGTAACCTTGTTGACGTCACGCACAGCCGCAAGATGTACGCCCAAAGTGGCTGCACCCCGATGAACCACGTGTTTGCCGCTTCTATTTGAACGAGACAAACTACAACATCTGGTGTTCCCCGAAGTTCAGCAGGAGAGCTCAAGTAAAACCAGCTGAGCACATGACCACGACGACAAAGGGAGCGAACTTCAACATTATGTCTTGCATGTTCGCAGTTATTCACTGGAAAGCGGTGGACAAAGTTCACTGGGCTATTTTCAATGATTTTCTGAGCGTTGTATTGGTCCGCGAGGAACGTGATAAGCAAAACACGAAAGCTGTATTCATTTTCGATGGTGCACCTGCACAAGTGCGAGCAAAGATGGAGGCTTTGGCTAACTTCCAGCACTCCAATAGCTTCTGCCAGCGTACAGTCCCTTCCTTTACGCTATAAAAGGACCTTTCTCGGAATCCCAGCCACACGTGAATGTCCAGCTGAGCAAACGCCGTGCTTTAGTATTGGCGACACCAGAAGGCATGACGAAAAACAGCACAGGCGTTCTTTGCTGCTGGATTCAGCTCGGCAATATATGCTGCAAATACAATGCACAGACTGCGCAGCCTTTGACTGGAACATTTTCTCTTTTGTGGCTGCAACGTCGCGTATAGACGGCTTGTGAACGTTCATCTTCTAGCCTAGGAGACAGTGCTATTTTAATAAGTACACTCGCCTGTGCCTACGTTGCGTTTCTCGAATTTGGAGTAAGCACAATATATATATATATATATATATATATATATATATATATACATATATATATATATATATATATATATAACACAATATTATTGAGATCTAACAGACAGTAATGCCAAGGAATGTACAGGGGAAGTTATTAGAACCAATGAAATGTAAATAAGAAAAAAGAAGAAAGAAAAGTGGATGAAAAAGGAACCAGCCGTGAGCAGGAATCGAACCTACGACCTTCGAATAACGCGTTCGATGCTCTCGAACGCGTTAGCATTAAACACGCTATTCGAAGGTCGTAGGTTCTATTCCTGCTCACGGCTGGTTCCTTTTTCACACAGCATACGCATCTTCTCTGTACGCCCAACTACAGTGTCTATTTTGGCTCCCTAGCGTTCCGCGTACGAACTATGCGCTTCCCTCACTTCAGTTAATGACAGCAATAAGCAGTCACCATGGTCATGGCTTTTATGGCCGATGGCTAAATGTGTGCATCGCAAAGGCTCCCACCTGTCAGACAGTGGGTGATGTCATCTGCGTATATGCTATGTCTGAGGCCCTCAGTCTGGTCAAGTTTTGCGGGTAGGCCAATCATCGCCACATTCAATAACAGGTGAGACAGCACCAAACCTTGTGGCGTCCCCCTACTGCCCAATTCAATCTCTTCAGACCTTGCCTGTTCGAACACGATTCTTGCAGTGTGGTCGGATAGGAAGTCTCTCACATATGCTTAGGTGAGCTGTTCTATCCCCAGTCCCTGAAGATTCTCTAATATGGCTCATTGTGTGATAGTATAGGAGGCCTTAGTGAGATAAATGCCAAGGATAGCCTTACAGTCTAAAGATCTGGTCCCCACGTCGAGTATTTGATGCTTAATCTGTAACATGATGTCCTGAATTGATAGTTTAGGTCTGAAACCGATCATGGTATGTGAGAACAGTCCCTTCTTCTCCATGTAGGTAGTGAGACGCGTAAGGATGACGTGCTCTATGAATTTGCCTATACATGAAATCAGTGAAATTGGTCTAGGGTTATCCAACTGTGCTTTCTTTCGCGGCTTCGGAATCATAATGACCTGAGCAGTCTTCCATTGGCGTGAGATAGTCCCACTCTTCCAACACTTATTCATGTACTCAGTGAGCGCCTTAATGAATTCGTAGTCCAAGTTTCTAAGCGTCTTATTAGTTATTTTATCAGGTCCCGGAGCAGACCTCGGGTTTAGTCGAGCGAGCTCGAATATAATCTCAGCCTCCGTTATATCAGCATCGAGTATAAGGTTGTCCTGCCCCTTGTAACCGGAAAGTGGTTCTTTTGTTGCGTCTACGAAGTACTTTTTTTCGTAGCTCGTAGAACAACTCCTCCTCTGTTCCTGCATAGTTATGTATTACGTGTCGCACCTTATGCCTCTGTGCAGTCTTTGTACTTTGCGGGTCCAGGAGACTTCGGAGAGTGTTTCAAGTCTTTTACATCTTGATTTCTCTATCCATCTAGTTACACGTGGCTTCCCACTGTTGTTGGGTCAGCCGATTCGCATGGAGCTCTATCTCCATGTCTAATGCAGCTACTTTCTTTCTTAAATTACGATTGTACTTTTGTCTTTTCCAGCGCTTTTGGAAGCTATCTCTCGCCTCTCACAGATGCAACAGTTTGCTGTCCATCTCTGCCATTCCCGCTTCTTCGGGAACAATTTTAGTGGCTTTCTTGACACTTTGTTGGAGCTTCTCTACCCATTTTTCTATATCTACTACGGTATCATCCAAATCCTCTTCTCGAATCTTGCGGAAATAGTCCCATTCTACAAGTGCCAGTTTTCTGCCTTGCTTTTTTTTTGAGTGCCCGCGGGCACCGTTGTAACTACTATATAATAATCGCTGGCAAAATTCTGTTGCGTGTTTACCCATCGCGAGTCTGCTACGTTCTTCGTAAAAGTTAGGTCCGGTGTTGTGTCATTAGTAACGCTGTTGCCTATTCTTGTGGGCTCCTCGGGATTCATTATCAGCGTAAGGCCCCCGTGTTGAGCGTCTGCCCATAAGTTGCGTCCCTTTATATTCTCAACAGTGTATCCCCAAGCAGCGTGCGGTGCGTTAAAGTCACTGACTATGACGAGAGCCTGTCTCTCAGCTATGCTCAAGGATTTGTGAAAAAGTGGACCAAACTTAAGGGTGGGCTATAAATGTTAAGCACGTAGAGGCTTCCTTCTTTCTTACGGGAGGGTATTATTTCTATAAGGACGTGGTTTATGCTGAACACCTCGGTATCATGCTCTACAGCCGTGAGGTTTTTATGTACCAGAGTTGTTACAGTCGCCTTCTTACTAGAAGTAGTATACGACGTATACCCCGATAACTTTGCCGTCCTCCCGGTCTACTGAAGGGCGATGACATCTGGCGCCTCCCTGTTTATCACGGATTGCTGCAGGTTCCCTCGTTTCCTATAGTACCCGCGGCAATTCCACTGCTGAATAGTGTAATGGTTACGTGGTGCCATGTTTATTTATGTCATCCTTCCCGGTGACCTTGCTGGTTTCTGCTGTTGGTGTTCTGCTATACGGTTTTAGTTTAACCGGCCCCGCACCAGACGACCTAATGTCCTTCAGCGTGCTCTCTATCGCTAATACCATGTGCTCGATTCCATCAAATCTCTGCGTTATTTCGAAGTACATGCAAGTAATGTGGTTTTGTATTTCATCAAACATTTCTTTGAACAACCCATTAACCTCGCTAATCGAAAAATTACCGGCTTTTTCTGCTTCTTCCTGCGCCCTCTTTTTTCGTGGCGGTGAATTCATTTTCGTTTGCGATGGAACATATGTTGGGGCTCGATTAAGCGTTGGTATTTTGTTAACAGAGGGAGTGTTAGGCGTCGCACTCGCGTGGCGCACCTCCTAAAACTTCGCATTTTCTTCTTTCAGTTGCTTAATCTCTTCTTTAAGCGTTAGGTTCTCTCTAGTGATTTGCTCTGACATTTTTAATCTGCATCATTTCCTTTTCAAAGGCGGACCCTGTAACATTAATTGGAGAGGCAGTGCCGGAGACCACACTTGCAAAGCTCACCTGCGTGCTGCCGCTCCCTCGAGTGGCTCTTGAGTGGGACTTTGGCCTTGATTTTGATCTCGGTTTGGAGCGGGACCTAGACTGTCTTAGACTGTTTCCCCCAGTAAGCGTTGAGAATGATGCGGAGTGGTCTCGTGCGTGGCTGTTCGCACTGTTTTGCCTGTTAGTGTCCTTTTCCGACGGCTGGCTGGTTGTTGTGTTGTGGTCCTCGTCATGGTATACGCCGACTTCCTTGTACTGGTAGCAGGCTTCAGCGCACGCTGCCCGTGCTTCCTCCTCGTCTCGCCTCGTCCGTTCCCACTGACGCCTCCTAACCAGGTATGATATCTTGTATCTTGCCTTACATCTCTTGTCTCCAGTGGGGTGTTCTTTGCCACATAACTTGCATTCCACTTCACAACGGTGATCTTGCACTGGAGAACTGCTTCCACATCCCCTGCACACCTTGTCGTTGGGGTAAAGACACACATCTGCTCTATGTCCAAGTCTCCCACAACCGTAGCAGACCTCGAAACGTTTTCTGTAGAGCGTGCACTTAACGAGCATTGCTCCATACCTCACATATCTCGGAGCACGAAACCCTTCAAACAGCACAATAATATTGTCCGTGTTTCTCATTCTTTTCGCATGAAGGACTCCGGGGTTGCGTGAAGTGACCAAGTTGCTGAGGATGTTTTCTGGGCTCTCTTCCTTGGACACTCCTCGTATAAGTCTCTTTGACGTATTCTCCGGAGCTGCCCTGTACACACAGGTCTCAAATTTCTGCTCACCTATTCGTAATTTGGTAATGTCTTCATACGGCCGGGCTCGATGGTGTACTGATGACGAGTATGTTCTACGTGTTGTTGATGCACATACTGTCTTCTAAAGCCACCTCCCGGCCGACCCCTGCGACATTGCGCAGGCAGCAATATATGCTATCCATCTGTATTCTGAGACGTTAATTCCACCAGGCGGACGCATATTGACCTTATAATCTTCCGTCGGCAGATTAGGCAGTCGACTTGCCTTGATGATTTGTTGAGCATTCCGCTCATTCTTCTATTTGTTTCCTGGCGTCTTTTCTGCGAGGGGCGTCTCTCGCTGCGTAATTCCCGCTGAGCCGGGCTCCCGGTAGACCTGCGTCTTGGCGCCTTTTCGTACTTCGCACCAGCCTGACTCTTTTTCGAACTCTTCTGGTGATAAGTCTTCTGCATCCACAGTTATGACCTCTATTTCGGCATAAATCGGGCCTTCTAAGGGCAACGGGAGGCTCCAAACAGCTCCGACGGTGCGTTCAGCCGAGCTCTCCACACCGTCGTGGTGGTGGAGACACTGGCGTCCAGTTAGCGTCCCTGAGCTTAGCTGCCACGTTTACGTGGTGACCCAGAAAACACGGTTGTTGCACCAAAAAAAAATGCAGCCCACCTGTCAGATTGTGGTGTCCAGAAGATCTCCAGAACTTCCGTCGTCCAATGGTGGGAAAATGGTGCTAGGAACTTCGATATTGTGCCGATAATCATAAAAAAACTGCGGAGCTGGTACGACGTGCGTCCGCACTCTGTGGCCCCGAAGCGGCGACCTCTGGGCTGATATGAATGTAAAATATAACTTTCATTGTGCACGTCATATTCTTCAGTTTACATTTTTTGTGCACAGCAGGACAAACAGCACTTTGAATCATTTCTATATTGCTCTGATATGTAAGGGCCTCCTAATTTAAACGCTATTGTGAGCTTTATTAGGAAACAGTGAATTTTATTGCGTAAAAATATTCGTTAATTTGTTTAGGCTTTTTCTTATTAATGAACTTCTACATAGCAAAGTATCAGCACTCATCGACGAACTTGTACATAGTGAAGTATAGGTGCTCCAAACCCAGCTCAAGCGAACTACGGCATCACTTTGTTTCTTTCAGAAATACTAGCTGTAGACAAAAATATAATTATCTTTTTCTGCTTTGCCGCTATTTTTTTAAAACGTAGGAACATTTCGACTGCCCTACCGTACTAACGCCCCTTATTCCTGCTTTTTGCGCTGGAATAAACTGATTGGCCCTAGAGCCAGAGCCGCAGGCAATTAGAATAAACACGGACTCCAATGACTTGACCATGACCAACCCTGCAAACACAGCCGCTCTCAGCGCCGACGACTTTCCCGACCGCACCGTTCTCGCCGATAGGACGAATGCCATTTAGCCAAAATGTGAAGCCCACAACGTGGTTCACTAGTGAGTCCCTGCTTACCTACTAGCGTCGAAAAACCGATTTGTGGCGTACAGCTCACCGTCGATCGGTATGCTTTTATTGTGGCGAAGCGTGGCGCGTTTACATAGTTTGCCTTTATCGCGACGCTCAGTACCCAATATTTCCTCGCTACCATGATGACGCTACGTACGACAATTGACGCACGTACAACGACACTTCTATGAACACGCCGCCACAAAATCCAATGAGGCCCGGGTCACGTTCTCCATCTCCTGCGCGGAGCACTTCACCTGATCGTC
Organism: Rhipicephalus microplus; assembly: GCF_043290135.1. Lineage (NCBI taxonomy): Eukaryota > Metazoa > Arthropoda > Arachnida > Ixodida > Ixodidae > Rhipicephalus > Rhipicephalus microplus. The sequence continues at coordinate 142,144,254 of NC_134700.1, read as the reverse complement.
GCAGTTTTGCCGACGTCACCAGGAACAGGTCACCTAGCCCGCGACGAGGAAACTAGGCGCAGCAACCTCGGGGGTGGGGTTGCTAATAATTGAACTTCCGAACAGCCCCCATTGAAGACATATGACAGCTCGAAGCCACCGATGCCGAAGACAACGACAACAACGACTAATCCGACGAATGAAATGACTACCCACATAACGGACGTTATCAGCGCTGACCTCGTCGTTCACATTGACGGCCACCAAGTGACGGCTCTTCAGGACACTGGCACCCACTTTTCTATAATAATCCTGCAGCTAGTCGACAAACCAAGGAAGTTGAAGATGCCATGGCACGGACCCAATAATTAGAACTGCAGGAGGTCAGTTGATGATACCGGTTGGAAAGTGCACGGCCCGATTCTTCATCGCTGGTTCCACCTTTGTCACCCCCCTCGTAATTCTTGACGAGTGCCGTAAACAGCTCATATTGGGAATGAATTTCTCGCGTGAATACGGACTGGGATTGACATCCGTGACAGAAGCGTAACGTTCGCTATAAGCTCGGAGACTGCTACAGATGAGGAACACCAGCCACCTCGCTTCTGTATTGCCGATGACGACGTCTTACTGCCACCACGAAGTTGTTTCCCCGTACCCGTGCACTGTGACATCTTACAAAACGGTACTGGCATCGCTGAACATATCAAGGAGCTCGCATTCACTAGCATCATTTCTGTTGCCAGGGCTGTCATCACTGTTATGGACGGATGCGCTGAAGTCTTATTGACAAATGTCAGTAGAGAATGCTGACACATAGTTAAAGGAATGGCTGTTGCCTATTTTGACGAACTCTCTCAAGCACAATATTGCCATTTAGTGGAAAAATCAGCAGCGTCTACTATCACAACACCGAAACCTGTCGACGTTGGTCCAACGTTATCTCCCGTTGAGCGAGACCGCCTTCTCCCGTTGATCAAGAAGTTCCACGGCTGCTTCTCATCCACATCAAGAGTTGGTCAAATGGCACTAACGAAACACCGCATCATCACGGATTCCGACGCCAGACCCATCTGGCAAAATCCTTATCAAGTCGCCCCAAAGGAGCGTGAGGCAATTCAAAAACAGGTGAAAACGATACTAGAAGATGGTGTTATTCGCCTATCTAACAGTCCTTGGGCATCACCTGTCCTCCTCAAAAAGAAGGACGGCAGCCTGAGTTTCTGCGTCGATTACCAGGAGCTCAATCAGATCACAAAAAAGGACGTCTACCCTCTACCGTGTAATGATGACTCATTGGATAGACTACGAAACGCATGCTACTTTTCGTCTAAGGACTTGAAAAGCGGCCACGGGCAAATTAAAGTGGACGAGAGAGATCGTGACAAGACCGCCTTTAATACACCCGATGGACTTTATGAATTTCAGGTACTTCCTTTCGGTTCGTGCTCGGTGCCAGCAACATTCCAGCGTCTCATGTACACGGTTGTGTCGGCACTTAAGTGGCAAACCTGCTTGGCGTACCTCGACGACGTGATTGTCTTTTCGGTGACTTTCGAGGAACACTTACAAAGGCTCGAAGCAGTTTTTGAAGAAATACGCTTGGCCGGTCTTACTCTAAAACCTGAAAAGTGCCACTTTGGCTTCCACGAACTTCAATTTCTCGGTCACGCCGTGAGCATCCAAGAGATCCGACCCACCCAGATAAAATTGCCGCCGTGGCGAACATCCCGACACCATCAGACGAAAAATCAGTGCGACGTTTTTTGGGACTTTGGGACTATTACCGGCGTTTATTGCTAATTTTTCGCGCATCGCATGGCCATTGACACAGCTTACTCGGGAAGATACCCCCTTTAGATATGGAAAAGACCAACAGAAGGCGTTTCGCAAGCTTCGTACGCGCATGCAAACACCCCCTGTGCTGGCCCACATCGATGAAGACGCGCCTACAATACTTTATACAGACGCTAGTAATGTGGGTCTTGGAGCAGTGCTCGTACAGTCGAAGGACAACAACGAAAAAGTGATCACCTATGCCAGCAGGACGCTGTCCCGAGCGGAAGCTAACTACACTTCGATGGAGAATGAATGTCTTGCAATGGTATGGGCAGTTCTGAAGTATCGCCCTTATTTGTACGGCCGCCTATTCACCGTTATCAGCAATCACCACTGTCTCTGTTGGTTAGTCAACTTGAAAGATCCGTATAGCCGTCTTGCACGATGGAGTCTTCGGCTCCAATAATTTGACTCCACTGTTGACTACAAGTCGGGAAAACGAAACACCGATGCTGACTGTCTTTCTCGGTCTCCTGTTGAGACGGCATTCCCTGACAACGACGCTGACGATACGGCCTTTCTGGGAATTGTGTACACTGCCGCCTTTTTTCATCAGCAGCGTGACGATGCTGAACTGCTAGCACTCATAAATTACCTACAAGGGCGAAAGAATAGCGTGTCGAAGTTATTTGCGTGAGGGCTGCCGTCGTACTGCTTGCGAAATGACGTTCTTTATAAGAGGAACTTTTCTCCCGCCGGCAGCAGCTACTTGTTCGTCCTTCCTTCTTCGCTTCGCCGTGAGGTACTGTGAGCCTGCCACGACAAACCTAGCACTGGTGATTTGGGTTACGCAAGAACATTGGCGAGAATAAGGCAGAACTATTACTGGCAAAGACTTGCCGAAGTTGTGAAAACTTACGTACAGGCATGTCTAGATTACTAGCGTCGCAAGCCACCATCCACCAAACCAGCTGGCCTGCTGCCGCCTATCCGAGTGCCAGTGACACCATTCGGACAAATTGGCATGGATGTTCTGGGCCCCTTCCCAAAATCTGCCACTGGAAACAGGTGGGTAATCGTCACCGTGGATTACCAGCACCGATACGCAGAGACAGGCCCTCTGCCACGGGCAACGGCAGCTGGAGCGGCGCAATTTTTCATCGAAGTCATCGTCTTAAGACACGGTGCTCCCGCAATAGTAATCACCGACAGATGTACTGCGTTCATGGCCGAGCTTTTAGACACCATTTTCCGACTAAGCGGTACAGCTCACAGGACGACAACGGCGTATCATCCTCAGATGAACGAGCTCACCGAACGCCTCAACAAGATCCTGGCTGACATGCTTAGCATGTACGTAGATGTGGAGCACAAGAACTGGGACGTCATTTTGCCCTACGTCACGCTTGTGTACAACACGGCTCGTCAGGAGACCAATCGGAAGAGACCCTTCGGTCTCCTTTACGGGCGCGAGGATACGACAACGTTAGACGCAATGCTCCCTCATGAAAATGTTGGCAATGAAACGGACACCGAACAGTTTACCCAGCTAGCAGAAGAAGCCAGACAACTTGCCCGGTTTCGAATCACCAAACAACAAGACGACAATGCCAAACATTCCAACCTCCGGCACAGACCCGTCATATACATCGTGCACGACGAAGTATGGGTCTGGACACCTATTTGTCAGCATGGACTCTCTGAAAAGCTGTTGCGAAGATACTTTGGACTCTACAAGTTTCTGTGACGCATCAGTGACGTCAACTACGAGGTTGTTCCGGACGGCGTGCAGTGTTCGAAGCACCGCAGACATTCACCAGGAATCATCCACGTGTTTTGAAGGAAACCTTACTTTCAGTGACTAATTGTGCAGTTTTGGATTCACCTTGCTTCTCGAACGTTCAACATTGGGGCGATGTTTTTTAATGGGAATAATGCCACGCGAATGTGCCAGTGGTGGCGACAACGAAGCAGCACGAGTGTCTTTGGCTGAGGGCAAAAAAGAAAGAAATTGTTGCAGTCTTTTTCCTGCGATCGATAAAGCGTATTTGTTTGAGGCGGTTTGTCTGCTCGTCGATCCCGCGTCGTCAAAATATTGTGTTCCCAGTTCCGCTTTATCGGGCTATGTACAGTGGAGGACTAGGAAGCATCGTTTTAAAAATGATTAAAAAGGTTCATGTGCGGCCGAGAACCAAAACATTCTTCTTTAAACTGCACTCGGGCACATTGCCAGCGAAAGTGTCCTTGGAGGCAAAGGGATGTTTTCCCCTTGAGGACCGCATTGCATAATTCGTAAGGCAACCGAAACAGATGACCACGTCTTGCATTGTCGGGAGGGCGTGTACTTTTGGAACGTGCTGCAGAGAGCTATTGAAAAAGACCCTCCCTTTGACCCGTATGCAATCAGGTTCCTGATTATTGAAAACGCAGACGGGGTGCCCTATGATGCAATTATGCTCCTGGGCCTCAACTTTTTGTGGAGAGCGAGAATGGCGAGCTACCATTTCGACAAAGATGCGCGCCCGCCCGAGCCTATCTTCCTAAGAGCTACTGACTGGTTTCTCTCTGTTCATAAAGCTGCACCGAATTGGCTCCCGTGGGTAGAGCATCTTGTGACTCTGCCCGAATTTTAACTCGACGGCACCAGCACTATGCTGGTTGACCAAACATACTTCCTTTGTGCATTGTACATTGCGTGGTTTTACTGTTTGTGCCTTTTGTGAGCTATATGTTCTGTTACAAAAACCAGGTAATAAAGAAAGAAAAATTGGCAGCATATCCACGGAGTGAATGATGGAGAGTGGGGCGAAGCAATCATTTGTCTATTCGTTCTTGCTTCCGTCCGTCCATGCATCCGTCTGTGTGACCATTCACATGTCCATCCGCCCGTCCATGCGTGCGTCTGTTCGTGCGTCCGTCCCTGCGTTCGTCCATGCAGCCGCCCCTGCGTCCATTCATGCGTCCATCCATGCATGTATCTGTCTGTGTGTCCGTCCGTCCATCTATTCGACACTCCAAGCACCACCATCTCGCATCTTTTCATCATGTAATTTCTATATAGAAGCACCGCCATCCTGCGGACATTCAACTCGAGTTCGTGGTATATACTAGTTCACTGTATTCATGGCACTGCGGCGCAACACGCTCGCTAAACCTTTCTAAAACCAAGCAGGTTACGCCCAGCGAGTATAACGTAGCAACCTTTTCCTCTCAGATAGGGCTCAATGTACATGCCAATGGCTGCTAATGGGAAATAAGAGACAGGAGAATTCTGCTTTAGTTTCTTACGGCTTGCGCTTCGTATCTACTTCCCACCTTTAACCACCTCGAGTTCATTAATAGTATATACTAGTTCATTGTATTCATGGCACTGTGGCTCAACGCTTGCTAAACCTTTCTAAAACTGAGAAGGTTACACCCAGCGAGTATAACGTAGCAACCCTTTCTTGTCAGATAGTGCTCAATGTACATGCCAATGGCTGCTAATTGGGATCGCAGCGTGCGCAATAATTAAAAGCCGAATGCTCCTGTCTCTTATTCCTCAATAGCAGGCATTGGCATGTTTATTGAGCACTATTTTTATTGTTCAACAACGCAAAGAAGAAATCTATCACCAGCACCACCTCGTAAGTCAAAATGTTATGCTTGTTACATACTACAATGGTTAACAGGGACGAACGGGTGCCGCTATAAGAAGCTGCGCCCCTAAAATCTATCGAGGAAGCACGATAAGGTGCGAGAGAGTGCAAAACGTTTTCCGTACATCCATCGGGGATTCGATGAAAGGCCGGCGCACAGAATACGTCGCTTGAATTTCCGGTTCAATCCGCCGATATCAGTGGAGCAAGAACTCTTGCTCTACGGAGCAATCCATGATGTGCAGTTGCTCTCAATCTGCCATTGAAACACACAATTCGCGCTCCGAATCTGCCATTGTAATTTGATTGCTCCAATCAGAGCAGAAAATGGCAGATCCCACGTAAAGTGGGAATCAATGATATGCGAAGCACAAATGAGAAAGATTGATAAGTCACTTTTAAAGCAGCACAACGTTAAGCTGGAGGTGAATGATGCCGTACATGACTTCCGTGTCATAATTATTATGTTTGGATGTGTTGTTTACCTTCGTCATCTATTCAGGTCACGTGATACTAAATTTAGTATGTCTGGAGCTAGCGAAACGCCCGCGAGCATGCTATGAGCCTGGTATGTTGTTATGTTCTGACATGACAAGCGGGTCAGGATTATCATGTTTGCACCAATCATATATTTCATCGTCCATTGACGTCAGGTAACACCGAATTCGGTATATGTGGATCTAGCAAAACGGCCGCGAGCACATAATGAAGGGCCCAATATACTTCAAAGTAGCGTTGACGCGCGCGCACGCAGCGCACAGTGACTCTACTTTAGCAAAACGCGAGCACTCTATAGTCTGACGCTAAGGAGTGACTGGGAGACCAGCGTTCGCCGGCGCAGCCTCACGGCAACCGACGCAAAATGCGGCATGCTGCCTTTCATGCCGATGCGTTACCCAGACAACACTGCGTCTCCATCTCTTCATGGCGGAGGAACGCCGGACGCGCTGAAACGCGCATGCGTCAAAACAACGCAGCGCGGAGCGTGCCTGCGATTAAGCGGCAGGACCGGTGCCTGGCGTGGCACCGCCGGCGTGACGCAACGAAATGAACGCCGGCGAGCGCACACACTGCGTCACGTCGAAATGTATTGGTGCCTTCACTGTGTCATGTAATTCTGTTTAGCATGTTTGCACCAATATCATACTTTCGTCATGCATTCACGTCCCGTAATATACCTAATTTGGTATAAGTGAAGCTAGCGAAACGGCCGCGAGTGTCTTCATGACCAACCATAAGTGTGTCACGTAGTCAAGTTGTTACGTGATACGCATGTGTTGATTATCGTGTTTGGATGTGTCACTTACATATGTCATCCGTTCGCGTCGCGTAATATTGAGTTTGGCACATGTGAAGCTAGCCAAACGGCCGCAAGCGCATCATGAGCGTAGCATGTAGTCATGTTGATACAGGACGCGCATCTCACGTTCATCACGTTTGCACCAGTATCATACCTGCTTCATCCATTCACGTCCCATGATACCTTGTCTGGTATAAGTGAAGCTATCGAAACAGCCGCCAGCACAACATGAGCGTGGCATGCAGTCATGTTGTTACATAACACGCATCGTATGATTATCATCTTTGCACCAGTCACATATCTTCGCCATCCATTCACGTACCGTAATACCAAATTTCGTATATGTGACGCTAGCAAAACCGCGGCGAGCGCATCATGAGCGTGAAATGTAGTCTAATTGTTACGTGACACAGACGTCATAATTTTCATGTTAGCTTCTGTCGCTTGTGTTCGCCATGAAATCATGTCATACCATAACAGTTTTGCAACATACAATGTAAACAAAACCACCGCACGAGCTGGAGGACCATGAAATGCAAAGCATGACATTCATGACATACATATCAAGATTTTCATGTTACGACTAGTCAAATATGTTCTTCATACAGTCATATTATGCCATACTAAGTTTGGTATCGATACCGTTTTCGAAACGGCCAGGAGAGCTAAAAGTGGTAGATAGATAGATAGATAGATAGATAGATAGATAGATAGATAGATAGATAGATAGATAGATAGATAGATAGATAGATAGATAGATAGATAGATAGATAGATAGATAGATACACTCAAGGTCGCCAAAGTTTGCTCAGAAATGCTTCAGATTTAAAACATTATCTGCATCTTCTGTTGGAATTCAACAATAGCCAATCCGCCAATAAAATGAACTTGTTCCGCACGGAGCAGAAGTATTAGCGGTAGTGCTTCGAATATGCCCATGAATGGCACATAAAGGTAAATGCGAAAGCTTTTATGGATATTTCAGCGTTTCATGAGAGAGGCTTGAAAAGTTGTGCAGCGAACATTACTCTCGCTCTCACTTACCGTCATAAGTCTTGTTAGTCCTAAAAATACAAAATAATGAACAAAGATGTCATTTAACGTATGGGCTTAGAGAATTAGTTCAAGTGGCGGGCATTCGGGAGGATGATGCTTCGCACCAACAGTAGAGCCCCTTCAGACTAAACCTTGAGCAAACAATTAACCAAACTATATACAACAACCATAAGTTTATATGGTTGTTGTATACCGTAAACTATATACAACAACCATAAGTTTATATGGTTGTTGTATACCGTAAACTATATACAACAACCATCTGTGGATAGTTTTGATCTATATGCTACAATGAAAGAAGAAAATTTAAATAACGAAAGCCACGGGTAAGGCGCTACGCGGCGTCTTTTCTTTACTTTTTTTTTCAGCGAAGTTTTGTGCAGCCACTTTCTGCATTGAATTTGCAGTTCAAGCGCTGTGGCTGGAGTTGTCCATGTGTGTATTCCATGAAATTTCGGCATGCAAAAACTCAAGAAATAAGGCACGCATATGTGGCAGTTTTCAGCCTCGCAACAATAGTCACCAGTTATCCTGGTGCCTTTCTTTGCGTTCCTGCCGTGCAGGCTTGGTCCTTTAAGGTCATCAAGTGCTTGCATGCTTTGGGTGTAAGTAGTTTCCGCTGGCAGATAGGTAGGAAGCTCGTAGTTTCAGAAAAGGGACATGCTTGAATAAAGGCAGACAAATTGCGAATATACTTGCACGACATGAAAGGTGCCCCTAGCAAGGTGTAAAGTTACGCGTAATATTACTAGTGCTATAGAGTCGCTAATTATATCACTTTATAACGGCAAGCGTAATTGATGACCACAGTGACGAGCCCTACGAAAAATTGAATATTTCGAAAACAAATAAAAAATTGCGCTGATGATGCCACCTGGCACAGTGCTTGCCGCAGTGATGGTACAAGCTAATATTGTGTGCAATAAGCACTTATCTTTTGTAGCATTTGTACATTTGTTTATCAAAACCGCGGAATATTTGCGACAACAAGCCAGTACAAACGCAAGCCAACTAGCCCAGCTCTCCCATTCGTAGCAGGTCTGCCTCTTGCAGAGGTATGAGAGCAGGTATACTAATGAAAATGAATGTTCATGCTTGTTGACTTTGTTATTGCAGTTACTTAAATTGCAGCAAATCATTCACACGAACAGTCATGGTGACCTTTAGGAAAACGCAGCTCATATAGGGAGCGAAGCTATGAAATCTTGTGGTAACATGTCCACTGCTTAAAAAAAAAAAACCTTGCGCCGTTCACCCAGCCGGGCTAGCACCAAGAAGCAGCAGCCTCAAAGGCACAACCACGGACAGTGTTAGCCTTAGAAGATTCTGCGACTTTCTTGCCCGACGTGGCGAAAGCCGAATACGAGCGACAATTAACCGTGGTCACCTCCACCAGGCTTGCACATTAGTCTCTGGCGATGTAGTTCCCATATTCTTTCTGACGGGCGGTGGTTCGGCTTTACCTAGTATCTGCTAAGGAGACGACATTGGGTCCCTCTGACCGACCAGTTTGTTTCTTAAGCTTTGCACGGAGCCCCGCCGCGGTGGTCTAGTGACTAAAGTACTCGGCTGCTGAACCACAGGTCGCGGGCTCAAATCCCGGCTGCGGTTGCTGCATTTCCGATGGAGGCGAGGCGGAAATGTTCTGGACCCGTGTGCTGAGATTTGGGTGCACGTTAAAGAACCGCAGGTGGTCGAAATAACCGGAGCCCTCCACTACGGCGTCTCTCATAATCACATGGTGGTTTTAGAACGTTAAACCCCACATATCAATCAAAGCGTTGCACGGATATACTTTCCCCTTCTGAAAGAAAAATAAATTGTGTTATAATCTTTCTTTTCTCTTTCGTTGAAAGTTTAAGCCTATAGCTGTCATGCCGCTGCGCAAGGTAGCTAAATTTGTGGCTGATGGCCCGCAGTCTAATTGCCGTGCCAAATTTTTGAGCTACCCGGATGTTGGGGAAAATGCACCTTCTGCCGTAAAAGGCACTCTAAGGTACACAAATAAAAAGCTGTGAGATGTAAGTGTCAAGAACATCAGCGTAACGTCTGCTATTATGGTTATTTGCGCGTCTGATAAATAGAGTGAACAAAAATCTAGAAGATGTCTATGAGGCATGAGAACATAGTCGCAATGCAGATGCTGAACAAATTAGGAATGCGTAGTTTTGAAATGTGACAAGTCACATAGCCGGGTCCAATCGTTACACAGATGATTTAAAATATAATCTAGATGGCGTGCCCATTCAGATGTTTTTACCAGAATGGCAAACGCGAAAGCGTGATCTAGGCGACATGGTGCATTTCACACGTTTGAACATGAAGGAATGTGTAGACGAGGATGACCGTCTAAAGAATCCAAAGTAACTTCCTCGACACGAAAGTGAAAGTCATTTGGAATAACAATAAAAACGTCGCCATTCTCGCACTTATCAAGCTGCGTATGCAAGAATTTTTCGGAGACCAGCGACACTAGCCGTATAAGCCCGGCTAAGCTCTTCTAAAGACTTTCCTCGTGCCCTGTAGTTATTGTGTAAACCAAGGCGGTTCACCTACCTTAACAATGTAGTGCCGTTTGAAAACAGACACGCTCATGTGTCACTAAAAGTGCAGTGCAGAGAGCTACTAATAGTGTCCCAAAGAAAACTTTTTACAAAAATTTCACAACTACTACTCAAAAGCAGCTGCCGGTGTGTCTACGTATACAGCATTGGCAATGCAAAAAAATTTTGAGGTAAATATCTGGTACGATATTGTTTCGTTGCAAAACGGTGTTATATCGATGAAATGTGAGAGTGGGCGTGCAGTAGGTGCCTTGTACGTATTACTAAATTGAGAGTGAATATTTTTCGGGCTAATATGTTGCGAAGAAGAAACCACTGAGAAAGCATTTTGAGCTCTTGGTACACAATATTTTTGGATTTTTTATGTTTATGATTGCGTAAAATTGATGTGACAGGAAGGACTTACTGATAAAAAATCCCAACGAAAACGGGTTAAGTATTAAAGCTTCATCCATCTGTTTCTCTTATTCTAAAACTTTTTCTGTGTGCTCTGTGTACAATACCCTTCTAAAAGGAGATATTTACGTGTTTCATAGGAGTTGCTAGAAGAATAATTTTCCATTTTGCCGCACTCATAAAAGTCAATGTGGCAATTTTTTTAAAACTAATTATTGATAAAATGTAAATAATTCTTTATTCATGTTTAATCAATAGTACGGCAACATGTTTCACGCAGCATAACAACTTCATTCCGATTGAAATGCAAATATAATTATGGCAAACAGACAATTTACATAGTGGCTATATCATTGGGGAATACATTACTATCCCTAATAAACATTTCCAATGTTCATAAATATTGCCATAAATTGAAATTTTTTTGTTGTGTGTGGTGTTCATTCTTAGGTTTAATTGGTTTGTCCCTTGTCATGTTATTTCTTTTATGTTACTTAAATAACAGTTTTATTTTTAGTTGCTTATACGTGAAGCTAGCATTGTAAGTTCTTTGCATCTGTATCTCTCTCTTTGTAACTTTAAGATATTACTGTTTTTGCTACAGTTGTTGCCAATCATATACTCATGTTTACGTATCATAAGAGGTTCCATTTCAGTCCGTTCTACCGGACATCGTTCTCTATACCCTTCTTGTACATTGTGTTTTGAAACAATAAAACTTGGTTTGATTGTATTTAACATGTGTTCCCGTCATACTTGCGTCGTGTCGGGTCAAGGTTAGCTATGTGCTTATGTTCAGAAAAGTGCTCACAATGCACACAAGGACTACACATAGTCTACATAGATTAGGAGAAGGCACTTCATTCAGTAGAGATATCAGTAGTCATGCGGACATTGCGAAATGAAGACGTCGCGTAAATAAATATCCTGGATGAAATATTCAGCATACCAACTGGCCCCAAAGTGCTCCATAAAGAAAATGACCAAATACTAAAAAAAGTAGGGTGTGAAACAAGGAGATACGACCTGCTCAGTTCAATTCACCGCGTGCTTACAGGAAGTTTACAGAGGCTTAGAAAAGGAAGAGTTAGGAATACGAGTTCATGGGGAGTACCTTCGTATAGCACCCTTTGCTGACGACTTTGCACTGCTGAGTAACTCAGGATACTAATTGCAGTTCATTTATACTAAATCAGACAAGGAGAAATGAAAGGTAGATCCTAACAAAATCAATATTTCAAAATCGAAAGTAATTTGGAACAAACTCGGAAGAGAACAGGACTTCGAGATATATGTATCAGTGAACTTGAAGTTGTGAAAGAGTAAGTGTATATTTAGGGCAAGTAGTAACTGTGAAGCCAAACCACGAGAATGAATTGACTAGAAGAATATGAATGGGGTGGAGCACATTCGGCAAGCATTCTCAAATCGTGAAGGCTAGACTGCCACTATACCTCAAGAAGAAGGTATGTAACAGCTGCCTCTTAGCGGTATCTACCTAAAGAGCAGAAATTTGGAGAATTAAAAAGAGGGTTCAGCATAGGCAGAGGAAGCAGTGGCGAATGACAACAAAAATTATATGTGTAACCTGAAGAGAAAAGAAAAGAGCAGTGTATCAGGGAACTAACGGGTGTTAAGGAAATCATAGTCGAAATCAAAAAGAAGAAATGGTCATGGGCAGGGCCCGTAGCACGATGGCAAGATAACCACTGTTCTTCAAGGGTCACATATTAGATTCTAGGGGAAGGCAGCGGTGAGGGGGAGACAGAAAGTTAGGTGGGCAGATGCGATTAGGAAGTTTCCGCCTATAAAGTGGCAGCAACCAGCACAAGAACGAGTTGACTGGCGCTACATATGAGATGCAGTTGTCCTGCAGTGGGCGTAGTCGGGCTTTTAATTATGATGATGACGATGATATACTTATGACTCATCAATGGAAGTCAGTCTAGGTAGCGCTATCTAAGGCTATCATCCTCGCAAGCCCAAGCGCGATTTTACATGATCAGCTTGACGCTTTTGGTGTGGGTTGCTGTTCTATGTTCAGGCAGCGGTCAATATCTGTTATATGAAACATATACGAATCTTCAACATACTTCTCTGCGTACAATATTTCGGTACAATTAAGGAATCTTTCAAAATTATTTGCCATCTTCACGCTATGTAATACATTCACAATGAAAACTTACGACATGTGGATATAGAAATGAAAAAAAATTAGGCCAGGCACTGACTCCAAGCATGCGCCCGATGTCGTTGCGTATTTCTGCGCTCCGCTTTAACCAGCATTATTCTTTGCAAAAATTTTCCTCTTTCGAAATTTTAAATAGCCTGCACGTGGCTTTGTATAGTTTGATTCACTTAGCGGTTCACTGATCTATGCTTTATGGCAAAGATATATCTCAGGAGATGAAGACGTATTCTGCGCATCAGAGAATGAATTCTGAATTTATGCAGATATTAATCAGTTCATATCTATGAACTTACTCAATATTATCTGCATCATGTGGCTTGCAATGGCAAAACATCCACTATATTTGTACACCAGCAAGTTATGTACACCAGCAAGCACGAGAAATATTCAGAAAGCATACGTGCATACACCGATGGTTCCACGAACCACCAGTGTTCGTCAGGGGCAGTAGTTATCCCAGCAAGAGGTGTTACCATCAGCTTTAGGACTGACCACTCCACGGCACCTACAGCAGCGGAACTAGCTGCTTTGCACGCTGCACTTTGTGTGGTGAATCGCGAACCACCGATACAATGGTCAATTTTCAGCGACTCAAGGGCTGCCCTACAATCTGTGCTCTCAGCACTGCGTCGCGGCCCGTATGAACAGCTTGTTTTCGAAATTCGATGCCTTCTCCACACTTTACTCTAGAAAGGGCATCATGTGACGCTTCAATGGCTGCCAAGTCACTGCGGCATCATAGAGAACGAGCATGCCGATACTGCCGCGTGGGCAGCCCTTGAAGGAACACGAGAAGAAGCCATACCACTTTCGCGGACTGATGCAGCCAGTAATCTTCGACGACTTGCGCGTGAAATCACGTTTTCACTATGGTGACCACCAAGCATCGATACGAATCGTCAACACCACCTGTCCTCTTTGATGGCTCTCCGCATGCCCACTGAACTCGACCGAAGAGAAGCCACCCTTCTTCATCGCTTATGGCTAGGAGTGGCATTTACAAAATCTTACTCTTTTGTCATAGGAATGGCCGACAATGCTCTCTGCGATGCCTGTCATTGCGAAGAGACGCTACACCACATCCTGTGTGACTGCCCATTGTATGAAATCCAGAGACAGTCACTGGCGTCCGCTTTTGTGCGCATCGACAACAGCCAAATGTCTGTGGTTACTATTCTGTCAAGTGCCCGAGAGAAGACATTGCAACAGAAGGCGACGAAAGCTCTGTTGAAATTCCTATGCGACACCGACTTGAACAAGCGACTGTAACAGCAATGTCACACACCTGGAAAGACTAGACTGGACTATGACCGAGTGTGCGCGCGTGTGCTGCCGAATGTGCTGTTTCTCTCTTCTCTCTCTGCTCTCTTTTATCTTCCTCATCTCTCTGCCTTGCGCAGGGTAGCACACCGGCTGCCTATAGGCTGGTTAACCTCCTTGCCTTTTTTTTCCCTCTATTTTTCTTCCTTCCAGCAAGTTATGCAAAATTTCACTCTCAGCACCACATTTATCACATCAGTTTTAGTGGGAAAGCTCCTCAGGGCTTAGGCTTGTCCGGCTCTCGTCGAGAAACCGGCGTCACAGCACCCTGAAAACACCGACATTCGCGCACCTATTGATCAAAGCTTATCACAGTTGTGGCAGAACAATATAAAACACTTAAAATTACAAACCCCTTGCACCAGTCGGTGTCTTAAATTAGATATTACGGGCCTAATGACTGGTATTTCATCGACTATTAATGTTGCGTTGTCACTCAATTTACGATGTATGGTGCAGCGATTGGACGACGTGTGTGAGAAAAAAAATTAACAATACGCTAATATAAATCCTAGTTATCAAATACCTATATGCACAAACTGTTTATTCCAGTAAGCATTCTTGTCGGGTCTCAAAAGGAGGCATGCTCTCACAACACGCGAACACAGCAGATGCGTTTGGTCCAAACCAAACAAATTTCTTTATTTACCAGATTTTTGGTCGACTACACCGTCCGTGGAATAAAATACATAATTAGTAACGAACACGCTGAACACACCGTTATAACCACAACGTACGCAATATGGACTTCACCACGTAGCTTTCCCCACTCGTCATCATTTACTTCGTGGAGATGCGTAGATTTTTTGCCCCTATCTCACACGTGATTATCTATCAGGTTTCACAATGCGCATAGAATGCATCGTCTTGATCTTGAATAACAGGGCGAATTGTTTTGACCTAGAACAAAATCCGGTCTAATAGCACACCACGTAACTATAACGTATCCGTTTCGATTGGGCTATTGCTCGCTGGAAACATTGTTTCGCCATATGGGCGAGGAATGTGGATCGCCTACGATGGCTTCTCAAGGTTCACTGCCCCAGTAGGAAACTGAACTGAGACGACCTCGCACTGGTTGAGCAAACCCGAGGGCAGATTTTAGCGCACTTACACAAGGCCATTATAGTCGGGTATTGGGTAAAGCACAGTTTCGACACAACGTCTCGTTGATTGCTGTGCAGTGGGGTGCATGACAATGTTGTCCATTGCATACTCCTCTTAAGCAATGCTTCAATATAGAAGCTCCCTCCTCCCTCTTATTTCTTCCACCGTGACGTGCTTTCCCAGATACACCAACTAGAACTGTGGATAAAAACTAGTCCAGATTTCTCATGGATTACGCCAGGAAAAAAGCCGCTCTATAACTGCAGCTGCAGAAAGACTGAAAAAAGAATATTTCTATGATTGCGGAACTGCAATCGGTACATTTCAGTAGGATATTTTGAAGGCAATGTTTTTTTTTGAAATTCAGAATGAAGCCATCAAAAACGTGGACGTAATACAAAGTCAATGTGTGCTTGCAACACTTCTCGTAATTTCGTGCACGTTGAATCACTTTTTAATTTAAATGTTCTTTGAGCTCCTCATGCAATTCGAGATGATCCCATCATGAGCCCTTAATTTTCTTAGCATTACGACGGCAGTTGCCTTACACGTTACGGAAAATGCCTTCTACAGAGAATGGGCAGTGAAAAAATTTGACTTGTGAGATGTTTAGAAAAATGGGCTTTTATATCAGTAGGGTACAGTGGGATTTCTCTTTTAGTAAAGTAACGATCACATATTTGTAGGTAGACAAGTCACGAAGGTTTTCACAAAACCTTAAAGAAAGAATCTACCTTTGTGCCTCGCACCATTACAAAGGTATTCACATCCCTTCATAAACTCTGTCTTCGTCTAAGCGAAACTAAGTTATTGTTAATAATAATAATAATAATAATAATAGAAGTAGTAGTAGTAGTACTAATATTATCATGATGAACCTCGAGGTCCGCGGGCTACCTGGTTGTCGTGCAGGAACGAAAGATGGCACGTCCGAGAGGACCGCTATTTATTAGAAACAAAAAGATTAGAAAACAAACCTGATGACTTTGTGCCATCGAGCGAGCGGCAGCTCGTGAGGAGGACTCGTGAGGATGATGGACGACGTCTGCTCCGTTGGTGAAGTGGAACTTACATCTTCCCTGGCCCAACAGGTGGAGTCACTCTAAGGGAGGGAACAGGAGCCAACTTTACCCTCGCGTCCATAATGCAAATATCTTATTCTTGCCATCACTCAAACTTGCCGAGGGCGTTGCTTGGCTGTGATAAGAACTAAGTTTCTTTCATTCAACATTTCAGTGCATTTCGCTTTGCTTTCGGCGATGTTTTTCAGTTCGTCCAGATATTCCCTCTGACAACATTCGCAAAAGCTTTGCAGGTCTTCTTTTCGCTTCTGGAAGAGGCGATTCAGCTGGTATTCGCTTTTATCATCCTTTGGCATTTCGGAAGGTGGCAGAGATGTGATTCTTTGCCCCGCTAGAAAACTTGCTGGGTAAAGTGGGTAGTGCTCGTCAACATCACTGCGAACAAATGTTACAAATTATGAATTCAGCACAGCCTCTACTTCTGGTAAAACCTTGCTGATCACCGTGAAACCCACAAGACTAATCTAAGCGTTTTTCTCAAGCAGTTCTTCACAGAGCGTACTAATCCTTTGTAGAAACCTCTCCGCCAAGAAGCCCTCGTGCACAGGAACTTACACTCAATTTCCGATGCCGAAAACGAGATTGCATCTGGGCGTCGACCAGGCTTCCACAATTATTCAAGCACCCTTTATGTCCTCATAAAGGTTCGGGCGTTGCCTCCATAAATGATTTTACATATTTATCTTTTCTAAATAAATTCTCTGGAGACACAGAGAAAGTTTTCCGTAGTAAAGTCTTCTACCATTTATAGGTGTATCGCCCGAGTGAGAGCACAAGTGAATAGTGCAATATACGCACGCTGGTGTCCGCCTCCTATAATCGATAATGGACCAGCGAAAACAATCTCTGTCACCAGAAAACTTTCAGCCTTCGTACATCTATCACTTGTAAAAAAAGGTGTTTCTTGATGAACTGGTTTTGCTTGCATTTGCTGACATATTAGGCATCGACATATGACTTTGTTGACTAGTTGTCTGGCCTGTATAACCCACAATATTTCATGAAACTGTACAAGCGTATCTCGCACGCCACAATGAAGGACCTTCATATGGGCTTGTGAGATAGTAAGCGTTGTGAAATTTTCTTTTGATAAAAAAGGTCAGAGTTCGAGTTCCGCAGTTCTCGTTCTTGCTGAGTGCACCATCTTGTACACGAATCCATCCATCCTTGCCCCATAAAAGCCATAGATGTAGAATTTGTTTCTGCGCTGTAACAGGTTTGCTTTCCAAAAAGTACGTTATATCATCGCCAGGCGAATTCGAGACCGTACCATTCTA
Source organism: Rhipicephalus microplus (assembly GCF_043290135.1). Taxonomy (NCBI): domain Eukaryota; kingdom Metazoa; phylum Arthropoda; class Arachnida; order Ixodida; family Ixodidae; genus Rhipicephalus; species Rhipicephalus microplus. The sequence continues at coordinate 142,126,565 of NC_134700.1, read as the reverse complement.
TGGTCACTGCATCGTACCTTGCCAATCACTTCCACATCCTGCACGATTCCAGGGTGTGCACTCATTATAAAGTCTATTTCGTTCTTATTTTCGCCATTAGGGCTCCTCCATGTCCACTTGCGGTTTTCTCGTTTTCGGTAGAAGGTATTCAAAATCCGTAAATTATTGTGTTCTGCAAATTCTACTAGTAGCTCTCCTCTGGCGTTTCTAGTACCGATGCCATAATCTCCTACTGCCTGGTCTCCAGCCTGCTTCTTCCCTACCTTTGCATTAAAGTCGCCCATCACTATAGTATACTGTGTTTTTACCTTACTCATTGCCGATTCCACGTCTTCATAGAAGCTTTCAACTGAAGCGTCATCATGGCTGGATGTAGGCGCGTAAGCCTGTACTACCTTCATCTTGTATCTTTTATTCAGTTTAATTACGATACCTATCACCCTTTCATTAATGCTATAGTATTCCTCTATGTTGCCAGCTATGTTTCTGTGAATGAGGAACCCCACTCCCAGTTCTCTTCTGTCTGCCAAGCCCCTGTAGCAAAGGACGTGCCCATTCTGTAGCACCGTATAGGCCTCATCTGTCCTCCTAACCTCACTGAGCCCTATTATATCCCATTTAACACCCTCTAGCTCCTCGAATAGTACAGCTAGACTTCCCTCACTAGATAAGGTTCTAGCGTTAAACGTTGCCAAGTTCAGGTTCCAATGGCGGCCTGTCCGGATCCAGAGATTCTTAGCACCCTCTGCTGCGTTGAAGATCTGACCGCCGCCGTGGTCAGTTGCTTCGCAGCTGCTGGGGACTGAGGGCCGTGAGTTATTTGACGTAGACTTGAAGAAGGAACGACAGAACTTGATACGCAAGAAGCCAATCAATCAGCTAGCACTGAGAGGGAAAGTACAGGAATTCAGAGTGTCACTGCAGAACAGGTACTCGGCTCTCAGTGAGGAAACCAACCTTAGCGTAGATACAATGAATGATAATCTGACGAGTATCATTATGGAGTGTGCAGTGGAAGTTGGAGGCAGGGTAGTTAGACAGGACACTGGCAAGCTTTCACAGGAAACGAAGAACCTAATTAAGAAGCGTCAAATCATGAAAGTGTCAAGTACAACAGACAAAATAGAACTGGCAGAGCTTTCGAAGTTGATTAATAGACGTAAAGTATGCGATGTAAGAAGGTATAACATGGAGAGAATTGAACACGCTCTGAAAAACGGAGGAAGTGTCAAAGCATTGAAGAGGAAACTTGGGATAGGCAAAAGTCGGATGTATGCACTAAGGGACAAAGAAGGCAAAATAACTACCAATATGGATAGGATAGTTAAGATAGCGGAGGAGTTTTACAGGGATCTGTACAGTAGCCGAGACAACCACGACCTTAATACTATAAGAACTAGCAGTAACCCAGATTACACCCCACCAGTAATGATAGAAGAAGTCAGAAAAGCTTTGGAGAGCATGCAAAGGGGCAAAGCTGCTGGTGATGATCAGGTAACATCAGATCTGCTGAAAGATGGAGGACAGATTGTGTTAGAAAAACTAGCCACCCTGTTTACGAGGTGTCTCCTGGCGGGAAGAGTACCAGAGTCTTGGAAGAACGCTAACATCATCTTAATACATAAGAAAGGAGATGACAAGGACTTGAAGAATTACAGGCCGATCAGCTTGCTCTCTGTAGTATACAAGCTATTTACAAAGGTAATTGCTAACAGAGTAAAGAAAACATTAGAATTCAATCAACCAAAGGAACAAGCAGGATTTCGAACAGGCTACTCAACAATTGACCACATTCATACTATCAATCAGGTAATAGAGAAATGCTCAGAGTATAACCAACCACTATACATAGCCTTCATAGATTACGAGAAGGCGTTTGATTCAGTAGAAATATCAGCCGTCATGCAAACACTGCGGAATCAGGGCGTAGATGAAGTATATATAAACATTCTGGAAGAAATCTACAGGGGATCAACTGCTACCATAGTGCTTCATAGAGAAAGCAACAGAATACCAATCAAGAAGGGTGTAAGGCAGGGGGACACAATTTCCCCACTGCTGTTTACCGCGTGCTTACAGGAGGTTTTCAGAAGCCTAGAATGGGAACAGTTAGGGATAAGAGTCAATGGAGAATACCTTAGTAACCTGCGCTTCGCCGATGACATTGCATTGCTGAGTAACTCGGGGGACGAATTGCAACTCATGATTAAGGAGTTAGACAAGGAGAGCAGAAAAGTGGGTCTTAAAATTAATCTGCAGAAAACGAAAGTAATGTACAACAACCTCGGCAAAGAGCAGCGCTTCGAGATAGGTAATAGTGCACTTGAAGTTGTAAAAGACTATGTCTACTTAGGGCAGGTAATAACCGCAGAGCCGAACCACGAGATTGAAGTAACTAGAAGAATAAGAATGGGGTGGAGCACATTCGGCAAGCACTCTCAAATTATGACAGGTAGATTGCCACTATCCCTCAAGAGGAAGGTATATAACAGCTGTATCTTGCCGGTACTTAGCTACGGAACAGAAACCTGGAGACTTACAAAGAGGGTTCAGCTTAAATTGAGGACGACGCAGCGAGCAATGGAAAGAAAAATGGTAGGTGTAACCTTAAGAGACAAGAAGAGAGCAGAGTGGATTAGGGAACAAACGGGGGTTAAGGATATCATAGCTGAAATCAAGAAGAAGAAATGGACATGGGCAGGGCATGTAGCGCGTAGACAGGATAACCGCTGGTCATTAAGGGTAACTGACTGGATTCCCAGAGAAGGGAAGCGGGTTAGGGGGAGACAGAAGGTTAGGTGGGCAGATGAGATTAAGAAGTTTGCGGGTATAAATTGGAAGCAGCAAGCACAGGACCGGGTTAACTGGCGGAACATGGGAGAGGCCTTTGTCCTGCAGTGGACGTAGTCAGGCTGATGATGATGATGATGATGATCATCGCCAGACTGCGTCCTTTGCTCTATACGTATCAGAGACCATTCAGCTTGTTGTATTTCTTCAGTCAGAAGCTCCTGGGATGGCATGGTCACACCTTTAGGCTTATTTACGTATCTCAACATCTACGCTGTGACTCGTAGAAGTTTGACGCGAGAGCTGAACCTCTCCGGGTCAATGAGTCATTCTAGTAGCTTTTAGGTGCTGGCAGCATGAGTAAAGGTCATGGTGGCACATTCTTAAACTCCTGTTCGCATTTTCGATAGGAGTCTTCTGGTCACCCTGAGAGATCACTGATTCATTTCGGTCCATTCCAGCACTGTTCTGTCATATGTGGTATTTCCGCTGATACACCTCTTGTCAATAAGTGGTCCGGATTTTTTTCTTTGCCCGGGCAGAAACACCAAATTCAAATCTCGGTTAGTTTTTGGATTTCAGTCACTCGATTTCGGACGAATGTTTTTCATGTCGACGACTCTTTGCAAATATATCAGAGCGTACTTTTTCAGTCTGACCGAATTGCTACTTTCTTGAAGGTTATGTAAGAGTACTTGAAAGATAACAATAAATCCGTGCTGCCAGCAGAGCAGACATCAACTCAAGTCAAGCAGTGGGACCTTTTTGATTGGTGCAGCTCTCGTTTTTGCAAATAAATTTGCATCAGAAGCTTCGCTCTTCAAATCAAACATAGAGTCGTAAGCTACTCTCGATAAGTCAATTCATTAGCGTCGGCAAAAATGTGCAGGTGCGCCTAAAAACTTGGTCTTTGCATTCCCGCTCCCAGAAACCTAGAAACGTGTATGTCTTCAAGGTGCGGACTCCATTTTAATCATGTATTCACCAGATGGGGTGATGATGGTTCATTCATTGATTGATTGATATGTGTGATTTAACGTCCCAAAACCACAATATGATTATGAGAGACGCCGTAGTGGAGGGCTCTGGAAATTTTGACCACCTGGAGCTCTTTAACGTGCAACCAAATCTCAGCACACGGGCCTACAACGTTTCCGCCTCCATCAGAAATGCAGCCGCCGTAGCCAAGATGCGAACCTGTGACCTCCAGGTCACCAGCCGAGTACCTTAGCCACTAGACCAGCGCTGCGGGCAATGATGGTTCATCCTGCTTGAGATTAGCTCACCAGCGATCTTGCAGAAATGTCTTCGTTCTCACAAGAAAGCGAGACGTGAGACCTAAGCGGTCGTAAAACCTTGTTATTGATTGCATATTGAAACGCTTCATGACATCATGTTATGAAATAAAGTGTAAGATGTTCATACGATGGAAACAGAAGATGTAATTATTCGTTTTCCAAAGCATCCCCAGAACTTTCAGTATTCCTGGTGGCTTACAAAGTGGTTGGTCTTGTGTTATGATGGAATGTTGAATACAGGCAGTAACTTCAGGGTCATTGCTTCTTCACTTTCTGATGTTCATAGATGCATCCTTGAATATTCTCACGATCTTTTCATGGATCCTAATAGCGTCTTTTTTGTGTCAGCTTCTATCAGGAGGTCATCCTTGTGAACCTTTCTGAAGCAGGAGAGCCATCATCGTGTATTGGTTCTCTGCGCACCGGAAATGTTGTTACAAGGTAGTCATCAAAAAAAAGAAACTTAAGGTTGTGTCAAAACGCAAGCTCGCCATGCTCCAGATGTCTTGTTATGGCAATGGTCGACTCTCCTCGGGAGAAGTGGCGAACCACAGCAACCGGAGGGAATCTCTGTCCTCTTCATGAAGACTGATCTCAAGGAACGTCTTTTCCACATTCACTGTCATAGCTACCTTGTATCTTCGGAAACGCAGAAGAAGTTTGGCTACATTGTAGTTTAAGTTCGGACCACATTCCAAGTTGTCGTTCGGGGATTCCGCTCCGCGTTTATGTGAGGACACATAAAAAACGATGCAAATTTTTGTTGTAGTTCCGTCTTCTTTGATCACTTCTCGATGCGGCATGTAGCACGGTCGGAGATCACGTGTAAAATTTGAAGCGGAGACTTGTTCTACTGACCTTTTTTCAAGATATACACGCATAGTCCCGTCATATTTTTCCAGAAGGCTACGGTCTTTCCTCAGCTTTCTCATCGAATATTCTAGACGCTTAGTGGCCACAAATAAATTTCCTTCAAGCTCTACAGTTTTCTTCCAAGGAAGCCCAACTTCAAAACGACCATCTGTTCTAGTTATATTTTGCTAGAATTTTTGTAGCGTCTGTTCGTCAATTGAGATGCTTTCTTCCTCTTTCACGCTGATACTTTCAAGATTTGAAAATTGCGTAAGTGTATCTGAAACCATGCTTTTTTCAAGGCAGGTTCGAAGTTCTATGGCGGTTGAGCAGTGAATTATTTTTCCTCAGAAAAGTAGTGGACCTTGAAGAGCCCATCTCAAAATATTGTGCACAGCCTTTAGCTCTTTTCATCGGTCGCACACGCTTCTCACGTCACCAGTCACGAAACACCAGTAGTAGTCTGAATCGACAAGCAAAGTATTAGAGTTGTTTTTTGCTTCCTTGTGACAAATGGTCTGCGTGTCCAATCTAATTTCTTTTATCTTGTTTGTGACTTTATTGTCTGAAGTTGGAATGTGCTCGCTACAGATGTCCTTCAGTTCTAAATCTTCAATAACATTAGGCTCCTCCGTATGTTCTTCGAAAATGCGCAGGCCCACACTTCTCATAGTTTTCTGCGTCTGGCGACCTCTGAATACCTCTACGGTCATAGTTTTTACTTGCAACAACTAGCAGCCAAGTGGGCGAGGTGTTTCGATGGTGATGAAGCTCCGCTGACTTCCTTTGTCAAAACGTATTCTGTAGTTCCTTGATGATGCCTTCCTTGCTACTCTCGCTGTCAAAAATTCCAATAATATAACAGGGCTTCCTTGTTCCGACGGGAGGTTGACTGCTGTCACTATGGTTTTTTATGCCTTCTTCCGGAAGTCTGGGTCACGCATGGATGTTACATGTTGTCGAGAACATCTTTCGCATTTTTGCTTTCCTCTACAATCCCCTGCCATATGCCTTTGCTTGAAACATAGAAAACATCGCCCTGTCTTGCTGGCCATTTTTTTTTCAGACAACCTCATTTTGCTGTCGCAAACCTCAGCCCGATGCTTTGATGATTCAAAAAAGAGGCATAGGTCGGACTTGCAACACACTTTGTAGAGACGCTGTTGGTGACATAGTATGATCCCAGCTTGTCTTGACATTTTTCCAGTTTTCTGCCGGATTTCTGGCCTTATTGTTAGCGCATATGTGGTCAGCGTTTTTCGGCAGCGCAGCTGTTGTCGGAGAAAGTCCAGAAGATCTTGTAGCTCTCCCTCAATTTTGGTGGTCATGTCATCCGAGTCCCTTTGCGCTTGCATCGTGAGTACCACAGCGATTGTTGTCGTTGTCTTGTGGCTCTCATCAAACTTCAGGGCCAAGTCTGATGGCATGATACGTAAAAGGATCTCCCGTGGCATGGAGGAGTAGGTTAACGGTTTTGTTTCAAGCGCTTTCAGACTCCTTACGCGGACTTGAACTTCGTTATAGAGCTCTCGAAGTTTGGTGGTGCTTGAAGACAACAGAACTGGCTGGAGATCTAAGAGGCTTCGAAGTTATGATGCTCACGGTAATCTTCTCGTTTCCGAAGCGTCTCTTGAGAATATTCACTGCATCTTCATAGCACTCGCCGCATGCTTGAAATCTGGATATGACTGCGGCGGCAGGTTCAGTGACAAGTGTGCTAGAATAAGTATGCTAGACAAGTGTGCTAGAAGTGTGCAATCTCCAAGCCACCGGCGTTCTGTGGACAACGTCTCTATAGAACTCTTTCTCCGTCAAACTCACTGCCAGCTGAAAACACGTTCAAGCGACCTTGTGCCATTCTTGCGATAGCCCGTTCTGAAGCTCGGCTTTCTCCTGAAGGTGAAAAAACAAAAAGTCGGCCTCGTTTGGGCCAATGATAATGTCGGCTCATTCTGTTTCTCAAAAGCCACATCGGCCGCAACGGCGAAACACCAGTTTTGTTTCAAAGCTGAGCAGGGATACCACTGCTATTGACATAGAAATACACAATTTCAATGAATCCCTCGTCCATGTCTTTCCGGCGCCTTCAGGCCATGTTTGAGACCTATTCTTCTTTCTACAACGACGTTGGCGAGGAAACATTACAACGATTTACTGGCCTTTAGAGGTGGCCTCTGGGATGCCCCTTGAAGCCTTTCAGTGGGGGGCTGCACGATGACATGCTTCATTCCTCTGAGCTAGGATCTAGTGTCAAATGCACCATGTAGCATGAACATTCTCTACAAGAATGCTGGTGGCCTGCGTACCAAGACAAGAGAGCTTTTTGCTTATGTTCCTTCAACTTATTTTCCTATTATCGCTAATTCTAAAACCTGGCTAGGCCCTGCAATTCCGTCATTTGACTTTTTGCCCCCGATCTTCAGCACCTTTTGAGGCAACCGAGATTTTGGTGCAACCAAACAGAAAGGAGCGGAGTACGGCGGGAAAGGAGTGGAGTTCTTTAAAATGTGTTACAAAGACCTAGAATATTTCGAAGAATCGATCTGGTTTGAAATCAGCTAGGAGCGCCTAGAGAATTTATTGATAGGGTGTTCCTATTTACCACTCAGCATATCTCCTGCCTCATTTAATGATGTCATGTCTTTCATTGAACACGCTATTTTGGCTCAAAGTGTGCACGGATTTATTGTTCTTGCTCAATTTATTGTGTATGGAATATACTGATGAACGCAAACTTTTTCTAATTATAATCACTACATTAAGAAAATATTGGAATATTTCACGTAGAGTGGGACTCAATTATATGCGAAGCACGAATGAGAAATAGTGATATGTCACTCTAAAATTAGCACAATGTTACAAGATAGAGGTAAATGATGCCATACATAACTTCCGTGCCATTAGTATCATGTTTGGATATGTCGTTTACCTTCGTCATTTATTCACGCCACGTAATACCAAATTAAGTATATCTGAAACTAGCGAAATGGCTGTGAACAATCTGTAAGCTAGGTATGTTGTGATGTTCATACATGACACGAATGTCAGGATTATCATGTTTGCACCAGTCGTATCCTTCATCATCCAATAACGTGACGTAACACCAAATTTAGTATATGCGGAGCTAGCAAAACGGCCGCGAGCGCATCAACAAGGGGCCAATATACTCAATGTAGCACTGACGCACGCGTGCGCTGGGCACAGCGACGTTACTTTAGCAAAACGTGAGCACTCTATAGTCTGACGCCAGGCACGACAAGCGTCTTTCGGCGTGGCCCGATGCAACCGGCGCGAAATGTGACATGCTGCATTCGCGTCGGTGTGTTACCCAGACAACACTGCGTCTCCGTCTTTTGGTGACGGAGGGACGCCGGACGCGCTGAAACACGCACGCGTCAAAGCAACGCAGCGCGGCGCACGCCTGCGAGTATATACCGGCGCCTGGGGTGGCAACGCTGGCGTGAGTTGTGACACGACGAAATGAACACCGGCGAGCACGCGCACTGTGTCACGTCGAAATGTATTTGAGCCTTGACTGTGGCATGTAGTCATGTTCTCACATGACACGAATCTTATGATTGTCGTGTTTGCACCAGTCACATACTTTTGTCACCCATTGGCGTCACGTAATACCGAATTTGGCATATGTGAAGCTAGCGAAACGGCCGCGAGCGCATCATTCAGTGTGGCATGTAGTCATGTGGTGATTGTCATTTTTTGGATGTGGTATTTACCTATGTCGTCAATTCGCGTCACGTAATACCGAGTTTGGTACATTTGAAGCAAGCGAAACGGCCACGAGCGCATCATTAAATGTGGCATGTAGTCAAGTTGTGACATGTCACGCATCTCATGTTTATCAGTTTGCAACAGTATCATAGCTTCGTCATCCATTCACGTCCTGTAATACCAAATTTAGTACAGGTTAAGGTAGCGAAACGGCTGCCAGCAGATCATAAGCGTGGGATTAAGTCATTCTGTTGCATGACACACATATCATGATTATCACGTTTGCACCAGGCACATACCTTTGTCATCCATTAACGTACAGTAATACGAAGTTTGGTATATGTGACGCTAGCGAAATGGCCGCAATCGCATCATCATCGTGACATACAGTCATGTTGTTACACACGCATGTCATGATATTCATGTTAGTGTCGGTCACTTGTGTTCGCCATGCAATTATGCCATGTGAACGAAACCACAACAAAAGCTGTTGGACCATGAAATGTAAATTATGACTTTTATGACACACATGTCATGATTTTTATGCTCTGACTAGTCGAATATATTCTTCATACAGTCATGTTGTGCCATACCAAGTTTGGTATTGATAGCATTACCGAAACGGCCAGGAGAGGTAAAAGTCTTAGGCGGATAGATAGATAGATAGATAGATAGATAGATAGATAGATAGATAGATAGATAGATAGATAGATAGATAGATAGATAGATAGATAGATAGATAGATAGATAGATAGATAGATAGATAGATAGATAGATACGCTCGAAGTCGCCGAAGTTTGCTAAGAAACGCTTCGCATTTAAAAAGTACAGCCTGCTCTTGGATTCTCTGGAATCTCATTCTTTACTGCAAAATAACTTAGCCATCAATTCCAAAGACAACGTCTTGAACCTCTGTCTGCCAAACGATAAACCTTTTGAACTAACAGCTCTGACATATCTCTTGTTGGTCCTGACAAATTCCACTTACCACTTGCAATATTATCTGTATGTACTGAAACCACGAGCTACAGCAGTTCAATAAATCCCCGAGATTTGCTTTCACGAGAGGTGACCATACGAGGTTTTATAATTAGTTGTCAGCCGTTCATTGGTCACACGTTAATGACGAAAAAGTGTTAATGACCAAGTTCAGCAGTTTACTGAGCTTGTTTAAACAGAATATGTATATTGGTACCGCAATATACACCTAAACATTGTAACTATACCCACAAGTTCTCTCCTGAGCCTATAAGTACACTTAAGCATAAAAATCATGCGTACAAGAAGGGTGAATGTTACTCATTCTGCAACTGGAAGGAGCAGTTCAGGTTTTTTTGAACTCTCTCTAAACGTCTAATAAAACCGGACCACAGTTCGTATAGTCTATTATTAGAAAAAAATCTTTCTGGCAGGCAAGCTGAGTTTTGGAAATATGTACGCAAACTGTTCAGCTAAAGGGGTGATTCTTCAAGGCTACTGCACTCGAATGCTGTCGAAGTGAAAACTGTCGTGGAATATTTCGCCACCCATTTTTTCCCTGTTAATAGGGCTCAGACTTTAGGACCAAGAGAGGAAAACAGCACAAGGCAGTTAGCCCATCTAGAGGTCTGTCACTTAATAAAACGTCCATTTGCTCTTGCATTAGGCGCTTAAAACGGTCTTCATAGTGTTCACCAGATGATATTACTTCAGCCATACTCATGGCTTATTATAGTATATATGCCCCAGTATTGACTGCAATACTTGATAACTGTCTGTACGCTTCCAAATTTCCCAGTTTGTGAAAAATGCACAAGCTTTTCCAGTATTTAGTTCAGGCTGCAAAACTGCTGTTTTTTTCTAATTATCACACGATGTTTCTACTGTGTACCACATAAAATTGTTTGAGGTTGCTGTTCGCAATAAATTGTATGTTAGCGCGAATTGTTAATTGATTCCTAATAAACACGGGTTTCTCCACGTAAGTGTACACTATAACATTAGTATTTATTCACGAGAGCCTCTTTTTGGCAGAATTGGTGCCTTTTGTTATATCGAGACATTATTGGTCAGCTGTCAGCTCGCAATAGGTTCACCTTTTTTGTGACGCCAAACAGGCTGATAAAAAATTCCGCAGTTGCCGCCATAGTTGCTGGTGGCGATGACCAACACTCTCTCGCTTATTTCAAATATATGCCCAGTCAAGAGAATGGAGGATTGCCGCCGTGGTAGCTCGGTTGGTAGAGCATCGAACATGTTATTCTAAAGTCTCAAGTTCGGTTTCTGTCATGGCAAGTTATCTTTTCATCTACTTTTATTTTTCACATCTACATTGCAATGACGTCTAATAAATTCCCCCATGTTTCTGTTGCAGTAGTATCTGCTAAAACTCTTTATATAAATGATATGTGAGACATTTGCACCTCACAATTCTGCATTTTGCACACTGTTCTTCTGTTTAAAGCTGTCTTTTGTCTTGACCCGAGACCTGCCGCGGTGGTTTAGTGGCTAAGGCACTCGCTTCTCACCCGCAGGTCGTGGCATCGAATCCCGGCTGTGGCGGGTGCACTTTAGATGAAGGCGAAAATGCTATATACCAGCATAGTAAGATTTTGGTGCCCTTAAAAAACCCCGGTGGTCGAAATTTCTGGAGCCCTCCACTGCGGCGTCTCTCATAAACATGTGGTGGTTTTGGCAAGTTAAACCTCACTTGTTTATCTGTCTTGACTCGAGTTTTCAAACTAGGTCATTTCAAATTACTGCAAATCATTATTATAATTTGACTTGCCAGTATACCTTGAAAACGGCGTTGATAAGTGAGCATTCTGATCTAATGACATTTTATGTTTCTGCAAAAAAATGATCTACTTTAATAAATTATTGAACAACTGCACGAATCTTCAGCACCAAGAATAATACAATGCTAGCAGGATGCAGAAACTTTCACAACTATAACGGCAATGACAAAGCCAATGACAGCTATAACGGCTATGAAACGATGCCGAAAGGCGGAAATGTCGTACGGATGCCTGAGTGCAAGACACCCGAATCAATTGTAAATGCTTCGTGACACTGAATAACACTTATTATATTATAAAAAGCAAATCCTGATACGTGAGAGGCTTTTCACGCATGCGGGAGTAAAATATGGTGTACCCATGTGCACCCAACTGAAAGGCACAGTGATGACGCAACATTCAATCGAGGTGAAGCACGACAGCTCTGTCAGCTGGCGCAGATATTGTAACGGGGAGTATTTAATAACTAAACGCCGGGTGGGCTAACATTGCACACCGTATACAAGGATGCAGGACAAGAGGGCAATACAGACTTGGCCCCACAACAACATCATCGTCTTCATTCCTTCTGCGTCATTTCTGCTCCTGTGGGTGAGGTACCTTTCTATACCCGTGATATTACCCCAGGCAGCAAACACCGTCCTGGTGCCTGCTGTTATTAGACGGCGGGTCACTGTGATAGGGCCTCAGGCGAGACACATGCACAATGTCACTTCTGGATGTAACAGTGGGGTTCGTAGTAGGAGAAATTTCAAAGGTGACAGGTGTGACTTGGCTCAGAACTCGGTAAGGCCGAACGTATTGCGATAAAAGTCTCTCGCACAGGCCGACACGACGGCATGGCAGCCACAGAAGCACGAGAGAGCCCGGAGAAAAATTGACACCCCTATGTCGGCTGTTGTAGAGTGACTTGTGCTCTTTGGGACGATGATCCTGGTGCGGGCTACTGTACGTGCGATCAGGGCACGGGAGATGGCATCTTGTACGTACGAAGTGGTGGACGGAAGGTCATGCGCAAGCGTTCACTTATTAAATACTCCCCGTTACAATATTTTGTTTGATGCAGTGCTGTAAAGGGCCACATTCCGGTCTTCCCTTCACAAGCCGTGAATTGTAGATTGGAAGGTGCGAGTTTCGACTCATGTATAATTGGCGCACCTCGGCCACCCTTCGGTCAGGCATAGTGCTCTCCAGCAGCGTAGGCACTGGCTTGCTCGCACAGGGCTGTGAATATTCGAGTGAGCGAGTGAGTGATTAAAAAAAATTAGTTAGCGAATAGGTGTGTGAGGGAATATTTGAAGGTCTAAGGAAATGAATTAACGAATAGGTGAGTGAGGGAATGAATGGATGAGTTGAATAGCGAGTGAATTAATAGGTAACCTCGTGAATCAGTGTTTGGGGTAATGAATGATTTAGCTTGCAGTTAGCATATCAGTAATGGAGTGACAGAGGGAGTGAGTGAGCGAATGAGTCAGTGAGTAAGTAAGCAAGCGTGAGTACCGCTCGATTACTGAGGCGTAAAATATTCTTGATGTGGCTTTTAAAGACGCTCCACGGCTATAGCATGAGAAATGAAAGTGCTAGCGACAATCAAGAATTCATGTCGAGAAGCTATTACTGTATAATGAGGAGTAATCATAGAACCACAACCAGAAAGCCACGCGCAGAAGCTCTTCAAAAGTATGCTTGAATATGTTCTACTACTGGTGCACTTCACTTTTCATAAAGCCTTGAATGAAAGCTTCCAAAATAAGTCAATAGTGGCGCACACGGAAATTTAATTTCAAAACCACGAAAAGTTTCTACTTTATTAGTCTGTCTAGCGCAAAGATCTGATATTGCAGCTGAAAAAATTCTTTTATTGATGAACATTCATTCAGTTTCCTAGGTAAATGTGCCATCTTGAGAGTAGATTAAAACCGGTTGTCTGTAAACTTACTAAAGCGCTATCATATACCATCGCTATTGAACAAAGCAGCGCCTATACTGTGGTCACCGTTTTGTCGGCGCTGTTTCAGTGAGGCGAATGTGCCCTGGAAAAACAAAAGGTACTCTTTATTTCTGCACTGCGCGCTTTTGTTTCTTTGAGGGGGCGATGAGGCAGTGCTTTCGGCGCGGGTGTAGAAGGCTCACTTTAATACAAAAAGTAAAAAAAAAGATTCTGCTTCGTTTAAGTGCCCCTTACAAAAGCATCCTCTCATAGTCTGCTCACTAAAAAAACAGAATAGTAATGGCTGCGTTTTAAAGCAGACGATGTAATGGAGTAAAAACTATGCAATTAGGCTGGCCATAAAAATGAAACTACGTAATAGATCTCGGCTCATTATCGCTTGTGCGTGAAAACGTCAGGGTTGGCATCTTTCCGTGACAAGCTGGAGAAATGTGAGTGTAGTCCAGAGAGAATGAGTTTTAAAAGAGCGAATGTTATCAATGTCTGACATACAAGTAATGTGAAATACCCCCTTAATTCACTTTTCAGGGGCATAGGAAAGTTCATAATTATTTATGAAATAATATTACTAACTTTTTCCTCACGCACGGGCAACGAACCTACTTTCGAGAAAATACCTGTACTTTAACCATCTTGCTGCGAAAAGTGTTTTTTCCAGTAATAAAACGTTTTGAATGTTCCACTGTACTACATGTTTTCTGAAGGCGACTTAGTGCAGCAGGTCTCTGCTTGTTTAAATTGAAACTGACAAAATCATAGGAGAATAGTAGGTCAAATCGAACAACAATTAAGTATACTGTGAAGGGTATTTCGCAGCTTCTTAACTTAGAAGCTCGTAAATAAGAAGTGCTTTCTTATATACCTTACAAGGAATTTGGGTAAGAAAGCTATCGAGAAAAAAAGAGCGTTTATTTGGATGCAGATATCGTAAATATAAAAGGTCTCTCCAACATCAGCGGATTAAAGGAAATGTGTCTGATAATCATGTCAGTTTTAAACATTTTTAGAACACGATCATTTTTACTCCCAATGGGAAAGATGCCAGTGTGCCAGAATGCAACTGCACCGGTACTTTGCATATGAACCTTCACTAGAAGCTTGCCTGGTTGGGATAGAAAACCGGGAAAAAGAGAAAAAGCTTCAATCATAGGTTATTTTAGAAAACCTGATGTTTCGAAGCAAGACCTGCTTTTTCTTCAGGGGTAAGGCTTGGTTACTGTTTTTTTTAATGCTTTGCGTTTTTTTTTCAGAGAAGGCGAATGTATAGATTCGCTAAAATCAAATGTATTCACTTTCAAATCACCTCGTTTTCATTTTTACGGACAGAGAGAGTCAGTTCAGTTTACCAATACTATATTGGTAATTCGTTGTTTCTGTTATTTGGTAAATCAATTGCAAAAAAAATTGGCCAGATCAGCTCGCGCATTCTGGCAGTAACGTTTGTAGGTGAAACGTGCTTAGCAATGCTCAGGACGCACAATTAATTAAAAACGCTGAATTTTTTACCAAAATATTTTATCAACACAGTCCGCTGCATAATTTGTCCGTGCGGGCTCGAAAACGTAGTAAGTCTCGCGAATGTCTTCAAGACACCCGACGTCTGACATGGTTGCGAAATGATCGTCATCAATCCCGAGATTTGTATCTCGTGAAAATCACCAAAGAAAAAGTCGAGAAGGGGGGTCTTTATGCTTTATTTAAATGGTTACAGAATGAGTACTTTTATTTTCCTTCCGCTGTAAACTCCATCTATCTGTTCTTCAGTTTGTATTTTATCTGTTGAAATCTATGCTTTCCATGTTGACTTTTAAGCTTGTTTTGGTGATGACCATTGTTTTCCTGTGTATTCTGTTCACAGTATTCCTCCCTCTCACTTTAGTACATTGACACTTTATCCAGGTTATGTGAAAGTGATCTGAAAATGATATCTGAAAAGATATCATTTACTATATTTTCATATATTCTTCAGGCTGGCAATTTCAGGCTGGCAATCAGGCTGGCAATTTCTTTTTTGCACTTTTGAAGTGCCTAGAGAGCAGGCAATTTTGGTTTGATAAATTTTCGAAGATTATATGCTCTTTAGTTTCATTTTTGTCATTCTGCACCTGCACGACCACCTAGTTACTGATCGTTTCCATTGCCCCGTTATAAATACGGCTAGATCATTTGACCCCGTCGATGTGCTCATCAAGGAGAATATATTCGTGACTGCCCTGCGGGAGTGCCTCTAACAGATGCCGATGCCCACAGAACTCTCTAATAATATGAACGCAGAGGAGAAAAATTGTAAATACATTGCACCAAAAAGGTCTTGGAGATAACACGCAGATATAATGGCAAAGCTATAGCTGCGAATATACAGTAAAAAACACACATGTGGGTGCTTACGAATCATACCTTTCTTTTTGATACTTCTGCATGCCTGTTACCCCTTTTTTTCAACAACCGAAAAAGTGAACAGCTGTTCGAAGTTATAAGAACAGAATGAACGGAATCTGTAATACAGTCCATGCATGGTACAGCTCCATAGGAACTCAAGGCATAGGTCTCTTTCGATTATTTGGAGTATTATAGACGCATATTTACTGGCGATTTATGTAGCAACTTTTTCGCATATATACAATTTTTACGGTTTTCATGTCTTGTGCTACAAGTATATTTCTATCCGTTCGTTCCATTCTATGCAACATATGCTCTTTTGGAAAATCCCAATAGTAAAAAAGAGTTATTCAAACGTTTATATTAAACATCGTAGTTAAGCTGCCTTCTCTCAGTTAATAATATAAACTTGTGATATAGCTGTAGCTACACAAAACTTACTGCCGTAAAACGAATAAGAATGAGCAGCAGGGATATTCAGAAGTTTTTTCATTTGGTTGCATTAAAATGAGGCTAGATTCTTGAATACAATATGCAGGCACTCAATAATGAAACACAATACTATTTATTCAGCAGCGCCATAGCAGATATAGCGCTAGTTCTCTGAAATTATTGCTAGCATCACGTCAGGTTAGTAGCCAGGCTTTACAGCGGCGCATTCGCTATGGCAAGTAGGAACAGGGTTTTTTACGCGAACCCTCAATGAATAGAAAATTGTGTGCGTGTATTTCAAGCGGGCTGATATAGTACCACAGAGGCGAATAAAGAAGGCGTGCGCACCGACAGTCATTTGTAGTGCTTATTCTACACTGAAGCGAAATTATTTTTTTAGATCTCCACTTTTGCCTGAAAAACCAGATACCTTTATATTTTCGCTAATAAACTAATATAGGTGTGATTTTCGTGCCACTGTAATTGTACAAATAGGCATAATGAACTCACTTCGCGACCATATTCAAGTAACGCACACTAAATAGGCCCTGATGGCCTCACTGTTGTAATCAATAGTTGTATGCAAGGTAAGCAAGGTTTCGATCTATCAACGAAGTTAACTCTTCAAATGCAGTACACAACTTAAGGTTGCTGGTTCTTCCTCTCGTAGACCCATGCGTGTAGTGTGTGGACCCCGTTTCGAAATCAATACGCAAATGCTCCACAAGCAATATAAAAAACGTACGAAGTGTATTCCATTACATAAGACCATACTTGAAGACAGCACAAAGACACAGGTCAAAGAACAAGGATTCATCTTCACCTGCAGCCGGGAGTGAAGTGATACCAAGATCAGCCTTGTCAGCTGAAAGAAGTGGAATTGACAAATCATCTCAAAGTACGTCCAGCGAGTGGAGAGGCTGTAGCTATACATAAGTAATAAAGAATAAATGAGGCTGATGTGAGCCAGCAAACATGTGCATAAGCGTAGATGTTTCTGCTGCTGTCTTTTTAACCAACCGGTGCCGTGTATATGAGTTTCGCTCCAGAATAACTTTACCTTCCCCTCCAAGTGAAATTTGGCTTAGTGTACTTATTACATGTTTTTTAGAAGACAGATTTCAGACCTCCTATGAGCCGACTTGTCACGCCCCACGTCTAACTATATATTCTGACCAAATCTTACCTAAAAATGGTGGATGTTACCCGTGTGACCTCAGTAAGCCATTAATAAGCGCTTCTACAATTGTTAAAATGGTACTTTTCAGGAAAATAAGACATACAATCCCCAATTGGTATCACTTGCAGATGCCTTTTCAGTAGACAGGGTTGCGTATTTATTGTAGATGAGTAGAGAGTTTCAGGGCACTGATCTTTACAAAAAATTCATATATTCACACGTAAAAAGTGCGGCACAAGAGAATAGCCCAAACTGATATGTCACTTTTTTTAACCTGCTAGGGGATATATGGCGCATCAAAATGAAGGTTGACTCTAGCCCTCCTAGTGCTTGAAGGAAGGTTTATCTTTCTTACTCAGCCTGGAGAGAAAGATTGAACAAAGCTTTCTATCTTTCAACTAAACATGAAGGTTTACCCAGAATTCTGAAACAGTATTGGCTTATGTTGTGAACGGTAAGTATGCGCCCAAAAAACAATCAGCTGCACAGAACCAGAAAAACAATCACGTAGTGGGCCGCATTGCCCTGAACCCATGATTCCGTGTCAAGATGGTTAATGACCCACGATGACCTCGTCCCTCAACGCTTTCACTGGTGCCTTATGCAACACGCTGAGCTTCCAGGCTATCACGTAAAGCAGTCGCTCAACACCACCGAGTGATGCTTTCTCGTTTTCTATCTGGCGCTTCTGACAAGCGTGCTTATGGGATTCTCGGTGAGTGAAGATAGGCGAATATAGGAGGTCGTTACCCACATAAGGAACCGTGGGTACCCCGTACTGTCATCTTTTGCACTTGATGCCCTGTGGAGATAGCACTAACCGCTCTTTTTGGTGTACCATTATATTTTCTGCAAGGACAATAGTGTAATCACGGCAGTGATATGGATCATTAAAAAAACCACAAAAAGCTTTGAAATCTAGTTTAACAATACGTCTGTTGACTAGTAAGGAAGTTAATATTTAGGGTTCGTTTTCCTTGTTAGACGCTATATTAATGAGATCTAACAGACAATCATGCCAGAAAAGTATAGGGGAAGTTAACTAGTAGAGTTATATGTATAGTAAATGTGATGAAAAAAAAGTGGATGAAAAGGAAACTGGCCATGCGCAGAGATCAAACCTGCTACCTTCGAATAGCGCGTCCGAGGCTCTACCAACTGAGTTACAACGGCGACCGTTTCCGGTCTACTGTATGAGATATATAGGAGAAATAAACAAAGAAGCGTCAGTCAGCGGCCCAAGTAGCCATGACGGTGAGTGTGGAACACTCCTTATTTGCCTGGTCGGCGTCACGGAGCAATCGGTAAGCGGCATTGCCAATATTGTCACTCGCATTGTGATTCCCTCAAGTATTTAAAAATGAAGTTTTTCAGCATAACACGTTTCAAGGAACACAGGATCTGACGTTCTATAGATGACTTACAGCAAATATCCACGCACTCAATAAATTGAGGCATCTAAACACGGTTACAAGTGAAGTAATATGCAGATAGAATAGACGTGTGTTGTATGTAATGTTTTTTTTTTCTGATCCGTGTGGGTGAGTCAGTAAACGCAGTCTTCTTTCTTGCATTACGAGCTTTTATTAAGCTATCTAAGGATTTGTTGTTCCACTATACATCGGTTATTTTGTTTGTCTTACCATCATGGTTACAAATCATGCACAACGTCCACCTTGCTTTAGGTGCTGTTTTTTCTGGTGCTAATAATTAGAATAAATATTTATTTTATAGATAAAGCATTTCGTAACTGACGCGTTCAATAAATAGGTAAAGGGGATGGTGAAGTCATCTACTGAAGATGATGTGCCCACTTTTTTTTTCGCAAGTATGTGAGGACGTATTGTTATTATCGTGTTTTATAGGCTTATTGCTTTTTCGTCCTGCCCCTAAGTATTTCATGATGTTATATCATTTTCCACACTCTGGAGTTCCATATATTTATTTTCCGTTGACTGTAGCTATAACGGCTTTACTCCAGAGTTAGTAGAGATTCTTCCAATGTAAACACAGACCGCTGTTCCCGAAGGATTGACGTCACCTCTACTACTTTCACTAAACATCGATTGCAAACATGTATAATAGAACGTGAAGACAAACAACGATGCTGGGACGTCAGTGAAAATTCATGAATTTATACAGTGTCTCGCGCATTTCGCAGCTAGCAACGTACACGATCAATAAACTTATGCACCTGCCTGCTGTCGGGCCCTTTGCACCTCGGCTTAGCCCGTCTTCGTTCCTGTACGGCTAGCTAACACGGTCGTTCGCTTAATAGATACAAGCGCCTATGCTACTAATCTATCTCTTCCGAAGATAGAATAACCCCAGACCTTCAAGGACCCTTGCGGCTGTCGGAAATGTGCCCCAATGACGTTGCCAACATGCACAGACTGTCAGGTGAAAGCAAGGGCATAGAAAAGATGTAGGCGGAAGAGATTTTGCCAGAGGGGTGCCTTTACAGGACTTCAGTCATCCTGTTATCTAAGTCAGAGGGGACGGCCAACGCAGACATATTGCGCGGTGTCTGTTTACCTTGTATTCCTACTCGTCAGCAAACCAACCAACACTGCACGCACGCTGGCAAGCACTCTTTCTTCCTCGATCGCCATATAGCCCCACTGATTCAGCAAACTGTACAGTCGCTTTTGCTGCTGGGTATAGTACTTGGGTGGCATATTTTATGGCAAAGAGTATTGCACAGAGTTGGCAGGATTCACAAGCTGCTTCACTCCTGGCTGAATTCGACAGTGAGTGAAACGTGAGCACGCTTGCACAACACGCTTATTTTGTGGGTAATGAAAGACCCACTTTTTCCGGTGCAGTACATTATGAATAATGTAAGCGTCAAGCAACCCTCTTCAATATACGAAAAAAGTAATCACCGCATAAATGAAACATCAATGATATTTAACGAATTTCATGCTACTCGTACGCTAACTGCCAGCAGCCACGTGAAAAGTTGACAGAAATATATTGTTTCATGTGTCAAATTTATTTTTACAGGTTGCCTAAACCTGTGTCACTGTACCGCCAAACACGGGATGCTGCAGATTCAATTCCTTGGGAGGACAGCTTTATTCAGGCAGGCGCGCTATGCAAAGCAGCCTGTGTATGAGCTATTCACGTTAGGCGTTTCAAAATAATTTAGGATTCTTCTATTCTTGAGTTCGTACTTAACGATGAGATTGCAACATGCTAAATCACTAAATAAATACGGTGTTACATTCCTGACATACAAATGTGTGTACTAGAGGCGGAATAAATTGTATTATTGCCAAATCAGTATTCCCGATCCTAATTGGCGCATTAAATGTTGCCAAATTCGCTGACGACAATAAAAGATACAGGCTGTTATGAAATCTATAAAAGAGAAGCACAGTGATAACGTGTGTCTACACATCAGGTACGTATGTGAAGGCGCTTATGTCTCGTCTCTTTATAATACCCAGCTTGCCTTGGAACATCGCTCAGACGAATTGTATATGCAATCCAACCCATTTATAAGAATATCGGGTAAAGAATATATTGGTTTAAGCAATGAGTAGCTGCTGCACCATAACGTTTATGTTTCACACGATATATTAGCTCACCTAAATCAGTGTCCCTATGAGGCATCGTCGGTCATAAGCATTATGTCTGGTTGTTGGTATCTGTACGGAAGGGTAATCAAACACAAGATTCTTAAGAAATTTCAGTAATAGCTTCAGACTTGGAAGATTTTAAGCGTCACGAAACTTCAGACGTTGTTATGTGTTGGTGAATGAAGAATTCGGTGGCTTCACAAACAGGACTTAGTAGTCATGACCTCAAAAGTGTCACAATCTCGTCGCGTACGTCGTGAAACATTTCCTCCAGGCAGTCGCAAATACCCGCAGTACAGACATCGCGTGTCGTAAGTAAGCGCTTCGGTGCAGTCATCATCCAGCTATCGCTTTTTGATCAACGTCAGGATATACATACCTTCATAAGCCCCATTCCCAATTTGGAATACACGTGCATGATTTTTAAACTTTAGCTCATCGGTAATGGTTTTCAGAATGCGTTAGTTCATCAGCATACTTCCTAGCTGTTGCTGATTATCCACCCATTGCCTAAATGTGACGCATCCACTTTTTTTCAGCACATTCAAGACCTAGAAACTAAACTTCTAGCATATTCCACGCGTAATAGATTCCAGTATGTTGACCCTATAAGAGTATTAAATTTTGTCTTTAGAGAGTGAACTTTACTGAAAGAAATAGGGGCCTTGTTACAACAAAACAAAGGACATAAAATATACTGGTACGAATAAATTTCTCCAATATGAACCCTCTCTTAACTCCAGTATGAACCTTCTTTCATGCGTAATACTCAATTTAATTGCTAGGGAAATTCAATGACAATAAAAACCACGTTTCTCAAGATTGTAACCGACATGGCCTTCACGAGTTTTCAGAGTATGTCCCAATCGAAGGTTGCCTCTTATTCAAGATAAAAACTTCGCACCTGTCGATTGCTTCATTCTGATAAGGCTGGTGACGATGACATAACAAAGACTGAAAGTCACCAGGAACGAATTAAAACAAGATTTACTACTGCAAAGTCAGATATCTCAGCCACTTCACAAATAGTGAGATATAAAAATTGGTAGCAAATGGACAGGGTAATTTCGAACGCTTGTCGCTTGAGAGAGCCGAGTTAGATTTTAATTGAGCAGGACGCCTCTTTTTTGTTCTTGCGCTCACGTTCTTATCTTCATAGTAGCTCCACGCTCTTTAGCGCGCAGCCCTTATAAAGGCTACAGATAGCGCCACATAGTAGCCGCCGCACGAAGGCAATCCCACAGGAAGCCGCAATCTTGGCATCTACATCAACGCCCACGCAGCAACAGCAGGAACCACGGAAGGCCGTGTGCTACAAACCAAATCCCGGCCTCAGGGGAATGGCAGCCATGACACTGCCACCCTCTCGCACGCTCTGGCCGAGGTCAAGGTGAAAACCAGATCTTCCTTCTCTCCTGCCACAGCTGTTGCTTCCTCCAAAGGACAACCTTCCTCGCAGCCACACCATCTCCTCTGCTCTTCCAACCTTAGTGGCTGCCGAGCAAATGGCACCCTTCCCGAGTGTACGCGTGCCTCCGAGTAGATCTACGCGGTCTCATCTGAGTCATCTAGAACTCCAAGCAATTGTAGATTTGATTCCGAGTTACTGGGTAGCCCAATTCATCTATCAACCTGTAGAGAAGGTCAACTTTCCTCTCAATGTTGCGAGATCTCTAGACGCTTTCCTCAAAAGTTTCAGTCCCCAACGTGTACGGGTAAACTTCCAACGCAACTTAGTTGCGGTGGACACGCACACCAACACCATTCTAATTGTCCTGCTCCAGGTTGGGACAATCTGCGACATATGGGTCCGGCCCAAGCAACGGGACTTGAACACCTGTGTCTGCAAGACCTACGGGGTGGACCCATTCATCCTCTTCGAGAGCCTAGCCGACAACATTGCCTCATCAGTGACATCTTGGACCGGTTTGCGCAGAGGCAACTGCCTCACCGTCACCATTGCGGGGTCCATGATCCCCTGCCATTTTGGTGCATAAGCAAAGGCGCCCCGCCCATCCACGCCAGCCCCGCTCCCTGCAGCATTTTGGTTGCAGCTGCTTCCGGCATGCAACTTCTACTTGCTCACGAGTCGACCGGTGCCTACACTGCGGCGTCAAGCACTCGCCAGTATCATGTGAAGCGGAACGACCACGTTGCATCAACTATAACGGAAAGCAGCCCGCAATCGAGCTGTGCTACCCTTTCTTGCAGCTCCAGCGCAAAGCCTTGGTCATTATGGCATCATCTGACGGCCCCGTGACCAGCGACGAAGCTGTGGAACAAGCAGGGCAGTGTGGCTGTTTTCAAGGGCCAATGCTTTCTGAATGCGGTCACCGCTGCTGGCAGAACGACCCCCGAAGACGCCCCTCTGCTTACATCGAGTGTTCTCGTCATCTTCAAAAACACGACGACGACATCACCCCCTTCGACGACTCAGCCAGCTTTTGCTGTCGTCACTATGCGCTCTACGGTGGCACAGACACCGTGGGCTTGCTCAATTTTGCGGGCATGTGCCATCGTCGCAAAGAACTCAATAACAACACAACCGGTTTTCTCGAATCCACCAGCCTCTGACGTCTTCTCCGAGAACTCAAAGATGACACCGCCTGCTTCCTCGACTCAGCCAGTTCATAGTGTCTCACTCCCACATTTCCCGCACAGTGATGTTGGGATGACCTTTATAGAGATAGGCAATTATGACGCCACACTTATTTCTTCCTTTTTAGAACCTCTACGGGGTAAAATCACAGAGATACAAAATTCTCCAAAGCCATACTTCGTCCTGGGAGAGAGCAGGGAGGGTCATGACAACCTGTACTGAAGTACCTCATAGCGTGCTCTCTTATCCTCTGTTATAATAATACTGCAAAAGGTCGTACACATTCAGAACAGCTTTTCGAAAAAAAAAACGCGTATAATGCAAGTGATTTGCATGTTCAAACCACCAGTCGAGCATAAAAAGCCGCATTTTTCTTTGCGCATGAAATGATAATAACAAAATCTAAAAAATACTGACACTCAAGACCTGACATTGGAAAATTATTGCACCTTGTGGCCATTTCGGAGCTTGTTGTAGTTCCCTATGAATGGCTGTGTGCAGTGAGGGCGAAATTTTAACGAAAAAACAAAAAAAGAGAAGCCATATAAGGACTGGCTTGCGGCAAATGCCAGCAGTTCAGAAACTAAGAAAACAAAGAAGAAACAAATTTGGCACATGCCAAGAGGCCTAGGGGTGCGCTTTTCTTCTCTTTATTTTGTTCAACATGTGCCTGTCTTGCGACGATGTTCAAGGTAAACTCTGTGGGGTATAACTGCCTTTAGTCGCACGTGCCTTTCGTGAAATGGCCTGTATTCTGCACTTAAATGAAAGGGTAGATTCCTG
This sequence comes from Rhipicephalus microplus, assembly GCF_043290135.1. Lineage (NCBI taxonomy): Eukaryota > Metazoa > Arthropoda > Arachnida > Ixodida > Ixodidae > Rhipicephalus > Rhipicephalus microplus. The sequence goes on along the minus strand of NC_134700.1, from coordinate 142,102,211 downwards.
GCTACGGTCGGAGACAAAAAAAGCACTTGTTATTTATCTTGCTTGTTTTTCCTTGTGCTATTGCCGTGCCTGCGTAATATTTCCAGATCAACACTGGCTTGCACTCTATGAGTGTGACTTCATATTTTGGACTAGAATAAACAAAGCGCAAGGTTTCAAAAGAAAGAAATCATTTCTAGGAAAGCCGAAATAATGATGTTTCACTGTAGGGCGACACCCTAAACAACCACCGCGTGATGCTGCATTTGTTACGGTGCTAGACTGTTGACCTGAAGGTCACAGGTTTGGTCTATGCTGACAAGATCGCACTTCGAAGAAGGTGAATTTCGAGAGGCCTGTGTATTGCGCCACGTACGTGCACATTCCTTTCGGCTCTGGTGTCCTATAAGTTGGACACAAAGAATTTGCGTCAAATGTGACATAATGAAGTAAAAAAATGAAAAAAGTGTCCGAGCTATCGTCCATACACCTTCACAAGCATAGGCAGTAATTTTTTTGTCGTCATCGTCTTTGGAGCTCTGCAAAGAAGAAAACGAAATGGTGGATTGCCATAAGGTTGACCGTCGCCACAACCAAATAATGAAGGACACCTTACTGGTTACTATAACATCAGTTTATTGTATAAGACCTTATATAAAATATGAGATTTGTAAAGTGGGTCTTTCTTAACACTATCTCATCGCCCAAAGCAGCGGACAATCTTCACGTCCTAAATATAGGACTAGGACACCAGGGCTCAGTGGTTTTCAGAACTCGGGAAGCATTCAGGCTAGTGCAGAAGTGTAGCTCTCGTAGAAGCTCCCAATTTCTTGTTATTCTAGTTGAGAAACATGCTAACATCACTTAGATAATATGTAAGGAGTGTCTAATAGCGCGATAGTACGTAATAAATATTATTTTATATAATATGTTGTGGCGTCACAGAGTGGCTTGTGGATAAAAAATCTAGCGGACGCGGCCGTTACGTGTCCTCCAGGTGCTAGAAAGTCATCAGAGCTCACGCCCACCGCCTCACCGGTTGTTGAACGACAAAATATAATAACGATGCGTGATGAAGCTAGAAGAAGACGACGATGAAGAGTAGTAGTTCAGTCAGCTTGCCCTTTCAAACATGAACGCAATTAATTCTGGTGCCGCAAAGCTGGATACGGCAATTTTTTGTGATGTGGGATCTTCATTAGTGTTCAATATGTTGTCGGTGGCCATTCAAGTTCAATGAGGAGCTGTGTATCACGAATGCAGCGATTCGCTATTGAAAAGTTCAGGCGCTGTAACTAATACATTGTTGTTCGATGTTAGTTTCACACCAATAATTTGCACTAACTGGGTTAATTAAATAGAAGTATTCATATTCACCATATTTCACTTTGATAGCTTAAAGCCCGAATGTCCTATATTTAGGACATAGAGCCTTTTTTGTATACTAATGGGATGCTCAGAAAAAATGTCTTCGTTTTCTTCAGGTTGTACTTACACTAAATCAATAAGAAACAAAATATCTACCAGTTAAAAATATTCAGGGCTGAAAATGTTAAAAAAACAACAGGTGCGCGAAACTTTCTGAGCCCCGCAGTCTGGCATGCGTCACAATCGTATCGTATTTTTTGCACGTAAAACACCAGGTGTCATTATTATTAGTAATTTTCTCTCCCGTTATATACAATACTGCATTACTCCTAATGATGGATCTAAATTCACGAGATCTATGGCGGTATTGTCGAACCAACCATGATAGATAGGACCTAAAAACGGGATCGAACACAATCGCGATGATTAGCACATCAATTCAAGTGACGCAGGTTTCATGGAAATACCAGCAACCAGCTATTGATGTTATCAAAATTCAGGAAGAGTGCGTACATTAAACGTTCCCTACAGCCTGTTGTAGGAATCAAAGGCCACTTCGGTGAGCGTGTGTGCCAATTACAGACATTTAAACATAGGCAGTTCAATATCGCCATGAGGTAAAGTCTCTTGTTAAGACTTCCCCAACTTTTATTGTGGCTACCATACCTACTGAAAGCGATCGCCTCACTCCTAAACCATTTGCAATAGCCACAGTCAAGATCGTTTTAGCAAAAATAAGACTTATTTTGTTCCGCAAATGGAAGCTGATGCTTAATATGCAGTAATCCCCTGTCTCACAAAAATATTTTGAAGCTATAGCTGTTTTGTGGACCTGAAGTGCTACCTGCAATACTGTTACTGTGATCGCGGATGGAGACCCGCAGCCTTAGTGCAATCAGAAAACTATGAATGTTTCTGTATATTGGGTAATTGCAATATCTCCCAAATGGCGCTTCCCAAGTACCTAAATAAGAGGCTGTATGGGTTGTGTGCCAAGGACGTAAACGTAATGTCGGTTATTAGGGTTCGCAGCAGGTCCGATCATTAGGCTTAGTGAAAAACAAAGAGCACAAAAAGTATTTTTTAACGAGCATATTGCCGTAGCTCGGGTGTCTAAGAACTTGGGGACGTGATATTCAGAAATGCGACAAGCGGCGTGGCTAGGCTGGATAGTTAAGCAGATAAACTGAACTTTAGAAGATAATGCAGACGACGTGCACATTTGCGACGCTATCCCACGAGCGGCGAAAATGCTATGCAATGTAGGTGGCATGATACATTTCATGCTTACAAACACGCAGGATGACGCGTCCTGAACGGGCCGCCCAAAGACTACTACGTAACTACTTGACGTGAATGAGAGGATCATTAGGCATCTCTAATTAAAATAATTATTCTGGCAGTTATTAGGCTAAGCGAAAATTCACCGAAGACGCATACAACTTGCGGCCTTCGCACTGCTACGTTCTCTGCAAGTGTAAATAGAGTTTATCGTGCACTGAACACTATTACATCAATGAAAACGGTCTTAGTTACTTCATTTAAAGAATTCCGTGCGCGTCATTAAACAACGCCTGGGAAACTGCGTAGAATAGTGTTTAAAAGAGCGTTGTGTTGTGCAAAACGCTTAACAATCGAGAACAATAACATTTTTAAAAAGTATTTGCCTGTGTTTCAGCATGCACCATACTGCCACTGGAATTATGAAATTATGAGGCAGGCGCACAAAAAAAAACAGTTTTGGTTTTAACGGTGAGCGTGGCAAAAGTACTGGCTATAATAAAGGGATGCCAACTCACGGGTGTGCACCAGTTCTTTTATTTACTCGGGGCTAATGATTTGCAAGCACGCAATGCTGTTGGTAATTTCCATAAAATACATGGCAGATCCCACGTACAATAGGAATAGAGGATATGCGAAGCACCTATGAGAAAAGCTGATATGTCACTTTAAAATAATCACAACATTAAGAGGTTGAGGTGAATGATGCCCTACATGACTTCCGTGTATGATTTTCATGTTTGAATGTGTCGTTTACCTTCGTCACCTGTTCGCATCATGTGATACCAAATTTAGTTTATGTGGAGCAAGCAAAGCGGCCACGAGCAGGCTATGATGGTGGTTTGTTGTCATGTTCTTACATGACATGCGTGTAGGATGATCATACTTACACCAATCATATACTTTCATTATCTATTGTCGTCACGTAACACCAAATTTGTTATATGTGTAGCTAGCAAAATGGCCACGAACGCGTCATGAAGGGTCCTATATACCCCAATTTAGCATTGACGCGCGTGCACGCTGAGCGCTGCGACGCTACGTTAGCAAAACGCGAACACTCTATAGTCTGACGCCAGGCGTGACCGGCGCGACCAGCGCCCGTCGGCACGGCCTGACAGCAACCGGCCCGAAATGCGACATGCTGTATTTCATGCCAATGCGTTACCCACATAACGCTGCGTCTCCCTCATTTTGTGACAGAAGGACGCCGGACGTGCTGAAACGCGCATGCGTCAAAGCAACGCAGCGTGGCGCGTGCCGGTGAGTATGAGAAAGCAGCGGTGCCTGTCGTGGCAACGCCGGCGTGACGCACCGAAATGAACGCCGGCAAGAACGCCCAATGTGTCACGTCGAATTGTATTGGCGCCTTGACTGTGGCATAGTCGTGTTACCACATCACACGCAACTCATGATTATCATGTTTGCACCAGTCACACACCTTTGTCATCCATTGACGTCACGCAATACCAAATTTGTCATATGTGAAGCTAGCGAAACGGCCGCGAGCGCATGATGAGCGTGGCATGTAGCCATGTAACAACATGACTACATGCCACGCATGTCATGATTTTCATGTTGAGGTCTGTCGCTTGTGTTCGCCATGCAATGTCGTCATGCCATACCAGTTTTGCAGCATGCCATGTGAACAAAACCACTGCAAGAGCTGCAGGCCATGAAATATAATCCATGACATTCATGACAAACATAACAAAAATCATGTTATGACAAATTAGATATTTCTTCATAGAGTCATGTTATTTCATGCCATATTTGACCAGGCATAACATGAACATCATGTCTTGTATGTGATGAATGTCATGATTTACATTTTTTGGTGCTGCAGCTCGTGTGGTGGTTCCATTCACATGGCATGTTGCAAAACTAGAATGGTATGACATGATTGCATGGCGAACGTATGTGAGAGACCCTATCATTAAAGTCATGACATGCATGTCATGTAGCAACATGACCACATGCCACGCCCATGATGCGCTCGCGGCCGTATCGCTAGTGTCACATATACCGAATAAGATATTACGGTACGTGAATGGATGACAAAGGTATGTGACTGGTGCAAACATGATGATCATGAGATGTGTGTCATGTAAGAACATGACTACGTGCTACGCTCATGATGCGCTCGTCGCCGTTTCGCTAGCTTCACGTGTACCGAACTCGGTATTACGCGACGCGAACGGATGACATCGGTAAATGACACATTCAACTATGATAATCACGACATGCGTGTCATGTAACAACTTGACTACATGCCACACTGATGATGTGCTCGCAGCCGTTTCTCTGGCTTCAGACATGCCAAACTCTGTATTGACTGGTGCGAACCAAATTCGGTATGTGACTGGTGGGAACATGACAATAGTGAGATGCGTGTCATGTGAGAACATGACTACATGCCACAGGCAAGGCGCCAATACATTTCGGCGGGACGCTGTGCGCGTGCTCACCGACGTTTAATTTCATCGCGTCGCGCCGGCGTTGCCACGCCAGTCACCGGTCCTGCCATATACTCGCAGGTACGCGCCGCACTGCGTTGCTTTGACGCATGCATTAAGAGTCGTCTGGACACCGCAGCGACACCGAATGATTTCTTTTGCAGGACAGGCCGCTGCCTTCCGAAGCTTCATCGTCATTGGCGAAGCCTCTATCGTTCCTGTGTAACACCTCTTGACCCCTTCACTCCAAATGCACACAACTTTGCCGGACGCGGTAGTGTATTGGCAATATAAGAGGAAAAGTTAATGCGGCCATGAGCAACAGCCATGGGCGCTCAGTTAATTCGTTGTTAGGGAAGAACGGCCATTTGGGATATTTGGTTAAATTCCTTCGTAATAAGGGTTGCAGTGCCAACACGAAAGTGCTGGAAGAAAGGCAAACAGAAGGTGAGGAATAGATGGCATGGAGGACAACATGAGCGCTGACTAACATACGACGCATTCGTCACCAAACTTCCTAACATGATACGCCTCAACAATTTCATGTGTTAATTTTTCCATATGGCGTACCGGCACAGTCACGGCCTGAAATTGAAACTGGCCCCCGCAACTTCTACAGTGCGATACAGGGTTTGAACTTATCCTTTTGCATAAATCGTTCATGTGCTCTCCCAGCCTTTTATTATGCGCCGTCCAAATTCACTTGTATAACAACGACCACATGGTAAAGGAAACATGTAGACAACACCCACTGTGCATTCTATAAATTTATTTGCGTGTTTTACGACACATCAACTATTTATGGTAATTCCACCAAGGCGTTCATCTGTAAATCTGCAAGTCTGGCCTATTTTGCACGGGGCTGATAATGCCACATCCACACCATATCTCAAGCATACTTTGTCCAAGCCATGAGATATATTGTGGAAGTACGAAATAAGACCACTCTTCTTCGCTCTTTTGTTCTTTCTGGATTCTCTTGCTTTTCTAGGATTGTCGGCAGCCATGTCTCGCACACTGAAGAAACGACAGATTTCGGAAATCCCCCTAAACTAAGTCTGTTATTCTGCGTTCTTACACTGTCAGTCATCTCATGTAGGCATCACTTCAATAAAATACCACTTGCAGCCGACGAAGCAATCGCTCTATTAACCAGTTTTGTGTGGCAGGAAGCATAGTTTAACAAAGGTTTACCACTTTGTGGCTGGCACTTCCACCAAACATTATTTGAGAACATTGTGATAATAATATCTGAGAACATCAACAATCCCTGTTGGGAAACTTCGCAGGTAAAATCATGCCCACCCCAATGTGTTTTTAAAGCGCCCAGTACAATTTCAGCCCAGTTTCGCCTATTGTTTTACGGAAGGCCGCAGAAAACTTAAATGGTTGTCCGTATATCTTAAGGCAGCTTGTACCAAATCTTCGAGTTTTTCTTTGCGGATCGTGTCGACATGGGCGAGAAAATTATCACTCAGAACCGGGACGACTATTGAACCTATGCCAACTCTCTTGCGTTGTCTATAAAGAAAGCTGCCCCATGATACAAAAGTAGGAATTCAAATTGAAAATCAAAACGTCTAATAAACAATGAACACCGATGCCACTTTCATTTATGAACATTTCTTTGTGGTTGTTCTTGGTTATACAATCTCTAACACGCTGTAACAATGTGCTCTAAGGAGTGGAGTAATACATATAAACAACGCCGATACCTAAAACAGGGCAACCAAAAGGATTAGGATCGTTGAGGTATCTGACGAGCTCTTGTGATATACGTACGCCGTAGGGGTCATAAATTACTAGACTAAATAGATGTTTGTGGAGATAATTTCCCAATAGCCTCTTCCAGGTTTCTCTTTCAGAAACAGTTGCACGTTGTGGTTGTTCCGGCTTACCAGGACGTTAAACCTCACATATCGATTGATATCTAGGGTTTAACGTCCCAAATTCACCATATGACTATGAGACACGCCGTAGTGAAGGGCTGCGGAAATTTCGACCACCTGGAGTTCTTAATCGTGCATCCAAATCTGAGCACACGGGCCTACAACATTTCCGCCTCCATCAGAAATGCAGCTGATGTATGTATACCAATCAGAAACTAAAAGTATGGATAGATATTTGTAAGACATTTATTATAGTTCTTTGTTTCTCCTTGTTTTTTAGACAGTTTCCAGAGCATTGAACAGGCATTTTCACTAACAGTTTGAGCATCAACAAATACCGTTGAAATGACATACCCCGTCGAGTTTGCGATGGCGCTTAAACTTTTTTATCAGCCTTTTGGGAATCTACACTCTCCATACTAATGAAACCAATTCATATGGAAATGTACACAGTGCTTTTAACAATATCATAAAGTACACGCACCTAAAATACTCCCAACTCAAGTTCCGGGGCAATGTCATGTTTAACTGACTGACTTCTGCACAAATTTTGTCGACCTGGCAGAGCTAATGCTCTGTGGATAAAAGATACCATGTATAATCGATTGATACCAAATATATAGAATCCAGGTATTAAAAATGAATGCAATGAGTAAACTCAATATGGCGCGGTGCTTAGGATGCATTGGTATTTCCTGAAACGATAACCTTTATTATTATTCAGCACAGTCTCTGTTTAATCATTATTAGGTAAATACATACAGAACAATAATTATAAGGGTACATTGCAGAGTGACATGAGCAAAGGTGTGAAAAACGACGACGCTTGTTAATCATTAGTTTTGCCTACCCACACTCCAAAAAAAATTATCTTTTGACACTTTTCGGTTAGTCCTGATGTTTCGCGTATACGACTCCCCTAAAAGAGACACGTTGACTGTTGCGGGTCCCACGACTTCGAAGAGTATAATAACCCCTCAAATAGAGTCACCTTGCTTCTTTAAAGGAAGTCGTACGGGGAGCGTTAAAACAACGCGAGAGGAGTCAAAGAACTTTTTAAAGTGAACGCTTAGTTGTCACTTTTACCATTCGTTGCATCTACAAGCACATAGTAAATATTGTTCACTTGATGAGCGTCAGAAATAGGATTACAAGGTACGTCGTTACTGACGCCTCCGGCAGTTTCACCCATGTAGGTTCCTGCTACAAAGGCCTCCGGCATTTCGCATTTTTTAAAAATGAGTAATGCAATTGAATCCATGTCTTTAGTGGTTTGCAAGTTAGTAATGTACGTATAATATAAGCCTAGCAAACCGCCTTTCAATTATATGTATGTTTTGCTTCACACCCTGCATTGAAAAAAGAAAATATATAGACAATGAAAACTACGGAGAACAGAAAAAAGCACTGGTTGCAGCATTTTCAAGTTGTGACGCGCCAACCCGGTGAGTCAACAATACCTGACTAGAGTGAGTTTAGTTGATGATGTCAGAATCCCTCTCATTGGTCGTTTCAGCTATCACTTGCCTTGTTTTATCTCACACTGACGAATGCGTTGAGTGCTTGGTTGCGAGTAACCTAAGTTGCAACATGAGCTAGGGACTGCTGCCCTAGTTCTTCTCAACTAGTCATCCTAATCTCGCGGAGCTGTCGGTATTTCTGGCGGTGTGCGTAAAAAAATAAATCTCTCAAGTACACCTTTTAGATTTTCTTAGCTGTAACATAGTGAAACATAATTAGGTACATCGTGTTTATAAAGAAACAAAATATGTCAGAACCTATGACACTTGTGCCGCGGAATAAGTGCTCACTACTTCAGAGGCCGTGAGCCCACATCGCGCGCAATGAACGAGCTGGTTTTCATTACGAAGAGCCTCTGTGCTGTGTATCGGTGCGTGTCCAGACAGTCCAGGGCAAAGTGGAAGGGACGTTCTCTAAGGACTGGCTCCACTGCGACAGTTGTCATGTATGCAAACAGTTTCTTTGCAAGCGACCGTGTCCGTGGGCACCGTCGCCGCATAATTTCCTGGATTAGTGCATACACGGGCGTCGTCACGGCGTCGGGCAAGGGTCGCACAAACTTGCAGCGAGCCACCAGAGATGAAAGACGGCGTGTCGAAATGGCTATGAGTGAGGCAAGTCCCAGCCCCGCATGCTGGCACAACAGAGTTTTCGTCTTCCGTGTTTGGGCACACAAGCCACGTTGAAGAATTTGGTTAGCATTTCGTTGTGCTAATGCGCAAGCCCTTATTAACGCAAAGCTACCAAACTTGCGTAACGACGCAGATGTAAGAGAAGTGACGATGATGTATGAACGAGTGTATACATTTCAAACAAACTGGAAGTGGAAAGTTTTTTTGTGGAAGTCAAATTCTAGCAAATTGTGCTTCTTTATCAAACAAGAGATGCCCTTTATTGTAGTTAAAATACATGAAACAAACAGAAATGGACCAGAAGGGTTCCAATAACTACGTCACAGAGTAAATCGTTATTTTAAAACACAGGTTTTATACAATCGTGGTAATGATTAAGCCATTCTTTTCTAGGAGACAATAATAGAGGGAGAACTAGAATAAACTGACTTAATCACTATATACCATAGCAGAAATTGTTCCACCAGCATATATATGGGCCATCTCTTCACCGTAAGACGTATGGTGATAAATCTGATTTCTGGGCGAATACCATAGTACATATTATTACTTCACAGCGCAAACTGGAAGGAACAATCAAGCAGTCTACATTAGTATATTTCTGTGTGTTTCGTATTTTTTCTACGGGTCAAATATTTCATGACATGTAGATATGATGTGCATGGCCAGCACGACAATGTGTTAGCAGTCTGAAATTTTCAAGAGCCTGACCGTAGATCTATAACTGCAGCAAACTACACCAGTTTGAAGGCTGTGTTGGGTTCAGATACTATTTCTAGAGAATACAAACATGGTATTACCTGGGAGGTACATTGACACCAGTTTGAAGGCTGTGTTGGGTTCAAATACTATTTCTAGAGAATACAAACATGGTATTACCTGGGAGGTACATGGAACATGCAAAGGTTTAAGAGAGCAGCACTTGTTCAAGAAAAAAGAAGAAATCGACATGTGGACGCGAAAAAAACACTTCAAACATGAGGTATATCATGAGCGACAATACACATAGCTGAGAAGTCTCAGTGTCATCAGTAGTGAAATGACAACAGCGCTTTGCCAACATTATTGTTTGTCTTAGTGCGAAACTCGACACACGCAAAGAACTCTATCTTGTGTTTCACTCAATATGAAGCTGGTTCGGCGAGAATAGAATGTGTCTAGATTGTCTTAATTTTGTACATGAGAAATCTATGCAGAACACCTTCGCATGCTTAGACAATTACTTAAAGAAAGACAAGAAGCTCAAAAAAATTTTGGCCATTTACAGTTGTGTGTACTTTTGAAGAGTATTTTTATGTCTAGATATTCATGCTGCTTTACCTCTTCTTCAATTGTAAACTTTTAAATCATTCTTCAATCCTTGAAATAAGAGCTGTAAATTTGTGGACTGGTACTTGCACTTTCTTGCATTCTTTTTGCACTTGCACTTAATAAGAAAAGAAAAACCCGAGAAGTAAGCTGAATATTAAGGACACGTGCGCTCTCTCACCACTGGTGTCGGCGTTCCCAAGGAACATTGATAGATTCACGGTTGCCCTTATATGACTCATCCCCCAAGACTGAGGTCTGAACTGATGCCAGCGGTCAAGGGATTGTAGGCGTTCTTGCCCAGCTCCAACAGCGACACGGCTGCGTTATCGCCTACGCTAGCAATACTCTTACACCTATTTGTAGCGCAACTATTCAATCATCGAGCGAGAATCTCTTGTTCATGTCTGCGCGGTCTCCAAGATTCATTCATATTTATATGGCACTGACTTCTCCGTCATCACGTACCACCACGCGCTCTGCTGGCTTCCATACTTAAGGGATCCAACCGGTAGACTTGGTCGCTAGGCTCTGCGACTGCAACAGTACACTTATGCAGTGACATAAAGGTCTGGACGCCTGCATCAGGTTGCCGATTGCCTCCTTTGCTATCTGGTTCGCGAATCACTCACCGTCTCTGAGAAAGAAGTTTGCGGGTGCTCAGTTTCCCAACTGACCCACGTAGCCAACGAGCAACGCCACAATGCATCCTTACGGGCTATCATCTAGCCCCTCGATTCCGTACCATCGAACCGATCTCGTCGCTCGTTCCTACTGCAGAGTGCTACACTACAGCACCTAAACTTCCATCCAGATAGCCTATCAATGCTGCTCGCTATACCTAAACACCTCCACTCGGCTGTACTCCACGAAATTTATGTCGTTCAAACTGCCGGTCACCTTGGTGTGTCCTGCAGATAAGACCGTATCCGCCATCGTTTCTACTGGACTGGTCTCGCACCATCCATCCGAAAATACGTCGCAGCGTTTGAGGAATGTGAGTGCCGGAAAACACCGTGGATGCCTCCGGCTGGGCGCCTTCAACCACTTGAAATTTCTTCTGAACCCGTCTTTTGCGTTGGTTTGGACCTACTCGGCCCATTTCCCCTGTCTTCTGCTGGCAACAGATAGATAGCTGTGGCCACAGGCTACGCCACACACTATGCCATCACACTCGCTCTTCCTACAAGCTACGCCACAGACATCCCCGATTTTTTTCTTTGTGACATCATCTTGGAACTTGGTGCTCCACGCCCGCTAGTCATGAACCGAGGCCACACTCTAAGGCGAAAGGGTGTTAAAAGGGTGTGTGGTTCGTGCTTTTGGGGACAAATGGGGCTGCCACAAGCAATTATCCCTTCAAGGACTAACAACACCTGGTCTAATAGTTAGTCGCCACAGGCAAGCTCAAGACACTAACATTCAGTCCTCACATTCACACCTTAGTGAGTAACCGTTAGTCCCACGATTCGCCTCAACGGACTAACACTTAGTCCTCACATTTACACCTTATAGAGCAACTGTTAATCGTCGCATATACACCTTACCGGGCAACCGTTAGTCAATACAGTTGCACCTCACCGGACGAAAGGTTGATCCACTCAAATACTCCAATCGGATGAACTTTTTATTATCAGTTTAAACATAGTTTTTTTTATATATTTTTCGCCAGGCCTATTAGCAACAACAAATAGCACAGAATAGCACAGAATAGAAATAGCAACAAATATCACTGAAAACAACACGCGAAAAAGCAGTTAGCCACCTATGCGTAACTGCTTTCGCACTCATGGCAACAACGAATTCTACATACTATCTACATACATATGAAGTTTCTCAATTCTTCAAAATGAATTATTGGTGAAGTGCACAAGTCTAGTCTCTTTGTCGCATCTTGTTCAGTCCTTGTGGAGCTCCTTTGACGGAAGCGATAAATGACAGGCATTGCAGATGCCAGCGCACGCAGCCCTCTTCCTGTTGTGTTCCCATGGCTGTACGTACAATGGTATTGTAAAAATTGTTCGACACATGTCACAGAAGCTGAAGATGCACGCATATGCCAAGTACGTGCAAGTTAATATAAAGATATAGATGTCAAATATGACACACAAATAACTTTACCTTCACATGCCATAGAGACCTCCCGAAGCTGCTCTAACGAAAGAAATGGATGACAGGCATCGCAGACGCCAGCGCACAGTCTTCAGCACGGTGTGTGCCCACGGCTGCACAATAAGTGTGTAAAATAGTGAGTTTCACGTGACAGCGTATGAATACAATTGTACATGAGAACTACGTGCAAAGTGAAGTAAAAACATACCTGAGATGTGACATGCTTATAATTTCACCGTGATGTCACACATCGTCAAAGACTCATTTCGATCCCCGTAGCTCAGCAGCTTCGGAGTGGCGGCTGCTGCCACAACTCCGCGTACCACAGTGCCGCCAACAAGTCCACGAGTTTTAAGCGAGCGACGTCATTCAGCTCGAGCAAGCGAACACGAGACCAAACACGGCGCTGCACGCGGAGTGTCTGCCGCTAGCGAACATCAGACAGGAGAGCGAGCGTACGCTTGTCTCCCGCCACTAACAGCGACAAGCTGGCTTAGAGCTAGCGCCAAAGATATCGACGGTAATGTGGCCCTCTTCCACAAACTCGAGCGAGTGCAGCTCGCAAACGCGAGTCCGCCGCCGCCGAGCTGCTTGCGACCGAGTGACGAGAAAGCCAACTGTAATGGCGACCAATTTTCACTGAGCTTCAACGCTAGCGAAAGCCCCGCCAGCCCGTGCTGGTGCACTTACAGCGCGCGACATACTACATTCAAGCTCGTTACGAGAACCCGCAATTGTTTTCCACGACTCCCAACACAACCACGATGTAGGTCTCACCCCAATATCTTGAACCCGGAGCACATCGCGGTGGTGAAGATAGGCGAGCACTCGATGAGTGAACATACGCGAGGCCGACGGGAATGACGGCTAATTTCCAAGCGATCGCAAAGCACAGGCGAACTGCAGACGACCAAGCTGACCTTCGCGGTGCATTTCGTGCGTATGATATACAACACGACCATGACCGTTGCCGGCAAGCGCGATCCGTATCGCACACGCGACGAGTAGAATAAAGAATCATCACCTACTTGCGAAAGAATCCAGCGTTGATCTCTGCCCTGAGTCGTACTGAAGTAATGTATCCGATAGGCCTGCTGTCTTCTCGGCCACCATGTTGGTCTTACCAACTGTTGCTGTCGTGTGTTGGTCGCGACTGTCTTGAAACCAGAGATATACAGCGTGGCGTGGTGACGTGTCGAGACATGCCCCAGACTTTATGGGTGCGGCGAAACGCAAAAGAAGCAGCGCACGCTCATCCAAGCGTACACACAAGCACTACGTCATGATTCCTAGATCGTTAAATCCAGGCGGCCGTGGTCGAACACTCTGAGCGTGACGCAACACAAACCGTCACCAGCAAAATACGTGGAAAGACTGAGCTAGGAGAGAGGAGGATGGCTACTGACCTTGGCAACGCTTTGACGCTGCCCACATTTACCGGGCGGTTCATCCCTCTGGAGCGTGTTTGGAGACAAAGTGGTTTGCACGCGGCACACGTTCCTCTGTGGTTGCTCCTCAACGTTCTATTATCCGTTCATCGCGCGTGCCTATTGGGCTCTGTTACTCTTTTTTCGGGTAATTTTGCCTTAGAGTGCACACTTTTTTTATTCAGAGTCATTGCAGACATCCTGCACTCATTTGAAACCCAGAACGAGCTCACTACGTCACACCATCCGCGAACAATAGGCCTCGTGGAGCGTTTAAACCGAACTATAACCGACATGCTTTCAAAGTGCTGTTTTCAGCCCACTCCTACTGGAACCCTGCTCCACCGTACGTGACATTTGCGTACAACTCTTGGCGCCGTAACACGGCTGGTTATTCCCAATTTTTCCCGCTTTTCCGGCTTGAACCAACATTTCCTCTCAATACATTTATTCTGATGCCAGCCGATCCAACCAACGAATATGCCCTGCACGCCATCGACCGGGTCGGCCACGCACGAAATGCCGCTGGTACTCCCCTTCTGGCCTCTCAAAAAAAAAAAACAACGGTGTCGGTATGATAAACAACACCACGACGTCCACTTTTCAGCCAGTTTGTTGGTTCTGCTGTGATCTCTTGGTACACAGGGCCACACCGAGTGCTTTGTGCGGTGACTACCGTCACTAACGAAATTGCTTCTCCTGCCTCGTATTCTTCATCCATCCCTTTGGCCAGCGAAAACCTACACGCCGCACACCTGAAGCAGTACCACTCGCCCAATGACATTGACGTCTAGATGCGCCGAAACGGCGCCTTTGCTGACAGGGGTTATGATACACGTAACCTGCCTGAATGCACATTTCGACGCGCGTGTGCGCCCGATAAAAAGGACGCAGGTCATTTGCTGCTCAAGCTCGGATTCCGACGGGCTAGTGCTACAACCGCTCTTGCAAATATATTTTGTTATTAGACCTTTGCAATCGGTGTCAACATAGCAATACCAGCAGCACGTGTTGCTTCAAAACAAACTTCCGGTCACTTATATTATCACTCTTTAACGCAGAAGCAGCAAACTTGTCTTTCAGTTGTTCCAGAGTAAGTAAAAACTCTTTTTTCTGCTTTCTGATAAAGGCAAAGCGCTTAAGATTATTGATTAACTCCAATAATGAGGTGTGGCTTATAAGAACTTGTATTTCAATTATTTAGGCTGACAAAAGCGAGAAAAGTGTTGAAAATTTGCGGGCTACTCGCTGAGGCATTCGTTCCTCGCCAAATCTTTCAGGGGTGCACAAAACCGGAAGCCGTCCAGCAACTTTGTTAACAGCGAAAAGGTCTATAGCCTGCCTTGAAAGCGATTAGTTATCCACGTAACATTAGGTTGAACAGTTGTTGATATTTATATAACCAGTTGTTACTACACCTATCGCTTCTGCTGTTACATGCCCAGAAGCGATAAGCTGATATGAGCGCTGGTGCTCGCGAAGATGGTAGCCCTGCACGCTGCTACATAATTCAACTTGAGCGTATGGCACCTAACTACCATATACGTTAATCCAACGACACATCTGTAATATAGCAGTACATATGTAATGTTTATAAAATTGAATAGCCAGAACTACAACTACATTTCTTGTTTCACAAAAAATTCGGGTGTTTTTAAAAAGCAGTTCCCAGACTTGGCCTTGTTCTGTTGTAGAATACTTGATCAACACGCAGAATGCTAGGGTTAGATTCCTGCTCAGACACTGACTTCATTATTTGCCTTCGTCAGGTCAATGCTGCCGATGTGAGCTTTTACATAACGCTAACGCATTATATTTACACGTGTGTGTTGTTGCTGTTCTTGGGGAGATACTAAGTGTCAATCATTTGTGGCCACACCCACCCACTCGTGCGCCACTGTCTGGCAGAAGGTGTTTGACGACGTCCCCGACTGAATTGTGACTTAGTGATGTCTTGGCCAGCGCGTCATATTGATCAAACCATGTTTTCTTTCATACTTGTTTTGGTTGGCGTCAAGTTAAGGAGGTCATCACGAGAGCACTCAGACGTAAGTTACTATATGGGTACGCAGGCAGACGCCAAAACTGCTTGCAGTACGCGAAAAAATACTTCACAATAAATATGTCTCTGAGTAGGAAGCAATACAATTTGCTGTCTACAAGATAGTGTTCCGGTTTAATCGATAGAGGTGTACCCACGTAGCAGAACTCCCAGAGTCTCGCTTCTAAGAAGTAAGCGGCAATTCTTTAGCTTTATGCCAAACAACCACATGAAAGTCGGCCCTAATGATTGCCAGCACAGTCTCACCAAATTGAACTTTAAATAAAAAAAACATGTCTTCATGCCACTGCATATCCCTATATTCAGCAAAAGTGCCCACCAACAAAATTTCTATTGCAACAAGGAAAGCGAATTAACTATAAAAGTAAGAAATACAGTGAACTATCTTGTTTGTGTTACATCGCGTCTAGTCAAAAGAAAAAAAGCTAGAACAAAGTGACAGAATGTCACTGCTTGCGGAAAAAGAGGGCGCTCAGATGTTATCGTTTCCTTACATAGTGATACCGTGTGAGTAAACATTTTTGCGATCAACTCTCCTATTTCGCCGTAAAACGTTACAGTAACCCAGTCATAAAACCCATACCCCGGGCATAAAAGAACTGATGTGAAAATTCTTGCTTCTTCATCCTACAGCTTGCGTATTACATTTCTTTAAGCATTATCAGCTGCACACTACAGAATCAAATCTATTGCGCAATATCTAGACACAAAAACCAAAACAAGTTTCAAGCACTTCCTTTCCTATGTTGTCATAAAGGAGAACGTTTCAGAAGCTTTTGGGAGACATATATGAAACATTGACAGAGCGCAAACTTTTGGAAAACATGTCGAGATACTTAGTCTTTAGGGTACTACATTGTTACCTGTGAGGCTATATTGGCCAAGGGTCTAGGAACATTCAGCTTCTCTTTTGACTTCTTCTGGTGCTTTTGTATTTTTACCCTCTCTTGCTCTCGCTCTTTCTCGATGTTCTTTTTTTTCGAATGGGGCTTGTGAGTGATTTAGTAAAGAATAACTTCAGGCCTCTGAAGACTAAAACAAGTTGAAGCTACTATAAGTTCGTAACAGCAAGGGAAGTTGTAGAAACGAATTGTTTACTCCTGCCAACGTAATCCACTTAGCCCTGACGTGAAGTGACAAACCCAATTTCAGTACTCTTTTGGGTGAAGTGTTCCTTTGCGAGATGCCGACATGAATGGGGGAAGGCATCAGACTGTTTTCCGTTCTCATTCTTTTCCCTTGGGGAACTGGATATTTGAGAGCAACCTAAGGAGGCGTGATGAGAGCAACTCAAGGAGGCGCGTTCAAGATGTGTGTCTGAAGTACCACAATCTGGGAAGATATATAGGAAAAAATAGATATTCTAGCCTTTAAGCCCCAATCTAAAAGGCACAGCACTTGCGATATCCTACCCAATTAGTTTGGTATAAACATTCGTTCACTTTTGAAGTTTATCACTATGGGACACCAAAGCTCATGGATATAAGCCGTGGTAATCAGGAAAGTTTGGCGCCTTTTGCACTGTCACTTAACGGAGCTCTCAGTGCAATGTTGCAAAAGAGTTAACTGGATTTGTGGAGGGTAATTTCGATTTCCGTAGTTCAATGTATGTCTTCTCGAAGAGACTGGAGCAGCCGCGAAGATAGAAGGAAAACGGGTGTTCTCTTTCATGCTTATTAGTGTTAAAAAATTGACAATCTGCATTCTGCTCATTTTACCTAAGAACTGTGTAAGTCTACAAACATGAATAGTGAAAAAAGGGGCATCCCTGTATTTAACGTGTCTTTGTTTGCACAGCGATAACACAGATTACTTTAGAATAATTGATTGCTTTGGCATGAATGACGCATATACAAACGTAAAAAACAATGCATCTTTTAGAGCGAAAGCGGTTATGAGATTACAACGCCGGTCACAAGCAGTGGTCCCCGCCGCTGCTGCCACCACCGGCATCCGCAACCATATAGCGTGAAATTAAAAAAAGAACAACCCGGGTCCACTGGGTACCAGCCCAGTACGTATTCTACGAGTCGGCTACGCTGATTTTTCTTTCAATATTTTTGGTTAATTTTCACACACGGGTTGCTAAGATAAACATATTACAATACACAACGAACAGTACAAGAACAACTATGGCCGTCAAGCATGACTGTAACACATAATGTCCTAGAATTCCTTCATGATCAGTAGGGCTTCTACCATTTCTAACCACAAAAGTACACATTCGTCTGCTCTTTGTACCTCGAGAAACCTTGACATACTTCCTTTTATATGCTCTCTTGCTGGTCTCCTGTCACGGTCACAGAGAAATGCAGCCATTATAGAGCGCCATATGCTGTGCAAGGCAGTCACCATGATAAAATCGAAAGACATCATCATTTTCTATTGCCAAGTACCTGATTTCATGAGGGTCTAACGGAAACTCTTTTTATATGTCCTTTGTAATACGTCCCAAAAGAAATCTCCTTCCCAACAGTGCAGGAAAGCATGGTCAATAGTTTCCGGTTTCTTACAGATCAGACAGTAAGATTGCGAAGGCATATAAAACCCACGTTCCACTAGGAAAGTTCTTACAGGAAGTGCTCCGGTGTGTAATTTAAATAGGAACGTTTTCGCACTTGGAGCTGCCGGCCTTTTTTAAACTCGTTTAAGTACATTCTCACCCTTGCGTGCTGTATATAGCGCTCTGTACAGTGGGATGGGGAGCATAGTGTCACAGAAATCTTTGTACAGTCTGTTTTTTCTCTCTTTCCAACTGACCACAGGTAGTCAGTTGAAAAAAGAACACACAAAAACCACACGCTGGCCACAACTTCCTTCATATATCCTTGCTCAGCCCCTGTGGTAACATGAGTGCTCACAACAAGCTCAGGCAACAGTCTACTTAGTCTTGTTTGACACACTGTTATTAGGGAAGGATCTCTTGTCTCGCAGAAAAAAAACTATTTACTAACTGTTTGATAAACAGATGTCCTAGTCCATGGACTCCACACTTCACCCGTCTAAACAAATTCGTGTGACTGAACCTTTCCCAATTAGACCCCAACACAAATATTGCAAACACCCGATGTTTTTTGCACATTGACCCGAGAACAGTACAGCACTTGCATCACATATCGTAGCTTAGACACAAAAGACCAGTTGCATGCAGTAGCCCAAGCAAATAATAGACAGATAAGTTGCATTCCACCTATTCGCTTCTGTTTCATTTCTTTTGTTTGCTCTGTCGAATATTCATCAATACTTTTGTGTGACTGAAGCGGAACTCCAAGATATTTACTTGGCATTTTCGTCCATTTAATGGCTGCAAAAAATTCCGGAGCTGAAGGCCAATATCTATGCCAAAAACGAGGCATTTACCCCAGTTTAGGTGTCTTTCGGTATCTTCAACTAAAGATTTGCAAACTTTCATTGATTCTTCAGTAGCTTCACAGGAAGTGCTACAAATCGCAACATCATCAGCGTATGCGAGTAGTTTGACCTCTGAGGATTGTACTCTAACCCCACTAATGATATCGTTCTGCAATATCGACCGATATAATGTTTCAATGTTGATGCAAAACAAGAGCGGACTAACAGGGTAACGTTGACGCACTGAACGCTCAATTCTAACGAGGGGTCCCAATGTCTTGTTGATAATTAGTCTTGTATTACCATTTCGATATGCTATGGCTACACCGCGCGTGATTATAATACCAACAATAATGTGTTCTAATACTGCAAAGAAAAGAGCGTGAGCGACTCAATCAAATGCTTTTCCAAATCCAGCTGGAATAGGGCCACACGAGCTTGACTGATGTCAACACATTCGAGCACGGACAGCATTTTGAACATTTGTTACTATGAAACGACCTTTAATTCCACACGTTTCGTGTGTACCGACGATATGTTTTATTACTGACTGAAGTCTAACCCCCAAAAGTTTTATTAACATTTCTCAGTCTACGTTTAGAAGCAGTTATAGGAAATTCTAAGGTCTTTTCACTTCCTCACTGCCATGTGGCATGCGTCCTAAATATTCTGCTTTACACCTTTCTAGGTTTACCTTACTACACGCAAAAACGTTTTTAAAATATCTTGAAAATAAAGATAAATTGCTGTCGGTATCGTTAACTTCATGGCCATCTTTCTAGATTTTTTCGTTGTGATTCCATCGAGCGTTCGTGTGTTTCACCCCTAACGCTCTTTTGGTTGCCGTCTCTACAGTAGCCAAAGCATAAGCCCTAGCACGGACGAGTGCACCGTGGTAGCGTTCCTAGTCATGCAGTGCAAGTTTCTGCCTAATATTGCGTTTGTCCATTTTATATTCTCCCGGTTGTATTTACTCCAAGTCAATTAGTCTTTCCATGGTCATTCAGAGTTCCTTTTTTTTCTTTATCTTCCATAACTAAATGCACAAGAACGATCAATAGCTTTTATTTTTATTTGCTGCTTGAACTCTTCCAATTCTTCTGCAAATTTAACTTCATCATCCATTTTTATTTCGTTGGTGCAGTTCATCACCTGATCTAAAAAATATTCGTCTGTGAGCAAAGTGGAATTCATCTTCAACAGCTCCCATGAAAAAGTTCCACATTTTGTTTTCTCTTCCATATCGCATTTAAATATACAATGATCACTGAAGTGTATTGGGTAGACAGCATATGCCGTACAGTGGGCTATTATTTCAAGCGACAGGTAAACGCAATCAAGGCGTGCGTGGATATTCCCCTGAAATTTTGTGAAACGCGCTTCCTGCGTTCCTTCCATACAGCCACCAACGTCTTCTAACTCGAATTCATTATTTGTCTTCTAGCGTGCATATTACTTTTATCGTACATGGCGCGTCCGTTTTATCAATCTTACCTGTTGAGGATGCTGTTAAAATCCCCAAGTAATACTGATTACTCTCCAAAGTGAAGCCCTCTTTTAGCTTTGAAAAAAAGTGAACGTTCCTCGCAAATAATTTGTGCCCAAATACACCCAACACGTCACTGACATTTAATAAATACAAAATATCAGGAAACCCATCTACCAGACGGAAAAGAGAAGGTATCTTGCACTAACAGACCTAGTAACTCCCTAATGAACAAGACGCAGCCTGCAGAAGTGCCTATTGCTTGACTTACATAGCGTAGTAACGCGCCGTAAACCTCAGCACCATGCCCTGGATCTCTTCCTCACCGTCTACTTTTGTTTCTTGTAACGCTAGTACATTCAGATCTTGATCCACGAGCAAATTGTAGACTTGGCTTCGTTTCCGCTTGGCGGCAAGACCATGAACATTTAATCTTGCCACTCGAAGTTTCAGTGCAAAAGCCATGTCTACACAGTGAAAAACTTATCCCGGGATAGAAATCCTCGGAGCCTCCAGGTGTACCCGTGTCACTAGAGGACAATGGTGGCCAGTGTTTGTACGATATCGGGTAGAGACGCAGCCTTAAGCTACTGAGTCAGAACGAAGTCGTCTTTGCAGGTGACCCATCTTCATGCTTTTCACTGGACACCTCGCGCCGTCTTGCAGGCTGTTCGTGGGGTCTTTTGCTTGGCGCCCCACCACTGGTACTCTCGCTGGACACTGGAGGTTGGTCTGTTAATAACACGGGCTCAGGCTCCTTCGATGGCGTGCTTGTGTAGCCTCCCTCGGTTTGACCGGCTGGCTTTTGGGTAACCTCCCAGATATTAACCTCCCTGCTTGTACTGTTGGTCTATCACCACCAGTTGGTGTGGCTGTACCCAGTGAAGCTTCTGGTTCACGACGTCACCTGCGACTTTCGCCGTGTCTCCAGCCTCGGTCGTGTCCATCACCAACACTTCTGCGTCTTCACCTTCAGCTGACCCGATAGCCGATGCGTACGTACGCATGCATTCATCTTCGCTCTGGCCAAGCCACCGACAACGCGAGCATCGGGGTATCTTACACTCTTTTGTAACCGCTATCTCCCACTGGTACCTTGGCAGCGCAAACACTGCGTTGGCCGTCCAGGCGCTATCACAGGAGCCAGTTCACCAGCCAGCCTGATTTGGTGCGCGAGATATTCAGCCTTCATGCCACTCTTCAGCTTAGGAAAGACAGACCGTGTGGTTGACCCATAGTCGCTGACTCCTTGAATGCACCAATGCTCTCGGGTGGCTTGTACGACCTTCCCAAAAGCTGCCAACGAGGTTTGCACGTCTTTATTGTTGACGCCATGCAGCAACCATTGAAGGCGCAGCAGCGCCTGCTGATCCTGGGGGTCTACGATGATGCGACATCGCCCCTTGACTTTCAGCTCCTTCACGTCCAGCAAGCGCTTCGTAGCGTCCACGTTGCTCTCGGTGACTGCCCAGACATGATTTATCTGGTAGGCCCCCCAGTGCCAACACCTCCGGCAGCAGTCCTGTAGGGCTTAGTGTGTCTCGCAAATCTTCTACTCGATACGGTTTGCCATGCACATCACCATGTAAAAAATGGCAGCATATCTACACAGTGAATGATGGTTAGTGGGGCGAAGCATCCGTCCGTCCATTCGTTCTTGCTTCCGTCCATCCATGCGTGCGTCTGTGTGGCCGCCCGTGCGTCCATACGCCCGTCCATGCGTCCGTTCGTGCGTCCGCACCTTCATCTGTGCGTCCGTCCCTGCTTTCGTCCATGCATCCGCTCCTGCCTCCGTCCATGCGTCCATCCGTCCGTGCAGCCATCCGTGCGTCCGTCCAATCATTTGTCTGTGTGTCCGTTTGTCCTCCTATTCAACACTCCAAGTACCACCATCTCGCATTTTTCATCATATATTCCTCATATAGAAGCACCGCCATCCAGCGGATATTCCAAGGACTGAACGAGAGGAGGCACACGCACTCTTTCTTACGGCTTGCGCTTCGTGTCTACTTTCCACCTTTAACCACCTCGAGTTCATGGTATATACTAGCTCACTGCATTCATGGTGTAGTGGAGCATACGCACCAACGCGTATGCGCCTTCCGAAGACAACGAAAAGCCGGTGCTCTGTTTGCGCGAGAGTTTTGTGCCACCTTTGCCAGACTTGCCGTACGCCCGCTTTCCGTTGCGACCTCTTTGTGACTTCTCTGCTCGAATAAACGTCATCACATTTGGTGGAGGTGCTGAGATCCCCCAGCAGACCTGGAGCTCCGCTCTCGCAAATTGTCTGAAAGACTACCGCCAAACATGACTGACGCAGTCGCCAATCAGCCCGTTCCAGCCCAGCCAGCACCATCGGCTGCCCCGTCTACCTGCCCCGGCACTACTCGCCAGCGGGACCCACCAATCTTCAGCGGAAGTGTTGAGCAAGACGTCGAAGACTGGCTCTCCTTGTACGAACGCGTAAGTGCCAGCAACAAGTGGGACGACGACTCTAAACTCGCCTACGTTATCTTTTACTTGGCAGACGTAGCTAAGCTTTGGTTTACCAACCGCGAAACCGCTAACTGGTCCTCCTTTAAGACCCTCGTAACAGAAGCGTTCGGCCGACCAGAGGTCCGCAAGCTCCGCGCTGACCAGCGTCTGCGCCACAGAGCCCAGCAGCCTGGTGAAACGTTTACGAGCTACATTCATGATGTGCTCGTCCTTTGCAGGCGTGTTAACCCATCTATGCCCGAAGAAGAGAAAATTCGGCAGATTCTCAAGGGCATTGAGGATGGCGCATTCCAGATGTTGCTAGCGAAAAGCCCGACCTCGGTGGCAATCCTGGTAAGCCTGTGCCAGAGCTTGAATGAATTTCGCTGTCAGCGTTTCATCGCCCGACAGAATGTCTCACCACCAAATTCAATCTCGGCTGTCGCACTCGCTAATGCCAACGTTCGCCAAGAAAGTCTGTCCAACCAGGTCAAAGACTTCATCAGGGAGAAAGTCACCCGACAGCTCTCCCTGCTGCCGCATAGCGACGCGCCCTCCGCAAGTCTGCCTTCCACACTGCAGCAGGCCATATGCACTGAAATTTGCGATGTCCTACCTACAGTGCAGGCCCCTTACGCAAGCACATCAGCAGCATCTAATCTCTCAGCTGTCAGCTACGGACCACCTGCACCATCTTCACCTCTCAGCTACGCAGCTGTGGTTGAGCGGCCCCCACCACATCCAGTATCCTTATCGGCTCCACCTCCTCCGGCAGCGCCTCCGGTTTACAGGCCCTCACCTCGCTTTGTCCGTCCATCTAATGAGTGGCGCACCCATGACAACTGTCCTATCTGCTTCGCGTGTGGCATCGCTGGCCACATTGCACGCTATTGCCGCCGCCGTCCCACACCTGCATACGCCTCCTCCTTTGGAACTCCTACCTATGCATCGCAGCAGGCCACCACGTCTGCATACGAACAGAGGCACTCTGACTCGCATCGTCGCCCATCAACTTCTCGTTTCCCATCTCCTCGTCGCCGATTGCCATCTCCTATGCGTCGTAGACCACCTCCTGAGGAGGGAAACTAATCAGTGCAGTTCCAGAGGCAAGAACTGCAACTTCTGCGCAATTATCAAGGCCTCTATTTTCGCCGCAAAATGTTGTTGTTGTTGTCAATGTTGAGGAAGTCGCCACACAAGCGGTAATTGATACTGGGGCCACCGTTTCTGTGATGAACGCAAAATTTTGTCGCAAACTGAAGAAAGTGACCACATCTCTCTGTGGCATCGTGCTGTCCACGGCTAGCGCGCAACGCATTCAGCCCTCGGCTGTGTGTACGGCGCGCGTCGTCAGCCAAGACGTTTTGTACATCGTCCAATTTTTTGTACTACCATCTTGCTCTCATGACCTCATTCTGGGTTGGGATTTCTTACCAGGTCATGTAGCTATCATCGATTGTTGCCGTGCGGAAGTGTCCCTAGTGCCAAGTTGTGAATTCCCATCGCCCGACCATTCACCACTGCTCTGCAAACTCATCGCTGACGACGACATCACCTTGCCTCCGGAAGCTTCAGTCCCTATTAGCCTTTCATGTGTGGCGCAACCTGACGCCACGGTGGTGTTTACGCCATCCCCTGTTTTTACTGAACGCAAGGGCATTCTCCCAATTGCCGTTCTTACAGTTGCGTCTGGTTTAACCGTAATGCTGGTTACCAACCACTTCAACTACCCCATTGGCTTGCTTCGTGGTGAAACACTAGGATATGTGCAAACTGTCGACCATATCAATGATATTATTCTTCCCGACGAAACGCCATGTCACATTGCCGCTATCACTCAAGCGTCTGAGCCATCAAACTCGCCAGCCTTCGACAATGCTATTGACGCAGACCTTCCCCCCTCGCATCGCAGCCAACTTGTTGCTCTCCTTAACAAGTTTCGCTCTTCTTTCGACTTTCAGAAACCTCGTTTGGGCCGCACCACGACTGTCACTCATACTATTGACACCGGCTCACATTCTCCTCTGCGACAGCGTCCTTACCGCGTTTCGTCGAAAGGAACGCGTCCTTACCGCGTTCCTTTCGACGTGGTCACAGACCACCACGCTCTATGTTGGCTGTCCACCTTGAAAGA
Organism: Rhipicephalus microplus; assembly: GCF_043290135.1. NCBI lineage: Eukaryota > Metazoa > Arthropoda > Arachnida > Ixodida > Ixodidae > Rhipicephalus > Rhipicephalus microplus. The sequence goes on along the minus strand of NC_134700.1, from coordinate 142,076,730 downwards.
CCCGTCCGGATGTCTGGGGCGTTGGGCACTTCGATTGCAGGAATACGACATCGGTGTCGTATATCGTTCCGGTCGCAAGCATGCGGACGCCGATGTGCTTTCCCGATCGCCATTAACACCAGATGTGGCTTCTCTGTCACCCTCTTTTACCACCTTGTCACCACTCGACGCCACTGACATGCTTTCGGAGCAGCGTAAACACCCATACCTTGCCTTGTTAGTCGACTAATTTACCGATCCGTCTGCTGTCCCTTCCACGAGAGCGCTACGCCAGCAAGCAGCTCACTTTTCCTTACGAGAGAACATTCTGTACCGCCGCTACTACATGCCTGGTGGTCGGAAGTGGCTCCTTGCTGTCCCAACTCATATGCGCTCTGACATCTGCATGAATTTCCATGCAGATCCCCAAAGTGCTCACGCAGGTGTCCTGAAAACGTACGAAAGGCTGCGCCAACACTATTACTGGCGAGGAATGTATCGCTTTGTGCAGAAATACGTTCAGTCTTGCACCACTTGCCAACAGAACAAGACACCTCCGCGGCACCTTACTGGCATGTTACAGCCGCTTCCGTGCCCGGCTCGCCCATTAGACCGCGTGGGTATAGACCTCTATGGCCCCCTCCCATATAGTAGCTCTGGAAACCGGTGGAGTATTGTCGGAGTCGATCATCTGACACGCTACGCTGAGACTGCAGTTCTACCGGCAGCGACCGCCCACAAAGTTGCACTCTTCATTCTCCGCAGCTTCATTCTACGCCATCGTGCTCCGCGGGAATTACTCAGTGATAGGGGTCGAGTGTTTCTGTCGGAGGTCATCCAAGCTATACTCGCTGAATGCAACATTATCGACCGGAAATCTACCGCATACCATCCACAGACAAATGGTCTTACTGAGCGGTTCAACCACATACTTGGCGACATGCTCAGGATGAACACCTCCTCCGACCACACTAACTGGGATGCTGTATTGCCCTTTGTTACATTCGCTTATAACACCGCCACGCAAGCGACTACTGGTTTTTCCCCGTTCTTTCTATTGTACAGCCGCGAACCTTCCCACTCACTCGACACTATACTACCGTACCGCCCTGATGCATCTGAGTGCTCCCCGCTTTCGGAAGTCGCCAGATACGCTGAAGACTGCCGTCGGTTGGCTCGGTCTCTGACAAGTGATGCTCAAGCTCTACAAAAGACTCGACACGACGACGCTCACCGCATAGCTCCTACATTTCGTGCTGGCTCCCTTGTGTGGCTTTGGGTGCCCCCGCACGTTCCTGGCCTGTCTTCTAAACTTCTGTCCCGGTACCATGGTCCGTACTGTGCCATTGACGCGACCTCCCCGGTGAATTACATCATCGAACCATTAACACAATCACCAGATTTGCGCCGTCGAGGACGCAAGACCGTACACGTCGACCGTCTCAAGCCCTACTACGACCCCCTCATTGTGCCTACTCCCTGAGTCGCCAGGATCGCTACCCTTCACCCCGGGAGTATTGTAGTGGAGCATACGCACCAACGCGTATGCGCCTTCCAAAGACAACGAAAAGCTGGTGCTCTGCTTGCGCGAGAGTTTTGTGCCACCTTTGCCAGACTTGCAGTACGCCCACTTTTCGTTGCGACCTCGTTGCGACTTCTCTGCTCGAATAAACGTCATCACTATGACACTGCGGCCCAACGCTCGCTGATCCTTTCTAAAACCTAGGAGGTTACGCCCAGCGAGTATAACGTAGCAACCCTTTCTTGTGTTCTGTGCGTTGTTGAACAATAAAAATTTCACAGCGTGCGCGTTAACTAAAAGCCGGATTCTCCTGTCTCTCATTCTCCCTTAGCAGCCATTGGCATGTACATTAAGCCAGAACTTTTACTGTTCAACAACGCACAAAAGAAATATCTCGCCGGCACCATCTGTAAGGTCAACATGTTATACTTGTTACACACTACTACAACGGCTACGAGGGATGATCGGGGGCCGCTATAAGAAGCTTCGCCCCTGAAACACTGTTTTGCGCGACGCATCCCTTGGGCAGTGGTGGCAAAATAATCTGGTATCCTGCGCCTTGATCTTCGGTCATTCTGTTACCGTGGCTAGTCTGTGCCGCAAACGCCGCTCCTACAGAGCACAAGATCCTTGCTTCCGACGCATGTGAGTGCCTATGATAGAATGTGAGCTACGCTGGTGCTTGTGATTCATTCGAAAACTTGCCTTAGGCAGGCTTCATGTCGGGAAATAAATTGCGTTAATACTACTTATAAAGCGTTTTAATACAGCGAAAGAACAGCCAGTCGTCGCACAATGCAGAGAGAGCGAGGGAGAAACAGCTTTATTGGGGTGAAAAAATTAACAGAGGAATGGCAGTCAGGCGTGCCTGGCCGCCACCTCCTCCGCTCGCTGTATGACCCGGAGCTGTACTTCGAGGCTCGCATCTCGGGGTACTCTTTCCCATGCCTCGGACGAGGGAGTGGTCAGGAGATAAGGCGGGGGTGTATACTCGCTGCAGTCCCATAGAATATGAGAGAGGGACGTGACGGAGCCACAGTTTGAGCAATGCGGACTGAAGAGATTGAGGTAAATGTGTATCGCATAGCACAAATCCAGAGAGTTAGCGGTAGCAAGACTGGTCACTGCATACTCGCTCGCATAGGACACACCACCTCGCCATCGGGCGCAGACGCGGTCTCTATACCTACGACTTTACGTCGACGTTTTCTCGTCAAACCACTGCCGAAACACATGCTAGTAGACCACCACAACGGTAGACGGCGAGCACGAGCCCAAGCTTTACACGACGACTACGCCTCGTGGCGTGATGTGGCCTACCTGGACGCGGCCCGCTACCCCTCTCAACCAAGCGCGTACGCACTTAGTGTAATAACTACTCGTACCCCCTCACCACCGACGCAATCTTGCGAGTAGCTGGCTCTGTCCGTGTCCTCCTCTCCGCCTAAGCCGAGGAAGCGGCCATCGCTCTCGCGGTGTCCTCCGGGTTCACTACGATCCTCAGCGACTCGAAAACCGCTATCTCTCATTTGGCTCACGGTAGCGTTGCTCCCGGTACGTACCTTACGGCTCCTTGACTCCCTCGCCTACCTCGAAGGCGAGGATCCGCCTCCCATGTCTCTTATCTGGGTCCCGGCGCACGCAGGAAACTAGGGGAACGAGGCCGCCAACCGACAAGCTCAAGACTTCGTCAACCGAGCGGTGCGCCCCGCCCAGAGAACACCGGTGAGCCCCTCATATCCTATCACGAAATTTCTCAGCAGTATCGCCTCGAACGTCGAAAAAAAAAAACAACCACCGCATCCCAAACCCACGAAACCACAAGCAATCACATGGCGTGGCCTCCAAACGAACTCGTTCCCGTGCCCGCGGATATACGCACACATTTACCCAATCTGTTCGCACAATGCAAATAGCGTAAGGAGTGGGCCGTCCGATGCTCCAACCCATTGCAAAAGCTTGTTCCTGTTCCCGTATTAACTGTGGCGCATCCCACTTCCGCCATATTTCTTCATCATCGTAGGCCACTGCATGAACAATTGGCACGAAATTCCTCGCAAGCGTTTAACCAGGCTTCTCAGAAGAATGACGAAAAATAGCATAGAAAACGCCGGCCAGCTACCCCAAAGTTTATTATTAATGGGCCTAGTAAGTATCAAGCAAGTCTGCTTGCAGTAGTTACCCAATAAGTGTTTTGAAAAAGCTCTGAAAGGCCGCTCTTTTAGCTTTCGCTGTGAAGGTTCGATGCCTACCGCGCATACCGGGCGTTTTTTTACTACCAGGCAATAAGTTATTACTTGAGACAAATGCCAGCTTCCTGCTATTCGAACATACTAATCTAAACTCAGTAATCACGGTATCCTAAGGAACATCAAAAAAGGACTACAAACATTTCTTTCGTCAAAAAAATTAACACCGGCTCATAGCCACAGAACCGAATGCCGAAATAAACGCTAGTGAATTTGCGCGCCTTTGAAGCAGTGGAATTGCATCATCGTTTGGATATTTTGCTGATCACAGCATTTTGTTCAAACTTATTATTTATACTTACTGAACTTTAAGTGACCGCTTTGGTTTGCATGTCACGGTCTTGCATACCTCTTGGTTGTACACGCGTAGATTTGTAGATGTGATCATGTTCAGCTAGGTTTAAAAAAATGACTGCCCTTTAGAAACATATATTAACAAGTATGTCGAACATATATTGAAAGTTTACGCGTACCTATCTACTCATTACGCGAAGTACGATGACGGCAGAAGAACCACTATATCAATTAGCTCCTTAGCGTCCTCGCAAGAGCTTCAATAATTGAAGACACTGACGCTCATTGAAATTCGAACGCTGCTTAAAACACCTTGCCCGTAAATAGGAAGATGACCTTTTCAAACAAAATTCCTTCCCAAAAAAATATGGTAAATAGTGGCAGGAAATATTAACTTCAGAGTAATAAAGAGGTTTTTTCGCAGGTATTCCCATGTCACCGCCTTGTTTGTGTGGTTGATTGTGAGCAAAAATTTGACGTTTCCCGCGAGCGAATATCTCACACAAGTAAAAATTACTAAGGTAAAAAAGTCAGGGCAGCACTGCATGTCTCAATGCTTGAAATAGCAAAGCCCAACTACGCGTTATGTTCTGTCTAAGATGTTGCAAAGCTTTACCTGGGTGTTGCTATAGGCATTCTCTAGTTGCTTCTCAGCGCCGACAAGTTCAAAGTAAATCACAGACACTCGGAAACACGGCATGACTGTCGAAACTACCGAGACAGAACGCGAGTGGTCATCTCTTACGTAGATGTAAAGGCAGGTTGTCATTCAACTAGGACTTCCTTCACTCATGAGTCTTCTGGCAGCCGCCATTGCCATTTTTGTTTTTGTTGCGCACACCAAAATATTATACAGGGATCTTGCGAAGTGGGAAAAATGAATACAAAATCAGCTGTATAGTGTGACTGAATACATCTTAGAGCACAGGTACGTTTTTTTTAGAACTATTATCGCAGTGAATCATATGTTTATTGAATTATTATCGAACGAGTTTTGTTTCGGCGTTCGCTACGTCTTGACCCTAGCCTGCCACAGCAACTCTGTGAAGCCCCTCATTTCTTGCCTTTGGCAGTTTAATAGACGCCATGACAAAGTTCAGGCCACAGCTATATCTTTGACAGCCGAATAGCTAATAAAAGTATGCAACATCTGGATGGAGAGCACCTTTGCGACTCTCTTTCTTTTACCAGGTTCGATTTCGTCAGGCCGCCAAGAATATACATTTTCCTCGTACCTCTCAAACGAGTGTTTCTCTCAAGGCAAAAGCTTGAGAAGGCGACTCCCCAGTTGTGCTACTTGCGTTAATGATTTGTGATAAACGACTTTCTCATGAGCTCAAATAGTTCAACGTCTACTTTACTACAACGAATGAGAAAATGTTGCTCTCGAGCATAGCTCGCCGGACTCTCCAAACGTGCTTGGCAGGAGGAGAAAAAAACACGTGAATTCATCGACACTTAGCAGAACTTCCCGGCTATCTTCAGACGAGACACCAGCGCACAGCTCAGAGCACGCCAAAGGTTTCTCCAATAATTAGTGTTCTTTTGCGTTCTTCGAAAGACTATTCACAATATGTGAACTACAAAATGCCTCTATTCTGCAACATTTTTGTTCCTTCGCTCTTTCTTCAAGACTAAAAACCAAGAATCGCGTCTTGGATAGCTTTTGCGTAGGTATAGGTCCGCCTATGCAGACAGAAAGCATAGGGTGCCTTATGCAGTCCCTCAGGATGGCTAGAAAGCAAAAACCATCTATTTTGAAATCTCACTCATAGAAGGTATTTCAAAACGGAAAAAGCCGCTCGCACAAGAGCTATTGCTGCGTGATCAAACACCTGAGGTACAACATTCATTGGCTCGATCAAAACTATCAAAAACCGTTACCACAATTGAACTGTGGTAGCCACAGTGGACATGTTCATGCAGGTAAGACCACTGACATAGTGCTGGTCGCCATAGTATTTACGGAGAGAACCACTTACCATATATCAAGGCACTTGACTTCTTTTCGAAAACGTTCTGCGCACTGAGAAAACACACTTTTCTAGAATACAGTGCAAAGTAGCAAAAGTGGCCCCTCGTTTGAATGCAGATAACTGCTTCGCTGAACTTTCTTGCCTTTCAATGCTAGCGTAAGTCTATCGCTGCGGAGAACCTCTTGCTCGTGCCACGTTCCCTCAAATCTGGCACGCAGTCTTATCTGATCGGTGCTTATTGGTGAACATCATTGGCAACTAGAGATTCTCCTAACTTTGACAAGGTGAAAAATAAGTGATAGTGTTTCCGGCAAAAAATAAGCCTAAAAGCCAGGAGCACTAAACAACGAAATTCAAAATAGACACACGAGGACAATTTGACTCCGAAAAGCGACAAATACCGAAAAAGGTCTAACCTGTTGGTATAGCAGAAATGTCGATGCACTCTTCGTAGAGTTCAAGACGAAGCAGGAATGACGGGTGTATTTTGAATAAAACAAAGTTGAGATGTGTAGCTGCATACATTTTTAGCTTCGCCTGAACGCCTTCTTTGACTTCACAATATTTTTACTCGGCGTGTCGCGTAATTCACATGATAACTGCATTTGTTGCAACATCTTGTGTTTTTAATATTGCACCGCTCGTTCACAACCAGTTCTGCTATCTCATAAGTCTGTATACTTTTTTTTTCTGCGCTCGATATGCCGGTTCAGTAAATACGTTGTGAAAGCAAACAAGCCACGCATGAGATCCATGTGTCCTAGATTTCAAAACCGTTCATGCGCGCATAAGACAGAAGCGATAGGAAGAGCTTTGCTTCATATAACACACACGTAAACACCAATATACACAAACACATTGAATAGGAGAGGCCTGCCGTGCGCAAACCAAGCGGCAGAGTTCGCATTTACTTCGTGCCTTCAGGTGCCGTATAGTGTGCCTCAGTGGAGGCACACGCACGCTCAACGCCTCTTTGACAGCAACTCTGAAAGGAGGTGTCCCTATTTGCCATTTTCAATTCGAATTCATCTTTTCGTCCCTTACCTGCCTGCGCCATGCTTTTAGCTCAGCCAGCTTTTTCTTGCTTCCGCATGCTTCAACACTTTCTAGGAGGCGTGAAATAATATGCAATACCAAGTTTTCCGACTTTTTTTTCTCTTTATTGAAAATTCTCGTACGTCAACAGCCAACAGAAATTTGGCAATCCCGAAGCGAGTGCTGTAGAGTGAAAGTTCAGTGTTTGTTATCCACCACAGTATGTTTCCCTCTTTTTTATGTTCCCACTAGTATGCATCTGTCAGCTTAAAGTAGGGTTTTTAGGATATATATATATATATATATATATATATATATATATATATATATATATATATATATATATATATATAAATGGGATATGGCACAACGGGAGCGTTGTCAACAAGGATAAATATATTTATTTCCCAACAGTTTCGGGAGGGGACCTCCCTTCATCATGATGAAGGGAGGTCCCCTCCCGAAACTGTTGGGAAATAAATATATTTATCCTTGTTGACAACGCTCCCGTTGTGCCATATCCCATACCTTCACGAAGACTAACTGGCCCATTGAATTATTACTCCCACCAATATATATATATATATATATATATATATATATATATATATATATATATATATATATATATATACATATATATCTATATATATATATATATATATATAGTAAGGTGGCGCTGGAAGGTTTTAAAATAGATGCTACTGCAACGACACACTTTTTACGCTTTGCAGCCAAACACCATCCGTTTGATTCACTGTACCGTAAACCACGAAAGAGTGCACGCCACAGCAGAGCATGGAAACTTCCCGTCTTCAGCTGCCGAATGTCAAGCGGCCTGCTGGCGAGAACATAGCTTTGTCGGCATGCAGTAGGTAGATAGCAACTCGTTGGAGGACACAACAATTTAAGCTCATGCTCGCATGGTTGGTGTCTGTTTGGAAATCTGAACCATGAAAGGGAAGATTTCAAAACTTTCATTGGTTCTGGCAATATTCAAGAAACCATAATAAACATGTCTGGTTTACTAGCAGTATCTGGCACTTTAGGCAAGATCTGAAAAGAAGGTACCACTTTTTAAGCCCAACAAGTACCTTCTTCTGGAAACGTCAGTCACGATCATAATTCTTTCTTGATATTTTCTTTTGGAATATATATTCGTGATAGGCACAGAGATGATTTGTCCCGAGCGTGTAGTTTTGTGAAACCCGTGCGGTAACCATGTATTTTAGCATTACAGCTAACGAAATAAACTATTGTAATCGGCGTCTGGATGTCAGTTCGTAATAATGTCAATGTGGATATTATTTTCGAACACTAAGCATCACCACACAACATAACCTGTTTGTCCTTGTGGTGCCCGTTCACACCCTTACACAATTTCCCTAACCCCACAGATGCAAAAAAAACTGGAAATATTTAGGGTAATATTTCTTCAATATTTACAACTAGAATTGACACCACTATTTGGGTATTCTTGTGGAGCCTGGACGCCTAAAAAAAAAGGTTGCTTGACAGAAGTGGCTAAAAAAGGTAGGTTCGCTAACTCAACTTTGCTGAGCCAAAGTGGCTAAGCGAGGTGGGTTAGCGCTGTAGTCCGGATGAAGTTTCAAACATGGTTCAAAGATTTACACTGATGAAGTAGATGGTGCATGGTTAAGATGAGCCCTGATCTCGTAATTTGACAGCATGTTTCAAAATCCAAAACACTTACGCCATTCACTAATTTTCCCCCATAGCCTGCTGATAGCCCGACTGGTAGAGAACTTCACATAAAATATTGTCCCAGTGGTATGTGAAATCCAGAGCAGGAATTATTAGGAAGTGGCCAAAATGTTAGTTATCGGATTTGCTTTTCAATTTTATTGCGGCATATCTTCATCAGCCTACCTACGCCAATTGTAGGGCAAACACCTCTCTCATTATCCGCCAATCAACCCAGTCTTGCGCTTTCTGCGGCCACGTTAAACCAGTGAAATGTTTAACCTCATCAGCCCTACCAAACTTCTTTCTCCACCTCGCGCGTTTGCCTTCTCTCAAAAAACAATCAGTTACCCTGAATGACCAGCTGCTATCCGGCCTACGTGCTACGTGTCCGACCGAAATTCATGTCTTCTAGATTTCAGCTATGATATCCTTACTCCGGTTTGTTCCCTAACCCAATCAGCTCTCATGTTTTTCCTTAAAGTTACGCCTATAATTTTTTTTCTATGGCTGGCTGCGTCATCCTCAATTTAAGCTTAACCCTCTTTGTAATCCTCCAGGTTTCTCCTCTGTAGGTAAGTACCAGCAAGGTGCAGCTGTTGGTCTGCTGGTCGACAATTCTACAATGTAACACGCTGGGACACCCACAGAGAAGCGTTGAACAAATCCACTGGTGAGCTGTTCACAGATATGTTGCAAAGCAAGCGAGCAGCAACTTCTTTGCTGAAACTGCCCGACAATTTTCCTGCTCCTGACTTGAAATTGAAGAACCTCTGCGCAGCACGTAGACGGGTGGAGCGGAAAATAATGAGAAGAAAAGAAAATCCGTCTGGGAAAACCGAATATAACAGGATAAACGCTGCGATTCGTCGCCATACAAAAAAGTTAGGACGAAATCAATGGGCCGCTTTCTGTGAGAGTTTATCCACGTTTACGCCCTTGAAAAAATATGGGCTGTAATAAATAGTCTTTCTGGGAAGATCCGAACACACAAGCCATTCGAAGCACTCGCTTTGAAACAAGGGATAGATTTGCAAACCCTTGCAGAGGATTTCGCAGACGTGTACACATATGGTAAATCAGCAAGAGCGGCGATTCCTCTGTCACACCAGTTTTTTCACACGTTGGATACGTCATTCACCTTTCGAGAGCTGGATATGGCATTTAGCAACTTAAGAAGACGCTGTGCCGTGGTCCCGATTTGATGAGCAATCAAACGCTGACAAATCTACCATATGAGCAAAAATGGGCCCTTTTGGACATATTTAATCATGTCTGGAGCACGGGAGAGACCCCATTTGTTTGCAAGACAGCATGGGTGGTGCCAGTCCTAAATTTGGAAAGGATCCTGCGAGCGTCGCGTCATATCGACCGGTATCTCTTACATCATGCGTAACTAAGTTGATGGAAAGATTAATATGTACAAGATTAACTTAGTACCTTGAACAAGAAAGACGATGGCCATCGTGACCGAATTTCGCCCACGACTGAGTGCCCAGGACAGTGTCTTGGACCTATTAAGCCACATCGAGCACCACCAGGTCAGCGGACTCTCGACACTCGCCGTCTTCATGGACGTTGCCAAGGCATATGATTGTGTGCTTCAGGCAGGCATCGTGAACGGGCTCCAAGCCATGGGTGTGTCGGGAAATGCTCTTCGGTTCGCACATGAATTTCTCAGAGACCACTGTGTCCGTGTTAAGCTTGAAATGTAACGAGCGAAGAGAGACGCGTTTCCCTCGGCGTACCACAAGGAAGTGTTCTATCTCCCTTGCTTTTTAACGCTGCCATGGCCAGCCTTCCCGACAAGCTGCACTTGGCTCTGAAAGTAGTTAAAATATCCTTCTACGCCGATGGCATCTGCATTTGGATCTCAGGGTACCAGCACAAACGTTTGGCCCGGATAGCACAGAGCGCTATTTCAATCATTGAGCGTCACTTGTTGACACTTGGCCGATCTTTATCAGTGGAAAAATCGGCCTTCATGCTCTTCCCGGGAGCGCGACGGAAGTCAACACGTCTGTCGCTGAATATTCGAGGCCACTCAATTCGTTGTGCAACAAGTGTCCGTTTCCTGGGCATTACCATCGACAACAAGCTATTATGGCGACGTGCGGTTGATGGTATAGTCACTGCATCAGTGAAAAGGATCAACGCTCTTCGTCGCATGGCAGGGGTCCATTGGGGCAACAGTCCTATGTCCATGCTTAAAATGAATGATGCGCTAAAACAAGCCGCATTCTTTATCAGCTGCCCCTGATATCACCATCACCAAGCCAGTTCGAACGCCTAGAGGCAGTGCACCGAAAGGGTCTTCGCTTGGCGATGGGAGTCCCTCAGGCGGCTTCAAACACGAAGGCCACCAATGAAGCCGAGTCTTTTCCGCTCCGCCTTTTGGCGTCTCAGGCCTTATTGACGCAGCTGTCAAGACTGGGCGAGTATTTCACAGGCACGGCGCTTCTCCGGCGGCTAAGAGCAAGAACTGGCTCACATTTCAACGCGGCACTAAACACATTTCGATATTTAGGCTTGAAACTGCCTAAACGGCGCCCTATGGACCCGCCTTGGTCTTTTGTGGATGTTGCGTGTAATTTCAGTGTACCCAAACTACCAGCGAGGCGCACCATTCTAGCCGCGGAAGCAAAATTTCTTGCGCTGGACCACTTGAGCACCATGTACCGCAGCCACCTACAGGTGTACACCGACGGATCATTGTGCACACAAACTGATAGCTGCGCAGCGGCTTTCTGCATACCCTGCATACCCTGGTCGGACCGCCTGGATCGCATGGTTTCGTCCACAATGGTAGAAAGCGCTGCAGTCACGGCGGCTTTGCGAAAATTGCGATCCTTTTCTGCACGAGATGTTGTAGTGCTGACGGACTCCAAATCGGCGCTACAAAGACTGCATCGTGGCCTACCTCAAGAAAAGTTCACCAGGCAATCTCTGGCACTAATCAAACACCTAAATGGCAGGAGTTTTAATACAAAGTTCCAGTGGATCCCATCTCAAGTTGGCATTGAGGGCAATGAAAAGGCTGATGCCCTTGCATGCGAAGCACGTACATCGTTTCCAAAAGTAAGAACTCCCTAGACTTACCAGAACAACAAAGATGTGATACGCAATCATTTCAAGGCGATCTACAAGTTCCCACACCAAGCATGTGTAATTCATGGACTTTCTCGTGAAGAAGCGACGCTGTTGTACCGCATAAGAACTGGCTCCGCATACACCCTGGCCTGGTCATTCAAAACTGGGAGATACTCTTCCCCGTTCTGTGCCTTCTTTGGTGACATCAGGGATATTTAACATTTCATTTGGCTTTGCCTACAGTTTGATGTGTAAAGATCAGTGATGATCCGCACCTTGCGAAAAGGCTGTCATAGGCAACGGACAGTTGATGACGTCATATTTCCTTAAGGACCCACGGCAACTAGGAGGAACGTGCAACGAATTTTGTTGGTCTTCCTGCGAGACACTGGGCTGTCTGACGCGTGGTGACATTTCCGAATTCAGGAGATGCTCAGGCGGAACAATTTCCGGCCATGCAGGCCAGGCAACCCCGCCTGCTGCAACACCACCACCACCACCACCATGCAGCTGTTATATCCTTTTTTTCTTGAGAGTTAGGGGCAGATTACTATTTATAATTTGAGAATACATGTCGAATATGATCCACGTCGTTCTTATTCTTTTAATTATTTCTCTCTCATGGTTCAGCTCTTGGGTTACCACCTGTCCTAATCGCAGATAATACTTTACAACCTCTGGTGCCTCTCCACCTAGCAAAGGGCTATTGCCACAATAGCAAAGTGGTACTGCGATATAGACTTGCACATAAGACATATTATTTTGTGTCTATATGTGTATTAAATGTGCGCCATGAGGCTAGTGTGCTGTATGAAGTACCGTATTAGCTTGTGGAATGTCTTGTCATGTACCCAGTGGTCGTGAGTGGTTGTGTCGCTGTAGCGAAGGTGTGCTTACAGGAGGTGACGGGAGGATTCCTGCTGAAACTCCTGCAGAGCCCATTGACGATAAATATCAATGAAAGTAGCCGAGTTGATGAAATTACTTCGCTCTTGCCATCCTGAAAATATTATTCATGGTGCCGGCCTTTGTACAAAACCATTCCGTGACTGCGCCTTCCTCCTAAGCTTAGCTCAGTCTAAGACCGTTCGTAGAGGGAATGTAAAACCGGTAAGCTGTACCTGTTGAAAGAAAATGATGAGTTGAAGACATAGTTGAAAGACTTATTTTGTCCTTGTAATATTTTCCGATTTTCACCTGATGTCATAACGTTTTTGTATAATATAGAGCCAGTACAAATGTTTTAAGCAAATACAATTGAGCATAACCAGCAGCATCACAGCCTTGACAAGATTCTTGGCATATAATTCCTTGTATCTCAAATTCTCTTCCTCGTGCAGAATCTTGAAAAAATTGCTATTTTTAGCAGCGTTACAATATTCAGTGGGTTCTGAACGTTCGCACTAAACCTCGCTTCATAAAAATATGAGCCGATGGCTCCTAAATGCTCTGATGATCTGAATGCTGTGATCTTCGTGAGCTGCATTAACGGTTCCACGAATCTTTCAATTTCCCTCAAACTGACCTCACACAAACTTCTATCATTCTTCGTTACATCGACACAGGCTCCAATCATCCTGTAGTACAACGACCATGCCGTGTCTCCACCACCGAGCTCCTAGTTATCACCGAACAGGTTGACGATATCATCAAGTGCGACGTGATTCCAGCTTCAAGAAGTCCGTGGGCATCACCGGTAATTTTAGGCAAAAATTAGGGTGGTTCCATTTGCTTCTGTGTCAATTACCGCGCTTAAATAGGGTCACTCGGACAAACGTGCACCCTCTCTCCAGGATTAATGAGGCACTAGAATGTTTCAAAGGTGCCGAGCTTGTTTATTGCTATGTATTAGCGAACTACGGCTACTTTGACCATACTTGTTTATCTATCTACCCATCTATTTACCTAACCACTTGCGATTTTTAGCTCCCCTGGCCATTTCAGTAATTGTACCTATACACTTATTAATGCCAAATTACACCAAATAGTAACATGGAGAGAATAGAACACGATTTAAAGAATAGAGAAAGCCTCAACGCTGTGAAGAGGAAACTATGGATGGGCGAAATTCATATTTGTGCATCAAGGGACAAAGAAGGCAAAGTAACTACATATATTGATGTAATAGTGAAAATAGGAGAGGCGTTTCACAGAGATCTGTACAGTAGCCTGGAAAACCACGACCATGATGTAAGAACTCGCAGTAACCCCGATGACATCCCACTAGTAATGACAGAAAGTCAGAAAAGCCTTCAAGGGAATGCTAAGAGGCCAAGCTGCTGGGGAGCATTGGGTAACATCAAATTTGCTGAAAGACGGAGGACAGATTGTGCCACCTTGTTTACGAAGTGTCTCCTGACGGGGGGGGGGGGGTACCAGAATCTTGGAAGAGTGCTAGCATCATCTTAATACATAGGACAGGATATAAGAAGGACTTGAACAATCACCGGCCTATCAGTTTGCTCTCCGTCGTATACAAGCTATTTTTAAAGGTAATTTTTTACAGAATTAATAGAGCAGTGAAATTCAATCAACCAAGGTAACAATCAGGATTTCGAACAGGCTACTCAACGATCGACCATATTCATACTATCAATGAGGTAATGAAGAAACTCTCCCAATACAGACCACCGCTTTGGATAGCCTTCATAGACTACGAGAAGGCTTTCTTTTTTTTCAATAGAATTATCAGCAGTCATGCAGACACTGCGTAGTCAGGGCTTCAACAGAGCGTATGCAAACATCCTGGAGAGGATCAATCTGCAGGGATCACCTGCTACGATAGTGGTTCATAAAGTGAGCGACAGAATATCAATCAAGAAGGGTGTAATAGAAGAGAATACAATCTCCTCAATGCTATTTACCGCGTGCTTAGAGGAGGTATTCAGAGGCCTAGAATGAAAATAGTTAGGAATCAGAGTTAAGAAGAGTACCTTAGTAACCTACGCTTCACGACTGACATTGCATTGCTGAGTAACTCAGAGGACTAATCCCAAATTATATATACTGAATTAGACAAGGAGAGCACAAAGATAGCTCTTAAATAATTCTGCAGAAAACAGAAGTAATGTAAAACAGCCTCGGAAGAAAACAAGCGCTTCGAGATAGGTAATAGCGCACTTGATGATGTAAAAGACTACGTCTGCTAAGGGCAGGTAATGACTGTGGAGCAGAACCATGAGATTAGAATACCTAGAAGAATAAGAATGAATTGAAGCACATTCAGTAAGCGCTCTCAAATCATGACTGGTAAATTGGCACTAGTCTCAAGAGGAAGGTATATAGCAGCTACATCCTGCCGGTACTTACCTACAGGGCTCAAAACTATGTGTAAGCCTGGAGGCTTAAGAAAATGATTCAGCTTAAATTGAGGACGATGCAGCGAGCAATGGAAAGAAAAATGGTAGGTGTAACCTTAAGAGACAAGAAGAGTGCAGAGTGAATCAGAGAACAATAAGGAGTTAGGGATATCGTACTTGAAACCAAGAAGAACAAATGTACATGGGCCGGGCATGTAGCACGTAGGCAGGATAACCGGTGGTCATGAAAGTTGAATTTACATGAGGAAACAAAGGAGGAACTTTCGCAGCGCACGGCGCATCACGTGACGCGCGCGTCATCGAAACGTGTCGTCCTCACTTCATCCTCTCTCCTCTGCTCCCAACACGGATGTAAATGTGTCGCCGCTATTTAAAGTCCCCCGTTTTACGGTCGTCTGTTCTCGATTGAAAAAATTCAGTGTCAAATCTGTCAACAATGGTTAGATTGGCGTGGCTAGGAAGCAGGCTGCCGGCTTATAATCTACATGTTTTATTTTTGCGGCAATGACCGAATGTGTTTCGTGTGACAATGGGAGAGGCAAGTGGTCTTTGGTTTTCTTGGTGGCGGATTCGTGGTTTTCATTCACAGCGCATGGTGTGCATGACCTCACAAGTGGGCTGCATAAGCATAGGAGTCGAGAGTATGAATGATCGTTATTTCGAGGATTCTGTGAGCGTAGCTCTGGCTGTGTGCACGCGACGTCTCTGCTGCTGCGCTGAATCAGAATAGTCACGTGACTATTCGGTTCATGGAGCAGCGCGTTTTGTATCTCGTGGGTGAATCTAGCTTAAAGATAACTGATTGAATTCCCAGAGATGGCAAGCGGGTTAGGGGAAGACAGAGAGCTGTGTTGGCAGAAGAGATTAAGAAGTTTGTGGGTATAAAGTGGCAGGAGCAAGCACAGGACCGAGTTAAATGGAGAAATATGGGAGAGGTCTTTGTCCTGCAGTGGACGTTGACAGGCTGATCGTGATGATGATGATGATGATGACACCAAAATTGTTAGGACATAACATGATTATATGAGTAGAATAAGTGACTAGTGATAACTTCAAAATCATGACATGTATGTCTTGAATGTCATGATTTACATTTCATCGTCTCGCTGCTATTTCGGTGGTTTAGTTCTCATGACGTATTTCAAAACTGGTTTTGCATAACATGACTGCATGGAAAACATAAGTGACAGACCGTTATGTGGAAATTATGATACACATATCTTGTCAGTAATTACTACACGCCACGCTCAAGATGCTCTCACGGCCGTTTTGCTAACTTCACATATGCCAAATTTAGTATTACGTGACGCCAATGAATGACGAAGGCATGTGACTGGTGCTAACATAATAATGAGATGCGTGTCATGTGAGAACATGACGACATGCCACAGTCAAGGCAGCAATACATTTCGACGTGACGCGGCGTGCGTGCTTGCCGGCGTTCATTTCGTCGCGTCACGCTGGCGTTGCTAATCTAGGCGCCGGTTCTGCCATACACTCTCAGGCGCGCGCCGCGCTGCGTTGCTTCGATGCATTCGCGTTTTAGCGCGTCCGGAGTCTCTTCATCACGAAAAGAGGGAGACGCAGTGTTGTCCGGGTAACGCATCGGCGCAAAATGCAGCATGTAGTATTTCGCACAAGTTGCTCTCGGGCCGTTCCAACGGACGCTGGTCGCGCAGGTCGCGCCTGGCGTCAGACTATAGAGTGCCCACGTTTTACTAACGCTGCGTCGCTGTGTCTAGCGTGCGCGGACGTCAACGCTATGTTGGAGTAAATTGGGCCTTCATGATGGGCTTGAGGCCGTTTTGCTAGCTCCACTTATACTAAAGTTGGTGTTACGTGACATCAATGAAGAACGAAATATATGACTGGTGGAAACATGATGATCCTGACACACGTGTCATGTAAGAACATGAAAACATACTACGCTCATAGTGTGCTCGCGGCCATTTTACTAGCTTGACATATACTAAATGTGATATCACGTGACTTGAATAGGTGACAAAAGTAAACGGCACACCCAATTATGATAATCGTGACACGGAAGTCATGTACGGTATCATTTACCTTTACTTCGGAACGTTGTGCTCATTTTGAAGTGACATATTTACATTTCTCATTCTTGGTTCACATATCATCCATTCCCACTGTACGTGGAATCTGCCATTTTTTGAGCAAAAACTGGTCATCAAAATGCTACCAAGAGCCTTGCTCATGAAATATTCTTCGCAAAGAAACTTCAGGCTTGTGCGTCAATGCATTAAAAATACTTTTCACGGCAAATTCAATATGTTAGTGCATTACCGTTGTACGTATTATTATTGCTTGGCAACCAAACAAGTTCGAAGTCTTTGCACATGTTCACTGCTGTAGTTTTGACATGTACAGCACTGCCTTTTTACGAAAATATAATTATTGGGAAACTGCTTTTTTTGGCCTTTTGAGCATACGCCTCCACACCTAAAAAACAAATCCACCACCTTCATCTACTTGAAGAAGTCAAAAGTCATTGCCTCTGGAATACTTCACCACCTCTTTTGTGGGATCCAGGCCGTGGTGAAAGTCTGTTTTCTGCAAAGTCGTTGGCAATACGTGTACCCCCATCAAGCAAACAACACGCGTATATATCTTGAGGTGCATTAGTAGCAACACGTTTGTTAAAAGTGGGTAATTCATGGCGCGCTACAACCAGCTCATGGCTAAACTGGGAACCATTCTTGAGCATGCGTTCGACGAGTTCAGCTATTTGCACATGATCTCCTTAAATAAGAAAACGTGACTCCCCTCATCGCTTCACTTTTTTCTTACTAATCAGTTGAAGCACATTACTTAGGTTGGAGGCCCATCAAAACTTATCCATACGACCAGTGAAAATCCCCAGGGAACGCTACTCTGCTGCTGCCTTCCAGTGAGAGTCACTTGAACGCAGCACACGCAGATAATTCTGAAGAAACCGGCATAGCTTCGAAGGTTCAGAGCGTAATAGAAGACACACACGTTTAGAGTGTGGAGTTCGTAACGCTGTATCGAATCGCCCAAAAGCATCGGCGGGTACCAGTACTTTCCTTACACAAAACGAAAGATATATTGATGGGCAAGCAGTCATGACTATGTGGCTCGCAAAGAGGTTTCAGGTTCACGACGAAGGAGCGGAAGAAACAATGAAGGGAGGCACCGTTGTAGTATAAATGCGGTGATAAATCTTGCAGCTGGGCAGTTGGTTCATATTTTATGGTGAACTGGTTTGCGCAAAATAAGACAAAGACCCAGAATCAATGAATCAATCAATCAATCATCAATCAATCAATCTATCTATCTATCTATCTATCTATCTATCTATCTATCTATCTATCTATATGATTCGCTGGTAATAGCACAAATATTCGGTCATTCTTGTCGGGTACGTCGTCAGACACTTTCCGCTAGAAAAGGACACATAGCTGCGGGTGGGTGTGCGCCACATGCATGCCGGTATGTGCCGTAGGTGATGGACATCTTATATCTATTCAGGAACGGTGAGAACAGACATCAGTAATTTTAACGTGACAGCTTTAAGAAAAGGCTGACATGTTCAGCATTTACTCGAAGAATGTAGATAATAAATGTCAGAGTCCCAGCAGGAACGAAACTCGGCGTTTTGCGTCACAATCAATTATTCTAGCTCTGAGCCACGTTACGTTTCAGAACTTCTTTTTACAGCGAAAGCTGCAATGAGATCCCAACTCGGGTCACGCGCAGTTGTCCGCCGTCGCCGCTGGTGTTCGTAACCACATCGCGCAAAATTGGAAAAACAATTAGCACCAATGACACAATGGGGCTTGGGCCCAGGTTCGCTAGATGCCAGTCCAGCATTCTGCCACTGAACTACGCCGGTGCTTCTGAGTTGTTGAAAAACTTGACTTAGGCAGGCTTGATGTCGGGAAAGCAATCCCGTTATCACGACTTATAAATCGTTTTAAAACCGCGACAGAACAACCAGTCATCGCACAATGCGAATAAAGTAACGAGTGGGCCGTCAAACGCTCCAATCCATTGCAAAATCATGTTCATGTTCCCCTATTAACTGTGGAGCATACCCACTTCAGTCATATTTTCTTATTAACGCTCTAGTCCGTATCAAGCAAGTGTGCTTGCAGTAGTTATTCAATGAGTGCTTTTTTAAAAGTCTCTGAAAGTCTGCTAGCTTTCGCTGTGACTGCTGTGCGCCTTCCACGCAGGCTTGGCGTCTTTAAAGAGACACTCGTAACATAGTAATTAATCATGGTCACAGCGCTAGCTGTGCAATCCTTCGAAAATTACCTATGTACTTCTACACTAGAGCCGTGGTGTCGGGTGAATGTCTATTCTAGTTTGTCGCTATCCGCTGAAGTTCATTTATGTAGCGCTGTCCAGGTTTCCATCCCCGCGATAACATCAGTGCTTCACGTTGTCACGTGCCTTTCAGCGCATGGCAATGTCAGCGTATCGCTTTCTAAAGCCCATGTTTCTGGCATTGTTACACAACTGTATTCTGCTTATATATAAGGTACGCACCTGTTTAACATTTGTGCGTGGGTTCGCGTGTATCCTGAGCGCCTTTTCGTAACGTTTTGTTGTATAAAAAAGTTCTAATGTATTAAGCTTCTATTCCTATGCTTTGCCTACCATCATGGTACGTGATCTCTGCTAAATGTTCTTGCAGTGCGCTTCAAGAATAGATGAAATATAAAAAATTATAGGCATAATTAAATTTGGCAAGACTGACGTACTAGCCAAGATATGTGCAAAAAGCACAAAAATAAGTCCCCAGAATTGCCCCAGAATAAGTCCCCAGAATTGCAAAAATAAGTCCCCAGAAAGTTCGATAAGAGTTTTTCGGGATGAAAAGTGCTCCCAACAAAGCGGGGGAGTTCAATACGAGTGTTCACTTTCTTCGTGGGACCGAGGTGCAGCGGACGTGAGAGGGAGCACGTGTCCCGTTTTCGCCCTGTGACTTGAAAGGAAGGGATAAAAATGGAAATACAGGGAACATAATGAAAGAAACTCAGTGAATGCTCACGTTCAGACGAAAACAGGCTAGTCACGTACGTGCTCCGGGCAGCCACCCCTCCCCAGTTGCGCACGTGGCTTTACGCCAGGAAAGCGCCTTTAAACAAACCAAGAAAAAAAAAAGAAAAATGCGGGAAGGAATAAGAGAATATCAAAGGGTAGGAAAGGTGAAGACGCGAACAACTAAGAACGGAGGCCAATTAAGGAGGAAAAACAAACTTCTGCGTTTCTGTGCCGGTCTGGATGGCTGCTGTAGTGGTGGGATGGTGGTCTGTAGCCGCTTGCTTCGGCGCCCACAGGCGCCCTTGATGTGTACCCACGAAAGACTTCTGCCCTGATGATGACATCCTTGAAATCCCCGGGGCCAGGGATATTTCTTTGAACGCACATGAACTCAAACGCTCATCACACCGTCTACGACGATCACAATCTTGCTGGGTTCATTGCTGCGTTCTTCTTGAATCACACGGTGCCCGAAGGTGATATAGCGAAAGACACAGTTCACCGTGCGTTTGGGCACACTCTTATTAAGTGTACTTTAAAACTATATCCTCGTGTTTTACGAAACTTAGCTTCACTTCGCTTCAAGGGTGAAGCTTCGCTTCAAGGGTAAGCATTTCTCAGGAAGCCGTTGCAGATGCCACAGATAAAACTTATGCCTAAAGCAAAGTCTCTGGATGTGCTCCGGAAAGCGAATGGACGTGGTTCTGTATTTATTCTGATCTTTTTAGCCCCGGTTCATAACTGGTGCGAAAGCATGACTGGTGCTGCTGTACGTTCATTTCCCTGCAATGGTTTCCTCCTTTAAAAAGTTTTTTTTCCTAGTGAGGAGGCCATTCTATTGCTAATTGAAAATGTCTCTAAAGTATAGAATACTAGAACACTTCTAGTACACTCTCCTCGGTAAGAAGAATTGCTTGAATGCTTTCTAACTGAGACATCTTTAAAGGCACTTATGAGATATTTATAACCAAAACATAGTGTCTTTCATAACTCATACGAACCCAGCGCAAGTTTTACTACCATAAAAAGAAACGAAACTAATTTACTTGCTTGCACAGAAGCTTTATTACTCTATAACAGAAGGGAAACATTTCACTGATAATAAATAATTTAGATATCGCATATTTCTTGTTTTTTTTTAAACGGTGTTTCATAAAAAACCCTTGATTACTTGGTTTACCAAGCATACTTTAAGCAAAAATTTTGTAGATTGTTGCTTTTTTCAAGGAGTTTCGCACAGCTACTGGGAAAAAAGAAGCGTTATTAGGTCCTAGGAAAGTAGGGAAATTCCAGGTTGCGCCTAGATTAAGTGGGCGCCTTTTTGAGCAAAAATATAATTTACAATATGCGAATCTTTATCAACACTGCTTGTGAGCGATGTCACCTCTATAGGCATGTTACGCAAGGTTAATAAACAAGTGAGATGGTACTTTATGACTGCTCCTTCTGTTCCCAATGGATGCTCTTTATATACGCGCGAATGTATTGTGCCGCGTGCAGTCATTCTAAAAAAGCCCCGTGATCAGGGTTTTTCTTTTGACATACAAGAACTAAAAAGCTGGTTCCAGCGTGTGCGATGACCTACTTTGCAGAGTTTTTGCTGAGTCTTTCTAGTATCATGCAATGCCGAAGTTGATGAAGCGAATGAAACACTGCCTCGTGTGTACCAAAAGAAATTTGCTCAAGCTTAACGGTACTAAGCTTCGCTTTCTTCTTTCAAAAGTGAGCACTCCTGTGGGAGTCGTTACAGATGCTAGACGTGACACACGGCTCAAGGAAGCAAAACGTGAAGGAGGCTTCGCACTTTGAATCAGAAAAAAAGAAAGCCATTTGTCGCTGTTTCAAGGAGCAGTTAAAGATAAATTTGAGGTGCCATGAGTCAGCAGTCACACGCAATAAATATTGAAAATATGCTTATTCACATAAAATGTCTGTAAAGTGTGCGTTAGCACTCCATTCTTATTAGGTGACCTTGAAGCATTAACATCGTACGTAATGCAGGACACACAGTGCTAGTACTGCTGATCGCCAACTGAAATATCTCGCTAAGGTTTCAATTAAAGTAATATTTTCCTAATTAGGTTACTGTCGTGGTGAATTTATCTTGACATGGGAGGGAGTACAAGAATAATGAAAGAAAATTGGGATTGAGCCCTTCATCACTCTAGGCAAACCTTTCAGGTGTTTTTTTATTCATGCAAAAGTTGACTCATTACATGCTGGCTGCGATACGTAGTAAAAGGTTACTCATGTGCGTGGTGTATTGGAAGATACCAGTATCACCTATAGTTGTTCGTTATTTCACTTCTGCAAGTCTGCGTCTGAATTTCTGTGCTGTATATTTCGTACGCCATGGGAATTTAAGGATTTTTAACGACACATGGTTCTTGAAGAAATAGTGAATTCTGCGAATGGAAACCTACACTGTGAGCAGTTCAGCAAAATTAGTAGTCATGTGCGGCACTACTTTGCAAATCAAGCGGGAGGCCGCCACTTTGTCAAGTGCGCTCTTTTCAGGTATATTCTCGCTCCTTACTCGCTTCAGAGCTGACGGCACTTGCTGCTTGATGACAGTAAACTTACATAAACACATACTAAGTTTATGATAGTCAGCACACGATTGCATATACTGACGCTAATGAGGGTTAATAGAATTAAGGAGAAGGAGTGTCATTTCCATGAGTTTCATATCTTGCAATGGGTGTAGCTACGTGCCGACGACGCGTTCTGTAGCGCGACGAAATGTAGTGAAGTCAGAAGACTAAAAACTCGTTGTGTCATGTAATAACTCGTCAGGCGGCAAGAATCTTAAAAAAATTAAGTATAAATTGTCAAACGCGTATCAAAATATAACCAGCAAGGAGAAAAAAAAGTAAAATCAAATAACACCATGTCACGTGAGTATAACCAGTGTGACATCTGTGACAACTAGTTAGGCGACTAAACATTAAATAGCAACACATGTGACAACTACTCAGGTGAATAAAAAGACTTATGATTGCAGAGGAAGAAGTCACGTGATTAAAATAACATACATGACGCAACATATACCCACGTGAAAAAATCTAGTGACACCAAGTAACTAGTCGCGTCACTAGAGTGTCATGTACCATCACGTAGCCATTTGCGTGAGTAAATTCGACGTACCATTTTGTAAAATCTAGGAATGTGCCTAAAGATCTCGTAATATTTACTGACGTGACTAGGCTAGCGCAACATAGAGTACTAGCTCTGACGTGACCAGTTCCCGTAGTAACGCTAGTAACGTGACTAAAGTCAAGACATCAATCTACGAGTTCTCGCGTGAAGTCTCTAGCCAAGTCCAGCCATACTTAGTACGACTAGCGAAAAATTTGGATTTACCCGCACAAGTCAAGTGGCTGGAATGGTAAGTCTGATGATCTTTTCAGTCTTGCACCACTTATGTAAGCTATGCACTTTTATTGCCGTATTGAGGCGACAAACTTACGGCCATTGAGTTTCAGGGCAACTCGAATAGCGTATTCATACGACGAATACATGGAAAGTTAGGAAAGGTTGCAGCATATCACACAAGGTTGAGTCACAAAAGACCTGGTGGGCATATACGCAATCACGATGTGTCTAAGCTTTTGCCCTCACCTCTCTCTCTGCCTCTCGCTTGTTGTGCCGCCATATATATATATATATATATATATATATATATATATATATATATATATATATATATATATATATATATATATATATATATATATATATATATATATATATATATATATTTAAATATATATATATATATATGCATATATATATATACATATATATATATATATATTTGCTTTTTTTATCTTTTGTGTGTGTGTGCCTTACAAACTCTCTATGTCTATGTGTATTTGTTTTTCACTCTTTGTTTCCTTTTTATACTTTCCTAAAATTTGTTCTCGTCATTTTCCCGCTTTCTTCTTTATAAGCACGGAAACCTGCGTCTCGAATTCTTTTGTAAGACATTTGTACACATTTTGGGCTGTGATTGAGCATGTGCGGATTCATGCTGATAATATTCTATCTGAGACACACGGCGAATCACTACCATGACAGCCCTGCTTAAAAGTGATCGTGGACGTTATCTGAATGTCGATGTAATAACTCCTTATGTTATATATTTGTGTCATGGTGCTGCTGTTAGGTGCTGGTGTGAGTGTTATACGATTCATGTTGTGGACGCTAAGCACTTGATTCTTCGCAAGTAAATATTTTGGTCAGCTTGACTGCTTGTGCAAGCCTGGAGCCCTGAAGGAGCTTCTCATAACCTAGGTTCTTCAAGGTTTTTAGGTTAGTCGTCTCCTCAGTTGTTTGGTCTGCTTCGAAGACCACATCAGCTCTGTATTATTCCTGGTTATAATATTTTGCTGCCACGCATGCACGTTACACTCAATTGTTTTGTCTTTAATATTAGGGTCTCGATAAAATGGTAATATTTATTCTAGTTGCAACTAACAAGGTTATGATTAGTATAGGGGTATCAAATGTATTCAAAATAGCAAGATTTTTATTAGCTGCATATAAGTAAGGTCTCATGTTATCCTGGCCTTACTTTGCGTGTTTATAACTAATGTCACGTCAATTTCCATTCCTTGGTTAGCACATCTCAATTCTTTGCCGCTTTTGTCGACCAGGCTTATAGCTAGACAGTCATTTGTAAGGTTAGCCACGAGGTAAGGACGTGAGTACAGCGGAAGAACTGGGCATAGGCCTGGCCATCGCTACATGCAAGAATACGCGGGCTACCGTGATAACGGATTCGCAAGAGGCGTGTAGAAGATACATGAACGTAAGGACTGAGAAGGCAGCACTACATGTCTTAAATAGCACCAAGGTGGACGAAATAACTATCCTTTGAGCATCGGGACACGATTTTCTTGCTGGCAACCACAACCACGCGTCGCACGCCGAGGCTAGATATCATGCACGCCGAGCGATCTCCGACGCGCGGGGATCACGTATCGACGGCTGTCACGACGAGCATGAGCACATACCGAAAACGTACGCAGACATTTTGGCACACTACAGAAAGCACAGAAAGTGGTACCCGCTAACACACAAGAATCTGAGTAGGAAACAAGTAGTGACATGCAGAAAGCTACAAGGCGAATTTTACCCGCCCGAAACAATGTCACGCTATCTATCCAGGAACATTCAGGCGGGATTGCAAGTATTGCCCCCCAGACACGTGCAACAATCTGCGCCACATGGTGCTGGAGTGTGGCAACAATCCGGACATACCACCGTCGTCACCGCCAAGTGCAAACGCATATGAAGAGAAATAAACAGATGAAGAGGAAGCATTCGAAGACCAGTGGGCTAAACTGAATAATTCTTGTATTATTGCCATTTCAATACTTCAGTTTTGGTTTTATATTTCATAGCTTACCTAAAACAACACTTAACAATCTCTACGTTGCATTCTTGGCCAATCACCCAAAGTGGGTATGTGCCATGTATTTAGTATTGCAAATCAAAGGAAAGCCAGTGGGAGGCTTTGCTGGTGACGCAAGACCCTGACAACCAGCTACGATTGGTGAGCCGGGCTGGAGCGGTGGCAGCGAGCCACGCTTACCTGTACTGGAGGCCATCCACCTTAAGGCCGATATACAAAGAGCCTGGTCCAAATTAGGTTCATTTCATTAATTTGTTAGCGCATCTACTAACGTGATTTAGTTAGCACATTCCTAGTTTCACATACCTTCATTAACATGATAATATTATATGAGGCGTATTTGCCTTGGACATGCCAACACAAGCCTTAATAAGCTTGTAATGGCATGTCCTGATCTAATTATCCAAGTAAATGGCCAAGCCAATTAGTTGATTAGCCAGCTGCACGCGCTCGGTTGCTAGCATACGATGATGACGACGATGACGGCACGCACCCCCCCAGCAGCGCGCTCAAATGTGCCGGCTGACCATGATCATCAGCACACAAACTCAGGTTATAAGGTGCTCGGCCGAAATCTCAGAAGTCAAAGTACAAATTTTCTAAGCAGACTTTGAGCAGGCATTAAAAGCTTCAAAAACAACCGGCCATACGAGCCTTCCTTCAAAATATCATCTAGTAACGTTTTTGACACTTGCATTGCATGGTTGAACTTTTGCAAATAATGGAACGACAAAAAAGGAGGAAGATGCTTCTGGTTTGAAAACACCACCCACCTACCTGCGTTAGTCATCGTTGACAGGATGCTGAGTTCTATCGTGATCAACTAAACTAAACACTTTTTCAATGGTGGTATTCTGGCGTGACAAAAAAAAAACCAACCGATTACCACATCTTGTGAACGCGTGGCCAAGACTGCCCC
Source organism: Rhipicephalus microplus (assembly GCF_043290135.1). Classification (NCBI taxonomy): domain Eukaryota; kingdom Metazoa; phylum Arthropoda; class Arachnida; order Ixodida; family Ixodidae; genus Rhipicephalus; species Rhipicephalus microplus. Next base: position 142,050,192 of record NC_134700.1, on the reverse strand, counting down.
ATCAAGGTTCTCTAGTGGCTAAGGTACTCGGCTGCTGACCCACAGGTCGCGGGTTTGAAACCTGGTTGGGAGAGAGAGAGAGAGAAACGAGAAAAAAAGGAAGGCAGGGAGGTTAACCAGATGCGGTTGACCTTTGCGGTTAACCAGATGCGGTTAACAAATCCCGGTTAGGGCGGCTGCATTTCGTATGTAGGCGGAAATGTTGTAGGACCGTATGCTCAAATTACAGTGCACGTTAAAGAACCCAAGGCGGTAGAAATTTCTGGAGCCCTCCACTACGGCGTCTGTCATAATCAAATGGTGGTTTTGGGACGTCAAACCCCACAAATCAATCAAGGTTCTCGACCTCTTTTAGGTAGAAGGCAACATATTGAAGCTTCGAAGGGTCGTCCCACTTGTTGCTCACGTCCATCTTTTCAAAGGCCGGCAGCCAATCTTCGACTGCTTGTTTTCATGTGTGCCGTTGAAAAACAGTGGGCCACGCACGCGTAACGCAGTGATCACAATGACTATTGAAGGCTGAGCCTTGGTCGTGTCTTCTTGCTGAGTGTTTTCGTCAGCCATTTCTGGGCTAGCGGGCAGTATACTGTGGCGGAGTTCAAGCTTAAACACCCCTGTGAGCTCCAGCTTCAAAAATAGCGGGTTCAAAAAGAAGGTCAAGCAACCATGGATGTCGCCCAGCAGCTCGCGGCGAAGAGCAGAGAGCATCGAACGCGCTGCTTGTATTTAGCGTTCTTTCTAGCGATTAAAAGCTTTTCCTCCCTTTCAGTCCATCTCGTCAGTTAACATATGGCACAGTCGACGTCAAAACCTGCTACAGGCACTTTGCCGCCTAGTAAGTCACCGTGCCTTCGACCAAACGTTGAACGCCAAAATAGCCCTAAGAGTAACCAGCCAGGTGGGTTAACAAGGATGCCGTTCATCAACTGGCGTGTTGCCACCGCCGAAAACCTCGCCGCCGTGAGTGTACAGTTAATTCGAAATGAATTGCAGTGCCGTAGCCTGTCCACCACCGGAAACAAAGGGAAACTCATAGACCGACTTTTCGTTGATATCACCAAAGATTTACCGCCAGCTCACAAACTCGAGCCAAGCGAGTCCGACATTTCAACGGCGCTACCGTCCATGCCAGCGCCTATGGTGTCATTCTCAGCCAAGCCCTGTCTGCAGAGAACACGCAACGTATGGTGGTCTTTTTCACCAGAATATGGCCATTATGAAGACAATGATGGCAAGTCATATGAAACAAGTGCATGTGACAAAGCTGCCGGATCTATCAGCTTTGCTGCCTACCTTCAATAGAAGTGGCACCCCGACTTTCAAGCACTGGATAAAAGAGCTCGTGCGTGTTTAACGACTTGCACGATGGGAAGACGCGACTCTCCTCGCCATTGCACAAGGGAAACTTCGTTGAGTCGCAAGAGACTGGTATGCATCAACAAGCCGTCAGCTTACCATCTGAATCATCTCGAAAGCATGGCTTTAAGAACAGTTCGGTGAGCAACTTTCAATCATACAGTGGCAACAGAAGGTCACAGCCCTCACACAAAAAGCCGGAGAATGCCTGCAGCAGTATGCTTTTCTAAATCTTAAGATTGTGTCCCGCGCCCAGTTCCTATTACTGACAAGAAACGCATCGAACACCTAGCTCAAGGCATTCGCGATGATCAGGTAGCCACATCGCTCGCTGTTGAAGAACCCCATACTGTGGACGAATTTCTCAACATTGTAACAGAAGTGGATAGAGCACTCGACCATGCGCGCCTGATCCGATCTCCCTAGTCGACAGAGCGATTCGTAGGACAGTCGAGACAGCCCCAGTTTTAGAGTGCTACTGTTGGAACTCACAGTACTGGGGACCACCCACAGCGTGCTCCACCATCTACACTTTCGTATACCACACGTATGACGCAGCTTCCTCGCGTTGCCAGCCTATCATGTGATGATCTAGAGTCAAGTTATGAAGCAATTTCAGCCAAATATGGTTCCGCAGCCCACAGAAGAGGACAATACTTGAGGGACACTGTTTGTTACAAATGCCAATAGAAGGGTCACCTTGCAAGTAAATAAATGTACTGCACCAAAGCATCCTTCTATCGACAACTACACAGTTCCCAAAGCACCAACAGCATTCGTGGGGCCGCTTCCTTGATATCCTGCGCAGATCGAAATTTCGATGTGCCATGGTTACTGCTGAAGTCAACGAAGTGGGGGAAATGAGTGCCTTTCCTGACAGTGGCTGAAATATCACAATTGTTGCAGCAAGTGTAGCATGAAACTCAAAATTGAGCCATGGACTTACAACCTTTGCTAGTCGTTAGTGGAAGCTTCGTTGTGCCTGAAAGTTCTGCCTTTTTAAAAATTACCATTGAACCACTATCTGCAATTGTTGAAGCAGCCATCTTTGAACAGAATGCTTTTCTCTTTATTCTGGGCGAACGTTGGTTTTACGCAGCTCAAACCCAACTCCACTTCAAACCTACCAAGTTACCTGTCATCTGCCAGCCATCTACTAACGTAGTCGTGCAGTGCAAATAAGAAATGTCGGTGAGGATGTGAAATGCTGGGATTGACACAACGTCTGTACTGTCACGTTTAGAGCCCTTGCGGTCAACATTAAGCCTCTCCATGTCGAGCATGAGCCTGACGAGAACAATCCCCTGTGAAACCAGCTCAACAAAGCTACGCTAGTTCATCTTCATACATCATGTTCCACAAGGCCATTCAAGACAATCTTTACCACCTCATTGCCTTCAGAGGTGTCGTGTTCATGGCCACTCCAGAACGCTCCTATTCCAGAAATGTTACCCAATTTCAAGCCTTGGCGCACGAGCGAGCCCTCAGCACAGCTACAGAAATTTGCTTGGTTTGCATCTTAGCAAAGCATAGTGCGCGGACCTTGCCGCTACCTATTCCCCGTCTGAGAATGATGACAAAACGGGCACTGCATCTGCTGACCCCTCAATGTGTGACATGAAGAGTGCACAAGAAAACAAAGCATTCGCACAGGCAGTGCCATGAGCAGATCTTTCCGCAGTGTCCCTGAATGCAAAGGTGACCTGCCACGTGTCCGTCACCATCCCAAAGACATTGCAGCCTATAAAGGTCTGAAGAGCAACTCAACGGCATCACTGTTGCACAGCTTAGCAAACATGCTGCAGTGCTGTCAAACTGTTACGCGACACCGACAGTGGCACAGCGAACGCCTGCCCCTGTGCACCCGTCACTTGCAGTTTTCGTCACAGTGGTGTCCTCCATTGAACAATCACCTGCATACGTGCCACAGCAAGTTCCTCCCTCAACTTGCTTCTTTTTATTTCGCGCACATATGTGAAAGCCCCCCCCCCCTGGAAATGTGCCCCTTAAGGTACATACAGACTGCACAAAGCAAACGTGGTCAGCACCGTCAGCGAATGCCTTGCAGTCCACTTTCAAATCTCACTTTTTGAACAATGGTGAGACTACCTCGAAGTTCCAAAAAGATTGGCTCAACATTGGGCTCTTCCAACCACAAGAAACGGCGCAAACAGCACAAGCACAAAGAAGACTGGCAGATGCACACTCCCAAGTATAGTTCCAAGAAAGCAAGCACACACACTGAACCCCCGAACAACAAACTTATGATTTCAAGCAATATGACTGCCAAATCATCAGGACAAACCAGTTCCTACACGAAACAAAACCTCCACCCTGTCCAGTTATGGCACCTACTGCAAACACGGATGAGTCCCCTTCAGCAAAACATGCACCAGCTGATGACCCGACTGATCTGGTTGACGCAAATGCCTTACCTTCATGCGGAAATTAAGCCTCAGCCCCACCTTCAAGCCGATGACCCCAGCGTGATGGTACGCAACTTCGACATCTGCGAGAATTCGACATATCGACACAAGATTAGTTTTTTTTTCTTTTCAAAGTAGACTTTGACTTCTGAAGGAAGCTCCAGCTGCCGAGATAGCGGGTTCAAGAACAAGGTCAAGCAATCCTGGGTGTCGCCCCGCAGTTCCCGGCGAAGAGCGGAGAGCAGCAAACGCGTGCTTGTATTAAGCCTTCCGTCTAACGATTAAAAGCTTTTCCTCCCTTTGGTCTGCATGTCTCGTCCACTCACACCCCGCACCTCCACCACTGTGAAATAGGGCTTATTGGTTCAAGTACAGCACTCTATGAGGAGGCTTATGGACGCTGAGAGTGGCGGTGACCACCAGTGCACGAATCACAGCGTGTATCACAACAGCTCGCGCTCAGCCCTTCAGGCTAAGGTCGTGGCCCACTACAGAATATCACTCTTTCTTCTTACACTACGCACTATTTGCATCTCACTCAACTACTGCAGCCTAAACTGGATCACCACAACCAAACATCACCTAAATAAATTCTTGCTTTTGCAAACGAAAATTCTTCGACATATTATAGAGATTCCATACCTGGTTTCAACTGGAACACTCTTTCAAGAATACACTGTCATACAGGATGAGCACTTATACAAATAGCGGCTTTCGTAAAGTTTTTACTTCTCCGATACTTATAAAGTATTGCTTATAACTATGTCCACATACTTTAGCGTGGTTTCTTCCTCATTACCGAACCACATACAACTTACAAACATTGCACTATTATTGGCTTCCAACCCTAAATGAATATACAGAAATTACTACTGCAATGTACCGTTAGTTGCGTGAATTTTGGCGTCTATGTCGTAGTCTTTGAGTTAATTAGTCGTGACTTTTTAGCTTATCTTGCTACACCGCATTCTTCTATTTCAATATTTCTGTCTTCGATCATTACACGATAATGTGATTCCATAAAATTTCTGTAATTTCTGTACCTTCAGTGTTGAAAAATTGTTTATGCTGTACTGAATGTTTACATGCAAAATATCACTGACTCTTTGCATGCTACTGCTATTTCTTGATATATTCCAAACTGCAACTTCTACAGTATTAATCATGTACGTTTAAGTATGATCTTAAAACCACTTTTGTACAGTTAACATCTCATGCTACCAATTTTAAAGAGTCTTCAAAGACCGCATTAGGTTGCCTCGAGCAGTTTGTAGCCTTGAAGACTATCCAAAAATTCCTCTGGTGAAACAAACTTTGACTTTTATTTTGACATATGACAAATTGGGACTTGAACCAAGGTTAGCTCCGTGCCACTCCTGTATTCTAGCAGTCAGTCACGCTACCGCTTGGAGCTCGTTTACAAGCTGGCTTTAAGTGGGCTTGATGCCGGGATAGTAATTGCGTTAATGTGAGTAATAAAGTGTTTTAGAAAACCAAAGAAACAGCCAGGCGCTAGAGACTGGGAATTGCTGAACGAGTAGCTCGTCCAATGTTCCAACGCATTATAAAACGTGTTCTTCATTACCTATTACTATGGTGCATACACACTTGAGGCATAATTCATAGTCGTCGTCAGACACTGCATAAAAATTGAACAATATTCCTAACAAGTGTGCAGCGGACACCAGGCTTCTACAAAGAATGACGAAGGATAGCGAAGTGTATGCTAACCTACTACACAAAAATTGTAATTATTTATGATGTAGTGGGTACCTAGCAGTGTGCTTGTAGCAGTTCCCAATGTGTTTAGAAAAAGCTCTGAAATATGAAGTTAATATTGAAACTCTTCAGGAAAAGCTCACCCAAGGTCCCATGCAGTAAAACCGAAGAATGATCGGTTGCCAGCCATGGTGAAACAATACTCAGCTTTCAGGTGACGTCCCAATGCACTCGCGACTGCACTTGCAATAAACCCCGGCATTCTTTTTCTTTCATGAATCTCTCTTGTGTCGCAGTTAGCGAATGTCACATAAAGTTGAGTTGTTCACTCATGCCAAAAAAAAAGCAAGGACGTGAATACACAATATACAATTCACCTGACGTACTCAAGCCGCACGGCCACGCCCTCGAACGATAAAATATTATAATGATGGCGCCGTGTAATAAACAAACCCGCCAACATTGTATCCCACGCACAATAGGTTGCATAAATAGCAATTGTATTCCTCTTGCAAGTAGATGATTTGAACATCAAACAATTTCCGTCCGTTTATAATACGTAAACACGCCTGTTCATAATTCATACTGCGAGCATTTGAGCATTGTAAACTGCTACATTGAGCCCTTGTTTCAGCTATTGAAAAGGCAACAATGACCAAGTTCTAAGCTGTGAAGACATTTACGGTTGTAGAAATTCGGTTCAGCTTTTCTTCTGGAGTCTGTATTTTATTTTAGCAATTAATCAATCAACAATTTATTATCAACTTCAGCAAGTAGAAGCCATGGGAAGAAAAAGCTCCTGCAAGCTTCACTAGTCTTCCCAGCCGGTTACACTTAAGCAAGCAGTTACAGCTCTGAAAGGCCGCTCTTCTAGCTTTCCCTGTGACTGTACAGCGCGTGCTGCGCAAGCTTATGTTTTTCTTGCTTTCAGACTTTTATATTTGTAATGGGGACACTAATTTACGTACTTTACGCTTGCAAAGTTGAAGCTCAAATTGTCTGCGTGAATAAAAATCTCTTGTGCATGTAATTGTTTAGTACGTAAAGATACCGCAACCAGCAGGTATTGGCAGCACTTGAGTGCCCTCTTTTATTACGACTTGCATTAACTGGGTTGTGTTATCAGCGCATTCCTGCAGCCACGCCTCAAAGCAGTTGTGCCACGTCTTAATTTCCAGAGGTAGTACGAAACTAAAAAAGTTCCAAACGCACTTTCAAAGCACTCAAACGAAATGTGAGTATTCCAACTAATGCTTACTGTCACGAAAATTTGCAAAACTTGGCGCAAACGGAAGAGCTCCTTCTTTATTATAATTCTTTTGTGGAAGCTTCTCTGTTGCCTTCCTGGAGAAACGTTGAGTAGTTTCTCGTGTAACCACTACAAGAACACGAGCAGCACTTACAAGCGTCATGAAGGTTTTGCGCTTCGTCTATCGTACTCTGCTTGCAAATACGCGAGTCAAGCGGCACATGCAAGAGAACAAGTAGGAACCCGATACAAAAAATTTCAGCGAGAGACGCGGCAGTCGCCCATCCGCGTTGGCTATGAGGGTGTTGTCGAACAGTACTGCGCCGCCGATAGTCGAGGCAACGAGAGCCATTCCGTGGCTTTTGTGCCAACAAAGAATTTCTTACAGTGGCTTCAAGTTTCTCCGCCCTTATCTATTGCACAGCCCATCATTAGGGCTTTTCTTCTTCCGCCCCTTTCCTCCACCTGACTCCTCTATCTCTTTCTCTCACTACACACACGCAGCTACCCTATCCCCTTACTTCACGAGGTGGGCTTTACACTCGTTCATTCCCTCATCTGGTGTCGTTTTCGGGCAGGCCATAGCTTTCATTTTCCAGGCACTGCTCTCAGACGCTGGAGAACGTCGTGGCATGCGAGTCGGTAGCAAACAGCATCGCAGCTTTCACTCACGGTTCTACAATAGCGGTGCGAACTAACGAAGTGACGTCAGTTGAAAGATGAAAGAAAAAAATAGATGCAGAAGAACTATGAGAGCGAAAAATGTGGTCGTATTTACACAATACCTCAATGGCGCGCTTATTACTCTCTAGTTTAGGCTAATTGTCGCTCTAGAACTAAATAGTGAGCTCCGTGAGGCAAACCGAAATTAGACGAGAGCTGACTTTACATGTTGAAGTTTTTTTCGTGGCTATTGGCTCTTTTCAGTCATGCGAAATGCATCGCAAAGCGCAGCCGGACGTCATATACATTTTTATAAGCCAGTCAGTGTTGTAGTTGAGTCGCCGCTTCCGGCACCCTCAACTTCGAGTCTGATTGGCAATTTCGCCATCTTGCACCCTCCTGCCTAGCGCTCGCCTGCGAAGAGCAGCTTGTCGTCGGTGTTTCCCGCGCCTTACGTTCGTTTTCATCTGTAGAAGAGAACTGTCTATGGTCTGAAACGCACTTACGCATTTCTCGCTCTTGTTTACCTTCTAGTTTGCCCCTCAGTGCCCTCTTTTGTATTCCGCGTCATATTGATCGAGTGCCTTGCGCATGCTGACGCACATTCTAAATCGTCATCAGCGTCATTCTCTTCATTGTCATCATCATAGCGTATAGTCGGTACCTTGAATGTTGTGTACCGCAAAAGAGGCATTGCAAATGGACCCATTGGGGCATCGCCTCTAAAACAAAGCACAACGAAGGCGCATATGTGCCCATCATTGCGTGTCTAATCAAATAAAATAAAAAGGAGAACAGCATTGACACCTAGAAACGTAGTTTGAAAATTTCAAGCGTGTTCTCAATATTCATGCTAAATACAAGGAAATGCATTGCAGCACAATGCTATTTTAGGAGTTCGACGCCAGCATCACCTTGGCGACGAAAAGCTTCGAACCTTTAATCTGAAGTGCGCCTCGCTATAAGAATGACGGCTCTGCTTCGCGAATGTGTCCGATTTCTGCAGCTGAAGCTGCCATTTGGATAAGTTCTCAAGCACGCGTAACTCCGATATTGTGTTCTGGACTAGTGAATAAACAAAGAGGTGTGCCTATCGCCACGCCGGGGTGGTCTAGTGGCTAAAGTACTCGGCTGCGGACGCACAGGTCGCGGGATCGAATTCCGGCTGCGGCGGCTGCATTTCTAATGGAGGCGGAAATGTTGTAGCCCAGTGTGCTCAGATTTAGGTGCACGTTAAAGAACCCCAGGGGGTCGAAATTTCCAGAGCCCCCCATGACGGCGTCTCTCATAATCATGTGGTGGTTTTGGGACGTTAAACCCCGCATATCAGAGAGGTGCGCCAACCATTAGCTGCTATATGTCAAAGATAGCAGCCGTATTATTTGACCCGAAACTTCAACTACTGAAGAGCTTGATCTTGGGCTAGTATGTTTGCTGAAAATCATTATGTAGCTCTAAAAGGACTCATGAAAAAAAATGAGTTTCATGCACATTCTCGTGCTGGTTGGAGCTTGTTTCCAGTCTTTCAAGTTTTTAATATTTTTCCAAAAACAAGTTACAAAATCTAGGATATACAGACGAGGGTCCCAGAGCCATAAACATTAGTGGGACCCTCAATTCGTGGAGACAAATCGACGGTACGATTTCCTACGTAGTAAGAGTTTTTGCGAAGTACAACGTAGAACATATCAAGACGACCTTTACCGCTGAAGCCACTCGGCGTTGCCATCAAGCCGCTGCTTCACAGTAGTGCGTGAAGTGGGGGCTTTTGTGTCCACTGCATCTTTTTGCGCTACATTATGAGTTTTGGGCAACTACCAATGCTCAGGATTCGCACTGCCTCCTTGTGGACGCTTTTACGAAGCTGCTTAGCGACTGCCCACAGTGGGGTATGGCGGGAGCACCCAGTGTTGCTCGATCACCAAGCATGAACAATACCACCCGTTGTTTTCTAATAATAAATTCCTCGACTGAAACTGTGCGAAAATATGGAAGAGCGGATTACGATGCGCCTTATCGAAGGCTTTCGCAAAGACAGTTATGAAGACCTACTCGATCCTCGCTACCTAAAGTACAATTTAGTATACTCAAACTGTCACATAACTGGAGATTTCGTTACAGCCAGTACAAGAAATGATAATGTGCCCCATAAAGGGCTTTGACATAGTCAAGGTAACCAATACCTTCTGGACCCGTGCTATTGCAGTAGCATATCATATTTGCTTATCAAATACTTCTTACCCGGATCACCTTTATCATATATCGAGGCAGTAAAAAGTATTTTTGCCTAGCCCTGTTTGGTTGCCTGATCAGGACAGTGAAAAGCTGCAGTGAAAGTTCACATAAGATGACTATTGTAAGAGATATAGTCCGCCACACACGGTAAGGATGGTAACAATTAAAAGGCGTTCGAGTGACAAAATATTAAGCAACGATATGTGTACAAAGCATGTGCAATGTGGCCGGGTGTCATAGATCTCATCGACTTTGTCAGTCACATACATTGCTGTGACCTCTAATAGTTGTTGGCCATGGTTCTACTAAAAGTGTGCTGTCGCTTCAGCATTTGGCGCCGTCAGCAATTGGTGATATTTGCTGCAGTTGGCTCTGGCTCTCTACAAATCTGGCTCCGTCGTTGGGCGGTGGCATTCTCTGAGGCTTCGTCAGGTGTGGCAGCGCTCTCTGTGGTTGGTTCCGGTGCGTTATGCAGTTGGCTATGCCCGGAAGGGTGTGGCGGTGATCTCTGCGGTTGGCTCCGGCGCTCTCTACAGTTGGCTTCGTCCGGGTATGACGACGCTCTGTGAAGCTGGCTACATGTGACTGTAAGCAAAATCTGTCGATAAAAGAAGTTTCAAATATTGTGCGATATTACGCCTTTCTTTTTGTGAAAGCTGTAAACGCCTTGAAAATTCATAACTAAGTATTAAGGTTAACCTTATTAAAGACGATAGTTTTTCTCGGGCTACTTCGACGCAAACATTTTGGTTTGTCTGTCTTTCTGCCTGTCTGTACATTTGTCTGTTTGTTCGCTGTAATGAAACGCCAAACGGCACTAAACGGTGCGTCAAACAGCCAACCCTATCTACAGCGGCCATCAATATTGCTAAGGTTTCAGCGTTCATAGATGTGCGGTTGTCAATTGAAAAGCAATTATTGCGCAAATCTGAGGCACCATAACAAAACGTCAAAACTTTTTATGTGTGCCTTCATACTAAACAAGACATACATGAGTAAGTGTAAGGGCAGTAGCGCTTATCACGCTGCGCTTACAATGCAACGCGACGCTCAGAGAGGCAAGTGTTTCCGACGCTTTACTTGGACATGGTGGTGGAACCTGCCCGTTGTTTGCGTTCTACACTTTGTTGCCTTTAAGACTGGAGTGCATGCTTTTCTTCGTTTTCGAAGATAACTGCCAGATAGCGCTCGCGTATAACGCATCTTGATGTGCTCGTTTGCCTTCGCTGCACGGATCGAGACTGTCTAACACAGCGCCGCCAGAATACAATTCACCAATTTTTCCGCGCAGAACATCAAATAAACGTTGTGTTCACTCTCTCCAGACGCAAGACTATTGATTGATTGATTGATATGTGGGGTTTAACGTCCCAAAACCACCATATGATTATGCGAGACGCCGTGGAGAAGGGCTCCGGAAATTTCGACCACCTGGGTTTCTTTAACATGCACACGAATATGAGCACACGGGCCTACAACATTTCCGCCTCCTTCGGAAATGCAGCCGCCGCAGCTGGGATTTGAACCCGCGACCAGCGGGTCAGCAGCCGAGTACCTTAGCCACTTGACCACAGCGGCGGGGCACGCAGGACTATCGTCTTTCGACGACATTTGCAGTGTGACATGCAGATACGGGGCTATTTTTTTAAACTGTGGTCACTTGCTGAATTGTTTTCTTGTCCGTCTGCAAAACATTAATAACGTTTTGAATTTGCTCGTGAAAACCAAACGAACACCCCATCTTCACGATGCGAATGATTGCAAGTGCGGGGAGCATTGGGATTGTTCGGTGCTACCATAATGTACCCGTGGCATAGCCCAGTCATGCATGTAAATAAGTGAGAAAGCAGTGCACATATTGGCATGCTGGCGGTGGTCGCAGGCGTGCTAACCACAAAGAATGTGAGCTCGCTCTTTTTTGGCTCGCGCGTGAAGCTCTCAGCATCTGCTGCCCGCGAGGTGGTTGGCAAATCATACTGCAGCCATTCTACTTCTATTAAGTCAAAGCATTCGTTTGCGTACTGTAGGCAATTTGAGAATCTATCTATCTATCTATCTATCTATCTCTCTATCTATCTATCTATCTATCTATCTATCTATCTATCTATCTATCTATCTTTATATCCATCTATCTATCTATCTATTTATCTATCTATCTATCTATCTATCTATCTATCTATCTATCTATGTATGTATCTGTGTATCTGCGTATCTAGCCACCTAAGAAGGGTTGCTCTCGCGATCACCTCCTTAATTTAGGGTAAACCAAAGTTTGTATTGGAGGGTGATATGGTCTGACGAATATTATTAGCTCGTCAATATAGATTATGACATAATCCTTTCGCGCACATAATCAAATTCTTTCCGCCAGACGTATGGCACATAACCCCTGGCGAGTATGTGGTACTGGTATACGGTTATGTGTCGAAGGGGATTAACAATTTCTGTCTACTTTTTGCATTATTGCCTGTTCTTAGGCGCGTATATAAAAATTGGCAGTTCCCAGGTACAGTGGGAATCGATAATATGCGAAACACGAATGAGAAATGTTGTTATGTGACTTTACTTTAAAATCAGTGCAACGTTACGAGGTGGAGGTAAATGATTCCGTACATGACTTCCGTGTCATGATTAACATGTTTGGATGTGTCGTTTACCTTTGTCATCTATTCACGTCAAGTGATAGCGAATTCAGTATAATTGGAGCTAGCGAAACGGCGCAAGCATGCTACGAGCGTAGTATGTTGTCATGTACTTAAATGACACGCATGTCAGGTTTATCTTGTTCGCACCACTCTTATATTTCACCATATATCGACGTCACCTAATACCAAATTTTGTATGGGTGAAGTTAGAAAAACGGCCGCCAACATATCGTCACCATGGCATGTGGTCATGTTGTTACATGACACGCATCTCATGATTATCAAGTTTGCTTCAGTCGCGTACCTTCGTCATCCATTCACATACTATAATACCAAATTTGGTATATGTGACGCCAACAAAATGGACGCGAGTGCATCATGAGAGTGCCATGAAGTCCTGTTGTTACTTGACACGCATGTCCTGATTTTGATGTTAGGGTCTCTCGCTCGTTTTCGCCATGCAATCATGCCACACCATATCAGTTTTGCAACATACCGTGTGAACGAAACCACCACAATAGCTGCAGAACCAAGAAATTTGCATCATAATATACATGACATCCATATAATGATTTTCATGTTATGACTAGTCAAGTATGTTCTTCATACAGTCATGCTATGTGACATCAAGTTTGGTATTGATACCAGTATCGAAGCGGCCAGGAGAGCTAAAGATTGTAGACGGTTAGATAGATAGATAGATAGATAGATAGATAGATAGATAGATAGATAGATAGATAGATAGATAGATAGATAGATAGATAGATAGATAGATAGATAGATAGATAGATAGATAGATAGATAGATAGATAGATAGATAGATAGATAGATAGATAGATAGATAGATAGATAGATAGATAGATAGATAGATAGATAGATGTGACTACTTACCACCATGGACTCGCCCTGTAGACTTCGTTCATCTTCGAGCTCAACAATGTTATAATAAGTTCATTTTATGTTGCCCGCAATAAGAAAAAAACAGTGAGACAATATTCAGGAGTAATTCATCCATGCTGTATCAAGAAGTGCAAGAGGTACATATTCTAACTTGTAGACGAAGAAAGAAGGGACATGACAGAGTTACTGTCACCGAGAAGCTGTAACACACGATCGCGGCAGCTGTCGCATGTTGTCGGCACGAAAGCAGCTGTACACACCGAGCGGCCTGTCACATGCTCTCACAAGTTGACTATATTGCTTTTTTTTCTCCGCCCATATGACAACCGGTAAATTATGTTAATATAGAGGACATATATTAGGACTTTGTGCTACAGGAAAGCATCTCATAGCAATTCTGGACAATACGCTATGTATTCGTGGTTTCTGCAACGAGGCAATATAGCAAAGATACCGAGAGATCAGGTCATGTGAAAGTTCAATTTTAATGGAACTTTTGCATGCCAAATAGCTGTAATCATACTTGTGCTTCAAACACTAACAGAATTGGAGCAGAAGTGAAACTGAAAATGATTACAGCAAAGTTATGCGAGAATAAGAGATTACGGAAGCTGTATTACTGGTCAAGTCATGAGAACTAACCATTCGCAGTTGTGGTAGGTAAAAAGTAATATAAATCTTTTTTACACCAATTTATGCTATCGATGTTCTTGTGACAGCCGCTCAGCATTTTGAATAACTAGCAACACTAATTGAAAGGAATAACATCACAGCAAAGCTCAAATATTGTTCTTTAAGGAGGCTTTTTTTTTATCGAGAGGGTTTTTTAGAAAAAGTGTACGCAGTAGCTTAAACAGAAATAATATGGACCAGAAATTCTTCCCATCTGAGGTTATACTGTTGAGCAATACTTCATTCATTTCATTATATGAGAATTCATTTAAAGCTCTACACATTGGCTGCTCGATGACGCGTTATTTCCATGATTACACTACTAATATTTGCCCCCCCCCCTCTCTTCCTTCTTGTAAGATCAAAATACTGGATATCACGCTCGCGCCGCAAACCCAGCTGATGTGAACAGATGTGAAACAGCTGACTGCATCGCCCCGAGGAGGAATGCTGTCATCCATGAAGAAAAAGCTGTCGCCTCACATCAACGTGAGCGCAACAACTGCATGAACAAACCGAGTTTGATAGTTGGCAGTTATCAGCATGCGGGTGGCCACAGGAGAAATGTCGGACAGGACCCCAGAGATAGAGATGCAAGCCTGGCCGGCTCTGATGAGGTGATGCCGCAAGCTTACGTCCAAATTGTAGTACGCGAGGATGTCCCAGCCAGTGGTTGGTTGAACCATGCCTGGGACGAGGAAAGCGCATCGAAAATTATGACGACGACTGAAGTGAAGGGTGAGACATCGAAGTTCATATGTCGCTATAGACGAGGCGTTGGCAGCACAATGTGACTGCTCAAGTAACTTCGAGTGACCAGTCTTCGTCAGTGACAAAACGCTAACTTTTGCGTCTGTATATTTAAGGACCCTCGTGCCGGACAGCTGGTCTCTTACCGTGAAGAAGCAGATGGGGCGAAAAGGCAGATCACACGCAGCCATCACTGATCCCGGCCAGCATTTTCCGACCACGAACACGGAGTTTTGCACTTCAAGACTCGCTGACGGAAATGCCAGTGGCGCCAGCAGAAAGGTTGAGGGCTGGGACTCCGAGCTACTTGTGTGCGTGGATGAGCTCGATGTCTAGGATGAGGCGAGCGTTTTTTCCGGAAGAGGCTCCGCAGGTGCAATAAATGAGGTGGTGCGTTCGTCGATTTGAGCCTTCAGACGCAAAATTGCCGTGTCTGCTGGTCGAAAGACAGCGTTGATCGGTGAGGCGGTCACTTCATGAACCCGATTGGTGAGCCCCGCAAGTCGGTCGAGTTGGATCTCGCCGACCACTACGAGGACGAGGTGGATTTGCTGGGAAAAACGCTGGAGGAACAGCTCATGAAGCAACGCTGAATGGGTGGAGACGTCGAGTTTCCCAAGAAGCTGTAACATTCGGCGCAATAATTTTGAGGGGTGTCTGTCATGAAGGCTCCTCTCTGCAAGGATCTGTTGTTTGCGGGCGTATCTTGAAGGCATGAATCACTCGAGCACCTCGGTCGTAAGTTCCTGACATGGCGTAGTGTCCAAGAGGTTGGACAGGACGTCAGAGAGCTCACTGGCAACATCAGGGGGAAGTACTGAGGCGACGTGGCAGTAGCGGTTCCTTTGGGAGGCAATGTGGTACAGCGAGAAATGCGCCTCAACCTAGTGAAACCAAGCTTGTGGGTTCTGGGGCCAGAAAGATGGGAGACACAGTTGCACCATCTAGACGCCCTGCAGATGGGAGGGCCTTGAGGCTTGTTCAGTTGAGTGCACTTTCGGCTAAGTCATTGTCTTTGTCCTAGGTCCCCAATTGCAGGCTTGCGCCAGAGGAGTGAAGGAAAGAGACCGCTGATTAACAATCGATGGCAGCAGGTTTGTTTGTTGCCTGTGAACACTGGCTCGAACCACTCTTGGAGATTGGCCAAAAACCGTGTAGTAGCCTATACGCTACCACTGTGTACTTATTGTGGCACTATTACTAAAATGCTATTGAAAAAAGTTGTGAGATCTCACGTAGTGAAGCACGAATAAGAAATGTTGATATGTCACTTTAAAATCAGCACAACGTTATGAGGTAGAGGTAAACGATGTCTTACATGACTTCCGTGTCATGATTATCTTGTTTGGATGTCTCGTTTACTTTAGTCATCTATTCACGTCACGTGATACCAAGTTTAGTTTATGTGGAGCTAGCGAAACGGCTGCGAGCAAGCTATAAGCGTGGTATGTTGTCATTTTCTAACAACACACACGTGTCAGAGCATCATGTTCGCACCAGTCATTTATTTCGTCATTCATTGACGAGAGGTAACACCAAATTTGGTATATGTGCAGCTGGCAAAACGGCCGCAAATGCACCATGAAGCGCCCATTATACTCTAATGTAGCGTTGACGCGCACGCACGCTGGGCAAAGCGACGCTAGGTCAGCAAAACGCGAGTACTTTAGTGTGACGCCCGATGGCAACCGGTGCCAAATGCGACATGCTGCATTTCGCTCCGATGCGTTACCGAGACATTTATGCATCTCCTTCTTTTCGTGACGAAGGGACGCTGGACGCGCTGAAAGGCGCCCTTGTCAAAGCAACGCAGCGCAGATTTGGCAGGACCAGCACCTGACGTGGCAACGCCGGCATGACGCGACAAAATGAACGCCGGCGAGTACGCGCACAACGTCACGTCGAAATGTATTGGCGGCTTTACTGTGGCATGTAGTCATGTTCTTACACCACATGCATCTCATTATTATCTTGTTTGCACCCGTCACATACATTCGTCATTCATCGACGTCACGCAGTACAAAATTTGGCATTGTGAAGCTAGCGAAACGGCCACGAGCGTATCATGAGTGTGGCATGTAGTCATGTTTTCACCTGACGTGCATCTCTTGATTATCATGTTTTCATCAGTCACATACATTCGTCATTCTTTGGAGTCACATAATACTAGATTCGGTATAAGTGAAGCTAGCGAAACAGCCGCGAGCGCATAATTAGTGTGGCACGTAGTCATGTTCTCACATGACACGCATCTCATGATTATCATGTTTGCACCTGTCACATACCTTCGTCATTCATTGGTGTCACGTTATACTAAATTTGGTATAAGTGAAGCTAGTGAAACAGCCGCCAGCACTTCATGAGCGTGGCATGTAGTCATATTGTTACATGACACGCAAGTCATGATTTTCACGTTAGGGTCTGTCGCTTGTGTTTGCCATGCAATCATGCCATACCTTACCAGTTTTCCAACATGCCATGAGAAAAAAACCACGTCAAGAGCTGCTGTACCATGAAATGTAAATCAGGACATACATGTCATGATTTTCATGTTATGACTAACCAAATATGTTCTTTATACAGGCACGTTATGCCATATCAAGTTTAGTAGTGATACCATCGTCGAAAGCACAGGAGAGCTATAAGTCGTAGATAGATAGATAGATAGATAGATAGATAGATAGATAGATAGATAGATAGATAGATAGATAGATAGATAGAAATATAGATAGATAGATAGATAGATAGATAGATAGATAGATAGATAGATAGATAGATAGATAGATAGATAGATAGATAGATAGAAAGATAGATACGCTCAAATTCGCCCAAGTTCGCTAAGAAATGCTTCGCATTCAAAAGAACATTCAGTCATCTTTCAAAGGTAAATAATACGACGCCACCAGGAAAGGCGAGCCTTGGCTGCACGTGCCACCGTGAGGCGCCGTCTTTACTTTCTTCATTTCGCGCTCATGCATTCTTTGTTTTGCGTGCAATCCTAACGAGGACGCTACAACCGCATTTGTATGACTTTCCAAGTTCTTGTACACACTACTTGAAATAGCCTGTGTATATATCGCATTAGATTCGATCATTAGGCCATTTGTGTTCACACTGCATAAAAAAGATTAGCAACTGTCTTCCAGTTACTGTGACAGCACGCTGGAGCTGCTGCATTTGTATTCCTCATCAGGAGCAAAGCAGATTTTTTTGTTTAGTTGGGAGGGAGAAGGCGGGGGGAGGTCTTAGTTTATGCCAAGGGTGGATTAGGCAGATGGGGTCAGTGTCATTTTGTGGTGTGCGTCTTCAAAAAAAATGATAGGAGGGGGATTGCATGGGCCTGGACATTGCACCTAAAAGGCCAGGAGGGCTATCATCTGCCTATGCCATTGTTCGTCATGGTTTCATCGTGAATCGCTCTTCATGAGTTAGTTCACAATATTACCACACTATTGTCGCTTGCAATACTGCTTGAAATCAATTTCATATGCCATAATCTTTGAAATTATTTGAAATGTTACCACTTGTCTTCATTCCATTTCGCGTAGTTATCTCGTGAATCATTATAATCATTATCAACGCCTTGGCCATTCGTCACCTCATCGAGAGCACGAGAGTGGCAGAAGAAGACAACGCCAGCCAGGGTGCGGACGCCATTCACCATGGAGGAAAGTAAGTCTTGCGTTTTTTTTTGTAGAATTGCAGATTTCGATTGCAATACTTCACCTTCATAAATTTAGGCATCTGAGACACATGCACAAATGCAAACGAATCAACGCATGATCTCAAATTTCTGCATCTCTGATATGGTAGTACTTGATTGATCTAGTTTACACTTAAATGAGGACAACCGTGAGTGCATCGTCAGCGCTCGCCTTATCTTCTGATTTGCTTCAAGCAAAAGCATGCTGTTTGGCCAAATAGACTTGGGAGTCTTTATACCTCTTGTGATGCTTAAATGTGTGAAAGCACTAGGTTGAGCCGGATGGTTGCTTAGGGAACCATGGTCCCTCAAAAACAAAGAAGCAGAAACACTTTTGAGTATTAGAATATCTTCATGTAGACAAACAGGCGGAGGTGATGATAAGCTTGATATAATTTTTCTCACTTACTTTTTCTCCACAAAATTAGCAAAAGGATTGCTTAGAGGGCTGTCTTGGCGGTGCTTTTCTAATGAATGAATCGTTACAGGTGCCGTTGGTACTCTATAATGCAATCGGGTTGATGTTTCGTGGCATCAATGAAAAAGATGATGAAAATCGGACCCTTTCTACGAGCGGGTTGGCTCGAGAACATTGTATTTTTCTCATGGTGTTTAAAATTTTGCTTTCACGTGAATGATTTCTTCAGGCGCACCAATGGTCACTCGTGTATGCATCAGTCCTTGAGAGGACATTTGTTACTGCGAAAGCAATTTAAGACTATATTTGAGGAAGGCATATACAATATTCAATACCAGGGAATTCGTGAATATAATGTTTGCAAAACGCTCATGACCTGCATCTTAGAACACCATGTCATGCGTCGAAACACTCGAAACGATGAAAAACGCACCTGCGTTATGTAAATGGCAGATCAATGAGAAACTCATGCTTCATTCAGTGGGAATCATGTTGGTTAACATGCAAGGCCTGCCCTTCACGCGTCTTCTTTTTTGAATAGTTTCCACGGTTTGATTAAAGTCTGTACACGTTTTTGTGTCGGGTTGGTTTGTTCTTAAGCAAACACGCAAAATAATCTTCGTGATTGTTGTGCTCATGCTTCACTCTACGGCACACTTTTGGAAACTTTTCTCAAACAAATTCCCTCATTATCGTGTCTGTTGACGCAAACAGACTCCAAAAAAACAGAAGTCATCCTCAGATGCTTAATGGTACGCACACAAGTTCGAGGAGGGAATTTCCGCAGCAGCGTTGGGATCTCTTCTGTTGGAACTCATAGGTGCCCAGATTATGTTTTCAGCAAAGTAAGCCAGTATAGTAAAGCCACTTTTGTGACACTCCACGGCACGATACTTTTTAACACGCAAGAAGGTTGTGGCGATGCGATATTAGGGCGATGGTGTTATATGGATTATGAGGCAATGAAGTGGATGCCCAGCATTTCTTAATACGGGTAACTTGAGCGTCTACACAAAGGGCGCGCTTAGACACTTGATGTTGTCCTGGATCACATCAAAGCCTTCTTTTTTGTTAATGTAGCATCGACGTCTGCATAAAATTGTAAAACTTACCATAATCCATTCGTGAGGGATCTATGATCACATTACCATGCTCGGCGAGTTAATTTTATCTGGCAGTGGCGATCACCCGTCAGAGTTTCTGTATCCCAAAATGCCAGAGGAGACATCCGCGACGTCTTGCGTTGCACGCCAACAACCCTTTTGCCCCTTTTTCTCATTCTCTTCCACAGTACACTCAAAAGACCAACTGCCGATGTCAGAATAATGGAAGGGATGCTGTCAAAAACCCACAAGCAGCACACAAGCGCACACACCCTTTTCACCACTACAGTGAAACAGAAATGGGATAGTGGGCTGGCTGCGTCGCTGCGGCTAAGTGGGTTGAGAAGCCGTTCATATTACGCCCGGTCACAGGCGCTAAATTATCTCAATGATTGGGACGCCCGGTACATATACCACCACTGCTAAAGTGTGGACGCGGCGCTAAAGAATGAGGTGTGCTCATACTGCTGCTTGCCGCTTGTTTCTACCATTTATGATCGCAGTTATGCCAAGGTCAATTCAAATCGGTCGCGAAATATGGAATGCGAAGGGGTTGAAAGCCTAATGACATCGCGATCAGCAAGCGGCGTATCACGGAAGCAGCATCGCAGTCTGTGGGGACGAACAAAAAAAAAAAAATAAACCACTCAATGGAATATCGTTCGCTTACATTGCCGCACGCGTTTATTATTTTTACTTTTGCTGTATTTGGTTCTCGCCCACAAAGCCTCTCAGGAACGCTCAGTGTGAATTGCGCCTTATTGATCCAAAAAGTTCGTGATTATGATAGATCGTTTTGTTGAGATCGTGCGCAAGACGAGAACACTCGCGATTACTTCTGAGCTTGTCCGACTATCAGTAATAAGGGTGGAGGAGAAGAAGGACGAGGAGGAAACAGCCTTAATGATGCGAAAAACGGGTGAGGTGAGGGAGGGAGATGTGGTCGGGGAAAAAGAAGACGATGAGCCCTCAGGCCCCTCTAGGTGGCCGAAAGTCCGTGCGCTTCTGCAACCCCAGGCCCAGCGTACGATCCGGAGTTGGTCTTCTGGTCGTGAGCTGCGCAGAGCAGCCTCTTATTGCTCCTGTCACTCAGCCCCCATGTACATAAAGAACTCTCGTCAGTAAAAAATAAACAGCAGCGTTTTAATATAAAGAACGAGAATTCGGCATGATGGTGCATAAATACGAATCATTATTACAGCTTCATTAGCGAGGTCATGTCTTAATGTTAATGGCTTCAAAGATACACACTGTGATGGTGACAATGGCAATGAGTTGCCGACTTTTATGAAAATATTGCTGCCAGCTCATGTATGCCTGTGTTCTGCTTATAAGTTGACTGTCTTGAAGACGGCTAAGCCCCGCTGCAAGTGTGTATACCTCGATTAGACGCGAGTGCTCTTTTGGTAATACTTCTGTCCAACCTAGCTTCATTTCGTGCGGTTGAGTTTTAGAGAGCAAAGGTAAAAAAGAATTCTTTGAATATCAATCAGTGGACATAGGTGCAAGTCAACACCCTCGCCGCTCATATCCGTCGGCCAGAGTGCCTTGAGACAAGGCCGCAGCAAGGGCTCGGCGGATGACCTTTTTTTCAATGTTGGGATCAGGGCAGTGGGGTAGAGCTTCTCAGGATTCTGGAGTATATAGCCTATCGTACTTGGCTGGACAGGTCTCCAACATACGGACAAAATTGCTGCCTCATCACAAACTGTGCACTTGAGCCTGAATATTTAAATTCCACGTGATGCAGAGTATGTGATTTTAAAATAAGCCAGTGTGATTTTCCCCATACGACATCATATTTTTTCAGTGATTTTTTGATCTCTCAGATATATATGTCAATTTATTATGTACAGTACTCTGATTTCTTGGTGCGCATGCGCATCTTGTGATTGTTTTCAGTTTCGGAGACCTTAGAGGTTTGTGAAGAAAATATTTCTTAATGTGCCACTGTCTTTGTTCTTCATTGCCCCGCCGCGGTGGTCTAGTGGCTAAGGTACTCGGCTGCTGACCCGCTGGTCGCGGGTTCGATTCCCGGCTGCGGCGGCTGCATTTCTGATGGAGGCGGAAATGTTGTAGGCCCGTGTGCTCAGATTTGGGTGCACGTTAAAGAACCCCAGGTGGTCGAAATTTGCGGAGCACTCCACTACGGCGTCTCTCATAATCATATGGTGGTTTTGGGACGTTAAACCCCACAAATCAATCAATCAATTCGTTCTTCATTGTTCCATTGATCAAGACGACCTTGTGAACACTCGGCCATAATCACTTAAAAGGTAGCTACGATGCATCCCTAATAAAACGAGCAGTGCCATCGCTGTTTGCATGGCTAGGAAATGTAGACATGCACACCAGAAAACAAAGAATGACGAAAAACATATTATTTGACAATGAACCTGTCTTGCTTATACCACAAGTATTCTTCATAAATCATTATATGCTAATAAGATACAACAAGCAAATTCATTTATTTTTTCAGTTTCAGTTCAACATATCAGTCAGAAAATAGCCGGTATAAAAGAAACGTCATCCATTTCCTTTTTATACCATACCGGTATCTACCATGGTTGTGACGCATGCATTGTGAACTACAAGCGTTGCCACAATAGCTTTCCCTTGACGATTATTTTGGAAAGATTTCTGGCACAAGGTGGCTCACGCGGACGTTGGTACAGAACGGTGAACAAGAAGAGCTCGGTTCCCTTCAAGAATGCTGTTGTGAGACATGCAGTGCACCTGCGCTCACTTGGGAAAGTTGCTCCTGATTGCCCACTCCTCGTCACCACACAGTCACACTGTCACGTGCCTAAAGGAAGTGTAGAGGATGTGGGTGTCACGCAGCTATAATCACCATCAACCTCACGTCCTTCCCTTTATCTTCTTTAGGTGACCTAGGCACGTCAATAACAATGGCTGAGCGTGTTATCGGCGTCAGCTTACATTCATAACTGGGAAGTAGGGAAAATTTGGATAACAAGAACAGAAACGGGAGCAGGTTGGACACCTCCCACGTTGACCTAACATCTATACTGCTGACGAAAAGGTCTCGAGATCAAATCCGGCCTTGGCGGCTGCATTTACGCCGAAAACAAAAATGCTTGAGGTCTGTGTGGCTGGATTGAAGAGCTCGTAAAAGAATGCCAGGCTATCGACATTAACGAAGCACTCAGCTGCGGAATTTTTCACAATATTTCCTTGGTCTTAGGAACTGAAAATCTCTTGCGTTATTATGATAGCGAGAAAGCTGGATGTGATTATTATAGCATGACATAAATAGCCTCTATATATTTAGTTTTTCTTGTATCGTACGCTGAAGGTGGTGCTAAGTTGTGCGGTGAAGCACAGACAATCACGCAAGCCCTAAGAGTACACGAATTGATCCCAACACAACTCGCATTGTCGAGGCTGCGGCAAAGCACTCGAATTTGTTGTCACCAACTAGACGAATGGTGTCACTTGAAGACGTTCGCAGACAATGCGCTTAGTAGCGTTACTGGCTTGAAATTTGTCAGTTATTCAGCCCAGTAACGTTCATTGTGCTAGCATTTCTATTGCCGCCGGTGCTTTGAACAGGCGTGCTCCGGGATCGCGTTGTGAATTGCCATTTCCTGACGGCAAAGGCAAACGCTCACGTCTGAATGGTTTGATCCGGTTTCCCACCGCCTACGGAACACGGCACGACCACTCCGCGGGTTACGCTTCTGTGTGTCGTACGATTTTCTAGATCACAGCTACGAGAAGTGTCGTTGAGAAGAAACAAAAAACTATACAATAAATTTTCATTTATGCCACGTAGTCAACACAACTTTGCGTTCATGAACACGTTGGAGCCGCGTTGTAAAGAGAGGTGCGCTACGGCTGCCACTCAGAGCTATCGTAAGCTTTCATATTAAGAGACTTGCATTCCTTACATGGTGACTGAGGCTAGATTTAGATGCGGAAGCATCTTATACTCGCGCCTTGTAGTGCGCCGTCCGCGCCGTCCGTGCCGTCCGCACCGCTTCTCGAACATTCGACAGCTGACGCGCGCGCATGCGCCGTCGCACCGTCGCCCACTCTTCCACCATCTGTGCATCCCTTCCTCCTCTACACACCGCGCGCGCTTCACTCCTCCACCATCTGTGCACCTTTCCTCCTCTACACACCGCGTTCGACATCTACAATTCTCCTGATTCTCCAGTGGACGCGCATGTGGCGTCGCGCTTCGAGAACATTCAACAGCTGACAGTGCATGCGCCGTCGTGCTGTATATATACTCAAGGTCGGCGCTCGCTCGCTCAGTTGCCGCTCGTCGGTTGGTTTGTACGGCGCGTCGACGTCAAAGGTCGCGGTGAAATGAATTCCAACGAATCCACAAACACAATGATCGACGTCCCTTCGACCAGCGCCGCCCTTTCGCATACGTGTGTACGTGTTCACTCATTTAACACCCCCTCCTACAACCACGTTAACCAATTTAGCCATCGACCCAAGTAAGTCGCAATTTAACACCCCATTTCACAACCACGTTAACCAATTTAGCCATCGACCCAAGTAAGTCGCACTTTAACACCCCGTTAACCAATTATATGGTCCGCATCCTCCTCAGTGTTCCCCCGAGGGAAGCTGCGGGCAATTTTTTCAACTTCCTTTGTTTGACTCTCTTTACATTGCCACTATAAAGAACAGTTTTCATTTGATACTCGATCATTCTTTTCCACTTGCTGGTAACCGCCTTAAAGCGATGAAATAATCTTTTCTTTACATAAACTTTGTTGGATGTTTAAACTAAATGGTGTCAAGATTTTACAACTACTTCATTATAAACCTCGTGTTCAGCAAATTAATTACCAAAAATTTGTACACTGCACTTATGAGGAGATGTTAAAGCTTGTTAAAATTTAGCTCATTCTCTTCAAGGCGGTGGTGCGCAAGTGCTTTTGTATTACTTTGCCACGTTTCAGGCATGGAGCAGAGCATTCTGGGCACAGGAAGTGATTTTTCTTCTGCGAGCGAGAGCTCGCAAAACATTTTTGCTCAGAGCAACGTCAGTACCCTATCGTAAGTAGAGCAAATGAAGTTGTTTCTCAATCAGACTTCTTTGAATGCCTGCAGCTCACTAAAGCCACTGACTTTTTGAAGAAATGGGCTCAGTCATGCGCAAGGGTCTTATTCAATGTGCTTTTTTTTTACACATAGAGCACTCCATTTAGTCTGTGCACGCTTGCTTGCCAGGGTAACCTCGCACTAGTGGCCACTTTAAAAAACGAAGAAATTTGAAAGTGGCGTCCTCAGTGCAGCCTACAACTATTTTAGTGATGCTTACCTCCTAATAAAATGAATTATTGGCCTGGTGTGCGACTGATGACGGCGCTGTGAACAGCGCTTGTATTACGTCAGTTGGAGGACTCGCGTGCTTTCGAGGCTTGGTGGCGTACAGAAACCACCGTCGTGGTAAATCTCGGCAAAGACGCAGTTCAGTTGGTTATCTAGTGTGGGGTGGCTACCGACGATGTTTTAACAAGTGCGTGTGTCCGCTTTTAACGCCCACTTCTAAAGGAGAGCGCTTTGTTTCTTAAAACTGCAGCCGCTCGTCGCCACGGCGAGTGCTGCGCATTAGTGGAGTACTGCTGTGTGCCTCTCTATGATCACCCATCCGTGAAAAAAGGCTTCAGATTTCCCAACTATCCTAAGGACCCGAAGCTTAGGAATAGGTGGATAGTCAGACTCAGAGAGAAAAAGCACCTCACACTGTCATCGAGTGGTTGCAGCAAGCACTTCACTGACAGTGCCTTCGGTATACCCGCCATCTGCTCCACTTTTCGGTAAGCTTGCAAATAGTGTTTCAGCACCTCGCCAGTACTCCAGAAATTCAATGCACTCAGGCTACAGGCACAGCCCACTTTCACCAGGTGAGGTGCTGCTTCAAAACTGGCCGTGAAGGCCTCTAGAAAGATAGCCGACGACGTGGCCTCCGAATCACCTCGGGTAAGCGCGCCACGGGAGCGCAGCCAAGGGGCGCAGAACGTACATATATACGTATTTTACTGATCAAGACGAGCGTGCGCCTTGCGCACTGCTTACTATAAATTCATAAGCGAAACCTGCTGTCGCCGTTTGGTGCACTTCCACAAAAGGTTGTCACATACTGTTTGTGGCCTTGTGCACAGTATAAACCCATTTCATGTTTGCAAACAAACGTAGGCCAATGTCGACATTATTGGTAAAATTATAGTGACGTCCTGCTTTTCAAAGTGTTGCAAAGGCTAGCGTCCTTTCATAGGCGGAAAAAGCACACCGAGGCACAAAGGTGTACTTCATCATTGCGCGGCCCTCGATCCCCACGTGGGCATTGTGGGGCGGGTTCGCAAGTTGACGTGTTTTAAGGACCAGAGCCGCCACAGTGATGCGATTCTTTTTTTGACGATATCAGCTGTGCACATTCAATAACGTAGCCTGTGTCGTACACCACCGCGCCGTCGTTGGGACGCCAAGACGTTTCGCTTGCTGTATCTACATGATTGTAGATGCTGGAGAAAGGCACGCTCTTAGAAATTTTGAAACACCCGAACAAATTAGTGTTGCATGGCAGAAACGGCAGATGACGAGCAAGAGCGCTCGTACATAGATCCATTTTCTGACAAGCAATGTAGTCGGCGGCATCGGCGCGTTTTAAAACCATCTGCAAAGTTTCTTGGCTCTGTCGATTGCACTGCAACTAAAATAAATTCATAATTGCACTCGAAAACATGCATTCTGGGCGTTGGTTGTCCCTCGCGAGGCTGTTCGTTTGACAAAGTTACCGCCTGAAGCACACCATCCGCGCACAGGAGCAGCAGCTGCTGCAGCACGGTTGAGAGTGGAGTCCACAAACAGACGTCGTACGTGAGCGGGCGCCACTACAAGATCTAAATGCCAATAGGCCTGCATTCTATACTCAGCGGGCAGTGAGTCCAATCTACACGTTATTAAAGACGATAGTCTTTCTTGGGGGACATTCGAAGCAAATATTTTGGTCTGTCTGTCTGTCTGTCTGTCTGTCTGTCTGTCTGTCTGTCGGTACATTTGTCTGTTTGTTCCCTATTAACGGCATTGGGTACTTGAAACGGCCGACCCCATATGCAGCGCCCACCTATGTTGCTCATGCTTCTGCAATTGTCAATTATAAAGTAATTATTGCGCACGTCTGCGGCATCATAACAACAGGTATATATTCTGCGTATGCGTCTCTTACTATAAAAGGCATACATAAGTAATTTTAAGGACCGTAGCGCTTATTACGCTGCGCTGACCTTGCGAAGCTTCCACGAAAAGGCGAGTGTTTCCAACGCTTTGCTAAAACAAAACAGTGGTGGCACCTACCCGTCGCCTTGCGTTCTACACCTGATCATCTCTGAAATAGGCCCGCACACCCGTCTCCGAGCCTTGCATTTTGTTTTCTAAGACAAATGCCGATGGCGCTTGTGTCACACGTAATTATTGCGCATGTCTGCGGCATCATAACAACAGGTGTATATTCTGCGTATGCGTCTCTTACTAGAAAAGGCATACATAAGTAATTTTAAGGACCGTAGCGCTTATGACGCTGCGCTGACCTTGCGAAGCTTCCACGAAAAGGCGATTGTTTCCAACGCTTTGAAACAGTGGTGGCACCTACCCGTCGCCTTGCGTTCTACACCTGATCATCTCTGAAATGGGCGCGCACACCCATCTCCAAGCCACGCGTTTTGTTTTCTAAGACAAATGCAAGATGGCGCTTATGTCTCACGTGTGACGTGACTTGATGCGCTCGTTCGCCTCCGCTGCACGCTCGAGGGACTCTAACGTAGTGCCTCCAGAATACGATTCACCGATTTTCTTGCGCAGAACATCAAATAAATGTCTTGTTCACTCTCTCCCCACGCAAGACTATTATCTTTCGACGACATTTGCAGATTACATGTAGATACGGGGCCAATTTTTTTCTTGCGCAACGGCGTTATTTGATGGCCTGTAAGTTCAGGTTAAACCATATAATGCAACATATTTTTGATCGATTGTGAAAGCTGATGTGTAAAAGAATTAGTGGTGAAAGTTACTAAAATTGTGTTTTTTACTTATCAATATTAGTTTTTCTTTGCATGCTGTTTTCTTGAAGTTAGCGCAATTGTATATTTTATTGAAAAAGCCAAGTACGATAGGCTCTAGCAATTTTATATAGAGGCATGCTGAGAAATTAGTGTGGAGATGTTACCGCTCTGTAGCAAGCTCTATTTAAAACAAAAACCTGGAAAATAGGCAAAACATTTTTCCTAGGTTCCTCCTGAGTTTTTTTAGCAAGATATGCGCAGTACCTGGAGAAGCGAAAAACAAGTGAACATATGCAACACTGCGCATGTATTTAGCCAAACACCTTTGAAGTAGGTAGCCTCAATAAATTTCGTGTGTTATCATCAAAGCAGAAAAAAAAACAGCAGACCAGGTAAACGTGGACCTCCAACTTTTCGTCATTGTTGATTTACTGAGCGTCGAAGACTTTTTTTTTTTGCAAGAACCAACAACGCATCTCTTCTTTCCACTGATTAGGCAGCAATAAAAGAACTGTTGAAATGAATTTAGGAGGTCGACCAGCCATACTTTGTTTGATCTTACGGGTTATCACCCACGCGCGTGCGAATGCACCTTCGAGCCAGCCAGCAAATTTCCCGGTTTTTTTTTTTTGATAAAGTTGACAACACTGTCGTTTCTGCTGGTGTCTTGTTCTACGGGGAACGTGGATCCTAACATGCACTTGCGTGCTGTCCATAACACAAGTTGAAATCGTGAACTTGGTGCCACACTGCACAGCTTTGTGATATTCAAATGTCAATAACGACGGACTTTTACCCCAGTTTTCGTGCTCCACATCAACACACACAAAAAAAAATCATACCGACTTGTGTTTTGTTCAATTTCCCCGTCAAACCGTTGCTTTGGAGATGCTAGGCTGTGGTGGTCTGGTGGTCGTGGTCTGTCACCTTTGCAATTACTCTGCAGTAAACGCTGCAGCATGGTCAGAGAAGAAAATAATATTTACAGCTTGACGTAGGAGAGTGTCGTGATAGAAACCCATTCCGAAAATATGGCCTCTCGAGCAGCTCGCAGGACAATCAAAACTATGTTATACCTAAACATGCGAATGGTTACTCACGCTTTCCATATTTCCCCCGGAATTGTGAATTGGCATCCTGTCGTGTGAATTCGCAACCCAGTCAAATAGGTAGAAACACTCTTCGGCTTGCACGCAAGCTCCATGCTGATAAATCTGCCCTATCATCGATCAGTGCCGCCACTTCATCGTCGTCCACGGTTAGAGTATTGTTCGACGTTACGACTTCTGGTAGCTCATTCGACTGCGTCTGTGCGTCTTTTTCCTGTCATCGATGTCATCTCAATAGAGGATCAACGACCTCACCTCCGCAGAACGATGAAATCCCTTTTCCCGACCTGCAGGACTGTGCGCATGGCCTTCCGCAGCGCCGCGTGAAGAGCCTCAGCTTGGGGTCCCATAAAGAGCAGGCAACTACAAACAGGCTTCATTTCATCGATGTTCGACAATGCAACCAGTCAAAATGAAGGTTTCTTTTTCCGGTGGTCACTCACGAGGCCGCGGTGGAGGGGCATTCAGCGTACGGAGACCAACTCAACGGTAAGGTCACAATGAAAACAAAGGGGTCCCTTGTTCTGTGTGTACCAGACATAGTTCTCTTGCGATATTCATTCGACAACAAATGATAGACAACGAAACAACGCAGGAAACGTTCGTTCATTTGCTCTGTTGGGTGCACCATGCCGGGTGTACTGCATGACTGAGGATGTCGCACTGTTTCCGCGTATCTCGCTTAACACAATGTTGGTGTGTTGTGGCATCCTGGAGTGTCATGGGGAGCGTGGACAGACAGACGCGCCTTGGCGCGCACCACCTTTTCAAAGGAAAGCTGGCCTGCAGGTGGAGCAGTCTTCTGCATATCTTGTAGCTACTCTTTGATACCAGCCCTGATGTGCTCTCGCAAAACGACGATATTGTCCCAACATGAGAGAAGTGACCTCGCTCGAATGCGTGGCGTCTTTGTTATACGCCTGATATGATGTTTCAAGGCCCTATCTATGACAGCGAATTCATCATGGAAGTTTAAAAGTGAGGCAAGCTGGTTTCCAGTAGAGGAGGAGAAGGAGGAGGAATAAATGAGGAAGGACAGGGAGGTTATAGAGCTTTCTAAAATTCCTACCTGGAGACCTCCCATTAGTCAGCGAGCTTTCTTCACTTCAGTTACAGAGTGGCATGCGCGCGTTAAAATCGATCTATGTCCCCCATGTATGTTATCACCCTTTTATTTGAGCTGTCTACTCTGTCTTTCCTTGTAAACTCAGCTCTCTCCTTCACGTGTGTTCTGGCAAACCGTTGAGGAACTGCTGACGAAACTTCTTGCACTACGTTAGCTTTGCCTCGTGATTCTCAAACCACACCCTTGGGCCAACTCACTGATGATGGAAACACGGTCACCACTTGTCGGCGTACTCAAAATCACACGGCGAACGCTTTCATCGTCCTGATTTTGTTGACGACAAGCAGCGTTGGTGTTTACGTGGTAGCGCTTGGTTCACTCTTCTGTTGCGCTGCCCCCTTGCCCTCAAATGGCAAAACCATACTCTGGCTGCAGACCCTGTAGACGACGACTACTACGTACGCGCACAGAGCTGACCTGAGCTGAACTACTCTGTGGGCTTGTATCAGGGGTATGCCCCGGAGACCATATGATATACCGTACCCAGAAACTCCACCAGAAAATGTCATTAAACTAACAGACATATGCTAGATAATAGATGGGCGAACATACAAGTCGGGGAAGTTTACTCTAGAGAATTTCAAGATTCTCGTCACTACAGATGGCAGCCTACCTCTAACCAATAAAATACAGGGCGGGAATTTCGAAATATCACAGTCAATGACCTGTCAGATTTTCGTCTAGGCTTTATATGCCATCTAGAGAACAGTACTCTTTTAATGATGAATTGAATCGCGAACCCTCACTGGTGCATCTTCTCCTAGAATAGATTAGGTGTGAAGTCGTTACATTATGAGTGCTGCGCCTCCATCTCGCAATATGGTGGTTCTCCTAAAGCAACCAGCGCTTCCCTTCCCTCGCGCTGGCTCCGGGGGGACGAAAGTGCTAGATAGGGGGTATCGCTAAATGTAACATTGTCTTCGCACAGCACAGCAGCCTCAATTACGTGGTAGCACTCGCTTTGCCTCCTCTATCACTTGGCGCTTGATATGCAAGTGAGTTAGGACACGTTCTTAACTGCTGTACTAGTTGCGAAACGAGAGCGACATGCACTTACTTGTACCACGAACTATGGAAGGGTATGACTGCGAACACCTCTTTCCTGGTGCATTGAGCTTGTACACATAAGCTAAACAGTGTTTGTCAAGCATCAAAGTTAACTTAGGTCTACAATAGTCAACTAAAAGGTCTACAAACTTTATTGGTTATAGTGTTGTAAAAGACACTAAAATGCAATATTTTGCTCACCTAAACTTTTTTCTTATTGTTTTAGTGAAGTTAGGTGTTCACGCTGAGAAAACTGCTTTCGTTCAGTATAAATGCATTCCCTTGTAATCAGACGTTTTGGGTTATTCTTCGCAAAATTCATCATATGAACTACCAAAGAGCAGATATTTTAGGGGTGATGTAGAGCTGACTCATGGCTTCAGTTAAGGTAAAATGTTGTATGGAAAGCTTTCCTTGCGATATCACAGAAGCATATAGCATAAAATGCAGTTGTTCTGCCAATGTGTCCACCAATAACTCGTTAAGTGACTGCTGCCTGCATTACTTCACTTGCGCAGCGGCAGCAACCTACCCAATGATGATGAGGACACTTATCCTGACGAAATTGTACCCATCATCTCCTGCTGCATTCTACTCCTGTTCATCCTCATGATCATCCTACTTCTCCTTATCTCCAACGTCTACGTCAGTGAGTATTGGTACTTTTTACTTTATCACTTTGCACATGCTGATTGACGTGCGGAGAGTTATTCATCCGTAGCATCAGTACAAAACTTTTTTCAGTCATAGCATCAGTACAAAACCATCATCTCCCTTCCCCACCCTCAAAATGCCACTTAATCTTGCCATTGAAGAGAACACCTTTCGCTTATTCTATGCTAATGATTTTGATTTATATTTGATGTCTATTCTCAAAACACATATTATTCAATTTTATATTCGCTAGTATCTTCACTACTTTTTTTAAATATGCAGCTTTTGTTCCATTCGAATGTGTTCCAAGCCATAGTTGCAACAGGGAGTGCCTCACAAAAAGGCGAACAAAGCGTTATTTATTGCAATAAGCGAGAAAATTATGCCAGCACAGCTAAGCTAGGTCATAATACATAATTTAATGAAAAGGCGTAGACCGTTTGCAACCGGCGGGTCCTGTGTGTGAGACCACTGCGCTAATGCCAAAACCTCATCACAGTAAAGCTTGACGTCACTTGATTTCACTCTGCGTTTCTTAGCATAAAACATAATCAGACTGTTCAATTTATTTTGAAGCATTTGTTCTACATTAACAGCTCACATCTTGCTTCAAGCTAACTCCCACAGAAATTTTACACGTCGACGGACGTCGTGCATTTTCTCAGCGTACCGCGTCTCAGGCAAATTGTTATTGGCTGTCATTACAGCAACTTGCCAACACGCCATCTTCCAACATTGAAAAAATTTGTATATACTGGCAATTGCGCTGCTCGTATGCTATCACGATTATTTCAGATGGCAGCAGAAAGTGTCATGTTCACCAGGGTTTTGCCGGCATGACTGTTTCGAAATGTTTTAGGGCAAACTGGTTTAGTATGACACTATTCGTGATGGTGGCTTTAAAAGATCTGTTTGTCGTATTGTATGTATGTGGTCACACTTTAATTTCAGTCAGAAGAAGTATCTTGCAGGCATACATGATGCAACGGCAGACAGTATCCTTGTTAGCGAGAAAGAATTATGAATTAAGGCCACTGAAACCCAAGTGTACTAGAACAGTATTGACAGCATTTGATACAAGGCAAACATTTATATGAGCATACGCAGCTGTCGTGAGTGAACACTCCATATCTTGCTATTTCAAATGCAAAACATTGCACTTTAAATACCAAGATACTGAGTTATCAGATTGTCGGTGCAAGATTGAACTGTTTATTAGGCTGGTTATTGGAAGGTCAAATACAGTGATACACTGACACTGATAGCGGCACCATACCATCGGTCGTCGATCAAGTGACAAGCGATGAAGCGCGTCGTCAGTTATACTTTTGCCGTCGCATATTACAGCGTTATCGCTAGCGGTCATGTTGGTTACTGAATAATCTGTAATGTTCGCGTTGTGGATGTAATTTGCCGAAATGATCTACTGCAGCCACGAAGCTTCTCGAGCTCTGCAGGCACAGTTTCCGCTGGGAATTACTTACAGTGTAACGGGTGATAACACGACTTGATGAAGGAATGTAACAATATTATTATTGGGTTTAAAACCACTTCACGATTGAGAGGGATGTTGAAGAGGACTGCTCTGGAATTTTGTGCATCTGGTATTCTTTAATGTGCAGTCACGTCACACACAGTTCAGCAACATCTACCATTTCGCATCCACTGAAGTGAAACTGGGTTCGTGGTCGCACCCGTGACCTTCAGCTCAGCAACGGAGCACCACACCCTGGCGGACTATATGTTAACTTCAGGGTCAACGCTGAAAAGGGAAAACAGACGAAACGCCTATTAGCAGAAAAAAAGTGCTCGATTGTATGAGTGTACTCTCTAAAAAGCAGCTTACCATTATCAGATTTGCCGTAATTACAGATCCAGAAATTTTGTTCTCACGAACCTTTGGATCCGTATAGACTGGCTCACTAGACCACTTTACCCACTAGACCACCAAGGCAGGTATAGATCTTCAATGTGGAACCTTTATGGTTTATATAGAGAATAATTACTCGAATTCCAGATCTACCAACTGTCGATGCTCGACATCCTCCCCTCAAAATATGCGCCGGTAGCTGTCACTCGCTAACTCATACAGTTTCAGCCACTCATCAACGTCAGTCTCATCCCTGCCACCAAATGGCCCAGCGTTTCGCGGGTGATTCAGGAAGGCTGCTCGCATGTACGTTAAAGACTGGTTTGCAATTGTCGCTGGCTCAAACGTTTGCAATTGGTTTGCCATGGGGGCAGCAGGAAGATGACATCCCCGGCAAATTTTCGTATCGGTACCCTGAATTTCCACCAAAATGTTACGCGAAGAAAGCCTTCGCACGAGTGCCGAGTTGGCATACTTACGATAATCGTAGCTGTTGCCCAAGTGACGATAAGTCACGTCGTCTTACTCCAGCCTGATAGAGCTTCCTTGTTCTCGTTACCGCAGCGGTATCATCATAAGAACAGACAGAGAAATTTTCAGAACGTGCACCACTACACTTGTGCTAGCACACGACGGGAATCTTTGCCATTCTCTTTTCTCGCTATGTTAACGGTTCTTGGTGGTCTATTGCAAATGGTCTTGTGGCATGGCGGAAACATAAGGCATTCTAACTAGTTGCTACACTCCTTGACATCAGTGTTAGTACTGCAGTATACTAACGAATTGTAGCATAAATAGGGCAATATTTCATTTATGCTCTTGTACTGGCGTTCATAAAATTGTTTCCCGATAACTTTCTGGGACCACTTACTAATTTGGCTCTGAAACAGTTCTAAGAGCCACGCCCATAGCCAGCGAGTTTCAAGGTGACACATGCTGCACACTGGCGATGCACACGGCTCCCTTGGTCGTCTGATGCACCGCCGAGGAAGTCGACTGGGAACGCGCAGCAAGTGGGATCAACACAGTGCACGTGGGCGTTTCATGCACCCTCTCGTGAACGGAGCTACAATTTAAGAGTTGTAGCCCTTTTTGCATAGGAGGTGTCCGAGCTAATTCTGGTCAGAGTTCATGCGATCGAATGCATTTGAATCAAATGCGATCAAATGACTGTTGCCTGGTGTAAGTGATGCTGTTTTCCATCACGTTTGATTGCTTTATAATTATTCCACTTCAATTACCTCATTTGTAAAGAAACGAATAGGCAAAATTGCTATTGTGAAAGTTTTATATTTGTTTAGATTTGATAAGAAAACGTCCAATCTCAGAGTTTCTGGCTTTCTGTCATTAAATATTAGTATTTTTCTGCTTACCGCCAATAGCCGCGAAATGCGAAAAAAAATCACACGTGAAGAACCCACTTTCGTGCCTGCGTACGCCGTAATTCTATTGCTCCTTCATTTACCACGTGTAAAGGATATGCTTCCGTCGTGCCGTTTCATGACAGAGACAAGCGGACGCAACGGTTATCACTTGCGTTGCCACTAGAACAGAGTGTTCATCACACAGCCATCAATGTCATCGCAGCCCGGTCGAAACAACATAAGAGAAGGCTATGATTGTTCGAACGTGCATCTTCAGCGAGCATTAGAATCATGACCCGCACTGACGTGCGAGCGAGCATGTAACGTGAGATTTGTTTTTTTTTTTGGCGCACCTCTTTAGTAAGCTGGAAACCATAAATATCTGGCGACTAGGAGGTTAAACTGGGGCATTTCGCAACGTATTCTACAACATTATCATTATAATTTTTCGTCCACCCTAATTTTTTAAAAAGCTACCTAATAAAGTGACATTATTAGGCAGATTCGTGAGGACACACACAAGAAAGTATTTCGCTGCTAGGATGAAGCAGCGATTGCGATAACAACAAAATTTAATGTCACGCGAAGAGCAGCAAGCATAATGAAACAAGAAGTGAGCTGCTCAAACACAAAGGACGCACGATAAGAACACATACAGGACGAGCACCAACTAACAACTTTCTTAGCTTAACATTGAACGTGCTGCTCAAGCTCAAATGACGCACACAACATACACACATGTATACAATTGACGAGCGTGAACAAACGTCACAGTTGTTACTACATTCTTTGTACGGTATGAATAAGTTTATTGAAGACTTGAGTATTGTCCAAAACTGATGATGACTGCTCCCACGTCAGAACAGAGATTTCAAGCTCCTCTACCACCACACGGGTCCTTTGGACAGCTCTGAGTTGTTGCGCGGACACATTACTGTGCAAAAGTTTTTGCCACCACTGTTCCCCGTAAGAAGCCTCACCGGCCAACACCGAGCAGTGCTGGAGCATGTGGTGAAAATGAAGCAAGCCCGCACACTTACTAGAATGGATCGAAACCCCGCATTCCGGATCAAGTTTATTCATGATGACCGGTTCAGGGTACGTCCGCGTGTGCACAATTCTTAATGAAGCCATCTGTGGCATGTCAAGTCTTAAATTTGGTAGAGAGATTTTTCTGCGCCCTAGGTAATGATGTTTAGTTATCTCGTACGTTAAGAGCAGGTCCCTAAACTCAGGAGTGGGAGATTGAGCTGTCTCAATTATTGCACGCACACTAATCCTGATGCCTCTCTGTGCGCCATCTCGTTGAAGTTACGCGGCATTCTCTTCACTGACCCCTTTTGCGCCGGGAACCTCTAATATTATGCCGAATGATGTCCTTACCTGCAGCAGTCTGTAAGTAGGTTCTGTAACAACTCCCCTCGAGCAGGCTGTAATCACAGAGCGAGAGCCAGTAAAGTAAAAAAACAGCCCGAATCGATGAGTGCTAGGACAACGGCACCTGCTCAGTGACCCACAGATTTTTGCTATAAACGGAAGCAAAATTTCTAACGCGCCTTTTGTTATCTACCGCCGCCACCGAGTAAGAATCTTTTCCATCAATTCATCCTGCGTCAACAAACGCAGACACTTCCTCTTCGGTGTGTTGAATAGTCCTTCAATGAGCAACAGTGCGGCATTGGCTAGAATCTCTAGGTCGAAAAAGATATAAAGCTCTGTTTCGTCTTCGGGGTGGAAGGGGGGGCTTTCTAGAATTTGAACTTTGAACTTTATTATGAATAAACAACATACTGTAAAGAAAAACGTGTTAGCAACATCTGGATCCTTAGCAGAATGCTAGTATGGATCCATGCAATTATAACATACATTAATTAGAGGCAGGAGAAAGAGTTGTATAATGAACGACATTTTAGTTTAAGATGCAGATTGTTTTGATAAACATATCACTTATACACAGATACCGAACACATTGAAGAGAAAAAATCCAACTTATACACTACACTGATTGATTTGTGGAGTTTAACGTCCCAAAACCATCATTTTGATTATGCCCCGCCGCTGTGGTCTAGTGGCTAAGGTACTCGGCTGCTGACCAGCAGGGCGCGGGTTCGAATCCCGGCTGCGGCGGCTGCATTTCCGATGGAGGCGGAAATGTTGTAGGCCTGTGTGCTCAGATTTGGGTGCACGTTAAAGAACCCCAGGTGGTGTAAATTTCCGGAGCCCTCCACTACGGCGTCTCTCATAATCATATAGTGGTTTTGGGACGTTAAACCCCACATATCAATCAAATCAACCATTTTGATTATGAGAGACGCCGTAGTGGAGGGCTCCGGAAATTTTGACCACCTGGGGTTCTTTAACGTGCACCCAAATCTGAGTACATGGGCCTACAACATTTCCGCCTCCATCGAAAATGCAGCCGCCGCAGCCGGGAATCGAACCCGCGACCTGCGGGTCAGCAGCCGAGTACCTTAGCTACTAGACCACCGCGGCGGGGCAATACACTACACTTTGAACACGTTTTTGGTTTGCATACTTACCGTAATACATCTAATATTTCTGTACATCTGGTAATAGCATTCCTGGTCTGCATACAAAACATTAGTTTAAAATCATGTCACTTTTCATCATTTCACGAAACTTATCAGTAGTCTAATAGAGTTCTTTGTAATGACGTTTGAGCTAATGAAGTTATACAGCTAATTAATCCGCTGACTTGCTCCTTGCTGACATAGCTCACCTCTACCATACTATATTCAATACTTCAATCCACCATGTGGAGATCATGCCTAACGTAAGCCTACCTTCTACTAATGATTGTTGCGAGCCGTATGCCCTGCTCATTAGCTTTGATGCTAGTTAAGGTTACACTAGACGTCAGAATTTCACTCGGGTTATGCTAGACAGAGTTTTCCCGAATTACTCTAGACGTCTTGATGGCTTAAGGTTTCACATTGCCCATTCTAAGAAACAGCTGCAGGAACGCCTTCTTATAATTCAAACACTGCCACTTCCGCTGCCAAATAATAAATGAACTACTAACTGACGCCGTTACCTTGACTAAATAAATTTGGCCCACTCGCGTTGAGTTTGTTTCAGCTAGGGGACTTGTACTGCTGGGCCAGTGGCGGAGAGCACTCCCGCTTCGTAGCAGGCACTATCACTCCACTAAGCTATTCTTTAACTTTTGCTAATCTCTGACCATTAATATTTTCTATCTCTTTATTGTGCTCCAATGTATTAATGACCTGACTCGCATTTTCCTGCAGTGTCGCAATCACTTATTTGCGCTCGGAACCAACATTCTACTGTGCCCACATAGCCGAGAGCGCCCTCTTTTTCGGTGCCGGTGCCTCCTCATCAGCCACGTTTCTCAGAAACCTTCACAGCTCTTGCTACCTCCACCGATCCATCAGATATGCTACCCTGATCTAAGCTAGCACTGTTACCAGACTGTAAAATTCTCTTAAGTTCGGCTATCTCTTTTACCACCTCGTCAATGGCTGTTTTTAGGTTCATTCTCTTTCTCCGATTGCGCATTCCTGTTCTCATCCCTATTACCACACACAAGCTCCTGGCTCTGCTCACACATTTGGCCAGGGCTGGTTCCACCCTTGACCTTGTTGGCCCAGGTGGTCAGCTGCACCACCTCATCTAGCAATAGACGCAGAGCAGTTCGCGGAGGCTAGAGTTCCACACGATGGTCGTCGTCCCGACCTGGAGCAGTTCCGGGAGCACGAGCCTCACCCAGAGCATGGAGAAACGCTTGCCAGCTGCGCCGCCTCGACTATTTCTTGTTTTTTGATTGTCTTTCGACTGCTTTTGCGCCAATACTGCTGCTAACTCCGCCTTGCCTCACTCCTATCGGCGAACAGGCACTAAGTAGGCAACCTGGTACCGCCGTCTGCATCGTTCATTCACCATCAGAATTGACCTCAACAAAGCTTGTAACGAGGATCCAAGTTATGGTCTGTTGCAGGACTATGAGCAACGCGTCCTCGGCGTTCAAGGCACTCAGGCGCAGGACAGGCATACATACGAGGTCGAAGCTTTCCACACGCATAGCATATGTCGACTTGCTTTCGGCGCAAGTAACAACGGACTAGAGTCGCTGCGTACTACGAAATCGGGTACTCTCAAGCCATCGAACACTATGATTACCGAGCCCGGATTTTTTATTAGTTTAACAACCAGAGACAGCGGATTGTGATCAATAAACGGGTTCAGCCGAAGTGCAGTAGCCCAATTCACAAGGTCGACATCGCGAATGAGCCCTCTAATTGTAGCGTGTGGGACAGTATTGCATGAACTGACATCAAAATTTTTGTCCGCCACTCTTACTGACCTGATTTTGACAACGTGCAGCGTTTTTCCTACTTGGCGTACTAACCACCAAGATATTTGCAGCACTCGTCTTGTGTCCTTCCTTTACTCTGTCGTAGTTTCTTGCGTTGTTACCTCGACCAATTTTGCATGAAGCTGGGGAAAACTACATCATTATTCTACTCAGTAGTGAGGGCTACCGCCTCTGCGACAGCACAACCAATCACTGTGAAGCTGACTTACTCCAAATTCAATCCACCCGGAGGAAGAATGACTGCCTTCATGTGTTTCTCTAGCATCAGTGGCGTTCGCGACGCAATCAGAGTGTGTTGCTTGATTGCTAAGTTTCTGCGCCGTTCATTTGTGCCCCGTTGTGCAGCTAACTCGCCTTGTGAATTGCCATCACCTGTTGATGGCGGTTCACACTGATGAAGAGTTTGTCGGAAGTCTTGACTTTCGTCTGTAAACTTTCCACCCTCCTAGTGAATTCCTCTGCCGAAAGCGCTTTCCTATCGACTTGCATGCCGGAAGCGTGCGTCCCGCGACGTAAGGCTGCAGACGCTGTGCATATCGCTTGGTCAACGTGGAAGCAGCACAAAAACTGAGATAATGTCCGAAAAAGCGGTGGCCCACCTCAAACTCCAATATATGCTGAATACGCTTGTCTTCACGCATCCGATGATGTCAAATACACAGAAAAAATTACCGAAAAGCTCCGGGAGCATTCGCAAAAAAGGAGTTGATATTTGTACACCGCGCTCTTTTCACAATTGGGGTATCTGCAGCGTGATAAGTGACCTTTATGCGCTCGGTAACACAATGTTTCTTGTGAAGGGACACGATGTTCAACCACCAAACGATAAGCGCACAAAACTGACTAACACTCAGTAGGGCACAAAATTTAAGAGCACATGTATTGCTACGACAGGAGCACTGAGCATACCATTTACGCCATCGCGCTGCTAATACAGACAACAGAATGGTAGACTACTGCGTACTCCAAATCGTTAACCACTTTTTCTAAGCAGGGCAATATTCTCCTGAGATAGCGTACCGTGAACGGTGAATAGTGTTAATAAATAGCTGACTGTTAGTACTCTATAATGCCACTCACCTCGTTGCAAAGCGAGAGGTCACCAATTTCGCGCACTGAAAGTGCCTAATATATATATATATATATATATATATATATATATATATATATATATATATATGTATATATATATATATATATATATATATATATATATATATATATTTATATATATATATATATATATATATATATATATATATATATATATATATATATATATATATATATATATATATATATATATATATATATATATATATATATATATATAATCGTAATAAAGCAGTACATCTCACTGCACGCAATAGCACGCAATATTCATGGTCGCATTTTGATTGAGTTTTTAAACATGGTCTAATGATTGGTAGTACACCTTGTATATTGCATTAATTCTTGACCTTCGTTCTTCTAATAATTGTAACATACAGTACTGTGAACTGCCTGCTTTAGCAGGCTCCTGCAGTGGATGACCAGACGCTCACAGATTGAACTACAATTCGTTTGTTAACTAAACTATAGCGTGTTCATATTTTGTTCACTTCACTTCGCAGATATTGTAAGAGTGACCAATCTTTTTTTTTTGCTCACTTTGATCTATAATTTATAATAAGGGTGACGCCATCTCGTCACTACTGCCCTGCATGTAAGCGCAGGCGACTATATCTGCAGTCGCCAGAGTAATGTATTGGAGTGCAAACAATTTACATGCCTTTTCTACGTGTAATAATAGTACATGACATCCTATTGAAGTGTTGTGTAGTTACGTAGCGCCCTGATAAACCTCTCTAACAGTACTGTTCTTACTGTAGATGCGTCGACAACTTCGAGGCAGATAGAATGGCAATTTGCCGCGAAGACGCACTTAATTTTCGGAATAAACCGAATGACACGCGGTTGTACTTATATCTTGCACAGGTATCTTATGCATATGTTATTTTATTTTCAGCTGATTACGAAGATGAAACTGGTAAGTTGTTTCTGCGCGTTTCCCCACGCAGTTTTTCGCTGCACTATTTTGTCAGCGGGTTTTGATGTTGAAGAAGACGGCCGTCAATGTGTTCTTGACAAAACGTTTTATTCTGACGAACTTGTGCCACAAAAATAGAATTTCAATGTGCAAGGATCTCTCACTCAACGCAGAGCGTCGGCCCCAGGATATCTGATCATCAGTGGAGCAAAACTTTTATAACGAGTCATGGAATACTCCAGTGTTACTTGTGATGCTTTCTACGTTCTGCAGTCAACTTGTTTATCCGAGTTATGCATGTATGAGACGCGGAGACAAGGCCATCTTTTCACTTCGCCTACCTCTACAGCTAATACATAAACTGCTTTTGTTTGTTTCTTCGTAGTAAATATTTTGATTGCAGAAATCAATAAACTATACTGTGAATGTTATCGCAGAATGGCCTTATAAGTATTCTATTAACATTATTCTAGTCTTAACTAAATGATCGCAAGATATTCGTTTACATAAAAGACGTAAAGCTATTTTTTCTCCCCATACTAGACGGTGTGCCACAAGGTAGCGTATTAGGTCCACTGCTTTTTAACCTCTACGTTAACGACATTATTGATATCATACGTCTGTTCATTACATCCTATACGCTGAAGACTACACACTTATTTCTGGTCCGAATTCGAAAAATTAATCGAACAATAAAACAATGTACTGGTTAAGTTATGCGAGTGGTCGATTACAAACTGACTGAAATCAATCTCAACGAAAACTAAATAATGTTATTTCCCTCTAAAAGACAAGTTTTGACTTGCCAACAAACGTGGTTGTTTGCTGGTAAAGAATGGCAAATTGTTGAACTGAATTACTAAACGTTCCTTTTCCTTCGCACCTTATTTCGGATAAACACACAGAAACTATCTCCAAAAATATCTCAGCTATCACAGGTGTTT
Organism: Rhipicephalus microplus; assembly: GCF_043290135.1. Taxonomy (NCBI): domain Eukaryota; kingdom Metazoa; phylum Arthropoda; class Arachnida; order Ixodida; family Ixodidae; genus Rhipicephalus; species Rhipicephalus microplus. Next base: position 142,007,805 of record NC_134700.1, on the reverse strand, counting down.
TATCTAGATGTAGGCATTTTCATCCACCGAAAGCAAACCTTAACATTTATATAAAGTATTTTTTCTTTCTATTTAGGTTATTGTAGCTTAGTCTGGGGGACTACTGGAAAGACAAACATTACGAAAATATTTTCATTGCAAAAGAACATGATTCGGCATATTCACAATATGGGTTTATTGGAGAAAACATGGCCAGTTTCATAGATTCTAAAATGATTAAAATAGAATACCTCTACAATTTTAGCGTATTTATTTTATTTTGATTCTTTACAAGCGCCTTTCAAACGTTTTGCGTCTACTATATCATTCACACCTGAAGCCACTTTTGCCAATACCAGAAATAATGACATGGGTCATGTTTCTAGATTTCATATTGCATATAGCCTACAACCAATACAGCAGAACTTGCAACGTATTTTAATTTAACATTAATATGTAAAATTCTTTTCAGCGAAGGAACTTCGGACGCACTTTCTAAACATGTGATGACAAAACGTAATTTCTATTTTTCGTAACTATTTTTCCAGTGTTTCACTTGTCATAACCAATCGTGGTAATTATTATCATCATTCTTTTAATAGTTAGATCTTGTTTTGTACATCTGTGCAAACATTAGTGTTATTTTGCTTGGTTTTGTTGCTACCTTTTTTCTCACAACTTCCAGATATACAGTACATCTTTTTCCCGAGGGCTATCAATATTGGAATTCATTGAGTGATGGAGCCGTTTCATGCTCATCCATAGATATGTTTTCGAACAGCTAGCACATACTCTCGTTTGTAATTAGTAAAGCATTATTTGTGTCTGCATGCTCTATTGCATTTAATGGTTAAGTTCTTGGTTGTGTTTTTGGTTGCAATTTTTTTCTTTTTTTAGATGACTTCAGTCTTGTCCTCTAGCTTGTTACTTCTGATTATATTTGTTAGCTCGGTTCTGTTTTCAAAGGGATCGCTATGTTTTCATGTACTTTTATTTCCACTTCTGTAATAGCTCTATGTAAGGGCTGATATTATCTGCAAATAAATAAAAAATGAATAAGTATGTCTTGTAACGGACCATCGACCCAGTCAACGTTCTTGACAGCAGTTTTTCGTCGACCGTATCCACCAGAATCCTTGTGTTTCTGAAATAAAATCCATTTATCTACTATAATCTCTATCCTTTTCATTTCAATGATAGGTGCTAATAGTTGACCGCGTGTTTGCCTGTACACGTTGACGATTGCGCAGAGCGATCGCGCCAGAAAATATCTCGGATGAAGTAAGTGTGTTCGTGACCTAATTGATAGATTGTTACGTGGGATGTAACTTTAGCCTCTAGACCACCACGACGAGCAGGTCGTGACCCGTAAAGAAGGGGCGAAATTGTTTTGATCGAACTTTCGGGTTCGTGTATGAGCTACTCAAGCATTATACTTCAGAGCATTTATTTATAGATACGTGGGGTTCAACTTCCAAAATTCACCAGTTGATTACAGAAGGCGCCGTAGTGGAGGGTTTCAGAAATTTCGACTGCCTGAGGTTTTTCGACATGAACACAAATCTGAGCACAACTAAACACAGCATTTTCACTTCCATCGAAAATGCAGCCGCCACAACCGGTGTTCGATTTCGCAACCTGCAGGTCCTCAACCGAGTACCTTAGACAGTAGACCACCGCGGTGGAGCAGTTCGTGGCCCGTTCAGAAGGGGCGAAATTCTTTACGGCTAAAATTTAAGATCCGTGTATGGAGCTACTCTAGCGTTAGACTACGACAAAATTATTTATTTATATGTAGGATTTAACGTCCCAAAATCAGTCTGATGAAAAAATTCCCTGAATTGCGCAGTCTGATGGAAAAAGTCAAGGTTCGCACACGTCGATTCACGTACTGTCCGGAAAGCCACGTTCGCAGGCGTCGAACACTGACCCCTATAGATGCTCGGAAGGACGCGTGCTCGTTGATACAGCAGTCATCAAATCATCGTATAGAATTGGTTGTAGTGGGGCTTAGCATTGTTTTGTATAGTTACATGAGAGGGGGTCTACTAGAGTGAACTGCTAGACATACTTCGTCTAACAATGCAGTTTTTTTGCTTTCGTATTCATTGCGGTGCTCTCGCAGTGACACATGAGCTTTTTAGTTTTTTGCACAGATAATAGCGCTCTTTATCGTGTACTTGTAGGCGATCTACCGTTTCCGCTATGACAGTGAAATCTTTTATCCAGGTGGCTTGTCAATCAATGCTGTCACTCTCTATTGTTACCTTCATATACTTGACCGTCGTTCTTGCATAAGGAAACTGATCGGTTGCGCTGCTAAAGCACTAGGTGGTTAGCTGTGCAATCTTTAATTTGCCTCATGCCGCGCTCCGTCACAGGCACATAGGGGGGAAAAGTAGGAGGAAGTATTTCGGCTCGCCACAAAAATAAATATTTATCCAATACTTATTATATGAATTATTTATAAGTGGTTCTTAAGCCACACAATCAAGTGCTTCTCTCCCCTATTTTGTTTCGATAGCAGGAGTGCTGCTGAGTTCTTTTGAGCCGTTGCTCTTTTTCTTTTGCAGACGCTAGTCGTGTGACGTACAGACCGGGTGTGCCAACTAAAGCAAGTAAGATACCATTATTTATGCTACTGACCAAAACTGCGCATAGTCTGATACAACTTGAGTAGTCCGCTGCTTTTTCTGCGTAAAGCAGGTGCACACTAGCCGACACCAATGAGGGCCAACTCTGGACTAACGTGGAAAGCTGGATGGCCCAAAACACCACTTTTGGAAGATGTTGCTCGCTGCTTGGCCGGTAGTATCAATTTAGTGGTGGAGGAATCAGTGGTCGCCTTGAGTTCACTCTGAGGTAGTCTTGGCAGGCTTCAATGAACTTGTCAAGTTATAGCCAACTATATTTAAGAAACTTGAACCAAGCAACAGCAAATAGAAAACTTGTACTGCCTCTGATGATGCCCTTTTTGAAGTATAACGTTCGTGTGGATCCAAATTGTTAGACCGGTGTTATGTACTGGCTCGTAATATTCATTTGTACAAGTCAGGCGAGAACTGTTGTTTCAAATTACATGCTGAAAACCTTGTTGAGTTGAGGTTATATGTATATAATACAGGCTTAAAGTGTTAGAAATGTGCAAGAAATTTTCCATTGGACATATTAGGTTTGAAATAAAGGTAAGATTTTACTTATTCTTGCATGTGGCTTGTCACAATACTTGGCCGAGATGCATTACATACGGTACATATAATTCCGTAGAGATAAAGCTATTGAAAAACCATTGAACAACAGTTCGAAAAACGGTGCATCTTAAGGCGACAGATGTTCGAGGTTGTAATACATGTAATATATCCAGAAAAAAGGACCGCATCTGTGTCTTTCTGTTTGCGTATTGCACTTGCACTACATAAGTGTTTCAATGCATCACCAACCATCCCACAATGAAACTCTGCATCAGAGAACCTATCATCAGAGAACCTATCATCAGAACCTGTCATCATAGAACCATCAGAGTACCTAGAAGGACTTCGCAAAAGAGTGTCACTAAGTACTCTTTTTGATCAGCCTCATCTCTCATGCAAGGCTGTTTTATATACAACATGGATTTTATATTGATATTTGTTTAATTGCGCATCAGTGTGACTATCGCTATAACTCAACGCACAGGATTAATAATTGAGACAAACGATGGCATGGTCATTGATTTTGTTTATCCTGTTTCTGGCACTGTTTTCCCGGAAAGTAATAATAATTACACCAGAATATGCATGTGTGTGAGAACGAAAATTCTTTATTTTACATTTTAACAAATATAAGGCTTTATTTGTAAATTTAAGAATTTAGTTTTCTATGTGAGACACAATACTCTTCAAATTTGTATTACAATTACTTCTAATACAATCCCCTTTACTTCTCTCGGCATCGTTGTCTGATAGTTCTCAATAATAATTCATATCAGCGTACAATAGTCGTCTTCATTTAGGATGCTCTAACAACGTCGCCTTAAATGTCACTGCTCTTATTACTGCACAACAGTGTCATATATTCTGAACCGCATTGTTGACATTGTTCATCTTGACGACACATTATAAAGGTGGGAGGGATAAAACTCAAGTGGGAAGCTGTGTTCACTCGACTGACCGCACCGCGATTCAATCCTTTGTGTACTACGTCACGATACATCAACCGTTCTCGCGTTCTTTCTTCGATCCGCGCAGACCGATTTCTCAATCACCCGAAGCCTACATCACAGTTGGGTTCCTCGGGTACCAATGCCGAAGTCCTCGCTTGTAGGGTGAATTTTACCTTATCGAGTGAATTCTGGCTGCGGAAGTGTGCGAAGCACGTCACATGTTGCGTGACTGATCCGTCCGCAGTCGCGTCTGTCGTGTGAATGCAGCTTAATGCGTGACATTTTGGTGATTTGTGTGTCACTGAGAATACAATGCACCATTTATTCAGTATGTCTTATGAACACCTCCCATCTTATTCCCAATATCTTGGCTTTAGCGAAAACCACCACTGGAGGCCCATCGCACAGCACTAAGCATCATCCCGGCGGCGGTAATACGACCAGTTATCCTACAGGTATGCGCCTATTCCAGGTGGCACACCTAAGTGAATGATAAGGCTACGTACTGTGAGGGGTGGAAAACTCATTTACGTATTGAAAAACTTAACACTTGCAGAACAATATGTGGTAATGAGCGCGTTCACTACACTGGGTGTATTGTAGGCAATATATTTGGGTAAAGTGCTGGTAATGGAGTCATATGTTGGCGGGCGTGAACTCGTCCAGACCAGTGGACACAGATGGACACAGATGGAGGTAATTCCATACGTAGTCGCTACAATGTCATGAGTGGTGTATACGTTCAAATTTTTGATACGTCTGTAGAGTTGGACGTGCTTTAATCTATTAACGTGTATAAAGATAGAGTACTTGATCACGAAGAGAACACAAGTACCCAGCATGCAAGTTATTAGCTTAGGAAGCATGCATTTGGATAAATTAGGTTTCGGGCAGAGCGCATAAAAACCAATATATCAGTTATCACTACATTGCGCAACATTGTGACCGATTCTTTACAGTTATAGAATACTTAAAATGATTTACAACAAAAGCTAAAGCGCACATGCATTTTTCATGTTACTCAGGGTAAACTTACCAATATTGCTGATAATCGAATATGGGGATTGCTCGCCATGACCTTAGTAGCCCATTACACGGCCACGTATTCACCATAGCCGTTTATTGCAGGGCACACTACTAGTGGAAGTACACATGTTCCAGGTGGCAGCCGCACTTCAAGCATTGGTCCTAGACCTGGTCCTGTCCCAGGTGGTCGAATGACTCCAGGTGATATGTTCTGCAACTTTAGTTCTTAAACCAAGGCATCATTATATGAAAGAACACCATGCAGAATTCACAAAATATTACTACCACATGAAGGTATCATTTACGGAGTACAAGGACAGGGACAAACACGGAGCGCTTTCCCTTTAGATCTGTTTATGTCAAAGCTATGTACTGTAAAGAAAAGAAGTATGCCGACCACGTGAGTGCTTTTCAAACTGCCTGTTTGTGCCACCCGGCGATGCACCAACTACCATCGACCGCAGTGCTAGGCTGGAAATTGCTGTTCTGGTTATTCACTGACCTTTAAGTTTTATACTGTGCCGTAGTGCATTGTTATTTGTAGTTTTCACGTAAAGCGCTTATCTGCAGTATGAGAGTTACATGTTTATTTTAATAGCAGGATCAACGTTATAATGTTTTGCCCCAAACGGCGTTCCGTTGGCTAGGTGTCACGTTAGAATAAAGATTGAGATTTAATATCTGTGCTCATGAACTGCTCTGGAGGCAAAAACGCGTAGACGCAGATGCCGAAAAGCGCGTCACGTTGAAAAGTAGAAGTTTAATTGTCTTCGTACCCTAAAAGAAAACAGACAGGTAATAGACAAAGTGAAGGTTGTGCTTTGGCAATCGCAGTGCTGCTGTATCGGAATTGCCGTGAAGCTCTTGGTCACGAACTCACGTGGTCCTTAAACTCTTGTGGTCGGCTGTACTTCCTGCAACGACTCCATCTTCGTGGACCTAATAAAACGACAAAGCGTTCACTAAGCTGTTTAAAGCTTCAAATAGCAAATCTGGACAATTGCGAAGACTAATATGCTTGCTTCGAGGTTGCTTCCAGGTGATGCAGATTGTTTCTAGGTGATCAAGGTATACCAGGTAAACAAGGTGACACAGGTTTCTTCTAGCTTGAGACATTTATTTACAAGCATTTACCATGGTGATGTTAGGTTGTTGCTAAGCTGATATTTAGCATAGACAGGTTCGCCCTAAAAACGTACAGTGACAGACGGGACACAAATGTCCAAATTTTAATAATAAAAATTGCACTGAAGACAACCGTTCGTGCCTCTCGCCATAGATGCGCTCTCTTCTCTGTTCGCTAGTATTGTCTCGTTGTATATACGTACTCGGGGCGTTCCGTTCGCCACCGTCACTTCACAGCTATCTGTTGGGGTAATTATAGCCTTTGGTTATTCTAGCGCACCACTGGTGAATAGTGATTTTTACCCTATTTAAGCAACACGTACTTGTTTATGCTTATAGTTTGCTGATAATAGGAGCAATTTTTGTCTTAGGTTATTCTAGCGTAATGCTTTTGAATACTGATGTTTACCCCTTTTAAGCAACACGTACTTGTTTATCATTATAGTTTGCTGGTGAAGGCCATGCAAGTTACGGATATAGTAGAGAGCTTGACTGTTACAACAACATTTCAGGTTCCAACTTCACCAACAGACGCTCGCGCTCGAGTTCGCTCTTGCTAGTAGATGCGCGTGTTCATTACGTTGTCACGTCCGACGATCAGGAAGGGCATTTGTAGAGCCAGACAGACAAATCCACAAACGCGTTCACTGGAAATATTGTTTTGTTCGCTGTAGACTCGTGCCCAACTGCCTGTCTACAACTAAATTTGGACCTCTGGGTGCTTTAGGGACCTTTCGACAATTGATCGGGAACGGCGTGTCTATTTTTTAGCTTACTGCATGTTTCAATAAAGAAAATCACCAAAGAAGCATAGAAATCAAATGCTTCATAACTAGAGGATGTGAACATTAGGAACATCCTGCAGTGCGTTTTCGGTAAAGATTATAGTATGGCTGTTTCGCGTTAGAAACACGGGCTTGAATTGACGTCGAATGGCCCTCCCTTCTCCTCATGTGTTTCCTGGGATGTAAAAAGCGAATTTTCTAGCTACTCATTCAGTTCATGCTAAGACAGCCTTAGGTGGACCACGGAAGCTGTACGTTAAAACAACAGCGGGAATGAAATACTCGAGCAAAAATTTACGAATTTGTCTTCCTTAATGTGCTGACAGACCTTGACAATAAAATGTACACCTCCCCCCCCCCCTCCCACCATCGGTATGAGTGATGGTTGATGCCGCTTCGCTGGTCATTCACTTTCGCCCGACGGGATAGCAACCAATTTTTCGTGGTTATTCATCTGCCTCGTTGGATATTATAATGAGTGAACCCAACTGGCTTATCCTTTATATGACCGGACATTCGTTATGACGGTGTTGTACGTGTCCCGGGCTTGTCTTATTGTCGCTGATGCCGAGCTGTTATGCGTTTGTTTATACAGGCGTACGCTTGAAAATGCTGACACAAACAGTGATTGTAAGAGCATGCTGCTGAGCTAGCTGTCAAGTATTCATTTCAAGACATTCAAAGACAGACTGGGCAAACGCGGACACAACAAAAAAGTAAAAACCCCAGAAATGCCGACGTACAACTCAAGAGTTGCACTAAGGCAGCGGGAAAGAACGAAGGTACCAAAGCTTATTTGGCCAGGCTCGTGCAATAGGCAAACCTATCGATCAGGCATTGGTGGTGGTGTATGTGACACGTGACTGTTATGACATTGGGTTTCTTCTTTGCGCAAGTTAATTGATGGTTGCCTAACGCATGCACTACTGCGATCATTTATACACTTTTCCTCAGTCAGAAGATGCATTTCTACCTTCAGATGGGGCACGTATCGAATTTCAGCGCGAGCATTCTCACTCTCGATATGCCATGTTAAATAGTCACTTCCTAGCACAGAGGTCCGTCAGCGTTAGGAGGCAGCGGCCGAAGCTAAAAGCAAGTTTATAGACGATTACTGGTAATCCAGCGAGTTAGTACTGATTCATGATTTTTCGCAAAACACACACCGAGCAAGAAAGAAGTAGACACCACGGCCATACACTCACACCTGTGTGATTGAAACTACGAAATGCACTTTTATCTTCCAGACATGTATGTTCCTGAAATGTTCATCTGTACACTATTTTCACCATAATACGTTTGTTATGCATCCTTATTGTTCTCGTGTAGCATCATCATCATCCTGCTTTCAATGTAGCTGTTGGTCGTCGGGTTGTTGGGCCATATAAAGGTCGTCCGAAATAGGACCTTAGACGTGGTGGACGTACTGAGTACCAACAGCATGTTCTTATTTTTTCGTGTTGCGCTCCACAACAATTAACAAATCCGGCTTAACCAAACCGACTTCTTTAAGCGTTCAGCGATGGTGGTCACAGTACCTAGAAAGAAACCTACAACGTGGCGGGTCAGTCTGCGGTTGTTGTGCTTTGAGTTATTTCTTCTGTTCATTATTGCCCGCCATATTTTTCAGAGTGCATAATCATGGATCTCTTTTTGAAATGCACGACAACTTAACCCGGCCGGCCAGCGCTCTCTCTCGTTTACCTCATTTTTTTTTATCTCTCCTTTACTTTTCGGAAATCTGTGCCCGGCACCCACTTTTAGGCTGTGCCAATTTGTCCGGTGCGGGGTGAAATAACCACTACAAAGATAGAGTAAAAGATATACGCGAAAAGATAGAAACAAAAATAGAACGAAAGGTAAAAAAACTAAGGAGACGAAGCGAAAAGCAAAAAATACACAAAAATAGATTAGAAAATGCAGTGCATAGGAGAGAGTGAATATAATCGGGAAATCAAGCCAGAAATGAAAAAAAGCAAAAAATAAAAAAGAGAGAACGAAGTGAGCAGAGATAGACAAAGAAAGAAATTACCAATAAACGAGACTAAAAAAACAGAAAAAATAAGAAGGGAGAAAAATAAGTACTTTTGAGGGCCATCAAGTTTTGTTGTTTCTTCAGGCTTGGCATTATCAATGCGTTGATATACCTCATTTTTTTGGTGCTACCTAAGCCTATTAATTTTGCCTTGGTTGCATTCGTGGTCGTTTGATTTTAGGCTTCGAAACAGCTCGAATAATTATTGCAATATGGTTTCCAACAAACAGTGCGTCAGATGGTGCTGTCTTTTGTCTGCGTTCTTTTTGAGGTTGATCATAAACGTAATTGTACTTGGCCAAGTTATTGTTATCCACTTGTAATTTCTTTGCCTAACACTTGGAGAACGTGTACAATTGACGTGACCACAATTGAAATCAACTGCCACTGCCGAGATTCTCACATTTTGCAAAGTTGTCCAGAAGCCTTTGGGCCTACTTCAAGGCTATAGTGCTACAGCGGTGGTTTACCCCAGGTGGTGGGCACACTCCAAGTCCTGGCACCGGGAACCTCACAACGGTTACTGCTGGGACGACACGCAAGACACGCAGGGTTCCTAGTGGGACTACTAGATCTACTAACAGACCTACTAGCAGACGTAGCACCCGTCGACCCGTTCCTACACGCAGACCCAGTACAAGACGCACTACAGGTAAAATATATTTTAAAAAGATAATTGAACTTTGTTTTGTAAGTACCGTGTGAGGTCAGGTGGCAATATACAGGGTGTTTCAAGTAATGCGAGAATATTTTTTTATTCAGCAAAAGACACTATTTGCTTGCTGACATTTTAAGAAAGTTGAAGACAATATCAGGAACAGTAATTAGCAAAGTTAAACAATTTACTCTCCAGTTAGGAGAGTTCGGCTAAGACAAATGGAAAAAGGAAGTTTTTGATGCAAAAAAACATTGCCATTTTAAATTACAGAAAAGGGGCCTCCAGTAATAACGAAGAGTTAATTCAATTTTTCTGAATTTTGTGGTGAAACCGAAATCAACGAACCGAAGAGAGCGACAAGTAGGCGACTGAGGTGACGTCACTATCACGGGGCTGCAGTTTTTCCCCGTTCGATAACGTATGTGCGTCATGCGCGCTGTAATTGCAAGCGCAGCCCACACGCTCACACAATGAAATCAGTTTACGGTTGATATAACAACGCTCTCTCATTTCAGTTGGGCTCATTCGCGTTTCAGTTTTGGCTTCGCCACAGACTTTAGAAGAGTTTCATAATTGATTGATTGATTTGTGGCGTTTAACGTCCCAAAACCACGGTATGATTATGTAAGACGCCGTGGTGGAGGGCTCCGGAAATTTTGAACACCTGGGGTTCTTTAACGTGCACCCAAATCTGAGCACACGAGCCTACAACATTTTCACCTGCATCGGAAATGCAGCCGCCGCAGCCGGGATTCGATCCCGCGACCTGCGGGTCAGCAGCCGAGTACCTTAGCCACTACAGCAGCGCAGCGGGGGGGGGGGAGAATTTCATGAATGCGCCGGTATTACTAGAGGCCAGTTTTCTGAAATCTTAAAGCGGCACTAAGACTTTTGCATAAAGGACTTCACTCTTTCATTTGACCTAATTGCCTAACTGCACTAAAAATAATTATTTTAACATTCTTAATTACCTTTCAAGTAGCACCTTCAACCCTCTTAAGATGCTTGTCGCCATATAAACAGCAACTGTGAAGACAGCGAGCAAATAGCGCCTTCTGTTTTTTTAAAGAATACAGGACACATTTTTTGAAACACCCTGTATACCGATCATTCAACCGTTCACGCCTGGCAACGTGTTTTCTGAATATTTTTTTTCTTGCAAATGTAGCGTTGCGGTTGCTGCGGGCCGCAATAATATTTTCCAGTTTTTTGTTACTTTTACGTTTTTTCGTAAAATATATCTTCATCAACGTAGGAAAGTGTATAATGCAGGAGGCAGAGGTGACTTTTTGTTATATTTAGTTGCTAGCTTAGTTTATTAATATTACTAATAAACAGAGTTTAGTTGGCAAAGAATGATATAAATCAATACGTGTTCTGTAGAAAGGCCTGGCCCCTCTCGGTCCGACAATAACTATTGCTTGTTTGTTAACCTCAAAAAATGCAATCATCCTGCTCGATTGCCGGTGCACTGTTGGGTTCGGAACAAAACATTTCCCAGGGCTTGTCAGCTATAATAGTTTTCCTATACGAGTTAGTGTTCGATGGCCTGGTTATTAGGTTAATACGCTGCATCTGTAATTTTTGAGAGAACCTTGTTGGAATGGTCGACACAGATTTGAAAAAGTAGGGTCATTTGTAATTCTAAAAATGTACCTTTATCAGGAAGATAAGTTACCGTGGTTTTAGTTTTGCCCGAGCCAGAAAAACCTCCACTGTAAGCACGTTAACCACTGTTTATTATGACTGACGCATAATGGAGGTGAGAGCGTAATAGAGTTTGGTGGGCGACCTTACGAGTTGTACCAGTTGTGCTGTGACGTTTAAGCTTTGGGTATCGAAAAATTTGGCATGATTTTGCTGCTATATTTTCTATGCACGCAGACCACCTTAGCTTAGATATGAAATAATGAGCAAGGTGTTTGTATTAAATTGCAAGGAAGGGAGCGTGATTGACATGTTAAGGAAAGGGGTTAGTATGGGAATGGATAGCTTTATGTGCGATTAGGAAAACTTTTTTTCAACACTCTGGAGGGCTTTAAGACTGTTTGTCTGTTTTTTTACAAAGAAATATTGGGCACAAGTATAAGAAATATTTTTGTTGCATATTCATTAAAGTCATCGTGCAGTCTCTATACAAAAGCAAAATTAACTGAATATACGCAAAACTTTAATTGATTGAGCCAACAGTTACCCAATTTTATCATCAAAAGTGCACAAAATTCTTACGAAATAAACCTCGATCAGAATTTAACTACAGTGTAACGCGTTTTTCAATCCGTCACTTTTAACGGAAGCAGACTGTACGTCACATTCACACAATCTCACCGCTATTGCCATTGCCCTTGCGCAGGCACTAGCCAGCCACCTACGCGAAGACCAACTCCTAGGCCCACAGTGACGCGAACAGTCCACACCACTCGCCACACTACCCCAAGTACGACTACCAGTACGACTACGAGCTCGACCCGCAGAACAACCCGTAGAACGACCACAAGTACGACAACAAGCCCGACCACAAGTACAACCACCAGCACGACCACGAGCACCACCACAAGCACCACCGCGAGCACGACCACAAGTACAACCACCAGTACGACAACAAGCATGACCACGAGTACGATAACAACTACGACAACTACAACAACTACAACAACTACGACAACTACAACAACTACGACAACAACTACGACAACTACAACCACGACAACAACGACAACCACGACGACTACAACAACTACGACGACAACAACGACTACGACTACGACCACGCGTAAGTATGCAGAAAAGTTATTTTAACTAATTCTCATGATACACCGAAACGTTTCAGAATGCCCGCCTTCGTGTATGAGCGGTTAGGGGACTCCGCTGCTGACCAAAAGGTCTTAGAGTATTACGCGGTAGAAAACATGGACGGGAAACCCTTCTGTGTTTTCTATCGCTACTACTCTTACGTCATGTATCACCAACTTTCCCGATCGTCCACATTGCCCCAAAGGTCACAGGTTCAATCCCGGCTGGGGCAGTTGCATTTCTATGGACGTGAAATAGTCGACGCTAGCACTGTGACATGGTTAAAATATCGCACAGCTTCATTACGGCCTATCTAAATATTATATATTGGTCGTTAGATAATATTAAACTGATAAAAAATCCAGCAGAAACCGCGTACCTGGGAATCAACGTTATGCGAAGCATGCGGAGGGAAGGTGACCATGTTGCAATTTCTTTTCTTTTATTGAGCAACACGTCGTGAAATGACGCTGAATATATATACAATAGAGGCACGCACAGACATATGTTGAAGAGCTGGAGATGTTTATATAACTAGTTGTTTGCACTTGCGCAACGATGCCAACTTGAACATGCGTATGGGCAACAGCAGAAGCTGATACGGAGCGCTGATGCTCGCGAGGATGGTGGCCCTGGACACTGCTGCATTAGTCAACTTCTGCGCATGGCAACTAACCACAATTTACAATAACCCAACGTGACGGCTGTATTAAAGGAGTACATAAGTAATGTTTATAAAATTGTGTAGGCAGCACTACTACAACCATTGACGTTTCACGAGGATTAGCGTCTATTTGAAAAGTAGTTCCGAGACTTGGTGTGAAGCCGTTTGGTGAAATGCTTAATTGTCACGAAGAATGCTTGGGTTTGATTTCAGCTGGGACCTGACGTTTATTCTTTGCATTCGTGGGGTTGACGCTACCGATGTCGAGTGTTTTTTAATGCTCGCGTGATAAAATTGCCTATGTGTGTTCTGGTTGTTCCTAGGTAGATACTAAGTGACAATCACCTGTCGCACATACCCACATACCGCTCATACCCACTCGTGGGTTTGTGGCAATGTCTGGCGGGAAATGTTTCATGACGTACGTGACGGCATTGTGACATTCATGTCTTGACCAGCGCGTCATACTCGTGAAACAATCTTGCCATTTCATGCTAATTTTGCTTCACATCAAGTTAACGGGGTGACCACGAGAGCACCCAAATGTAAGCGGCTTGATAGATTGATAGATAAATACGCTCAAAGTCACCGAAGCTTGCTAAGAAATTCTTCGCATTTTATAATAAACATCTTAGAAAAATAACGAACACTGCAGCTATGAGTTTTTCATACGTGTCCGACAAACGATAAAATTTATTTGAGGGGTGACTCCGGCTACTTGCAATAGGTAATTTCGTTGCCTCCGTCTCAAACTGCACGTGAATCAAGCGCCGCACAATGAAAATGTTCATATTTGAATCACGTACTTCGTAACTACTTTCTTTACATATGAATTCCACTACAACTATATTTGCTTACAGACGGGCGTTCAGTTTCAGTGTTTTTTAAAGAAAAGCTGCATATTTTTTTTTTTGTCCGCAGGTGGTCGTTTCATGCAAAAACTTTGTTTGGCGCAACGTATCACGCTTTCGGAACTCATTGACTGTTAACCTGCAGCCAGTGGCGTAGCCAGCGAGTGGCACATCAGGCCCGCGAATATTATCATAATATTTTATTGCTGGCCACATACATTTCATGTGTCTCATCGACTTCATTTATTGACATTGTACCTGGTACAATTTTTCATGCTACTATATGTTTTTCTCGTGAGAAACCGGTTAGCACATTATTCAATCTTATTCACGATTAGCATGCTGCCGCTCACTGAAAAGATCGCTATCCACAAAAAGATAGGCCAGCTCAGTTCTTCTTTTACTTCGCATTTCACCTTTGTTGTGCAAGCACTCTGAGCTTAATCATAAATGTAAATAATGATTTTCTATGCTCTTCTTTTTTTCAAAGCTCCTCCGCCAAGTTATGATCGACGTAAGTACACAAATATTTCCTGAGATGATTCGAAGCATTTTAGCGTAATGCCATGACTTTTTCTGAGCATTTCATAGTAGTGCTATTGCATCCGTTGAAAGTGAATAATATTGTGCGGAAGCTTCGGTTTTATTGCGATAACAATAAAGAGATGTATATAAAGACATAACGCAGAAGGGGGTGAGTTAGATAGATGCTGGATGCACATTTTTTGCTGCCGCCGTCACACTCACGTTTGCACAAAGTCAACTAACTTTCGTGTTGTATGTTCTATGTGCAACTAAAAGCGTGCAAAGGCCATCGCAACTCATTCAGAGACGAAGCGCACCGACCATTGGCGTTGCACGAAGGAATATGAAGAAATGGTGGAGAAGCGGGTGAGGTTAAACGAGGGTGGCTGCGCTGCTTTAATGCTTTTTTTCACCACTGAAACTACCAGCGCTGTTGGCTTTCTGTCATAGAGGGATGAATCACGTAACACCTCTTAGGGTGTATGATGGGGCAACCTCCTAAAAATATACTTTGCAATTTTGGCACCGAAAAATTCACTGTACTCTGAGGAACAAATCTGTGGAAGCCCGACGTCAAGTGTACTCTCCAAGTGGCTTCAATGCCGCGCTGAAGTGTGCCGTGGGCCCTCTGGCATACGCATTCCGAGCACGTAAGACGACATTTTTCTCAAATTGCGCTTTCGGTACATTTTCAGACCTCCTTGTATCTTTTCTCAAAAAGTATTGAATGGATTTCGTTGAAGTTTTGTGTGCATGACCTACACCAAATTAGAAACAATGTGCACTAAAAGCTGCTGATTTCATAAAAAGTTAAACTAAAAAATTACACAACAATAGGCTCTCTTCGGTGCGTTGTGCAAGCTATTTAATTTCTTTAGAAAAGCTCGAAAATGTAATAATATTTTAGTTCAGATGTAACCTATGAGTCTCTACAACAACACGGCTGAATATGGTGACAATCTTTTCGGGTTTTGCAGAAAAAAGATACATTGAATAAAGTTCGGGAGTGGCCCATAAAAATAATAAGCACGTAAAATTATATGGGAATACTTGCAGCCATTTTAAAATATTACGCTAAATCTGACATATATCAATTACCCTTTCCAACCCCCTCAAACGCACAAATTGTTTGAAATGTGCTGTCTGTTAGGTTTAAGGCACATGCTTTTTGTTATGTCCAGTAGCTCTTTACAGTGTGAATGATAATCACTAGTTTTTTTTATTGGGGTAACAAAACGTTGTTTTGGGATTGTTTGCGCTCGGTTGTGCTCTATCAAAGGCTGCAGTGGGTAGCGTCATAGTCATATCCTCCTTAATTGCCACTTTCGATACTGCCTCTATGGTGCTCTATAGCGTGCCAACTTCCTGGCGGTGCTTGCTAAGTCCTGGGTTTCATTGCTTGCTAGAACAATTTGATTTATTCGCCATCCTCGTGCTTCGTGCCTTTTCTTATGTACTCATAGTAGCGCTAAAGCATCCTAACCTGTTTTCCAACTCACTTATTCACAAAGCCTGGGCTCAATTGTCACTGGCGAATTTCCTCGGCTAAGCTATTCAATGAACATATTTCATGTCAGGTAAAAAAAAAAAGCTCGGTCTCGTATGCGCCACAAAAATCTCGTAGTCCAGCTACCTAATTTATTCGATCAAGTTTATTCGCTGGAAGGAACTTCATCAGTCTTGAAAAAACTATCTACATTATGAGTGCAATAACATGGCTGGCACGGGTTGTCTACGTCCTCTTGTTTATTTTCTGCTCGGCATTCAGTACTATATGATTTCTTGAATTAATTCACTCGAGTCGGCAAGCGAATAAACGAGTACAAAGAGACGGAAAGAAAGAAAGAGAAAAATGAAAATAAATAACCCGAGGACATGATAATGTAGAAATACATTAGGATGGAGTGATAAAACACATAGAAAGAGAGGAGGGGAAAATCACAGCATATCCACAGAGTGCATGATCCTAATTGGGGCAAAGAATTCGTCAGTCCGTCTGCGCTGCCGTCCGTCTGTGTGACCATCTGTGCGACAATCCGTCCGTCCGTTCGTGCGTCCGTCCTTCTGTGCTTCCGACCTACCATCTGTCCGCCCGTTCATGCATGCATTTGTCCTACATCCATGCATCTTTTTACCATATATTCATTTTATAGAAGTACCGCCATCCAACAGGCATTCCAAAGACTAAACGAGAGGTGGAACAGCCTGACTATAGGAGCGACACGTACGCACTAGCTTACGGCCTGCGCTTCGTGTCTAATTCCCACCTTTCGCCACCTCTATGTCATGGAACCAGGGCCCAAACACTCGCTAAACCTTGCTAAAGCCAAGAAAGTTACGCCCAGCAAGTTTAATGTGGCAAAAAGATAGCGCTGAAAGTGCGTCCTCTTGATACTTGTTTTTCGTTAATAAGCATCGAATTCAAGGCAAATTTTATTGCAGATTAAGTCACCGTACTCATCGCTATAGGTTATTTATTTAGAACGAACTGTGCTTTTATTTAGGATTAACGTGCGTGGGTTTCCTCCACAATTCAAATGAGTGCCTGCGTGCCACTCTTCTAGGGCGGCTGCGCAGGTGGCTACGTACTACTACTACGCACTACTACTACTACTACTACTACTACTACTGCTACATACATACATACATACATACATACATACATACATACATACATACGTACGTACGTACGTACGTACGTAAATACATACATACATACATACATACATACATACATACATACATACATACATACATACATACATACATACATACATCGCGGACGCACGACCCACGGCCTAAGGAGCTTCGTCTGTAAAATACGTCAACTTCTGAAATGGAATCGTGTGGAAATGCAAATTCAGTGCGTAGCGTCCATAACGGTGTTTCGCACGTTAGAACCCAGCGCTAGAAAAATAATGTACTTATTTTTTTCTTACGCCACGCAGCCAATAGCACCGTTTGACGCACGTGACGTTTTTTTCTGTCGCGAGAAACAGGGTATGCGTTTCCACCTCCACTAACTAGCATGACGACTGAAAATATTAGGAAGTGAACAAAACAAACAGCGTTCCAGGCTTGGAATCGGCGTTTCACACCGGAGTCTCAAGCACACAATTTCGGATGTTCTTGAGAGGCGTCCTGTCAGCGAACGGTCGAGAGTACGTGTGGCGCGAGTGGACGGGAAGTGGGCCGCAGAGAGGAGAAAGAGCGAACGGCGGAAGACATGGGGGGGGAGAGGCCGTTTGCTTGGGACGCGCGCGCCCGCAGATGTTGCTATGGGAGAAGGTAATAAACAGATCCCGACGGACGCCTGACATAGCCCCGAACAAGGAATGTATTCGCAGTTAAAAACATAAAATTTCTTTAGATGATTACGATACCGCCTGATGCGAATTCTGTACGTTCCTTCGTGTCGGAACAAGGGCAATGGATTGGAAGTATTGTCTTTCAGCGAGGTATGCACTACTCTATAAATCATCATTAATCATAAGTACTGCAGCACCTCGTACGCTATTATTTGTCATTAGGCAGATAGGGGATGTACCCACTACACATCTTTAATTTAGTATGTGTATTTTTTTATGTGGCAGGTTGCTGATGATAACGAAAGTTTATGGCTGAGCACTTCGCAGTGGGTGAATACTGTAAACAACACACTCGTTTGGGATTGCGTGATCAGTGCTCGTTATTTGACTCTTCGGCCACTCTATATTACAAACTTCAACGCTATTTTTAGCCCTACATGACTCTTACGGGGAGCATAATTGGAAACTAATTTGACAGACAAGTGTGCCTTTGTGTTGGAACACTCCACTGCTACGCAGAAGCTCTTGGTTCAAATTGAATTTTTTATACTGGGTGTTTTTTCTCTTTTTTTATTTATATATATCGGCTATGCCACCAACGGTGACAGCAACATACAGCAACAGCGACGGCGACGCCCCTTAAAACAGGCTTGACCAGCTAAGAGCTACACTCTCGAAAAAAAAAAATGGCACCACATCCACGGAGTGAATGATGGAGAGTGACGCGAAGCATTCGTCTGTTCATGCGTCCGTCTGTGTGACCGTCCATGAGTCTGTTCGTGCGCCCGTCCCTGCGTTCGTTCATGCATCCACCCCTGCGTCCGTTCATGCGTCCATCCATGCATCTGTCTGTGTGTCCGTTCGTCCATCTATTGAACACTCCAAGTCCCACCATCTTACATCTATTTATCATATATTCCCCATATAGAAGCACCGCCATTCAGTGGACATTCCAAGGACTAAACGAGAGGTGGCACACGCACAGTTTCTTACGGCTTGCGCTTCGGATCTACTTCCCACCTTCAACCACCTTGAGTTCATGGTATATACTACTTCCTGTATTCATGGCACTGCGGCCCAATGCTCGCTAAACCTTTCTAAAACCAAGGAGGTTACGCCCAGCGAGTATAACGTAGCAACCTTTTCCTGTAAGATAGTGCTCAATGTACATGCCAGTGGCTGCTAATGTGAAATGAGAGACAGGAGGATTCAGCTTCTAATTTCTTACGGCTTGCGCTTCGTATCTGCTTCCCCCTTTAACCACCTCGAATTAATTCACGGTATATACTAGTTTATTGTATTCATGGCCCTGCGGCTCAACGCTCGCTCAACCTTTCTAAAACTAAGGAGGTTACACCCAGCGAGTATAATGTAGCAACCCTTTCTTGTCCGATAGTGCTCAATGTACATGCCAATGGCTGCTAATGGCGATCGGGGCGTGCGCGTTGACTAAAAGCCGAATGCTCCTGTCTCTCATTCTCCATTAGCAGCCATTGGCATGTACATTGAGCACTCTTTTTTATTGTTAAACAACGCACAGAAGAAATCTCTCACCGGCACCACCTTTGAGGTCAAATGTTATACCTATTTCGGGTATGTGCCACTGGTGGTTACGTACTACCAGGGACGCAAGAGCCACGCCATAAGGAGCTTCGCCCCTAAAAAAAAACACAATGAAGGCGCGCCGCCCTGTTGTCCACTCGCGTCCCTTGTGTTATTATGTTTAGGTATACATTATCAAAAAGAATTTACCACTCACAATGTTGAGGAGGAGGAGGAAACAACTTTAGTGACGCCAAAAATAGGTCAGGTGAGGGAGGGGGATAGGGACAGAGAAAAAGTAGACAAAGAGACCTCAGGCCGCTCTAGGTGGCCGAAAGTTCATGCGCTTTGGCGACCACGTTGAAGAATTCATACAGCGTTGAGAATTGATACAAATACTATCTCTATACGCTTGTTTTAGGAAGTTTTAAAGTATGAGAAAAGGTTTATTTACAATGTTACACATCGAAACTAAAAACTCGGCTTTATTTAGCATATATGTAATGTTGCCGAGGACGTAGGCTCTAAAGTTTTATGAAAGATATATATCTCGCTTGGTATAGACTTTGCTTTGTACTGTTGTAGATCTGCCTCATATTTTGGCCTATATCACATTCTTACATTTGCAGGTTCGTTCACTCTCATCTGTGTGTTCGAGTACCTCGAGAACATTATACCGCGGAATACGCCACAGTGCACAGATTATGTGTACATCCGGTTCTTCGTTTATTCCTATCGAGTGAACCAGGAGCCACTGGTCTTCGAACACAAGAAGTGAATGGGTGAGCGGTTGATATATTTTTCCAGCATTTTCACATACATACATACATACATACATACATACATACATACATACATACATACATACATACATACGTACATACATACATACATACATACATACATACATACATACATACATACATACATACATACATACATACATACACACATACATACATACGCACTCACAGGTTTTGCCATAATATCTTAAAGGAGTACTGACACAAAGCATTGCCGCTGAGGTAGCCCGTGGGATGGATTCTTGTAAACCTACTTGTAACGTCTACCAAATCTCAACAGCGAATAATACATAAAGATAATTATATATTTTTTGAAGTTCGCGTGCGTATTCTAGTTCAATACGCTGCGCCTCTCGACTTTGACATTATCTAAAGTGACCTGAAGGAAACCTTAGAGCCAGGACCATGTCAAAGATGTTTGGGCGCAACCATGAGGCAGTCTTTGTCGACACAGCACGCTACCAGGAACGTCACCACTTCGAGGCTGCTGTCGTAGACCACACACAACAATGCAAAAGCAGCGCGTCAATCATCACACGGAACGTAGAAACGGCAGAGGAAGTGGCTATCGCGATGGCCATAGCCCACACTAACGCCTCATGCGTAATCAGCGACTCGCAGACAGCCGTTCGAAACTACACCAGCGGCAGAATCTCCCCCGAGGCATTGCGGATTCTTAATACAGGTGAAATTCACGAGGCGGACAAATACGTACACATCGTGTGGTTTCCTGCCCACACACCACTGGGTAACGCGGAGGCCAATCCGAATGAAGTGGCGCACAATGTGGCTCGAGGTCTTACGTTCCGAGTCACGTCAGACGAAGCGGCCACCCAAACGGACCTTTCTGCGTGGGTGTGGGAATGGGACGATCGGCTCACTAAATTTAATGACATAATTCAACACTATCGGCTGCAAAGGCGGGAGTACCCTCCGCCTCACTCTAAGCTAAATCGGGCCCAGTCCGTTCAGTGGCGACAGCTACAAACACGCACATACACGAACCCTGTCATCATGCACCACATATATCCTGACGTCTATAGTTCTAATCTATGCCAGTACTGTACCACCAGAGCCACTCTCGACCATATACTATGGGAATGTCCAGCATTAGTCAGAAATTCTGGGATTGCGGCCTCCAATGAAGACCTTCGGGCGCGTTGGCGGACTGCGCTGCTCAGTTCGGGCCTGGACAAACAACTTTGGGCGATCCAGCAGGCCAAGGAAGCTGCCCGGAGACACGGTCTCTCCGTTGGCCCCTAGGTGGGAGCCCATCCCAGCAATCTGCCGGAAATTAATAAAGTCTATCTATCTCTCTCTCTGAAGGAAACCTGAAAGGTTCCTCGACGTAACCATTGCGGCTGAGCCCCAGATGCGCAGCTAAATTGTGACGTCGACATCATTGCATGTCGGCCACACTTGCACTAGCAGGCTACTTTTCGGCGGCTGCTCACGAGTCCGTAATCCACGGCGAACTTGTCGAAGCCACAAGAAAGTGTTTGGCGATGATGACGACGGCAGTACTAACGTCGTGGTGCACATGCTGCGTGCGAAAGTCCATTCAGGTATTGCGAAAGTGCGTCATAGTTTTCACTGTCCTTCAGCCGTGCCGATGACTTCCCGTTCTCGCAACTCCATCAAAATCATCTGACAGTAGTCGGTAATCAACAGAATGATTTTTTCTCCGTGGCACACTACAGCAAGCGTTGTGTCACGTTATGACTAAAGCATCTACAGAAACATAGCAAGAAAAAAAAGTGAAACAAAAATTGCTGTGTGATTACCCCTTGAAAGCAACCCTGTGCTCAAGGACACATTAAGTTAATGGGAAATGGGGAAATAGAGGAGTTTGAAGTATAAAAAATACATGGAGCGTCAGAACATACAGCCGAACTTTCGTAACAGAAAGTAATGGCAAGCAGTATTCAAAGCTGCTTGAAGCTATACAAAGATACACAGTATCAGTGGATAAAATACGCGATGTCTATGTCCACCGCAGTGTTGTATCCGATATACGGCAATCAACTGTTTACTCGCAGGTCGTGGCTTTGATCCCAGCCACTACGGTAACATTTCGTTGAATTTGAAATGGTATAAGCTCGTGTGCTGCGTGCTATCAGTGCACGTGAAAGAGCAGATGGTCAAAACTTCCGGAGCCCTCTACTACGTAGTCTCTCGTATTCACTTCGTGGTTTAGGGACACGAATTGTCCGTTTTAATTTTTACGAGAATTCAGCCACAACTCTCACCACTTAATATGAAGAAAGCCAGGTTAAGGGTATGATGTGAAAAAGAAATTAAACTATTCTGGAAGTATCAATGAGGATTGTAATGAAAGTAGTCAACATATTTAGAGGCTTCAATATATAAAAAATAGGCGCATAGTTGCCCTTCACAGATTTTCTATGTTTTGAAGGAATTCAGTATTTTTACAAATTTTCGCCAAAAGGTTAAAACAATATCTTAGAAGTAACTTTATGGAATAACGGTGTTTACGGGTGAAGGTCTCAGTTTTTCAGCAACTTTCCTATCAAAAATAGATGTCGTCTTCTATTCAAGGAAAATGATGTCTCCTTTAGCCCGTTGTATTTGGGAACAATTGAAGGCAATCGAACTGCGCTGATGACAGTAGCTATTTTGTATATTTTACTGCCAGAAACACTGACTGGAAATCTGCCGTTAAATATGTTAGGAAAACTTACAAGTGTTTAACGCTGCTGTTCACAACATCCCCGTCTACAGTTTTATCATTGAGCGTTTTCTAATTCTTTTTCTTATTCACCCAGCCTGAGTTAACTGGGGCACTTGAGATACGCATAATATTTCATGCTGGTAGTTTGCATGCTTCTCTGCTTGTGGCACTTTACAGATGGTGCCGCCAGACTGTACTATGATGATACACCCGCGGTGTGGCGCAAGCTCGGCTCGTACAGAGCCCTGGACAACTACGTCAAAAACAGCAAACGTTTTTTTCCTCTCTCGCGCTGGTTCCTCGGCATCTGGGGCAGTACGTTAAGCCGGCTCATGTGAGTTTTGAAAGACCATGTCCTTAAACAGCAGTAGATTGTAGGCTGCCAGAACCTCACAATTTCAGCGAACTTTCAAGATTGCCAGAAAGGCGGCAGTCATGATCCTTGCGAGAGGCTCAGCAAACCTTAAATGAGAAAACAATTCAGCCGCTGCGCGGTATCTGTTAACACAGAGTAGCTGGAAGCCTTCCCTTCATTAGGTTATCGCATTTGCTCTTTTTCAAGTCTTTCAGATATATCACTGCTCTTCGTTAAACTTCGTTAACCTTTTAAGTAGGAATATCGCCACCACCTTTCAGAACTTCCGATTGAGATCTTACATTGACGTGACTACAGTAATGCGCCCACCATTTCTTGGGGTAATGTTGCTTTAGTGCGTTTTTTTTGCAAGTTGTGTATAATAAGAGTTTCTTACTTTCTGTTGAACGTACTCGTTTTGATTCTTATAGTTTTCTAATAAGTTGCACTGATTTATGTGGCTCATACTCGTTTTCTGGGCCACTTTTCCCTATCATTTCGAGTGGACGAGTGGTTAGTTAGTATGTCAAGATCTGTCCAACATCTGTGCCTCACACCACTTTATGATGCCCAGCTGCGTAAGAACGAAATCCCGGGTATATATATAAATGTATCGAAAACGAGCAGCTTCGCGTTAAAAGGTGCAAGAGACTGGTCATAATGCCTGCCGTACAGTTTATATTCATTGGTGGCGGTTGCATGCGTTAGCACGTTGTGTGAATAAATGCAGGTTTTATTCATGTTATCAAAAATAATTATGTGGTGTCATATAAAAAAATAAAGGTTCATCTTTCACAATTTCAGCTGCTATGGCACAAAAATGCTTCAGCTGAGACATGTGGCTCCAGGATATTATTGAAAAACGTGGGTCTTGCTTGCCACTATTTACTGATTCGTCGGCGCTGATTGTAAGCTTGACATATATTGAAAGTGTTCGGGTTGTAGTGTACGCAACATTCGTGGGACTAACGTAAAAAATTAACACTGGAGACATTTACCATCGAGTAGATTGTAGTTTTAGAAATTTTATGGACCTGCAGGTCACGGCATAGAATACCGGTGTGGCGGCTGCCTTCTCGATGAAAGGGAAAATGCTTGAGGCCCGTGGGAATAAACATAGGCGCATGTTAAAGAATCATCGGTAGTCAAAATTTCAGGAGCACTCCACCAGCGTGTCTCAAAATCATGTGGTAGTTTTGGGACGTTGAAAACCAATAATTGTTATTATTATTATCAGCAATTTTGTGATAATCTTTTGTTTGGAATGTTCAAAGTTTCCTTCATTGACAGCATTTGGAAGAGTAGGAAAACCAGCTGCACAGATAGCTTGTGTATTCAGGGGCACAAATAGCGGCAATATAATCGCCGCGAGGTGCCCGATTAACTAACCTATGATAATGCACTTTTTAGCGACTACCTTCAAAACCAACTACCCTTTCTCTAGAGCAGGGTAGCACATTGAAAATTTTCTTTTCGTTAACCCCCCAGAATCCCGAATGCTGGTCCACTAACGTGGTTGCTTTACAGGGCCAGTTTTTGGGATGGTGACGTGTTAACCACCAGAATCTAGTATGCTGGTTCACTAACGTGGTTGCTTTACAGGGCCAGTTTATGGGATGGCGACGTGTTCCGCAGGGCACTTCGTGCCACCTTGCGGAGTAACTTCAGCGAGAGGCTGACAATGAGCGACTTCATTGGCTTCGCCGTAATTAACACCATCATTCAGGACACCAGGATACTGGGTCGGGCAAAATCATTCGGGGAGGTACGTGCACATTGGACATATCTAGTAGGGGTTGTAATAGACAAAACGCTTCGTTGATCGCTCAAGTATGTGTCATATTTGGTAGCCATTTCTTATTTTGTTAATCAGATAGTAGCGGCGTATTGTTATCGTCGTAGAAAAATTGAGCGAAATATGAGCTGCTAAATTTTGTTTCAAATAATAAGTAATGTCATTTCGCAAACTTTAATAAAGAAAAATGTCTTTTCAAAGATAAACTTTTCTCACCATAGTCGGAATTCAGTAACTTCCAAAAGCAATATATGTATTTGTTTAAGCATATGCTAAATGGTTTCCTAAATATTGAGGATCTGCGTAAATTGAAACGTATACAGAAAAGTTACTGTCAACGTGCGTGGTAAATTGGTTAAAATACAGCCCCACAACAAAAGAGAAAGACTAATTTATTTGATCATGTACAATGTTTCTCGAATACAAATAGTTGTTTTAGGTGAAGTACCAGTGGATACGTTTCAGTGAAGCTTGAACAAAAGTACCTCTATGAGTGCAACACGGTTCGTGCGTTAAAAGTGCAACGCATTGCAAACTTTCACATTATTATCCCTAGATGGTGCTATCACTTGTTATCATTATCATCTATACACACACTAATCAGTTGTACGATGATACCTTCCCTATACATCGAGATCAATTAAAATACGACTGATGCATGCAAGTAGTGAGTCTTCTTGGTCTAAAAAGCAAGCACTTAACAAGTTTGGTGTTTCAAAATTAGCTGGACTGTTTTTTTAGAGCTAATGCATAAGTCTTGCATGCTACTGCAATATTAATAACCATGTTAGTGTGGCGATATTCGCCAAGCAAGCGTCTGGTAGGCCAATAAGTACGCAGCCGGACAACTTGATGGTGCTCGATCGCCGATCTCATGCCTTCGACTCGTGGTGGTGATAGTGGAGGTCATCATATCAGCGTCTTCCTTTCTTATAATTGCCCCCGTCGAAATAAATGAAGCCATTCTGCTAAAGAAAGTCACAGCTTGGCCAGAAAGGCAAAGCAATGAACGCGATAGCAACGAATGGAATGGTCAAGCGCCTAATTGAAAGTAGATCAAAACATGCCCCGCGTTGCTCACGCAAAAAACGTACTCACAGATACGGGTGCACGCAAATAAGCGTCTAGTTTGTTACTTTGCTGTGTCTGAAAAGCACGCTTTTTCAAACGGAGACTGCAATGGTTGCAGTTACGTTTGTGTGCCAGGTAACTACAACAGAATCGTTCCTGGTAAAGCCCGAGGCCAGCCAAGGCATACGACCTTCCCCTTCTCGCCGCGCGAGATACGGGCGCGTGAGGGAGCGCCGCTTCTCACGCGCCCCTTGCTGGGCGAAATACGCGTAAGAGATTAGAGCGGGCGTCGCTGCGCGATGTGGCGACGCACGCTCTTGGCGCCATCTTGCTGGTAAGGCTCAAAACACAACTCCCTCTGAGATACTCGAGAGCAGCGGTAAGTGGTAGGTATAAGTAGCTTGCCCTTTGAATTTCGAAGGATGTGTTCCGGGGTGGCTCAAGGATTCTGCTTTCGGCCACGATAGCGAATGGACGCAGGATGCAGGGCTCCGTCGGAGTGGCTTCAGCGGCCCTTGAGGGCCGCGGTAACAGGTCAACTGAAGAGTACCAAGTGATTCTGCCTCATCTGCATCAGGACGCGTCGCCTTAAATACTGTGTTTTTGCAATGAGACGTTCGAGCGAGACCCTACAGGGTTGAAGACTTCAGAGACCCGTTGGGCCCCACTTGAGTGCTAACGGACATCATAGCACTCGGAGCGTACCAGATTAACCACGTCTGGGCGGTTACACTGAACGGAGAAGACGCGATGAAGAAACTGCTGGCCGTCAAGAAACTTCAGGTGAAGGGACACCGGTGTCTCATCGTTGATCCCCAGGACCAGCAGATAAAACTGCGGCTTCATTGGATGCTTTACGGAGTCGCTGATGAGGATGTGCGGACGGCGTTCGCGGCCTTCGGCAATGTTGTCCAAGTGAATCGAGAGCGCTGGAGAGTCCACGGCGTCAGCGACAAAGCGTCGACGACGAGAACCATGCTACTGAAGTTAAAGAGTGGAGTTACGGTGGAGGACCTTCCGCACAAAGTGCGCGTTGCAGGGAAATTGGCCCTAGTTGGGGCGCCGGGCAGGCATATGCAATACTTGCGGGCAAAGGGGACTGGTCATGTACGGCGAGACTGCAGGATGCCACGGTGTTGAATTTCTCGGCGATTTGGACATCGAGACGCTCAGTGCGTCTGGTCATACGCAGCAGTTACGAGCACTGCAACGTGCGATGAGATCGAAGAGCAGACAATGGACGTCGCTGGGGCGGAAGACGTGGCTAAGGAGCAGGAGACGCGGCTAGTTCTCTGGTTGAACGTGGGCCGGTTTCACCTGAAGATTATGATACAGTGTCGGAACCCGAGAAGAAAGAAACGACTAAGGTGGACACCAGCCAAGAGAATTCCCTTGAAGACGCAAAAAGCCAATTGGTGGGCATGTCGACGCAAGCGGCGAGAGGACGCGACATGCCAGCGCACGGAATGACCCGCGGGATCAACACGAGCTCGGCGGTCGAGCGTTCGCTGGAGCAATCTGCGGGCACTGCTCACGAAAGCAAAGTTGAGGGACCACCAGCGAAGGCGACACCGGGGCGGCACTCGGGCCTGAGAGCGAGGTCCAATCTATCTGTGGACTGACCTGTTGGCACTCCGAGGGACCAGCAGATAACTGATGCCGGACCACCGGATGACCCCGGAGACGTCTAGCAGGGAGCTAGACGTACACGGTAAGCACCATGCTCCGGGCCTACCCCCTCCTCTCTTTAGTGAGTAACGATGGCTAGTCACTGGGCATTGAGCTTTGCAACCTTAAATGTCCGAGGTTTGGCCTCCATGAAAAAGCAGGCTCAAGTGTATCACTTGTTAATTGACCAAGATATTGACGTGTTAGCCGTGCAGGAGACAAAAGTGGAAGGTGAGGAGGAGACCCGGAGCATGATGCTGCGATTTGCGTGTAAATAATATGCAATAGTTAGTCACGCAAATGAAACTTCGGCTGATTGTGTGCTTTTTGTTAAAAATATTCCGGGATTAATTGTTGAAAGTCACTTTTCTTGTGACTCTGGTAGAACAGTGACTTGTGATTTTAGTACTTGCGAAATTGAAGGGCGCGTCATTTGTGTCTATGCGCCGAACCTGGAGGGAGACCAAGAAACTTTCTTTTAGTTAATTAAGCAACATTTACGGACACCAAAACAGCTTGTTTTATTGGGGGATTTCAATTGTGTATTGAGAGCAAAGGATAGAATTAATAACCGCCATGTGCGAGACAGAAGTGTTGAAATGCTCTATGACTTGCTGAATGAATCTGACCTGGATGATGTTTTGGAGTGCCTCGAAGCAGGTCGCGAAGTTCGATTTACGCATTTTCAGAGAACCAGTCACGCACGTCTTGATAGGATATGCATGGCAGGGGAGACGCTAGCTAAAAGCAATTGTTACAGAGTCTTACCTGTCTCTTTCTCTTACCATTGTCTTGTACAATGCAACGTGGTACCTAAGCAAAAAGAAAACAAATTTATATCGAATTTATGGAAGTTTAACGCTAAACTACTTCGGGATGACATTTTAATCACTTTGTGATTGAGAGAATTAAGAACAATAAAGTGATCGGTGCCTGTAATGTTGGCGAGGAATGGGAGCTTTTAAAGCAAAGCGTTAAAATGAAAGCCATATCGAGATCTAGTACTTTAAAATATCAAGAAAGAATGAAAGAAAAGGAACTCAGAACAACGCTTTAGAAATTGATAGCATTAAAATGCAAGGAGCCCGGTGCATATCAGGACGATATTCGAACGGTGAAACGACAAATTGAGCTAGTAGAGTAGGAACGCTACAGAGGAGCCCTTATTCGAGCGAGAGCGGAGGCATGGGCTATGTGGGAGACTCCTACCAAGCGCGCACTTGGAGTTGAGAAATCACGAGCGCGTCGTAATCACATCGACGAAATATAGGAAAATGGAATTCTGCTAAATACTAACAGCACTATCGCTGAAGCTTTCTTTCGGTATTTCAAGGGCCTCTTCGCTGCCGCATTAGTAGATGTTACGAAGTTCAAGGACACTTTCTTGAGCCGGATGCCGCAATCATCCCTCGAAACGAAAGAAGCGTTAGAGAGGCCTATAACCGTTTCTGAAATTGAATATGCAATAGATAGTCTCACCACTGGGAAGTCGCCGGGGCCTGACGGTCTCGGTGCGATGTGGTATAAAGCTTTTAAAACAGAAGTTTCACCAGTGTTACAAGCTGTGTTCAAGGAAGCCTACGCAATCAAAGCGTTACCACCTTCATTTTCCGAGACGCACACTATTCTAATACCTAAGACGGATGACAAAGCAAAATTAAAACCAGTTTCGTCATATAGGCCCATTTCGCTAACGAACACTGACTACAAAATACTCATGAAAGTATTGGCAGGTAGATTGCAGTCCGTGATCACCGGAATAGTTGGGGAGCACCAAACGTGTGGCATCAAGGGGCACTCAATATTGATGAACACACACACAATGCGATGTGTCCTTGAGAGTTACGATGCTTTTAATTCTCATGTTGTGATCCTCCAGCTTGATTTGGAAAAGGCTTTTGACTGCGTCCCGCAAGATGTGTTATTCTCCATACTTGAACATGTCAATGTCGGATCGGTGATTACAGAGGGCATAGTTTTGGCGTATAAGAACTCTACTACACGACTAATTATCAACAAGATCCCGGGGTCTCAAACTAGGCTGGAACGTTCTGTACGCCAGGGATGTCCGGCAAGTCCACTCTTGTTTGCCTTGTACATAGAGAGCTTATGCTTGGCCATAATAGAAAACGAGACCATCCGTGGTTGCAGACTGCTTGACGCCCAGGTAAAGGTTTTGGCATACGCTGATGATGTAGCAGTGTGTTGCACCACCAAAGAGAGTGTACAAGAGACAGTTACCGTTGTTAAAAAATTTTGGAGAAATTACAG
Source organism: Rhipicephalus microplus (assembly GCF_043290135.1). NCBI lineage: Eukaryota > Metazoa > Arthropoda > Arachnida > Ixodida > Ixodidae > Rhipicephalus > Rhipicephalus microplus. The sequence goes on along the minus strand of NC_134700.1, from coordinate 141,977,718 downwards.
GAAGTCGGGTTAATTGGGGAAAGTGTCTGGGGTTGTGACATGGAGACTGGACATCAACCCCAGATACCTATGCTAACGTTCACTGGTTTAATGCTACAGTAAATTTTTAGGCGTGCCTTTCTAGAACTACAAACACACCAATGATTACTGGACTGAACAAATAAAAGAAACGCGCGAAAGGACAGCGCAGTGGAATGGCAACTGCCCCTCAATGTTTGCCAGAGTCACTGTATGCAACAAATTTTTAATGAGCAAATTATGGTATGTCATGCAGGTTTTGTGTTGCTCACGGGTGCACGTGCAAAAGCTGCATAGGATATTTGCTGTGTTTATATGGGGGTCTACTTGGGAAAAATGTAGTAGGACAAATCTGTTCCAAACAGTAAAACAGGGGGGACTAAGCCTGTCGCATCTGTTCGTGCGACAACTAGTTAATTGTTTTATTTTCTTTCGAGATGTTCAACACCCCTTCTTAAGAACGGTATGCCAGTTACGCCTTTGTCGTGTTCTGCCTAACTTTGTGGTTAGCACCGTAAGCATGCCGAAAGCTACGCGAGGTTGCTTTAAGGAAGTTGCGGACAGTGTCCGGTTCTTGTCAGTTCGGTTTTCCAATGAATACCTTTTTTCGGTCGGGCGAAAGAACTTGAATGAAGACATATGCGGCCTGATTTTTCCAGTTCCTATGTATAGTATAATTAATAGCGGGGGAGAAGGCAATCATGTTCTTAGGCGTGTTAAGAAAATGCAAATTCAGCATGGAGCAAAAAGCTTCTTCCTTAAATTACACTCCGGAACCTTACCGGTAAAGACTTTTTTAGATGATAGAGGAGTTTATATGCCGTGGGGTTCGAACTGTTTGATCTGCCGAAAGCCGGACACAAAAGATCACGTTTTTTTGCATTGTTGGTAAGGGGTTCACTTCTGGGATGGTTTACAGAGAACTCTAAAAAAGGAACGTCCCTTACATTCACTGGGTATCAGGTTTTTAACAGTAGAAAAAAAGGAGGGACTGCCTTTTGATCTTATAATGCTGCTTGGCCTCCATTGTCTATGGCGTGCAAGAATGGCTGGTTACTACTGTGACTCTGACAGGCGCCCGGCCCGTATGCTTTTCCGCGAAAGCATTGCTCAGTACATTGATCTACTCAAACAACAAGATTTTCTTCCGGAATGGCTCCCCAGGGTTGAACCCCTGGTGAACTTGAAGGAATTTTAGCACTGTAATCACTAATAGTTCCGCGACTGTTTTGTCATCACTTCTGTTTCTATGTAACTGTTTACAGTGACTTATATTGATGTGTGTACCTTGTGCAAAACCGGTAATAAAGAAAAAAAAAATTTCGGGGTGGCTCCGTGGTTAACGCCTCGCCTTGACGACGCAGAGGTCCCACGCTCGATTCCGCGCGCAAGAGTGTTTTTTTTTCTGAATTTTTTCTTTCTTGCATTTTCATATATATAGATACGTATACATAAACGGTGAATGACATTGACGCCGACGCTGGCGGAAAAATTCAGCCGAAAGTGTCCATAAAATTGCTATCGCAATAATATGCAGGTGGGGATAAGCGAGTTGAAGTACGGCTTGAGGCTGTTTACATGAGCGAAATCATGCCAATGCCTACGGAGGACACTCGTTGGCGTAAGATGTTAAGTGGCGTAGTTCGCTGGTGCTGTATGCTCAACCATGACTTAACCACGTGGCAAGCGCCATGGTTGAGCGTACAGCACCAGTGCGAAAGGCCACCGGCATAGCCGTGGCATTCTAGTCTTGAATCACATGCCGGAGTGAGAGCCGACGGAGTCGGTGGAAACAGTTGCTTCATTATAACAATAATACATTGAAAATATACTCCTTGTTCTTGATATTGTGGACATTTATAAGAGGCTTCTTCATCTTCTTTATATAACCATCATCACATAGTGTTCTTCATCTTCATCGTTTGTGGGGACATCTCTTAAGTCTGTTCTGTGCCTCAGGTCTGACTGGTTTTGGTGAGGTCTTACAGGCATAATAGAGCCGTGTAAAGCACTACACCGCAAGTGTCTGGAGGTGCGAATTATAGGTATATGGAAGTATAGTGCGTCCTATTTGGCTCTTTTTGTCGCTATTCAGCAACCTACCGAGTGATAACCTCAGAAAACCTTATTTACTCTTGCTATGGTTCTCTAAATGAATGCATTGTGGCAGTCTGACTGTTACGAGGTGTCCCAGCAAATAAACAAAAAATATAAAAAACGTACTCTAGGTACGACCTTGTATTTCTTCCGCGACTAAGCGGTAACTTATCAATGAACTGTATTTCGCCAAGTTCCTAACCATCGCTCGAATGGGTAAAATAATTATTTTATCGGTACCTGGCTTCAAATAACTGCAGAATCAAGCAGCGATGTTTTGCGAAAATTTTCTAGGTTCTGTTTTCCGTGAATAAACAAATGGTCATGAAACACGCGAAATATAAAATAAACGCGTTCTCGCGCGCCACAACTTGAGCACTCCCAAGCGTTCCTTAGCTGATACATGGCTGTGTTCGTTCGTCACCGCATTGTACAAGGCTTCACGCTCGGAGATGGAAGCCCTCGAGTAGCGACGCGCTCTATTTTATGTTTCGTGTACTTTTTTCTCGGAAGAAACAACCACAGGAATTTCAGCAAAAAAATGAATGTTTTATTGTAAAGTTATTTGTGACTAAGGAAAACATCAATTCAAAATTTTAAGGATTTGAGCAAGAACAAAAAGTTTGTTATTTCAAATAATAATAATTGTCGCTTATTCAATTAAGAAGCAGGACTTCCCTGGAGCATATATTTTTTATCGTGGTACTAGATAGTACGAACTCCCTGTATGTTTTCCCAGGTTGTTGGGACGTTGAAAATGTAGCACTCTGCATGTTCAAGACACTATGTTTGGGCGAACCTGTGCCCATAAAACTGAAACTACAGGAATACAAGCCGTACACTGATAGCAGCAAACGAGGCGTCACCATCGACAACCTGATCTGTTGTAAGGTGCGTCAGCAATTGTAGATATCCCATCCAAGGTTCTAGCGTAATCTCCAACACTTGTGATAGCTCTAAAAAAATTGACTTCACATCTTGCGCGCTTTCCTGGCATACTGATCTCATACAGTTGTGAAACTTCCGGAATACTGCGGTTCTGCCTGTGCCATGCGTTGCAAACAGAGTTTTTGGGTGAGCTATGAAAACATAAAAAAAGAAGCGGGCGTGGTAACATGTATATATATAAAAACCACCCCTTCAAAGACAAGATGGCACAGCGAAAATATCATAGGTGATGTATAAAGTCACCACTTTCGAAAAGCTTCAAGCTTCTTAGTTTCCACCACTCTCGGCGCGCAGGCCTTCCGGGCGGCGAATGAGCCCATCCTGGAACCCGACTGGGTGTACATTCACACGGCAGCCATTTGGCCTGGTAGCAAGGCAGGCGTACCCGAGTCGATGGTGGTCGATGTCCTGAGGTATGTCATCTTGCTTCAGCCTTTGTATGGTTAAGATTTTTGCTTCGTCGATACACAGAATGTGGTTGCCAAGCAGCATCGAAATAATAAAATACGCAGTGTAATGACTTCCGCTTGTGTCTTTTCGAGTAACAGTGGCTCGCGCACAGAAATCATTAAGTTTTTTTAACACGAAAGTGTTTTCAAGCAGGCTTCACCAACACTTCAGTGATGTGTTTCTGTCACGGAAATGACATCGAAAAAATACGCATAATCAGAAGGCGACCCTATTGAAAAAAAACAATGATGAGTATGGTGTGAATCACCACCCACCAATATAGTGGATTAATGCAGTGGGTTAATGCTGGAAAAAGTGCACCATGGTGTATGGTGGAATATGGTGGCTGCTGCAGTGCCGGCAACGCTGGAGCGCGAAATTTCAGAATCACCAAGACGAGCTGCCACAAAAAAAAAATAAGAATAATTTTATAAAAAACGATCTAAAAAACACCCGTAAAAGTAAACAAGCAGGCCATCACTCAGATTTGAACATGCAACCAGCGGATTCTCCTTCGAAGACACTAACAACTGCACTATGCCAACATGACAAAACGTGTGTGTTATATAGCTAGTTCACATACGAGCTGACGGTTTCACTTGAAATTTGTTTGTCGCGTACTCGACATAGGCGGGATCTGCACCTTCTACAACAATTCGCAAATTTATTAAACACAAGCAACTGCTGCCTGTAACGATTGCCACTGCGATAATATCACCAGCGCAAATTTTTTGTTATAATTCACAAGCGCAAGAAAAAAAACCAAGTGGACTGGGGAGCAAGTACACTTTACCGGCGGGGTCTGCCAAGTGTAATATCCGTTTCTCGGTCGTTCTGAAGGTTGACATCTGCTCAGGCTTCACCACGCCTCTAGGCTCATTCCATAGATACGCCCACCCTACTGACTGAGTATTGGGATGCTTTTCGCACAACGTAGAGTGCAGTCGTTCCAGCGCACTGCTGTAGCCCTATCGTTAGCAACAACTACATAACCGCTTGCCTAAAACGAATGCAGTGTGCAGGAAACACTATGCTATCATATTTGTTTAGAAAGCATAGGAATTTCCAAGTATGTATTCTCGCATGAGAGCCAGAGAAGTGCCGGCGCGTGCGACCAGCGGCTGTCGGTGAGGGGAGACGTACGTTCTCTGGAAGTGCTGAAATCACGTTGCAAAGATGTTTGTTGCTTCTTGCGTGGACACCGTACACAATAAAAAGTGTTTTATTTAGGTTATTTGATCCCATGGCTGCACCGTATTGTCATTCTTACTCGTCGAAATTGTGTATTATGAAACGTAGAAGCGCGGATAACACAAGTGTGCGGGCTTGGTCGGTAGGCCTAACCTTTGATGGAAATCATGCTGGTAGAACACAGATTCTAGCTTGGTACATCATATATATTGCCCGCCATTATAAGCCCACCCATCATCTGCTCACTGCTTTCCAGTAATATCGTAATAGTGGGCAGAGCTTCTCAGCTTGGTACACCATGTGGGCCGCCATAATAAGCACCACCCATCATCTGGTTCGTGCTTCCAGCATTATCGCAATGGTGGGAAGAGCTTCACAGCTTGGTACACTGTGTGGCCCACCATAATAAGCACCACCACCACCTGCTTTGTGCTTCCCAGCATTAGCGCAATGGTGGGCAGAGCCTCCCATGATTGCCCACTATCTAGCCGCTACTTCCCACCATAGTTTCCACTTTACCCTTCTTCTGTACATCATGCCAGCCAGTATGTCCCGGCATATCCGTCATAATTTCCACTACTTCCCGCCATATCCACCATAACTTCCACTATACCCACTGTTATCACAACGTCAACACAACTTCGAACTCCAACGTCACAACGTCATCACAACGTCAACACAACGTCAAACCCCAGCCTGTAAGACATGACCCACAGCCCCTTTACTGACAGCCACAATTCTTCAAAGTAACTGCGGAATCTTTCGTTTTTCCAATACTCAGAGTCAATAAGGACTTCAACCGCCTTGTCAAAGTCATGCTGATTTGAAGCACTGGCTACGTGTTTCATGAGTCTCAGGGCCTTATCTGGATCGGATATGTTGTTTTCCTTTCTGTGAAGCCACCTCTGCCATGCCTGTAGTCTATGGAAGTCACAGATAGAGCTTTGACTCTCTGGAAACACTTGCTTGATGGCACTTATTTCTGCCTTGCTATAATCCACCATCCAGTATTGTAGGGACCAGTTGTCACACCACTGCTTGAAAACGTCTAAAACCTCAGCGATACAGTGGGCCGTCTCGAACTGTATGATAAACACACCAGCTGGTGTGTATCTCGACGGTGTTTTCACGACAAGCAAGAAAAGTGGTAGGGCATAGTCAATCGTCTTGTGCGTTGCGTCGAGGCAAACTACTGAGCCTCCGCACTTTTTAAGCATGCTACTCATGAATTTTGTTTGGAAGCAAAACAGCAACGTGTCTTCACACTCGCTGGCAACGCCCTCTTCCACGTTGTCCGAGTCGCTGCTACCCACGAAGCTGCGTGCTGCATACGGCCGATAAACAACGAAGGATTCGGGTTGCTCACCCCTGATCTTTTCAATTAGGATTCTAGCATTCTCTTGATCAACTGTGCTGTGGCGGTCTTTCTTAAGCACAGCTTGGATCTGGTTGCTGATGTCACGAAGTGTTGGGAAAACGGCCCTGCAGCTGCCATCAGGCTTCTCCTTGTTCGCAAAAAGTACGTCGTGCACATAATAGTGAAGGCACTTTTCACATCTGATACAGAAGTAATGCCTTCTCTTGCCAACATCTGAATTCGCTCAGCAACGCTCTTGTCCATGTTTTGGCTGAAAGCTTCCATGTTCTCGAAACCATAGTTTTGATGGGAACTGCAGTCGGCAATCGTAACATATACTCGCGTCTCTTTGGCCACAGTCTGCTGCTCTGCGTCAAGTGCCTCCTGCAGCTCCTTGGCTTTGTCGGCTTTCAGACGACCCTCTCTTAATTTGCCGCATGGCTGGGGCACATCCACCTAGAAAGCAGGCACTGTTAAGTACACAGATCATATTTTATGGTTTCAAAAAGTGCGACAAGATGAGGGCGAAGTCAAGATGAGACATAAAACAGCGCTGAACTAATAGCTGGAAGCATATTTCCACTATTGCCAGTATATATACATGTGGGAAATAGCAAAATGAGAGCGCAAAGCACAAAACGCATACAGTCTTGGCTTAGATGCCGAGACTGTATGCGTTGTGCTCATTTTATCTTTCACACTCTGTTTATCTTGCTATTTCCCACGTGTATACATACTGGCAATGGTGGAAATATAGAGCGCTGTCTTCTGTCTCATCTTTACTTTGCCCTCATCTTGTTGCGCTGCTTGAACGGTGTTGTGTCGGATTGCACAATCATAAATGACATAATAAAGTCCCAGAAATTAATCTGGAATGATTTTTTACATGTCATTGCACATTACATACCTGGAAATCTGGGTACAACTCAATCCACTTCAAATTCATTGTTGCTGCGAACCCCTTCTTCTTTATGCCTTGGAGGTTCACCCGCTTTTTCTCGTACACCTCTTTCTGCCAGTCAGTGGTACTTGAACTCTGTAAATGAAGTTAACAATATTTATTTCTCGTGTACACTTGTAGTAACTTAAAGTAAATCTTCTTTACATTGCCTACACACAATCTTTGAACTGGAAGACTGCTGGATATGTGCATGAGATTGAAAGTTTTTGGAGTGCATCACCATGTAACATACCTGTTCTTTTCTTTTCTCCTGAGTTTTCTTGTAGTACTCCGTTCCAAATATGCACACTTTGATGGTTTCCTTGACGATTCCGAACGGCACATTGTCCAGAGAGATTCGAGATCCGCAGTGGATCATGGAGAAGACGACATTGGTTGAAAATAAACAATAAAGATGATTTAATGAAGGCACCTAGTTTTATGCATGGCAGAGGGCAATATCAAATCTTGTTTTAGTTTTTGTGAAATGGCAGCAAAAAAACGTTAAGATGCGCTTCGTCTGGCAAGAATTTCTGGCTTTGGTCAACCAGAATGATGAATATAATTATCATTATTATTATTAATATATACCCAGACTTTTCATGTGGTTTTTAAGTTACAACTTACAAGCAGCACCAACACGTTACAGTTGGTTGGGCCTTGGGATTTTAATATAATTGGGCAAAAAATCTTGACCCTGACCCTTCAGCTTCTCATATACAGCGTTCAACATCAGGGCCGCCTTGCTCTAGACGTCTAATTTACACTTCCTGGAGGACCACGGATGGCACGCACGGCTTTGCCACAATTAGCTTGCTAGCGTGGTGCTAATCATGACTAAAACTGAAAAAATACAGTTCAGTTAAAACTGAATATTTTGGGGCACTAAGCAACGGGGACCAAAGAAACACGCAGACACAGACAAGGTGCCAATTACAGCTCCAATAACGTTTATAGAATCTCTGAAGATTGGGTCATGTCCCGGTAATCCGAACAATACTTCACTCACACCGAAATGAATCGGTTCTAGGGGAACTGTGAACCAGTAACGAAAACAATGATACCTAACTCTAACTCCAAAAAGGCGAAAACCAATAACCGCAACTGAGAAGAAGCCTGTACTGCCGTGTCCCTAGCTGGTTTAAATCGCTACTGCGTGTTTCAATGCTAGATCTACGCGCAGATCAATACATTAAGAAGCAATCGAGACATCCTCACATTTAGACGACTTGCTCAGGTCTCTTGATGTCCGCACAGCATACCTCTTGTTGACGGCAGCCAGGGACCTCTCAAAAAGCTTTAGCTATTCGTCTGACTTCAGGTAGCCATGAGAGTAGCCGTCGTCATGACGTAATCCTTGGAGGTACTTTTCGATCACCTTCTGTCGGTCAGGAGGCTCGCTCATCGTTGCGTTCCGATTTTCCGGCCACTTAACAAGACATTGCACGCTTCTCGCTCAAGTGGAGTGCACGCCACCACAATGACCGCGTCGACCGCGTACCGCGCCGTCAAACGGAGAGAGAGAGAGACAGAGAGAAAAAAAAAGATAATGGTGGCGACGTCATCGCGGCGAGGCCCCGCCCTGCGCGGAGGATTTGTTGCGAGAACAGTCGCACCCGCACTTATATGTAACACTCGTCGTAAAAAAGTTTCACGTGCTCCCGAGCCTACGAAGGGACAAGAACGAAGTGGACGCAGTCACGAGGACATAAGCATGCAGGCCTCGATTGCAGCCACCAACCAGTTAGCCTCCTCCTGGTTATTTCTACCCTTTTACAGTGCATTTTGCTTTCACTGTCCCTAAACCCCAATGCTTTGAAAAATTCGGCGTCATTACATTCGACTATAGGATGGAGCCTTTTACAGAGCGTTATAAAATGTTCAGCCGTTTCCTCCTTGTCTTTACACACACTACATAATTTTTGTGTGTCTTGGTATTTTGCTCGGCACTTGTTGGTCTGCAATACACCCGTTCTAGCCTTGAAGAGCAGTGGACTGCCCCGACAATTGTCGTCAATCTTTCCCTTGGAATTTCCTGCCTAAAAGTTCGGTAGGTCTCCAGTGATGATTTCGTAAGCATTTCCATCTTCCACATGTCCCTATCTGTTTTCTTCACCTCCTTCTTAATCGATGTTTCCTTTCGGCTTGGTATTCTGCTGTTATCTAAAAACTTGCTTGACAGTTTTAGAGTTCGCTTCCTCCATTAGGTATCAACATTCTTCAAGTATAAGTTGCAGAAAACTTTCCTGGTGAATGCTTTTCTCCCATTTTTCTCAATCGCTCCTCAAATTTTGCCTTGCTGCTAGCTTGCGTGCACTCGAACGATGTCCATCCCATGTCACCCTGTACCCCCTGCTTTTGGGTATTCTCGTGTGCTCCCAAAGCAAGCTTACCTATGCCACGTTGTTTATTTCCAATCTTGCTAGAACTTCTGATTTCAAGCACAAGACCGCATTGCCGAACGTCAAACCCGGGATCATAACACCTTTCCAAATCCCTCTCACAACATCATACCTGTTGTAGTTCCACAGTGCCCCATTTTTTATTACAGCCGCATTCCTGGTGCCCTTAGTCATTACCTCTGTTTCGTGTTTCCTGAGATACTTAGCCCTGTTATTTACCTATACGCCTAGATATTTGTATTTATCCGCTATTTCTAGCATGACTTCCTAGATCTTATGCTCACTGCCTTTGTTATTATTAAAATCATGATTGCCATTTTCGCTTGCTGAACGTCAGACTTACCCTATCTGTCTCATTACCACAGATGTCTATCAATCCCTGCAGATCTTACTTGTTGCCGGCTAATATTACTATATCATCTGCATACAAAAATGCTGGTAATGACTGTCCAATGTGTTTTCCTTGCTTGGCAAAAGAGCGGCTGAATCCGAGTCGACTCCCCTCTAATTTGGCTTCTAGTCCCTGGAGTTATAGCATAAATAACAAAGGTGACAAGAGACATCTCTGTCGAAGCCCGCGTTGTATCTATATAGGTTTAGATACCTGTTCTTCCCATTTGATAACTATCTTGTTACTTTTATAGATATCCTTTAAAAGATTAGCTATTCCATATTCCACATCTAGTGTGTTCACTATACCCCACAATTCTTCTTGAATCACACTATCGTAAGTTCCATTGATATGTAGGAATGACAGCTGCAGGGGCCTGTGTTCTTTTTTCGCGGCTTGAGTACACGCATCAATGAAAACAGATTGTCCTCCAACCTTCTTCGTTTACGGAACCGAGTTTGTAGTTCTCCCAGAACCCCCTCATTTTCCACCCATGTCTGTAGTCTTTTTTTTTACTATCTGCATCATAAGCCGGTAAACTACTGATGTCACTGTTAAAGGATGACAGTTGTTTATATCGATTTTACCCCTCTTTCCTTTAGAGATCATGCTCATCTCCGTTAGTTTCCGTTAGAGATCTTGGTTAGTTTCCACCCACTTGGAGCTTCACCATTGACTATTGCTTTTCTCGCTGCATCTCTTAACGTTTGCTTAAAGTTTGGTCCTAGTTTCTTTATTGCCATGATCGGCATGCCGTCAGGGCCTGTTGATGAGCTATTCGGAACCCTTTTATCTGCCCTTTCCTACTCTTGTTGTCCCAGCGGAGCCACTAAGCTGAGCGGTCCACCCACATCTGGTACGGTGCATGCAGCGTTTTCTCGGTGTTTAAATTTTTCTGCCATTGTTTTTATATATTAAATTGCCTCATCCCCTTCTAGCCTGACTCCTTGAACTGTGGTTATTAACCTCTGTTTCATGCTTGTCTTATTACTCAGAGAATTGACATGGTTTCAAAACTTTGCAGCTGCCTTTCTATATTTTTTGTTTACTTCCGCCATTCATTGGGCCCCCTTTCTTCTAATCTTGTCTCTGAAAAATCAGACACTTTCCTTCAGCAGCTCAAAAAGTTATACCATTTGACTCGTACCTTAGAAAGCTATAACTGAAACAATCGAGTTAGAGTTGTGTACGCCCACTTTGTTTCAGTATCCTCGGTGATTACTTTCTCAACTCTTTATTTGCTATTTCTATTTGCTTTTTTGAATAAATATTATCGGGTGGTTGCTCGTAATGCCACCTTTTCAATTTCATTTCTCTGCCAAAAGTCAGCTTGATACGTCGGTAATCACTACCTAAGCTTCTGGACCCACATTCATCTATGTTTATCACCCTTAGCCGATCATACGTCCTATGTGACATTATTGCGTAATCTATCATCGACTGCAGCCTTTCCACCTCTCAAGTTATCTGCCATTCGCATTTCTCGGTGCTCTTGCAAATCATTAAATCATGTTTTTCACACATATCATTAGATTGTGCCTGTTGGGTTAGTATATTCATCCATATCTTTTATGTGCGCATTCATATCTCCTTATACAATTAACTCGCATTCTTCTCCTAGATTGGCAATAGCATTTCCTATGCACTACACCATTTGTTGATTGTCCTTTCTGTTTTTTGCCCCTGTCCACAAGTATACAAAACCAATGAGCATCATTTGCCCTGCCACTTTCTCTTTTAGCCATAAATGCTCCTTGCACTCTTCTTGACCCTTTACCAGTCTGTACTTTTATGAATGAATGCCCTCATACCACCCCCCTTTCCGCTGCCTTCTCTTCTATTACAATATTGCCATGCGTAGTCCAGATTATTAGGCAGTTGTTCCTTGTCTCTAAGATGTGTTTCTACAAAACCATTACCATCGGCATCTCCTCCCTTAGCTGTTCTTCTAACTATTCCCACTTCAGTCTATTCCTGCCACCCTTCATATTAATATACCCTACATCTGACTTGCATCAGCTCTCGTGGCTACGTCGAATTCTGCCCCGGACTCTATGTGTCTTAGATATTGGTGCCACTTTGGAATTGTGTCTGTCTATACCACCTGTCAAAGAGTCCCCCTGGTTTTTTTCCTCGTTACTAGCTATCCTGCACTCCGAAGGGCCCCCTTGCCCCCCAAAAAAGCTACTGCTTGTCCTGCAAGTCGCCGACCCACCTCATGACCTAGCCGCCAATCGAAGTGAATTCTGTCTCGTTGAAAATTACCCCACCTATGCACCTCTCCGTTTATTTCCACCATCTCAAAGCGATTCTCTCGACTCATCCGCCATATCTCTTAGGTTGTGTTGACAACCGCTCTTTGCAGGTCGCTGTCACGCGCACGGGTACCTCCGGTATTGTGCATATCGCTACTTGTACCTGAGGAGAAATTGTGCGCATGTCATCGACCCCTTTCACCAGTCTTGTCGCTAGTCCTGCCGTATCTTCATTTAAGACATCGTTTAAACCACCTGCAGTTACCACGATGTTTCGTCCATCAGCTGTAGTTTTGAGTTTTGCGCTCACTTCCCTCAGCCGCTTCTTTGTGCACCTTCGCTAGTGCCTCCTGGGCGGACTTGAGCCTTTCTCCCATATCCCTCGTTTTTCTTGCTCTGTCGCCAATGAAGTCTCAAGCTCGGTGATTCTCATCAGCAGTTCACTTTTGGCAACATCCTTTTCTCTATTTTTTCCTTGATTTAACATTGCCTACACTTGGCATCAGCCTCCTCTTCATGCACATCTGCACTTCTGCCTAAGTTCAAACCCACCCCGACCCTTGAACATTTTACAGTCTTTTTAACCATGCCTTTTTCGACACCAATATTCCTTATGTATTGTCTTACTCCATAATTACAAAACATGGCGTACGACGAATCCTGCCCTACGAAAAGAAAAAAGTCTAAGCTGTACTATAAAAGTTGTGTGTTTGGTGTACGTGCACCTCCCCCATGGGTTGGCAAGAGAAAAAACACAAACAAACAACACACACACACAAACAAGTAAATACCTGGTGAATAACCTCCAAAAGAGCCGTACAATGCAATAAGCGCAAAATATATTTAAACTGCTGCATAATAATTAAAAAAGCAAGCTCGAAACATGCAAAGCCGTTAATCTGCGCAGTCGATCGGTAGCGCTCAAAAAAACACTTCCATGTACTGTGCCAGTTTGAATTCAAGCGCCTCGGTTGAGGGTGCTCCATCTAGTGAGCATTTTTCGAATGAATGGAGAGGCGACCAGAGTGGTACCTTGAACGGCGACCGGGGAAGTGTACACTGGCAGCACTGGTCACAACGACGGCGCTGCCAGCCAGAGCGGAAGCATTGGTGACTTCACCTGTAGCGGACACCAGCCTAAAGACAGGCGCTCAGCCACTCATTACGTGTCACTGTACTTACGCGTGTACATTCATGAGGTCTAGCACTCCATACCGTGTCTTTTGCTTTCTTATCATCTCTTGTTCTTGTTAACATCCGCAGGGATGCCGACGTAGTCGGGGTAAGCACGAGCAATACTACCGACGAGAGCAACATAATCTTGGGACGAGCGGGAGGTAACGTTTCTCCGTACAAGGCTGCGTCCCCGCCAAATCCCCTCAACGCAGTCGCTCCGGGCACCCGTGGAATGGTAAGTAAAGCGTCCTTTAGTCGTAACTGAAGATCTGCTCGCACGGCGCTTTCACAGGAAAGGTGTAGTCAAAGTAGCAAAAAATTTAGGCAGCTTCACCCTAGCTTTGCTAAACGTTCAGGAAGTGCGAAGCCAGGTAGCCTTTATTTGTTCCGTTTATTTTTCTCTTTCTTTCATCTCTTTTAAATTTTCACCTCTTTGCCAGTGTTTTCTGTTTTCTTCTCTTTAGTTCTTTTTCCTCCTACCTTTTTTTCTAGTTTTCCTTTCATTCCCTCTCTTTATATTTCTTCATTGCTCGCTGTTGACTCTATCCGTGGTTTGTGTAGTGATTGATGATTGATTGCAACCTCGGAAAGGAGCAGCGCTTCGAGATAGGTAATAGTGCACTTGAAGTTGTAAAAGACTATGTCTACTTAGGGCAGGTAATCACCGCAGAGCCTAACCACGGGATTGAAGTAACTAGAAGAATAAGAATGGGGTGGAGTACATTCGGCAAGCACTCTCAAATTATGACAGGTAGATTGCCACTATCCCTCAAGAGGAAGGTACATAACAGCTGTATCTTGCCGGTACTTAGCTACGGAGCATATACCTGGAGACTTACAAAGAGGGTTCAGCTTAACTTGAGGACGACGCAGCGAGCAATGGAAAAAAAAATGGTAGGTGTAACCTTAAGAGACAAGAAGAGAGCAGAGTGGATTAGGGGACAAACGGGGGTTAAGGATATCATAGTTGAAATAAAGAAGATGAAATGGACATGGGCCGGGCATTTAGCGCGTAGACAGGATAACCGCTGGTCATTAAGGGTAACTAACTGGATTCCCAGAGAAGGGAAGCGGGTTAGGGGGAAACAGAAGGTTAGGTGGGCTGATGAGATTAAGAAGTTTGCGGGTATAAATTGGCAGCAGCTAGCACAGGACCGGGTTAACTGGCGGAACATGGGAGAGGCCTTTGTCCTGCAGTGGACGTAGTCAGGCTGATGATGATGATTAATATTATGATTGATTGATGTGTGGGGTTTAACGTCACAAACTGCCATATGATTATGAGAGACACCGTAGAGAAGGGCTCCGGAAATTTCGACCACCTGGGGTTCTTTACCGAGCACCAAAACCTGAGCACTCGGGGCCATAACGATTCCGCCTCCATTGGAAATGCACCGGTTTGTGTAGCGTTTTGCTAGCTGTAGCAGGGGCGCTATGCAGGCTAGGCCGAGGTTTGCCCGACTTCGTAAAACTCTGGATCTTACATACTACGCGGGACCAATGGGTGCCGCTATAAGGAGCTTCGCCCCTAAACATTGGCAGCATATCCACGGAGTGAATGATGGAGAGTGGGGTGAAGCATTCGCCCGTCCATTCGTTCTTGCTTCCGTCCGTCCACGCGTCCGTCTGTGTGACCATCCATGCTTCCATCCGCCCTTCCGTGCGTGCGTCTGTTATTGCATCCGTCCTTGCGTTCGTTCATGCATCCGCCCCTGCGTCCGTTCATGCGTCCATCCATGCATCTGTTAGTGTGTCTGTTCATCCATCTATTCAACCCTCCAAGTACCACCTACTCGCATCTTTTCATCATATACTCCCCATATAGAAGCACCTCCATCCAGCGGACATTTCATGGACTAAACGAGAGGTGGCACACACACACTTTCTTACGGCTTGCGCTTCGGGTCTACGTCCCACCTTTAACCACCTCGAGTTCATGGTAGATACTAGTTCACTGTATTCATGACACTGCGGCCCAACGTTCGCTAAACCTTTCTAAAACCAAAAAGGTTTTGCCCAGCGAGTATAACGTGGCAACCTTTTCCTGTCAGATAGTGCTCAATGTACGTGCCAATGGCTGCTAATGGGTAATGAGAGATAGCAGAATTTGGATTTTACTTTCTTACGGCTTGCGCTTCGTATCTACTTCCCACCTTTAACCAACTCGAGTTCATTCATGTTATATACTAGTTCATTGTATTCATGGCACTGTGGCTCAACGCTCTCTAAACCTTTCTAAAAGTAAGGAGGTTACACCCAACGAGTATAACGTAGCAACCCTTTCTTGTCAGATAGTGCGCAATGTACATGCCAATAGCTGCTAATGGGGATCGCAACGTGCGCGTTAACTAAAAGCTCAATGCTCCTCTCTCCCATTCCCTATTAGCAGCCATTATTATGTACATTGAGCAATATTTTTTATTGTTCAACAACGCACAGAATAATTGTGTCACTGGCACCACATTGGAGGTCAAAATGTTATACTTGTTACACACTACAACAGCTATGAGGGACGAACAGGTGCCGCTATGAGGAGCTTCGCCGCTAAATAGCCAAGGAGAAAAGAAAAGGCCGTTTTAAGTCATTCCAAACCCTCATGTCAAGTGCAAATCACTTGCAATGGGTTCTTTACCAGAAAGGCGTGCAAAGGCGTTCCTATTATTCACAGTTATGTGGTCATCCCTCGCGTTTTTTGGCACTTGTGTTGTGATTTTCTTTACTGAAACGAATCCTCAGTTATTTCTTGCATGTTAGATTGTAAATAAAGATTCTTTGGTTGCAGTTGGCAAAGGACCCCTCAAAACCAGATTTAATGTGGTTGCGGCGTTGCAGTTGTGCACGAGTCCACAGGGATCGATTTTGTTGGCTCGTTGGTCCATCTCTCCAAATTCTGTTCACTGTGTTGCTATGTTTACGCTTAGCAACACAGTGAACATGTCGTTAATATACCTCTTCATCTGTTCTAAATAGCTCTTTTTACAATTTAACAGAACCTGGTATACAACACTGGTACAAAAATTCACGTATCTGATCACAGCAACAAAGTGAACAAGATACTGTCAGATGGCTTCCTATCCTTGCATGGCGAAATATGCAGGGGCAACTCATGCTTTCAGGATACTGCCATCGTATGTAGGAGTGTGTGTTAAGTGACACGCCCTATTGCAGAAGCTGAATGGATACATTTGGCTGGTATATGGTAGTGCTTGTGCCAGCAGTCCGTCTACATTGCGCTCCTAAAAAAGGATTTACAGTACATGCGCGTAAGCTGGAAGGTGCGCAAATTAATTTTGTCTTATATTGTGCGATGGGGTTCATTTCCGTGATTATCGGCACAAGAATATAAAAATCATGCAATGTTGCGAAATTGCTTGTGCTCTCAAACGTGTTAGTTGCAGCTGTGTGCATAAAAGTGTATAAAATAAACGTAGGTCTCAGATATAAACCATTTGTTGGAAGTGTAGCAATGCATGTGTTTCTCTGTGTTTTGTGTGTGCCCTGTTACATTGTGCTACCTTTATTATTCAAATATGCCGTACCAACAAGCCAACATTGCAAGTTTACTTTCTATGTAAAGCCCCGCCACGGAGGTATAGTGGCCAAGGTACTCGGCTCCTGACCCGCTGGCCGCGGGATCGAATCCCAGCTGCGGCGGCTACATTTTCAATGGAGGCGGAAATGTTGTAGGGCCATGTGCTAATATTTGGTCTCACATTAAAGAACCCCAGAAGGTCGGAATTTTTGGAGCCCTCCACTACGGCGTCTCTCATAATATGGTGACTTTCGGACGCTAAACCACATATATCAATCAATTAATCAATTGCTATATAAAAGGGTCCACTCATGCGTCTTCCAGGGTACGAAAGCGCTTAGTGTTCAAAGGGCACAGCTGAAAACGCAGCAGATATCAGAGTCGAGGTCGGCATGAACGCAGACATTGTTAAAATTTCAAGCTAAATGTGTTATGGTGATATAAAAACTTTCATTTTAGACCCGCTTACGAACGGTTTCGGAGCGATCATATTCTCAGATTTGGGTGCAAGTTAAAGAACCCCAGGTGGTCGAAATTTCCGGAGCCCTCCACTACGGCGTCTCTCATAATCATATGGTGGTTTTGGGACGTTAAACCCCTCATATCAATCGAGCAATCATATTCGCCAGTTAACGTGGCCGTTGTGTATCTATAAGCAAACGGTTGATAATTATTCTCTGGACGTCCACGCATGAAAACGGTTATGCTGATGCACTAGACGTTATAATGACCTTATCAATCCACTTCGCTGTGTACACAGATCGCAAAAAATTCGTACGACGGGCAAAGCTGGCGGCACCCATGTCACTCACGTAATACTGTGCGTACAATAATTTATAGAAGCTTGCAATAGATACATTAACGCCTTGTAAAGCGACACCGGCTAAGCCGCAATTATTTGCTCCCATATCTCTAAACTCACTCGTACAGCTGTTATAATCATCATCATGATGACTGCGAACAGTGTGTTCAATAGCGAATGTCAGAGGCGGTGGGGGTGGGGGGGATGCTGAATACTGGTGGCGTACACACGGAGCAAAGTGTCTGCTATCTTCGCAAAACACCCAGGCCTTAAATACTTTAGCTAACGTCCCGTCGTCTCTTACTTTATCTTTCAAAGCTGGACATACTGGGGGAATTCCCGCGCTGGAAGCAGGTTTTGAACCGCCGATCTCTGTGCTTCTCCCTCACAACGTCCATCAACTACATGCGCAGCAGCGCCGATCCCATCGACTTCGTGAGCGAAGTTCACAACGATCCGGACGTGCAACGATTCGGACGGCTTAGGGTAAGTGTTGCTCAATGTATACATAAATTGATTGATATATGGGGTTTAACCTGCGGGTCAGCAGCCGAGTACCTTAGCCACTACACCACCGTGGCCTGGTTCAATATACATAAAGCTCACCAATCTGTGTTGTTTTAATAATGATGTTCGCTGCATGAATGTATCAACCAAGGTGATTATATTGACGTTTCTTGTTTACACGCTCTCTAAAACAGGGTTTTTTTTTTCCTTTTGGCCGGGAGAGCTAGTCCAATGATAAATTCACGAAAAGTGGCTGCAACCTAGCTCCATGAATGAATGCGCCCTTGCTCTCAGTCTCGCTTGTGCAGACTTTCCTCCCACCTCACACATCTTTTGTAATGCTTTATGTCTGTGGGCTATATATTCTTACAAATGTACACGATGTGGTTAATATCATTTTCCGTGAAAATTATTAAGGCATCTTGGCTGACCTTGAAGTTGACGCACATTCGACCTTTGTTTTTCTCTAGTTTAGAGCCCAATATCGATTGCTCCTGATCAAAGTTATGGAAAACCAAAGTTATTTAAAATGAACGATAAAAATTCTCATATTCATTTTGTGTTGTGTTTTATGAATAACAGCTAGCGACACTACTATCGCTGACTTAGCAGTGGCTAATATTCGTTAGCATGCTAGTGTTTGCTAAGTTATTTAAAACGTTGGCTAATTACGCTAAACTAATGGGTGATGTGAAGTGTTATTACTTATACAAACAACACCGGCAGTTGAACTGTGAAGAGAATCATGGATTGTCTGCGCAGAGAGTGCACAAATATAGCATCGAGCCGGTGTCGTCGGAGCAGTGGAATGAGAGGCACGGTGTCTGGGGTATCCCAAGCCTTTGTACCTATTCCAAAAAAAAAACAAAGAAAGGAGGCAAAATATTTATTTCTTGAACCCACGATATCTTGAAATCTGCTAAAACAAAAGTTAACATGGCTTGTATTAAGAGCGTGAGAAGCATATGTATTTTTCATATCTCTTATACAGGTACTGATAAGTTTTCGCTGGATCCACACGCGGACAGGTAGGCTTGCTGGTGCTACCTAACTTATTTGATCAATCCACTCAGTCTCCATCTTGTTTCACCAGCATAGCGACCTTCAACGTATCTTTTTCAGTGCTGCCCACGCTAAGGTTACTGTTTTTCAAACCCCTTGTTGGGAATGAGGCATTAGATGGTCAATGTATGCTAGGCTATGCACCATGGGCATATTTAAATGCACTCATTGAGTCAATACAGTGTATGGCCGAGTTTTTTGCCAATGTTGCCAATGTGATTCCACATTACGGGTAGTACATTCAATTCGCCGCTTCGATGGAAGCAACACGAATACAATAAAAAAATTAGCAGATCCCACGTACAGTGGGAATCGATGATATGCAAAGCACAAATAACGAAGGTATATATGCCACTTTAAAATCAGCACAACGTTACGAGGTGGAGATGAATGCTGCCGTGCATGACTTTCGTGTCGTGATTATCATGTATGGATGTATTGTTTACCTTCGTCATCTATTCACGCCACGTGATACCAAATTTAGTATATATGAAGCGAGCCAAGCGACCGCGAGCATGCTATGAACGTGGTATGTTGTCATGTACTTACATGACACACATGTAAGGATTATCATGTTTGAATCAGTCATGTACTTTTGTCATTTGTTGGCATCACGTACCACAAAATTTGATATATGTGGAGCTAGCCAAACGGCTGCGAGCGCAACATGAAGGGCCCAATATACTGCAATGTAGCATTGACGCGTGCCCACGCTGGGCACAGCGACGCTACGTTAGCAAAACGCGAGCATTCTATAGTCTGACGCCTGGCATGACCAGGGTCTGTCGGCGTGACCCGACACCAACAGGCGCGAAATGCGACATGTTGCATTTCGCACCGATTACACAAGCAACACTGCGTCTCCCTTTTTTCGTGATGCATTTCGCAACGAGTTACACAGACAACACTGCGTCTCCCTCTTTTCATGACGGAGGGATGCCGGACGCGGTGGAACGCGCATGCGTCAAAGCTACGCAGTGCGGCGGGCGCCTGCGAGTATATGGCAGGACCAGTGCCCCGCGTGGCAACGCTGGCGTGACCGGACGAAATGAACGTCGGTGAGCACGCGCACCACGTCACGTCGAAATGTATTGGCGCCTTGACTGCGGCATGTAGACATGTTCTGACATGACACGAATCTCAAGAGTATCATGTTAGCACTAGTCAGATACTTTGTCATCCTTTGATGTCACGTAATACCAAATTTGGCACATCTGAAGCTAACGATACGGCCGCGACTGCATCACGAGTGTGGCATGTAGTCATGCTGTTACATAACACACCTGTCACGATTATCATGTTTGTATGTGTAATTTGCCTGTCGTCATTTGCGTCGTGTAATACCGAGTTTAGTACATATGATGCTATCAGATAGGCCCTGAGCGCATCATGTGTGAAGCTTCTTGTCATGTTGCTACATGACACGCATCTCATGTTTATGATGTTTGCATCAGTATAATACCTTCATCAGCCAATCGCGTCCTGTAATACCAAATTCGGTATAAGCGGAGCTAGTGACATCGCCACCAGGGCATCATAAGCGTGGCATGTCGTCATGTTGCTATACGACTCGCACCTCATGACTATCAAGTTTGCACCAGTCACATACCTTGGTCATCCATTCACATAACGTAATACTGAATTTGGTGTATGTGACGCCAGCGAAACGGCCACGAGCACATCAGGAGCTTGGTGTGTAGTCATTACGTTACATGACATGAATGTCATGACTTTCATGTTAGGATCTTTCGCTTGTGTTCGCCATGTAATCATGCAATACCATACCAGTTTTGCAACATGCCATGAGAACGAAACCACCGCAAGAGCTGCAGGACCATGAAATGTAAATCATGACATTAATGACCTTTATGTCATGATTTTCATGGTATGACTTGTCACATATGTTATTCATCTAGTCATGTTGTGCCATACCAGGTTTGGTATCGATACCATAACGAAACGGCTGGGAGAGATCAGATAGATAGATAGATAGATAGATAGATAGATAGATAGATAGATAGATAGATAGATAGATAGATAGATAGATAGATAGATAGATAGATAGATAGATAGATAGATGCAAAGTCGCCCAAGTTCCTTCAGGCTAGTCTCTGCTCCGTTTTTATGTTGGTGGCGTGCATGCCAATGTGCCTCTCCAAGAACATTTTC
Organism: Rhipicephalus microplus; assembly: GCF_043290135.1. Classification (NCBI taxonomy): domain Eukaryota; kingdom Metazoa; phylum Arthropoda; class Arachnida; order Ixodida; family Ixodidae; genus Rhipicephalus; species Rhipicephalus microplus. Next base: position 141,956,421 of record NC_134700.1, on the reverse strand, counting down.
TGGCATATGCATTGCGCTTGCATTGTGCGCATTGCACTTGTTTCATTTGTTTTTGTCTGTGCTGCAATAATATCTGCAGTTCACAACCCGGGGCAGCAATAACAAGTACCCGGTAGAAGACCTGCCGACGATCTACCACTTTGACAACACAACGTACTCCCATTTCTGGCGTTACATTCGCAACGGCGACTTGTTAACCCTCTTCGCTTACGACACTGGTCCCACGCTATCGTACAAGGTATGTTGCACACTCCACCTCCGAAGTAGACGTTTTTGAATGCGTGAGTATTACAAGCGTCTTTACCAAGGTTGTCGGGGAAACTGTGTATGAATTAATCGTCGGCAGAAGTGGCGTTTCCAGGGGGCAAGGAGTCGAGAGGTAGCATTGATAAATATTTTTTTGGACTTGGCAGTGATATAAGTGCTTGAGTAAAGCAGATGAGCTAACAAAAAAAAAGAATGATCTTTTAGCGCTAACCTTGTGGCCATAGAGCGGTCTTCGTTCTATATAAAGGACATCCTAACGGATAGAAATAGCCATTCCTCCTCGTAAACCATAACGTTGAGCCAACCATAAGGTGACGAATAATAACGTTGCTTTATTTGCTTTGTTGTTTTTGCATTGCACGCAATAGAGCGAACGACACATTTAGAAAAAGCTTGGAATGACATATTTGCCAACTCTATTGTCAGTGGTTGCTGGAGATAATCACAATTCATAACATGTTAAGGTACTGTTGTCTTTATTAGCACAATACGTCGATATAATGGGGGCTTGCCAAATGTCTAAACACCGTTATAACGGAAAAACAAGAACTTAAAGTCGAACAGGCAAAACAACACCATCGCATGAACTTTGAAGGAAAGAATGCGACACACACAAACACACGCACATGCACACATGCACACGCACACACACACACACGCGCGTGCACACGCACGCACGCGCGCATGCGAACACACGCAAACACACGTATGTTTATCCTGCACACAGTCATATTGTAGTAAACGACTGGAGAGAATGCTTGCTTCATACAAACACATGTCGACCTTTTAGCATATGTAGCCATATTATGAATGATTATTCAGTGCTGCTGGAGATCAAGTAGTCCTGCTTAATCAGGCAATGCACAATCGCCGCATATGCCTGCACGTATTGTAGGCCCGTAGATATTCTAGGGACGCCACTGTTATTTTAAAACCAACCAGTATACATCCGTCAGCCTAATGTAACACTGTTTACGCTCAAATCATATTTAAGGTGAATAATAGTGCTTTTTTCAAACGACAACTGCATTATAGAACAAGCGATCTTCACATACCTATCTTTAATGTTTCTGGTAATGAAATCTGATATTTTCTTTGCTTTAAATCGCCTCAAGGCTAAGACATATTGTAAAGACACCACTATTACTCTAAAGCCGCCAAGTATTCATCATTAAGCCAAATACAGCATCCTTAGTGCTCAAAAGATCTTTCTTTTGATAGATAGATATTATAGATAGATAGATATTACAGATAGATAGATAGATAGATTGATAGATAGATAGATAGATAGATAGATAGATAGATAGATAGATAGATAGATAGATAGATAGATAGATAGATAGATAGATAGATAGATAGATAGATAGATAGATAGATAGATAGATACGCTCGAAGTCGCTGAAGTTCGCTAAGAAATGCTTGGCATTTAAAAATTTCTCACCCCTATATTTTCTGATCTTCGTTTTGGTAGAGGGTTTTTTGCTAAGGCACAACTGTTACTTTGAAACCGCGCGAAATGCGTCGTTCAGCTCAATATAGCATGCTTTTTACTAATAAATATAATTGATGGCGTTCAGCGTCCCACCACAAGGATGGGGTTATTACTGTTACGTGGAAGGAGGGCCGGAGAAATTTTTGCCACCTGTGGTTTCTTAACACGCGCCGAAATATAAGCATAAGGGCTTCGAGCATTTTGACTTGCAATAATAATGCAGCCCCCGCTGCCGAAACTCAATCCCGGGAGTTGCGAATCGGATGTCGAGCACCGTAATAAATAGGCCACCAACGCGGTAGTTTAACATGCTTAGCGTCCAAAAGATGTTTAGGGTAAATAATAATGCTTGTTTAAAAGAGAGCTGTCTGAGAAGAAAACTTTTCGCTCCTACTTTTACTGATTCTAGTTGTGAAAAAAGAATCTTTTTGTTGCTTGAAATCGCTTCAGTGGTGTGAAGTGGCTTTCATTACCCTCTTATGGCGCTACATTCTCCTGCAGCTTAACCAGATGCTCAGTGCTTACGGAAAAGACAAGTGCGTCGTCCTCGATGACTTGTCGGATGACAATGTAGAGCGGACTTTCACCTACCGAGGCCAGACTGTTCATTTTGGCAAGTTCGAGATACTGACAGCCGTGCAGTCTCTGATGACGAGGCTCTACGGAGGACCATTTCCTTGACGAAAGTGAATGTACTGGACATTTTTGACCCCGCACAATTTTCCAGTGACGTCACCCGATATTCAGCTTTATTCTAATAACGCGCAGTGGCTATCTATGGCGAATGCCTTTTAAAGGCAACCATTTATTGCACCAAAAGACATGCGCTGTACCTCAAGTAGTCGACGACTGCTTCGTGGTGTGCAATGTTTTGGATATTTGGGCATGAGTGCTATATGTATATTCAATTTCGCAACCTATTTTCAATATACATGCACTACCTAGTGAGGCCTTCATGTGTTTATTATAAATTAGCCCTCTATTTATCCTAATTTGGTGAAAATCACGCACCTAAACTTCTATAAAATATAATTTGACAACACATATTTCTATATTATTGCCATTTTCAAGCTCTCAATAACTATCAAATGAATGTTTGCAGCGTATACTAAATAGTGTCATTATTATTCAAATTGGCTTCTGTGGTGTTTTGCAGTGACCGAGTGCTGTCTTTTTTATACTCTGTATAGTTTTCTGAATTGAACATCCTTAAACAAATAGAGTCAACTGAAACCGATAATAAAAAAAAATTCGAACTTTCGGGATGCAGCGCTGGGAAACGTTGGACGTGAAACGCATAGTGGATGCAACGGGTGCTGATGTGCAACGGATTGGACTTCACCAGTGCACACATATGTGCCATTATTGCTCAAAAGTCAATATGACAATAACGTTAGCACACCTTTCATCATTATGTCAGAGGCTGAAATAATGATGAAAGTTATTTCGAGGGCATTAATTGTCGGTTTCACTAGCGCACCTTGGTCACTCATGTGTTTTAGTTTTGCTATGTTAAATGGTCTTTTTTGAGGTGCTCATCTGCTGTGCTCATAGTGCTCTTTCATTCTTCCACGCATGCTGCAGGTAAATTTCCGCACCAAAAAATTGTAACACTGATTTATTATTGCGGTGTGCCCCATTCAGAAAAAAACGTGATTTTCACAGTCATTTTCAATTCATTATGGCACAAACACTTTTTCACTGGCGAAGGCAAAAAAAAGCTGTAAATCAGCACCTGTTACGTATACTGTTTTTTTTTTGTTTGTGTGTTTCGTTGCCCTGAAACCCAAAAGTTTGACCATGAATTAACTCGTCCAATTCAAAGTTCTCTTAGATAAAAACTTGATTCCAAGTATTTATAAGGCACGGTGTAAATACTGATTTCATCAGGAGCGGGACATGTGACTATGCCTCGTGAAAGCCAGAACCAATAAAAGTAGTGAACACTCCAGTGATGGAAAGCACAAGGGGCATTTGCTGTTTTCGGCGGGTTGTGACTATAACCCAAAATGACAGTAATAAAAATGAGCGCGCCCTTTCTACCGGCGGAAGGTGAAAAGAGCTCCTCCCTCCACACACGCACTATTCTATAATGAAACCAACGTGGAATATATGTTTAAAGTTACAATGTAACATCAGTCGACGATAGGTATGTGGTGTTAAACGTCCCTAAACCACCATATGATTATGAGATACGCAGTAGTTGAGGGTTCCAGAAATTTACACCGCCTGGAGTTTTTTACGCGCACAAAATCTGAGCACGGGAGCCTACAGCATTCCCCATCCATTGAAAACGCAGCCGCCCTAGCCGGGATTCAATCCCATGACCTGCAGGTTCACAGCCGGATACTTTAGCCTGTAGACCACCACGGCGGGGCAGTTTAACTTCATTCATTAACATCGTTCAATATAATAGAACTCAGCCATACACGGTTTCGACTAGATGTGTTCACTACCTTTTTTTTATTGCGTCTCTTGACGTAAGATACACTAACAACTATTTTTGTTTCACTATATTGAACTTACACCACGTGTTTGGAAATGTATGGTACGAGTTCATTCTCACTCTTCATAAGGTGATAATTCTCAATGCAAGATGCTCAAGTTCGCATGTTGAAGTTTGCTAAAGAGAAGCTCCGTAACAATGAACATTGATTGCAAAAAAAAAGCTTCTATTTATCATGCATTTGGCATGCCACCAAACGCATAGTTCAGAATTGTTCGGGGCAATATAAATGTGGCGTCTCTTATAAGCTTTAGTTAATGTGAAAAAAAGAAGTGAATATTTGAGGGCTCATTTCCAGTTAAACACATAATGTTGATAAGAACAGACAATGACACAAGCGACAGCATAAAGTGCAAATAGTTGTGTTCGGGAGAGCGTAGGTGCGTTATTTGTAGGTCGCAGGATCGGTCGGTGCTGGCATGGGGTTATTTTTTCTCATCCAATTTTCTTTTTTAGAGGCGAAGCTCTTTATAACAAAACCCATTAGTCCCTCGCAGCCATTGTAGCGTGTAACAAGTATAACATTTTGACCTCCAAGGTGGTGCAGGTGAGAGATTTCTTCTGTGCGTTGAAGAACAATAAAAAATAGTTCTCAATGCCATTTTTTTTCACATTTCTTAGCGATTACTAATAACATGAGCTATTGTTTTCTCGGAATCGTTGTCTGTTAGTTGTCGTAAATATTGGGGTAATGTGGTTACATAAACGCTGGATCTAGATTTGAGTGCAGTGATACAGGATCGTTGGGTGAATAGCTTTAGTATACGATCTACTTAATCAGTAACCATGATCATATCATAGCGTGCATGCGCATTTTTCTGTTCCCACTTTGGAGTTCAGCGAAACTATGTCAAGGTCCTTTATACACCGCTTAAAGCTGATGAACCCCAAGATTACGTGTTGATATCCTGTCTGCGTGAACCAGAAAGCATGTTTCTTCATGAGCGTTGAGCAGCAACAATAAATGTATTGAGGACTAAGTGAACGTTATGCACAAGGGATCGATCACGCGTGGTAGCGATTCCAGCGTAATGGAACCGTATAAGTTCACGTTTGATATAAATGACCGTGCTCTTACTTATTACTCATTTTGTAATGGGAAGCATTTTTTCGTGTACTGCAGGAACTTTGAGAGCCTATCTAGGTATCTATCTATCTAGCCGCTCACGTATAGGGTAAACCAAAATTACTACGAGAGGGAAAGATCATTTCACAAAGATGACTCTCTGGTCATGACATGAATTATTTCTCAATCACGCCGCGTACGTCGTTAAACCCTCTCGGCCAGACGTGGGGCACATACCCGCGTGGCCATATGCGCCACACGTCTGATATGCGTGTTTTTACACCTGGGAGTCCAGACCGAACGTCATTGTCTCTGCAAAATCAATCTGTGTCAACGCCAGTGAGCGAGCCCGCCTGACGCCATCACCTCAACGACATCTAACCCGGCAGCGCCAGTGTGTCTTACGCAACGCACGGCGAGCTCCCTCAACCCTCGGGCCCAATAGCAGGCCGATGATGCAATCGGAGCCATCTAGTCTGGCGAGTCTTACGCAATGCAAGGCAACATCACTCGTCCATGGGTGCAACCAAGTGCGACACAGCGGCAGTTCCTGACTGGAGGATTCTGACGTCACAGTCAGCGGCGGTTCTGATTGGGCGTTTCTGGCGTAAGAACTCACCCGGGGGACCTATAACAAAAAGTCAAGTGGCGCATCACCAAGCAGCCGACCTATGCGTCAGAGAGAAGACGACAGCGTTAGAGCATTCGAAGACATCTCGGCTCTTCGAGTCCATAAGCTGTCGGCCCCACTGCCGATAATGTAACTTCTCTATTTTATGCTGTACATAAATCTTGCTTTACCTCACAGTAGTTTGGGCGCTCGTCTATCAGCTCTGCGCACAAGCAGCCGTGAGCTGAGAAACGCGCTACCGAACTACCTTGACGGCCCCTGACATCGGCGCACTACGCAACAGTGTCGGCGGCGGTGCGAGCCGTTTTTTTATTGATATGATACATAAGGAGAAGTTGGCGCACCATTATGGCGCCGGCTACTCCTTAGCCGTTAAGTGAAACTTGAACACGTATCTTGAAGCGAAACATACAAAGCAGTCCAGGGAAAATAGAAAACTCGGGCACAGATATGAAAAGCCACACTTAAATGCACATATCACAACATAATGGTAAGGAAATGTTCGAAAGTCAATGAATGAAGTCTCTGATAATGTCCCTCGTTAATATTCGGTCCACCAGCACAAAACAGCAGAGCACACGTCTGGTCATTATAAAGATGCATTCGCTCGTATGTACATAATAGTCGACACGTCATTCATTTCACAATACACACATGATGGGTGTCACATGATAGTGTACATAATAAGTACATGTGTTACAAATGAAAGTTCGTTATTTCCTAATACTTGTCAGCAATCCCGCTGTCTTGTAAAAACGTGTTAATGCTTTGAAAGCGTGTGACTGTAAAGCTCCTGTAGGCCACGGGCCCAGAAGTTTCTTCATGTTAAACGGTCTGCGGTCTAATGCCAACAGTTTGGACTTGAGACGGCGTCTCAGCGTGTCATGATGTGGACAGTCTATGAAAAGGTGACATACGTCTTCATCTATAAATCCACATTCGCATTCGCGAGTTTCAGCTCTACCGATTCTGTGCAAAAAATGTTTTGTGTATGCGGTGCCTAGCCTCAATCGGTGAATTAGAGTTTCCATGCTTCTATGTAATGCCAGCGTAATTTTGAATTCAATGAACGGATAGATGTGATATATATCGCAGCTCTTTGTACTTTGGTGGAACCAAGCAGTTTTGCTCATTCTGAAAGTTGTATTCTTTATAATACTACGCAATTCATTTTTCTAAATTGGTAAAGAAACAGTAACGTCTTTACGATGTGCTTGTCGTGCCGCTACATCCGCAGCTGTGTTTCCAGGAATGTTGGAATGGCCAGGTATCCACTGAAATTTGATCTCATGTTGCGCTTTCTTTGCTTTAATGAGCTCTTTCAGCGTTTCGTATGTCATACTATCACTTGTTATTGTCGTGTTTGTACTGGAGAGTGATCTTAATGCGGCCTGCGAGTCACTGAAAAGTACCCATTTTCTAGCGTCTGCTGCCTAGTTTATAAACTTTAGAGCATACAGAAAAGTGAAGAGCTCAGATGTAGTAGATGACGTCATGTGACATAATTTAAACGATTCCTGAATATTGAGCTGCGGTATTTTAAATCCCGATGTTGAAGACGTTGTAGTACTTGAGCCATCTGTGTAATTGGGTATGTACCCTGGATACCGCATGTGTATCTGATGAACCGCTAGTTGTTGAGCAGCTTGGATGAACATGTCTCTCTTTCTGATAATGCCATCCACTGAGAATTCAATGCTTGGTATTGCAAGCAGCCATGGAGGATAGTCCATTTCAGAGCTCCAAAATTCATTTCTGGGTAATATACGTACATTAATCTGTACATCGTTATGAGCACCGCTTTTATCTCTTAGTGAAATTTCCAGTGCCAATAGGTTGTGTTTGTGTTGCGTCTGTAAGCGAAAAAATTGGCGGCATGTTTCACTTAATGTTTCAATTGTTCTTTTAACTGGAAAGGGTGGTTGTCGAGTCTCTGCTATGACAAGGCTGCTGGAAGTCGCTCATGGAATACCTATGCAGACGCGCAGTCCCCTAGCTAATAGTCTTTGAAGTCGCTCCTCTCAAGTGCGGGACAGGCCGTGTAAGACTGCTGCAGAATATGCAACTTTTTGTCGTATTCAAGCATTGTGAACAGCGAGCATGGATGATACAGATCCGCCCCATGATGTCCCAGCAATTCTGAGGGGTATATTGACTAGCGTATTTACCTCGTTTTCGAGTTTCTTTATGTGAGGTGCCCATGAGAGCTTCCTATCAAGTATTACTACGAAAAACTGATGCTGTGCTACAATCATTAGTGGTTCTCCTTCTAAACTGAGATTAAAGTTCTTTAACTTCTTACGGGTGAAGGGCAATGCAGCTGTCTTTGCGTGCGATAGAATCATTCCTCTTTCTTTTAAAAAGTTGTTGATAATAATTATTCCGTCTTGCATAGCAATCTGAATTAACCGTATGTCCATGCCAGATGCCCAAATGCACACATCATCTGCATATAAGGAGTATTTCAACCCGGGAGGCAGTCTTTTAGCTAAATCAGCCATAACACAGTTGAAAAAAAAGGCTGAGTACGCTTCCTGGTGGCACTCCCTGTTTGATGTCGTGTTCTGCACTTTTTCCTTCGCTCGTCTGAATGAATATTTTGCGACCTGATGAAAATTTAGATACCCACCGCAAAGACCTGCCGGACTGTCCGAGTTCCAACAGACTCTGCAGAACATGAATGTGACTAACTGTCAAATGCCCTTTTGATGTCCAAGAACACTGCGACCGTCAAACTACCGCAGGCGCGTTCATGCTCCACATACGTTACTAAGTCCAGTATTGCATTCATTGTGCATCTCTGTTTCCTAAAACCTGTTAAGTAGTTGAAGAATACACCAGTTCTGTTGCACCACCATTGAAGTCACGCATCAATCATTTTTTTCCATTACCTTACATAGAGAGCTTGTCAGACTGATTGGACGGAAGGATTCAAGGTTCAAGGGCTTCTGAGCCGGTTTTAAGATCGGAATGACGCGAGCAGACTTCTAAGACTCGGGTACAGTTTCTTGCATCCATAGAATATTGTAAATATCTAAGAGAATAGTTGTGCCTGTGGGCATAAGGTTATTTAGCATATTGTACGTAATGCCGTCCGGTCCAGAGGCCAATTTTTGACGACATGATGCTATAGCACAATGCAGCTTAACGTAAATACAGGGTCTAGTTGAGGATGCTGGGCCCAAAAGAAAGCATTAATTTTCTGGCTGGCTAACGAAATTTTCTAGCCGTCTGCGCATTACACTGTGGATTTTCTGTGCATTTTTATATGCTTCTAAAATTCCGCTGCGTCGATATTCCCTTTCTGAACGTCGTCTGATTGATGGCTCTTAGATGTTCATACTCTACATCGACTGCAGCATAGTCTTTTGGAATCGGGACTTTCGTTGTAGATTTATTCGCATTATCTTGCAGAAATACAGTAAAGCTTTCAACTGTCGCGAGTTCACTATTTTGGTTTGTTAGGCGGTACCGAAAAGCTTTCCAGTTCGTCAGTTTATTGTGGCATCTGATGTCGTCATTTCGCAAGTAGTGGTCATTTATTAGAATGGGAAAATGATCACTCCCACGTGTTTGTACATCCGTTGTCCATACCACACCATTCACTAGATCTTGGGAACACGTGGTTACATCGATGCAACTTGTGTAAATATGGCCTCGGAGAAAAGTTAGGGAGCAGTCATTTAAAATTATAAAATTGCATTTGTCTGCGGCACACTCAACAATGTTCGCACGTGCATCACTTTGATCACTACCCCAGATTATGTTGTGCGCATTAAAGTCCCCACATATAAACGTATATGAATTAGAAATGTTGAAGATATTTGTTAGCTCTTCCAGCGAAATGCGGCTTGAAGGTTGTAGGTAAAAATTGATCACTGTTACGCACTGCTCACCAAAGGATACTTTGCAAGCGACAAATTATGGGAAGCCTTGAGTGAACTTGGTGAGACGGTAGGTCCTTTCTGACGCACAAGTGCACTTTGCCAGGACCACTTCGACAAGGTGACTTATATATCACGTTGTTGGAGAGGCGGAAATCATCATTCATTCCTGCTTCTTGGATGCAAAGTATTGGAAAGTTATACTGCAAAAGGAGTTTACGGAAGTCAGCACACTTCCCTCGAAGACCATTGGCATTCCACTGGTATATGGAGACATCTTTGTAGCGCTTATTCATTTGTTACTTGTCGCAGGTTCGGGCTGGATTGTTGACACAATAGTACTTCCAGAGGCAGCAGGGCTTTTACTTCTGGCAGGTTGTTTGCTTCCGGTAGAGCAGACAGGATTGTCTTAAGTGATGCGAAAAGCATTGGTAGAATCAATTGCATGACTGATGCAGAGGCACGGTCTCCATTGAATGGTTCATTTTCTGAGGCCTGTTGAGAATGACTTGACGTTTCGATGTTGTAGTTGGGGCGAACTCTGGCACTGTCGGTTTTGCTACTTTCCGGAAGAGGTCACGTGGGCGTTCGCAGCTTTGACGCGTAGGTTGGGTTACTTGAAGGTACTTCTCGTGAGTGGTATCTCGAGTGTGCTCTTGGCGGTTCTCTTGACGGTTCTCTTGGCGTGCTTGTCGGCTGTTGTTGCGGTGGCCGCTGAGGTGGATCACGTACAGGATGAACAATCTAAAGGTTTGGAGATGGTTCATTGGGGCGCGGTTTTCTTCCATGTATGAGCTCATGCCGACGCATTTTTGCAGCAGCTTTACTTTGCGGGCAGCCTGAATATGAGGCAGCGTGATTACCTGCACAGTTTGCCCACTTAGGCCGAAGAACTGACTTGCACTCCTTATGATGGTGTTATTCTGAGCAGATCTTACACCGGCGTCTGTTACGGCAACTTTTCGCCAGGTGTCCGAATCGCTGGCAGTTACAGCACCGAAGTGCTGGACCAAGATATTCTTTCACTGGGTGACTGGTGAATCCTAAGTAGATTCTTCCTGGAATCGGGCGGTCATCTCGAAAAGTCAGAATCACTGAGTGAAGTGGACGCGACGTTACTCCTCCATCTTCCTGGCGGTAGTATTTTATTTGCCGTCGCGCCGATATAACCCCTGCATCTCTCAAGTACTCAAAGAGTTGTTCGTCTGAATACTGCACAGGAACATGTTTTACTTTCCCAAAGTTCCGAGTATATGACTCTAGGATGAAAGGCTTAACTTCCAGGCCACCTACATTCGAAAGCATCAGAAGAAGCTTGGCTGAAGCTAAGGAAGCAACGCTGACACTGAAGCTTCCATCTCTGGTCGTTCTGAATTACTACACGTTTTCTTTAGCAGCGAAAACTACTTCGGCTGACACTCAATTGGGGTTCACTTTTCAGAAGCTAGCACCTTCAGCTGTTGGAAGAAAGACGACTGGGGTGCCCTCTGCTCGTTTCTTCTTATAAGTAACCAACGTAAATGATTCATCTATGCCCATGTCTTCTTCATCACTTAGGTACTAGGTTGACGTTTTATCGTCGAAAGGGTTCTCTTCTAAGCGAAGCTTTTTGCTCTCAGCTTCATCGTCTTCCGTTGCTGCTGTGCTCGCTGGAGCCATTTCGCGGTTGTGAATGAGCAAACGGGCCGGCTTTATGATTTTTGGGCGCACCTGTAAGCCCCCAGGCTTTTCATTGTGTCCTGCAGTATCACTCATGTGGTTTAACGCACATGAACGAGCATAAGACTTGTGGTGATGGCTACCAACCACCGTAGTGGTCGCGTCTTAGCCAAGTCTTTGCTAAAGGAACCTCGTACCTGTGGGGCGCCGAGCCCTCAAAGTCTTCACCCGACGTCTTGTTGGCACACCGCGAAGAAATGGATGTCAGCGTAATAGTGCTAGAAAAGAGAAAAAATTGAACAGTGCACAAAAACAGCGACCGAACAGATCCACTTCTTCTTCTTCGCCCGGTGCGAGCCGTAACAGGGTATATGCCACAGGTGATTGACAGTTTGCTTATGCCCAGAAACGGCAAGATCACACGTTAGTAATTTTAACGCGTGAGCGTAAAGAAAAATTGGCAGATCGCAAGTACAGTGGGAATCGGTGATATGCGAAGCACGAATGAGGAAGTTTTATATGTCACTTTCAAATCACCTCAACGTTACGGGGAGGGGGGAGGTAAATTGTCATACACGACATACGTCTCAAGATTATAATGTTTGGATGTGTCGTTTACCTTCGTAACCTATTCACGTCACGTGATATCAAATTTAGTATTTAGTATTTAGGTGGTCTAGTGGCTAAGGTACTCGGCTGCTGACCTGCAGGTCGCGGGTTCAAATCCCGGCTGCGGCGGCTGCATTTCTAATGGAGGCGGAAATGTCGCAGGCCCGTGTGCTCAGATTTGGGTGCACATTAAAGAACCCCAGGTGGTGAAAATTTCCGGAGTCCTCCACTACGGCGTCTCTCATAATCATATGGTTGTTTTGGGACGTTAAACCTTACATATCAATCAATCAATCAATTATTGTGTTGGCATCAGTCATATATTTCGTCATCCTTTGACGTCACGTAACACCAAATATGGTATACATGTGAAGCTAGCGAAACGGCCGCGAGCGCACCATGAAGGGCCCAATATACTCCAATGTAGCGTTGACGCGCGCGCTTGCTGGGTACAGCGACGCTACGTTAGCAAAACGCGAGCACTCTAGAGTCTGAGGCCAGGCGCAACCAGCGTCCGTCGGCCTGGCCCGACGGCAACCGTCGCAAAATGCGACATGCTGCATTTGACAGGCACTGCGCCGTGTCGCCCAAGGGGCTGACAGAAATTAGGTGCCTTCTTCCTCCTTCTACAATCACTCAACAACAACAACATTTGGCACCGATGCATTGCCTTGACAGCACTGCATCTGCCTCTTTTGGAGGCGGAGGGACGCTGGACGCGCTGAAACGCGCATACTTCAAAGCCACTCAGAGCGGCACGCGTCTGGGTGTATATAGCAGGACCGGCGCGTTGCGTGGCAACGTCTGTGGGACGCGACGGAACAAATGCAGGCGCGCGTGCGCGCCGGGTAACGTCGAAGTGTATTGGCGTCTTTACGGTGGCATGTAGTCATGTTCTCACAAGACACGCATCTTATGATTATCATGTTTGCACCAGTCACACGCCTTCGTCATCCATTGACGTCGCGTTATACCAAATTTGGCATATGTGAAGCTAGAAAAAGGGCCGCCAGCGCATCATGAGCGTGGCATGTAGTCATGTTGTTACATGACACGCATCTCAAGATTATTATGTTTGCACCAGTCAGATACCTTCGTCATGCATTCACGTACCGCAATACGAGATTTGGTATATGTCATCATCATCATCATCATCAATAGCCTGACTACGTCCACTGCAGGACACAGGCCTCTCTCATGTTCCGCCAGTTAACCTGGTCCTGCGCTTGCTGCTGCCAATTTATACCCGCAAACTTCTTAATCTCATCTGCCCACCTAACCTTCTGTCTCCCCCTAACCCGCTTCCCTTCTCTGGGAATCCAGTTAGTTACCCTTAATTACCAGCGGTTATCCTGTCTACGCGCTACATGCCCGGCCCATGTCCATTTCCTCTTCTTTATTTCAACTATAATATCCTTAACCCCCGTTTGTCCCCTAATCCATTCTGCTCTCTTCTTGTCTCTTAAGGTTACACCTACCATTTTTCGTTCCGTTGCTCGCTGCGTCGTCCTCAATTTAAGCTGATCACTCTTTGTAAGTCTCCAGGTTTCTATATATGTGACGCTAGCGAAATTGCCGAGAGCGGATCATAAACCTGGCATGTAGTCATGTTGCTACATGACCCGCATGTGATGATTTTCTTGTTAGGGTCGGTCGCCTGTGTTTGCCATGCAATCATGTCATACCATACCATTTTTGCAACATGTCTTGTGAACGAAACCACCGCAAGAACAGCGAGACCATAAAATGTAAATCATGACACTCATGACATACATGACTATATTTTCATGTTATGACAAGTCGACTATGCTCGTAATACAGCCATGTTATGGCATACCAAGTTTCATATTGATACCTTCATCCAAACGGCTGGGAGAACTAAAATTCGTAGGCGACTACATAGATAGATAGATAGATAGATAGATAGATAGATAGGTAGATAGATAGATAGATAGATAGATAGATAGATAGATAGATAGATAGATAGATAGATAGATAGATAGATAGATAGATACGCGCAAAGTAACTGAAGCTCGCTAAGAAATGCCTCACATTTAAAAATCTGACAGCGGCAGCATTCACCCTACACTCTAAGGCTAAATTTCCCGAAAAAGAAGTAACGCAGCCCAATAGGCGCGCGCAATGAACAAATAGACCGTTGGGGAGTAACCACGGAGGGATGCGTGCCGCGTGCAAACCACGTAGTCTCTAAAGGGATGAACCGCGAGGGAGATACGGGCCGTGCGCAAACCGTTGTCTAGGAAACTAGACGTCGTCCTCTTTCCTAACTCAGTCTTCTCCTTTATTTTGCTGATGACGTTAGGTGTTGTGGCGCGCTCGCAGAGCTCGACAATCTAGGAATCTCGCCACTGTGCTTCGTGTGTACTGTATGATGAGTGTTGGATGCTGCTTTTAAGTTTCGGCACATCCATGTAGTCTGGAGAATGAAGTCGCCCCGCTGCATTGTATATGTCTGGCTTAGTCAAGATGGTCCGGACCAACTTTTGACAACATTGGTGTGGCGGCCGAAAAACTGCAGGCCTATCGGATACATTATTTCAGTCTGACTCATGGCAGAAATCAGCGCTGGATTCTTTCACAAGTAAGTGATCATTCTTTATTCTGCCGCACTTGTCGAGTGTGCGATACGGATAGCGCTCTTTTAATTGAATCTATGTAAGGAGATGTTAGCGCCAATGCGTGGCGCCGGCTACTCCTGTTCTCTTGCACAAAAAATCAACATCGCACATTATGTAGCAAAAACAATGCTACACATATTACATAGCACAACACTTACAAAATGAGTTCACGTTTTTCAACACTGAGTGTCCACACCACACAGAAATGGGTCCACACTGCATAAAATTGTGTCCGCACCACACTGAGTTTGTAAAAAAAAGAAAAGTAATCACTCCAATTTAAGTGTTCACACAAAAACGTGAAATTTCAATGAAATGTCTAAGGTGATTTGTCGCTTAAATACTCAACTGTTTTCAGAAAGGTTTTCCCAAAAATATCGTAGTGAAACACAAAAAATACTGTTTTGAAACATACCACGGTGAACAGTGAAGTGCATTTGTTTTTTTTTGTTTAGTACTTTTGAGCTTTTTCTGATTCCTCCAGATAGTGAACGGCTGCATGCGCTGCAGGGGCTTGTAGCTTTCCTTTTGGAAATGGACCCAAAATTTTTGTAATTGATGGAGGTCGCTTATCCAAAGAATTGAGTTTTTGAAAAAGGTTATTTTGAGGTACGTCATGATTTTTATAATGCAGAAGAATGTGCTCCACGTCTTGTTGAGCTTCTCCACATGAGCAGGTAGGACTGCGAGCTTTCCTTATTCTACCGGGTGTTCAAAATTAAGCTTTATGATTTTTTTAAAATTAGGCGCTCGAAGGCACGTGAGAACCACTTGTGCAAATAAGTTAAGCGGCCAGGGGGACAGAAAGTTAGATGATAATTATCGCTGTCAGCAGCCCAATTAACTAAAATTTAATAATTAACTTTTTACTGGCTGCGGTAAGTTGGCATGTTTATATTGAAAAAATGTAGGCAGTGGTGTTTGTACACAGTTTCAGTTGGAAGATTTTTTCTAGCACGCCTGTGTTCCGAGATATCCGGCTCCAAAGTTTAATTGTCTTTCGCACGATTACGCATGCAAGAGGGTGAGGGTCCGCGCAAAGCTCCTCCCTAAAGTGACGCATCTGTTGCGTGTGGTGTTTAGTGTGTGAAGAGGGTGGAAGCGTAGGCATAGGTGATAGCAATTACCCTTGCCCTCTTCGGCCGTCGAAATCAAAAATCGAAGAACGCTTGCAACCAGTGTCGTAACACGCAACTGCAGAGCCTCTAACGATAGTGGCAGATACCATGCCGAGATAATGGTGCGAGCGGAGAATCTGGATGCCAGTGCGCGTGCGTAATAATCACTAGAGAAGCATGCGTGGTCGTTGCCTGGGCTACGCGAATAGCGTGACTGCTGATGTCCGAGTACTGTAACTTTTATTGAAACAAGAGCAACAACTCCACCAATAATAACTGAAACAGTTTTATCCTTGCTAACGCATATTTCCTGCTGCTACATAAGCATATTTCGGTCATGCACAAATCTCATCGAAACTCTTCACCTCTCAAGACGTCAATGCCCCAAAAAGTGTTCAAAATGCCTGCCTTCGGCAGCAACGCAAAGCATGAACCGCTGTCGCGTCGACTCGATGACTCGGCGCAGTACTTCTGCAGGAATACTCGCACAGGCAGATGTTATCCTGTCCTTCATGTCATTAACATCGCTGGGCTCTGTTACGTAAACTCGATCTTTAACGTAGCCCCAAAGGAAAAAGTCGAGCGGAGAAAGGTCAGGTGATCTTGGTGGCCAAAACATCGCTCCTGCGCGCCCAATCCACTGTTGTGGAAAACGTCTGTCCAACCAGTTCTTCGCCCTGGTAGAAAAATGTGGTGGTGCTCCATCGTGCTGAAACCATACTTGGCGCAGGTCATTCAGGGAAAGACTGCAGACAAGATCATCAATGACAACACCTAATATTTCTTCTGTGTACATCTTTCCGTTCAAGTTGTCCTCAAAAAAGTGAGGTCCGATGATCCTGTCCCCGAGTATGCCGCACCACACATTCACACTCCAGCGAACTTGATGCTTGTGCTGCCTCAGCCAGTGTGGGTTTTCTTGTGCCCAATAATGGGCGTTGTGAAGATTAACACTTCCATTTCGGCAAAACCGAGCTTCATCAGTCCAAATTATTCTGTGCAAAAAGTCATTTTCTTGATCAGTTTTGATGAGGCCCCAATTGCAGAAGTCAACTCGCCTTTCAAAGTCCGCCTCATTTAGGTCCTGATGAAGGTAAACGTGATATGGATGGAACTTGTGCTTTCTTAAAACATTTGTGACTGTTCCGATGCTGCGACCGCACTGATCGGCAATCTGTCGGATGCTGAGCTCTGGCATCGAGGTTACGCACGCGACAACGTCGATTTCAAAGTCTTCATCGACGATTGCCTTCCTGGTCCGTCTCGGAAGGTGGACAGAGCCTGTTGTGCAGAAGCGTCGAAACAGGTTTGTGAAAGTGGGCCTTGTTGGAAGGGGACGGTGTGGGTGGCGAGACGCGTAAAGCTCCATTGCTAACGAAGCGTTGCCATTCATTTCAGCCATTGCAAGCACCACGTCTACTTTTACTTTGGTAGAATACCTCACGCCAGAAGCAGCCATATTAGCTCGAAAGGACTCCACGTGGATTTCCTTGGTAGACCTTCAATGCAGAGACGCTGTGCTCTAACCGGAGGCACCCTAGTGCAGGACGGTCCTGCTAACGCGTTCACAAGAAGATGTCTCAGTGTGATCTAAAGTCACGAAAAAACGTCGCGAAAAATGGTCTCCTGTTATCGCGTTCATCAGGATCATGCGTAAGGCTCATGGCGCACCGCGCTGTCACATTTTGATTTCGCCGGCCGAAGAGGGCAAGGGTAATTGCTATCACCTATGCCTACGCTTCCACCCTCTTCACACACTAAACACCACACGCAACAGATGCGTCACTTTAGGGAGGAGCTTTGCGCGGACCCTCACCCTCTTGCATGCGTAATCGTGCGAAAGACAATTAAACTTTGGAGCCGGATATCTCGGAACACAGGCGTGCTAGAAAAAATCTTCCAACTGAAACTGTGTACAAACACCACTGCCTACATTTTTTCAATATAAACATGCCAACTTACCGCAGCCAGTAAAAAGTTAATTATTAAATTTTAGTTAATTGGGCTGCTGACAGCGATAATTATCATCTAACTTTCTGTCCCCCTGGCCGCTTAACTTATTTGCACAAGTGGTTCTCACGTGCCTTCGAGCGCCTAATTTTAAAAAAATCATAAAGCTTAATTTTGAACACCCGGTATACAGGAAAGCCTTTGTGTAGGCCGTACCAAGTCGAAGCCTATGGATGAATGTTTCTACCGATCGGCTAACCTTTAAGGGAATATTAAATTCTATACCGGGATTAATGTTATACGACAGAGAGCTTTGCGCACCATTTTCGAACCAGGTTTCTTTAGACAGTTGACAGCTCAGCTTATTTATTAGACACCGTGCGTCACTCATCGATAGAGTTAGCAGTGATATATTATTTTCTTGATGTGCTGCATGTGCAATGTGATCAGCTATGTCGTTTGCTGTAATTCCACAGTGGCTTGGCACACACTGGAACATTATGGTGTGGTTTAAATATTTTGCTATAGCCTACCTCCTCTGTATTTCATATGTGAGCTCATTAGCTTTGTTGCCCAAGCAGACTCCTCTTAAAGAAACTAATGAGAACTGTGAGTCACTGATAACTACCCATCGAACTGGACTTGGCTGTAAACATATTAAGCGTAAAGCACAGAGTATTGCATAGAGTTCTGCTGTTGTGGATGTTGTGAAATGGCTGCGTTTATAAGCTTTTCTCGCTTGGTATGCAGGTACAAAGAATCCCGACGTAGAGCTTTGATTCAGACATGGTTCGTCGGTGTACACGAGAATATAGTCTTCATAATTAGTATAAAGGTGCGTTAAAGGTAATTGCTTTATTACAACTATGGGCATATCATTCTTACAATTTATTCCTGGAATCGAATATGTGAAATCTGGGACCGAGAGTCGCCATGGTAGGTGGGATGCACATGGAGGCCAATATTCGTGCGTAGGCAGTAAACTATTGAATTCTACTATAGCTTTATGTATTCTTGCAGCTGATCTCTCCTGAATAGCTCGGTATAGGGGATGATTAGCGTGTTGAGTTACCAACTGAAGATAATGCCGACAAGTTTCCGTAACTCTCATAGCATGGAAAGTCGGTTGACAAGACTCCGCAATCACTAAAGCACTGGCAGACGCTCGCGGTACACCAAGAGATATACGAAGGCTTCTGGCCAACAATCTTTGAATCCTCTCCTCTAAATTACGTGATACCCCATGTAAAACCGGGGCAGAGTAAGCTATTCTCTGTCGAATGATTGCTGAATGTACACGCAATAAAGAAGAACATGAACTACCCCATCTCACTCCGGTCAGTTGACGTAATATATTGATTAGGGAGTTGACTTTGTCCTCTATTACGTTATCTGTGGTTTCCAAGACAGATGTCTGTCTAAAATAACCCCTAAAAATTTGTGCTGTCGCACAAGTTGTAAGCGCTGAGAGTCTATCTGAAGTTTGAATTTCTTAAGGCACTTCCTTGTGAATGGAAGTACAGATGTTTTCTCATGAGAAAGAATCATGCCTCTACTCTTAAAAAAGTCACTGATTATTGTCAGCCCATCTTGAAGTTTTTGCTGAACTGCCTGAATGCTCGTGTCTGATGCCCAGATGCACAGATCGTCTGCATATATGGAATATTTCAAACTAGTAGGTAAGACATGGGATAGTTGAGCCATAACGTAATTAAATAAAAATGGGCTTAGTACGCTACCCTGTGGGACTCCTTGTCTAACTTCTTGCTCTTTACTTTTACTGCCAACCGCGCAAACAAAATTTTTGCTGTCTCTTGAAAATTCTGCAATCAATATTAGTGTTTTGCCTACTATTCCCAACTGAATTAAACCATGTATATGAGCGTGCTTGGTTGTGGTAAATGCTCGCTTTATATCTAGAAATACTGGAACGACGATTCTTTCACAGCTTCTCTCAGGATCTACATAAGTTACAATGTATAGAATGGCATCCATGGTGCAGCGGCATTTACGAAAGCCTGCCATAATTTCTGGAAGCACGTTCGTTCATTCCACCCACTACTGTAGTCTAGCGTCTATCGTTTCCATAAATTTACAAAGACAGCTAGTCAGGCTGACAGGACGGAAAGAATCTATGGATAAAGTTGTTTTTCCGAGTTTGAGAATTGGGACCACTCTTGCAACTTTTCAGGAGGGTGGAAGGCACTCTGTTGTCCATGCATCATTAAATATCTTCAACAAAGTATACGTGGCCACATGACCCAGGTTTTTTAATGCTGCATATGTTATCCCATCATGACCAGTTGCTGTCCTCTGTCGGCACGCTGCAAAAGCATTATTTTATTCTTGCAGTGAAAACGGATCATCTTGGCCATCATGATGTCTGTTGAGAGAAATGTTGTTCAATGCTTTAATATCCCCAACAGACTTAATGTATTAAGGCGTGTGCCCGGCTGCACTTGGTCGCGTAATATGCTGACAAAATTCGTCCGCAACGGTCGTTTCCGGTACATTCTTGACTAAGCTAAGGCTCTAAATGGTTGTTGATGTGTTATTGTCCCACTTAGAGAGCGTAGAACATTCCATAATTTTGACTCGGGTGTAAGTGGTGTTAGCGAAGTGCAGAATTCCCGCCAGCGCTTTGTGCCTAGTCTATCCAGTTGTCGTCTCATGCGGTCACGCGTTTTTTTTACAGTCGTGGTAACCTTCAAGTAAATACAGACGCACGATTCGTGCGTCTGTATTCTTTTTCAGCTCTGCGGCGAATGGCCTTTAAGTCTTTCGTATTCAGCGTCTACTCCAGCGTAACCTTCAGGAATTTCAATGAACTCGGAACACTGATTTAATTTATTTTCTGTGAGTGATACTAAGCTGTCAGTGTCAGTAACAGTATCAGCTCGGTGTGATATATGATAACAAAATGCTTGCCAGTTATCTTTGCTGAGGGCCTATATTTAGCAAAGCGTAGCTTTGAACGCTGTATTAAGTTAGGTAAGCGATCACTACCCGTTGTTTCAATGTCTGTTCGCCATGAAGCCCCAGATGCAATATCGTGTGAGCAGAGCGTGAGCTTTAGGCAACTCGAGTAATTGAAACCCCGTAGGAACGTCACAGAACCATCATTTAACAAGCATAATCAATTATCCTGAATTGCTTTTTGTAGGTCCATTCCGCGACGATCGCAGTAAGCACTTCCCCACATGGCATTGTGAGCATTAAAATCTCCACAATATATCACAGCTTTCGTGTACGTCTGGAAAAGTGCTGTTAGGCCGCGTTCACACTGAGCATTCCGGCCGCCGAAAGTGCTTCGAATCTGGTTCGGCGGCGGCGAGATCCGCCGAAAGGGCCCTCTCCGCGCCGATCGCTCTCGGACCAATTTTTGCGGCGTCTGCCGCCGAATCGGTCACCGCGGACAAATAGGAGTGCTAGTCAAGGAATTTTGAAAAATGGCGGCCACGCCCTACTCACTTGTTATGCCTCAGTGCACGTAACTGAATGTTGAAACCAAAGTGAGTTTAACCTACTCTGTGCCTACTTCGCTTTCGTATTTCGTGATAGAGGTGACCGAGCTTGCTGTTGGCGTGACCGAGCTTGTTGCGGTCTTGCAGAGCAAAATGAACCCACCAACGCCGCTGGCGTCGGTGGTTTTTCTGCTCTTCGTGCATTACAAGACAGCCACTTGCCAGCAAAGTAAGCAGTACTGTCTTTTCTTGCTTCTTGCGTACGAGAATCGTCGAAGTGTACACCACCGGATAGCGTAGAAGCGTTTGCGAGCCGCGACAACAACCGGGTGACAGCGCATCCATCCCGCGTTCGCCCCGTAGTAGATGGCATATTCGACGGCGCGGGGCGCGTCCAGTGCGAACGACGCTTCGTTTCGGCGGCAGGGGAATTTCGGTCGCTGTAGAAAGCGGATGTTTCAGTGCGAACTAGGCATTAATGTAGAAAGCGATATATTTGTGGAAGGTTGGAGATAAACGCTGACTACCGTTATATTTACTCGACCAAATCTAACCTCACATGCTACATTTTCAGGATAATTCGATGATGTAGCATTCAACTGTATTGATGGCAGATCTTTTCTCACACATTTCATCGCTCTGCTCGGTCCTGGAGATCTAGAAGACATATACACAACGTAGGTTCGATAACCGAAAAGTAGTGTCTACCCCGACCTCTGTATTACATAACACTTGAAAGGGGCTCTAAGCCACAAATTTTCTGAAGTCTGCACACTTAGGGCAAATACTATTCGCATTTCATTGGAAGATCGCGACATTTTGATAACAATTATTCATGTATTCCCTGCGCAGTGACTGTTGTGGCTAATTGTAACACTACCTGTTCCATCAACAAGATCGCTTTGACCTCAGGAAGGTTGTTAGCCTGTGGGATCGCGGCTAGTATGGCTTTTAAAGCCGGGAATAACATTCGTAAGACCATATCAGCTATCGACACAGAGGAGTTTTCTGGTTGCGTTACACTTACTGGACTCGATGTGCTCGTGCTTTCTCGGATGTTAACCTCGTGGTTACTTTTCTCTTGAGGTCTCTCTTGAGACTTTTGTCGAGCTTGCTGATGGCTTGTTGATGTCCCCTCACTTTTGCTTTCGTTTTTCTCTTGCAGCTTGAGCTTTCATTTTTCTCTTGCAGCTTGAGTGTACGTCATTACATGGTCCTATCGTTTAGGTGCCTGCGGTCGAGGAGGCCGTACAGGGTTCATGGTGTTCATGTTGGGCTCAGGCGCGTCATGCTGTTGCGTGCGACCGTAGATGATGTCATGTTGATATTGAAGAGAAGCCGCCTTGTTCTACGGGCATCCAGAAAACGATGCAGCGTGGGGCCCCTTGCAATTGGCACACTTAGGTTGTGTTATTGATTTGCAGTCCTTGTGATGGTGGTCTTCGGCGCATATTTTGCAGCACCTTCTTCATAGGCAATTTTTCGCCAACTGTCCGAACCTCTGACATTTACAGCAGCGTCTTGCTGGGCCCAAATATTCCTCTACTGAATGGCTTGTAAATCCCAGGAATACTTTCTCTGGAAGAGGTCTGTCATATCTGAATTGTAAAATCACACTTCTCAGTGGGTGTGATGCTACAGTACCATCTTCTTGACGTATGTAACGAGTCTGGCGTCTAGCCGGTATCACACCTGCCTCTCTTAAATATTCTGTAAGTTGTTCTTTTGTGTACTCTAGAGGCACATGTCTGATTTTGCCTACATTTCGCATGTAAGACTACGGAATGAATGGCTTCACGAGCAAGCCAGCCACCTGCGCACAAGACAACAAGCTTTTGGCTGAAGCAAGAGAGCGCACGGTGACTGAGAAACTTCCATCTTTGTTAACTCGGAAAGAACGCACTTTCTCTTTAGCAAGTGCAACAATTTCCGAGGCTACAACGTTTGGGTTTACTTTCCAGAAGGTTCTCGTTTTCTCTGTTGGTCGGAATACCACGGGAATTCCCTCAAAGCCACTCTTTTTATATGTCACTTGAGTGAAAGAATCTGCTTCCTCATCAGATTCAATATCTTCATCAATGAAGGAGTAGGTCGATGTCCCCTCCTGCATGTTGTCCGTATGCTCTTCCAGTCTCACCTTTTTCGCAGAGCTTATTTCGTTCGACATGTCCTCAGCTTTCCTGATCGCCTCCAAAACGAGTGTTGGTGCCCTGATGTAAGAAAACCAGGTAGAACCCGGTTGATTCACATGCTCGTTGGTTCCGAAGCCACGCTGTGGTAAAGGTGGCCCTTGCCACGCTTGCACATCCTGGCTGGTTCCACCCGCTACGGTGACGGTGAAACGTTGGTGTTCATTACCGTCACATCACTTTCTGCTGTCAGGAGTCACAGCTGATGCTGTCCTCAACATTGTAAATAGTTTTTCACAACTGGAAAAACTTAATTTGCAGAAGCACAGAAAGCAAAGAACGCTCTTCTGCCGGCAACGGGCTCGGACATGTTGTATATTTTCAATCTCCTCAGCAATTTGTGGAAATCAGTGGCATTAAGTCTCCTATTTCAGCTGTCAAGTCGGGAGTACCCCAAGACAGGATCCTGTGGCCCTCTTCTGTTCCTTTTATTTATAAATGACCTTCCGAATGAGATTAGGCTAATCAGACGATTGCATCATATACAATGAAGTCGACACAATAAGTGACCAGATAAAATTACTCGAAAATTTAGAGAAAATAAAAATATGGTGTGATTGTTGGCAAATAGTGCTGAACCCTCTAAAAACAGTAGTTATGACAGTCACTAGGAAGAAAAATTAGTTAAAATATACTTCTTATATTGATAATCGTGAACTAAAAAGAGTTGAAGAACGTAAGTACCTTGGTTTGAATTTTACAAGTGATATTCGCTGGAATCATCACATATATTATGTGTGCGCAAAATCCATTAGAGCCCTATAGAGTCTCAGGCGCCATTTGCCGTTTGCGCCACAAGCAACTAAATGTTTAGCTTGCAAAACACTTATTAAACCAATAACTGAATACGCAAAAATTGTCTGGAATCTATTCACGATTACAAACATATCAAAAAGTTAAAAACTTCAGCGTTTAGCAGTCCGTTTTTTATTCATTAATTATCGTTCGACAGATTACCCATCTCAACTGTGTGCACTAGCGGAGCTACCCTGGATTCAAGCTAGGATAAAGACGAAAGACTTAAGCATCTTTGCCTCATTATTAATAACCGTGTTCATATAAGGTATGCTGAGTGTTTTGATATTTTTTGTACTGACACTTCTGGACATCGCCATTCAGTGTTTATTCCTGCACCTGCTGTTTCCACCGATTGTTTTAAGTATAACTTTTTCCCAAGAGTTATCAATGGATGAAATTCGCTGAGCGATGAAGCCGTTTCAAGCTCATCCATAGATATGTTTTAAAACACCTAGCACCTATCCTCGTTCGTAATTATTATTGCCCTATTTGTGTCTGCATGCTCTAGTGCATTCAATGATTAAGTTCTTGGTTGCGTGATTGCTTGCGTTTTTTTGATAACTTCATTCTTGTCCTTTAATTTGTTACTTCTGATTATATATGTTAACTATGTTGTGTTCTTAGAAGGATTGCTATTTTTTCATGTACTTTTTGTCCACTCCTGTAATAGCCCTAAGTAAGGGCTGATAGTTTGTGTAAATTAATAAATAAATATTATCGCCATGGAGAAAGGAAATATAAGAGCAAACACCTGCGGTCCTCCTAGCGGAAAAATAGATAAACAATTCGCGATTTCCGGCGAGCAGCCACCGCGGTGGCCTTGAATGCTACGCCGGCGGAGTAGTAGCTGGTAGGTGTTTCCTTCAGGCAGCGCTTCAATTCACGAGTACTGCTTCTTTTGCGTGTTTTTCAGGAAAGCTGTGCGATGCCCAGCTGTAATGTATACTCAGTGCGAAGCGCGTGCGCCACCGGATGTACCTGGTGGCACTTTTCACGTATGTTCGCTTCACTGTTGATCAATAATGCATGGTATTTGCATGCGGCGCTCTCAGCTGTACGCTCCGTCGGTTCTTACTCATTGTGTCATCTGAGAACACAAGCGAACTTTCATTTTTAGTGTTGTAGGCTTCGTGTCGCGTTTGTAGAAGTTGTCGTTGACACGGATGGACGATAAACTTCTTAGTTATCGGGCTAAATTTGTATGCGTGTGCGCTCGCTGCGTGTTAGTTGTGTGCGCACTCAAATTACCCACTTTACGTGCGCGATCTTGTATACAATAAAGTGGTGCCTTCTTACCGACGTGAAGTAGGTCAAGCACTAGGCTGGCGTTGCACGGAATAGCTACGAAGCAAGTTCTCGAAATTGTGCATTGCCACACACGAGCAAAGAGCCGCTAATAGGCCCGTAGACCGGGAAATCTGGCAAAAAAAAGGCCTTACGGTGAGCAGAACGCGCAAGTCACTGCTGGGTGAGTTCGAATACGATGATATAGGGACTGAATGACTTAGGTTACGACACGTACCGGTGCTGTATGCTCTTGCACAAAAACACTCCACGAAGTACTTCAGCACGCCACGCTCGGGCCTGACACGCACGAACAGTCTTGGAAAGGTGTGCTCGCAACATTTTACTGCGTGCAAACCATAATATACGCGTTAAGTGTACGCCGGGGCTATTAGTGTACGCCGGGTCCACGCAGAAGCGAACAAGCGCTAATAGCACGCTGCGGAGCGTCTGCTGTTTTGTTCGCCTCATACCGGTTTGTTTGCCCCATAAATTTGACGTCACTTCTGCCACACTTCTCGCAATGCATTGAGATAGGATAGGGCCTCTCCTCAGTTTTTCCTTCCTCCATGTATATTGCATGCACGAAATGCACCATGAAGGAATGCTTGGGCGTCTGCAGATCGCCTGTGCTTTGCGACTGCCTGGAAATTGGCCGCCATTGCTGTCGACCACCCGAACACTCACTCATCGAGTGCCCAGCTGTGTTCGTCACCGTGATGAGCTCCGGGCTCACGATATTAGGCAGAGACCTTGTCGCTGTGTTGCGAGTCGTCCAAAATACGTCGCGCTTGGTCCAACGAGTCTAGATGTATTGCGTCGCGCACTGTAGCTGCACCAGCACGAGCTGGCGGGGCTTTCACTAGCGTCGCAACACGGTGAAAACTGGTAGCTGTTGCAGTTGGCTCCCCCGAGAACCAGTCACAAGCAGCCCGGCGCCGGCCATTGGCGGCGGCCGCGGCGGCGGACTCACGTTTGCTCGCTGCACTCGCAGTCACTCGAGTTTGTGGAAAAGGACCGCATTCGAGACAGTTCCCTTGGCGCTAGCTACAAACCAGCTAGGCGCTGTTCCTGTCGGAACCCAACCTACCTCCGCTCTCCTGTTCAGGGTTCGCTGGCGGCAGACGTTCCGCGTGCAACGCCGCATTAGGGATAGCGTTCGTTTGCTCTAGCTAAACGTCGTCGCTCGCTTGGAACTCGCCGACTGGGTGGCACGGTGCTTCGTGGTGCCTCAGAGTTTTGGCTCCGGCCACTGCGCTTTACCTGATGCGCTACGGGGATCTAAAGGCGTCTTAGACGATGTGTGACACCACGGTGAAAGTATTCGCATGTCATATTTGCACGTTTGTTTTAGGGGTGAAGCTTCTTAAGTGGTGGGTCATGCGTCCGTGATGTATGTAGTAGTATTAGTAGTAGTAGTAGTCGTAGTAGTACTAGAAGAAGTAGTAGTAGTAGTAGTAGTAGTAGTAGTAGTAGTAGTAGTAGTAGTAGTAGTAAGAGTAGTAGTAGTAGTAGTAGTGCGTCGTAGTAGTACGTAGCCAACTCCACAGGTAGACTAGAGGGGCGGTACTAGCACACTCTTTTGAACAGAGGAGGCAATTCACGCACGTTAATGATAAATAAAAAAATGACAGCATATCCACAGAGTGAATCGTGCAGAGGGGGGCGAAGCAACCGTCCGTCAATTCGTTCTTGCTTCCGTCCGTCCATGCGTGCGTCTGTGTGGCAGCCCGAGCGTGCATCAGCCCGTCCGTGCGTGCGCCTGTTCTCGCGCCCGCACGTCCATCTGTGCGTCCGTTCCTGCGTTCGTTCATGCATCCGCTCCTGCGTCCGTCCGTGCGTTCATCCGTCCGTGCAGCTGTCTGTGTGTCCGTCCATGCATCTGTCTGTGTGTCCGTTCGTCCACCTATTCAACACTCTAAGTACCACCATTTCGCATCGTTTCTTCATATATTCCTCATATAGAAACACCGCCATCGAGCGGACATTCCAAGGACCGAACAAGAGGAGGCACACGCACACTTTCTTACGGCTTGCGCTTCATGTCTACTTCCCACCTTTAACCACCTCGAGTTCATGGTATATACTAATTCACTGTATTCATGGCACTGTGGCCTAACGCTCGCTAAACCTTTCTAAAACCAAGGAAGTTACGCCCAGCGAGTATAACGTAGCAACCCTTTCTTGTCAGATAGTGCTCAATGTACATGCCAATAGCTGCTAAGGGGGAATGAGGGACAGGAGAATTGGGATTTTAGTTAACACTGTGAATGCTTATTGTTCAGCAATTCGCACGCTGCGAATTATTTATTGTTCAACAACGCACAGAAGAAATCTCCCACCGGCACCACCTTGGAGGTCAAAATGTAAGACTGGTTACACACTACGACTACGAGGGACGAACGGGTGCCACTATAAGGAGTTCCGCCCCTAAAAGATAGTTGTTTCTGAATAATAGACATACAGAGACGAGTATCAGTGACTTAATCGGTAATAAATTTTGCCTTGACTATGAAGCTTACTAGAAAAACGTGTATCAGAAAGACGCACTTGACGCACTATGCGGTTGCCACGTTGAACTAGCTGGGCGTAACCTTCTTCGTTTTAGCAAGGTTTATCGAGTGTTGGGCCGCCGTTCCATGAACTGGAGTCGGCGAAAGGTGTGAACTAGACCCAAAGCTCAGGTCGTAAAAATTGCGCGCGGGCCGCTCCTCTAGTCCAGCGGTGCCGCATCTCGTTTAGTCCTTGGAACGTCTGCTGGATGGCGGTACATTCATATGATAAATATATGATCAATATATGGTGAAAACATGAGAGATGGTCGTACTTGGAGTGTTCACGAGATGGACGGACAGACAGAAGCACGAACGGAGAGACAGACAGATGTACAGATGAACGGATGCATGGATGAACAAATGCACAGGCGGACGGACGGCTGCATAGATGGACACACGGAAGGACGGAAGCAAGAACAAATGGAAGGACAGCAGCGCAGACGAACCCACGGGTGCTTCGCCCCACTCATCATCATGCTTTCTGCGAATATGCTGTGACTTTTTATTTATCTTGCACGTATTTGCCATATTCATGCATATTCATCCTCTTTCACGTGTGGCTATTTTTACAATCCTATTGTGCAGCCTTGGGCCCACTATGCAGAGGGCTGTGAATGTGTGCGCCGGGCGTCTGCAACTCCTGTGTCTATCGCTTTCGTCGGAGCAGCTTCGGAGGGACTGTACGAGACGTGAAGGCAAAGATAAAGTCGTGTCATATTTTACGTGTATGTTTTACATTAACTTGCACGTACTTGTCATATGCGTGCACCTTCGTCTTTAGTCACGTGTGACTAAACTTTGTCACACTCTTATTGTACAGCCATGGGCACTTATCATGCAGAAGGCTGTGCGTGCTGGCGTCTGCAATGCCTGTCATCTATTGCTTTCGTCGGGGAGCTTCACAAGTACTGTACAAGATGTGACAACGAGGCTGGACTTGTACATTTCAACATTCATTGACTTAATGTAAAAACTTCATGTGCGAATAGAAAAATGAAACATTTCACTGCCTCACTTTTGCCTTTCGTTGTTGCAGTGACTATGAAAGTCGTGACACGAAGGTGGGTAAATAATCTTTTGCGCGTTTTATAACGTGCCATTGGTTGGTCAATGCGCGGAAAAACAGGCGAGAAAAGTAGTAGGCCTGGCAGAGAGTAAATAGAAAAAATTTGCAGATCCCACGCACAGTGCGAATCGATGATATGCGAAGCACGAATGAGCAATTTTGAAATGTCACTGTACTATCAGCACAGCGTTACGAGGTGCAGGTAAACGATGCCGTACATGACTTCCGTGACATGATTATCATGTTTGAATGTGTCGTTCACCTTCGTCAGCTATCCACGTCACGTGATATGAAATTTAGTATATGTGTAGCAAGCGAAACGGCCGCGAGCAGGCTATGAGCGTGGTATGTTGTCATGTTCTTACATAACACGCGTGCCAGAATTATCACGTTTGCACCAGTCACATATTTCGTCATCTATTGACGATACGTAACACCAAATTAAGTATATGTGGAGCTAGCAAAACGCCCGCGGGCGCATCATGCAGGGCCCAATACACTCCAATTAGCGTTGACGCGCTTGTACGCTGGGCACAGCAACGCTACGCTAGCAAAACGCCAGCACTCTTAAGTCTGACGCTAGGTGCGACCGGTGTGGCCAGCGTCCGTCAGGACGGCCCTATACGGCAACCGGTGCGAAATTCATGGCGATTCGTCACCCAGAAAACACTGCGCCTACCTCTGTTCGTGACAGAGGGAAGGCCGGACACGCTGAAACGCGCATGGGTCAAAGCAGTGCAGCGCGGCGCGCGCCTGCAAGTACATGGCAAGATCGGCCATACCGGTCATTAACTATGTTGTCCATTGGCGTCACGTAATACCGAGTTTGGTGCATGTAAAACTAGTGCGAGCGCATCATGATCGTAGCATGTAGTATTGTTGTTACATGACACGCATTTCATGTTTATCGTGTTTGCACCAGTATCATAGCTTCGCCATCTATTCACGTCCCGTAATACGAAATTTGGTATAAGTGATTGTAGCGAAATGGCTGCCAGCACATCACGAACATGGCATATAGTCATGTTGTTACATGACACGCATCCCATGATTATCATTTTTGTACCAGTCACATACCTTCGTTATTCATTCACGTACCATAATACCAAATTTGGTATATGTGACACGAGCGAAACGGCTGTGAGCGCTTCATGAGCGTGGCATGTAGTCATGTTGTTGTATGACACGCATGTCATGGATTTCAGGTTAGGGTTTGTCGCTTGTGTTCGTAATGCAATCATGTCATACCATACCAGTTTTGCGACATGCCATGTGAACGAAACTACCGCAATAGCTGTAGGACCATGAAATGTAAACTATGACATTCATGGCATACATATCATGATTTTCATGTTATGACTGATAAAATATGTTCTTCATACAGTCATGTTATGCCATATCAAGTTTGGTATCGATACCATTATCGAAACCACCAGGAGAACTCAA
Organism: Rhipicephalus microplus; assembly: GCF_043290135.1. NCBI lineage: Eukaryota > Metazoa > Arthropoda > Arachnida > Ixodida > Ixodidae > Rhipicephalus > Rhipicephalus microplus. The sequence goes on along the minus strand of NC_134700.1, from coordinate 141,925,798 downwards.
AGTCTTAGGCGGCTAGATTGATAGGTAGATACATTCAAAATAGCCGAAGTTCGCTAAGAAATGCTTCGCGTTTAAAAAGAATACTTGAAGTTGAGTCAAAACGTTCATCCGTTAGAATTATTTGAGTGGACCAACCGTTCGTCCGGCGAGGTGCTACTGAAAGAACTAATGGTTGCCCGGTAACGTGCAAATGTGGGAACTAAAAGTTGATCGATAAAGTGTAAACGTGACGATTAAAGGTTAGTCCTTCGCGGTGCTTTGTGGGACTAACGGTTACCCCCTAAGGTGTCAATGTGAGGAAAAATGTTTTTCTGTTGAGCTAGTCTGTGGGCACTAACTGTTAGGCGCTGTGCGGTTAGTCGTTAAAAAATGAATGGTTGTGGCAGCCCTATCAGTCCCCAAAAGAACGAACCACTCACCCTTTTAACACCGTTTTGCCTACAGTGAAATATTGCACAGAATAAATGCCATGGTCGCCCCAGGTATCATACTCCAGCATTTTGCGTAGCAATAAAATATTCAATAAAGTATACCAGCGTTCAACTAGACCGTCACGTTCATAATATGTCAATCGTTGCTTTGCTGGCTCTCCAAGTTTATGAACATTTGTCATTTACTCGTATGATACAGACGGTATACATTGTATTAACGTCAATTATAGTTAGGCGCCACCGGCTGAAGTTGATTTATGTAGCAGCGTCTATGCCTACTATCCTCGTGAGGACCAGCGCTTCATATCTGCTTACTATTTCTGGCGTTAGTAATATCTCTGTCCAATAAAAAAACAACAAGGCCTTGCGGGCACTAGCGACAGGCACGGGCGCTGGCTCGTTCAGTCATTGCGTTAATTTTAGATGTATCCAAACGCTCGGGTGCGGGTCTTTCTTTAAAGGCGAAGCTTCTTATAGCGGCACCCGTTCGTCCCTCGTAGTCGTAGTAGTAGTCGTAGTGTGTAACCAGTTTTACATTTTGACCTCCAAGGTGGTGCCGGTGAGAGGTTTTTCTGTGCGTTGTTGAACAATAAAAAAATCGCAGCGTGCGCGTTAACTAAAAGCCGAATTCCCTTGTCTCTCATTCCCACTTAGCCGCCCTTGGCATGTACTGCTCCTCAGCATGTACATTGAGCACTATCAGAGAAGAAAGGATTGCTACATTATATTCACTGGGAATAACCTCCTTTGTTTCAGAAAGGTTTAGCGAGCGTTGGTCCGCAATGCCATGAATACAGTGAACTATTATATACCATGAACTCGAGGTGGTTAAAGGTGGGAAGTAGACACGAAGCTCAAGCCGTAAGGAAGTGTGCGTGTGCCACCTCTCGTTTAGTTCTTGGTTTGTCTGCTGGATGGTGGTGCATATGCAAAATATATGATATGCGAGATGGTGGTACTTGGAGTGTTGAATATATGGACGAACTGACACACAGACAGATGCATGGACGGACTCACGGATGGCTGCACCGATGGATGGACGCACGGACGGACGCAGGGGCGAATGCATTGATGAATGCACGGGCGGACCCACAGATGGACGTGCGGACCCACAGATGGACGTGCGGACGCACGAACAGACGCACGCGCGGAGGGAAGAATGGACGCACGGACGGTCATACAGACGGACACATGGACGGGCGGAAGCAAGAAGGAATGGACGGACGGATGCTTCGCCCCACTCTCCATCATTCACTTCGTGGATATGCTGCCAATTTTTTTCGTTTTTCAAACTTCTTTCTGGTGCTGAAACCCACCCCGTCGTCTGGTCGTCGACTCTCGCCGATGGATCAACTCGTCACCAAGCACCGCTTCTACCGAAGCGTCAACAAAAGGCAATCTCGACGCTCGAGACCCTACTTGCCGACTCGACGACCCTGGTTCACAGGCTCCAAGAGGTCTTCGGCATCTTGGTGACGAAGAAAGCGCACCTCGTCAGGTTCGAAAATGAGGTTCAAGCTGTGCTAGAGCATGAAGATTGGGAGGCAGCCTTGACCACCGCCAGCGAACATAAAGATCGCGTCATCTGCGCTCAAGCAAGGGTTCGCTGCGCAACCGTGCCGTGGCCGCCAACCCCACCCACATTCTTCGCCGTCTCAACCACTCGACGCAGTGACGCTCTCGCATGTACATCACAGGCGGCCGCGACCTTATCTTCGTCCGGCCATCCGACTCCCACGACACCATCTCGCATAGCACTGCCCAAGCAGCACCTCCCATGTTTCTGCGGTGAACAACGTGACTGGTAAGAATTTCGGGACCAGTTTCAAGCTAGCATCCACAACACCGACTGGATTCCGGCATTCGATAAGTTCAAGTACTTATATCTGACTGGGGCACCAAAGGCAGCCAGCTATTCAAGGTATTCACCTTGACGAAGCGAATTGCGACGTCGCCATCCAGATCCTGTCAGACCGCTTCGGCCGTCGCAACAATCTAGTCCTTGACCATGTAGAAAGTCTGTCGGCTGTCGCACCAGACCTAAGTTCCTCTGACGTGACCTAGCTGAGATATTTGTATGATAATTTCAGTTTCCTCATGAGAAGAGGAGAATATTATTCGATGCTGCGAGGTGTCTTCTTGAAGGCTTTACCTGCGGACCACCACATCCTCTATCAGCAACAGCAAAAGGAAGCTATGCTAGCTGAGAACGCCATGACATCTCAGGGAGACCAGTCATAAGTCATGGATGCCATGAGCTTGATCAAAGTTCAAGGAAAATACGGGAGGAAAGCATTCTCCAGGAACCGATATTGTCTGCTAGCCACCTCGCCTTTCGGACTCACTACGCTTTGACGTCACAGCAAGGCGAGACTTCGCAGTCGAGAGGCCTCTCAACCCCGCTTTTCACGACGTCGCAGCTGGTCGCGACTTTGCCTTCGAGTAGCTTCTCAGTCCCTCTCACCTAGTCATCGCAACGAGCCGTGACTTCACTTTCAATTGGCATCAATCATGACTTCTTGAACATCGCAGCAGGCCGCAACTTCACTTTCAGCTGGCTTTACGACTACTCTTCCATCGACGTTGCAGCAGGCGGCAAATTCTCCTTACACAGCCTCTCAACTTCAACGTCAAGTAAACTCTAACGAGATTTCAGTACACGCCGAGAAACCGGTCACTTTACACCCAATTTACAAAACTTCAGTGTAAGGATTCGTCTGGACAGTACACCGTGGAAAGCTCGATGGACGAAAAAAATCGTGAGTGCACCAAGCACATCGACTACAAAGACCTGATTTTCAAGGGCCTGTGCCGCAGCTTTTCACAGCGATTCTACTTTCCAGACTCGAAGGAAAAACACAAAAATATTTTGCTGCACCATCTAATCACTTATTTTGCCCGAGCAAGCGCGCGTGCAGGAGGCTTCACATCCGTTGCCACCATCGTCTCCTGTTAAAAGATAAAGCGCTCACGACCAGTTTTACATGCTTAACTGCTTTATTCTGCCACTTGCGTCAGAAAAGGCGCCGATACAAGTATTGTATCACGCTTTAAAGCGTTAAGAAATATGTCTTCCATTTCTTCCATAAAAAAGTAAGAAAGATTGTGCGGTTTCGAACGTGTGGTCGATCTCTAAACTCAAAACTTGATAGCCAAATAAAGTCACGAAATAAATGAAGTAAGATTTGTTTGTCCTCTTTTTATTTACCCCTAACAACGCACGCACACAGACACACACACACACACACACACACACACTATTTTTAACATGCAGAAAAACTGTTCCTGCTCATTTGAGGAGATTCTGCAGTTTTATTTGTATATTTTTCGAAAATCTCTCTTCATAGACATGTAGTTTTCGACAAGAGTGTATGCTGCTGCCACAAGTATGTTATTCAGCATGATATGAGAGTGATGACCATTGCGAAAGAAAAAATATTTCAATCCACCAAAATTTCTTGTGGCCGCCACAACGGCGTTACCTCTACTGCTCTGGCCCCTCTAGGATTAGTGCTTAGTCGCTCGATCGCCCGAGTGGCCATTTACACTGCAGTGCCGCTACTTGGATTTGTATATCTGGTAGTGGTTCGTAAATAATATAGCTTGGATTAGAGCTCACACATCTGAAAACCAATTCAGAAAGCGATTTACTGTAAGTGTCTACAGGCTTTTACACTTCAAGGAAACATAATTGGCGAAGTTGTTGACGAGATAAGTGCAAAACTTTAATACCGCAATAAAGTGGTCTAAACACCGACAAGAAAAAAAACTATGCCCGAAACCGATGCACCGAGCAATGGAACAACATTTCTTCATTTTCTCTCAACCAAGAAAACGAAGGTTATGCAAGACGTTCACGGTGCTATGGCCAAAAGCTAAAGGTTCACTCACGCTAAAGAAAAAATGGCTGTTCTGAAAATGTACTACCACTTGCGTTTATTATTTTATTGCCAGGGCATACGCGAACAAGTCAGAAGCACAGGACACCTTTATGCAAGAGCAAGAACAAAACTTGGTGGATATGGTGCCATGGGAACGACTTCGAAATATGTAGTACGGGCGCACGTACCTGCAGGTCATAAAGAAAATGAATGGCGACATCTGCTCGACGAACGACACGCTCCCATTTCGTTCTTCGGTGGTCCTTATATAGAATTAAACGAGGACACTCGCAACTCCCGTTGATTTGCCGCGACAATTTGCCACGCAGCTTTGCCCAACTCTTCGGATTTACAACCGTACACATTGCGAATATCCAGTGCACAAGGCGCATCACATATTCATAGTACAGTTCACGGACACAAAAAAAACATGATTTTCTCGAGTCGCCAACAAGTACTACACCAGCACACCACAAAACCATTCATCAGGTTTGGCAGTTCATGTCTGTCGAGCGACGAGAGCAAGCGTTGGCACGTTCGTTCAGCGAAGCACGGCAGTCTAAACGGATGGACGTCACAGCCCGGGAAGATAACATGAACAGACCTGAAATTACCCAGATTGCATTGGTTCAACTCGTGACTGTGGTGGTACAGGTGTGACTTTCAAGCGTTTGATGTGGTGAACGCTAAGTGGCAGCTTCTTTGCACATAAAACAATTTGGTGAGCATACACTACTTGTGCAAGGCTGGAGTCAAAGAGGAGCTTGTGATTACCTAGCTTTTTGCAGCTTTTTAAGTAGGTCGTCTGCTTAATGCGTGTTCGGCTTCGAAGTGAAGACCACATCAGCTATGTCCTAATTTTCGTTGTACTAATTGGCTGAGGTTTAGCGACTACTACACTGAGCTGTCTTGTCTTTATTAATAAAGCTTCAATCAAAAGACCATTATCTTGGGCGCAATTACAAAGGCCATGATCAGTACGGAGCTAATAAACGTAGGTCTGATGAACAGTATACTAATTTTCATCATTTCGGTAAAAAGTAATTAGCATAATTTAACTTAGTGTGTTCCTGTATAATGTCTCATTGATTAGCACAGTTTAGCTAACTCATCAACTAGCAAGATTTGGTTAGTCCGGCTCTAGATTTACATGGCTTCACCAGCCCCGACTTCTTAGAATGTGTCGTGATTACCTCGGTCTTACCAAAATTTGGCGTAATTAGCTTGGTCATTGCAAGTGATCGCTCAACTAGCCAAGTATACCGTCCAGCGAAATAGCTCATTAACCAGCCGCACGGGCGCGGGTGCTAGCGAGCGATGACAACAAAGACAACGCGCCCAGGCCAAGCAGCACACTATAGATGATACAGGCCGACCGTGATGAGTGACATGAGGCCTCGGGTTTGGCTGCGGTCGTGATATTGTAAGACGCTCGGCCGGTACCGATCTCAGAGGCTACCATGCTGATTATTCTCAAACAGACTTGGTGGATGCATCAAAAACTTCGAAATAAACTTAAACAGCCCAGGTCTCTAAAAATATTATCATGAAAAGTATGACACTTTTATTGCATTGATCCACTTCTGCACTCAGTGTAACGACAAACAAATGAAAGAAGATGCCTCTGGTTTGAAAACACCGCCAACTTATTCAACCATTTTTGACATGATGATTGGTTCCTTCGCAACCAATGAAACGCAGTGCCCTCATGGGTGGATTTGATTTTCGTACTGTTGGCTTATTCATAAGAGGGTGTCGCCACAGCTGGAAGATCCTAAGTTCCGTGAAACTCGTGCGAAATTTGATGATTCTGCATAACGCCCCTAGGCGAGGTCACTGCCCAACAGAAACAGGGAGCTCCAGCATCATCGTTGCCTTTCGAGCAAGGAAGAAGAATTGTCATCGACTGCAGAGTATTCATGAGTATTGGTGGCTCCTACGAGCTTCATTCGGATGTACCTTCGCAGCGGCAATAGATTCAAGTGCATCACTATGGCTCAGAATTATGTAAACGAAAACATGAGATCGGCGGACGTAATTGTTCAAGATGCCCAGACAGACTCCGACACTCTTCTGCCGACACCAGTGCACGTGGACGAGCCTACGACGCCTTCCAAAGCCACCGAGATGCCCCTAACTTGACGGGATCACTGCACGACCGAACCGGCATTCATTTGTATCATCATCACTGTCGTAGACTGAGACAGACTCATCGTCAATCTCACAGCCTTGACGCAGCTGGGAGGATTTGTCGATCGAGGCACACGTGATGTACTTGAACCTACAAGTGGAAATCGTCAGATTACCGAGCAGCTGCTACTGAAGGTTCAGATGTAACGTCACCTGCAGCTTACGAACATGACTCGGAAGAAGTAGCAAAGTTGTTGCGAAACCTGGTGAGTGTACAAAGCCAGGCCGAAAGCCGACTCTTTCTGCCTACTACAAGTTACGGCAGAAGTCCGAAAGTCCCCATTATGAACTGAAGATGGCTAACAACGCGACCACAAAGTATTCTGGACATTAAAGCAAGATTGAACGACAGCCTCCTCAAGACAAGCGGCCGCCTCCCCAAGCTACGTCATTGCCAAGGCCCTTCCATTACAGTGTAAAACAGCCCGGCAGACTCACTCACAGCTTTCTTAAAACGTAGGCAAACTTGTCGGTCGAGGGAGTTTGTTAGAAAAAAAGAAGCAAGAAGTGGTGGCGGCCATGAGCGACAGCCACGGACGCTGGCTCCGTGGACATTTGATGGCGCCACACGGTCAGTTCAGGGTCTCCTTCTTCGCTTCTCACAATATTTATGTTACTGTTTACGTCGTTACACAACTGAGAAAAACTGATTATATAAAACATACGTAGCTTTTTAACGTATATGTCTGTACGTTAGTTTTTTACGTATGTTTACGCTAATGCATTATCTTTCGCTCAATAAAAGAAAATTACAACACAGTCGCCTTCCACTCGCACGTTTCTCATAACATTGATCTGAAGGTACACGGGTTTTGCCGAATTTTAAATGCGAATGCGTTTCTTAGATGGGCTATGTCAGGCGTCCATCGAAATCTGTCCACCGCCCTCTCCAATAGCAACAGCTGCGGGTGCGCACGCTCCTAGCAACTAGGGCCCCCAAAATGTCACGCTTCGGCGTTACCATGTCCACCATGTCACGTGACTTGCCACCGCCTCGATGCAGTGCAGTTGAAACGCGTTTGCAGCGTTATTGCTGACAGTGTTTTTGTAGTGTTAAAAGTTGATAAGATGCTGACATTATGGCCATCAGGTACACTGACAGTACAATGACAGCGAAGGTGCTGTGCTTCACCGCTCCTTTTTCGCCTTTGCTCTCCTCCCTGCGCCCAACTCTCCTGTCCGCTCGCTCGTACGAATCGAGTGAAGCGAGCGCCTCACTCTCAACCGTTCGCTGGCTGATGTACGTGTCACAAAATTATTACGGTACAAATGCTCGTCTAGCCATTATTTAAATCAGTAAAATTACTACGCCATGTTTTACCGGCGCAATAAATGCTTTTGCATTTCTTCACGATTCCCAACTATGATGTGGTGGCAATTTTTAGATGCGAAGCATTTTTTAGTGAAATTCGGCGACTTTGAGCGAATCTATCTATCTATCTATCTATCTATCTATCTATCTATCTATCTATCTATCTATCTATCTATCTATCTATCTATCTATCTATCTATCTATTTATCTATCTAGCCGCCTAGGATTTTTAGCTCTCCTGGCCGTTTCGATAATGGTGTAGATACTAAACTTGGTGTGGCGTAACATGACTGAATGAAAAACATATTTTACTAGTCACAACATGCAAATCATGATGTACATCTCATGAATGTCATGATTTACACTTCATGGTCTTGCAGCTCTTGCGGTGGTTTAGCTCACGTAGCATATTGCAAAACTGGCATGGCACGGTATGGCACGGTATATGGAAACTGGTATGGCACGGTATTGCATGGCAAGCACAAGCGACATATTCTAACATGACAATTATGACATGCGTGTCATGTAACAACATGACTACATGCCCCGCTCGTGATGCGCTCGCGGCCGTTTTGCTAGCTTCACCTATACCAAATTTCGCATTACGGGACGTGAATGGATAATGAAGGTGTGATATTTGTGTAAACATGATAAATATCAGATGCGTGTCATGTAACAACATGACTACATGCCACGCTCATGATGCGCTCGCGGCCGTTTCGCAAGCTTCACTTATACCGAATTTCCTCATACGAACGTGAATGGATGATGAAGGTACGCTACTGGTGCAAACATGATAACCATTAGCTGCGTGTCATGTAACAACATGACATGCTACGCTCATGTTGCGCTCATGGTCGTTTCGCTAGCTTCACATGTACCAAACTCGGTATTACGTGACGCGGACGGACGACATAGGTGAATGACACATCCAAACATGATAATCACGACATGCGTGTCAAGTAACAACATGACTACATACCACGCTGATGATGCGATAACTGCCGTTTCGCTAGCTTTACATATGCCAAATATGATATTACGTGATGCCAATGGATGACGAAGGTATTTAACTGGTCCAAACATGATAATCATGAGATGCGTGTTATGTGAGAACCCGAATACATGCCCCAATCAAATCGCCAATACATTTCGATGTGACGCGTTCCCGTGCTCGCCGGCATTCATTTTGTCACGTCACGCCACGTCCTCGCCAGGCGCCGGTTCTTCCATATACTCGCAGGCCCGCACCATGCTGCATTGCTTTGACGCATGCGCGTTTCAGTGCGTGTGACGTCCCACCATCCTGAAAAGAGGAAGACGCAGTGTTGTCTGAGTAACGCATCGGAATAAAGTAATAACACTCTATGGCCTCGGCGCGAAATTCAGCATGTCGCATTTCCTGCCGGTTTCCGTCGGGCCGCCCACACGAACGCTGGTCGCGCCTGGCGTCAGACTATGGAGTGCTCGCGTTTTGCAGACGTAGTGTCGCTGTGCCCAGCGTGCGTGCGTGTCAACGCTACATTGGAGTATACTGGGCCCTTCATGATGCGCTCACGGCCGTTTTGCTAGCTCAACCAATACCCAGTTTGGTGTCACGTGACGTTAATGGATGACGAAAGTATATGACTGGTTCAAACATGATAATTCTGACAAGCGTGTCATGTAAGAACATGACAACATTGCACGCTCATATCGTGCTCACGATCATCTCGTTAGCTCCACACATACTAAATTTGGTATCACGTGACGTGAAGTGATGACTAAAGTAAACGTCACATCCAAGCATGATAATCATGACACGGTAGACATGTAGAGCATCATTTACCTCCACCTGATAAGTTAGGGATGATTTTAAAGTGGCATATCAACATTTCTCATTTGTGCTTCACATATCGTCGATTCCCGTGGGATCGGCCATTTTCAAGTACGTTTACTTTGGTGACTAGAGCACCTTGGTCGAGGGCAAGATCGGCAAAAGGTCGAGGGCAAGATCGGCTGTCGTTCTAGAAAAGGTAAGACTGTATGGAGGTTCTGTGTGGAGGCAGTGGCCCTGGACGCGCTTTCAAAAAACCATGCAGTTACTCAGTGGTTCATTAAAAGACCGCAGTGTTTCTTAAGTCTCGTTATGATAATAATACGCAATAATACGTGCAAGGTTTTTAACGCGACAGTGATAAAGAGCTCAATTTGCAGGAATTCCGCTGTTGGCGTCTTTAGTTGTGTTTGAAAAAAAAAACATAATATTTTCGTGACCGGAAACCTGCGGTGCAAATAAAATAAAGCATGACAGCATAACTACGGCGCGAAGGATAGAAAGTGGGGCGAAGCTGGGTCCGCATGCCGCTGCCACGCCGCTTCAGCCTCCTGTTGTCGTACTACAGGGTATGCGTGGCGCGCTTCTACCTCGCGCGCCCGCACGTCGGGGTACTTTCTTCGAGCACAACCCGCCGCCACCCTGCGCGCACGACGCTCAGCAGCCTTGTCCATCCTCAATCGCCGAGCCTCTGATTGCTCGCGCGTGCTAAGACGGCGCTTTTATTGTACTATAGAGCACCACTAACATACGGTGCCATCAAAGGACACGCGATCGTAGTAGCGCAACCGTCTCTCCCTTCTTTCGTACGTGTGACGTCAAGCCTTCGCACCGCCGCGGTGGTCTAGTGGCTAAGCTACTGCGTAGCTGACCCGCAGGTTGCAGGATCGAATCCCAATTGCGGCGGCTGCATTTTCGATAAAGACCGAAATGTTGTAGGCCCGTGTGCTCACATTTGGGTGCACGTTAAACAACCCTAGGTGCACGAAATTTCCGGAGCCCTCCACTACGGCGTCTCTCATGGTATGATGGTATTGAGACATTAAATCCAACGAATAAATCAATATCAGTCCTTTTTTCTACAAGATACACCCTCTTGTATCGCACCATTTGCATTTTTCAGCGTATAGTACAAGTACCGCCCTCTGGGCCGGTTGAAGAATTAGCAAGGGTGGTTAATAAATGTGAAGCATTCCTTAGCGGAATTCGGTGACTTTGCGCGTATCTATCTATCTATCTATCTATCTATCTATCTATCTATCTATCTATCTATCTATCTATCTAGCCGCCTATGACTTTTAGCTCTCCTGGCCGTTTCGATAATGATATCAATACTAAACCCGATATGGCATAACATGACTGAATGGAGAACATATTTGACTAGTCAAAGCATGAAAATTATGGGATGGATGTCATGAATGTCAGGATTTACATGTTATGGTACTGCAGCTCTTGCGGTGGTTTCGTTCACATGGCATGTTGAAAAACTGGTATGGTATGACACGATTGCATGGCCAACACAAGCGAGAAACCCTAACACAAAAATCATTACATGTGTGTCATGTAGCAACAGGACTACATGCCAAGCTCATGATGCGCTCGCGGGTTTTTCGCTAGCGTCACATATACGAAATTTGGTATTACGGTACGTAAATGGGTGACGCAGGTAGGTAACTGGTGCAAACATGCTAAACATGAGATGCGTGTCATTTAACAACATGACTACATGCTACGCTCATGGTGCGCTCGCGGCCGTTTCGCGAGCTTCACATGTACCAAACTCGGTATGACATGACGCGAATAGACGACATAGGTAAATGACACATACACACATGATAACCACGACATGCGTGTCACGTAACTACATGAATACATGCCACACTCACGATGCTCTCGCGGCCATTTCGCTATCTTTACATATGCCAAATCAACACCACCTAAACTATTCACAAGGCCCGTTCATACCCCTCTCTCCAAACGGCATACGTCACGCTAGTTTTCCGATGTTATGACCGGCACCGCAAGGAGGTGGCTTGCAAGGGACGCTCATCGGCGTAACGGTCGAACGCTGTCCGCGTCCTGCAGGAACGCGGGAGGCGTCTGTGTGCGCCGCAGGAAATGCACATCAGCGTCGCTGGGACACGCAGTCGGCGTCTAGCGCGTGCACAGACGGCTATAAAAGGAGCGTGTCGGGAGTGCGCTGTGCTCTCTCTCTGAACTTCTCTGGCCCGCTCGTCTCGAGTGCGCTCTGGGCCCTTGTGACGGAAAGGCGCGTCTGTACGCTCTCGTTGCAATGTACTTCTCTTGCAAATATGTAAATTAAACGCATCTTCTACTTGTTCGTGAGACGTGTCGCAAGAGTCGTCCTTCACCGGATCCTGGGTGGCAGCCTCAACCCCTCCCCGGGCATATCACCGACTGTCCAGTGGCTGAGGACGCGTCGCTCAGGTGGTGGTGTTGGTCACACCGCGCACTTTTTTACTCCGAACGGCGGACAAGCCACGACAGGTTTGCCTTTCATCGCTACCTGCTTCGCTGGTTAGACTGCGTTAGGCTTGGTGCTGCATCGCACTGCTCTGAGTCTTCGTCCGTCCCTACGTGTCTTATTTTATTGGTGTTGTATTTGTGAGTATCTGATTACACATCGGTCAGTGCGACATGGGACGTTGTTGTGTTCCCCGGTGCCACGGCAATTATGACAGTGCTCCCAAAGTGCGTGTTTTCGCATTCCCCAAGGATGAAGCTCAGAAGAAGTCTTGAATAAAAGCCATTCCGCGAAGGGTTTCACACCAAGCATACACTCCAAGGTGAGAAACTGCTGAAGTTTGTTGTCTTACCGGCTCTATCGCATTACTGGCGTTCTGGCTCTGTTACGGTTGAACGGAGCGAGTATCGTGAGTGGTGATGGTAGTTTTGTCGCGCTTCGGGTAGGGCAGTGCGGTAAAATAGAACAGAAATACTCAGGCTCGTGTCAAAGTTCCCATTAGCCCGTTTCGTATGAAAGTAATGAAGTCGCTGTTATGCTTGGCGCAGGTCTGCGAACTTCACTTCCGCGAGGCTGACTTCATCACAAAGCTGTCACATTTCGACGCAGCGTTGGGACGGACATTGACAGTCGACAGCGAGAGGGTGCGCCTAGTGTCAGATGCTATACCATCGGTGTTTACGAACTGTCTGTCCTACCTGAGCAGGAATCGCAATCGTCGAGAATCTCCTGTCTCGAAACGAGCTCGAATGGAAGACTAGGCCTTGAGCAAAGCGATTAAGGACTATATATGTGCAAAAAAGCGAAGAGAGAAATGCTGTGTCCTCTTTCGAACACTTAAGAGGCAAGCTTTCTGCTGTATGCAGTAATGATTTCTGGACCATCAAGGCCAACGATCGTTGTGTGATGTTTCTCCGCATCGAAGATAATCCTTCACCGCACGTGATGTTTTCCGTCACTGTGCTTGCTGATCTCTCACTTGCAGTCTCAGCAGGTATGATCAAGCTGGTTTCATTACCTTGCGGAGGCGCAGTTCCAGACGCAGTGCGCGACATCCGGACGTTGTCCTCACTGCTCCAGCAGCTGGAAAACTACATGACTGAGACGCCTGAAGTTGCAAGTCCGTCGAAAACAGCGCCAGTGTTGCAGCATATCGGCTCCTTATTGAATGAACCGTCCCAAGACCGTGACACGACCGAAGAACACAGTGCTTTGTTTCGTTTGCTAAATGAGCAAATAGCTCTCGCACTCGCTGCCCCCATTCATCGCTCTACTGTGCTGAAACATTAGTGTTTTCTAGCATCCTGCACTCCATATCTCCGCACGCTATAACTTTGCCAGATCAGTGTCGACGTTGACTTTACCCCATCCTTCAACCCTGCGCCGCGTTTGTTCCATGTATGGAGGCGATCCACTGAAGGAGCAAAACGAAGCGAACTTCCTCTCCTACATTCAAGAAAGAGTGAAGTGCATGCAGCCGCACGAAAAGACGGTGACACTAATGGTTGATGAAATTCATATCAAGCCATACTTCGATTATAAAGGGGGCAGCATAGTTGGATCTGCCGCCAATTCTCAAGAGGCAGCCACAACCGCTCATGTTTTCATGCTTCAGTCGCTCTTGTCATCAAACAAAGATGTGCTTCATATTCTTCCTGTTGCTAAAATGACCGCCGAAATTCTACGTGAGTTCTGCAAAAAAATAATTTTAGAAGTGGAATCTATGGGCCTCAGGGTCATTGCTGTTGTTACCGACAATGATTCCCTCAACCGGAAAATGATGTCGTTTTTCTCAGAGAAACAGGAAGTAAGCATTGTATATCCTCATCCAGCCGACAACAATCGGCCTCTGTTTTATGTCGTAGACCCTGTGCACATACAGAAATGCATCAGGAACAACTGGATGAATAAAAAAAACGAGGGAATATGCTTTTACTTTCCTGAAGTGAGCCTGTCAGGAATATTGCCCAACGGGCCGCTCAGAATGTAAGCAGCATCATTTGAAGCCGTACGGCAGCTGTATGCACTGGAGCAGACATCGCTTCTCAAGCTTGGCTACAAGCTAAATTCCAAGGCAATCAATCCAACACCTATGGAGAGACAAAATGTAAAGTTGGTGTTAAGTGTCAATAATCCGTTTGTATCAAACGCACTTGAGACGCGTGGCGATGCCCTTGAAACCACATGTGCCAGCTCAACAGCTCTCTTCATAAACATCATATCGACGTGGTGGAAAATTGTCAACGTGAAGACCCCTTCGAAAGGTCGCCGACTTAACTACACCCTTCAAAATCCAGTGAATTTTACGGTGGATCAAGAGCTGGTTTTCCTTAGTGGCATGGTAGACTGGCTGGATGCTTGGAGCAGCGTCAACATGAGCCGTGGCTGCTTGACAAGGGAAACACATTCTGCGTTGAGACTTACTTGCTACTCCCTTGTTGAGCTGTCGCGGTACTGTTTAGAAGAACTGAAGTTCAAGTTAGTCTAGCTGGGAAAATTTCAAACACACTCTTGAATATCGCTTCGGTCGCTACCGTCAGCTTCCTGGTGCACAATATCATGTTTCCGTGAGGCAGCTTCTGGAGTCTGTAAAGAAAATTCGTCTGCAAAAGCTGCTGATGCTTCCGCAGCCAGACATCAGCAGCGAAAGTGACACAGAAGTATCGCAACATAACTTCTCTGTTCACATCTCAAATGATGAAATTTCCAACCCAAAGCATCGCATGAAGGTCGTTGCTTATATCGCTGGATATTGTGCTCATTCAGCTCTGAAGAAGCTGTCATGCGCATTTTGCAGCAGCGTGCTCGTCCTGGAGAGCAGGAACATTGATGTGGAAGGTAACACAATGATTGACAACTTGTCAAGAGGAAGCATGAAGTTTCGCAGCCATGTACTGTGCACATGGTGCTGGTGACAACGCTTGTTGTCGAAAAACTCACCAAGGGAAAAAATGCAAAGGCGTTCCTCACGTCGAACAACCAACGTGGCATTGTAAGCTCCATTACCACGTCACTGCTAGGAGATGTTAAGCTAGAGATTTGTGAAAATGGCCATACCTCTGATTCTATCGTGCGGCATGTAGTGCGTGTTGCAACAAATGTCGCTCTGAACAATTTCTGTAGACTTCGAAATGACACCATCCTAAGCACCGCACCAAAAAAGGCCGCTGACAGAAAAATCAAAACCTTGAACAAGAAATGAGGTAGGATGGTTTTAGCCTTTCGTCCTAATAAAACCACTTCTACAAATGCATTTCTGACTATTACAGTTTGATAACTAAAGTGTAAGGGCCGGCGTAAACAAATGCAGACCGCGCAGGATCAAAAAAAGAACAAAAAAAAAGAAACACCGTCTTTCACTAAGTGCCCCCAGCAGATACAACGAGAACGAGTGGCGACGATGGCCGGGGTGCAGGTGGGCAACTAGCGTGACGTCATGCTCCCCCTGGAGGGGCCTTGTGAATAGTCTAGGTGGTGTTGGCCAAATTTGGTATTACGTCACATCAATGGATGACGAAGATATGTGAGTGGTGCAAACACAATAATCATGAGATGCGCGTCGTGTGAGAACACGACTAAATGCCACAGTCAAGGCGCCAAAACATTTCGACGTGACGCGGTGCACTTGTTCACCGGCGTTCATTTCGTCGGGTCACGCCAGCGTTGCCATGCCACGCATCAGGCGTGTGCCACACTGCGTTGCTTTGACATATGCGCGTTGAAGCGCGTCCGCCGTCCCTCCGTCCTGAAAAAAGGGAGACCTAGTGTTGCCTGGCTAACGCATCGGCGCGAATTGCAGCACGTCGCATTTCGCGCCGGATGCCGTCGGGCCACACCGACGAACGCTGGTCGCGCTGGTCACGCCTGATTGATTGATTGATTGATTGATTGATTGATTGATTGATATGTGGGGTTTAAAGTCCCAAAACCACCATATGATTATGAGAGACGGCGTAGGGGAGGGCTTCGGAAATTTCGGCCACCTGGGGTTCTTTACCGTACACCCAAATTTCGCACACAGGCCTACAACGTTTCCGCCTCCATCGTAAATGCAGCCCGCGCAGCCGGGATTAGATCATGAGACCTGCGGGTCAACAGCCGTGTGTGTACCTTAGCCACTAGACCACCGCGGCGTGGCTTGCCCATTTTCTACGCCAGTGGTGGCAGTGAATAAAGAGCTAACCTGATAAGCGCGAAAATGCACGCGACAGCGACGAGCGATGCTATGAGCGATGAAACAGGACGGACGTTCGCGCGACGTGTCGCGTGCTAGTTTTCGCGCGATCACTTGGTTCTCCAGATTTGGAAACCGTCGCTCATCGCCCGGAAGTGCTGGGCTCAAGCAGCCAATAGCAAAAAACCGGAGAAGACAAAGACTACATAGGTGCACGTGACCCTGCCCGAGTCACGTATGCGCAACAATAAATAACGCAATGTTTACGCATGTGCATATAAAAAAAGTGCTGCGAGGCATTCATAAACATTTTCCGTTTCATTACACAACATTATATCTTATTTTTAAATTGCACACCGCCCACTACGTGGTTTTGTTGGTGCGAGTAGATGGCCTCATGCCAGCAACAGTGGAGTTCGCTCGAAGAAGCCGTCGCGTGAATGAGGTTTGCCTGCGCTAGCGACTGATCGCGCGAAGACGATCTTCGTCGCGTCGCTCGTCACTGTCGCGTCCATTTTCGCGCTTATGAGGTTTGGCCCTACCTCAAGCAAATGCGTGGCAGAGTAATGGAGGTATCAAATCAATGTTGCGTAGCTTGGTATGTTTTGGGAATGCTTTATTGTTATTTTATGTTTTTCAATCTTATTTATTGAATGAAGGAATATCAAAGACAAGTTGTGTCACGTTAAGGTGTGTCTTTATCGCTTTGTGCAGTCGTTTTATGAAACGTTGAGGAGTCGCTCTTGACTGAATTCCGAATGTGCGCTTTGCCGCTTATATACACACCACCCGCGTAGAAGGAAGACGAGACGAGGCACGAGCCGAGCCTAGCACGCGCAGCAGAGGTGTGGCCGGCACCAACGCCGAAGCGCGACAACGTGACTAAGAAATTCTCTACATTTAAAAATGTCCTGGCTGCTTGCCTACTTCATCGCTTATTTTTAGATTTCTTGATTTAAACCAAGATGAAACTATCAGGTAATGTCACCACCACTGCTGTTAGTGTATAGGGTGCCAAAACAAGGCAACTAAGTTTCTTTACTTTTCTCAAGTTAAATTTTTTGCTTGGATTTCACAGTAGAAAAAACTTTTATAATGGTATTGAGCCTCAGGGAAAACTAGCATGGAGCGTGAATTCGCATATCGTGTACGTTGATGAAGGTGATAGTGAGCTATGATTGCATGATAAGTCATATTTCTGGATGCAAAAAGCCCTTTCTGCCTTGGGTGCTGTGCAATATTTAATATTTTTCCGACATCAGGCCAACTAGCTGCTTTTATCATTTATTACCAGCCGGAAAATACTGCGACTCAAAAATGTAAGCTACTTGCACTTCGGCATCATTCAGGGAAATGAGTTCGAAAGTGACTACAATCAACGCTCCGAAACCCACACGTGTGATCTTGAGTGCACTTACAACTCACTGAATTTGATTTTTGCCACCTCGCTGCTACTTCTACTATCTGCGAAAAAAGTCACGCAGAACGCTCTAAAGGGCTTAGTTTATTTAACAACGCGAGTAACGTCGTAATTCTGCACAAAATTTTCGCTAGAGTCTGCAATATGTTCTGGATCTCAATAATTTTTACAGTGAAAGGTTCGCACTGTACCAATTTATACTTCACCGTAAGGTTTTTCAAGTGTGTATGTGTGCGTGTGTGTGTGTGTGTGTGTGTGTGTGTTTGCACTAAAGCCTTTGCGTTTCAAAAGACATGTCGGCACTTCTGGCCACCCTAGCTGCCGCTTTCTAAAGTTAATCAATTATCGCTAGTTTTTTTGCCTAATTTTGTCTTTTGTCTACTTGGAAACACTGATTACGGTGTATGTTAGGGTGTAGACTGATCAACCATAAAACAATTTTAGCAGCAGAACAAGGTAAAAACCACGGGTTAATGCTTAATTGCTCAATGCCACAATGCACCTATTTGTGGGCCTTGGCTATGACGCCTCGGTAGATTTGAAAACAGCTGGTCACATACATGCAGGGACGTCAGTATACTGCGACTATATATATTTACCCCACCGCGGTGGTCTAGAGGCTAAGGTACTCGGCTACTGACCCGCAGGTCAAGGGATCTAATTCCGGCGGCGGTGGCTGCATTTACGGTGGAGGCGGAAATGTTGTAGGCCCGTGTGCTCAGATTTGGGTGCACGTTAAAGAACCCCAGGTGGTCGAAACTTCCGGAGCCCTCCTCTACGGCGTCTCTCATCATCATATGAAGGGTTTGGGACGTTCCCCCACATATCAATAAAAAACTATATATATTTCACTTAGGCACATTGCTGCTTTTTTGGTATTTTCATTGTTACAATAGCAACAGACTACGGCCCGAAATAAAGGCCCCATGAATGACGCACGATACAGTTATTTCCATGCAGCTGGCGCACATTTCGAAGACGCGATGGTTTTGTCTGTTGCCGAGGCGAAGGAAAGAAACCGGTTCTCTTGTGAGCGCTCATTACGCAACAACCGAAATGAACTGAGGGGTAGCGAACGCAAAAACGAGGCATCCCGACACGAGCGAGAAAAGGAAATACTGCTACACGACGGCGTTTAGCCATGAACCTCGACTAGGTTGAATCGCCGACGAGGGGCGCGTGTTATCGCAGCGATAGCAGCGGCGCGCTTCCAGACGACAGGCAAGTCGGCCTGACGGAGGCCGTCGCCCGGCGCTCGCCGTTTTCGAAGTTGACGCTTTCTCGAGGCAAGCACGTTGACATGTCGTCGGACAAGGAGTTTGCCGGGCGCATTGCTGTGGTCACCGGGGGAGGCAGCGGAATCGGCGAAGCCATCTGTCATGTGCTGGCCGAGAAAGGCGCCCGCGTCGTTGTAGCGGACATCAATTTAGAAGCAGGGGAAAGGGTCTCAAGGTCACTACCCGGTTTGTACCACCATGCCATGCATATCACTTTCTTTTTATAATCTCTTGCAAGAAAAATGTTTTCTTTGCTTTCCTACGAAGAGCACTTCCTCTAAAGAAAAAAAACCTATAGGTTATCATCGCACTGTTATGGGGAGACGTACAAGAAGTGTGGGTGCTGTTCAGTTGCCTCTCTTTTTTTTCGGTACGCGTTTTGTAGTAGCTGTGTATAAAGTTGAGGAATAATTTGTAATGGGCAATATCAATCAGTACTACATTGCGTGTTCCCGCCATCAGAACTTGTATTTCAAGCATTTCTTGCTAGAAATTTTTGGACCGTCTAGAAAAAAACAAGGACACAGTAAGGCACGAAGAAAGCCTCAAATGTTCACTCCAGGAACTGCGCCTTCCGCAAGAGTATCCTTCACTATTTGATTGTTACGCAAGCCCGCCTAGAATTAGAATGATAGGTATCAGCTACAGCGCAGAAGGTGTTTGATCTAACGCATTTTGTAACTGACGCTCCAGAAAGTTTTTCTGAGGTACATCATGTAACCATCCACACTAAATCAGCTGGCACTAAGGCACAATAAGTTTTAAACAAAAACAAAATTTTTGATGTGAGGAAACTCATCAACAGTGGTTTCTATGCGAGTATTTCAGTGTGTGTTTTTACATCCAAAAGCCAATGTGATGGTTGTAGTAAACAATGTTGACAAAGATGACGCTTCAGTTTACTTGTGATTTCTCTGAAACTTTATTTTTATTAATTTTCAGCTTCGCCTTTCCTAAGTAATTTAAAGGCCAGATTTATTATAATAAATGTGACAAAAGAACTAGCACTATGAAGTATCTAGTTCGATAGCACTTATCGGGGCTTGCAAAATGATACCGCCAATGGAAACAGACGCTAATTACATTTATTCTATTGTGGGGTAGGCTCTGGGCGGGTTGTAGGGATGCGTTTCAGAGTTAGAGGTGCAACATAGCGAACATAATAAGCGTCACTCCAAATTTCCATGATTTTGTAACGTGTTTTTTTTTCTACAGAAACGAAGCATTCTTATTATGCGTAGATAAATGCAATTTTATTTCAGTAATATAAACTTCCTCTTGGCATAGAAAGCACGTATTTCTATCCTCTCATCTGCATGTGTTATAAAATGCTGAAGTGCGTATATTTGGCACGTCAATTTACCACTGGCGTGGAAGGGCTAAAAGGTCACACTGTTTTTGAAAGTTAGCAGTCACCAGAACCAGGACCGTTGTATCTGACTGTTGTATAACACCTCCTATTTGTACGTTTTGAAAACTCATTAGCATGCATAATTGAGAGAAGGAGAGAGAGGCAACTTTATTTATACCATCTTGAGAAAAAGGGACTGGGAGAAGTTGGGAGATCCTACTCACCGCAGGCCTCTACTGCCACATCAACCCACCTCAGGATAGCCTAGTGAGGTTGCGGGTTGTATAGCTGCGCATGACAGCTTTCCACACCCCCTGACTACTGAGTTGCTAATGAAGGCTCAGTGGGAAAAGTGATGTGGACACTGCCACATATTATGCTTAAAGTCCGCTTTGTTCCCAGTATGGAACTACCAGTCTGAATTTGGCAAGTTCCAAGGTAAATGTTGTGGCCTAAGGCAGGGGAGATAAAAGTTTGGGTTTGCTTTTTACACCATAGTAGTACATGCCTGCGGGAAGAGTGACTCAATAAAGGCGGTAGGTATTGGCGACCGAGGTGATAGTGCCCGGAAATGTCGTTGTATGTGAGTAATCTTTCTTTAGATGTAGATACAGTAGGAAAATGATTGGTTCCTGAAGCATCCCCTAGGCGATCTTGCCTTCGGATTGCGAAAGCTCGAGCGCTTGCGTGGGCTGCTCAATTACCAATCAGAACACGTTCTCACTTAGGCCTGATTGATAATGCATAATTGACAAAACGAAAATCCAGAAGAGGTCCAGTCCCTGAATGCATAGTCGTCGAGTGGTGAACTTGGAATGTGTTTGCTTTTACAGAGAAAGCTCCCATGAGATTGCAAGAGTCACGTGCACCATAGTTGCTGAACGCCGCCACCGGTTTCCATCACCACTGTTGCCCAAAGTTAGAAAAAAGAGGTTAACGAAAACACCAAAGACCCAATAGGATTGGATCCCTGGTATTCTGCGAAAATCACAGCATATTCATGGAGTGAATGATGATGAGTGAGGCGGGTCCGTCCGCCCATTCGTGCTTCCGTACGTCCGTTCGCTCTTGGTTCCGTTCATCCGTGCGACCATCCATGTGTCCATCCATGCGTCTATTCGTCTACCAGTCTGTCTGTTCCTCCGTCCATGCATCCGTTCGTGCGTTAATCTAGTGAACACTCCAAGTACCACCATCTCCCATCTCGCGACCCCTGTGGTATATACCCGCTATAGAGCGGGTATGTGCAACCGGTGGCTGCTTACTACTGCTACATACATTGAAAGATGTACAGACCCATGCCTGAAAGGGCTTCGGCCCTAAACATCTCAGTATTCTACCACAAATCCAGGCCGGTGCTTGCAAATTTGTCGTAAGCACATCTTACGCAGGCTTATTGTCGGGAATAGAATGAGTGACAAGGGATAGTAAAAAAATAGGTGTCACATAATGCGAATTGCGTAACAAGTGAGCCGTCGAATGCTACAACTCATTACAAATGCTTCACGCATAATTCTTCATTGTGGCTAGCCACAGCATAAAAAATTGCCCAAAATTCCTTGCAAGTGTGTAGCGTCTACTACGCTTCTCCAAAGAATGATGAAAGCATGGCATTGTAAATGCTTCCCTACTACACAAACATTATAAAGAAGTAGGTACCCGGTAGGTGTACTTGTAGCCGTTTCCCAAAGGTTCTCCAAGGGTGCTCTGAAAGTCGGCTCTTTCAGCTTTCACTGTGTCTCTGCTGCGCGTCAAGCGCACGCTTGAAGGTTTTTTTTATTACTTCTGCGGTATTAGAGACTACCATCATCACCAGCAAGAAGCGCGGCTCGTGGTTCTTCGTGACGCTCGCGCTGCACAGGAGCTCTGGTTTGCCGAAGCTCTGGCTGGCCTGGAATAAACGACGTGCCGCCTAAGTTCTGTTGAGTTAGTGTCGTGCGTTGTAACACCTTCCGCTGTTATAGACGCCATCAGAAGTTAGAGAGTTTAAGCAACACCAGTGCACTGGCAGTGGTAACTCAATTTGAAGTTGTCCTTTTTAAAGCAATAAAATTTATGGATACCTTCAAGCAGTCACTGTGAAATACAAAATATTAGTTTCAGTACATTGAGAGAAAAAGCAGACAAACTGCAACTGCTTTTTAACACGAAATAATTTTATGCCGGGGTACAGCACGACTCCGCTGACGTATTTCCGTCACTTACATGACGTTCTAAAATACATGCTTACGCATTGCAAAGAAGTAAAAAAGGAGATGAAAGAGTTCTATTGCTTGACGGTGAAGCAATGACCTATCTCTCCTCAGCGGGCGGCATGAGACCACTAGGCCACAGAGCACACATTGTAGAGCTTCCTAACGGCACGCTATTTTTATATGCATCATACGCAAACGACCGGGAGGTACTCAGAGTAGCACAAGTTGAGTACGTTTTCATCGTCAGTAGCGAGATAGAGTGAAGTGCTCGCGTTGGATGCACTCTAAAGATCGTCGCTCCCCATGGTGCGATGCGAACGCTGGTTTTGTATCTAGTGCACACGCGCTTGTCTCGTGATTCAGGAGAGCACCAAGGTCACTTCACTCGCTGCCGTGGCTGTGATCACGAAAGTAGTGCGCTGCTCAAATGCGACAGCTGTTTTGCTCTCCCTGTGTATACTTCTGTGTTTGTTTCGTGCGCCTTGTTGTGACAGTTGTTGGTACGCGATCGTCTTGTGTATATATGCTCATTTGATGCGTGCTTTTATGCTTTATTGGCACGCCCTAAGTTTCCTGCTGCTTCGTTTTGTTCGCGTGGCATTACAATTTCTTGCTGTAGCATTCCTCCACTTGCCCTTATAGCGGTACCATGCGCCATAAATGCCCAACTGCCTCTATTAAGACACGGCTCGCTTTTGTGTTATACTGTTTCCGAGACAGAGTGTTCAGCTTTGTTTTTTTAGTGTGTGGAGGCTATATGTTTTCCAACTTGCCAATATGGAGTGTTTTATATGTTTTATGATTTGGTCTAATATAATGCACAAGCGTCCTAAAGTATATCGGGCCCGTATATAAAGACGTATTCAGTTGCGTAATACATGCCGAGTTTATATGGGCAAGTATTTTTATCGAATACGCTTGCACAGCCACGCAACTTCTGCACAGTATATTTATCACCACCATGAAAACTTTGTCGCAGGAGATCAGGGTCACGTCCCTGTTGAAGTGGACGTTGGTGAGTCAGCGTCGGTCGAAAGATTGTTCAACGTTGTTCGGGAACACTGTGATGGCACCCCAGTCAGCATAATAGTCAACAACGCGGCCCTTGGCACGTCTTTCGCACCAATCCAGGATTCCAGCGAAGAAGACTTTGACCACGTAATCAAGACAAATCTCAAGGTGAGGCTCAAGAGTAGCACCAGTGCAGAGAACATCTTATATAAAACTCAGTTATGATGACATTACAATTCAGCATGTGCTCCTAGAGGTATCACCCCGGTGCGGTAGTCTAGTGGTTATGGTGTTAGTCTGATAACCCGAAGGCTGCAAGATTGAATCTAGGTCATGACAATTGCATTTCGATGGCGCTGAAAGCGCATGTACTTAGATTTAAATGCACGTTAAAACCCCCGGCTACTTGCAATTCTCCGAACCCTTCCCCACGACATCTTTCATAATCTTGTTGTGGTTTCAGAAGCTAAAACACTGGTATTAATTTTATGGAAAATGCATCAACAATTAGAGAAAATGTATCATCACAAACTAACAGCCACCTTTTGATGTGGAGCATCTCTTACTCGCGGGTATGTCCCACGTCCACACTCTCCTTCTCTCTCTCCAACAGCTTCGCTTTACTCTCTCCACCGCTCTCATTCGACCTGCTTGCGCTAGCGGCCTCATTGCGCAAGCGTGTCTCCTCCCCTCTCCCTCCTCTTCTACTCTCGTCCTCAGTGGCGCACCAACTCTTTCACATGTCTACCTCATTCGTGAGCCGATATATAAATATATTATGACGACTCGGTTGTAGCGAGGTTTATTGGGCGTGAACTCGGGAACGAACAAGCGCAACGGACCCGACAAAGAAGCGCTCGTGCCAAGCCGATGATGATTGTCAGCCAGAACATATGATGATGATTGACTGCTGTTCAGATGAGGATGAAGCGCATAATAGATGCCTACACTGATTCCCCCCCCCCCCGTGAAAGCGGCCAGCCTTGCCGCTGTGGGCGGGTAGTCAAGGTGACGAGAAACGTCGTGTGAAAAGCTTCATGCGGGAAACGTGTACAATTTTGGTGCTGCGGTAACGACGGTCAGTTGGCACGACAAGGGGCGTCACACGATAGTTGACAGGTGAAGTCTGCTCTAAAACAACATATGGGCCGATGAATCGAGGCTGGAACTTGTCGCAGAGACCAGGTGTGCGAATTGGTGTCAATAGCAGCACCTCGTCACCAGGTCGGAATGATACCACACAATGAGAGGTGTCGTAGATGGCCTTCCTTGCTTGTTGCGTAGCTTCCGTGTTCATATGAGCGCGCTGGCGGCACTGGGCAAGGCGAGAAATATATTCTTCGCAAGAAGATGGTGATGTAGGGCCATTGCTGGTGAAGAAGGAAACTTCGATAAAGAAAGTAGGTGAACGTCCGTAAACGAGATAAAACGGTGAGTAGCCTGTTGTGCGCTGAACAGCGGTGTTGTAGGCGAAAGTGAGGAACGGTAGAAGTTTATCCCAGTTTCTGTGATCCGGTTGAATGTACACGGCTATCATGTCGGCAAGGGTTCGATGAAATCTCTCGGTCGGACCATTTGTTTGAGGATGGTAGCTAGACGCCATCTTGTGTGTGGTACCAGAAACGCGAAGAACTTCACCTAAAAGCTGTGATAAGAACACCTTTCCACGGTCACTCAGAAGTACACGAGGTGCACCATGACGTAGTATTATGGCCTGAAGGACGAAGTCAGCAACTTCCGATGCTGAACCAGTAGCTACTGAAGTTGTCTCGGCGTAGCGTGTCATATGGTCTACGGCGGTGACTATCCATCTATTTCCAGCACCAGTAACAGGAAGGGGTCCATAAAGATCGACACCGACGACCTCGAAAGGTGTTGTAGGGCACGTCATTGGCTGTAACTGACCAGCTGGGGGAGATGTCGGAAGTTTGCGAAGTTGGCATGGAGAGCAGGAACCCACGTACTTTGCTAGGCTGGTAGAAATCCCAGGCCAATAAAAGCGGCTTCGAATGCGGTCGTAGGTTCTGTGAAAGCCTAGGTGGCCAGCAGTCAAATCGTCATGAAAGGCGTTAAGTACATGATGTTGAAAAGCGCGTGGCAGAACAGGTACCCAGCGTGTGCCGTCAGGATGATATATGTGACGATACAGCACACCGTCCTGAAACTTGAAGTGCTCGAGTTGTCGACGAAGGCATGCATTGGGTGGACGCGTAGCTCTTGAAAGGTGGTCTATAATGCGCCGACAATACAGGTCAGCCTGCTGGTGAGAACTGAAGGGTTGTTCATCGTCGATTGGTGGTTGGTACAGCGAGGCGAACAAGGCAACAGAAGTGGGAGTCACGTCCGCACTGGTGTCGTTGGAGGTGGCAGCTGGAGTGTCAAACGACGCTGTAGGTAGGGGGCAACGAGAAAGAGCGTCGGCGTCTTGATGTTTTTTGCCCGATTTATAAATAATCTCAAACTGATACTCCTGTAGGCGTAAAATCCAACGACCCAAGCGTCCGGACAAGTTCTTCATTGTAGAAAGCCAGCATAAGGCGTGGTGGTCCGTTACGATGGTGAATTGACGGCCGTACAGATAAGGACGGAACTTTTGTATGGACCAAACCACAGCGAGGCACTCCTGCTCAGTGATGGTATAGTTTTTTTCGGTAGAAGTTAGCACTCGGCTAGCATATGCGATGACCCTTTCTCGTCCTGAGTTAACGCGTTGGAGGAGAACAGCACCTATACCGCAGCCGCTGGCGTCGGTATGCAGGAGTGTTGGGGCGGTGTCATCAAAATGGCAGAGTACAGGTTCTGACGTCAAAGCTTTCTTCAATAGGTGAAACGCCGACTGACATTCCTCGGACCACACAAAGGGTGCATTACATGCAAGTAGTTTGTGAAGTGGCGCAGCTATTGAAGCGAAATTTTGTATGAAGCGACGAAAATATGATGCGAGGCCCAGAAAACTTCGCAAATCCTTAAGTCTTGTGGGGCATGGAAATCGAAGGACGGCAGCGATCTTTTCGGGGTCAGGGCGAATACCGTCCTTGCTGACGACATGACCGAGAACCTTGATGGATTTGGTGGCGAAACGGCACTTCTTAGTGTTGAGCTGCAGACCCGCACCGGCGAGGCATGTTAGGACGTCATCCAAGCGGCTCAGGTGCTGAGAAAACGTTGATGAAAAGATGATAATGTCATCAAGGTAGCAGAGACACGTCTTCCATTTCAGACCACGCAGGACGGTGTCGATCATGCGTTCAAACGTCGCGGGCGCATTGCAGAGCCCGAAAGGCATCACGATAAATTCGTACAGGCCATCGGGGGTTGCAATTGCCGTTTTTTCTTTGTCGTCATCGTGCATGGAAATTTGCCAATATCCCGAACGCAAATCAAGGCTTGAAAAGTATTCGGCGCCTTGCAGTGAATCAAGGGCGTCGTCGATGCGTGGCATGGGGTATACGTCCTTGCGTGTGATGTTGTCAAGTGCCCGGTAATGAACGCAAAAGCGCACGGAGCCATCTTTTTTCCGTACCAAAACAACAGGGGATGACCAAGGGCTAGTTGATGGACGATTTATTTCTCGTTGGAGCATGTCAGCGACATTTTCCTCGATGATTTTTCGCTCAGCGAGAGACACGCGGTACGGGCGGCGATGTACAATAGATGCTCCCTCCGTCTGAATGCGATGCGCTGCAGTGGTAGTTCGGCCCAACGTTAAAGAGCAGGTGTCGAAAGAATCGGCGTGTTTCGCTAATAATGTAAGCAACTGCTGCGCCTGCATTGCTGTTAAGTCATCACTGATAAGAGCTGTGAAGGGAGAGGATGAGGCAGGCTTACTCATAGAACGGTCGTTGGTAGAGGCAGGGTTAAGTGGCGTGACGCTGACAGGCTCAGCATCCACAACACAGGCTACTGCAGTGCCCTCTCGCAGGAGAACTTTCTCTGGCGTTTCATTCGTAGCAATGACGAGCGCGGAGCCATGGTGAAAGCGTACGACACCTGATGCAAGGGCTATGCCTTTTGCGACGCAAGTCGACGAAGGGGACACCAAGACGTCACCGTGGTCGATGTCCTTAGAGATCAGGGTCACAATTTGTTCTTGGTGTGGCGGTAGTTCGAGATCTTCGCTAGCGAACAGGCGTAAAGGCTTGTAGACGCCTGCGTCGAACATGGAGTCCGTATTAGTTAGGTGCAGAATCCGTTCACCACAACATATAGCGGCTGAAGAAGAAGATAGGAAGTCCCACCCTAGAATTAGCTGGTGAGAGCACCGGGTAAGCACAGTGAACTCGATGTAATGCAAAATGTCATCAATAAACACACGAGCAGTACAAAGAGCAAAAGGGCGGATAGCGTTCCCCTGGGCTTCGACTAGATTGGGTCCATTATAAGGTGTCATTACTTTCTTCAGGCGTTTGCACAAATCATACCTAATCACAGAAACTGTAGCACCGGTGTCCACCAAAGCGTCCACGAGAACTCCTTACACCGTAACAGAAACCATGTTGAACGGGCGTGCTAGAGGAATATGAGTCCTACTGTTACATGCAGTTTCTCCTCCGAAAACTGCATCATTTAGTTTTCCGACCGGTTATCAGTAGTAAACGAGGCTGGCCGAAGAGGAGAGGAGGAGCGACGGAAGGGCGAAGGTGATCGGCGTCGGCTTGAGCGGTAAGTGTTCCGCGTCTCAGTCGACGCGGGCGGAGATGGAGACCGCTCCTGTCCAGATGAATAACGCCGAGCGTAAGAATCCCCTCTGGAAAAGTCCCGTTCGCGCATGTCGTACCCGAGACGCTCGTCCTGCTGGCGCTTGCGGCAGAAGTGCGATATATGGCCACGATATCCACAGTAAAAGCATGTTGGGCGAGACGGGCGCCAAGGCGGGTAGTAGAGGTCGTTCGGCACACCGGGAGATAGCGCACTCAAGTGGACTGACGGAGGGTCGGGTGGGATTGGCCGGAAGTGGACCAGTGGTGCAGCAGCAACCGGCGTGAATGATGGCAGCGGTGAAGTAGAGTTTACGTTGCGAGGAGGCGCGGCCGCAACTTGCGCGTACGTTGGAGGGCTAGACAGAGGTGGCTGGACGTAGGCTGGACCGGTGAATGATGTTAGTTCCTCCCTTACGATGTCACGGAAGTTACTAGAACAAATGGAATGTAAATAAGAACAAGGAAAAGTGGGTGAAAAAATAACCAGCAGTGAGCAGGAATTGAACCTACGACCTTCGAATAACGCGTTCGATGCTCTAACCACTGAGCTATCACAGCGGCCTTCCCTCCACCCACTTTTTCGGGTTTATATGTGAATTTAGAAGTGGGAGTGTCAGTCAGCGCCCTCTGTAGCTAAGCGGCGAGTGTGAAACACCCTTTTATGCGCATGTGTGGCGTCACGTAGCACGTGAATTTATTACGAGTGGGCAGCTGACCAATAGTCCCTCGTATACAACCTAATGACACCAAGTCTGCCAGTACGAAACACTCGTTAATGAATAAGGGAAAGAAGTGTATACCTAAGGGCTCTTGTTTTCGTGTTTTGACACAATAATAATGAGATCTAACAGACAATAATGCCAAGGATTGTATAGGGGAAGTTATTAGAACAAATGAAATGAAAATAAGAGGAAAGAAAAGTGGGTGAAAAAATAACCAGCCATGAGCAGGAATCGAACCTACGACCTTAGAATAACGCGTTCGATGCCCTAACCACTGAGCTATCATATATATATATATATATATATATATATATATATATATATATATATATATATATATATATATATCGGTAATCCTATTGGTATTGGTGAATTGGTAATTCCTCAGAAAGCTTGTGCAACATGACTGACATGCGACGGGTGCATGAATAGACAAATTTGAAATTTCCTTGCGCATCAACACGTGCGACACAGTGTGGTTGGCAGGACATCTAAAAGAGCTGTGAAGTAATGAAACCACGGATGACCTATATACATTCTAATATACATTAACAGAGTTTACTAATCTAAGAAGTTGGGTTGTTATAGGGCGAGACAGGTGAGCTTTCCTACGTTTTCATAGATACCTGAACGAATGATGTTAAATTTGTGGATCAAGAAGGATTCTCTCTCTTCCCTGTCGTGATTTGTCTTGAACCCGGACTGAATAATAGTGGCCCTAGTTTTGTCGAAACCGTGGCCAGGCGTACTGACGTACGCCTGGCCACGGTTTACGTCAGTGGTACAGTGGTAAATTTGGGAGGCTTACGGCGTGTGCACGGTGATTATTAAAACTAATATTGAAACTTGTCTCTGTTTGACCTATGTATTGAACTTTGCATATTGAACACTCGTGAACATAGACGACGTTGGTACTATCACATGTGTAGTCCCCATTTATTTTTAATGAAAAGCTGGATGAGGGACTTGAGACTATTTTAGATGTCGTCAAGTGAGCGCACCCTTTGCAACGTGGTTTATTGCAGGGATGACAGCCTTCATGACGTGAACACGTGGTTTTAGATGATGTTAGTAAATCACGGAGGGTCCACCATGGTCGGTAGACCACGCGTAGTTGTTCCGTAAAGGTTCTTTTGAGCCGCTCGCTTTGTAATAAAATGTTGAAATGCTTCCTTTAAATATGGTTGACATTTAGAGCTAAGGCCGCATGTGTCAAAACTAGGTTAGTCTAGGAACTATCTTTGGGTCTTTTGTTAGTACTCAGGAGATCTGAACGGTCGAGCTCTTCTGCACGTTTGATGGCGTCTGTGATAATCCTGGACGGATGGCTCTGTTTTTCGAGCGCGCTCCGAAGTTGTTCGCAGTAGCGGGAAAATTCGCTGCTATCAGAGCATATTCTTTCGAAACAGACTCCTTGGCTGTAGGGAATACTAGTTTTATTGTGCTTCATGGGACTACTACTGAAGTGAATATATTGCTGCCTATCCGGGGGTTTGCTGTAAAGATTAGTTATCAGCTTCCCGTTACGTAGAGTGACCATGATATCAAGGAAGCTTATGACCACAGGTGAATACGAGTACAAAAAAGAAATCACTGGCTGAACATTGTTAGGATCTGCTATGAAAGAAAGAAATTGCGATTCACTATGGTGCCAAATTAGGAAAATGTCGTCGATGAACTGCGTATAGAAAACTGGCTTTTATCCGCAGTTTTCCAAAAAATTTGTTTTCAACGAGCCCCATAAATATTTTTCGTAGTTTGGTGCGATTCTTCTGTCCATAGATCATTGAGAATCTTGTGTCCATAGATCATTGAGCATAATGTGTCCCATCAAATTCGAAATTGTTAAGTTTGAGAATGAGCTTAAGCAACGTTGCTAACGTAGATGCGAAAACAGGTTTGTCGGCGTCGCAAATTGGAACCGCACAAATTAGAATTCTTCACTTCAGCGCCATTCGATCCACAACTGTATACTCCCCGTTCTTCATTCTTTATGGTCGGGAACCTTCCTCGTTTTTTGACACCATCCTTCCGTACTGCCCAGACCCTGCAGACGACTTTCGCCGAAGCCGCCACTTATGCCGAAGAATATCGGCAGCTCGCAGGTTTACTTACCACGCACAATCAGGCTCGCCAGAAGCACACTGATGACCGACGTTCATCCCATTCGTCATACGTCCCTAGAACAATTGTATGGCTCCACGTGCCGTCGTCTGCCTCCGGCCTTTTCCTAAAGTTCATACCCAAATATGATGCTCCATACCAGGTCCTGCACCTGACATCTCCAGTCAACTACATTGTTGAGCCTATTCAGCCACCTACAGATCAACGGTGCTGCGGGCGCGAAATAGTGCACGTCGACCGTTTGAAACCTGACTACGACCCGCCAGTCCTGCCTGCACCACAGGTAGCCTTGATGGCTCCTTTTTGACTGGGGAGTCAATGTAGTGATGAATATAGGCACTGCTGGAGCAATGACGAAGACGGCGTTCGTTGTGGCCGAGACTCATGCTGCTTCTACAGTGTCTATATTTCGAGACACTGTACTGCATCAGCCGAAACGACAGGCTGCTGTCTCGTTGCTGTCCGGTGCATTAGAAGTTTGCCTTACCTGGGATCTGAAGGTATTCTTACATTGTATTATCAGTGTTTATTGTACCACGAGTCAATTACTGAAAACGTTATAAACTGAAAATGTTCTAGAGACATCCGGCGAATGTTAAGCTATTCATCTCGTCCATTTATTTGTAAAGCACGCTGTGATACTCGCACAGGTGAAAAAGAAAAAGAAGCTACATAAGCGCGTGTCATGACTTTGACTGCAAGTCGCGAGACCCCTTATACCCCTTTCGTTTTCCGCTCCAGTTGTGTGTCCATAGTTTGAGGATATTTTTGGCCAGTTCTTTGTCACGTGGTGAAACGCCGTGCCAAGAAGAAATGTTGAGACCAACGACGCTTTTTATATACTGCAGTTGCAGTTCAGTAAGAGGGATGTGCTTTTCAGGGACGTGCAACTCGCCTTTTTCCCGCCCCTGTGATTGATTGATTGATTGATATGTGGGGTTTAGCGTCCCAAAACCACCATATGATTATGAGAGACGCCGTAGTGGAGGGCTCCGGTGATATCGACCACGTGGGGTTATTTAACGTGCAGCCAAATCTGAGCACGCGGGCCTACAGCATTTCCGCCTCCATCGGAAATGCAGCCGCCGCCGCCGGGATTTGATCCCGTGACCTGCGGGTCAGCAGCCGAGTACCTTATCCACTAGACCACCACGGCGGGGCTTCCGCCTCTGTGAGTGAAGTCTGGGCCTCTGTATGAAGAGATGGCACATTAAAAAGTAACAACTGTACGCTCCGTTTGCAAGCTCCACGCGGAGCACCCGACCACTGATATTGGCTGAATAGTTTATAGCACTGTATTCTGTATGTATAGAACGTGTTTTTTTTTCATCAAGCCGAGGTGGTAGATTAATAAATGTTTAAATATAATACACATTGCTTCAAGTGAACGCACAATAAGTACATACATTATGTGTACCATTGCATTACCTGAAGTGGAATTCGGTGCTCTTAGGCAAATTGAAAATCAGGATATTGTAACGCGTCAAGCAAAACACCGAGTTAGAACATTAACAAGTTTACAGCTAGTCTTAGCGAAGACTAAGCTTAGCACATATGTCTGAAATTCGCAATTTCAAGTTCTTCAGTTTTATAAATGACCCCCCCCCTTTTATTACGTGAAACACTTATATGTTTACGAAATTTATGTCGAGGAAAAAGTAACTCTCTGCATATAGACAAAGTGTATAAAAATGTATATCGCTTTAAACATATTCGTCTGCGCCGTGAACGAAACTATGACATCAGTTTTTTGTGTGTAGTTAAATAGGTCTAATCTTGATACATCTTTATTAATAAAAATCAATTACGATTATAATAAGTAACAATAATAATCAGTAACATTAAGCAATGTAACCTTATTATCGGTACATGCTCTGCTTTGAAGAGACATTCGCGTGATGTACGTGCAGAAGACTTAGATTTAAAGCTTTTGAATGGCTTCAAATATGCTTAGTTGCAATAAACAAACTGTCGCATAGCAGTTTGACTAGTGTGAATACGAAACTCTGGAAAAATTGAAACAATCAAGAAGACGTCTCTTATAGAAGTTAAAACGCATAATTGAAAGAATAAAATACGAAATTTTGAGCAAAATGTCTTGCATGTACAGATTTTTTGTTTTTTTTTTGTTTCTATTCACACTGTATTTGTTAGGACTGAATCATTGTTGCATTACACCACATTGTGATACCTTAAAACGTATTAGGTATTTTCTATCTGCTTTATTTACAGTTTTGTTTATCCTGCTAAGATGTGTGCAATGTTAGGAACTTCTAATTTAAAAAAAATAAGAAAAATAAAGCATGTGCACATCAGTTACATCTACTAAAAGGGCTTTCAGAAAATTTCCTCGTCAAAAGAAAGTGTGTGGCGCCTGACTTGGAGAACTTTTAGAAGGGCTCAGCTGAACGACTTCCCCGTTATGACAGCACAACAGCTTTGAAAAATCGTGGTAGTACGTAAGACGTGGCAAACTCTACTCTATAAAGCCTGACTTCCTTTAAAAGAGGGCTCGCTCTCATTTCGGATTGACATTTTTTCGTTGTTTTCTTCTGCAGGGCACATTCCTTGTGAGCCGTGCAGGCATCCGCCGAATGCTTGACGCTCGGGTCAAAGATGCAGCTATTGTCAACGTGTCTAGCATCACCGCGAAGAGCGGCATGAAGGGCCTTGCCAGCTACGTGGCCTCAAAGAACGGCGTTTTGGGATTGACAAAGTCCATGGCTTTAGACGTCGCTGGTTCTGGCATCCGCTGCAACGCCGTTCTTCCAGGATTCACGGTGACCCCCATGTCTGACCATCTTACCGAAGAAGAGAAGAAGCAACTCACCGCAAACATACCACTCAGCCGCCCTGCTCAACCGCGGGAGGTGGCGCATGTAGTGGCATTCCTGTGTGGACCACAGAGTTCATACATGGTCGGAATCATGGTTGAAGTCTCGGGAGGGGCAGTGGTGTAATAATAAAGAGTGCACGTACAAACTGTCAACTAGTGGTTTGTGTAGGAATCATAAATCTGACATCATATAATCTATACACACATTCACATACTCAATTATTCTTTCTTCCGCATATAAAAATATATTCCTCAACATTCATTCCCTACCGGCTATCAAAGAGTGACTCTGTGCTACAAATGTGCAAAACTGCGTGCGACCAACATCCTTCGCGGCGCAGAATTCTAAGCTGCTAGCATTCTCCTTACCCTTCAAGATAAGCGAATATCCTCTTCCTGTGAAAATTTTTGGTTCAGAGGATTGCAAAAAAATATCAAGCAGCGAGTGATTGAGCCAACGTAGTCCCTTTAAAAAAACGAGGTAGTTGTGATGGCCGAAAATCAGTCGCTTTGTGATTAACATGGTCGCTTAATCGGTTCTACTTGCAGATGTTAAAGTACCTTCACCTAATATGCCTCATAGTCACCTGGAATCGGATCCTTTGCTATGCCATCACCACCATAATTGCTTTAAAACGCATTGTTGAGCCCCTAAGTATGGCTTGTGTTACTTTATCTTGGCCTTTTCACTGGTAGCAACGAGATCAATCAAAAAGACACTATTTGGCATACGCTGGTAAAAGGGCACGATTAAAAAAAATTATGGAAGGTTGCTTCTTGGACGTGATGGAGTGATACTTTCTATAATCAGTCCTATGAGCGGACCTTCCTAGGAGAAACTTACTATGAATGGAACTTTTTACGATGAAATATCAGTGTGACAGCAGTTTTGAACCCAATCGTTCTGCGTGGCAATCAATAAATCTACCACAGAGCCAAGCTGGGCCACGAAACTACTTTTCAAATAGACCCTAATGTTCGTGAAACGACGATTGTAGTTGCAGTGCTGGCTATCCAATCTTATAAACATTCTATAAGTTCTCGATGGTACAAACGCCACGTCTGGTAACGTTAATTGTAGTTAGGTGCCGTGTGCTGAAGTCTAATTAAGTTGCAGTATCCAGGGTTACCATCCTCGCGAGCATCTGCGCTTCATATCAGCTTATTTCTGTGTTCATACTACTCATGTTCCTGACGGCATTACTGTGCAAGTGCAATACAAATAGCTGAAGCGCTTCTACTTATACATGGGCATGCAACATTTCTACATGTATTTAGCGTAACTTTATGACCTGTCGCTCAATACAAAAATAGCAACATGGTCACGTTCCCTCTGCATGCTTCGTGTAACGTCGATTCCCTAAGTAGGTGGGACCTACCGAATTTCGTTTTAGTGTGAAAGTTTCAGTTCAGGAGTCTACCACAGCTCCGCTGACATATTTTCGTCTTGAAAATAAAGTTTAAAGATATATACCAGCAGTTTCCACAGAAAAAAAATCGGCAGATCCCACATACCAGGTACTTGTTCTTGTTCACCTATTGATCGTGATGCATACCCACTATGGGGCATTGGCCAAATATCAAGTGGTTTTATCGACGCTATGCGAAGCATGCAGATGAAAGGGGACTGTGTTGCAAATTTTTCTATTGAGCGACACGTCATGTAATGATGTTAAATATATGTACAAATGTTGTGCCCACAAACACTTGTTGAAGAACTGCAGATGTTCATATAACCATCAGTTCGCACTTGTGCAACGGTGCCAACTAAAGCATACGTGTTAGCAACACCAGAAGTTGATATGAAGCGCTGATGCTCGCGGGGATGCTTGCCCTGGACACTGCTACACAAACCAACTTCAGCGCATGGCAACTAGCCTTAATTGAAGTTAACCCGACGAGATGGCTGGCTCTATCAGAGGAATACATATGTTGCGTTTATAAAATTGGGTAGGCTGTACTGCAAATACTACTGACCTTTCCCGAAAATGAACGTTTATTTGAAAAGTAGTTCTGACACCTGGCGTAACTCTGGTAAAATGGTTCATTGCAACGCAGGATTCTTGGGTTTGATTCCTGCTGGAACCGTGACATTTATTTTTTGCATTGGTCAGGTCGACACTACCAATGTCGGGTATTTCTTAACGATCGCGCGATAAAATTGGCCATGTGTGTTCTCGTCGTTCCTCGGTAGATACGACGTGTCAGTCACCTGCGGCACATACGCACCCGATGGTATGTGTCACTGCCTGGCGCGAAGTGTTTGACGACGTAAGTCACGAGATTGGGAAATTATTCATGTCCTGACCAGCGCGTAATATTCGTCAAACCATCGTATACCCTCTTATGCTTATTTTGGTTCACGTCAAGTTGAAGGGGTGACTACGAGAACAACCAAAGATGAGTGGCTAGATAGATAGATAGATAGATAGATAGATAGATAGATAGATAGATAGATAGATAGATAGATAGATAGATAGATAGACAGACAGATAGATAGATAGATAGATAGATAGATAGATAGATAGATAGATAGATAAATCGATAGATAGATAGATAGATAGATAGATAGATAGATAGATAGATAGATAGATAGATAGATAGATAGATAGATAGATAGATAGATAGATAGATAGATAGATAGATAGATAGATAGATAGATAGATAGATAGATAGATAGATAGATAGATAGATAGATAGATAGATAGAGTCACCAAAGTTCTCTGAGCAATGCTTCGTATTTAAAAAACGGGAATAGGTACCGTCGCAGTGCGTTGAATCAGCGAAGTGTCGCTCCTCAGCGCGCCACGCAAACCACTTGGCCAGGAAGTGCAGGTTGCAAGGATTGCTAAAGGTAAGCTATTTATGTACGCGATATACCATTCGGCAGTATGCAGAGCTCCACCCCTTCAGCGCGTTTTTGACAGCTTTGGTGAGATGGCACGGAGTGCGCGCATGGCGTGTTCAAAAGGTCGTCGTTTCTCGCGTTTCGATGAGCGCTCACCTCCACAAGGCATATACTTTCTCTCGCGCGCGCACTTATCAAACTCATGATTCGGCAGAGCACGAAGCTGATTTCGCTCGCTGTCGCAGCCACATTTACAAAAGGGGCAGACTGCTCACACACGAAGAAGCGAGAATAGTGACAGTTGTTTGCGCTTATCCTGCGTATACTTGCGCGTTTCTTTTGTACGTCTTCTAAAGGCGAAGCATTTCTTAGCAAACGTCGGGGACTTTGAGCGTGTCTATCTATCTATCTATCTATCTATCTATCTATCTATCTATCTATCTATCTATCTATCTATCTATCTATCTATCTATCTATCTATCTATCTATCTATCTATCTATCTGTCTATCTATCTATCTATCTATCTATCTATCAATTTTGCTGCTTAGGACTTTTAGATCTCCTGGCCGTTTCAATAATGGTATCGATACGGAAATTGGTATGACATAACATGACTGTATGTTGAGCATACTTGACTTTTCATAATACGAAAATTATCATATGTATGCCATGAATGTCATAATTTAGATTGCCTGTTCTTGCTGTTCTCGTGGTGGTTTTGTTAACGTGACATTTTGAAAAGCTGGTATGGTATGACATGAATGCATGGTGAAAAAACTTGACAGACCATAAGGTAGAAATCGTGATAGGCATGTCATAATTTCCATGTTATAACTAGTCATGACTACACACCACGGTAATGGGGCGCTCGTGGTCGTTTCGGTAGCTTCACATACACCAAATTTAGTATTACGGGACGTGAAGGAGTGATGAAGGTATATGACTGGTGCAAACATGATAATCATCACAAGAGTGTCATGTAAAAACGTGACGGGATACTTCACTCATCATGTGCTTGCGGCCCTTTCCCTAGCTTCATATATACCCGATTCGGTAATACGAGACGTGGATGGAAGACGAAGGTAAATGCCACGCCCAAACATGATAAGCATAACATTCGTGTCATATAAAATATGACTACATGCTACGCTCATAGCGTGCTCGCGGCCTGTCACTAGCTCCACATATACCAAATTTGGTATCAGGGGACCATAATAGACGACAAAGGTAAATGACACATCCAAACATGCTAATCATGAAATGCGTCTGATGTAAACACGACTACCTGCTACGTTCATAGCGTGCTCGCGGCCCTTTCGCTAGCTTCACGTATTGCAATTTTGTATTACCTGACGTGAATGAACGACGAAGGTAATTGACACATCTAAACATAATAATCATGGCATGTAAATCATGTGCGGCGTAATTTACACCCACCTCGTAACGTTGGGCTTATTGTGACATATGAACCTTCCTAATTTGTGCATCGCATATTTTCCATTTCAAAAACGCGTGGGATCTGCCAATTTGTGTGTGTGTGTGTGTGTGTGTGTGTGTGTTGGTTTTGTGTGAACAGCGCCTTTTAGTGTCCATCTGCCAAAGTTGTTAGTCTGTGCTCATCCATTCTATGCTCATTTTGTACGTGCTTTATGCCTGAGGTGCTTCCTTCAAGGTTTGTGCTGCTTGCCGTTCTTCGCGTGACTTTGCAATTTGTTGCCACAGAAGTAATTTATTCTCTGTTGTTCAAAGCAATGTAAAAAAAGCGCTGAACTACCTCTGTGGAGACCCGTTTCACTTTTAGGGGCGAAGCTTCGTAAGCCAAGGGTCGTGCGTCCCAGATGTATGGAGTAGTAGTAGTAGTAGTAGAAGTAGTAGTAGTAGTAGTAGTAGTAGTAGTAGTAGTAGTAGTAGTAGATTGTGTAGTAGTAGCAGTAGTAGTAGCAGTAGTAGTAGTAGTAGCAGTACTAGTTGTAGTGGGAAATAGTTACCTCTCGTTTAGTCTTTGGAATGTCCGCTGGATGGTGGTGCTTGTGTATGACAAATATATCATGAAAAGATGCGAAATGGCGGTACTTGAAGTGTTTAATGAATGAATGGATAGACGTAAAGACGCACAGACGCACGGACGGATGGACAAATCCTAGAATGAACGGATGCAGGGACGGACTGACAGACGCTTCACCGCACTCATCATAATTCACTCCGGGGATATGCTCTGATTATTTATAATGCTCTTTCTCAATCATGGTCTCATGGGCAATTAGCTGTTTCGAATTCGAGAGTCTCATCTTCGATCAAGATCACTTTTCATTGTTCGCCTCCTCACATCTTAATGATTTCCCTACATGAACCTATTCTGG
This sequence comes from Rhipicephalus microplus, assembly GCF_043290135.1. Classification (NCBI taxonomy): domain Eukaryota; kingdom Metazoa; phylum Arthropoda; class Arachnida; order Ixodida; family Ixodidae; genus Rhipicephalus; species Rhipicephalus microplus. The sequence continues at coordinate 141,886,664 of NC_134700.1, read as the reverse complement.
CATGTAGTGCTTGATGGGTTGCACTAATAAAGATGCGAATGAAGGTCCTATGTCAGCATGCAGGAAGGAAACATTTAGGAGCTTGCATCACACAATGCAAGAGAAACGAAGGAGGAAGCAGCAAAAGGGAGAAGGCAGGGAGGTTAACCAAAAACACATCCGGTTGGCTACCCTACCTTGGGTGATCAGGGATGGGGACAAGAAAGACGAGAAAGAGGGAAGACAGGGAAAAGAAAAAATGGGTTCCTGAGAGACTGACAGTAATTTCACTGTAGCGTGTAGAACTCTACCGTATGTCAGAGGCGTTCACACAAGCCTCTCTTTTTCAGGAAACATAGCAGGGCTTTCACTGCCTTGTGGGCTGTCGAGGCATGTGGACGTTGCTGTAATAGCACCTGCACAGAAAGAGGCCGATCATCCAGTCGCTGCATTGCGTTGGAAACGAAGAGAGAAAGTATATGGAAAGAAAAAGAAAAATGAAACAAAAAATAAAAAAATAACAAAAAGGGAAAAAGAAATAGGTAAATAAGTAAAGGATAAATCACAGCTTATTGAACGGAGTGAATTATGATGAGTGGGGCGAAGCGTCCAATTGTCTATCCGTCCGTGTGTTCGGATGGATGGACGGAGGCACAAACGAAATGACGGAATCATAGACTGACGCAAAAAAGCAAGGACGGGAGCACAGATGAACGGACAGGCAAACGGACAGATAGAAGGACGGACGTATGGACGTACGAACGGACTCATGGATGGACGGACTGAAAGAAGCTATTTTTAGCGAAGTGCCACAGTTTAACTATGCGGCCAGTTTTTGGAGTCTTGCCAACTACAGGCTCCGGTTGGGGTATATTGTGCCGATTGGCACTGCGGTTATGCACTGAAATTTGCTCATTGACATACGGCAGAGCATTACAGGTTCATAACACCTGTGTAATCTTGGTTTCACCATGTAAGTGACTTATGAAGTGCTGAATATATTGAAATTTAGCAGTGCCTCGCGGAACCTCGAGGAAGGGCTGCGTAAGCGACTTTGAGAGTCCATGTTGGAGACCTTCTTTTCTAGGATTGAGTGATATAACTTTTGGGAGTACAAATCTGTTATCAACAGTTGAGCACGCTTCTGCCTTCAAGTGGATGTGCATGAAGAGTTTAAGCAAGTTGCCTAGTTATTTAGGGTAATCATAGGAACAATAAAAAAGACCGTCTGAGAAAGTTGGTGCTGGTAACAAAGAAGTTAACGAGTAGATTTTGAAAAGAATATAAAGCAGGAGAAAAATGAGAGAAAATATTTGCTCATGCGATTGTAGTATGCTTTGATTCGAGGTGAAGCGAGAAATTTCTTTTCTGTAACCTTCGGGGAAAGATTTTTTTCGTGAGATGTCAACACATGTTCTGGGACTGTAGAACAACTCCTCCCGACTCTACCTCAAGCAAGTGGAAGAGGTCCCTCAGGAGCTCACTTCTCGCCGACCAGCAATGGGCCGTCCAGCAGGCCCACGAAGCGGCCGCCAGGTACTCCCTGTCGGTCCCTACGTGGGAGACGCCCGCTACGCGCTAAGCGCGTCCTGCAGGACCGAAATAAAGTTTTTTTTCATTCCATTCATTCCATGTCAAAACGAATGGTAACACCGGACGTCCGTTTTCCTTCTTTCTTTTCCGGTTGTTGCTCTTGAAACTTACAGCTTTATTCAAGCAATAGAACGAAATATTCGCGATGCGCATTTCAAGCACTAGAACGCGTAACTACAAGAAAAAAAAAAGAAAAAAACGTTTTCACCTTTAAAACCTGAACTGAAACCTGCAGTGGAAGCTGTGTTTGTCCACTACATCCACGTCCTTCTGCTGTCGTAGTTTTAAGGGATCCAATTGTTTTAGAGCGTGTGCTTGTTGAGTTCTTTAGTTTTTCAGTTTCCTACAACCCGAGATTCACAGATATACGTGCCATTACTTCATAAAATTTCAGTTTCTTCGTGCCTGTTTAAGGCAGCAACAAGCCAGACTCTGCAAGAGGATAAAATGATGCGCTCAAGGCGATCAGCCTTAGAGCACCTGCTTCGAGTGAGGCACTCTTACACTAAACAGTATTGGCGGAGTGATATGTTACACTAATACTTTCCCTATGCCACTGACAAAGAGAGAGAGAAAATAAGGATGAGCTAGAGGGAGGGAGGTTGACCATAGCTTGGGCTGGTAGGCTACTTCGCACAAGGGAGGGAGTAAGGGGTATAATCGTTAGAGAGAGAATGAAGGAGAGAAATGCTACTCATGCCATCGACAAAACGGAAGTTATGTGCTTAACATCACAGGCTGTGAGTCACAACTGTGCCCTGATCAATTGTGCACATTCGTTGTATTAACTTGTGTGCGCGGTTCCATGCACCCAAAATCTTGCCGATGGTGAAGCCATGATGGTGCCGCTTGCGTTTTCAAGCAGCGGACTTCTGAAGGCTTGCGAGAACTGGAGTTATGGTGTCAAGCAGTTGCGACACGCTTTGAGCTGTCGGTGTCTGCATCTTGCTCAGCAGCACGTGCATAGCACTGACCAGGGTGCTGACCGTGCCGATAAGTTCTGCTTTGTCCGTCAAGTTATGATGTATCGATGAAGTGTCCCTCACAGTCGAAGTCTGATGCCTCTCATCAGGCGCATGTATCTCTGGGAGTTGTGGCCAAGCATCACCTGCATTGCTGGTAGAGGCATCGTTTTCTTTTAAAACGGCTGCGTTCTGATTAGGTAACAAGGATGAAGTGTCAGCTCCACGGCTAGCAGAAGCGCCTTTGTTCTTAGAACCGACAGCGCTTGGCCAGAGTGGGAGAGCTGGAGGTGTTTTTGGGCGTGCTTCGCGAGGCGAGGAGATTTGGGTGGCTTTGGTGCAGTGCCGGCGACTGGATCGTTGTCGCGTAATGGATGCAGTTGCTTCTCGGTGTGAGATGCCATCAGTAACCCTTTTTTCAGTATTGTTATCTCCTTTCGAAAAAAGGGCAGTCTTTCGAAGAGGCTTCATGTGGACCATTGCAATTTGAGCGCTTCAGAGTCGTGGCCTGGTACGTGTCCTTGTTGTGGCGCCCAGTGCATCGGGAACAGACAGTAGAGTTTCTGAACACACCACTAACGTGACTTAACTTCATGCACTTCCTGCATTGAAGTGGTTTCGGTATAAAAGGGCGAATCGCGTGTCGGAAGTGATCCAATTTTACGTGTGATGGAAGTGATTCATTCCTAAATGGAATTTTTACGCATCGTGATGTCACGATACGACATATACTTGTAATAATGGCATCTTCCGAAGCCGGCCTTATCAAGACTGGTAGGTTCGAGTTGGCAATGGCTTCGGCAACATCATATATCACCCCAGTGTTCGCATCTTTGCTCAGTGGTATATGAGAGAGGACTTTCATCCCAACATAAATTTTGTTACTTCGCGCTATCTCTCAAGCGCAGTCATATGATTAACATCAATCGCTAGGATATTCTTGCAGCTATTCACTCTTAATTTTTTTACTTCATTCGGCACCAGTGCCTCTAGCTGTACAGACACGGCTTGACGGTTAAGGCGTCTCATGTTGTCACTAACGAGGACTGGCATGAAAAGGTTGGTTAATACCTCAGTATTCCGCGAAGGTCACATGGTGCGCTCACTCGAATTATGTGGCCTGCTTAAAATTGTCTCTTTCCCTTGTGGTTTCTCACAAGCTCGAAGGTGTCGTCCCCTGATTCATCACTGTAGACGTAGTAGGGTTCGATGCCATCATTGCCAGTGCCCCTCTCGGAGCTGTAGCGCTTCCCGGAAGCAACAACCATGGTCATTCCGGTGTACGGTAGTCTTCTGTAGGGCTCTACCATCATCGCACTCCACTAGGAGACCACGCTTGACAGGCGAAATCAGAACTATTTACAAAAAAAAACATGAAACTCAGACACTCGGCATTCTTCCACACCAGCACTTCGTCGACATGGGCGATTGAAGTTTTACTTGAAAGCTACATGAATATATAGACATGATTATATGCTAAGGGCTTAACTATTCTTAAAGTTGTTTTAGCACATAAAGCAAAATGCTCTCAACAAAGGCTTAGCCAGTTCAGAGACCATGCAAGCTGTTTTCCAACAGTGAGCATTGCTGACATTTAGAATGATGGGTTTATATTTGACTTTACATTTTGAGATGAGTGGTCAGTCAACATTTCTTTTTACAATTAGCGAAATATGATATATGGTAATGATAAAAAGGCAAGGGCTGCCGCCAAACTATAGCGCCTGAATGTTGAGGCGTGTTCACTGAAAAATCACACAAGCTGTGCGCAACGTTTTTTCTACTGAAATTTCAACCACCCCCTCGGTAGCTATAATGATTACAGAGAAAGGGTACTTTGCAGTGGTGTAATATCATTTCCGCGTTTTCACACGCCGTGAACAGGATTTACGCTCACTCAGTAGAAGCAAGAGTAATTTCCGTTGAGGCTCGACAATAACAATGTGGTGGGGCTTCGTATTTCTTGATAAAGTACAAACGTTTAATCATTTTCTACCTTAACTAGCATGTTGAATACGTCCTTCAATAATTAAAAGTGGTAAGGTGCATTACAGAAAATTTTGAATTCTTCATGCACCGAGTGATGTAAACATTATTTTTTTTTCAAAATTGAGTCTTTTCGGTCTAAAATAAGATTTTCTGTAGCTCCACTATTTTTTTTTGTTTTGCAAATATCACAGTGTCTGCAGTGAGTGGCGCGTGTGTTCACGAATCGTAACAAAATGTTCACACATATTACTCAAAAATGTGTTAATCTGATACATTCCCCGGGTATCAATTGTAAGCTGCATTTCATGCTCATTTGAAAAATAAATGTAGTGAAAACGGTACAGACAGAACAAAATTAGTGACATTTCAGCTTTCTCACTCGCCAGGCAAGCTTAATCATTTCAGAACCCTTATACCACCTCGACTAGACCAATTATATGCTTCACTGAGATTCTTACATAAGATATCATCAACATTTCGCTTCCAGTGTGATAAGCAATCATAATATTTAAAATGTAGGGTTTCTAATACTTTTGAAGCGATAAGGAAAACCACCTCAGGTTTTAGGAAAACTGCCTAAAGAAGGTACGAAAATATTTTTTAAAATTGCGTGGCGTTGCAAGATGAATTCACGGTTTTAAACAATCAAAGCGGATAAAGGTACGGACACTGCAAATACTCATGGCAATGTTCCTTCCATCGCAATCATAAGCAGAGCAATCGTTTTTCACTCGGAACGCGACGCTGACGTTGCAACAGTGGGGCACGTGCCCCGCATTTCAAGCGGCTTCATTGAAGTAGCTTCGCTGGGTCCCCTTAACAGCTTTCCTATTACGCTTGTAGTGCTGAATTCCTAATAACGAAAGCTCATGTTCATGCGTAATATATTTCTACATTTTATTGACTTTTTCAATTTATATTAAGTGTAAGAAAGAACAGAGACTGGTAGAAAACTGTAGACAGAGATATGAAATGGGGAGAGAAGGAGCATGTTCGCGAAGATCGAAGGGCCAACTGCTGTCTGCCAGCCGTAATAGCGAGAGAAACATTAACCTATTTATACACGCTGACAACCTGAGAATAAATATAAGCTCCGCCCACGAGGCCACTTTGCCGTTATTTTCCATGACTCCGCGCTTCAAAAGAAGTAGTTCTGAAACAAGGGCGATAATTTTCCTGCATTCAACCCTTCTCTTGCAATCTTTCATTGATATTGAGATAAAGAAACCAAAGCTCGATAAGAAAACTTGTGAGGGCACGGTGTTCAGCGTCAGCTTAGCAATATATCTTAATCGTACCCGCTACCGCGCTGATCTTGGAGTCTACAAAGACTTTATGTACCTCTTTCAAACGCGACGTTTCTGCGTGGTACTTATAGTATGAAGTAAACAAACAATGCCACATATAAAGTGAAGTTTAAAAAAGAATATTTGTTTGGAGCTTTCAAAGAACGACACAAGGGCATAAATCAAACTTTATATGGTTGTTTTCCATTTTCATGTTGTTTCACGAAAATTTCGCTACCAGGTTTCTTCGCTACCTGCTGGAACTCTGGCGACTATGACTTAAAACGAAGCATGGAGAAGTGATCCGATATTGACTTTGTGAGTTTTGGTTCTTGTGCTGCCTATTTCAAAACGCGACCCAGTTTTGCTAGAACTAAGGCCACTATACCTTGTATGAATGTGTCTGCGCGATGGTGTGTCTGGGCTGACAAGAGGAATTTCTCTCTCCAATGACGGGGAATAAATTGCTTGCGAGGCTTTGCTTTCACAAACAAGTGCTATGCATCCTTGATGTTTTTTTTTTTCATTGGACCCTAAGTTAATATAAACGAGGTATGACTACTTAATACATGCACACAATACAGGCGTAATGAAAAAACGATCAAGTTAGGCAAAACTAAAACTAAGTAACATACAATGCCTTAAAAAACGACATCTTTCTTTTTTTCGCATAAAAACAGTATTAGTGGTGTCGCCTCATGCAACTGATCGAAATTAATCTTTAACGCTGCACTGATCATGATAGATGCAGCAATATTGAATAGAGTGCGTAGTTTCGTGGTTTGGAGAACCTCGCACGGTGTTTTTCATGCAAGGCGTTCATGCACCGAGCGTGAGAGAAGCGCTTACGTGACGGGCACTACAACGTGAAACACAAATAATCATACACCCACCGGATAACCACTATTCTCTTTTTAACGCATAGAACATTGTATATACTCCCAATCCGGTATGTTTACATTCGTACCGTGTCGCATTGTTGGTTCTGTTGTACGCTTTTCAGTAAATGCAAAGCATTTCTTAGCGAACTTCGGCGATTTTGAGCGTATCTATCTATCTATCTATCTATCTATCTATCTATCTATCTATCTATCTATCTATCTATCTATCTATCTATCTATCTATCTATCTATCTATCTATCTATCTATCTATCTATCTATTATGATGCGCTGGCGGCCGTTTTACTAGCTTCCTTTATACCAAACTTGGTATTACGGAACGTGAACGGACGAATAGGGTAAATGACACATCCAAACATAATAATCATGACATGCTTGTCATGTAACAAGATGACAATGTGCAACACTCATGATGCGCTCGCGGCGGTTTCACTAGCTTTTTAGTGTCCCTTTAAGCCAAGGTTTAGGGTAAATAATCAACGTTGATTGTTAATGATGCTTGTCTATCCCGCCGCCTAACGTCCACCAATAATGATTGATCAATGATTTAACATGCCCTTGTGGGATACGCCTGTGGTGGTTGTCGTAGTTACTGTGAGAGTGCAACTAATGAAAGCGGTGTGACAGCCAGAAGAGTATGACTTATTATACACCAAACTTCGGTTAAGATCGCCAACTCACGGCATGGTAAAGCTACTGAACGTTACTGCCCGATTAGAGGGAAACACAACGCCGTAGTGTCTTCCCTGGTGAGCTCAAGCGGAAAAGACTGAGTTACATTCAGGCCATGGTGTTAGATACAAACACTCTAGGTGGGGACACTCGCGAGGCGCGACCGACCAGAGAAAGTAACAGCGACGTGCGTCCGTCGGAGCGTGGAGTTTCCTAATATACACTAGAGGGAACTCTGGCGCTTGTGTCTATGGAATCTGCAACAAACGGCGCTTCAGCGAGCATGGAAATTATGGGTAGTACACACATTTTGTCTAATTTTCGTACTTCTGTCCTGCTTCTGGCTTCGTGTGTGTTCGTGTGGGTTAGAGCTGTGTTTTCACAAAAAAAAAATAGCAAATGTTCAGCGTTTGCGCTTCACAACCTTATTCTTTTAGGCTTGCCATTTCGAATCGGTCACAAAGTTTAGAAGGGTACGTTATTTCTTTCAAAACAAAACTGTAACCAGTGATAAGCGAAGCCGCCAGTGCGACTCGCCACCTGCAAGTACGAAGACTAGGCAAATGTGTGTACTACCCACCATTCCCATCGTCGATGAACGATCGCAGTGCCAGAGTCCCCTCTAGTTAACTTTAGGAAACTCTATGAGTCGGACCACTGCCGGCAGCGTGCCTATCGTCGAGTAGACGCAACCTGAAGACAGAAAGAGGCATTTCTATAACAACCCGCCCTATCGGAAAAAAACGAATGGTGGGCATGGTGGAAACCACCACCCACCAATATAGTGGATTAATGTAGTGGGTGAATAGTGGGAAACACCCACCATGGCGCATGGTGGGTATGGTGGGTGCTGCAGTGCCGGCAACACTTGAGCGCAAAATGACGTCAGAATCACCGTGACGAGCTGCCACAAAAAATAAAAAAGAATTCTATAAAAACGGTATAAAAAACACCCGTCCCGTAAAAAAAAAAAAAACAAGGCGCCACGGAGGATCGAACGTGCAACCTGCGGATTTTCATTCGAAGACGCTAACCACTGCGCCACACCAACATTACGGTGGTTGCGTGTTAAATAGTTAGTTGGCGTATAAACTTAAGGTTCAACTTAAGATGTTTGTCGTCTACACAGCATAGACAAGATCTACACCTGCTACTAAAAATTGCACATTTATTAAACACAAGCAACTGCGCCCTGTAACGATTGCCACTATGTTATTGGCACTAGTGCTATTTTTTTTTACAATTCACAACTTAAAGGAAAAAAAAACCAAGTGGACTGGGGAGAAGCAACAGTTTACCGGCGGGGTTTGCCAAGTTTAATATCCGTTTCGCGCTCGTTCTAAAGGGCGACATCTGCTCACGCTTTATGACGCTTCTAGGCTCATTTCATAGATACGCCCGCCTAATTTATTTGAGTGAGTATTGGGATGCTTTTCGCGCAATGTAGAGGGCGGTCGCGCCAGCGCAATGCTGTTGTTCTTTCGCTAAAGCAACAACTACATAACGGCTTGGCCAAAACGAATGCAGTGTACCGGAAACATTACGCTATCATAATGGTTCACCAAGCACACGAATTGCCACGTCTGAGTTCTCGTACAAAAGCTAGAGAAGTGCCGGCGAGTGCGACCGGCGGCTGTCGGTGAGAAGACACTAAATTACGTTCTCTGGGAGTGCTTTAATCGCGTCGCATCGATGTTTGTTGCTTCTTGAGCGAACAGCATACACAATGAAAAATGCTTCATTTAGGTTAATTGATGCCATATGGTTGCGCTGTATTGTCATACTTAATCGTCGTAATCATGTATTCCGAAACCCGGAAGCACGAATAACACAATTGTACGGGCTCGGTCAGTAGGCCTAACCTTTGGTGGAAATCATGATGGTAGAACATGTAGTGTACAGATCCCAGCTTGGTACACTATATAATTTGCCCGCCATTATAAGCCCACCCATCATCTGCTTACTGCTTCCCAGCATTATCGCGATGGTGGGCAAAGCTTCTCAGCTTGGTACACCATGTGGCCCACCATAACAAGCAGCACCCATCATCTGCTTAGTGCTTCCCAGCATTATCGCAATGGTGGGAAGAGTTTCTCAGCTTGGTACACCATGTAGCCCACCATAATAAGCACCACCCACCATATTCTTAGGGCTTCCCAGCATTATCGCAATGGTGGGCAGAGTGTCCCATTATTGCCCACTATCTAGCCTCCGCTTTCCACCATCATTTCCACTTTACCCATCATCTGTACACCATGCCACCCTGTATGTCCCGGCATAACCACCATATTTTCCACTACGTCCCACCATAGCCATCATAATTTCCACCATGCCCACTATTATTTCCACCATGCCCACTATTATTTCCACTACGCCCACCATGTTTTCCAGTATCCACCATGGCAATTTTTCCAATAGGGCGTTCTTCGCAGAAAAGTTGAATGAAATGGAACAGGAGCGTTGTTCGGGCCAAAGAGTGAAAATTGATTACTGTTGTCTGCAAGCATGACGGAGGCTTAAGTCACGTGGAGCGCCCGATCTACATGCCTCTCTATGGAACACATTCCGATATTTGAAGCAGTTTTCGCGCGTCATGTGAACTTAATACTGCTTGGGCCGTAACAAATACGCACATAACTCACATGCTTTCCAAAATTTTGTATCAAGCGGTTAATTCTTTATTTAAATGCGCTAGTTTTCGTGCTCTCGCTGATGGTAGGTGGCACACTCGTATCTACAAGCTGGATCTGCGAAGCACGCGGATGGCGTGAACATAGACTTCTTTAATATACACTAGAGGGAACTCTGGCGCTAGTGTCTATGGGAGCTGCAACACGCAGCGCTACAGCGAGCATGGAAATGATGGGTAGTACACACATTTGTCTAATATTCATACTTCAGGCCTGCTTCTGGCTCCGTTTGTGTTCGTGTTGCTTGGAGCTGTTTTTTCACGAAAACAGAAATTAGCAAATGTTCACCGTTTGCGCTTCACAACCTTATTTTTTTAGGCTTACCATTTTGAATCAAGTCACTAAGTTCAAAAGGGTTCGTTCTTTTTTTTTCAAAACGAAACCGTAACCAGCAATAAACGAAGCCGCAAGTACGATTCGCCACCCGCAAGTACGAAGACTAGGCAAATGTGTGTACTACACATCATTCCCTTGGTCGCTGAACGATCGCAACGCCAGAGTGCCCTCTCGTTAGTTTTGGCGAACTCTATGGGCGTGACGGGACGCAAATTCTTTTAATGACGAGCAAAGTAGAACTTGAATAAGACCACGTGACTGCTCGTAAAAAGAAAAGCAACCATTAAGATACCTTTACGAACTTGTTGGCGTGTATTACGTATAGATACCCTTCGCTGTTGCGACAAATTCTATTTTGGCGGCTCTAATGATAACGATACAGCGAAAACTTCACGACGGTATAATTACCTGCTCGCAGACAAGCTTACGAGAGACCCTGTACCTATCCTCTCGCTGATTTTACCACCCCTTCTTACAGAGCACGGAAAGAAGATTTCAGTATTTTTTGTGCATTGAAAAATCAGTGTACCTTTTTAGGAATAGCAGCTGTGCAATCTTGCTCACAAAATTCTGTTAATGCACAACGCAATACAGTAAAAAAACGCTCATTATATATGTAACAGAAAAAAAACACTATTTATGGCCCCTATTATTGTGTTGCATAAATATAAAAAATTGGCAGATCACACGTACAGTGGGATTCGTTGATATGCGAAGCACGACTGAGAACTGTTGATATGTCGCTTTAAATCGGCACAATGTTACGAGTTGGGGGTAAATGCCGTACATGACTTCCATCTCCTGATTATCACGTTTGGATGTGTTGTTTAGAATCGTCATCCATTCACGTCACCTGTTACCAAATTTAGTATATGTGCAGCTAGCGAAACGGCCGCGAGCACTTTATGAGCGTGGTATGTTGTCATGTTCGTACACGACACGCTTGTCATGTTTATCATGTTTGCACCATCGTAAATTTTGTCATCCATTAACGTCCCGTAACACCAAATTTGGTATATGGGGAGCTAGCAAAACGGCTGCGAGCGCACCATGAAGGGCCCAATATACTCACTCCAACGTAGCATTACCGCGCACACTGATGGGCACATCGACGCTACGTTAGCAAAACGCGAGCACTCCATATTCTGACGACAGGCGCGACCAGCGTCTGTCGGCGCGGCCCGACGGCAACCGGCGCGAAATGTGGCATGCTGCATTTCGAGCCAATTTGTTACCTAGGCAACAATGCGACTCCCTATTTTCGTGACGGAGAGACGCAGGACGTGCTGAAACGCGCATGTGTCAAAGCAATGCAGCGCGGCGTGCGCCTGCGAGTATATAGTAGGACCGGCTCCTGGCGTGGCAACGCCGGCGTAACGCGACAAAATGAACGCCGGTGAGCACGTGCACCACATCACGTCGAAATGTATTAGCACCTTGACTGCGGCACGTAGTCATGTCCCCACATGACACGCATCTCGTGATTATCATGTTTGCACCAACACATACATTGTTCATCCATTGGCGTCATGTAATACCGAATTTAGCATATGTGAAGCAAGCGGAACGGCCGCAAGCGCATCATCAGTGTGGCATTTAGTCATGTTACATTACACGCATCTCATGCTTATCATGATATTTCCACCAGTATCATACCTTTGCCATCTTTTCACGTCCCGTAATACCAAATATGGTACAAGGGAAGCTAGCGAACGGCCACCAGTGCATCATAAGCTTAGCATGTAGTCATGTTGGTACATGACAAGCATTTCATGATTATCGTGATATGTCCACCAGTATCATACCTTTGCCATCTTTTCATGTCCCGTAATATCAAATATGGTACAAGAGAAGCTAGCAAACGGCCGCCAGTTCATCATAAGCTTAGCATGTAGTCATGTTGGTACATGACAAGCATTTCATGATTATCATGTTTGCCCCAGTCAACACCTTCATCATTCATTCATTCACTGTAATACTAAATTTGGTATATAAGACGCTAGAAAAACTGCCGCAAGCGCATCATGAGCGTCGCATGTAGTCATAATGTTACATGACACGAATATCATTGGTTTCATGTTAGGGTCTTGTGTTCGCCATGCAATCATGCCATACTATATTAGTTTTGCAACATGCCATGTGAACGAAACCACCTCAAGAGCTGCAGAACCATGTATTGTAAATCATGACATTCATGACATACATGTCTAGTCAAATATGTTCTTCATACAGTCATGCTATGCCATACGATGTTGGTATCTTTACCATTATCGAAACGGCCTGGAAAGCTAAAAGTCGTCGGGGGGCTAGACTGATAGATAGATAGATAGATAGATAGATAGATAGATAGATAGATAGATAGATAGATAGATAAATAGATAGATAGATAGATAGTTAGATAGATAGATAGATAGATAGATAGATAGATAGATAGATAGATAGATAGATAGATAGATAGATAGATAGATAGATAGATAGATAGATAGATAGATAGATAGATAGGCTCTTAGTCGCCGAAGTTCGCTAATAAAGGCTTCGCATTAAACACGTTGTATATATACGGTAACTTACGGTAGTGAAATTAAAAAATCTTGCAGTTGCGTATTCAATTTATAATTGGTGCTCTAATTGCCAACAAGCTGGCAACGCAAAGCTCTAGCGGTGTGCTCAGGCAAATCGAAGAGAACCAAATATGACGATTACTACAGAACGTCGTCGCATCAATCCGGGTGTGCAAACCTCACTGTCGCTGAATCGCTCATTCCTCCGTTGAAATTATAGTGCCTAAAAAAACAGCTTTTAATGCAAGGCGTTTGAAAGGCGTCTGTGCGTGAGTGCTGCCTGCGTGCGAGTTATTTGGTAAGACCAACACACCCTATAACGGTGGCAGAAACGTCCGGAATGGCTGTGAATATACCTTTGCGTCTACATGTCGTCAAAAGCGTGTGCGTTTATGTATATCAATAATAATTAATGTACTTGGCAGGCAAGTAGCGCTTGTTGTAGGCCCATGTACTCGGATTGGGGTGCACGTTAAAGAACCCCAGGTGGTCAAAATTTCCGGAGCCCCCCACTACGGCATCTCTCATAATCAAATAGTGGTTTTGGGACGTCAAACCCCACAAATAAATCAATCAATCAGACAAGTAGCGCAGCTTACAAGCACCTACTAAAAAAAGTCAGGACACCCTGGCTTTGTTTTTGAGCCTTTGTTTTTGTTTTTGTTTTTCAGAATAAAGACGCACCAACTAGCTTAGCACTCCCTTATTCTAAGCGCTGCTTTCTTTTTTATCCGGCCATTGTAACAACAATGCGGTTTCTCGCTATACTTCTAACCTAAGAAAGACAAGATTATTAAGTAATGAAGACAAGCTCTCTATCAAAGTGAGCCGTACACTGTCGACACAGGCTCACGCTGCTTACGTGCATATCGTGAAAACGATTCTACCGATGCTTGAGAATCATGGCAGCTTGCTTTTCAGGCAATTCTTGAAGCGTGTTGTGGCCTTGCAAGCTTGCTTACCGAAGACACATGGGATGTTAGTTTACTATCAGCTGTAAATGTTCGGGCGTCTCACTCATCGCCGTCCGTATTTCTAATGCTTAAATATTGCTGCGATCGCCGAGTCTTCTCGAATAAGAATATCAACTGCAGGTAACAACATTATCTTGCCCCGCTGCGGTGGTCTAGTGGCTGAAGTACTCGGCTGCTGGTCCGCAAGTCTCGGAATATAATCCCGGCTACGGCGGCTGTACAGCTTAAGGCCATGGTGTAAAAAATAATTTTGACAATAAAAGTTTGCGGTGTCACTGCAAGCATAGTGAAGACGCAATGCGACGGAGCTCAATTTGAGATACAAAGCGCGAGAAGAAAGAAAAATGCGGTGTCGCTAAAATTTAGCATTCAGTATTCTAATTAACTGCTGACGTAACACACGAGGTCAAAGAAAAATATTTTCCGAGCTTGCGTGAAGGTTCTTTTCAAAGAAAAGCGTGTCCGGTCATCGCTTTGTTACGGTTATTCGCCGACTTCGGCGTTTCTTTAAGCTGCAAGCAACGGCTGCGATAGCGGGTTGGTAATGAACGAGAGCCCATCGCATATTCCGATCACGGAAACTTGACCGCTTTTCTCGCAGCCGAGGTGAACAAAACAAACTGGTTTTTGCAACTTGCATACCTTCCACGTTTTTGTTGTCGATGACTGAAACGAATAATGAGCCTAACCATGGTTTCGACAGAAAAGATTCTATGGCCCCTGCGTGGGGAAGGGAGCAAAAATTTGCGACCGTAGGACTAAGACGACTGAGCTCATTCGCAAGCACAAACAAAACGAACACTCTAAAAGCGAAAGGGACATCTTATCGCTGCGATACGGGGACTTGCTGGTGATAAAAATATACAGAAAAAGCGGGAGCTCACCAGACGAGGCTCCCCCGCCTTAGAGTCACTGCAGCTGAATCGCAGACGCTTTTACAGAGACGACCACGGCAACATGTCAGCCGAGATGGAGTTCGCAGGACGCCTCGCAGTTGTGACCGGTGGAGGCAGTGGCATAGGCGAAGCCATCTGCCATGTGCTGGCCGAAAGAGGAGCCCGTGTCGTGGTAGCGGACATCAACTTTGAAGCGGCCGAAAAGGTCTCAAACTCCCTGCCAGGTTTGTCTACAGGGTTTAAAATTTTATCTGAATATTGCCAGAAGTTTCTGTTTTGCATCCGTACAAATATTATAAAACGGTCATTGATTGTTGCCGGACTTATAGCATACAAGTAAGGAACGCAGTACATCATAAGGATCTTTTGTTGCAGCTGTTAATTGAGAAGTAAAACTTTACTCTAAAGAAAATTGAGTATTTGCGGAGTGTTTCTGTTACACAACAATGATCGTCATCTACTTAGAGTACTTTCCTCGCGTTATCTCCTCGGTTCCGGTAGTTCGCGGTCGCGAACGGCGCGTGCCTTATCAGTGTCACGTAGCATTCCCACCAGAAAAGTGGCCAGAGCCGGATTTTCAAGAAAAGCAATGCGAGCAAGTCGAATTGCTATTATTGTTGTGCAGCAGAAGCAGTGGCCAAATACTCAAATTTTGTAGTGTTCTATGCAGGGTGGGCTGGAAATGTAGCTAATATTATTATCCTCATTTTTAAAGGCAACCTATACGCTTTCAGTATATATGCTTAGCTACGTATGCCTGTCTCCTCTAAAATATTGCATACATTTAATATACAAAATACAGGCTTCAGCTCCCCAACAAGACGCCCTAATTCATATCTTATGCAGCACGTTAACAACCCAGAGCCCAGGGAAAATAAAAAAAAAATTTACACTGTACCAAGTGCATCACTAAGAGAATATTTTGAAATATATAAATTTTCTATAAAGCCTATTTTTGTTCAGTTGAGGGTGGGTGCAGATAGTGGACGTATGATTTTTTGCATTGTTGCTCGCCTCATAACGTCCTTCATGCAGATGGCAACCATACTCGCATAATAATTTAGACGATCCTTTAACATTCTTTAGTGTGCAATTTTTTATCGCCTTGCGCTCCTTCACTGCTGCTGCAGGTTGCACAGATCACCATTATTTTTGGTAACTTATGATTAACTTTTCATTGCTATATGACACCGCAGGGGAGCCTGCGCAAGCAGGCGTCCAGTGAGTGGCGTCGCCACGGGTCCTTGCTTACGAGGGGACGGGAATGGGTTATTTGATTGATTGATTTGTGGTATTTGACGTACCAAAACCTTCATATACTTATGAGAGACGCCGCAGTGAAGGGCTCCAGAAATTTCGACCTCATGGGGTTTTTTAACGCGCACTCAAATCTGAGCACATGGGCATATATCATTTTCTCTCCATTGAAAATGCAGCCGCCGCAGCTGCGATTCAATCCCGCAACCTGCGGGTAAGTACTTGAAGTGCTTCACATGAACAAATTTTTCCCCACAATCAATGATCGGTCCCTTAGAAAGAACTGCACCTAAGCAAGCTTCAAGAACACCTGAATTGATTGGTGTCAGATATCCAGATTTTTTCTAATATCCTCCCCTGCAGATAATCATTTCTGTTGCAGCATTCTCTATTTTTCTAAAAGCTAGAACCATTGTGAACCCAATCACCGAAAAATACGATGCTAAGAACGTTTCTTCCGGTGTTCTTGAGTTGAAGTGACGTGGAAAGACCCCTTTTACAGGCACTCAAACAAAAGCAGTTGGCTCACCTTAGTATATCCTCCAGGTGTGTCTCCAGGTGTGTCCTTAATAGCGTGTCTATTCTCCTGGAGGTTTACAATGAGAGTTCAACATAAGTTGAGGATGACTCAGCAAGCAATGGGAACGAAAGGGCTCGGTGTAGCTCTAAAAAACAAGAAAACAGCAGACTGTAGCCGGGAACAAACGGGTGGTAAAGACATCATAGTCAAAATCTATATTATTTGTGACATGCTGCAGGCCCAGGTAAGGGTTGAAGCAGGAGGAGCATGGTAAGTGTAAACTATCAAAAACAAGTGGTTGACAACATAGTAACCATAGAACAACAAAGAACAACAGTACAAAAGTTGGCATATAAGCTAAGCATATACAAACAGCATGAAGAGAAACTAATAAACCTTAACATTTTAATTGCGCACTAGCGTCAATATAGGACAAATGGTCACAAAAAAAAACGTTCATAGGCAGGGCACGTCACGCGAAGACAGTATAGCCGCTGGTCATTAATGATCACAGACTGAATTCCAGGAGAATACAAGCGGGTTAAGGGGAGACAGAAAGTTCGGTGAGCGGATGAAATGAGGAAGTTCTAGGGTATAAAGTGGCAGCGGCAAGCACAGGAGTGAGTTGACAGGTGGAAGATGGGAGAGGCCTGTGTCCTGCTGTGGGCGTAGGCAGGCTATTGATGATGATGATGAATGTGCGTATTACCCCTCTCTCCCCACCACCGTCTAAACATTGTCCAACGTGGCATATCAGAGCGCTATCATATGCGCAAAATAGACTCCGAACTTCTTCAAGGTTTACGAGACCAAGGTGCTGTCGCCCTTCACCACATCACTATCAGTGGAAATGGTGAAAAGGCTATTACACCCCATATTGTCCTCACCTCCAACAGGTCCACCCTTCCAGAAGATATGAAAGTTGCGTTCATTCATTAAAAAGTCCGCTATAAATACTGAACCCGACCCCGCCGCAGTGGTCTAGTGGCTAAGTTACTCGGCTGCTAACCCGCAAGTCGCGTGATCGAATCCCAGCTACGGCAGCTGCATTTTCGATGGAGATGAATAATGCTGTAGGTCCGTGCGCTCGGAGATTTGGGAGAGTGTTAAATACCCCAGGGGGTCAAAATCTCCGGAACCCTCCACAACGGCGTCTCGCATAACAATATGGTGGTTTTGGACGTTAAACCCCACATATCAATCAATGCTGAACCCGAGGAGATGCTTGAGATACCAATAGTATAGACATAAATTTAACACATGTCGCGGAAAACACTTCCAGAAATCTGAAAAGATTGCAGCGTCAAAGCCCTTCACGTAAAATATTGCCGTCACCTCTTCTCATATACTCGTTGCCACTTGCGGCGCGCTCTTCGAACATGACGCAAGACGGTCAACACGGATGCAGGGTACGCACGCGCCATTGCACACACACAGAAACACACCCGCACGGACGCACGCGCACAATGTTGGTGTGTGCGTGTGTCGCGCGTCTTTCCTGGTGCTCGAAACGAGCATCGCAAGCGTCCAGTATGCAAAACCAGCTTGTTTCTACTGTAGCTCTTTTAAGTTGTGCGAAGTTACAGGTGTTTATACAGAGCTTCGCTGATACTTATATTTTAAAGACGATAGTTTTTTTTTGGGGACCTTCAAGAAAAAAAAAATTGGTCTGTCTTTCTGTACACTTGTCTGTTTGTTCACCCTCACCGATATCTCAAACGGCGCCGAATGGCCAACCATATCCGCAGCGCCCACCAACATTGCTGAAGATTCAGCGTTCATACTGTTGCAATTGTCAATTAAAAAGCAATTATTGCGCATATCTGTGGCACCATAACAACACCTCGATGTTTTGTGTGTGTGCCATTATACTGAAGAAGGTACACACAAGTAATTCTAAAGAACGTAGCCTTTATCACGCTGCGCTGACAGTGCAAGGTGATGCTCAAAAAGGTAATTGCTTCCAATGTTTTGCTAAAACGACACGGGGGTGGCACCAACCCGTCGCTTTGCGTTCAACATCCCATCACCTCCGAGACAGGCGCGCAGCTTTCTCCGTGGGTCCGCTCGCATTCCTTCGTTTTCGAACTGCCAGAGGGCGCTCGCGTCTAACGTGCCTAGATGCGGTCGTTCGTCTCCGCTACACGCTCGATGCACTAACGCATTGCCGCCAGAATAGCATTTCCCAATTTTATTTCGTTGAACATCAAACAAGCGTTATGTTCACTCTCTCCAGGCGCAAGACTATCGTCTTTCGACGAGATTCCCAGTGTAACATGCAGTTTCGGGGCCAATTTTTCAGCCGCTCTTCTGCCGAGCTTTTCTGTCTCGATTAAATTTTCGAACAGTTTTTCTTTACTATATGTAAATAAGTTATCACTGATCGCAGGCTGCCAGGACCATCGTGCAGTGGAAGTCGATGTGGGGGAGTCGGCGTCCGTCGAGAAGCTCTTCCAGGTCATTGAAGGGTTCAGTGATGGCACACCAGTGAGCATAATTATCAACAACGCCGGCACTGGGGCTCTCTTCACTTCAATCACCGACGCTAGTGAGGATGACTTTGATCGCATAATGAAGACAAACTTGAAGGTGAGGTACAGCATAAAACTTACATGGTGCAAACCTGCGAGTAGCCTGTAAAACACATCAGGCAATAGCTTCCTGAAACATTTACGCCGATTAGATGAAGATGAAGGTAAAAAAAAACAATCAATGTACGCTACATGTGATAATTAGAGGCTGAATGGCGGCATATTTTTCGCAACTCCAGAAAAGGTTCCGTGTCCTGGTAACACTGACTGAAAAACAAAAATGGCAGCGCTTAACAGAATCAACGTTACCCTTTCCTGACCCTCGCACGTGCTTATCGTGCGTGTGTTTATACACTCTTTTCGAATGTGTGTATATACACACATTTGAAATAAAAATAAACTGTTTGGGGGGGAAGCATTAAAGCAGGTTAATTTGACAACTGGTAGCACTACGATTTGCACAGAAAACAAGCATATGTGAAAAATATGGTCGCACACTTCAAGCGAAAATTTTCTAAAGCGCTTGCTTATCAACAAAACTATACTGTGTGTTTGGAGAATCCCAAATATCGATGAAAATGCACACACACTACATAATGACCTACTCACTGAGGAGAATTAACACGTCTTGAGCGAATTGAACACAACAAACTGCTTTGAAGTCTGTCGCCTTCTTTCAAATGCATAGGTTTCTGATTTGTGCCGTTTGCCGTCGCATACGATGTCGTGGGACATCACTTTCTTCTTTTGCGGGCTCGGGCGTGTGGAATGGTGAAAATAAAGGAACAATGAGGACGCTTCTCAACGCGCCCGACATGGTGACAAATCGCCTTTCAAAGTTGACCTCGTAAACACCATTTCCAAGTGCGGCCGCTAGGTGGCGAGCGCTAACTTGGATTCTCGAAGAGAAATAACTTGCAGTAGGCAATTATGGTCATATGCACTTTCCTGCCTGTTCTGGCTGCCCCGAATGCTTTCCTCAAGCTCTTCGGAAATCAAAAAGGATCTCGAGCGAATTGATGATGATTCATCTCCAGGTAAAATACAAGCAATAAAGAAAGCCAGCCCTGGGTGCAACTTATTAAATAGCCCTAGCGAATGCTGGAGGAGAGGCCTTTCCAGGGCCCCTTGTAAGAGGCAAGTACTTCAAAAAGACGGCGCCCACTACACAAGTAATTGTCGCAGTTTTGAGAAGTTGGTGTGTGCAAAGTCTGTCACTATTTATCATTCTACCGAAAGGCGGCGTAGCCAGGCAATGCCTGCAATGCATTTTGTGCAGTCCGTTGATGCTGCGGCTGATTACGATGATGAAATTTGGCAGAACCTTTACTCATATAAAGGAAGCGTTGAACAGTAGACACTTTACGCAACAAACAATGTGTGGTGACTGGTGTTGGTTCAGTACAAAGGTATTAGGTTGCTCGCAAAAGCTGCCTGAAGGCAGGCGTGGCCATGTAACTAAGTACTTTGTAGAGAATGAAGTAAATCCTACAGAGCGCGGAAACCAACCTCTTCGCACAAAATATCTGATAGACATAACACTGCACACTTCTTCGTTGGGAACATGCTGCCTCATGTACTTTGTATAATTAGTTCCATAACAAGAAAGGTAGAGGGTTTATAAAAATCCGCATCGGAGAGCGGTACTCATAGTTCTTTGTTCTAACTGCGCCTATTTTAGGAACGTAACGTGACGTCCGGCGGTTACGTCAATGTCGCACAACCAATTAACGAGCAAGGCTAGTACCCCGTGTGACTCTATGAGTGGACCGGGGAGTAAGTGAGGTATTAGGGTACGAGTTGACATGTGCCTTTTACTACTGGTACTGACGAGACTATTAATCTCAAAGGTTTTCGTTCCGATCATATCACTCGTACCAGTGCTCTAGAATGCTAGCAAAATGGCAGAACGCACCACAGGAAACGTAAAAGGCAGACTGCGCCGTCAAAACAGCCACTAATGCGGCAAGATGCCGATTGGTTATACAAAGGACAAATGATCGAAGTCTTTACTGCGTAATGCTGCCCGTGGGAGCTTTGACGCCACTTCACTTCCAGCGAGGATTGTAGAGGTGTTGTAGTGGCGTAAGCTTCTTTTACAATGGGCGGAATCTGCGTGGTACGTATGGCTGTGCTATTCGCAAAATGCGATAACCACGGCCTTTGGCACGAATTAGCAGGCATCCCTTTTAAAAGACAAGGCTTGCAAACATTAACACTAGAATGAAGCCAGGGCACCACAGCCGCCTAACAACTCAGGTGCACATAACGGCGGAAAAGAAGAGACTCGAATACGTATCTGCGCCGGCACATGAAATATGAGAACTTAACAATATGATGGACCAGCTCGTTCACTGTTGCCGCCTCAAATCTGAACTCACTTTTTCATTAGGAATTCAACCACAACTTACCCCTATAAATCTTTAGGAAGAAGTTCGGACCAGTAAAAAAAACACAAGGGTGCGCATGCGTGTGACTAAAAGAATCTCTTAAGTTAGGAATAAACAAAAAACCTAAAAAACCATTTTGTCTTTGCTAATGTCTTATCATATGTATGAATACGGTCTATCATGTTTTTCTAGCGCACCTTTCGACTTTCTGTGCATTTCTTGAGTGCAATGTAGGCTTTGAATACGCCGGAGACAAGGCTAGGGCGAAATTTTATTTGATGCTTTATTCCAAATCATCTCTAGTTTTCACCTATATTTTGCACGTTAATGAAATGCCGACTACGTGGAAAAAGAGCAGCTTCTATAACGGCTCAAGCTCCATAAGTTTTACCAAGTTACAATAACTATCGAGTATTTCTTACAAACCTGAAATTGCTATCAAGCTACCCCTTAAGACTCATACACAGTAAAAATCATTTTGAGGACAACCTGACCACTAACTAAAATAAAAAAGGCATTAAAGTAAATTTTTCTGCAGGGCACATTCCTAATGAGCCGTGCGGGCATCCGCCTAATGCTGGCTGCTGCAATCAAGGAAGGAGCCGTGGTCAACGTGTCGAGCCTTGCCGCCAAGTACGGCGTCCGGGGCATTGCCAGTTACGTGGCCTCGAAGGCTGGAATCTTGGGTCTCACAAGGTGCATGGCATTAGACGTTGCAGGCACGGGCATTCGGTGCAACGCCGTACTACCTGGCTTCACGGAGACGCCTCTGTCCGAGCATCTCTCCGAAGATGAGAAGAACCAACTTACTGCAAGCATACCACTCAGTCGCCCTGCCCAACCACGCGAGGTGGCACAGGTAGTGGCATTCCTGTGCAGCCCACAGAGTTCGTACATGATCGGGTCCTGTGTCGATGTCTCCGGTGGAGCCATGGTTTAATAATAAAGTCACACACCCGCATAACCACAGTTTTGTAATCAATGAATAAATTAAAATCCATTTTCTCTCTTCAATAGCAGCTGTCACTGTCCCCATCATAGTCTCGTCGGCATCTACATTTTAACAAGACAAAGAAAGTCTATCAAAACTGAGTATTCGTCGTAAGGAAAGACGTCTCGAATATTGATGTTTAATATGCGAAAACTACGAGAAACGTGAAAACGAGGCTTATCTTGAAACTCATGTTCACGAACCGGAGGCAGTAGATTTGCTTTTTTGCATAGCTACGGCCATGTTGCTAAACTGTTGGAGAAAAGGTTACTTTTAAATCCGAAGCAGTCGCTCGCGTTCTCCAAATACTTTTGTATTCTATCTATCTATCTATCTATCTATCTATCTATCTATCTATCTATCTATCTATCTATCTATCTATCTATCTATCTATCTATCTATCTGTCTGTCTGTCTGTCTATCCATCTATCTATCTATCTATCTATCTATCTATCTATCCATCCATCTATCTATCTATCTATCTATCTGTCTGTCTGTCTGTCTGTCTGTCTGTCTGTCTGTCTGTCTGTATGTCTGTCTGTCTGTCTGTCTGTTTGTCTGTCTGTCTGTCTGTCTGTCTGTCTGTGTAGCCCCCTACGTTCAGCTGCTCTAGTTATCACCCTCTTAGGTCGCGGTAAACCAAGATTGTGTGGGAGAGCAAGATGGTTTGACAAATACAACTCGCTGGACATGCCATGAATGCTGTCACAACCCTGTCGCATACGTCATTAAACAGTTTCAGCCAGACAGTGGCACTTATTTGTGCTAACAATAGTAACTTCATCAGAGTTGAGTTTAATGTTTACATCAAGGAATACACAAGTCTCTTGTTTTCGAAATGCTCCGCTTGACTTATGTGAGATTATTTTGTTCAAAGCAAGTTCGAGAGCACACATTGGATTGTATTGGATTGGATAAACTTTTATTTGGTCCTCCAAAACACAGATCACTGTGTTGTGGGCAGCTCCCACGTGGGGACTGAGATGCCAAGCTCCTCAGCCGCCTCCTCTTTGTGCAATCAATCAAAACTATCATAATTGTGCTGTCACCCTCGAAAGACAAAGAGGCAACGCCAACAACGAGCTGCTACTCCAGAGACAATAGCACGACATGCGGCTGCTTCACATCTGCACAGACAGCAAGCTACCTCGAAGGCGAGAGCTCCGCAAGCAGTGGCCAAACGGCAACGGTGACAAGCTGCTACTCGGTAAATGAGGGCACAAAAAGCGGTGGCACAACGGCAAAAACACATTGTATATATTGTACAAACGTGGTGTCACTGTTTTACATGCGCAAGGGCACAACGTTACGGCTTATTGATGGCAGGAACGATCCTCAGTGCTTCTCCCACTCGTATGATTCACTTCTTGGAGACGAGTAGGCATTTTTTCTTTTGATTGGCAGTGAGGTTTTAATAACACAGAAAACTTCGGAAACTTGTTACTTCACAAGTTTAGCGGGTATGTTTCCTTCATGTCACTTCGAATAAAGGTTGGCTAGGAACAAACGTATACAACGCTTTCTATTCGCTGTGCCATTAGGTTAACAAGAGAAGCGTCCTTACAGGAATCAGTTGACCTGTTTCGAAAGTCGCAAGCTTATACGCAGTCAGGATGTATGCGGTACACGTGGCAGATTTCAGAGAGACGTCGAAAGCCTCTGCTGTCACTCGTTACCTATCCTTCAAAGAACACCTTTACATGCCTACTAAAACGGTGACTAAGGCTTTCCATAGCTTACGACCTGCGTTAATGACACCTACATTTCATTAGGCGACATATTACATTTTATATGATTTCGGGGACAGTATGCAGTATGGTGACTATAAGAAGGACGCTAGATAGCCACCACATGTTATACTTTTAAAAATCACAAAACAGATGGAAGACAAATTATGCAATACAATGTGTTTCTACCTTTATTCATTGGTGTTAGCTCCACAAATGGACGTCCGCGTATCTCCTACTGACGCCCGAACGAACTGTCTGATGTTTGAGCTTGCGTCAGTTGGAAAGATCTGATTAAGGCGTAGGAGAAAGTTCACTAACCACGTCAACACCGCGAAACGATTGAGACACTGTAGCTCCTTAATCAAGTCATGCCAACGTCCGATAGGAGCATTGTTGATTAAATGTTTTTGTTGCGATCAATATAGTGTACAGAGTTCATCTGTCAGCCTGAAAGAAATGAATTGTGTGCGTTGCGTAAAAAAGTACTTTCAGGCCATATGTTCATGAAATAGCCAAGTGATAAAGAATACTGACAGAGAAGACGTTTTCCAAAGTGTACTTTGGACAAGTATTGCAGGAACCACTTCTAGGGGACTTGCTGATTTAATTTGTTTTGTATCAAGTGCAGTAAAGTAGTGAACAAACTAACAAAAACAACCTAACGCAAGGGTTTAGAGCACCACAACGAGGCAAACAAATGTCTAGACAAAAATAGTACCAGTACCTTTTTTCGTCTTCACCTGCCACGACTGATGTACAAAGGAACTCCCGTTTAAGAGATTGACAAAGATAACAAGAATGACCAAGACACCTTGAAGCGACCAAGCGCTCGTCAGCGTAGAGGCAGTGAACTGTTTCGGCTTGAGTGACTTAGAGAAGACCAGTGACCATTTGTTTTCACATATATTCTATAGAGACGCGCAGTGGCTCGTAAGACGATAGCCCCGACTGATAAAGGCGTTGCACTTGTGAACTAGGTCAGATGGAGCCATGCTCATGACTTAGTTAACAATTCAGCTTTCTAATGTAATGTGTCGGGGTACTGATTTAAAACCAGAATAATGAGATATGCGGCAGTGCAAACGGTGACCTGATTCCGCCAAACAACTCAATATTGCCAGACATTCACCCGGTTTTATGGTGTCTGAGTTATCAATTGGTTAAGCTGCACTGTAAGGAACACACCCACATTTTCATTAGGTTTACATCACACTCATAAAAGTCTTGGTTCGGGGCTACACCGATATCTCTAAGTAGTTTATCTTTGTACAAATAAGACATTTTCTTCATATTAAGTAAGTGATATTCTAGCTTCATAGACATCCCTTTATGTTCGAGCACTCCCTTTGTTTAAATGAGAACTGGAAGAATAAGGACTTCCCGTCCGGTGCACAGTTGCCAGTACAACCTTTTTCAGAGTGGTCTTAAACATATTTAGGCTTTTTTGCCAGAGTCACTTGTAAAATTTTCAACTAACGTGTCACGTATTTTCGGGCTTATTTGCATTTTCCTTAGAAAGTAGTTTCCGTAGTCACCTCGTTCACCAACAGCACGGTTGTCAATCACATTGTGTACTTAAATGTTAAAGTCGAAGAGACGGGGAGAGGTAAACAACAAATGACGTTCATTATGCATTAGCAAAGGTGTAATCGATTGAGTGCAGACTGTCGTACAGAAAGGGGCTGTGGAAATTGGAGGGCATGCATGCCCCTTCCACTAACAGCTGCTACGACTTCCTCCCCCCTTCTTTTCTCGCCTTAGAAAAACAGAGGTATGTATTTATGCATTATTGCTGATATATATATATATATATATATATATATATATATTTATATATATATATTATATATTTATATATATATATATATATATATATATATATACATATATATATATTGTTACGTAAAATGAGACGGGACGAGACTATTTGCCAGTGAATTTACACCGATAAAATCGGAGCGCAGCACAGAGAGCGAGAAAACCAGTCCCCTTCGTCGTCTTCTGTCCACAGAATGATTCACCCTTCATGCGATAGCTACGTAGAATTACCCCCGGATTTAATGGCACCGACTCGGTGCACTTTATATGTGTTCTTCAGAAGGAGGGCGGTATAGTTTCAACCATTTACGTGGACTACGTCGCTGAGGTGTTTGCAGACAAATTAGTCCCTGAGACTGGAATGACCTCATAGGTAACGTCCGTTACCCGTCGTATGATCCGGTAAGGGCCCTTGTACAGGGATAGTAACTTCTCTGACAATCCAACACGACGAACTAGGCTCCAGAGAAGAACTAGAGAACCAGGTGAGAAGTCCACGTCGGCATGCTCGCTGTTGTAGAGAGCCTTTTGGGTTGCTTGGGAAGCCAACAGCTTATAGCGGGCAATATGACTTGGGTGGTCGGCCCTAGCGATAGCATCGCGTGCTTATTCGCTCGGTGGAGGTGTAGTAGTCCGTAGTAGGGTTTCTAGTGGTAAGGTCGGATTACGGTCATAGAGCATATAAAAAGGTGAATAATCTGATGGGTCAAGACGAGATGAATTATAGGCGAATGTCACTTGAGGTAGCACTATACCCCAGTCATGGTGGTCAGATGAGACATACATCGAAGGCATGTCCGTGAGGCGGCGATTTAGGTGTTTGCTAAAACCATTTGTTTGAGGATGGTAGGAAGTGGTCCGTTTGTGTTGCGTTGAGGAAGAGCGCAAAAGGTCGTCGAGTACGCGTGACGAAAATGCGCGTCCACGATCGGTGAGCAATCGCTGAGGAGCGCCATGGTGTAGACGTACATCGTGGAGCAAAAAGTCGGCAACGTCAGTAGCATTGCTGGTGGGGAGTGCTCTGGTGATGGCAAACCTTGTCGCATGGTCTATAGCGATGGCGATTTACTTGTTCCTAAAGTTTGATTCAGGGAATGTTCCGAGGAGGTCTACACAACACGGAAGAAAGGTTCGGTAAAGACGGAAATCGGGTGAAGGAGACCAACAGGGGGGCGGCAGGTCCTTTTCGACGTTGGCATTTATCGCAGGAGGCCACGTAGCGCTGAACGCACCACGCGAAACCACGCCAAAAGAAGCGGCGCCGAACGTGGTCGTGCATGCCAGATACGCCCAAGTGGCCGGCAGTTGGTTTGTCGTGAAGCTCATGCAGGACCGCTGAACCGAGATGGTTTGGCAAAACCTGAACTAGCTCAGGGCCATCTGGCTGGATGCTACGACGGTACAGCGTGCCACTTAGGAGAACGAACATGCGGAGTGACAGGTCATTAGGGTCAGACTCCAGACGGGCAATGAGTGACCGCAAGGCAGGATCGCGACGCTGTTCGTCACCAATCTGACGAAACCTAGACATGGACATGACGCTGGGGCCAGGCTCGCCGACTGATTAATCTGGTTGGTCAACAGGGTAATGGGACAAGCAATGGACGTCAAGATGGAGGCGTCCAGACTTGTAGGCAACTGAGTAGGAGTACTCCTGAAGACACAACGCCCAACGACCAAGTCGTCCAGAAGAGTGCTTCAGTGAAGAAAGCAAACAGAGGGCGTGATCTGTGTCGAGAAGAAACGGGTGGCCATACAAGTAAGGACAAAAGTTTGAAACCGCCCAGACAAGGGCAAGGCATTCTCTTGTGTTAAAGAGTAGCTACGCTCACACTTTGAAAGCAGGCGACTTGCATATGCAATGACACGATCAGTGCCCAGCTGAGTTTGGGCCAAAACTGCGCCAATGCTGAGACCGCAAGCGTCTGTCCGCACTTCTATAGGAGCATCTGGGTCGAAATGTGCAAGTATCAGTGGTGTCGTTAGAGCGTTGATTAGTCGAGAGAAAGCGTTAGCTTGGAGAGGACCCCAACAAAACGGGATGTCGTGTTTGAGAAGGTCTGTGAGTGGGCGTGCGAGTGCCGAAAAGTCTTTTACGAACCGGCGAAAGTAGCAGCATAGGCCCACGAAACTGCGAACATCATAGATAGTGCGCGGAACAGGAAAGTTCGTTACTGCGCGAACTTTTACCGGGTCTAGTCGCACACCGGAAGCGCCAACAAGGCGGCCCAACACAGCAATTTGACGAAGACCGATGCAGCACTTCGAGGAATTCAGCTAGAGACCGGCATGTCGGAATGTTGATAGAAGGGTCAAAAGGCGTTCAAGGTGTGTGGCGAAGGTGGGTGAAAAGATCATCACGTCATCTAAGTAACACAAGCACGTCGCTCATTTAAATTCTTGAAGCAGCGTGTCCATCGTTATCTCGAAGGTTGCTGGGGCATTGCACAGACCAAATGGCATGACCTTGAATTGATAAAGGCCGTCGGGGATGACGAATGCAGTTTTCTCACGATCCATTTCGTCTACAGCAATTTGCCAGTAGCCAGACCAGAGGTCAAGAGATGAAAAAAGGGTGGCGCCATGAAGACAGGCAAGTGCGTCGTCAATACTTGGAAGAGGATACACGTCTTTCTTGGTTACTTTGTTGAGGTGCCGATAATCAATACTCCTAAAACAATACACACTCACAACGCCACTCGCATAGCACAGTGAACCTGGGAACAATCAAGGTTTTTCTTTGTTCCTTTTGTTGCCATTTTTCTTTCCTTTCTTTCTGTCTAAGTCGTTCTTTTCCGCTGATGTGGTTTTAACTGAAAACACTATAATTGTGAGCGTGAAAAGAATGTACTATAATGTAAATGCAACGTCAAAAGCGGTATCAGCGTCTGTACAAAAGCAGCAAGAGCTGGCCGGGTGTACGGGCAGCGTCGCAGCAACAACCAGACAGTCTTAGCTCGTGTCTCGCGCCAACGTGTCGATGTCGCTTTAGTAGTGGGCATTCCTCTTCACTACACTTCGTCCCCCGTCGGAAAAGGAGCCATCCTGGCGACTCACGGTGAACAGAGTACGAGTGGATCGTAATAAGGTTTCAACCGCTGTACGTGAAGAGTTTCACGACCCCGAAAGCGCTGGTCTGCGGATGGCGTAACGGGTTCGACGATGTAGTTAACAGGTGAAGTCTGCCAGACAATGCAGTAGGGTCCCTGGTATTTTGAAACAAGCTTCGAGGAAAGGCCTGTAGGCACAGCTGGAACCCAAAGCCACACAAGAGTGTCCGGAACAAAGTTAGGGTACGGCTGGTTATCGTCACGTCGAGATTTCTGTCTTCATTGGTCGACAGTTGTAAATGACTGGGCGAGCTTACGGCATTCCTCGGCACGGCAGGCAGCTTCAGAGATAGGCGTAGACTCGGAGGAATCTGGGTGGTAGGGTAGAATGGTATCTAGTGTGGTGTAAGGGTCTAGGCCATATAACTGGAAAAACGGCGAAAAGCCCGTAGTTGCCTGTGGAGCAGTGTTATATGCGTAGGTCACAAACAGGAGAATGAGGTCCCAATCGGAGTGGTCTGAGGCAACATACTTTGAGATCGTGTCGCCTAGGGTACGGTTGAATCTTTCCGTCAAGCCATTCGTCTGCGGATAGTATTCGGTGGTATAGTCCGGTGAATGATACGGCATTCGGCAAGGAGTGCGTTGACGACTTCAGAGAGGAATACACGTCCTCTATCGCTGAGAAGTTCACGCGGTGCGCCGTGACGGAGAATGAAGCTCCGCAGGAGAAAAGAGGATACGTCGCGTGCTGTGGCAGCAGGCAAAGCGGCTCTTTCTGCGTATCGTGCCAAAGAGTCGACAGCGACAACAATACAACGGCTTCCGGAAGCCGTGAATGGAAGAGGCCCGTACAGATCGATTCCAATGCGGTCAAAAGGCCTGCCTGGGCAAGGAATTGGCTGGATCGGACCAGAGGTATGATGAGACAGAGCTTTCCATCGTTGGCACTGTAGGCATGACTGAATTTACTTGCGCAAAAGGTGTACATGCTTCGCCAATAAAACCGGGAGGAAAGCCGAGCGTATGTTTTGAAGATGCCCGCATGTGCGCACTGAGGGTCAGCGTGAAAAGCTGAACATATTGCAGCACGAAGATGGCGAGGTATGACCAGTAACAACTTTCGGTCATCAGACTTGTAATTCCTGCGATAAAGAAGGCCATCGCGGACCTCAAAGTGAGCTGCTTGACGGCGCAACGTTCGAGAAGATGAAGAAGTCGATGGGTCCAAAAGGATTCGCAGAAGAGTGCTGATCCAGACATCCTTACGTTGCTCAGACGCCATGTCGCAGTTTTCTGGG
This sequence comes from Rhipicephalus microplus, assembly GCF_043290135.1. NCBI lineage: Eukaryota > Metazoa > Arthropoda > Arachnida > Ixodida > Ixodidae > Rhipicephalus > Rhipicephalus microplus. The sequence goes on along the minus strand of NC_134700.1, from coordinate 141,856,238 downwards.
AACGCAACAATTTTATCCACGGCAGATAGACATGCAGAGGTTTCGGAGGACATGGGTGAACGTGACAGGGCATTGGCATCAGTGTGACGTCGACCAGACCTGTAGACAACACGCATGTCGAACTCTTGCAACCGCAAAGCCCAGCGAGCTAAACGACCGGAGGGGTCTTTCAATGTGGATAACCAGCAAAACGCATGGTGATCGGTGACTACGTCGAAGGTGTGACCATATAAGTATGGTCTAAATTTACCTAGAGCCCATATAATTGCCAGACACTCCTTCTCTGTCACAGGATAGTTCTTTCCCGCTTTGGTGAGGGTACGGCTTGCATATGCGACTACGTACTCCTCGAATCCCGACTTGCGCTGCGCGAGCACTGCGCGAAGTCCAACAGCGCTGGCGTCGGTGTGTACCTCAGTCGGAGCAGTCGGGTCAAAGTGACGCAAGATTGGCGGTGAGGTTAACAGGTGGCGCAACTTTTCGAAAGCATCATCACAAGCGGGTGACCAAGCGTAACTTTTCGAGTCACTGCGCAGACGTTCAGTCAAGGGGGCGCTGATCATCGCTAAATTCCGAATAAAGCGGCGGAAATAGGGGCAGAGGCCAAGAAAGCTGCGCAGATCCTTCAGGGACGCAGGTTTAGGAAACTCTGAAAATGCCCGAAGCTCGGTGGTGTCACGAAGAATACCGTCTTTAGAGACAACATGCCCGAGGATGGTGAGCTCATTTGCACCGAAGCGGCATTTCTTCAGGTTGAGCTGAAGGCCGGCGTCAGTCAGGCACTGCAGTACTTCATCTAGCCTGCGGAGATGCGTTGGGAAATCTGGTGCAAATATAACTACGTCATCCAAGAAGCACAAGCATGTTTTTCACTTCAGGCCACGCAAAAGATTATCTATCATCCGTTCAAATGTAGCGGGCGCATTGCAAAGACCAAAAGGCATGACACAGAATTCGTAAAGTCCATCAGTTGTGACAAAGACCGTTTTAGGTTGATCTTCAGGTGCCAGAGGGACTTGCCAGTAGCCACTCCGTAGGTCAATAGAAGAGAAGTACTCCGCACCTTGGAGGCAGTCAAGGGCATCGTCGATTCTCGGTAAGGGATAAACGTCTTTTCGAGTTATTTTGTTAAGACGACGGTATTCAACACAAAAGCGAATTGACCCGTCCTTCTTAACGAGAACGACTGGAGATGCCTAAGGGCTATTCGAAGGCTGGATGACGCCACGCTTGAGCACGTCAGCTACTTGGTCATCGATAACCTGGCGCTCGGCTGCGGACACGCGATAGGGTCTTTGACGCAATGGCGCATTGGTAGCCGTATTGATGCGGTGACACACAGTGGACGTGCGGCCGAGGGGAGTATGCTGGCAGTCAAATGAAGAACGGAACTTCTCCAGCAGTCGTAGAAGCTGAGCACGTTGCGAAATGGTTAACGTGTCGGCGATGGAGCTGCTGAGTACGTCAGGCCTAGTAGTCTGCGGCGAAGAGGCAGAAGTTATTCCGGCGACTTCGAGTTTGGCGGAAGGACCAGTCGACATGTCGAAAATTGCAGAAGGGTCGAGACTATAAACCCACCCGACGCACTCACCCCGAAGTAGTGTTACAGGACATGACAAGAGGTTCGAGATGAGCAGTCTGCTGACGCCGTCATGAAGTTCTAGAAGGGCATAAGGTAGCGGCGAACACTTGCGGTGAACGAAAAAGGCAGATGGCGTGAAAAGGGCACTCGACTCGGTGAGCGAGTTGCAAGATACCATGGTAAGGGCGAAAGAGTGCAGCGGTATGATGACGTTTCAGCAACAAATAGTTTGTCCCCAGTTTCAAGAGAATCATTTAACGGCGCGTCGCCAAACACTTCAAATTCTACTTCAGCGCGAGAGCAGTCGATGACGGCCTTGTTAGCGGAGAGAAAGTCCCAACCCAAAATGAGTTCATGGGAGCAGGAATCCAAAACTAGTAATTCAACCACATAGATGAGGCCATCAATCGCGATGCGAGCAGTACAGGCAGCGGCTGGCGTGACGTGCTCTGCGCTTGCTGTACGAAGCGACATACTAGCTACTGGCGTCATAACCTTTTTGAGCAAGCGGCAGAGTCTGGCACTGATCACTGAAACGGCGGCACCAGTGTCGACAAGAGCGAGTGCAGCGACGCCATCCACATATACGTCGTGAACATTTGTTGAGGAAGAGAGAGGCCTTAGTCTTTTCGAGGGCGACGCAGTTCCTGCCTCTGGAACTGCGGCAATCAGTTTTCCCGCTCCGGCGATGAAGGACGACGACGCATCGGGGATGGCGAGCGGCGTCGAGATGATGGCGAGCGATGGTTAACAGGAGTGCGGTGGTCGGCGTATCATGACATGTGGTCAGGAGGCTGAGATCCTGTGAACGAAGGGCGCGGTGGCACATAAGGGGCAGGTTCGAAGCTCTGGTGGTAGACAGGGACGCGTCGACGGCAGTATCGCGCTATGTGGCCAGGTAAGCCACAGGCAAAACATATGGGCCCATAGTCGACTGCACGCTATTGTCCACTACTCTGGGGGGACCTTGGCTGAGCGAACCGAGCAGTTCTAGGTCGCGGTGGCACGGCTGATGGCAGTGACGTAAACGTCTGAAGTGGTGGTGGAGCGGCCACTTCAGCATAGCTTAGAGGTGCATTACCTTGGCACAGGCAACGGGGGTCGGCAACTGTGAAGCGTCACGGGCAGATGGCAGAGCCGCGCAGACTTGCTCCTGGATGGCCTGGCGAAGGTTTTCTGGGAGAGGTGACTGTGGTTGGCCGACTGTCGATAGCAGCGATAGCTGACGAGCGACTTTAGCACGAACAAACTCCTTGATCTGCGATAGCAGGGACTCATGGTCAGATGTGGTGGTTCGGCTTGAGAGTGTGTCATCCGCGACGTTAGGGCATCGCGTGAGAAGACACTGTCGTCGGAGCTCGCCGAAACTCTGACACAACTTGATGAGCTCAGAGACGGTGACAGGGTTCTTTGAGAGCAGCATTTGAAAGGCGTCGTCGGAAATGCCTTTCATGATGTGTCGTACTTTGCCAAATTTGCGCCATCGTCGGGTCGACACGCCGGCAGAGGTCGAGGATGTCCTCGATGTAGCTTCGTGAGTGTCTCGCCAGTTTGTTGGGACCGGCTTCGTAGACGTTGTTCTGCGCGAAGTTTGCGCACACCAGGGCGTCCAAAAACATCTGCGATGCAGGCTTTGAAGGTCGTCCAGGTGGGGATATCCACCTCATGGTTTCTGTACCACAGCTTGGCAACATCCGTTAAATAAAACATCACGGTACCAAGCTTTGTGGGATAGTCCCATTTGTTAGTAGCGCTGGCTCGTTCATAAGATTCAAGCCAATCCTCAACGTCTTTCTCGTCGGTGCCGCTGAAGATGTCGGGTTCTCGCAAGAGCTGGGCACCGGGACAGGTCCTGCGTGGCGAAGCCGGTGGGGGTGTGAAGACAGCGTCGTCAAGCATGACGGACGGCAGCTTTCGGCTACGCAGTTCCAGGACTGGGGAAGACCGCAGCACTCTCCACCAAAATATACTGTAAATGCAAAGTCAAAAGCGGTATCAGCGTCTGTACAAAAGCAGCAAGGGCTGGCCGGGTGTATGGGCAGCATCGCAGCAACAACCAGGCAGTCTTAGCTCTTGTCTCGCGCCAACGTGTCGATGTCGCTTTAGTAGTGGGCATTCCTCTTCACTACAGTACTTTCATTCCTGACCAATGCCAGACTGATGAATACTGTCAAATGAAACGCTTCCGTTATTACCATCCTCACGGAAGATATACTTCACTATACATATATATATATATATATATATATTCGTTTTTTACTGCATATTTCTATATTTTTTCTTGACGACAAACGTCACCCCCCCTCTCACTTCAGGTATACTTCAGGAGCCCCTGTGTAGAGACTATGTTACAAGTACATATGGGCACCAAGTTATGGCTGCGTATACTTTCGCTGTTCAAAATATTTACTGATTCTTTGATCTCTCCTTTGTATTGTAGCGACCTTTTTATTATAATAAATATTGTTTTCCAGAACGCAAAAATACACCGAATTCTTCTTTCTTTAGGGCTTGCCCCAAAAAAGGGGCGCCGCTTTTTTTCGTTTGCTTTTGTGGTGACTATTTGCTGTTAGCTGGGTAGAATCTTGCAACCGTGTTTATTTTTCTGTTATGCAGAGAATGTGATAAAATTTGCTATGGTAACAGTGTATCAAGCTTCCCCGAAAGGATTATGAGACAGAACACATTCACAGATATTTATGGTTCGCGACATGGAGAATAGACTACCTGGCTCTAATCCGCCAAACTATGCTTCCGCCGGGAAACACAATTTTCAATACGACAACTACTTGATGTAGCAGCACTTAGACCATGACATTTAGACCTGATAATAAAGCGGAAAATAACGCGTGCTCTTATGCGATGCTAATTACTATAGAAGAAGCATTTTATGGGCGTGGAGTACTTATAGGACAAATTTTGACTTATTTAGGAACACCTGTGGCGGTGGCACTCATGTACCACATTTTTCGTCGAAATCTTCGAATTTTTACATTAAAACCACTGAAGCCATAGCTTTCAGGCTTGAAGTGCTCCCGTGCGGATGTTATAGAAGTCACTTTTTGTAGAGTGTTTGATATTATTCGAAAGGTGGCAGCACAAGAACATATTGCAATCGAGGATGTTATGCTAAAGCTTCTAACATCCTTGTTTGCAATCTAATCATTCCGGTGCAATCGCTGTACGTTTTTTTGTCATCTGATTTTGGCGTGCTCTGCGCCCGATAGAGCATCAGACGCAAAACACCTACTAGGTTTTGTATGTGCTATTGTAGCGGCTTACTTCGTCCCACTCCATACAGGTTTTTTAAAAAGTTGTGCAACGCAATATCGTCACCTTTGAGTGAAATATTTCCAAAAGCGTAGCCAGTGTGACATTCTTTAGGGCTGATTGCAGTTGACAATTTTCATCCTGTTTCACGGAGGCAAGTCTGTTCGCGTGGACGAAGCAGTTGGCTGTTGGACACAGATGTCCCGATTTTTGAGATAAGCTCGTATGTTTTTGCGACACACGTGACCTAATTTTTCTTTTCTTATGTGGTTGTAAGAGGGAAAAGAAGAGAAACGTGAGCCCCGTAACTGTCTGCATCAGCGTGCGACACCTCAGCAGTAGCTCACAAGGGATGGGGGTGGGGAGGGATTAAAATGATAGGATTAAAGGTATAGAGAGAGAGTGAGATGCGCTAGGACAGCGAGCGACGACATAAGAGAGATAGGAGAGATGGAAACCCGGTCACAGGAGTCCTAGGACGGGGCACTACTTACCAGAGCTCTTGTCGGTGACAGGAGATGGCGTAGGGCTAATCCAGTTGGCTAGAGCTGCGCTGACGTCGTCGTAGGGGACCGGCGGCTGGAGGTGGTGTATAGGACCAACTCAGTCGGCCAGAGCTGCGCTGTCGTCGGAGATCGCAAGGGCACAACCGGTCGGCACGGAATCCAGCGAGCGAGACTCTAATTTTACCGAAAAACCCTTAAACATAAGGAGCTCAATGTTTCTACATTTATTTATTTTAGACATAACACTATGCCAATCTCAATAGGTGGCGTCAGTTCTACACAACATTCGAGACGCTCCCTGGATTTCGTGCTGACCGGTTGTGCGCCCGCGCGCCCCGCGCGCTCGCGACCTTCGGCGTCATCGTAGCCCTGGCCGACTGGGCTCGCCCTACGTCATCTCCTGTCGCCGACGACCTTCGACGACAGCGTAGCTCTGATTTACTGGTCCTGATCTACGCCATCTACAGACGCCAACAACATCTCTCGCAAGTGTACCCCGTCCTCGGACTCCAGTGACCGTTGTTCCATCTTTCCTGTCTCTCCTATCCCCTCAGTTTGTTGTTGCTTCTTCTTCCTCTTTTCTATACCTTTACTTCTACCCTTTTATCCCTCCTTACCCCCATCCCTTGTGAGCTCTGTGGCGGTGTCGCTCACTGAAGCACACAATAGCGGGGCTCACTTTTCTCTTCTTTTCTCTAGAGAACCACTCCAGTTCTACACAACATTCTTCCCAACGAACCATTAAGAGAAAATTGCCTTTCTGTTGGAGACATGCCATCAATAGTTTTGGACGTGTGTTGAAGGTTAAATATGGCAATTAAGTATCAACAAAAATTTTGATCAGACGGTAAGCCTTAGTTAGTATTAGAAACGCGAAAATTGACTGCTGTGCTGGTGGCGTTCACATGATGCAAATAAGCATCATTGCGTGAAGACTAACGATGTGTCTTCAGTATGAACGCGAAAGTTTTCACCTGCCCAATCGTAGAGTGAATTGTTAAACACTTTTTCTGAACAGCCAAAAACATTGTAACGATGTCACAAATGGCCAAACTTTGTGACGGCACCATGACATCACATCTTGTTGCGTCAAACAATGAGGTCATCTCATGGTATCATCGCCATGTGATCACCTCACCACAGATGAGATACAGAAATCTTCAATGTCTTCAGTGGTAGTTGTAGTGCGAAACTATGGTTCTTGTAGAACGTAACGGCATGGGCTTGTGCGAAGATGAATAGAGCTACTGGGAAGAGGGATAATTATATGAATTTCACCTTTGACAGGAAAGAATGTGCTTGAAACCCGTGAGTTTTCTAGCTTTTATCTAGCCCACAAACGCTGCACTTTCTGTGCTGTGACTGAGCGATAAATCCATTCTGTTTTGCCACGTCAACCAAGTGGCTGTAGGGGCCTGCATTTTCATTTTACGTGCTGTATTGATGCAAATTCGTCGTGCTGGAGTTCCGCGCATTGTTGCGTAGTTCTGCATCAAAAATGCGATAGTCACTTTATATAAAGCCCACTTCTAATTTTTATTGGTGCCGAGAAGGTAATTTTGTTGCATTGTAGGTTAAATAACCAATTTTTCGTTATTTTAGGCCATGTTTTGTACCCGATAGTTGTCACAAGGTTGCCACTCTGATTGTATGCTTGCAGGGAACGAACTGTTTCATCTAGAGTGGCTGCATTTCAAAAGCTCTAGCAAGTGCCTACTGAAAAGTTTGATTTAAATCAATGAGCTTACAGCACATTTAGATTACCGCAGATTATCTTTACGATGGAGGGGCAACCTAACTTTCTTATTTTGCCACACGAGAAGAGGTAAAAGTAAAACTTCGAAGAAAAGGGTAACTTGGCGAGTATCACAAAGAGAAGGCCATCGTGGTGTTAAAGAGAGCCTCGAGATGAGCGGACTTGGAACATCCATAGGCTGCTGAGATGGGACTTTGACCGGGGGTTTTTCCGAGTCTTCGTGAATTTCATCAGTGTTATTTCCGAGCGGTATTCATTACTATTGTTTAGATGATCGCAACCACGCCAGTGACTATCTCGTCTCCTGGCAAAGGTCAAAGCCCCTAGTCAGCCTTTTTACCTAATAATGAACTGCCGTTGGAACACTTTTTTCGCAGTGATGTTAACACAATTCCTGTTGCACTGATGACTTCTTCGAGTGATGATTTATCAGGCTGAACAACCCAAAAGCTGTCCAGGCGGAACACCAGGCCATGACATCGCAGTTTGAATTGATAAGCGTCGTTCGACAGTTGGTGGTGCGGTGTGTAGATCGTCAGATCAATCTTGTGTTGCGGACCTCCTAAAGTGCAAGGCATTTGCGTCAGTTTCAGTGAGTTCGTTCATTCCGCCTAATTTGGCATGTACAAAGGGAACCGTTCGAGGAGTTGACTCTCGATTGTCACCAACTGAGACTCTGGAGAAGCTGTCAGATGCTGGCGTCGTAGCCGTATACCGGTGTAACAACGTAGTGAATAGTGGGAAAGTTCCTACAGAATCTGTTTTTGCCACCCTTTCGGGCACTTCTTGCCCAATTGTATTTAAAATATGACCACTCACTTTTTGTGTAGAACGCCTTGGTTCTTGTCCTCTTCAGTGCCGGAACTGCTGGCGTTTTGGCCACAGCCTAGGGGGTTGCAAATCAGGTTCCCAAAGCCGATAAGGCGGTGCTAACTATCCCTTCAATAAATGCACTCCTGAGATAGAAAAGTGGTGTCCATATGGAGGAGACCATACAGCTGATTACATGTTTGTCAGGCAAGGCAAAAACAAAATCTAGCTGATAGAAATAATGTATAGGCGAAAATGTTCATGACGAGGAGCCATTGCTGTTCTCAAACATCAAATGTTCACGTATGCTGGTGTTGCTTCGAGGAAAGAGTCATTAAATGAGGTCAAACTTTTGCAACTTGTTGAGTCAGCAGTTGAAAGACCAATGTCAAAGGCGTTAGATCAGATAATAACTGCTGCAACTGAGTGTGTCTCGCAAGTGTTTTGCTCACAGATGACACAACTACTTTCTAAAGCTGTAGCACCGATAACCAATCTGACGTCTTGCGGAATTACAGCAGCCGTCGCAGAGGTGTCTAATTCAGCAAAGCAGCAGGAACGTGAGGCAAATCCGAAGCCTACTGTACCGGAACCTTCCACCTCGAATAAAGTGGAATTTCAGGATGAGGCGGAAATTAGACATGATGGTAGGCGCCGGAAGTGAACTGGGTCCCAAGCAAAATCTACACTTTAAGGCAAAAGGGTAATAAAAGGGTGTGTGGTTTGTCCTATTGGGGACTATGGGGCAGGCACAGCCATTAATCCTTTTAAGGACTAACGAAACTAGGTCTAACAGTTAGTCCCCTCAAAAGATTAACATTTAGTCCTCAAATTTACACCTTATTGAGTAACCGTTAGTCCTACAGTTCACAACATAGGACTAACATTTAGTCCTCACATTCGCACCTTATAGAGCAACTGTTAATCCCCACATTACACCTTACCGGGCAGTCGTTAGTCCTCACAGTTGCACCTTGCCGGACGAACAGTTGATCCACTCAAATATTCCAATCGGATGAACTTTTCGTCCCCAGTTCAAACATTGTTCTTTGTTTATTTTCCGCCAGGCGTAATACTTGTTTTGCCTGTTTTTCTGCGCAGTGAGCAACAAATTTTGCAGAAAAGAACACGCGAAAAAGTAGTTAGCCACCTATGTGTAACTGCTTTCACGTCATGGCGTCAACGAAAGACAAAAGTGAGACCACAAAATCTTTTATTTTTCTACATACACATGAAGTTTCCCCATTCTTTTAAGTGAATTCATGAATTAGTGTACAGTCCACTCTCGTTGTCAAATCTGTTTACTTTTGGGGAGCTCCTCCAATGGAAGCGATATAGATGACAGACATTGCAGACGCCAGCGCACGCAGGCTTCTGCCTGTTGTGTTCCCACGGCTGCACGTACAATAATAGAGTAAAATAGTTAGGCACACGTCACAGAAGATGAAGATGCATGCATATGACAAGTATAGGCACGAAATATAAAAACAAGCGTTGAAATATGACACACAAATTACTTTACGTCACATCTCGCACAAACGGTCCCGACGTGGGAGTCGCCCGCTGCGCGCTGAAGCGCGCCTTGCAGGACCTCAATAAAGTTACCTCAATAAAGGACCTCAATAAAGGACCTCAATAAGCGCTCCTATTGGGTCTCAATAAAGACCCAATAGGAGCGCTAGTCAAGGAATTTTGAAAAATGGCGGCCAAGCCCTACTCACTTGTTATTCCGCAGTGCACGTAACTGAATGTTGAAACCAACATGAGCTTAACCTACTCTGTGCCTACTTCGCCTCCGTATTTCGTGAAAGAGGTGACCGAGCTTGCTGTTGGCGTGACCGAGCTTGTTGCGGTCTTGCAGAGCAAAACGAACTCAACAACGCTGCTGGCGTTGGTGGTTTTTCTGCTCTTCGTGCATTACAAGACAGCCACTTGCCAGCAAAGTAAGCAGTACTGTCTTTTCTTGCTTCTTGCGTACGAGAATCTTCGAAGTATACACCACCAGATAGCGTAGTAGCGTTTGCGAGCGGCGGCAACAACCGGGGGACAGCGCATGCATCCTACGTTCGCCCCGTGGTAGATGGCATATTCGGCGGCGCGAGGTGCGTCCAGTGCGAACGACGCTGCGTTTCGGCGGCAGGGGAATTTCGGTCACTGTTGAAAGCGGATGTTTCAGTGTGAACTAGGCATAATGGCGACCAATTTTCAGTGAGTTCCAATGCTAGCGAAAGCCCCACCAGCCCGTGCTGCTGCACTTACAGCGCGCGACATACTACAACCAAGCTCTTTACGAGATCTCGTAACGTGTTTTCGAAGACTCCCATTACAGCGACGAGGTCTCAGCCCAATATCGCCCGCTCGAAGCTCATCGCGGCGACAAAGACAGGCGAGCACTCGATGAGCAAGCGTACGGGAGGCCGACGGCAATGGCGGCCGATTTCCGGGTGGTCGAAAAACACGGGTGAACTGCAGACGCAGAAGCTGACCTTCGCGATGCATTTCGTGCGTGCGATATACAACACAACCGAGCCCATTGCCAGCAAGCACGATCCGTATCGCACACGCGACAAGTAGAGTAGAATAAAGAATGATAACCTACTTGCCTTAGAATCCAGCGCTGTTTTCTGCCCTCAGTCGGACTGAAGTATATATCCGATAGGCCTGTTTTTCTCGGCCGCTATATTGGCTTTCCCAACTATTCTTGTCGTGTGGTTGTCATGACTATCTTGAAGCCAGAGATATACAGCGCGGCGTGGTGACGTGTCGAGACTTCCTCCAGGCTTCATGGGTGCAGCAAAACGCAAAAGCAGCAGCGCACGCTCATCCAAGCGTACACACAAGCACCACGTCGTAGTTCTTAGATCGTCGGATCCCGGCGGCCGTGGTCGTGCACTCCGAGCGGGACGCAACGCGGACCGTCGCCGGCAAAACACGGGAAAAGACTGACCCACCAGAGGAGGAGGCCTGGTCACCTTGGCAACGCTTTTCGCGCTGCCTGCATTGCCCGGGTGGTTCATCCCTTGGTTTCGCGCTCCACGCTTCCCTCTGTGGTTGCTCCCCAACGGTCTATCCATTAAGGCCAAACAACATAAGCGCGAAAATGCACGCGACAGCGACGAGCGACGCGACGCAGATCGTCTTCGCGCGATCATGTCGCTAGCGCAGGCAAACCTCATTCACGCGACGGCTTCGGTGAGTGAATTCCACTGTTGCTGGCATGAGGCCGTCAACTCTCACCAAGAAAACCACGTAGCGAGCGGTATGCACTTTAAAAATAAGATATATTGTCGTGTAATGGAACGGAAAGTGTTTATTACTGCCTTGCAGCACTTTTTTATATGCACATGCATAATAAACATTGCGTTATTTCTGGTTGCGCATACGTGACTCGGGCAGGGTCACGTGCACCTACGTAGTCTTTGTCTTTTCCGGTATTTCGCTATTGGCTGCTGGAGCCCAGCACTTCCGGGTGATGAGCGACGGTTTCCAAATATGGAGAACCGAGAGATTGCGCGAAAACGAGCACGCGACACGTCACGCGAATGCCCTGTTTCGTCGCTCATAGCATCGCTCGTCGCTGTCGCGTGCATTTTCGCGCTTATGTGGTTTGGCTCTTAATCGCGCCCACCTATTGGGCTCCGTTACTCTTTTTTTGGGTAATTTTGCCTCAGAGTGTACGTGCCCCAATTCAAAAAACAAAAAAGGTGATTCGAGTCTCGGCCGCATTCCTAAAGAAAGTATACTGGAAACAGTCGTTGCCGAAGTCATTCACGCATCACCATAGATACTTTCAAAGTTCTGCAGCGGAACTTTCATTCCTTGTTTTCCGCTTCAACAAATTATTTTGCTTAGTAAAACACTTAAATCCCGACATAACAACATTGGAAGAAACCTGGTGTGATGGCTACAGGAACGTTCGTCACTATGTTTGTTGATGGCGGACGAGAAAGGATTAACATGAACTTTTTTTCATGGCATGGGTGGAACGGCTGACGGCGCACGGATACGCTACCGTGTGCAGCGCCGTTGAGTCGGACGTCGCGGCCAACTTAGCAGTCAGGGTCGCAACTCCGGAGGTCCAGGATCAGGCCACGGCTCACGACGACCACACCCGGTAGGCCTCGTCTACGAACCTGCTCCCGGCCACTGCACCCAGGCAGGAGCCGTTCGGCAGGTCTCGGCTTTGGACCTTGAACAGACACACCGGAGCTCGACCTGGCCGACACGTACGGGTCTCACGTCCGGCTCAGGAACGCTGCCAGGAACTCGTCCTCTCGAGCGGCGCACCGCTTCCTCTGCCTTCGTGGCCTCAACCCTCGAGCTCTCTTTTCCGCACGTTCCTTCTTCTTGGCCAGGGCACCGCCAGGTACCCTCGGGTGCACCCTGCAGCTCATGAGCTCGTGGCCCATGTCCGAGTCTGGCGCATCACTCGGCACCGCTCGGCGATCCTAGATTCAGCCAGCAACTTCCCTGGCACCTGGATCCTCGGCCACCCTGGACCTCGCCCGGTTCCGTGCTCCTCTGTGCGCACTCCCGCGTCTCGCCCGGCAGAACGTCTCGCTCGTCCCTTGCCGATGTACGACGCTCTGGTGACACCGGCGCTCGATGGCATGGGTGCGGCCACGGAGCAGTCAACCCACATCGGAGACGCGATGCTCCATGTGGGGCATGGCGAGCCCGTCCAGCGAAGAGCGTGCGCTGAGACGCGATGCTCGACGCAACCGTGATTATTAGCCAGGCCACGTTCATCGCTGTGTCGAACGGCTGACCGTGGAGACGCCTCGACGAGATCCACGATGCCCTCGGCAAGGAAAAGAACAGTAGGCCAGGCCGCGCCCCGAGATGCAGTACTCGTGCCGGCAATGCCTCCCCAGCTGGTGGTTGGACGGCAGCAGCGTGGACGGCCGCGTTCCCTGGCCGGAACCTGGCTCGCCTGCGTCCGGCCCACTGTCTCCCGTCTGCCGCTGCTCCGGCTCATCCCCAGCCACAAAGCCCACTGCCACGTGATGGTCGCCCGTGGCCCAATCGTGGCACGCCACCTCTATGGGCCACCACAGGTCATCAGCTGATTCACTGACACTCACGCGCACATTACACGCGCCTTTTCCCGCACTTCCATCGTTGTCGTTTTGTGCACTCATCACACCTGGCTTACGCCTGATGAAAATTATCTATTTAAAAATTTTCAACTATTTCAGTTAGATGAGACGTTCTGCGTCGGGGGCGTCCGTCAGTACGAGTCGTGGTACCCGTCGCGTGTTGGGCGCCTTCGAGGGCGCTTGTTTTCGGCGTTGTTGTCCCTGCGGGGACTGGTGCCGAGACCGTCGTTGGTGCGACGGCCTCAGTGGTCGGCCTCTCAGAGGTGTGCTGGGTGCAGCATCGGGGAGCTCGAAACTTCCAAGTCACCGTGGGGAGCGTGGCCTTCATGTCTCTAATCTTCCATGCTGGCTGCCTGGTGGTTGGTGGCGAGCGTGTTCGGGTCGTTCCCGTTGGCCCGTAGGTGACGGACGTCGCCTGCCTGTTCCTGCCGTCGGTGTCTCTCATACTCATATGCTGGTTTTGGGACGTTAAACCCCACATATGTTACTGTCGTCGTTCGTCTCAAACGAGGCTCTCGTCCAAGCGTTATCCCCATATGGCAGGGTGCTCACTGTCACCAGTGGTTTGATGAGCGGGTGACGCGGCGTACTCACTGGAACGTGGTATGTTCGAATGGAGATGAACGCCGCTAATCCTGTGCCGAACTACCTGCACATCTCCAGTCACCGTGCTACGTTTGACTACCGTGGTCTCCAGCGTGTATGTCGAAGATGCGGCTCAGGGGACCATCTACGAGCCCAGTGCACAACACCGTATTGTGGTCGCTGTGGTGTGCATGGTCACGTTAGTGAAGGATGTGACCGCCCGTGTCGATGCTGCGGGGACGGCCACCCAACCTGGTTTGCCCTTTCCGCCGCTCTTACTCAGACGATGCCGCTGGTGCTTTCCACCACTGACACCGGCAACGGAACTAATTACCGACTCGGGGGACGCAGAGGAGGTCACCGACGCTGTGCTGGCCTCACCCCTACAAGTTCCTTCAAACGAAGCGCACAACGAAAGCGTGATTGTCGATGCGACGCTTGGCGCGTCGGCCTCCCCGCTGGTGCAGGAACCGTGCGCTTCGAAAGACGCAACGCACTGCCCTGAAAACGGCGTCGGCGTCTCTTCTTTGATGCCACTTGATGTTCAGTGCACAAACGACCCCAGTTCTCAGCCTGCTGTTGTTGGAGTTGACCCTACGAGCACTGTTATTTCGGAAAACAGTGGCATTGATACCACAGACTCTTCTGTTGCGGCCGCTCCGACTATTTCGAAATCGCGTCGTACACGTAAAAAATCGCCTACACAAAGGGTACCTACACCGGCCCGCCGAGACGTGGACAGTGCTGCCAGCATCAAGGATGTGGATCCAAGCTTGCCGGCGGCTCAGTCCCTACCTCCTCAAGACACGTCTTCAGAAGACGGCTTCAGCCTGAGACTGGATAGTAGCATCGGACTGTCTAGCTTTGCCGATTTTGAAGTCGAAATGGGAGCTCCACGTGAAACAAAGCGAGGGCACACTTCCAGCTCTTGCTCCGATGAACGCAGTGATGGCCGTGGTAAATTCCAATGGTCAAAATATCTTGACCCTCTTTTGGAGGGTCGAACAATGCGTTGTAACTTGGTTAAGCAAGTGTACCCTGGACACTTTCCAGGACACCGTCTAGAACTATGTGTCCAGGTTAGTCTTTACTTTTTAATAAGGCTACTACACTGCATATTATTTTATTGAACGTTCAGGGTTTTCGCAGTCCGACAATGCAGGCTGAAGTGATCAGTTTCGCCCGCGCTGCAAATTGTGATGTTTTGTGCCTCCAGGAAACCAATTTCTTCTCGCTTTCTGACGTGCTTGCTTTTAAACGAAAGTTCAAACTAGATTGTTATTTCTCTTTCGCTACGTCTCGTTTTACGGGAGTAGGTATTATTATTTTTAATGGAGCTCTATTACGGGATCATCATGCTTTTCACGATGGCGTGGGCAGGGTTTTGGCTTTAAACTGTAGCTACTTTTCTTTCAGGTTAAGGATACTGTGTGTGTATGGGCCAGCGCAAGCTGGACAGTCTAATGACGTTTTTAGAGACCTGGATGTGTTTTTTCTTGACGGTCGTGATGTCATTCTGATTGGCGACTTCAACTGCGTTCCAAATACGCGAACCGATGTACAAGGTCCTGGCTGGGGCTGGTCTGCTTGGAACTCATGCGAGCTGCGTCACCTTGTCCACCACTTTTCATTACCAGACGCGCACAATGTAGTGCACGGAAATACTTTTGTTTGGACATGGTGACGTGGACGATCCTCCAGCAGGCACGACTGGGCTTATATCTCACGAGCGTTAGAGGCGTGTGTCTCCGATTTACGCGTTCCGTCCTTCCCACCTTCTCCTGTGTACGTATCTGATCATCGGCCTATTGTCTTGAAGCTCGAAGTTCCATTTTCTTTTTCGAAAAAGCCATGGCGTCTTGATGTTCGCGTCCTGCAGGACGCGCGCTCGAGATCAGATTTTTCACGCGCAATACGTGTGTCGCTCACGGCGTCTGGTCCTGAGGATTGGGATGCGCTTAAAACGCAGTGGCGCCTGCGCTGCGCAGTACAGGGGCGTTCGCTTCGTCGACGCGTTTCTGAAAAGCTTGCTGATACTGCGATGAAGTTACGCATTGCTTTGCGCGCCGAGACGCCTTCTGCTCTGATGCGAGCGTGGCAGCGTGCACTGCGTGAACGCTTTCAACGCTTGACTGCTGCTTCGTCCCTGGTGGCAGCACCATGGCGCTGTAGACACAACCCATGTGCACATCCCGAGGTGCTGCGCTACGCGAGACATTCGTTTTTTGGGCAATGAGAGCCATCTGTCTCTATGACAGCACAAATACCATCTGCGCAGCGGCTTCCTACGCGTGATCGATCTGTTTTCTTGGCACATTTTGAAGCAACGTCATGTTCGGCCATGCGGACTAACTGTGATGAAACACCGCCAATGCTTAGAAATTCGCCCCGTATTCCTCAAAGAGCTGCGGATTGCCTGCACATCCCTCTGTCGGCTGAATAGGTAAAGGCGGCACTGAAATCTATGGAACGTGGAACGGCCCCAGGGCCAGACGGTTTTCCTGTTGAGTTTTACTTGACATTTTGGGATGAGATTGGTGCTACCTATACTGCGGTAATCCGGCGAGGATGTAACGAGGACGGTGTCTTTCCATCAAGGTTTCGAGATGGACGGATTGTGCTTATTCCAAAGGGTGATGCTTACTCTGTTAATCCTGAAGATTGGAGACCTATCACGCTCCTCAACGTTGAGTATAAGATATTCGCGGCGGTAGCCGTTCAACGTTTGAGGGGTCTGTTGAACACCCTGGTAGGTAATCACAAGACTTCATCAGTGCTTGGACGAGAAGTACACAGCTTGTCATATACCACACGGGATATCATAGCCTATACTCTGTCACGATCTGCACGTGGTATCCTAGTGTCTTTGGACCAGGAAAAAGCGTTTGACCGACTAGAGCACGCGTATAATCTTAATGTGCTCACAGCTTTCGGCTTTTCTCATTCGTTTGTGGAAATTATTAAAAATAGGTACACTGGTCTGAAAAGCACACTAGTTCTGGATGGCTGGGAAAGTGCCGCTTTTTCCCTAACACGTGGGGTCCGTCAGGGATGTCCATTGTCTCCTGTGCTATTTTTCCTCCACCTTGAGCCATACTTGCGTGCTCTTGACGTGGATTCACGTTCCCGGTGTCTTGCGCTTCCTGGTAGTGGTGTCGTGAAAGTCACAGCTTTCGCCGATGATATAACCTTGTACCTTTCAGATGAAGATAGCGTTTCACGCAGCCTGCGTGTATTTTCCCAGTATGGCGACACTTCAGGTGCAGCGTTGAACATCTCCAAATCCCTGTATTTCTTCATTGGCTCTCCAAACTCCAAGCTTAGCGCCGGTTTTCCCATTAAGCCAGTCACTACGGCATTTGCGAATCTATTTGGTTAAACGCTCTCGAAGAAGTGAGACTGAAAATTCAGAATGCACGGGATTTTGTCTTCCCGCTTCCTTAGCGGAGGTACATAGCGCAGACTGTATTTTGCGGTCGCATTTGGTACCTTTCTCACGTCGTGCAACCGTCTTTACGTATCGTGCGATCACTGCAGTCTGCTTTGTGTTCCTTTTTTTGGTCAGGCGGCACTGAGTTGATCTCTCGCGTGGCACTGGGACAGCAGCGTTCTCTGGAAGGCTTTGCTTTACCTTTAGTGTCCATACGCTGTCGGCTGCTGGCACTGCGCTTCCTTTTGCGCCTAGTGCAAGGAGAGGAATTTCCCGCTAATACTTTCTGGGTACTCACCTTCGGCATAATACTTTCTGGGTACTCACCTTCGGCATTTGATGCCTAATGTACAACTTAACAGCGGGCCGCAGTCGATAACACTTCCTGCGTTTTATGCAACAACTGTTGAATTTTTTCGCCATGTAAAGTGGAGCTGTCCTGGCATAGATGTTTTAAACAACCACATAGTTGAGACAACTGGTGCTTTGTTGCTTCCGTTGGTCCCGCCAGCCCGCCGTGCTCGCTCTAGACGGGCGTCTTGGAGCTCTGTAACGGCTTAATTTCTGCCTAGACACCTCCGGGACTTCATATGGCGCCTGGGATTGGGTGTGCTTCCCACTCTCGACCACCTCGAAAGGTGGAGAAATGTCCAGTCAGCAACATGTCCAAACTGCTCCCTTTGGGAAACAAATCAGCATTTTTTGAAGCATTGTTGATTGATTTGTAGGGTTTAACGTCCCAAAACCACCATATGATTATGAGAGACGCAGTAGTGGAGGGCTCCAGAAATTTGGACCACCTGGGGTTTAACGTGCACCCAAATCTGAGCCCACGGGCCTCGACATTTCCGCCTCCATCGGAAATGCAGCCACCGCAGCCGGGATTTAAACCCGCGAACTACGGGTCAGCAGCCGAGTACCTTAGCCACTAGACCACCGCTGGGGGGCTGAGGCATTGTGTCATAGCTCGGGTTTTTTGGAGAGCCGTACATGCTGGATTTCACTGCCTCAGAGTAAATCACTTCGTTTCTTCTGGGCGTTGTTCGCGAGGCCAATTCACTTGTCTTCTCATTGTTGCCGGCTGTTTCTGCCTCTGGCGCAACCACTGCGAGGCAGTTGCTGCGGGCCGCCGCCGCCTCGCGCTCTACCCGATTCTAGAACGATTGTACTCGGAGATGCTGTCTGTTTTGTCGGAGGAGCTCTTCATCTTCGGTGAAGAGAAAATTCTTTGGCACTGGTCTTGCCCTTTTGTGTCGTTCTATGACAGACGAGTGAAACTTGTCTTTCGGCCGGCCTGGTATTGGTAGGCTGATCTGTCAATGCTCCGGCAGAAATAGCATGCCAACATGTAAATATGCAAAATGTACATATTTATGTTTTATTTGTGTCTCTTGTTTACCTTGAAGTATTTTTTGTGGTTGTGTTTGTGTGAACCATCGAATGTACATGTTCTTTCAACGTCATCTCATATTCATGTTCATGTAGATGACGTCTGTTTTGTCATCATCGTTAGAGAATGTCTAAGAAGGAAATGTTCTGTTGAGTGTCATTGACGTTTGTGGCAATAAATTTGTTCTAAACAGAAATTCTGGCAATTGACATCAACATTCCAGGATGCCTCCGTTTCTCTACTATAAATGCAAATTTTTCCTCAAGCGTACGCAATACACAACAATTGGAGTGTGTCTTAAGTAGCTGCAGGAATGAAATAATTCTGACTGGCGATTTCAACTACCACCACGTGTCATGGTGGTTTAGAACAGACTCCGCTAATACTGTTCTATGGGACTGGATTACGCAAAAAAATTCCTGCCTAAACATGAAGCAGGCTACGTTTCTTTGTGGTCGAGCACGATCAGTATTAGATCTTGACGTTCTCTAGCACAAGTGTTGCGCTGAAGTCCCGGAGAACAGTCAATTTTGCTTCAAACAATGATCACCTTCCAGTATACTTTGAAATAGGGTGTCCCATTAGATCATTTGGAAGAAAATATAAAACACTGGTGAATTATAAAAAGCTTAAACACTGTTTCCGCGCTAACATTGAGGTAGCATCCAGGTATAGAAACGTAGACCTCGGTAAGAACGTTCTTTCCGTTTTATAATTATCAAAAAAACACTTCGGAATTTGTGAATACGTCCGCGTCAACCAAGAGTGCCCCACCCAGACAATGGTGGAAGACTGAGTGTACGTGGAACTAGAGAAGGAGAAAAGCGGCATACGAAGTCAGAGCTCACAAAATTGGAAAGATTATCCATTCATTGCAGCAACATCAAAGCGTACAGTATCACGCGCGAAAGAAGAATATGATAAGAATAACTTTGACTACCTATGTAAGTCAAAAAATAGTTGAGCACTGTTCGATTTCCTACGTTGCAGAAACAAAAATCTAACGCCAGGAAATGTGGACTCAGCGTTT
Organism: Rhipicephalus microplus; assembly: GCF_043290135.1. Lineage (NCBI taxonomy): Eukaryota > Metazoa > Arthropoda > Arachnida > Ixodida > Ixodidae > Rhipicephalus > Rhipicephalus microplus. The sequence continues at coordinate 141,836,780 of NC_134700.1, read as the reverse complement.
TAAACCTAGCAAGAATGACAGGAAGCACTTAATCAATTAGCTCAAGTGTTAAAAAATAAATTTGAAACGCGCCTTCCACCGTCGGTTCATACACCAGCCATTCTTGAGTACACAGCAGTATCGATTTCCGAATTAGATCAGGCTATGTTAAGGTTGCCAAACTCAGCACCAGGGACTGGCGGAATTACAAACTCAATGCTAAAATTAATATATCAGGAACCCCCCAGCATCTGTTAAGCCTAGTAAACTACTCTCTTAAGATGGCATGCTCAGCTGATGAGTGGAAGATTGCTAAAATCATACCACTGCTTAAAAACAAGGGGCTGTATATAATATCGGCAATATTAGTCCAATAGCAATAACATCAAATGCAGTAAAACTTATTGAAAGAATTCTTCGTGGTCATATAATAAGATGTGTGGGTCCTTCGTGGTCGTATGATAAGATTTCTAAATGACCAACAGCTGTTGAGCCCCAGCCAAATGGGCTTCTGATCTGGACATTCAATCTGGAATGCGCACGTGGACCTCAAAGGTCGGGTTCACATTACGCGGCATAAAAACTGTACGCTTCGTTAGTTACCTTAGACATCAGTAAAGCGTACGATAGTGTCGAGTATTCTGTGTTATTAAATCGTTTACGGTGCCATGGACTTCTTTCTTATATCATAGCATGGGTGGTAGAATTTTTAAAGAAAAGGGGGTTTTACTGTGTTAAAAGTGGCTTTTCTTCCTGCAAGCACAAGCAGACCCGAGGCGTGCTACAGGGATCAGTTCTTTCACCAGCATTATTCTACATCTTCATGTGTACTATACCTATTCGTTCAGAGGTGCAGATTTATGTTTATGCGGACGACGCTGCTTTTTTCGGTATAGCTGCTGACATACACCGCCTTTACAAAACTTTACAGTCGAACTTGAGTGAACTAGAGAAGTGGCTAGATGAACTGCAGTTAAGTCTTAATACCAATAAGTGTGCTAATCTGGTTTTACCGGTTAACGATCCGGTGAAAATATCTCTGACTTACACGCTGCAGGATATTCCGCAAGTGGAATCATTAAAATACGTCAGAGTAATATACAACGAACAACTAAACTGGCAAGCTCATATTAAATATATCACAACAAAAGTAGCATGGGCAATGGGTGTATTGCACAGGCTGAACAGCCGCAGATCGGGTATGAGAAGGAAAACTTTTTATGGTCTACAAAATGTACGTACGACCGGTATTAGAATTTGGCTGTGTTCTTTTTTCCGGTGCGCCAGCATACCAGCTTCGGCCACTAGTCCTATTAGAGTGAGAGGCTTTACGGCTCTGCTTAGGCATTCCAAAATATGTGGCCAACGCAGTATTATACCTGGAGGCGAGAACACCACCCCTGTTAAACAGATTTAATCTACTTACGGTGCAGACTTTCTTAAGATTGTACGAAACACTGTCTAACCATACTGAAATAATTTTCATCTGCAAACCCGATATATTTTCTCCGAGCAATGACCTAGAATCCACATGCCACAAATCATATTTGCACAAACATTACTCAATCCCCTGAATGTACAAATTCATGATGTGCGTCCTTTGACTATAAAACCTAAACTCACAGGCATTGTCTACCACGACATTTTCTTGAACCACGCGAAATCATTACCGCACGGAACTTTAAATGGACTATTACAAGAGCATCTAAATGATCTGCCAAGCCCCGCCGCGGTGGTCTAGTGGCTAAGGTACTCGGCTGCTGACCCGCAGGGCGCGGGTTCGAATCCCGGCTGCGGCGGCTGCATTTCCGATGGAGGCGGAAATGTTGTAGGCCCGTGTGCTCAGATTTGGGTGCACGTTAAAGAACCCCAGGTGGTCTAAATTTCCGGAGCCCTCCACTACGGCGTCTCTCATAATCATATAGTGGTTTTGGGACGTTAAACCTCACATATCAATCAAATCAAATGATCTGCCAAAGAATGTGGTTATTGCAACAGACGCATCGCAAACTGAGAAAAAAGGTGGCATAGGAATATTCTGCCCTCAACTTTACTGGTATTTTTTGTTACGACTACCGGAGTTTATCCAAGTTTTTATAGCTGAATTCACGGCCATAATATTATCTCCGTAAAGGTTGCCCAGTTTAAATAGTATAGTAGCAATTATCACTCACTCATTATCTTTGTGTTCTTTTCTCTCTGAATCTGGTTAATCGCATCTTCTAAAGCTTTTCAGAATACTAGTTTCCGGGCACCTACAATGTCTCCACTTAATTTTGGTATTAGGATACAAGGGTTTGCTTTTAAACGGAAGCGCTGATTCTTTAGCAAAGGCAGCGCTTTTGATGCCAATCATTCCGGTTTTCCCATTGACAACATACATTACAATTGCTCAATTCCGCGCCCTAACTCTCACTAAATGCTTATCAGATCGTATCTTGACAGCTTCTCCAGAACGTAAGTACCTATTATTTCCCGGAAACAGTGAGTTGTCGTGGTCAAGAATAATGGAAGTGGTCATAACTAAACCTTGCTGCGGAATTACCTCCCTCAACTTTTACCTGCATAGAGCAAGTCAAGCGTTGTCTCGTCTGTGTATCTTCTGAAAGGAGGAGGAAAGAATCAGTCATTACTTTCTAACCGATCGCCGGTATACGTCATTGAGAAAAAGATGCATAGCACCACCTCTTCGAAACTTGGCTCTGGAAATATCCCAATCAGTTGTTCTATCATTCGGCGCCTCTATTCTGCGCTTCAGTCACAGGGTTGTTTATTACGCCTTAGAGGAATTTATCAGTCAGGCTAAAGGAACATAGAGCTAAGTTCTTCATTCTTTCAAACACCTAGATATTATTATTATTAAATAATTATTTGTTGTGTAACCTATCCCTAGCATATACGAGTAGAATTGCGAAGAAATGAGAAAAAAATTACCTAACACTCGGCCAATCCCTTGCGTTGGGTAAGAGCCATGAGATGAGCAGAAGAAAAAGAAGTAGCTCTAGACATTTGTTATGTTCTCACATAAAATTGGTAGAGGCTCTGTATGTTGTGGTGTTGCTGCTATTCACACTACAATACGTTTGTTTATGTTGTAGTCTCGATACCTCTTATGCTAACTTGATTTGTAATAGAAATACAGTTCTCTGAATCAACGCTAGAAGTTCTACACCCAGGCTACATGTAAAAATGCCATCGGCGCCTCACTACTCAAGTAAGTTATCAAATGCAAGAAGTATGAATGTAACAATATATCATTTGCCCCGCCACGGTGGTCTAGTGGCAAAGGTACTCGGCTGCTGAGCCACAGGTCGCGGGATCAAATCCCGGCTGTGGCGGCTGCATTTCCGATAGAGGCGAAAATGTTGTACGCCCGTGTACCCAGATTTGAGTGCACGTTAAGAAAACCAAGGTGGTGAAAGTTTCCGGAGCCCTCCACTTCGGCGTCCCTCATAGTCATGTGGTGGTTTGGGACGTTACACCCCACAAATCAATCAATCAACAATATATTATTTGATATATTATATGGATTCATCGTATAATTTTTCTCAAAAATCACCGTATCATTTATTACCGGTTATATGAAGCACGGTAACATAGTGTTGAGTTGGCCGATATTCACATGGTGGAGAAAAATGTCATCTATGATCCACCAAATTATTCATCTGCTATGGTAATACGATGGATAAGTTCTGTCTTATACGCTAATGCAAATGCCCAAATTTTCAAATTGCCGCGCTGTTGCGTGTTCCCGCGAGCAGCACCGTCTAGAGGCGAATCGGAGAAAAAGAATGGCAAAAGGACGAAGCGTCGCAAAAGAGGGTTTTGTGAGCGTATACAGCTACACAAATAAGCGGAGAAGCGTTTGTGTGGCAATCACAATAACAACCGTATTGCCCGGTTGCACAAGCAAAATAAACAAACCTGCATCAATCACTTCGAACATTTTGTTTCCAAGTGTATAGTGGAACGTGTACCGGCTGGATTCTTTTTTTTATTGAGGCGTAACTCTAGTATTCTTAAAGTTTGTGCTTTGGAATCTTTCATCGCCACCCGTGTTAATGTCAAGACACGTTCAATGGGCAATCCTTGTTGTGGTTGCCGCATTAATTACCCTTCCCCATCTTTTCATGCTATTTCAGTGTTATTTCAATTGCGAAGTATATATCATTGCTACAGAAGCGGTCATCTACTTTAGTTGACCAACCACATGCCATCACACGTCACTAGGTTTCCTGCTCTGTTGTTCCTTACAGCAGCTTTAGACTGGAAGCTGCTATCCCATGACATCGTTAGCATTACCTCATCATTTCTTTTATAAGTACGAACGACAGATCAACTTCTATGTGGCATTGCTATTTGTCTGATGTATTTACCTTACCCATTAGGTACCACTACCACAGTGAGACAAACAAATAAAAGAAGGACAACTGAACTGAACTGAATGCCCAAAGAGATGGAACCAACTCGCGTACGTGTCGCCCATCTTTATTGAGGAATACGTACCTATAACATATTGTTCTTGAATAAAGCATTTAAAACGTGATTTTTAGAAAATAAAGATTCGTATAATATGCCAGGCCTATTGTCGCTAGTAAATATACAGATTATCGTGTCAAGTTTTGGGGTCAAAGTTTGCTATTATCATAGTAATATTACTACGTATGCATGCAAACATGCACAAATACACACGCAAGAAGATGCAGGAAACAGGCTTACACGTTCTAACTAGAGGGCCAAAACACTTCTTAGTCCTAATGGTGAAAAGATAAGATAAAGGGAATAAAGATAGGATTGAGAAATAGGAAACGAAACAGGAAACTAGCAAAAAAGATAGCGATCATGCGGACGAAAGCGTCTGAAAGCCCGGATTGAAAAATACTTGTGAAAATCGGTGCGCCAGATCCGCTCAGTCGATAAAAAGTCACTAGAGCTCGATGAACTTTGTTGGTTTCAGAAGCGGAGACTCTTGAAAGAAGGTATTCATCAATAACCGGCTTTTATATTCAAGGAACTTTTATTCCAAAAACAGGAAAGCCCTTGCGTAACGAACGCGGGACAGACTTACATAAAGTTTCCACGCCTGATTCATGAATGAATCATTTATTCACAGGATGCCAATACCAAGCAGTTATAAAAAGAACTTGCCCTTGCATGTATTTATGTTTCTGATATAGCAATGCCATGCCCATTACCACTAGCCTATATTAGCGTGATGAGGCAAATGAGTAAATGGCTCGCCCTAACTAAGGCTATAGATCTCGGCTGGCTCTAGTCTTCGGTCTGTCGTTTCTTTCCTGCACGTTCCATCTTGCCGTGTAAGCGGATTGACAAGTATATGGTCGATCGCGATACTTATTTAACAAGAATACTGCCAGTTATCGTCTAACGAGACCGTACAGCGGAGGTACGTGAGCAGATTACGAGAGACTTCAACGGCCGCTGCACAATACAGACATTTCCTAGCTGCTCAGTGCACACGTGCGGAAACGACGCGTCAGCTAGTGCTGACCGAGCACCCCCTAACTTCGGCGTTGCAACACGGAGGCAACAGTGTAGACTACTACGCAGCATCATTGCACACGAATAAATTCATGTTCGGCCTGTCGCTTTTTTTTTCTGCTACTTCAGCTATTGTGGTGCAAAGTTTTTCTACGATGAATATCTATAAACGAAAATTCTTCATTTGCTCTGCAACACCATACATACGTAGAATGTGATTGCGTGATGCTGAATTCAGATCTTAAACGCTTTTTTTATTATTCAAAAATTTGTGTCTTCGCGTGTTCTCTGCTGACGTTGCCCCGCCGCGGTGGTCTAGTGGCTAAGGTACACGGCTGCTGACCCGCAGGGCGCGGGTTCGAATCCCGGCTGTGGCGGCTACATTTCCGATGGAGGTGGAAATGTTGTAGGCCCGTGTGCTCAGATTTGGGTGCACGTTAAAGAACCCCAGGTGGTCTAAATTTCCGGAGCCCTCCACTACGGCGTCTCTCATAATCATATAGTGGTTTGGGGACGTTAAACTTCACATATCAATCAATCTCTGCTGACGTTATGGCTGTTGCAGATAAATGGGAGTCATGAAATATTTGGGACTTAAGGGACAAGGTGCGAGAACTTTTCCGGTGAGATATGCGATAAGTGTGCGATAGAGAGCGATAGATATAAATGTGTGCGATGTGCGATAAAGAGAAATAAAGGTTAGAAAGTGAAGGAAGGCTGGAAATTCGAGAGAGAGAGCAAGAATGAAACTTACATAAGGAAAAAATCCAAGGACGGAGACCATTACTGAAAAATAAATAAAACAGTAATAACACAAAGCTATAGAGAAAAAGATATACAGAAAAAAAAACAACTGGACGTGAGGAATAGAGCTGAGGTATATATGCAAAACAAAAAGGAATGAAAACCACAGTAGCAAAAAATACAACAGAAAAGAGAAGGCTGTCAAGCTCCGCTGTTTTACTTTAGCTTTTAGCCACTAGCTGAAGCTGCACGAAACGTATATTGTTGACGATTTAAAATTTTATGTCGAATGAACATTACCACCGTGGTAAGCTCACATACAAACTTAGAACTAAGATGTAAGAGTCCGGCCTATCTGCCTTTCTGTAAAGAGACCTGGAGGTAGTTCGACTAGATACCTTGAACTAGGCTAAGAGATGAGACGTGTTAGTTAAAAAAAACGAGAAGGGAATAAAATACAGATGCACTGTAAGACGTTCTCAAACCATTTTCATTTTATTTTGAACGCGACGATGGGACAGAAGTGACACTTTTTCAAAGATGCAGGACCTTCTGGTCAATGTGGAACGATTTGCAATGTAAGGGACCCTGGAGAAGGCATCTCTCAAATGAAGAGACATCCTCACTATGAATAAGAAGTTCACTGTCTCTGCAACTCGTGAGCGCTACTGTGTCGGGAAGCAGTTCGACCGAATAGGATACCCCTTCTTAGTGATAACGCTGTTTCTCACCGCAAATTTGCTGTGAGGAGTTGCTGGGAAAATTTCAAGCTGAACGGTCGTGCTGCTCGTGACCTTCGACACCTGTGTAGCTCTTGACGTTGGGCAGTTGCTGCCATGTGGTGCCCCGTCATTAGACTTCTTCAACCGTCTCCCATCTTTCCTGTCTCTTCCTTTTTCTGTCGCTTACTTCGTCCCATGTTTTTTCGTATCTTTCAACTATTAATTTTATCCCTCCTTACTCTCCCCTACAAGAAACTGCACCGTGTCGCCCAAGAGGCAGAAAGAGATTAGGTGCATTTTTTTCTCTTCGCAATAATCACTCAATTACTTTATTGTAAAGCAGCTTGCTGCCCAGTCAAAACTGCTTCTAATGCCCGAATAACAAGGAAAAAAAGGACCCGCTTGGGTGACGCTACATCAAGCCAATTTTAAGGCCCCCACAACAAAAAAGTTGGCAGATCCCACGTACAGTGGGAATCGATGATACGCGAATCACGAATGAGAAATGTTGACATGTCACTTGCTGTTGATATGGCCCAGTTCTCGAGGACCAGCGGAGATTCGTGGAGCGGGCACGAATTGCAGTGCAATCCAACGGAGTCCCGGAGTAGGGAGCCACCCAGTGCTCTCTTGATCTAAATTCTCTGCAAGAAATGTTTTATTTATTCATTCAAGACACACGCCAGGCAACGCTGACGATGTTTCCGCGTGAAATTTTTTCGCTTTTTGCGAACGTGGATGAGAGGCGTCATCTGGTGTCTTCGTTCGAACTATTGGCAAGATGAAGGGAGTGGAACGGCCACCCTAATTATTCTCGGAGAAACTCTAAAAAAAATGGCAGCATATCCACGGAGTGAATGATGGAGAGTGGGGCGAAGAATTCGTCCGTCCATTCGTTCTTGCTTCCCTCCGTCCATGCCTCCGTCAGTGTGCCGTCCATGCGTCCATCAGCCCGTCCGTGCGTGCGTCTGTTCATGCGTCCGTCCCTGCGTTCGTCCATGCGGCCGCCCTTGCGTCCGTTCATGCGTCGATCCATGCATCTGTCTATGTGTCCGTTCGTCCATCTATTCAACACTCCAAGTACCACCATCTCGCATCTTTTCATCATATATTCCCCATATAGAAGCACCGCCATCCAGCGGACATTCCAAGGACTAAACGAGAGGTGGCACACGCACACTTTCTTACGGCTTGCGCTCCGGGTCCACTTCCCACCTTTAACTTCCTCGAGTTCATGGTATATAGTAGTTCACTGTATTCATGGCCCTGCGGCCGAACGCCTGCTAAACCTTTCGAAAACCAAGGAGGTTACGCCCAGCGAGTATGACGTAGCAAACTTTTTAGTCAGATAGTGCTCAATGTACATGCCAATGGCTGCTAATAGGAAATGAGAGGCGGAGAATTTGGCTTTTACTTTCTTACGACGCTTCGTATCTACTTCCCATTTTTAACCACCTCGAGTTTATTCATGGTATATACAAGTTCATTGTATTTATGGCCCTGTGGCTCAACGCTCGCTAAAACTTTCTAAAGCTAAGAAGGTTACACCCAGCGAGTATAACTAGCAACCCTTTCTTGTCAGATAGTGCTCAATGTACATGCCAATGGCTGCTAATAGTGATCGCAGCCTGCGCGTTAACTAAAAGCCGAATTCTCATGTCTCTCATTCCCCATTAGCAGTCATTGACATGTACATTGAGCACTATTTTTTATTGCTCAACAACGCACAGAAGAAGTCTCTCACCGGCACCACCTTGGAGGTCAAAATGTTATACATGTTACTTACTACGGGGGACGAACGGGTGTCACTATAAGAAGTTTCGCCCCTAAAAAATGTTTATAGGGTCCGTGAACCACCCAGAGGCAGCAACGTATATGTGGAGTTGCAGTTGAGTACCAGTCTGCAGTGAACGCTGTTGGACTTCCTCGCGTTTCCTCAATTCGCTCTTTCCTCCACTAGGCTGCGTCCGTCAGCTCGTTTCACTACCTTTGCCTTTCCTCAGCGTCCTAGGTGGAAACGCTATGTGCACGTGCACGTGCTATCGCTAAACAGGATATCTTTCACCCAATGACAGCACCTCTGGTACGCAGTGTCATTTGTATTGTATAGCCGTGAGGAGCGTGTGCGTGTACATAGACATAAATTGAAATGTACTTCGCAGACAGGCAGCACTCGTTACAAACACCTACTAAACGAAGTCGGGACATTACTGGTGTCCTGGCGTCCGTCTGGTGCCTGGCTCTATTTTTTCAGAATAAAGACGCATCAACTAGATGAGCGGTCCATTATTCTAAGCGCTGTTATCTTCTTTCTATAGCAACAGTAACAACAATGCGGTTTGTCGCTGCTACTAAGCTAAGAAAGACGAGGATAATAAATAAAGCATGAAGAATCCCCATAAAAGTGAGTCCTACACTGGACACAGACTCACGCTTCTACGGGCGTATTGTGGAAGCGAATCGGCCGATGCTTCAGAATAGTGGCTGGTTGCATTTCTGGAGATTCTTGAAAAGTGCAATTCCTTGGTTGTTTACTCAAGAAACACAGGTGATGTTAGTTTACTAGTAGCTGTAAAGGATAAGGCTTCTCACTGATTGCCACCTGCAGTGTTGATACACAGATGTTGCTGCGTTCGCTGAGTCTTCCCGAATATAAATATCAACAGTAACAACATTACCTTGCCCCACCGCAATGGTCTAGTGGCTAAGGTACTCGGCTGCTGACTCGCAGGTCGCGAGATTTAATCCCGGCTGCGGCGGCTGTATAACTTAAGGCCATAGTGTGAAAAACTACTTTGCGATAAAATTGGCGGCGTCATTCAAAGCCTAGTGAAAACGCAATGCGATGGAGGTCAATTTAAGATACAAAGCTCGAGAAAAAAAATAAATGTGCTGTGTCGCGAAAAATTGTCATACAATGTTCTAATTGGCTGTTGTCGTAACACACGAGGTCAAAGTAATATAAATTCCGATCTTGCGTTAAGCTGCTTTTCATAGAGATGCGTGTCTGGTTATCGCATTTTTATGGTTATTCGCCGACTTCGGCGTTTCTTTCAGCTGCAATTAACGGCTTCGACAGCGGATTGGTAATGAACGAGAGCCCATCGCCTATTCCGATCATGGAAACTTGAAAAGTTTTCTCGCAGATCAGGTGAACAAAACAATCTAGGTGTCCTGACTCGCAAACCGTCGATGTTTCGTTGTCGATAACTGGAACAAATATTGAGTGATACCACTGCCTCGACAGAAAGGATTCAAGGCTGACTGTGCGGGAAATGACACTAAATTAGAGACCTTAGCACTAAGATGACTGAGCTTATCCCCAGGTACAAGAAAAAGAACTCTCGAAAATCGAGAGGCATATCTTATCGCTTCGATAAATGGACGTACTTCTGACAAACATACCCTGAAAAAGCGGGAGCTGATCAGACGCCCCCTCCTTCCCCCTCACTCTCTGCAGTGGTGGAAGTAGAAGTGTGGACGCTTTTACAGACAAGACCACGGCAACATGTCGTCCGAGATGGAGTTCTCAGGACGCCTCGCAGTTGTGACCGGTGGAGGCAGCGGCATCGGCGAGGCCATCTGCCGTGTGCTGGCCGAAAAAGGAGCCCGTGTCGTGGTGGCGGACATCAACTTAGAAGCGGCCGAAAAGGTCTCGATCTCCCTGCCAGGTTTGTCTACACAGTTTGCAATTTTATCTGAATATTGCCAGAAGTTTCTTTTCCGCCACCGCTCAAATATTGGACAATGGATATTGATTGTTGCCGGACTTATGCCATAGAGGTAATGAAGACAATACAGCGTAAGGGTCTTTTCTTGCAGCTGGTAATTGAGGTGCCATACTTCACTTTTAAGAAAATCGAGTATTTGGGGAATGTTTCTGCTACACAGCATTATTCGTCATCTACGTGGAGTATTTTCCTCGCGTTATCACTATGGTTCCGGCAGTGGGGTGTCGCGAAATGCGCGTGGGTCATTAGTGTTGCATAGCAGTCTCACTCGGAAAGTGGCCATCAATGGGGTTTCAAGAAAGAAAACGCAAGTTAGTAACATGACGAGAGAACACTCCCCGAATTCTCCGCATTTCGAGAGTTTTTTTAGAAGTATTTATTCAATACCATGTGGGGTTTAACGCCTTGAAACCACCCTCTGATTATGAGAGACGCCATAGTGGAGAGTTCCGGAAATTTAAGCCACCTGGTGTTTTTCAACGTGCACTTAAAGCTGAGCACCCGGACCTACAGCATTTTCGCCTCCATCGAATCTGCAGCGTCCGCAGCCGGGACTCAATCCAATGACCTGCGGGTCAGCAGCCGAGTACATTAGCCCCTAGATCACCGCGGCGGCGTTGTTATCAGAAGTAGCGAATCGACTACGTAACGTCGACGGAAAGAAAAAGAAACTTGATGGGGGTGATAAACTCACCCACTATTTATTAACAATAGATGTTTGAGTTCATCAAGGCACTGGCATTGCATATATGCTTTTTTAGCCCCTTGATGTTCGATGAAGGACTTACAACGTGAGCCCCTAATTTTCTTAAAATGATATGGTTTTGTGGGCTGGAAAAGGGAACAGGTTTGGACGAGTGACAGACTGCGGAAGCGGCTAAATTTCTACAGTATACGAGTGCATGATACAGCTACAAAACATCTGCCAGAAACGATATATATTCTGTCCAGGGTGGTCTGTAAATGTAGCTGATATTATTAAGCCCATTTTTTTATTAGCAATCTATGTGCTTTCAGTATGCGCGCTCAGGTACGTAAGCTTGTTTCCTCTGAAAATTTGCATATAGTTAATATCTGAAGTTCAGGCTTAAGGCAGGTCAACACCTGCCTTAAGCCTGAACTTGCCTGTGGGCATGGAAGCATCGGCAGAAGCATGTACTCATTCATGCTTCCCTACGTTTTGCAGTTTCTCGTCGAGTGCCTGAGTACAGCCAACGCCGGAGCATTGCTACCGCTCAGCGTACATTCCAGCGTGACTTTCCCTTCGACTGCTAACAGCACCTACCTGGATACAACCCAGGGTCCGGTGCTCTGCACTTTATCTCATCAGAGCTGGTTCTTCGAGGGGAGGGATCTCGCACGTGCCGCAGCAAAATCGTCATCGGCCACGACGACAGCGACACCACTGGCCCCTTTAAAACCGTGTTGCACGCATGCCACCGGCAGTGGGCATGGAAGCATCGGCAGAAGCATGTACTCATTCATGCTTCCCTACGTTTTGCAGTTTCTCGTCGAGTGCCTGAGTACAGCCAACGCCGGAGCATTGCTACCGCTCAGCGTACATTCCAGCGTGACTTTCCCTTCGACTGCTAACAGCACCTACCTGGATACAACCCAGGGTCCGGTGCTCTGCACTTTATCTCATCAGAGCTGGTTCTTCGAGGGGAGGGATCTCGCACGTGCCGCAGCAAAATCGTCATCGGCCACGACGACAGCGACACCACTGGCCCCTTTAAAACCGTGTTGCACGCATGCCACCGGCAGTGGGCATGGAAGCATCGGCAGAAGCATGTACTCATTCATGCTTCCCTACGTTTTGCAGGTCAGTTATTTTAACAGACTACCGTGTAGGAGTTTTCGATCTGACAACCCTTTTATTATGGTGCTTCCATGCCCAGAAGCCCTGGTACAGCCTTTTTGTGACCTTTTGTTGTTAATATGTGGTGATGTCGAGCAGAACCCGGGACCCAAGGATGATCAAATTACTGAAATACATAAAATGGTGAAAGATATGCAAGAACGTTCGATTCGCATTGAAACCACGCAAGCGGTAATGTCAGGTGACATCCAGGAGCTTAAGCAACATCAGCTTTCGCTTACTAAAGACATTTCCAACATATTGACGCGCCTGGAAACGGTTGAAAAGCGGACATCCATTATAGACAACATTCAGCGCGAACTGACGGCAACGAGTCAACTTACAAGGCAAGTGCAGGGCGACATGCTTGGTCTACGTGCGCGTCTCGATGAGGCTGAGGATCGCTCTCGGAGGGATAATCTAGTATTCTTTGGTATCGCAGACAATGCCTCTGAAACTACGCAGCAGACTGAGGAAACTATCTTGAGCTTATTTCGCCAGTCCCTTGATCTAACTTTATCTGGTGATAACGTTGCACGCGCACATAGAATCGGCCGCTTTTCCACTAATAAAGTTCGTCCGATTATAGTAAAATTTTCCACCTACAAAACGAAAGAAATGGTTCTTTCAAAACGTCACATGCTCAAAGGAAGCAAAGTGGTTATGCGGGAGGATTTTTCTGCTAACACTCGCCGTACTAGAGCAATGCTGACCAACTTCGCCAAAGAGCTTCATTGCCCTTTCAGTGTGCGCTATAACAAACTTTTTGCAAATGAGAAATGTTATGGCTACGACTACGTTACTGATACAGTGCATGAAATCGGGCCATCCAGACGCGTAACTAATAACGCTAGTGTCGCCAACTCCTCTTCTCGGCAACTTCGTTCTGTTCGACAATTTAATGCTTCCTCGGGAAGCTAGGATGAAGCAAGGGGTGGTGGCACTTGCGTTGACCACAGAAAATTGATCGTGCTGTCTACTAATGTTCGCAGCCTCCTGTCCAAGAAAGATGAAATGAGTGCAGCAGTTAATGATTCAAACGCCGATATTATTGCGGTAACTGAAACGTGGCTTTGCGACAAAATACGAAACGAAGAGCTGCTGTGCTGTGATAAAAAATACAAAATATATCGCTGCGACAGACCTAATAGATGTGGCGGTGGTGTTCTTCTTGCGGTGAATGAGAGCATTGAAAACTACGCTGTTGCAATAGACTCGGTTTTGGAGGCAACATGGTGTTGCCTCAACGTGGCTTTTAGAAAAGTTGTCATTGGCGTATGTTACCGCCCACCTTCAGGAAGTGCAAACTTTTGCAATGACCTACATGATTGTCTGAGCCATGTGAAGGTTTTGTTTCCTCGCGCAGCTGTGATTCTACTAGGCGATTTCAATTTCCCTAACATTGTGTGGTCAAATTCTTATTCATATTCCTTGCCTAACTCAGCGGAAGCGGAGCATTTTATTCGCATCTGTTCAGATTTTGGTTTGACGCAGCTTGTTAATTTTCCTACGCGCGTTACCGATACTACGTCATCCATTCTTGATCTTATATTGACATCAGAACCAGATATTGTATCTTCAGTGTCCAATGTACCTGGTATCAGTGATCACGATATTATTCAAGCAAATATATTGCTGCCATTCTCACGCATGCGTAAGCAGCTTAAAACTATACGGGATTACAGAAAGGCTGACTTTGACTCAATTAACAAGGATTTGGGCACATTCCTAGATGAGTTCTTACCCAACTACCCTGAAAGATCGGTGCAGAGCAACTGGGACTTATTTAAAGCTAAAGTTTCAGAGCTAACCGTTAAACATATCCCTATAAAACAAGTTCTTTCCAATACACGTGCTCCATGGTACAACAGATACATAAACCGCCTTTCAAACCGTAAGAAAAGGTTTTATCGTGCTGCTGTCAAATCCCCGTCTGATAAACGTTGGTCTACTTACAAATCTGCTGCCACAACCTATTTATCTGAAGTGAAACGAGCTAAGTCTTCCTTTTTTAGTCACACTCTACCGGTTATGCTGAAAAATAACCCTAGACAGTTTTGGAATTTCATGCGTGGCAGCGAGCGCTGCGCTATAGCCTTGCTGACAGCTGAAGGGCATCCCGTGCCCGACGTAGAATGCGCATCTGTACTAAATGACACATTCATAAAAGCTTTCTCTCACCAGGCGACCATCAACAACCAAATCTCCTTGCCGTCACCCCATTACCTACCTATGGACGCTATCTTCGTTACCTCGGAAGGTATTCGTGCGGTCATTAAGAAACTTAAAAACTCATCATCATGTGGAGTTGATGGTATCAATGCTAAATTCCTGAAGAACACTGTTGAATACTCCTCTATTATCCTGTCATGCATTTTTTCACAGTCCCTGCAGCATTCTAGCCTTCCGGAAGACTGGCTGGTCGGTAAGATAGTGCCAGTTCACAAATCAGGGCTAACACACAATCCATCAAACTTCCGTCCAATTTCACTGACATCTGTCCCGTGCAAAATACTTGAGCATATCATTTTCACCCACCTTGTTAACTTTCTCGAGTCTAACCAGTTTTTCACACCCTCGCAACACGGTTTCCGCAAGAATTTTTCTTGCGAAACGCAGCTCTTAGTCTTTACAAACGACCTGCATGTCCTACTCGATTCTGGATTCACCATTGACTGTATTTTTTTAGATTATTCTAAGGCATTCGATAAGGTCAGTCATCAGTTACTACTTCTTAAGATGAAACACTTAAACCTAGACCCTAACGTGTTTAACTGGATTCGAGCCTTTCTTTCCAACCGAACACAGTTTGTTTCTGCTAACAATATTGATTCCCCCGTCCAGCCGGTGCTCTCGGGTGTTCCCCAAGGCTCTGTGTTGGGACCCTTACTGTTCTTAATTTTCATGAACGACCTGCCAACTAATGTCTCATCAAAGGTATACCTATTCGCAGATGACTGTGTAATTTATCGGAAAATAACTAAGCAAAATGATGTTACCTCGCTCCAGACGGATTTAAATAACATATTTACCTGGTGTCAATTATGTAACATGGAACTAAACATTTCAAAATGCAAAGCAATGCGTGTGTGCCGCACCTCACTTGCGTATCCAGATTATCATCTCAATGATACCCACCTCGAGTCTGTTTCATTTTACAAATACCTAGGTGTTCATATTTCCAGTAACCTGTCATGGAACCACCATGTGGAGCACATCATCGCCAAGGCTAACCGTTCTCTCGGGTATTTTCGCAGGAACTTCTACATGGCGCCCTCATCCCTTAAGAAACTTCTTTACACTACTTATATTCGTCCATCACTTGAATACGCATCATCCGTCTGGGATCCTGGTGGCACTACACTTACACATGAATTAGAAGCAGTCCAGAATCGTTCAGTTCGCTTCATTTTAGCCAATTATAACCGCACGGCCAGTGTTACCTTAATGAAGTCCCAGCTCAACCTTCCTGAACTCGCCATTCGGCGTAAAATAGCCCGACTCAGTCTCCTTCATAAACTTTATCATAGCAAAAATCTTCGTGAACAGTTTAATAAACCCCCCTCATTCATATCACCCAGATTGGACCATCTGCAAAAAGTTCATGTTCCCCGCTGCAGAACCGTAACCTATTCGCATGCCTTCATTCCAAGAACCACATCCGAATAGAATCTACTACCACAATCAGCTACGGCTATTACCGATACATCACGTTTTAGGGCCTTTTTGCAAAACATGTTTTGCGATGTTTGATTTTGCTTCGTGTTATATATGTCGTTTTTTTTTTTTTTTCAAAATCGTTGTCATGTATTCCCGCTGCTACATTTAATTCTTTGTTACTGTGTGTTTTTGCCAACCGCTTTGTATTTTCCCTTCTTTTCCTTTACGTTTTGCCGTTTTTTTTTATCAAAATCGTTGTAATGTATTACCGCTACTACATTTAATTCTTTGTTACTGTGTGTTTTTGCCAATCGCTTTGTATTTTCCCTTCTTTTCCTTTACGTTTTGCCGTTTGCTGTATTATTTTGTATTGCCACTCCCCTCTGTAATGCCTTCGGGCCCTGAGGGTACCATAAATAAATAAATAAATAAAATAAATAAACACCAAGAAAACAATTCAGTTTAATTCAAAAGTTGCACTCATGGTTCAGCCCTATATGGCTTTGAAAGAAATTTAGGCTTAAAGTGATGAAATAGCTAACTATAGAAACCTAAATTTTTAAAAAAGAAAAAGTGCCAATATATGAGTGTTGTGCCAACAGTAATGAATAAAAACTTTTAGTGCGACCGGAACGTGACTTGGCAGCTATGTAGTGAGGATAACACCCTGAGCATATAACCTCCACGACCATGATATTCTGAAGCCTAAGTGCGTTATCATAAAAACAGTGAATAAAAAGATATTCGGCAAGAGTGTTTTGCACGCAGTTAGCCATATTACAAAATGTTACTGCTTGCTATCAATTATTCTGCTTGGATGCACAGCTGCACCTATGAAGCAACAGCACGCAGAGCTTCAAGTGCGAACATTGGTTAGAAGCAGAGCTATTGTTGTTCGTTTGACACTAGGACGCAAAAAAACCAGGTATCGAAACAAGTGGCTTCCAAGATTTGAACTGAATGCCCATGTAACGAAGAATCCTTCAATACACCTAAAAACACCAGACTTCTACCTTGGCACCTTTTTAAAGTGGTATAGACTTTTGTTTGAGTGAGACAAAAGAATGTTTTTTTTTTCTAGCTTATTTCAGTCGTTAGGTGACTCTAAAGCCCGTGGTCCACAGTGCGTCTACACTTGGCATATTGATTTGTCTTTACTCTTCTTTTTCGTCCTATACTTCGTCATGTTTCATGAAACATCACAACTTTTTTCTTGAAAGTCCAAAAATAAATTTAACAACTTCAAATGACATACAAAACAACACTGATTGCCTGAATGAAAACCCGCGCAATTTGACTAATGGAGTGCTCCAAACAAGTAGGAAGAGGTTTAAAACAATTTTGAACGTTATGTCGTAAAAGCTTTCATACGTACTGAGGTAACTCAGAATTACGTAACAAGTGTATTAAAAGTATTTATGACAACATGGTAGATGTTGTGGTATGAAAACATTGATTTTCGATCTCAGATGCATATATCAGGGGTCTAAAAAAGGGTGATGACTTTCTAGCGACTCAAGATAGCTACACAAAGTTTTCTCTAATTATTCTTGAATCGACAGCGAACTCGAAATTGTGAAATTCCCCCCAAAATTTTTAAATGGTTTTTGAAAGTGGTGACCTACCTTAAGCTCATCACTAAGACACCCTTATTCATATGTTCACTACTACGTTAAGCGTAAAAAGTAGGGCAAAATAAAAAAAAGAACACTTTTTCATGCTTAGCGCAATGTATCACTTCGTGGATAATTTTGAAATGCAAGATTTTTTGATAAATTCTCTTTTTTGTTGGGTAGGGGACGGGGGTTATAGCGGACATATAATTTTTTTATATTGTTTCATACCTAATAACTTCACTCATGTTGAAGATAACCATACTGTTATAATACATAAGACGACCCTTCAACGTTCATTAGTGTGCAATCCTTTATCGCCTCGCGCTATTCCAAGGCTGCAAAATTTCGCACAGATCCCCGTTATCTTTAGTAACTTATGGTTAACTCTTCAGTGCATTACACCCTCGCAGCGGAGTCTGTGCAAGCAGATGCTTGGTGAGTAGTGTCACCATGGGCCCTAGTCAATGGTGGGAATGGGGATGGGTTAGGCACTCTTCGAAGTTCAGCTGTGCGTGTTTTTGCTGTATCCACGGAACCACTGCCTTGCGTTGAGCCACTGTCTTTGGCCTTAGCTTCACTCAGACGGTATCCTTGAATTGAGCCACCCTGAAGAAACCAACAGTCCCGTTTTCCTCTCTTTTTCTCTCTTTGTCCTCATGCTCGCCTTTCTCACTTTTATTTTCCCTGTCTTCTTTTCTCCCCAGTTTACTCCCATTTTTAATGGCGGCAAGGGTTAACCTTGTGTAGTTACCAACTCAGGGGTACTTATATTAGTGGGAGCGGCAATGAATGGCTGATGACTTCAAGTGTTTTACCTTCTAGCGTCCCCTCGTTGGCCTAGGTGGCCAGAGGCTGGTGGCCGCCATAACCGTTGAAGTTCAAGTGCTTCACATGGCAAAATACTTCCCTACACTCAATGATCGGTCCCTGAAAAGGAACCACACCAATGCGAGTTTCAAAAAAAACCAAACTGATTGTGATCGCATTTTAGGTTTTTGGTAAACACACCTTTGTATATAACGAGTCGGGTGCAGCATCGTCTCTTTTTCTGACTACTAGTATCGTGGATAACGTGATAGGCAAAAAGTACGATGCTACAAAACTTTGTTCTGCGGATGTTCCTGCTGAAGTGACGCAAAAAGACACGCTCGCGAACAGAAGCAGTTCACTCACAATTATCCGTCTTTCCTCCGGGTGTGTCTCCAGGTGTTTCCTCTATGTGTATGTATCCTCTTGGAGGTTTACAAAGAGGTTTCAACTCAAGTTGAGGACGACGCAGCCTGTAATGAAAGTGAAAGTGATTGGTGTAACCCTGAGGGACAGAAAGAGAGGAGAGGGTATCGGAGAACGAACTAGTGTTAAACACATCAAAATAAAAATCAAGAAGTGGCCATAGACAGGGCACGTAGCGCGAAGGCAAGATAACCACTGGTGAAAAATGATCACAGACTGGAGCCCAAGAGAAGGAAAGCGGATGAAAGGGTGACAGAAAGTTAGGGGAGTAGATGAAACTGGGAAGTTTGCAAGTATAAAGTGGCAGCGGTAAGCACAGGACCGAGTTGATTGACAGAACATTAGAGAGGCATGCATTCTGTAGTGGGCGTAGTAAGGCTACTGCTTATGATTACGAATGTGTCTATCACCCCTCTGCCCACAACAGTCTGAGCACTGTCGTTATCTGAGCACCATCTTATCCGTGAAACGGACTCCAACCATCCTGAAGGCTTCCGAGACCAAGATGTTTTCGCACTTCACCACATCACAATCATCAAAATAGTGAACAGGTTATCACAGCTCAAATCGTCCTCACCTTCAATAGGTTCACCCTACCAGAATCTATGGAAGCTGCTTTCATTCATTAGAAAATCCGCCATACCTACTGAACCCGAGAAAATGCATCAAATACCAAAAGTACAGACATGAATCAAACACATGTCGTAGAAAACACACACGTGCAAAATGTGGTGCCAAAGGGCACCCAAATGAAAGTTCCAATACCACCCAATGGGATTGTAAAAAACTGTCAAGTACCAGACGCACCTTACTCACGAACACGTGACATTACAGAAATGAAAGAAAAACAATCAGAATCAAATTGACCAAGAACCTCACATACTCGCTATGAAGCCCCAAAGAAGCGCTCTCTTGTCTGCGAGAGATCCTATGCTGACGCAGTGAGCTGGTGTACCCAGCTGCGTCTAGTGACGGTGGCCACATAGTACAGCTTTACTGATGTGTGCCCATCTCCGCCCCCCCCCCCCCCCACCAAGCAGCCATCGGCTGCACCAACCTTTCCGTCACAGAAGTCAAATTCTAACCAACCTCAGGGACGACAAACTTTACTGAGAGAGACTCTATCCCACTGGACAGACCTCCATCAGCTTCCGCGTTTCTACCGGACGCAGTGGAGGTGACACCAGGGTCCGTCACTGATGGAATGCTCCATAGTAAGGCGAGCTCTCTAGACCGTCCCTAGGCGAAAAAAAAGCATCCTCCTGTCCAGCCGTCTCAGAAGGCGACAAACTTTCATTAGTCAAGCTTCTATCTCCCATTCGCTAAAATGTCTGCTCAATATATCATTCACTGGAACTATCGATGATTACCTAGAACCTAGATCACATGTATTAAATACTTGCACAATACCCATCAAACGCACATTGCTTGCATGAAACACACTTAAACGGCCCGCTTACTAACTTTCTAAAGCGTTATGTTGTATACCGAAGGCATTGGCAAGGCACTTTCTTGATTACTTGGTACAAAAGAGTTTTCTCTTGAAGCCTCACTCTTGTTACCAACCTATAGGCAGTGCCGATAAAAATTGCGCTTTTTAAGAGATTAATGACTGCGTGATCCCCATATATTCTTTAGCAATGCTACCTCTTCATTTAGGAACTTGAATAATTATTGAACAGGTCTCGCATTCATTCCTGTTGGTTGGAGGTTTTAAAGAGCACCACGCTTTACAGGGATGTAGAGGGACCGATTCCCGAGGTTCGCTAATCGAAAGGTTCAATCTGTCCTGCCATACCTGTATACGTAAAAAAGAGCCAGCGTACTTTAATGTAGCCGACAACTTTTACTCAGCAATAATTCTTGTAACTCGCTTCCCTGCACTATCGACAGATGCTGCGTGGGCTGTCGTACAAAAACTATAAAGAAGTGATCATTTTTCTGATTGTTTCAAACGATTAAAAACAAAAATCTGACCGAAAATGGTACCGCGTTTAGAAAACACTGATTGACTGCTTGATTCATTTATGTGCAGGATTTACCGTCCCAAAACCACCATATGATTATGAGAGACGCCGTAGTGGAGGGCTCCGGAAATTTCGACCACCTGGGGTTCTTCAACGTGCACCCAAAGCTGAGCACGCGGGCCTAGAGTATTTTAGCCTCCATAGAAAAAACAGCAACCACCGCCTGGATATCATTCCGTTACCTGCGGGTCGGCAGCCGAGTACCATAGCCATGAAACCACCGCGGCGGGGGTTAGAAAACACTGTGCTTACTCAATACATTTCGGAGACTTCTCTGAACCATAACACTCATGAATCGAAAACTTGTATATTAGTGCAACTGAACCCTTGATCACATTGCATATTATACATACAATAGAGCAACCCATTTAAGACGTCTAAGACACAAAACATACGAAAGCCATGCTGGAAATCAGAATCCCAAAATGGCCGAGAACTTCAAAACGAAGCATGTTCAAACTTCCGCAGGCATCCTACAGCTGACAACCTAGTTATTTCAAGTGTGACCATGCAAACGGCAAGCGTAGACGACGAGAATCTAAACAACACAGCTGGCAGTAATTTATGTTGTCAGTGAACTACAAGAAGTCGTGTACAGTGTACAGGAGACAGAGCTCTCCAAGGACAGAACACTCACACAGAGCCTATTTTAGGTGGCGTTCGTGATACTCTGGAGCACCAAGCAGATGGTATAGGCCAGAATTTCAAGTACATTTTAAAGTCAGCACAGTAAACATTTTTTAAGCGACACACGCTTGATGAGGGACACAAGCCTATCTTTGATAGAAGGCCATCCTACAAAGTATATAATAGCCTATCACTATCGATGAAATAAATGCCGCGCTAAGAGCATAAGAGAACTAAGCAGCACGCCAGACAGGACTATATATGGCATGCTGAAGCACATACACGAACACACGCTTGATGCCATTCAGCTTTTGTATAACAACGCACACTTTTATGCGTGTCTATGCTAAGTCTGCACAGAGGCCGTTATTATACCCGTCCCTAAAAAAAAATATGCCAAAATTTTTACAACTTACAGTCCTATAGCGTACACTGCTTTTACAAGGTGAAAAAAGTGATAAATGGCTGTCTTGAACATTACCGTAAAAATAATGGCCTTCTTACCGTCGTCAATCGTGATTAAAGTCTCAGTGGTGCACATTTGATCAACTAGTAAGCAGCATTCGAATCACAAGTCAGGGATGCCTTCATTCACAAACAACACTGCCTTTCTGTATTTTTTTTACTTTTTAAGCTTACAACACATGGCACTATGGCCGTGTTCGTCATTTGTACTGTTTTGTTGTGCCAGGAAACATGCTCAGTGTTATTCAAAATTAGCTATCTGAAGGTACAATTGTGGTTTGTATAGGTAATGACTTATGAAACTGGTTTACACAGGAGAATGGTGTCCGCCAAAGTGTTCTCTTTATTAACACGCATTACATACTTAAAATGAATTGCCTAAGCACTCAACCGCCCAAACCAATCTCTTGCTTTCTATATATGGACGAGGTTCAGATCAGCTTCAAATCGTGCAACCTGACTTTCTGTGAACCTGAAATTCAGTAGGCAACAAATAAACTCTCAAGCCCGGAAGACGAACACTATTTTAAGTTGCACTGTGGGATAACTGCCTGTTTACTCTTTTAAAAACCACGTGTCATTAGGCCAGCCGGGACCATCACAATAAATGGACAAATCAAAGCTACTAAAAAAGATGGGAAACTTGTACGCGTTCTGGTTTATGATTATTACCCATATCTAGATGTTGCGATTGAAGTGCTTCGACTCTTTAAATTTAGTCAAGATCCTCTCGCATCAGTCACGGGGTAAAGATCGTCATTGGCTATCGAATCTATTGAGCAGTTCACTGCTGTCACGTATCGATTATGGCTCGATAATCTTCGAATCAGCGTCAAGATCTGCAATAAAGATGCTTAACCCAGTGTGCCACCTTGGGCTTCGTCTGGCAAGTGGTGCTTTGCAAGCCAGCTTAATAGTTATTCTGTATGTTGAGACAGCCTGGTGGTCACTAGAACGACGACGCCAGTTAGCAAGCATCATGCTTTCCGAATTTCCCCTACTATTACGTGAGCTAATGCAGGTAACATCAAACTTCCACTTGTTTTTATGGCGACCATCAGTTACACCACCGTATCCTACCAGATTAGCCTCACCTTTAGTAAATCCGCGCAAGTCAGTCTCTAATTCTGAACTGAGCTCTCATGAGGAAGATGTGGTGTCGTGGGAAATGCTGGCTATCAATCGGTATACATGCCATTCCTAGAGGTAGGAAAGTATGGATGCTCGGTCGCAATCGATCAGAGCTTCATGTACTTTCAGGCAAAATACAGGTGTGGTTAATACTATACCCTGATGCTTCTAAGTAATCTGCGGTATATGTGCAATACATGGTTCTGGTTTCTTGGAATCGGCGATAAACGAAGGTACCAGTAAATTTACTGCAGAATGCTATGGCATACTGCTCACTGTAAGGCACATTTTGAAGAAGAAAGAACCAGCCTCCATTATATCCACAGATCCCTCAATGCAATGAGTGCGTTGATATCCGTTAAGATACTCACAAATGTAGTAGCATGTTCTCAGCCTAGAAAACCCAGGTAAAGATTACGCTATGCTGGACTCTGGGATACTGCAACATAGCCGGCAATGATGCAGTGGACTGACTTGCGAAGTCAGCTGCACTCTATCCAACAGTAGGCGTATATGTCATCCCGTAAGAGAACCCGAGGCCACGAATCAAAAACCGAATGTGTAGGCAGCAAGAATGGAATGCAGCCGCCGAACGCAAACTGCACACAGTAAAGCCGAAATGGAAGATATGCTACTAAAAACGTACCAGGCAACAGGAGGTACGACCGTGCAGACTCATGATCGGTGATACCCATACAGCCCACTCAAACTTTTTAAACAATTATGCAGCACCACAGCGTGCAAAATTTGGTGACACTCTGTTTGTCCTTCATATTTCAATAATGTGGCCATACTTCAAATCAGAAAGACTGCGTCACTTTCCAGTGCTATACAAACGACACGTACCCCTTCACATCTCGTTTTCTTTGATAGCAAACCCATGTTTCCCCAAAGTAGTTTTTAATGTTCTTAGCCAGTGCAGGCTTCTTAAACGCAAAGTCTGGGTGTTACAAGCCAATTTCTCGCTAAACTCGCGCTACTCTTAATGCTGAGAGAATCACTGAGACTTCTCTTTTCAAAAGTCATGCAGCACGCACTCCTTGTTCTAACAAACAGTGTTTCCTTTTCTACGTGACATTGCAAAGCCCATAAGTTTCGCCGGTTTTAAGCTCATCGCACATAGCTTTAGGCACTGTGCATGGCATTTTATTCTTATCATCTTGAGTAGTTTTTATAATAGAGTTGACCAACATCCCCGTTTTAGTCACTCTTCGGTGTGAGCGGCCGTTGCGCCAATACAATGAACAATTATCGTCATCGCCATCATCATCATCATTAAGTTATGTAGAATTATGATCATACCTTCACATCGCAAAAGCAGGCATTACTTTCCTGCGGCTGAAAATTACGAGTTGTGAAACTATGCACTGAATCGAAGGCTGCGTCCGAATGCCTGAAAAATTGAATTGCTGCACAAACTTGAAGGAAAACAAGGAAGACAGGAAAGAGCGCAGAAGAGCGAATGCCGCTCTTGTCTGCACACGCACCAGTTAAAAAAAAAGGTACCCTGTATTTTGGATACAAAAAAGGGACAAAGGCAAGACTTTAACATGTTATGCACAATAGTTAATCTTCTAAATTTACTAATGCTGTAAATTCAAAAGAATTCTGGCATCTAGGAGCCGTGTAAGTGCATAGCATACACGTGGGTTAACACTCAGGTTAGGTTCACTCAGGATATCTCGGCGCATGTAACAGTGGTAATAAATGCGGAGCATTTCTTAGCAAACTGCAGGCACTTTGGGTGTTTCTATCTATCTATCTATCTATCTATCTATCTATCTATCTATCTATCTATCTATCTATCTATCTATCTATCTATCTATCTATCTATCTATCTATCTATATATATATCTATCTATCTATCTATCTATCTATGTATCTATCTATCTATCTATCTATCTATCTATCTATCTATCTAGCCGCCTACGTCTGGGTGCTCTCGTGATCACCGCCTCCATTTGGAGTACACCAAATATTTATGGGATGGTAAAAGGTTCCAGCGATGATGTCTGACTGGTTGCGACATGAACAATGTAAAAACTTTGTGACAAACCCGATTCGTGAAGACACGTGTAGCACATCCGTGTATACCACGGGCCACATTGACAGTTTATATCTAGAAAGGAATGGCATGAACAGTTCTTGACAATTTAAACAGAAGAACTTTAGGGAAACCACACCGTCAGTGTTAACCCAATGAATTTAAACAACAAATGTTGGGGTACTTTCAGGAATCAAACCAAAGCATTCTGCCTTAAAATCAACTATTCTACCACAAAGCTGGGCAGATCTCAAGTATACTCAGAAAAATAACACAATGTAGGCGTAATACTCCTCAAACATAAATTCTGGTTGCCATCGTCACCACCTAATTTTACAAACATTACATACGCGCTCCTATGATACACGCATCCCGTTGAGTTAATTTCACTTGTATACTTAATAACCATTAGGTATTGTTGGTCTACGCAGCAGAACCTAGGGCTGCTATTGTCGCAAGTAGGAGCGCTACATGTCAGCTTACTGCGTCTGGAATTGGTAGTACACATGTCGCGATTGGCATCGTTATGCAAGTGTAAAGTATTGGTTATATAAAATATATGCCACCGTTGAACAATTATATCGGTGCATACTGTATTTGTCGATATATTAAGCGTGAATTCCTAACGTTTCACTCAATAAAATTACACTGCGGTCCCCTTCCTGCCACGCTTTTTGCATTACATTGATTCCCATACGTGGGATCTGCAGAATGTTTAACGATGCATTCGTGTGGCTAGAATTGCGTGATCATCCAAAACTCAACACTACATGTGCTAATATTAGTAACAGGTCATGCAACGCACTTTGAAATTTCTCACAGACAGTTCAAAATAACGCTTCAACATCCATCAGCAATGCATTTCTGGTCTGTCATTGTTCTTATCTCGCTGGTTCAGGAAATAGAAGTTTCGACGAGTGACTTTAAATATAATTTAATTTATGATTGGATGAAAAGGTACACTTGGGGCACATGAAAATTCCAAACAAAATTTCCTTTCTCCGTCATTTGGAAGCCCAGTAATTGAAGCCCACGTTTTGTTTACTGCGCTACTGAGTCGCATCAACTACTCAGTACACACGAAGCTTGAACAAAGGTGCTGAATAGCTTTTGTACTCTATACTGCAGTATCTGCATAGCGCTCTCAAATCGCGCGATCGCGTTCCACTTTCGAGCAAGCGTTTGGACTACAGGCGCATTTCCTTGAGCACAAGTGGGGCATGCAGCTGGTTCCTTGAACTAAATTTGTTCACGTACGATGATGCGAAAATACACCCTACTTGATAAATCTGAAAGATTTGCAGCATCAGAGTACTTCACGTAAGTTTTAGGGGCGAAGCTTTTTATAGCGTTACCCGTTCGTCCCTCGCAGTCGTAGTAGTACTCGTAGTGTGTAACCAGTCTTGCATTTGGAACTTCAAGGTGGTGCCGGTGAAAGATTTCTTCTGTGCGTTGTTGAACAATAAAAAATTCTTAGCGTGCGCGTTAACTGGAAGCCGAATTATCCTGTCTCTCATTACCCCCTTAGCAGCAATTGGCATGTACGTTGAGCACTATCTGGCAAGAAAGGGTTGCTACGTTATAGTCGCTGGGCATAACCTCCTTGGTTTTAGAAAGGCTTAGCGAGCGTTGGGCCACAGTGCCATGAATACAGTGAACTAGTATAAACCAAGAACTCGAGGTGGTTGAAGGTGGGAAGTAGATACGAAGCGCAAGCCGTAAGAAAGTGTGCGTTTGCCACCTCTCGTTTTGTCCTTGGAATGTCCGCTGAATAGCGGTGCATATGCAAAATATATGATGAAAAGATGTGACATGGTGGTACTTGGTGAGTTGAATAGATGAACGAATTGACACACAGACAGATGCATGGATGGAAGCATGAACCGGCGCCGGGGCGGATGCATGGATGAACGCAAGGACGAACGCACAGATGGACGTGCGGACGCACGAACAGATGCACGCACGGACAGGCGAATGAACGCGCGGACGGTCACACTGACGGACGCATGGACGGACGGAAGCAAGAATGAATGAACGGACGGATGCTTCGTCCCACTCTCTATCATTCACTCTGTGGATATGCTGCCATTTTTTACCACCACCTTTTACCTTAAACTTGTTGGCACACGCACAGTGCGTATGTTGCACGAACAGCGAAAGTGTAGCGCGGAAAGTCTGTGTGTTACACGCCTTTCTTGGTGTTCGAACCGAGCACTGCAAGTTTACAGTATGCGAAACCAGCTAGCTCCTACTCTGTCTCTGTTTAATTATTTGAAGTTGCATGTGTTCCGCCAAAGTTTGGCTAATACTTATATTTTGTAGCTGGTCTTCTGTCAAGCATTTTCTCCTGGGTTACACTTTCGCACTCTTCTTTTACTATATCCAATTGAGTTACGACTGTTCACAGGCAACCAGGACCATCGTGCAGTGAAAGTGGATGTTGGTGAATCGGCATCCGTTGAGGAGCTCTTCCAGGTCATTCAAGGGTTCAGTGGAGGCACACCCGTGAGCATATTAGTCAACAACGCCGGCACTGGTGCTCTCTTCACTTCGATCACCGACGCTAGTGAAGATGACTTTGATCGCATAATGAAGACAAACCTGAAGGTGAGATACAACGTATAACTCACTTGGTGTGAATAACCTGCGAGCAGCATGTAAAACACATCAGGTAGTCTCTTCCTAAATCCTTCCCGAACTAGGTACGCCAATTAGATAACCATGAAGGGCAAAAAAAAAATAACCAGCGTACGCTAGACGTAATAAATAAAGGCTGAATAAAGCGATAATTTTTGCAACTTCATAAAACGCTCCTTGTGCTGGCAACTATTGCTCGAGGAAAACAGTTGGCTGCGCTTAACCGAGTCAACGTAAACCTTATTGTCTGTATAATGATAATAATGCACACACGCTAAATAATTGTGTGCTCGCCGAAGAGAATTAACTCGTCTTGAGTGAATTGATTACAAGAGACTCAAGTAGTGTTTGTCACTTTATTTCAAATGCGCAAGTTTCTGATTTGTGCCGTTGTCTGTCGCATGTCATCGGCATCTTTCGGGAAGTGACAGAAGAATAGGTTTAATTCTTTCCAGTGTGAAACCACGTATTCGGATCGCCGTGATGGTTCTTGAACATCGATTTCTTTGTTTTCAAACTCGCTCGTGTGGAATGGCTAAAATAAAGGAACTACGCACCGCTTCTGAACGTGCCCAACATGCAACATAAACCCTTTCAAGGTTGACCTTCTTAGCACCGTTTCAGGGTGCGGCCGATAGGTGGCGAATGCTAGGTGGCGGCCGATAGGTGGCGAACAGGGAGAACTTTAAGTAGGCAATTATGGTTACAAATATTTTATTGTCTGTCTTGGCTGCCTCAAACATTTTCTTCAAAATTTTCCTAAATCAAAAGAAGGTTTGAGCTAATTGCTATGATTCATCCTAAGGTAAAAACAAATATAAAACAAAGCCAGCCCTGCATGGAACTTAGAAAATAGCCCCAGCGAAGGCTGGAGGAGAAGCCTTTCTAGAGCCCCTTGTAAACTCTGTTTCGGCAACATATCTAAGTACACGGTGCCCGCTACGCCACCAATAATCACAATTTTCTGAAATTGGTAACTACCCACTACATCACTATTCATGATTTAACGGCGAAAAGCAGTGTGCGTGCAAGGCATTTTGTGCAGTCAGTGGTTGTTGCTGGGGCTGATGACGGTGATGAATTCTGGCAGAACTCTTAGTCATATGTGAGAAATGTTGAAGAACATACGCTTAGTGCAATTCACATTTTGTGGCGACTGGTGTTGGTTGTGTACCACGGCATCCAGTTATTCGCTGTGGGGCCGAGAAAAATTGCGGCGGTCGGTGGCGGTATAGGGTTCGCTATGCTCAAACACTGACTGTGGTGTGAGCTAGCAGAGAATGAAGGCGTTCAAAAAGTAAAAACGAAGAAAAGAGAACTGTAAGCCTCTATTCGCAGAGAAATATTGCTATGTTTTTTTTAGAAAAATTAAAAAAGTATGTGATAAAAGATCACGCACCAAAAACGAAAATTGCTGTGTGGAGTTTGTTAACACCGATCTCCTTGTTAGGCTAGCAATATTCTAAACGGAACGTCACCTGAGAAAATGCTTTCGGTTATCTGTAATACTTGCTTGTGGAAGCTGCCTGAAGGCAAGCATAGCCATTTGGCTAAGTAATTTGTGACAGATTAGGTGAATCTAATACAAGACTGGAAAACAGCAGGTCGTGAGATTAGATCTCGCCTGCATTTTCGACGGAGGTGAAAAGGCCTGTGCATGTGCCCAGATTTGGGTGCACGTTGAAGAATATCCAGGTGGACGAACATTTCGGAGCCCTCAACTATGGTATCTCTCATAATGAAGTGGTGGTTTCGGGACGTTAAAGCCCACAAATCAATCAGTCAGCGGCTGAAAAAAAAACCTCTTGGCCTAAAATATCTGGTTGAGATGTCACTGCGCACTTTCTCGACGTGAACATGCTACCATAAGTACTTAGTTAAGGTAAATGTCGTTATGAGGAAGTGGCAGGATGTATAACGATTCGCTACGGAGAGGAATATCCATACGCCTTTGTTGTGATTGCGCCCATTTAGGGAGCGTAACCTGGCGTCCTTGATTGCGCCAACGTTGCACAACCAATGATCAACCAAGGCTACTCCCCCGAGTTACTCGTGTCTGAGCGGCACGGGCAGTAAGTGTGGTACGAAGGTGCGAGCTCGTAAGGGCACTCTGCTAGTAGTAGTGACGAGACCATTCATCTCGCAGGTTTTCGTTGTGGTCATACCGCTCGTCCTAGCAGTTTCGGGACGCTATCGAAATTCCAGAACTCCCCCCAGAAAAAGTAAAACGCAGACTGCGCAGTCGAAGCAGCAAAGTCTGGGTCATTGCACCAGTATTATATTCAAATAGAGTTCATTTCGTCTTTCTATGCAGTATATGTTTAATGTTGGCTTTGAATACGCCAGGACAAGGCTAGGGCAAAATTGTATTTGATGCTTTCATACACACTCAACCGCGTTTTTTCATAAAAAACTGAACGTTAACTAAATGTCATCTACGTTTCAAAAGAGCAGCTTCAATTATGGCTCAAATAACATAGATTTTGCCAAGTTAAAATAATTGTCGAGTATTTCTTTCCAAATGAGAAATTGCTATCAAGCTACGCCTTGTGGCTCGTTTACAGTAAAAAAAAACAAGAACGTTTTCAGGACTACCTGATCAATAGCAACGTTATAAAGGGCATTGAAATGATTTTCCATGCAGGGCACATTCCTAATGAGCCGTGCGGGAATCCGCCTAATGCTGGCTGCTGGGATTAAGGATGGAGCCGTGGTCAACGTGTCAAGCCTTGCTGCAAAAAGTGGCATCAGGGGCAATGCCAGTTACACAGCCTCGAAGGCTGGCATCCTGGGTCTCACAAGATGCATGGCACTAGACGTTGCAAGCACGGGCATTAGGTGCAACGCCGTACTACCAGGCTTCACGAAGACGCCTCTGTCCAAGCGTCTTTCCGAAGACGAGAAGAAGAAACTTATTGCAAGCATACCACTCAGTCACCCTGCTGAACCACGTGAGGTGGCACAGGTTGTGGCATTCCTGTGCAGCCCACAGAGCTCGTACATGATTGGCTCCTGTGTCGATGTATCCGGCGGAGCCATATTTTAAAAAGAAGCCCACACAGCCCGCTTACGCACAGTTTTGTATTCCATGAATAAAATTAAAACCATTTTTTCTTTTCAAGCGCAGCTGTCCCTGCCCCCATCGTAATCTTGTCTCCATCTACACTTCGAAAAGCTAGCCTATTAAAAGTGAGCATCCCTGGTAAGAAAAAGCGTTTCGAATATCAATGTTCGTTAGGCGATCACTACAAGAAAGGTATGGAAGA
This sequence comes from Rhipicephalus microplus, assembly GCF_043290135.1. Taxonomy (NCBI): domain Eukaryota; kingdom Metazoa; phylum Arthropoda; class Arachnida; order Ixodida; family Ixodidae; genus Rhipicephalus; species Rhipicephalus microplus. The sequence continues at coordinate 141,805,538 of NC_134700.1, read as the reverse complement.
GGCTTATCCTGAAACTGATGTTCACGTACTAAAGGCAGTTAGTTTTATTTTTTCGCATATCTACGGCCTTTTATCTATCTATCTATCTATCTATCTATCTATCTATCTATCTATCTATCTATCTATCTATCTATCTATCTATCTATCTATCTATCTATCTACTTACGGATGGGTGCTCTCGTGATCACCTTCTCATCGTAGGAAAAACCAAAACCGTGTGGTAGTGTAAGAATGTTTTGACGAATGTGACTTGCTGGTCGGGACATGAATAATCTTAAAATCCCGTCTCATACGTCGTCCAACAGTTTCAGCCAGACAGTGACATACATACCCGTGCTAACATTTGAAACTTCATTAGAATTCGAATGAATGTTTACATGTGGGCACACACAGGTTTCTAGTTCTTAAAACGCTGTACTTGACTATTATAGAAATATTTTATTTAAAGCACGTTCTAGATCTCACATTTTTCTTGTGTCATCAATACAAACGATCATGAAAGTGCTGTCGCCCTCGAAGGACAAAGTGGCAACGGCGACAACAAGCTGCTACTCCAGAGACGATAGCAATGCATTCGACTGCTCAACCTCTGCACAGACAGCAAGCTACCGCGCAGGCGAACTCTGGGTAAGCAGCGGCAAAACGGAAACATCAGCAAGCTGCTACAGGGAAAACGAGGGCAAAAAAAGCGGTGGAACAATGGCGAAAACACATGGTATATACTGTACACACGTGGTGTCAAAGGGTACAATGTCACGGGTGAAATGAGCGTAAGGACGATCCCCAGTGTTTCTCCAACTCGTCATGATTCACTTCATGGAGATGTGTATGCTTCTTTTTTACCTGATTGGCAGCTAGGTTTGCATGATGTATAAAACTTCAAATACGTGTTACCTTGCAAGTATCAGGCGTATGTTTTGTTCATGTCAGTTCGAATAAGGCCTGGCTACAAACAAGCATATACCGCACTTTCTATTCGCTTTATCATTAGGTTAACAAGAGAAGCGTCCTTACAGGAATCGAAAGCCTTGCTTCGAAGGAAGGAAGGAAGGAAAAACTTTATTTGCAAGGGTTTGGGACAGGGGTCATGAGCTTGATGGGTGGGGCCCCAAGTCCAGGGCTCCACTGGCTGCCGCCGTCTGTCTGACGTGCCGCAGAACTGCAAGCTGCACCTCTGGGTCAGAGCTGGCGAGCTGTGCCTCCCATTGCTCGAAAGTATTACAAAGCTTGTACTGACCTTAAAAGGTATCTAAATTTGGTGGACGTTTTAGGCATCCCCACGAAATGTGGTAGAGCGATGGCGAGCCGCCACACCACGGACAAGCACGCCCATACAGCGTTGGAAAAATTTTGTGTAACCTTTGAAGATTGGGAAAGACTCCCATTTGAATTCGGCGGAGGTCAATTGCGTCCCCCCCTTCTAATGATTTGTGGGGGGCGCTGTATTTTTGTCGCATGCCTCGCTGGTTAGCAAGAATTTCGCGAGGGGCCATTCTGGATGGGTCATTATCCTCCTCGATAGCTTCCTCCTGGAGTGTTTCAAAGGATTGAATGTGCTGTCGAACCTCTGCTCGGTTCGTGAGCCCTCGAGCACAAGCGTCAGCACTTTCGTTCCCCTCCAGGCCTGCGTGTCCTGGACACCAGATCAGTCTGTATTTGTTCTTCAAGCTCCCGCCTAAGAACTTGCTTATTTTTAACGGAAAGCGGCCTCTTAAAAAGAAACGGCACGCTTCCTGCGAGTTGGAAATGATAATTGTCTGCGGTTCATCTCTTTGTTCCTGCGCCCTGATTGCAAGGGCAATGGCAAAGCATTCCGCCTTGGCGATCGAGGACGTGTACAGTGATGCACATGTCACCATGCAGTTGTCGTTGCTAAGTACCGATGCAACTGACCGTTTGAAATTGTACCTTGAAGTGTCCACCTTAAAAACATTTGATTTGTTTTTGAATGTTTTTCGGAGCCATCGCACTCTCTCCTCTCTGCGCTTTCTGTTTGTTTTTACGTCCATGTTCTTGGACAGTGGTGAGATCGAGATCTTGCTGCGGACGGGATCCGGGATTTCTACAAGAACCTCGTCCATGTTCTGGGGGTATGGCGGAAAGCCCACCCTAGAAAGTATCTCTCTCCCCGCTTTCGTTTGACTTAGACGATTTCTCAGCGCAGTCAGTACCGCTGTCTTTAGCTCAGGGTATGTATTATATATACCGAGGTCCAAAAGCTTTTGGGTTGGTGTGCTCACCGGTAGCCCTATGGCCACTTTGTAGGCGCCCCTAATTATGGACTTGATGGTTTCTTCTTCTGATTTGTCTAACACGTGGAAAGGAAGACTATACGTAACCTTACACAGTACAAGTGCCTGTACTAATCTAATTGTGTCTCCTTCCTTCATGCCCTGTTTGTGATATGTTATTCTATGGATCATTCGTGCAACTTGTTTCGTGACTGATTTTAATATGTTTATTGTATGATTCGCTCGTCCATTACTTTGAACCCAGTAACCCAGAATACGTGCGACGGTCACCTCACGTACTTTGACACCTTCAATGTTTATGTCAATGCTTCCGTTACTTTTGTATCTTTTTCCATGTACCCTGATAATTTCAGAATTTTCTGGGGCACAGCTGAGCCCGCTTGCCTTCGCAAAGTTTTCAACTGCTGCTGCAGCCTCTTGAAGTGTCTGCTCTTTGTTAGCTAGAGATCCACGCGTTGCCCATAGGGTGATATCATCCGCATAGAGAGTGTATCCTAACTGCGGAACTCCATCCAGAGCTTGCGTGAGTGCTAACATGGCGATATTCTTGCTTCGAAAGTCGCAAGCTCATACGCGGTGCGCGTGCCACGTTTCAGGGAGACATCGAAAGCATGTGCTGTTGCCCATCCTTCAAAGAAAACGCATTATAAGCCCACTGAAACAGTGATTAAGTCTTTCTCATAACGGCTTACGACCTCCGTACCTGAGTTAACACCTACAGTTCACTAGTTGACATTTAACATTTTACATGATATTGAGGACAGTATGGTGACTATCGGAGAGATGCTAGTAAGCAACAACCTCTTATACTCTGAATTATGCAAAACGCAACGATGACAAGATGTAAAATACCATGTGTTTCAGTCTTCAATGTTTGGTGTTTTGTGAGCTCTACAATTGAACGTCCGCGTATATTTTACTGACGCCCGAACTAACAGTCTGATGTTTGAGCTTGCGTCAGTTGGAAAGATCTGATTAAGGCGTCGGCGAAAGTTCACTAACCAGGTCAACACCGCGAAACGATTGCGACACTGTAGCTCTTTAATCAAGCCAAGCCAACGTCCGATCGCAACATTGCTTGATAAAGTTTGTTTTCCTGCGATCAAGATAAAGTACAGGGTTCATCTGTCAGCCTGAAAGAAATGAACTGTGCGCGTTGCTTAGAAAACGTCTTTCTGACGATATGTCCGTGAAATTGCCAAGTAATGAAGGATAGTGACAGAGAAGATGTTTTCCAACGTGTACTTTGGACAAGTATTGCAGCAAGCTCTTCTATGGGACTGGCTGCTTTTATTTGTTTTGTACCAAATTATAAAAGCAGTAAACAAACTAACAAAAGCAACGTAACCCAAGGGGTATGAGAAACACAACGAGGTAAACAAATGTCTAGACAAAGTACTAGTACCTCGGTATTTTTTTGCGTTTTTTTTTCATCGCCTTCGGCCACGACTAATGAACAAAGGAACTCCCGTTAAAGCGATTGACAAAGATATCGAGAATGACCAAGACACCTTGAAGCAACGAAGCGCTCGTCAGCGTAGAGCAATACAATGAACTGTTTTGGCTTGAGTGACATAGAGAAGACTGGTGACTTTTTGTTTGCATATATATCCTAAGGAGACCTACAGCGGCTCGCAAAAGAATGGCCCCAGCTGAAAAAGATGTTGCACTTGCTAACTAGGTTAGCAGGAGCCACGTGCGTGACTTAGTTAACAATCCAGCGTGTTGATGTATTGCGTCGGCGTACTGCTTTAAAAACAGAATACTGAGATATGTGGCAGTGCAGACGGTGACCTAATTCTGCCAAACAAGTCAATATTGCCAGACATTAACCTGGTTTTATGGTGTCTGAGTTGTCAATTTGTTAAGCTGCGCTGTCATGAACACAGCCACATTTTCATCAAGTCTACATCACAATCACAAAGTTCTTCGTTCGAGGGTACACTGATATCTCTAAGTACTTCAACCTTGTAAAAATTAGACATTTTCTTCATACTAAGTTAGTAATGTTCTAGCTTGATAGACATTCCTTTATGTTCAAGAATTCCCTTTGTTTAAATGAGAACCGGAAGAATTATTACTTGCCGTCACATTCACAGTTGCCAGTACAACCAGTTTCAGAGCGGTCATAAGCGGATTTAGGATTCTTTTTTCTCAGAGTAACTTGTAAAATTTTCAAGTGACGTGTCACACCTTTTCGGGCTTATTGGCATTTTCCTTAGAAAGTATTTCTATAGTCACCTCGTTCACCAACACCATGGTTGTTGATGACAATGTGTAGTTAAATGTCAACGTCAAACAGACTGGGGGAGGTAAACAACAAATGACCTTCATTATGCATTAGCAAAGCTTCATTCATTTGAGTGCAGACTACCGTAGAGGCAATGTTAAAAGTAAATATGAGCATTCATTTATGGCTGCGCATATTTTCGCTGTTCAAATAATTATCGATTATTTGAACTCTCTTTTGTCTTGTAGCGACCTCTTTATTATAATAAGTATTGCTTTTCAGAACGCAAACATACATTGAATTCCACCTTGTTTAGGGCCACCTCAAAAAAGGGGCGCGACTTTTTTGTTTTGTTTTGTGGTGACTATTCACTTGTTAGCTCGGAAGAATTGTGCAACCCTGTTTATTTTCCTCTTATGCGGAGAATGTGATAAAATGTGCTATGAAAACAGTCTGTCTTGCTTCCCGGAAGGAACATGAGATACAGGCAACATTCACAAGTCTTTATGGTTCGAAGACATACAGAGTGCACTACCTGGCTGTAATCCACCAAACTATGCTTCCGCGGGGAAGTATAATTTTTATTACAACTACTTGATGTAACAGCATTTAGACCATTAAATTCAGGCCTCATAATAAAGCGGAAAATTACGCGTGTGTTTAATTGATACTGATTACTATAGAAGAAGCATTGCATGGAGCTGCACTATTTATACGAAAAATTTTTACTTATTTAGGAACACCTTACTCAGGCAGTGGCACTCATGTCTCACATTTTTTTGGAAATCTTCCAATTTTTACATTTAAACCACTAAAGCGATTGCTTTCTGACTTCAAGTGCTGCCCTTCGGATGTTCTACAAATCACTTGTTTTGGAGTCTTTGATATTATTCGCAAGGTGGCAGCACATGAAGGTGTTGCATTCAAGGAGGTTATGCTGAAAGTTCTAACCTCCTTGGTTGCAATCTATCTATCTATCGATCTATCCATCTATCTAACTATCTATCTATCTATCTATCTATCTATCTATCTATCTATCTATCTATCTATCTATCTATCTATCTATCTATCTATCTATCTATCTATCTCGCCACCTACGGCTTTGAGATCTCCTAACCGTTTCAATAATGGTATAGATACCAAACTTGGTATTGCATTACATGACTTTATGAAGACCATATGTTAGCAGTCTTAACGTGAAAATCAGGATATGTGTGTCAGGAATGTCATGAATCACGTTTCTTGGTTTTGCAGCTCTTGCGGTGGTTTCGTTCACATGGCATGTTGCAAAACTGGTATGGTATGACAAGATTGCACGACAAACACAAGCGACAGACCCTGACATGAGAATAATGGCATGCGTGTCATGTAACAACATGACTACATGCCACGCTCATGATGCGCTCGGAGCCGTTTCGCTAGCGTCACATATACCAAATTTGGTATTACGGGACATGAATGCATGACAAAGGTGTATGACGGGTGGAAACATGAAAGTCATAAGATGCGTGTCATGTTAGAACATGACTATACATGCCACACATATGGTGCACTCGCGGCCGTTTCTCTAGCTTCACATATACCAAATTTGGTATTACGGGACATGAATGCATGACTAAGGTGTATGACGGGTGGAAACACGAAAGTCATAAGATGCGTGTCATGTTAGAACATGACTATACATGCCACACATATGGTGCACTCGCGGCCACTTCTCTAGCTTCACATATACCAAATTTGGTATTACGGGACGTGAATGGATGACGAAAGTATGATAGTAGTGCAAACATGATAAACATGAGATGCGTGACATGAGTAGCGTCACTGAGTCTGGCATCACTACATGCTAGACTCATGATGCGCTAGCAGCCGTTTTGCTAGCTTCACATGTACCACATTCAGTATTACGCAAGGTGAATGATTGACATAGATAAATGGTGCATCCAAACATGATAATTACGGCATGCGTGTCATGTCACAACATGACAAGATTCCAAACTCATGATGCGGTAGCGGCTGTTTCGCTAGCTCCACAGATTCCGAATTTCGTATTACGTGACTTCAGTGGATGACGAAGGTATGTGACTGGTGGAAACATGATAACCATGAGATGTGTGTAATGTGAGAAGATGACTACAAGCCACAGTCAAGGCGCTAATACTTTTCGACGAGACGCGGTGTGCGTGCACGCCGGTGTTCATTTCGTCGCGTCACTCAGGGGTTACCACGCTAAGCGCTGCTCCTGCCACATAATCACAGGCGCGCGCCGCACTGTGTAGCTTTGACGCATGCACGTTTCATCGCGTCCGACGTCGCTCCTTCAGGAAAAGAGGGAGACGCAGTGTTGTCTGGGTAACGCATCGGCGCAAAAGGCAGCATGTCGCTTTTCGAGCTGGTTGCCGTCGGGTCGCGCCGACTAACACTGGTAGCGCTGGTTACGTTCTGCTAACGTAGCGTCGTTGTGCACAGTGTTCACGCGCGTCCACATTACATTGGAGTATATTGGGCCCTTCATGATGCGCTTGTGGTCGTTTTGCTAGCTCCACATATACCAACTTTGGTGTTACGTGACGTCAATGGATGACGAAATATATGACTGGTGTAAACATGGTAATCCTGAAACAAGTGTCATGTAACAATATGACAACAAACCACGCTCATAGCGTGCTCATGGCTGTTGTGCTAGCTATACATATACTAAATTTGGTATCACGTGGCGTGAATAGATGACAAAGGTTAACGACAAATCCCAGCATAATAATCATGGCACGGAAGTCATGTACGGCATCATTTACCTCCACCTCGTAACGTTGTGCTGATTTTAAAGAGACATAATAACATTTCTCATTCATGCTTCGCATATCACCGATTCCCACTCTACGTGGGATCTGCAAATTTTTTTTCCCGGTAGAATGTGTGATAAGTGTGATACATAGAGAGAAATGAAGGTTAGAAAGTTAAGAAAGGTTGGATAACCGAGAGAGAGAGAGAGAAAGAAAGAAAGAAGCAGACGCAAGAAAAAAATAGAAGTACGGGGACGTGGACAGAAAAAAGAAATAAAACAGCATAAATACAAAGCAATACAGAGAAAGATATATAGACAAAAACAAAGTTGATGTGAGGAATAGAGAAACAGGTAGATATGCGACAAAAAAAAGAAAGAGAAAATAGGAGAAAAACTATACAAAAGAACAAGGAAGGCTGCCAAGCTCCACTGTTTTCCTATAGCTTTCTGCCACTAGTTGAAGCGGCTAGCAAGCTTGTACTGTTGACGATTTCACATTTTATATAAAATGAGCACGAACACCGTGGTAAATTCACATACAAACTTAGAACTGAGATGTAGGAGTCTGACATATCTGCCCTATCCAACATATTTTTCTCTGTGCCTAATACTAATTCGAAACTAGTAGTTTCAATGCGAAGCATTACTTAGCGAACTACGGCGACTTGGAGCGTATCTATCTATCTATCTATCTATCTATCTATCTATCTATCTATCTATCTATCTATCTATCTATCTATCTATCTATCTATCTATCTATCTATCTATCTATCTATCTATCTATCTATCTATCTATCTATCTATCTATCTATCTATCTAGCCGCTTATAATTGGGTGCTCTCGTGGTCACCCCCTAACTTGACGTGAACCAAAATTAGCATGGGAGGGTAAGATGGTTTGACGAGTATGAATTGCTTGTCAAGACATGAATATTGTCACAATCCCGTCGCGTACGTAATCAAACACTTCCTGCCACATAGTGGCATATACCCACGGGCGGACGTGTGCCACTGGTATGCGGGCGTGTGCCACAGGTGATTGAAACTTAGTATCTACCCAGGATTGACAACACACATGGGCAATTTCAACGCGTGTGCGTTAAGCAAGGCCCGACAGCGTTAGCGTCGACCCAACGAAGTCATAGAATAAATATCAGTGTTAAGAAAAACCTGACATAGGCTGCGTTAACCTTCCACCGAATGCAAAAAATATTTCTTGGGGTCCCAGCTGGAACCGCACCCAAGCATTTTGCGTGGCAGTCAAGCATTCTTCCACAAAGTTACGCCAGGTCTCGTTACTACTTTTCAAATAGACGATAATATTTAAGAAAGGTGAATAGTAGTTACAGTGCTGCCTAACCAAATTTTCTAAACATTACATATGTACTCCTTTGATACAGCCGACACGTCGGGTTAACGTCAATTGTGGTTAGGTGCCATGTGCTGAAGTTGATTTATGTAGCAGTGTCCAGGGCCAGCATCTTCGTGAGCATCAGCGCTTCATATCCGCTTCGGATGTTGCCGATAGGCCTGTTCAACTTGATATCGTTGCGCAAGTGCAAATAACTGGTTATATAAACACCTGCAACTCTTCAACACATGTCTGTGCATGCAACTTTTGTACGTATATTTAGCGCCCTTACCTTACCTAACGTGTTGCTCACTAAAAACAACACAGTCACCATCCCTCCGCATGTTTCGCATAACGTCGATTCCCAGGTACGTGAGACCTGCCGAATTTTCGTATTGCCGTTGCTAGAATGAACAATGCGGTGTTAACAAATTTCACGAAAACTAGGTGGGGACAAAAGTTAGACGAGGGAGAATGCAAGAAAAGCAAGCATTCATTGTCCTACTTGTTGTCGTACACTTCAGAAAAAGGCGAAAAAAGGAGAGTGGTTAAAAGTCTTTTAGTTATGTACTAGCCCATAACTTCACATCTCATAGAGCTTCCGAGATATAGGCTACTCATCTTGTTTAGTCTCTTATATATGATCATTCTGGGTGTTTGCTCCCCATTTTGTCCTTACTTATGAAGAAGCGCCCAAGCTATTTGAACTGGCTGCGTCACACAACGAGCTCAGTTAATAGGTAGCCCGAGGAAAAGAAAGAAAAGGTTGCGCACACTACAGAATAGCACCCGCCCTGTTAATAGCATGAGCCAGGATCAACGCCTTCTTTTATAAAGAAATCATCTCCCGGGTACGTTGTCGTGCTCTCTCATTCGCACCCCTGGTACCTCGCATTAATTTCGTGTGCCGGAAATGAGGCCGCAACGGGCGCATAATTTATATGTACCCACCGTCGGAGGTGCACCCCTCCCCATGTCAGAGAACAGGTAACTGACCTGGTCAGCTAAGCAAACATGGTTCAATTCTATTTTATACATTCCGGGCATGCCTTTGTGCGTGCGATATGAACCTCGTGTCTGTAGCGTGGCCGAGTTCTTCGTTTTGGATTGTGCTGAAGTTCACTGGCCCCAAATTTAGCACACCAGAAATAACGAAATCAACGTACTCGCATGCGTGAGTGCACGCCTTATCAGTTCCCTCGGCTTCACACCCCTCAATGAATTCTCGAATACTTGTCGCCAATTTTTCAGTGGACAATGAAGTACTTTGGCATTTGCAGCAGCAGATAGTGTTACCACACCCGTAGCATGCACTAGCGGCCATGTCATCTGCCAGAAGCCTTCAATATAAATATAGATGCAAGATAAACAAAACATACAAGCCGTGCGTCCTCCGTCAGACCTGATAGAAATAAAAGGACGAATAATAAAGCGAACGCTGCCCATTTACACTATGCCTGCACTTCCCCTGTTTCATCCGAGCGGCTACGCGTGCCGTGCAGCCCTAATAGCATAGATGCCGCACTGCTCACCCATAGTCGTGGTACACGAATATTGTCGTATTCTTGTGAAGCATACACAGAGCTAATTACTGGACAGACGGGGCTGAAGTACAGCTATCAAGTGAAGGAGCGCCAATAAGGTACCGTAAGTAAGGAAGAAAAGCGGAGAAGAAGATACGAGCTGTGGCATTCAGCACGGGATCATATTGAGTTTTTATTTATTGTTTACTCATTTTTATGTTTTTAAAAATACTCTAAGCAAGCACTTACATGGCCAGTGCATGAGTACAAGAGAAGTTCGTAATCATTGTATTTTGTATCAAATGTTTGTGCCATGAATATGCACAATTAATCGTTGAATAGATTTGTGAAGCTACAATGGTGGTCAACGGATGTACAGCTCTTAAAAATCTTCAATAGTGGTCTCCAAAAATTCACCTCTCCTGTACACGTGGCCAATAACGACAATGTGTGAGTTCTCTAGAGCGGCTTTCGTTGTGGGTTCTTGTAGTTTTAAAGAAAATCGTTGCACAGGCTGAAAAACGGTATTGTTGGAGCATTAGCAAAAATATATTACACTATTATCGATCTGTGCACAAAAATGCTTGTGTCTAGAATACCTTGCATGGGAAAGGCAAGCTCATTGTTTCAGGTACAATCCCTGAAATATTGTCCTTCCTGTCCTTTTTCTTTTAATTCTCCTCCTGCAATCATCGCTATTTTATTGTTAAGCTTTGGTGACATATTTGAGAGTCATTAATAGGTGATGGATTACTATTTAGCTCTCACAGTACTGCTGACATATATTTTAGTTCGCAGGTCTTTACCTTCCAAAGAAACATACGCTATCTTAAACGCCGTACTGAAGACCTGTGTATATTTCGATTCCTTGTGGTCCTAAACGTGTGCTGGCATGGCGAGGTACACGGGTCCCTAATATTTTGTCATCATCGGAATTCCATCGCCGTCGCCGGGATCAAACGAACGTCTTTCTTGTGAGTAGGCAGGCACCATGACCACAGCTAACTTTGACGACATGTGACTAACGTAAGGCTATTTCATTTCGTATATTTTTGTTACAAACAAGTAAGCGCAATTGCTGCGAAGGGAGTACATCAAAATTGCAGCAATACCATAGCACTTATTTACATATATCGAAGTGTTTAGAACACATATTGTTCACTTCGTTTCACCCTCAAACAAAATCTTGGAGTCATTCTTGCGTATAAATAAATGAACTCATAACAATTGCTCAGTTTACAGTCATAGTGTAACGGCATTCATAGTCAACATTAAGGGTTTTAGAGGGTGGCGGAAGGGATAACTATTAGTCATAGGGCGCACACAGTAGAACCTTCTATGCGAGTGTTGTTGTTGTTGTTGTTGTTTTCCTGTGCCCATGGCTCGTACCCAAAGAAGGGGATTGGCCGATTATAAGGTGAATTTGCCCTAAACTTTCAGCATTGCGTCATTCCTACATTTTTTTTGTATCTTAATTTTGATTTGAAATACCGATATGAAGTTTGCAGAAAAAAAAGAAGAAAAATACTGAGACAGCAATTCAGCAAGAAAATCGTTTATTCGCAGAGATGTATTCTTGAACGGCGAATAAAACATCCCTGTGGCTGAAACCCAATGTAGAGGCTCCAAATGAAAGAAGATCAGGTTGTGATAGTTGCAAGCCCAGTCTTTGAAGAGGTGGTGCTAGTATGCTTTGCCTGAATAAATCGAAACGGCGACAATGTAATAAAAAATGACTGATCGTTTCTTCTTGATTACAGTAAATGCACATAGGGGAATTCAATATGCCTGATCTATGCAAGTGAAAATTGAGGCGAGTGTCTATTTCTTTTGCCATGGCTTCACACATATCTGAATTGTGACATCAGAAGTATTTCTTCTTTGTTCCGGCAATCCATTCAGTGGCGGCTGTAGACGGGGCATTCAATATGACTGGTACAGTAGCTGATTGTGAAAGAATTGGAGGTGGTGAAAGTTGTTTCTGTGGTCAGACTTGTCGGAATGTACACCTGACTCGCCATAGGTTCAAAATGATTGCGTGGATCCTGAAATATGTCTTGCGCTTGGAGACCCATTCTTCGCTCAATACTAATTTTCTCGAAAACTGCTAGATGCAGGGCGTTCTCTTTGTTGCAATTTGTTAATGAATTTATGTTCTTACCATCTCACTACAGCTTCCATTCTGTTTGAAGTATAACCATTTGAACATTTTTTTTTCAGAATTGAAAGTATTAGGCGTGTTGTAATAAAGGTGCTAAAGCATAAGTTATATATCACATATTTGTTATAATTTAATCCATGTGCTGTTTATTGTAGTGTTGTTAATGACGGCTAAAAGCACAATTCTGTCATATAGAAGTCCGCCGTGATTGAGCAGCAGCAATGGTGCTCGGCTGCTGACCCAAAAGTCACGGTTTCAATCTCTGCTGTGGTGGTCACATTTCTATGAAGGTAAACTGTAGTGGACCTTGTGCGCTTTTAACGTGCGCTTGCGTGACGTAAGCTCACGTTAAAAGACACCAGAGGGTCGAAATTTCCGGAGGCTTACCTTACGATATCTCTAATAATCATATCATGTTTTTCAGACGTATCACCTGAGGTGTTTTATGATCTACCTAGTCGAGTTGCCCAATTAAGAAGAAATTTCACAAAAAATCCCAAGCATTTTCCCGAGGGTGAACATGGTTAAGTGCGAATGCACGGGGTGATGCCTCGCGAGCGTGAAGTTCGGCATCCTCTGCACGGTTCGCCTGCTTACGTTCGGTCTCACGAGCCCTTCGCAGCGCCGCCTTGTCTTCCAACGTCGGCGAAACCACTACGGTACCGTCACCTCCAACGACGGGTGCAGTGCTGGCATTCGGTTGTACTGCATTCGTTGTTGATGGTAGCGTTGCCTCCGGGACATCCATCGCACGACCCGCTCCCGACGGGAGACTGAGAGAGAAGGCGGGCGCGCGAGAGAGAGGGGTGCGCGCGCAGCTGCAGTGAGCGACGAGAGCGGAGGAGCGAGCGAAGGGGGAGGGGGAAGCGCGCAGTGGCGTTAAAGATATGGGGGTACGATATGGGGGTACGTTAAAGGGGGTACGACGCCGCATCTGGGATGGGTGACTCACGACCACTGCTGTTACAGGCTGCGGTCATCTGGGCTGCTTGCTCCTGGGTCCCCGGATCCTGCGAACTGGCTGGCACCGACCGCCTGCCTCTTCCTTGGCCTACCGAAACCCTTCTGAGGCCTAACTTGGATGAAATCGGCGCCTCAATCTGGCAACGCGGAACTTCCGTATCGCCTCATGACGTCAACTGGGGAGTATATAAGCGCCATCCTTCAGCCGCCTACTTTGGGTACGACGCCGCATCTGGGATGGGTGACTCACGACCACTGCTGTTACAGGCTGCGGTCATCTGGGCTGCTTGCTCCTGGGTCCCCGGATCCTGCGAACTGGCTGGCACCGACCGCCTGCCTCTTCCTTGGCCTACCGAAACCCTTCTGAGGCCTAACTTGGATGAAATCGGCGCCTCAATCTGGCAACGCGGAACTTCCGTATCGCCTCATGACGTCAACTGGGGAGTATATAAGCGCCATCCTTCAGCCGCCTACTTTGGGTACGACGCCGCATCTGGGATGGGTGACTCACGACCACTGCTGTTACAGGTTAGTTATATGAGGGGTGCTGCCTGTACCAAGTGTAGTCATTCCTGTCTCATTGCGGTGTCGTGCCCACCAGAGTTTTGCGATGTGCTGAAGCGAGTGTTTTGTTTGCCGTATAAGTTGTGCTCTGATGCCTTGAGGACATTGCTTATGCTTTCTGGTGACGTCGAGTTGAATCCGGGACCAATGAGCAAAACTGAAGCTGATTCGTTTGCTTCGGCATTAGAAACAATATGAAAACTTGAAGCTGATCACACCGCGATGTCAGCTGACCTGAAACGACTAAGTGGCGAGCACGAGACTACTAAAAATGAGATCAAATTACTCCATGCTAAAATCGCTGCCCTCGAGGCAACACTTGCTTTGCGAAATAACGCAGTAGGACCCACTGACAATGCTCTGCTGCACGTTTCGGATCGGCTGACGGAAATCACGTCTAGATGCGACAATGCTGAAAATAGGCAGCAGCGGTCAAACCTTCTCTTCTTTGGAATTGAGGATAGCGAACCAGAAGATTGGGCCCAGTCCGAGGCAAAAATAATTAACTTTTGTTCTGAACGACTCGACATAACAACAACTAGTGCACAGTTTGAACGGGTTCACAGGCTTGGCAGGTTCACCGAGGGAAAAAACAGACCAATAATTGCAAAACTAACCTTCTTCAAAGATAAACAGCAGATTTTGTCTTCTGCACGGAAACTAAAAGGTTCAACGTTTTCAATCGGCGAAGATTTTTCGCCGGCGACGCGACAGGCCAGGCGCAAATTAGTGAGCTTTGCCAAAGCCCAAAATAAGTCTTTCAAAGTGTCAGTTGACAGGTTGCACATTGATAAAAAAACATACGTCTATGACATCAACACGGACGCAGTTGTGCTATCAAGCAGATAGCTAAAATCGAACAAGTCCTTGCAAGATCCTAATGTGACTTCACTTCATACCATTCCTACACTCTCGCTGTCATCTACTAATATCCGCAGTCTGGTGCCGAAACGGGATTTAGTCTGCTCATTTCTAGATGACAGCGACTGCGACATACTTGCCCTTACTGAAACGTGGCTAAACCCAGATATCACCGATATCGAAATTTTTCCCGATCGCAACAACTTCCACATATATCGAAATGACCGTAAAAATAAGCGTGGCGGAGGTGTACTTCTTGCAGTAAGAAAGACTGTGCAATCATATGCTATCAATGTTCACTCTGATTTAGAAATGATCTGGGTTGCCTGTGTTACAAAGTTCACCACACTACTTATCGGCAATTGCTACCGGCCCCCTGATTGTTCCCATTCATTTGTAGACGACTTGCGCAGCAGCATAACCCAGGCCACTAATTTATGTCGCACCGACGCCATCTACATTTTCGGTGACTTTAACTTTCCCGAAATAGATTGGATCCAATTGTCTTCCTCTTGCCGCAATTCCACAGAATTTATAAACCTTGCGTTAGATTTTAACCTATCTCAAATAGTAAACCAACCTACGCGCGGCTCTAACATCCTTGACCTAATTCTTACGACAGTTCCTGAAACAGTAGGTACCGTTCTTAACATAGATGGTTTTAGCGACCACAGCCTCCTCCAAGTAACTCTTAACATTCCGCTACCTTTCTCCGGCACCGACCACAAAAATATTCGCGACTATAGTAAGGCCAATTACAGCCAATTTAATGCTGAACTCGAAATTTTTTACAACGACACATTCCTACCCCTTTTCGACCGTCGTTCAGTAAATGATAACTGGGTGCTGTACCGAGATAAACTATGCACACTAACTAATCAGTATGTCCCCCTCGTAAAAGTGAAAAACGATAAAACAAACCCATGGTTTACGAAATCTCTCAGGCGACTCAGAAATAAAAAGAAACGTTTATACCGCACAGCTAAACGCCATGACACGCCCTCCGCGTGGCAGACATACAAGAATTTTATGAAAAGCTACTGCGCGTCAGTACAATCTGCTAAACTTAAATATTATTCTGTCGATCTACCTTCCCTCTTGAAATCAAATTCCAAGAAGTTCTGGTCACTTGTTTCTCCTCAACAACATGGCCAACAAATATCTTTGCTAAATGACGACCATGTCCCTCTTTCAGATAGTCATGGCTCATCAGCATTTAACGCATTTTTTTCATCCGTTTTCACCCTGGAAGACCATTCCGACGTACCATACGTTCCCGAACTTGACATTGCATACATGGAACCTATAGAAATAACTGCCGAGGGTATTGCTCTACTAATTAATAACCTCAAGCTTTCCACTTCAGCCGGCATCGATGACATTAATTCTAAAATTCTCAAAAACACCGCCTCCGTTTCTGTTAACATTTTGTATCACCTTTTCAGGCAATCTTTAGCGACAGGTCAACTCCCTTCTGACTGGAAAATTGGTAAAATAGTGCCTGTGTTTAAAACCGGTAATAAGCATTTACCCGAAAGTTACCGTCCAATTTTTCTTACATGTATATGCTGCAAACTTCTTGAACACATAATCGCTTCCCATGTTTTCCGACACTTAGAATCAAAGAATTTCTTCTTTCTGAACCAACACGGATTCAGAAAGGGTTTTTCTTGCGAAACACAGCTGCTAGAACTAACAACCGAGCTGCATTCCAATATGAACAGTAACCTTCAGACTGATTGTATCTTCCTCGATTTTTCTAAAGCCTTCGATCGCGTAGCCCATTGCCGTCTGATTTCTAAATTATCTGCCCTCCGATTAGACTCTCTTACCCTATCTTGGATTCGCAACTTTCTTTCACTTCGTCAGCAGTTTACTATAATTAACAATTCCCCTTCCCCTCTTTCCCACGTAACTTCTGGCGTTCCGCAAGGGTGCGTCCTCGGCCCCCTACTGTTTTTAATCTATATAAATGATCTGCCAAATAACATATCTTCCAGCATGCGTATTTTCGCAGATGATTGCATAATTTACCGTCCTATATCATCCCCCGACGACCACTTAACCCTACAAAGCGACCTTCACCGCATTAATGACTGGTGTAACAAATGGTTAATGTCCCTGAACACGGAAAAATGTAAAAAAATCTCCTTTACGCGCAAACAAAACGTTTACACTTTTCACTACACTATCAATGATTCTGCACTATCACAGGCATCATCCTATAAGTATCTTGGTGTCCATTTCACACCCAATCTCTCCTGGTCTCACCACATCACCACCATTAGCGCGAAAGCCTCTAAGTCCTTAGGATATCTACGCCGTAATTTACATAGCTGTCCCGCTCACGTCCGTCAACTAGCCTATCAAACCTTTGTCCGTCCCCAGCTTGAATTTGCCGCTCCTATCTGGTCCCCTTATCACAACTACTTAATTAACATGCTTGAGGCTATTCAGAATAGGGCGGCCCGTTTCATTTCACGCAATCATGACTATCACATCAGCATAACGCAAATTAAAAACAATCTTTCTCTTCAACCCCTGAGCACTCGTCGCGACATTTCCCTTCTTTGCCTCTTTCACAAATACGTGTACACCAACAGACCCCTCCCACTCCACCTCGATGTTCCTTCCATTACTTCACGTAGGTTGCATAATCACTTCAGTTTCAAGCGATTATACGGGGCAACTGATTCATTCAACTCATCTGCTCTTCCTCGCGCCATACGTTTGTGGAATGGTCTTCCAGATAACATCGCATCTGTATCAGACAATAATTCTTTCCGTCAGTTGCTGCTTACTCTCTTCTCACAATAGACTTGCCACTGTTCTGCACGTGTCGGATTTTGTGCCCGATTATGTTTGTTGCACACTGGAAATGTTTTCTGTATATGGGCATATGTTCTGCGTTTTTTGGTGCTTTTTCTATTGTATGTTCGGCAACTTATAACCAAATAACGGCACGTCGTTAAGGTAAAGCCAGCTCGCTATCTTTGGTTGATGTCGCCTTCATATGCTATAATGACTGTATTCAGTTCCCACTGTCGTGTGTGCACTATGAAATCGCCTTTTCTTTTTTTCTTGATATCACCTGTTAACTTCAACTTATATTACGATCCGCGTCATACTTTCATTGTGCTGATACGCTTTGTGAATTATTTGTGATACGCTTTGTGAATTATTTTGTGTGATCTGTAAAACTTCACCAAATACCCCCCTTACTCAATGCCCTGTAAAGGGCCTGTAAGGATTTTTCAATAAATAAATAAATAAATAAATATAAGGCGCGTTACTGACACCGATATCAGCGTCGCATCCGTGGCTTATTCGGTAGAGCGTCGCGCTGCGGCCCGCCAAGCCCTCTTTCTTTTAAAGATAGAGAGAAGACTGCGGACGGCGCCGACGGCAGTGGATGGTTTGGGGTCGCTTATGAAGTGTACTCACACTTAAAAGATTGTCCTGTTGAAATGAATGAATTAAAGGCCCTTTAGTGCCAAAGTTATATTCTCCTTTACGCTTGCTGAAAATCTGTTCTAGCAGTTATTGATCTAATTTATTTGAATACGCTTCACAGGCCTACATTCAGCGTTGCGTAAGGAGGACAAAAAAAGGAACCATAAGGCCTGCGCGAAACGCGCAGCAGAGTCACAGCGAAAGCTGGAAGAACGTTCTTTCAGGGCCTTTTCTAAGACTCTTTGGGTAACTGCTACAAGCTCACTTGCTGGATACCCACTAACCATTAATAATCATATTTTTGTATAGTAGGCCGAAACGAAAATTTTATGCACTGGCTGACGGCGATGAAGAATTTTGCCTGAGTGTGGTTTGTGCCACAGTTAATAAGTGATCAACAACAAGATTTTGTAATGGTTTGAGACATTACGCGACCAGCTCGTTACGCTATTCGCATGATGTGACGCTTGGTTGTAGCTTTGATGTTCGCAAACGCTTTCTAACTCACACTAACACGATTTCTTTCCCGATATCAAGCCTGCCTAAAGGTAAGTTCCGAACAGAGTTTCAAGCACCGGCATCACTCTCCAAAACTGACATAACAATTACCGTGACTATGAATCATGTTAAGGAACATTTACATCGTGATCCCGCGAGTGAAGTATAACCGGAAATAAAGAAAGAAAACGGCATCGCTCTGTGGTATAATACTGGGCTGGCGCGCGGAATATCGGGTTCAAATCTAGCTATGGTGTTGGTGTTTTTGTTGTTTTTTTTCTTTGTGTGAAAGTGGTTACGGACCCCGGTGGCAGCAGCGCGCAACGGCGACACCGCGCGTGACTCCTATTGTTATCCCATAACAAAGGTGGCATTCAGAA
Source organism: Rhipicephalus microplus (assembly GCF_043290135.1). Lineage (NCBI taxonomy): Eukaryota > Metazoa > Arthropoda > Arachnida > Ixodida > Ixodidae > Rhipicephalus > Rhipicephalus microplus. The sequence continues at coordinate 141,786,518 of NC_134700.1, read as the reverse complement.
CCTCGCTGCAGTCAAGGCCAGCAAGCTTCTGGTATTTTTAGCAAATTAGACAGCGCTTTGCTCGCCCTTCACCCTCGTCGTGACACAAAGCCATCGCTGACACTACTGTCACGCAGCGAAACGCTCACTCTGTAAACACACTGTCTCGCGAGGTAGCTATATACATGCCTGAGTACAGCGAGAAGCTGCGCTCTTCTTCCTGAATAGTGCTTCCTGTGTACTTCGACTGCAACAAGCTGTTGCAACCGAGCTTTCCTCCACACATTCATGTGGGTCAGCCGGCATATATATGTTTACATTTATTACTTATGTTCACATGGGCCAGTTCTTGCGTTGCTTGCAGCGGGATTAACAAATGTCCCAGACGTGCATTTTGTACGCCGCTGCTCTGATGTTATGCAATTCACGGGCAGCTTCTTCATGGTTACCCCGCAAGCACAGTAGAACTATCACCAATGTCGCAACGTCAAGGTTGAGGCACTGTTTTCCGTTGTAGAGGTCAAAGAGATAAAGGGTTGGGAGAAAAAAATTGGAAAATGTGTTGATACACGCTTTGCGAAAAAAAATGGCAGATCCCACGTACAATGGGAATGAATGTTATGCGAAGCACGAATACGAAATGTTTATTTTTCACTTTAAATCAGCACAAGGTTCCGAGGTGGAAATAAATGATGCCGTACATGTCTGCCGTGTCTTGATTATGATGTTTGGATGTGTCGTTTACCTTCGTCATCCATTCACGTCACGTGATACCAAATTTAGTATATGTGGAGCTAGAGAAAGCGTCACAAGCACGCTATTGAATAATATGTGGGGTTTAACGTCCCAAAACCACTTATAGGTTTATGGGTGACGCCGTAGTGGAGGACTACGTAAATTTCAACCACCTGAGGTGCTTCAACGTGCAGCGAAATCTGAGCACACGGGCCGAGAGCATTTCAGCCTCCATCGGAAATGCAGCCGTCGCAGCCGGGATTCGATCCCACGACTTACGGGCCGCGAGCCCGCTATTATAGCGTGGTATGTTGTCATGTTCTTACATGACATGCATGTCAGGATTATTATGTTGGCACAAGTCATATATATTGTCATTCACTGACATCACCTAACACCAATATTGATATATGCGGAGCAAGAAAAAAAACGGCCGCGAGCGCATCATGAATGGCTTAATATACTGCAATGTAGCGTTGACGCGTACGTATGCTGTGCACAGCGACGCTACGTTAGGAAAACGCGAGCGCTCTATAGTATGACGCCAGGCGCGAAGAGCGTCCCTCGCCGTGGCCCGACGGCAACCGGTGCCAATCGCGACATGCTGCTTTTCGCGACGATGCGTTACCCAGACAACACCGCGTCTCCCTCGTTTCGTGATGGAGGGACGCCAAGCGCTCTGAAACGCGCACGGGACAAAGCAACGCAGCGTGGCGTGTGCCTGCGAGTATATGGCAGAACCGGCCATTGGCATTGCAACGCCGGTGTGAGGCGACGAAATGAACGCCGGCGAGCAAGCGCACCGCGTCACGTCGAAATGTATTGCTGCCTTGACTGTGGCATGCATTCATGTTCTCACATGACACGCATCTCATGATTATCATGTTTGCAGCAGTCCCATACTTTCGTCATCCACTGGCGTCACGTAATACCAATTTTGTCATATGTAAAGCTAGCAAAACGGCCGCTAGTGCATCTTTAGTGTTGCATGTAGTCATGTTACGTGCCATGAATTCCGTGACTATCATATTTGGATGTGTCATTTACCTCTATTGTTAATTCACGCCGCATATTACCGGGTTTCGCACATGTGAAGCAAGCAAAAGGGCCGTGAGCGCATCATGAGCGTAGCATGAAGTCATGTTTATTATGTTAGCACTCATGCATACCTGGTAGCACTCATGCATCTCATGTTTATCATGTTAGCACCAGTATCATACCTTCATCATTCGTTCGCGTACTGTAATACCAAATATGGTATATGTGACGCTAGCGTGGCATGTAGTCATGCTGTTACATGATGTGCATATTATTATTTTAATCTTAGGGTCTGTCGCTTGTGTTCGCCATGCAATGATGCCATATCATACCAGTTATGCAACATGTCACGTGAACGAAACTACCGCAAGAGCTGCAGGGCCATGAAATATAAATCATTCATGACATACATATCATGACATTCATGTCATGACTCTTCAAATATGTTCTTCATATAATCATGTTATGCCATAGCAACTTTGATATCGATATCATTATCAAAACGGCCAGGAAAGCTAAAAGTCGTAGGTGGCTAGATAGATAGATAGATAGATAGATAGATAGATAGATAGATAGATAGATAGATAGATAGATAGATGGATAGATAGATGGATAGATAGATAGATAGATGGATAGATAGATAGATAGATAGATAGATGGATAGATAGATAGATAGATGGATAGATAGATGGATAGATAGATGGATAGATAGATGGATAGATAGATAGATAGATAGATAGATAGATAGATAGATAGATAGATAGATAGATAGATAGATAGATAGATAGATAGATAGATGCGGTCAATGTCGCCAAAGTTCGTTAAGAAATGCTTCGCATTTAAAAAGTAGCCTTAAGCTTTGCCTAGCCTAGAGCGTACTACATTTCTGAAATGTTGCTTATCATAACTGCTTAAGGACCGTCTTGATGTCCGTGAGAGCTTGTGCACTTTGACTTGCACTCACCCACGTCCATGCAATAGGTGTTTTGTTATGCTGGATATACTCGCCAACTTATATTGTCGCCAAAGGATGACACACTTTTTAATTTTAGAAAACGTACAAATAGCATTTCGACAGCATGATATTTTCACTAGCATGATATATGTTGCAGTATGTGGTGCCGCTGAAGAACGAATAAAGGTAACGAATTTGAATGCAAACCGCGTTTTAAAAGCAAAGCACGTTTGAGCCGAGGCTCTTCCGTCCACAGTACCCGTTATCCTGGCACACCACCGTGCAAAAAGTTAGCAAAAGGTTCACCAGAACAACATAAAAAGCCAGAACTTTGTAAAGAGGAGGACCTTAAGCACCCCAGAATCAAAGCTTATGACCGAATAAAAGCTTAAAACAAAAAAGGCCACAACGCTGTAAAAAACACTGACATATGAACACTCATCGATGAAAGAATAGGAAAAAAAGTGGTTTAGTATAGACTGATATCTATAGTAACTGTGAGAAGACATGAAAAACACATACACGAAGACACCCTATATACTAGTCGGTGACTTCAACTTAGACATCATGAGTTTGATGACCTAGCTTTGTTGTCGACTCTTCATGTCACCTAATGTCAGTCACTTTACATTAGAACGGTCAACGCTCCGGTAACGTACGATTACATCACTCATATATTATTAATACCTTCGCCCACTTGTCATGATTCACCTGGTGGAGAATCAGGGAATTTTCCACTCAAAAAGACACTTTTTGGCAAGGGGTTCGAAGCAAATGACGCTTCACGGATGCAGCATGGCTGTCACTGGTGATGTCACGTGGAATTATCAGAGTGAGGCAGGTGTAACTTTTCACTGTTCGACAAAAGAGAATAACGCTGATTATCAACATGTCTTATTCACGTAAGTACGTATAAGGGGCTCCGTAGTAACGTGGGCAGTTAGCTTTTATATATATAAACAGCTAAGCATAAGAGGACCTCTGTTCGAAGCTGTACATTGCAGATGATTGCAAATGGTGACATCATGGTGCAAATTTCTTGGAGCCCGCATATTTCTAACAACTCCTAAAAGAATTGCGGTGGCACCCATGAAGCCTCCGTTGCAAATAGACGTACATTAGTTGTACACACTTTCCGATTGTAAAGTGAACAGGTGATCTCCTTTCCCGAAGAATTTCCTCGAAAAAAATAACTCTTTGTCGTGTGTTACAGTGCAAGCACTGCTTTCTGAAGTACGTATCCTTGCGTTATAAGCGCCTTAGAGCACCCATGTCTTAGTGTGCGAATCTAAGTGATGCCTACTGCAGCACATAATCCAATATGTCGTAAATTAGTCACTCAATTACGAAAAGGAACAGTAAAAACAACTGGCACTGTGTAAAAATAGCTTTAGATAGCGAGTAGAAGCTACAGAATCTGATTTTCTCTATCAGGACTACAGACGTTTCAGGACTAACTTGTGCGTACTTAGGATGGATGGATGGATGGATGGATATGGCTGTACCCTTTAGATCGGGTGGTGGCTAGCGCCACCAAGCCGTAATATATAATGAACAAAAAAACTATATTATTTTTTTTCCTCAAAAAAGAGTTTGAGGATTCGTACTTTGCAGTGAAGGGTTTAATTTTCACTCGTGCCTTGACTTTAGCCACCAATCAGATAACCTCCTTCTAGTTAAGTCTACCCGCTTAAAGTCTATTTTGCCCTCGCTGTCCCTAAATCCCAGTGCTTTGAAAAACTCTGCGCCATCATCCGGAGCTATAGGGTGAAGCCCTTTACAGAACATTATCAAGTGTTCGGCAGCTTCTTCTTCCTCTCCACACACTCTGCATACTGTGTCAACCCCTTCGTATTTGGCCCGGTATGTCTTGGTTCGCAGTACTCCCGTCCTGGCCTCAAACAGTAGAGAACTACCCCGAGTATTATCATAGATCTTTTCCTTGGCAATTTCCTGCTTAAAAGTTCGATAGATCTCTAGTGCAGACTTCTTAATCATGCCCATTCTCCTCATGTCAGTCTCCATTTCCTTCACTTTTTTCTTAACCAATAGTTCTTTTTGGTGTGGCCACCTGCTGTTTTCTAAGTATTTACCAGTCAACTTCCTGGTTCGCTTCCTCCATTTTCTATCGACATTCTTCATGTACAAGTAGCTGAAAACTTTCCTAGCCCAACGCTCTTCCTCCATTTCTCTCAATCGCTTCTCAAATTTTATCTTGCTGCTAGCTTCCCTGCCCTCAAATGATGTCCATCCCATATCACCTTGTACTCCCTGATTTGGTGTATTCCCGTGAGCTCCTAAAGCAAGCCTACCTATTCCACGTTGCTTAATTTCTAATCTTGCTTGAACTTCTGATCTCATGCACAAGACCGCATTGCTGAACGTCAGCTCAGGAACCATGACCCCTTTCCATATTCCTCTCACAACATCATACCTATTGTATTTCCACAGTGCCCTATTTTTCATGACTGCTGCATTCCTGTTACCTTTAGTCGTCACGTATATTTCGTGTTCCCTCAGATACTCGGTCCCATTGCTTATCCATACGCCCAGATATTTGTATTTATCTGTTATCTCAAGCGTGACCTCCTGTATTCTAAGCTCACTACCTTCGTTGTCATTGAAAATCACGACTGCTGATTTTTCCCTACTGAATCTAAAATCTAACCTATCTCCCTCATTACCGCAGATGTCCATCAATCTCTGCAAATCTTCCTTGTTGTTGGCCATTAGCACTATATCATCTGCGTACATTAATGCTGGTAGTGCCTGATCAATAAGTTTTCCTTGTTTGACTAAAGAGAGGTTGAAGCCCAGTCCACTTCCCTCTAATTTTGCCTCTAATCCTTGTAGGTACATCATGAATAATAAGGGTGACAGGGGGCACCCCTGCCTAAGCCCCCGTTTTACCTCTGTAGGCTTGGATACCTGTTTTTCCCACTTTATAACTACCTTGTTACCTTTATAGACACCCTTTAAAAGATTAGCGACTACATGTTCCACGCCTAGTGTGTCCAGTATTCCCCACAATTCCTCTTGAACCACGCTATCGTACGCTCCCTTGATATCCAAAAATGCTAGCCACAGGGGCCTGTGTTCTTTTCCTACTATTTCGATGCACTGCGTCAGTGAGAACAGATTGTCTTCCAACCTCCTGTGTTTCTGAAACCCATTCTGCAGTTCCCCCAGCACCCCCTCATCCTCTATCCACGCCTGCAGTCTTTCCTTTATAATCTGCATTGCCAGCCTGTAGACCACTGTTGTCACTGTTATAGAACGGTAGTTGTTTATGTCAGCTTTGTCCCCCCTTCCTTTATAGATCATGCTCATTCTGCTAAGTTTCCATCCATCGGGAACTTCACCATCGATTATTATTGTACTCACTGCCTCTCTCAAAGCCTGCTTAGACTTCGGACCTAATGTTTTTATCAGCCTAATTGGAATGCCATCTGGGCCTGTTGATGTACTACTGGGAACCCTTTTCTCAGCCCTTTCCCACTCTTGTTGTGAAAATGGAGCCATTGCACCACTTGATTCGTCTTTGTCTATTGTGGTGCATAAATACTTCTTTGTTGAAATTTTTCTGTCACCCTTGTTCTTATATATTCAATAGCTTCGTCCCCTTCTTGCCTAGCACCTTGGGATGTAGTTATAAAGTTCTGCTCTAGGCTCGTCTCATTTCTTAGGGAGTTTAGATGGTTCCAAAATTTCGCAGCTGCCTTTCTATCTTTTTTATGTACTTCTGCCAGCCACTGAGCTCCCTTCCTTCTAATCTTTTCATTGATCAGAAGGGATGCATCCCTTCTACAGCTTAGAAAGGTTGCCCATTTTCTTTCCACATCATCTGTCGGTTCACCCCGCTGCTTAGCATGTCTGTGTTCCCTAGAGGCTTCCTGACGTTTTGCTATGGCTCTCTTAACTTCCTCATCCCACCAACTTTTGGGTTTGTGTCTTCTTTTCCGGGGTGACTTGTCACGCGTCTTAGCAAGCTCTAGCTCAAAGAGTCTAATTATATTCGTGTATGTCCACACTGTCTTATTATCCTCCGTGATTACTTTCTCAATTTGTTTAGTGGCTATTTCAATTTGCCTTTCTGGATAAAAATTTTCCTGTAGTTGCTCATCTTGTCTCCTTCCCACTTTCACTGCTCTTCCAATATTTAGCTTGACACGTTTGTGATCGCTACCCAGACTTCTGGAGCCACCTTCATCTATGTGCATTTCTCTGAGCTTATCATACATCCTATGTGACATCAGTGCATAATCTATCGTCGACTGAAGCCTTCCTACCTCCCATGTTATTTGCCCTTCACACTTCTCGGTACTGTTGCAAATGATCAAATCAAGCCTTTCACACATATCCATGATCATTTTGCCTGTCGGGTTGGTATACCCATCTATATCTTCTATGTGCGCATTCATGTCTCCTAGTATAATTATCTCGCCCTCTCTTCCTAACTCCTGAATGTCCTTTGATATACACTCTACCATTGCCTGGTTTTCCTCTCTGGCCTTTGCTCCCGTCCACAAGTACACGAAACCAAGGAGTGTCATTTGACCTGCCACTTTCCCTTTTAGCCATAAATGTTCCTTGCACTCCTGCTTGACCCTTTGCCAGTCAGTACTTTTATGAATGAATGCCCCAATACCACCCCCCTTTCTGCTGCCTTCTGTTCTATTACAATACTCCCACGCGTAGTCCGGATTGTTCGGAGGTTGTTCCATGTCCCTGAGATGTGTTTCTACAAAACCGTACACTATCGGCCTCTCTTCCCTTAGCTGTTCTTCTATCTCTTCCCACTTCAGCCTGTTCCTACCACCCTGCATGTTAATATACCTTATGTCTGAATTGGCTCGGCGCTCGTGGCTACGTCTATTTATGCCCCGGACTCTACCTATCTTAGATATTGGTGCCCCTTTGGAATCGTATCTGTCCATACCACCTGTCGAAGAGTCTCCCTGGTTGTTTTCCTCGTTACTAGCTATCCTGCACCCCGAAGGGCTCGCTTGCCCCCCAAAAAAGCTACTGCGCGTCCTGCAAGTCGCCAACCCACCTCATGACCTAGCCGCCCATCGAAGTGAATTCTGTCTCGTTGAAAACCCCCCCACCTATGCACCTCTCTGTTTATTTCCACCACCTCAAAGCCTTTCACTCGACTCTGCCGCCATATCTCTTGGTTTGCGTTGACCACCGCTCTTTGCAGGTTGATATCACGCACCGGTACCTCAGGTATCGTGCATATCACTACCTGCACCTTAGGAGAAGTGGCGCGCATGTCATCGACGCCTTTCGCCAGTGTGGCTGCTAGTCCTGCTGCATCTTCATTTAGGACATCGTTTGAACCGCCTGAAATTATCACGAGGTTTCATCTGTCAGCTGTCGTTTTGAGCTTTGCGCTCGCTTGCTTCATGACTGCTTCCATCTTGCGTCCTGGGAACGCCCCTACTGCAACCCTTTTGTCACCTCTTACCCTCTCTTTGATGGCTTCTGTGCATCGATTTAAATTTGAGTCCCCGGCTATTATCACATGCTGTGACTTTTCCGCTGGAGCGTTCTGCACCTGGGGGCTACTGGCACCTGTGACTCCGGCTGCTTTGTTCCCTCCCTGCCCCACCACTACCTCGCTGAAGCTGGGCCTTGCGACAGTTGAACCGGCTAAACCTATTTTTTCCAAGCTTGCTTGCTTTTCCTTCTCCACCGTTCTGGTTGCCGGTTCCCTACTGTTCTCTCGGTAGGTCGCTTCTTTGTTCAGCTTCGCTAGCACTTCCTCGGCGGACTTCAGTCTTTCTCCCATTGCCCTCGTTTTCTCTTGCTCTGTCGCCAACGCAGTCTCGAGTTTGGCGATTCTCATCAGCAGTTCACTCTGGGCAACCATCATTTGCTCCATTTTTTCCTCGACGTCACATTGCCTACACTTCGCGTCAGCCTCTTCTCCATCCGCTTCTACGCTTGGGTCCACTTTTAAACCCACTCCACATCCTGAACACTTTACAGTCTTTTTAACCATGCCTTTCTGACACCAATTGTCCCTATACTCGATAATTACTAAACTCGAGCCCTGCACTACGAGAAAAAAAAAGGAAGTCCAAGCTCTACTACAAACTTTTGCCTGTTCAATGTACGCGCACCTCCCCAACGGGGTGGCAAAAGAAAAAAAAAACAACAAAAAAATTCAAACACACACACCCGCACTAACTAATAAATACCTGGTGACTGGCCCCCGAAAAAGCCGTATACCCTAAAATAAGTGCTACGAAGATTTCAACCACTGCCTTATAATTATAGAGACAAGCTCAAAACATGCAAAAACACTTATGTGCGCAGTCGATCCGGAGCGCTCAAAAAACACGTCCATCCACCTTGACAGCCTGAACTGAACTGGGGACTAAGCTGAACTAGGAACTGAACTAGGAACTAGGGAGGTGGTGGCCAGTGCACTCTGGTGAGGGAGTGCATTACCAGCAGGTGGTCACCAGTAAGGCCGCATCTTTGACTTCTTTTTTTTCAGCCCTTTATACTGACAATTTCTTTATCACGCTTTTTAAGTAAATATACGATTGGTAATGGTTCGGCCTCTTCTTTCGAACCAAACTTTTGCCCTGCATGCAGGGCTTCTCCGCTAGCTTTAAGTAGGGGGTTCTGTTGTACTGTCTTAGAACTGTACAGTAGCGCGTATCCCAACACCACATGTCTCGTAGCTCGCCCGGCCTTTTTTTTTTTACCTGCTTGAGGTTCCGTTTTCAAAGGGCCACTCACCAGGCCCCATGCCGAATTTCTGTTAGACAGTGGAAGTTGTTCGGTGTCCGATGAGGAACGTTTTGCCACAAAACGTTTTCGAATCGGTTCATTACGAGTGCAGAAAACAGGTTTTTTATAGCGGCGCGAAACAAGGGTCAGAGGAGACGAGCTCGAAACCCTTGCCGCTCCTCCACGTAGCCTTCGCAAGCCAAATCTATTCCCCATCCTCTCCAGCATCCGACCATGAGGTGACGTGCGCATGACGTGCCCAAACAAGTCCAACCCCCGAGCACACGAGCAGCGTTGATTTGTTTACCATCGTTATTTTGTGGTATTCTGCCTGTTTCCTCGGATGGTTTAGAAACGCTGTCTTAGACGTGGTAGAATGCATGAGCACAATGAGTGCGCGTACACGTAGGAGCGTTCCACGGTGGTCACTAGAGTGTACTAGAAGCTTTTGAGTGGCGCGAGCGGCTGCCTGGGAGCGGTCGTTTCGGCGTGGAATGATGCGGTAGCGCTGGCGTCGACCAATCTACCCGGGCGGATGGCTGGCAGGCGTTCCGCGTATGTGTTCGTACCTGTCTGTCGCGCCAAGTGTGAAGATGATCTCCCTCTTTTTTTTAGATGCGGAGCATCTAATACTCGAGGTTTGTAGTGCGGCGCCGTCCGCAAGCTTCCTCCTCCTTCTTCCACCATCTGTGCATCCCTTCCTCCTCTACACACCGCGCGCGCTTCACTCCTCCACCATCTGTGCACCCTTCCTCCTCTACACATCGCGTGCGCTTCTCCTCTTCACGAACATTCGCTAGCTGTATAATGTAGCGCGCCTGCGCCGTCACGCTTCGAGAACATCGGCAGCTGACGCGCGCGCATGCGCCGTCGCGCTTCGAGAACATCGGCAGCTGACGCGCGCGCATGCGCCGTTGCGCTTCTCCCCCTTCTCGAACATTCGACAGCTGACAGTGCATGCGCCGTCGCGCTGTATATATACTCAAAATCGGTGCTCGCTCGCTCAGTTGCCGTTCGTCGGTTGGTTTGTACGGCGCGTCGACGTCCGAGGTCACATTGATCGACGTCCCTTCGACCAGCGCCGGCCAAAGTGTTGGCGGAACCACAACGAAGTCGTCGTCCGAAGACAAGGCAGCGCGGAAAAGAGCTCGCGACGCCGAACGTAAACGTCGGCGTCGAGCGGAAGATGCTCAACTTAGAGAACGTGAAGCCGCTGAGAGACGTCAGCGTCGAGCAGCAGCACCGGATTCGGCCGCTTTGAAACGTAAGCGTCGACAAGAGGACCCGGACTTTCGAAAACGGGAAACGTGTAGTACGTGTTCACTCATTTAACACCCCTCCTACAACCACGTTAACCAATTTAGCCAGCGACCCAAGTAAGTCGCAATTTAACACCCCATTTCACAACCACGCTAACCAATTTAGCCATCGACCCAAGTAAGTCGCACTTTAACACCTCGTTAACCAATTATAAGCTCCGCATCCTCCTCAGTGTTCCCCCGAGGGAAGCTGCGGGCAATTTTTTTTCTTATTCACATACCTCCCCGTTTCCACGCAAATAAACGTTATTTGACATTATTGTTATTGAAGTTGCTGCTGACCGCACTGCAGCCCGAAGCAGCATAGTACATTGTACAATAACGAGCGCGTTTCTTTTTAATTTTTAAAGTGTACATATTTTATACGAGAAACCAGCTGGCCGGTACACACCAGAAGCGCCCCCTCCCCCCAAAAAAATATGCTGCACACAAAACGAAGAACTCTTGGTCGATTCCACGTAAAACACCAAAGCTGGACTCAAATAAACGGCTCGTTGCTTGTGGCTGCGTGCACACACGACAAAAAAGTAGGCTCTATTGATATTATTTGAAGAACAGCAGAGTTTTTCCAAACCTCTTTTTGGTTTTGAAACATGGGAATAGATTCATTGTTGTAGGACCCACAGAAATGCAAATACGTAATACTGCAGAAGAATGTCTTAGGTGAAACATAGTAGTCGAAGATTTTGAGAGTTTAAAAACGCAACAATATTGCAAAGAAAAGCCGTAACTAATGATAATCTTAATTGATAATATAAATATGCAAGGTTTACATATTTGAAAAACAATACATTTGGACTTAGGTAAATTGTAAAAAACGTAAAATATAGAGCCAGGATACAAAAGATAACATAAAACAAAGCAAACAAAACGACAGAGTTTACGTTGTCTTTCCAAAATGCATTTAAATAAAAAAAAGATTTTATGGTCGAAACATCATTTGAAGGGACACTGAAGTGTAACAATGAATTGGCTTAGATTGATTAATTATGCATCGAGATCCCTAATGCTGCTAAATTTACCATCACAGGTTTAATACAAAAAGATTCAAGATCAAAGATTTATTTTGAGATTTTGCGTCATAATTTGCACGTTCTCTCGCTTACAAGCCTCTTCTAGGAAAAATTGTTTTTCTTCTTGGTGTACCGTCCAAAAATGAATTGTGTGAGAAAATATGCACGAAAAATGACATCCTTTTTACGCCACTGTAGCAATTTATAGCCTACACATTTTTAGGTGCTTCTGTGCGCTTTTGACACTGTAGAAGATTTTTCATCTTGACTTCATTTTCGCGTGCAGACCGTGGGTGAGGTCCGATGGTGGCAAAAATGAAGTTTCTGCTGCTCCACAACAGAGTGGGACGCTTGCAACAAGCTGCAGAGCATCTGAGGCTTCTCGAACAGTTACTAAACTGGACTTGCTGATTAGTTTCTCTTGCACGAATGCTTCACATAGCACGATTCCGTTGTCTGCACAGGTGAAGTGTACGGCTTGTTGAATGCAAAGTTCACGAGTGCTAGGATTCAGTGAGCACGCTACGTACGACACGCCGGCAAATCCAGGAAACTCGTGCAGCGCCCATGACTTTGATGGTAGGACAAGACCACGAAGGTCACCGAGAGTGACAACCGCGTCAGACGAGGGACTTGAGCTTGCCTCGTCAGCTTCGTCGCCATCTGAAGAAGTTGCGCCGTTGGTATCCACAAGAAGCTGTGCAGGAGTGCTAATGTGTCGCCGTTTTCTGTTGTCATTCTCAGCCGGCACACACTGATGCCGCCGCTTTGTTTGGGTCCGCGCAGCCGGAGTTTTTTTTTTTTGAGCGTCAAATATGCAGGCAGGTTGGGCAAGATCGTCAGGACTGCATCAGTGGCAAGTGTCGGCGTTCCCCTAGGAATTCGGACTTGAACACCATTGATAACATGTACGTAGTCTCTCACAATGAAATGCCGTTCGAAATGTAACTCGCACACAGCACAATCGGCGTCAAGTGGCTTGTCTAGCCGATGGAGGTTCCGCTCCCAAAGAAGTCGTCATTCTTCGTCTTTCGGGGCCTTAAAAAGCGATAACTTCCGACTTTGTTGCACACGCGGATATCCAGTTGTGCAGCCTGGCGCGTAACAATGGTTTAGACGCTGCTTCTTTGTCATTTCGCGACTAAAACCGAGATGCCGGCCATGCCGCCGAGCCAGCCGAGTAAACCAAGTGGGTAGATTGGGCGATGGCAGCGCCGCCGCTACTTTCGCCACAAGTTGGGATGGAGAAAGCAAGGGGAAAGCGTTTCGGTCGCGCCACTCAAAAGTTCTAGTACACTCTAGTGGTCACCTACTCAATGCGCTGACCTCGGGTACATGAACGGATGTGAAACGCTGGCACATTAGCTCCGCATCTCGTAGCATTTAACGGTAGAAATGTTGAAGAAAAACCTGCACAATATTTTTATTGCGTCTGATTATTAATTTCAAATTTTATTAATCTCTTAAAGCAGCAAATATATAAACTACGCATGTTGTGGTAAATAATTTTTGCCATGTTTCGCGGTACACTGTTGACAACGTCAGAGCAGACTCGTCTATGTAGAGGACCAACGTCACTGCATTGCCGTGTACGTAGGGCCATTCCTACGCCTACGTCATGCCCTCATTTTCTACGCGTGCGGCTGCAGAGGGGAGGGGGAGCAGCTTTCATCTTGAAATTTGACCCATGCATTTCTGCAGCGCGTAGCGTTGCAAAATTTGGCAGACGTGATCAGAAACGCCTCGTCTACGCAATGCGCTTGTCAGCTCAGGGTTGTTCAACCTGGTGAGTGGCCCTTTAAGGAAAAACATTCCAGCATGGTTTCAAACTTTTTACTTCGAAGCTTAAGCTGTCTTAGCGCCTTGAAAGACCCTTTTTTTCAGAAACCAATTTATCCTTTGCCAACTTCTGTCTCATTCAATTTTGACATTGTTGGTCGCACTTCTACTGTGACGAATTGTGACCAACGTTGGAGTGAGTGGTCGAACTCATTCTTTTTCGTTTCCTGTCAGCTGACAAGTTATGCGCTCCTGCTTTGAGGACGAATCGGCTACTTCTATGTGATTGTTACGTTTTGAGTATACGTCACGGAGATCGTACTGGTTGAAAAGTAAACAGAAAAAGTTTCTTACTGTTAGAAACAGACTGGTGCGGCCTTCGGGCTGTATTGTATATTGTCAGTGTTCTGGAGTAATAATTAAATGTTTCTAATAATATATAGCAGTACACAGTGGTCCTCAGTCGATAGTCAGGTATACGTACTAGTGATTACTTCTACGGCTAGCCTAATAACGTAGAATAGTCGACGAAAAGATAAGGAGCGTAATATTTCTAGTTCTAAAGAGTGGCTGAAGGCAAGAAAATTTTTATGGTATCAATCACATGTTCGCATCAGTAACCGCGTAATCAGCTTGAATTGATAGACCCTGACGGCTCTCTGAACCCCACAAATATGTTCAGAAGAAATGTTCGACGATTCGTAGTACGATGTACTCTACTATGGGAGAGCATTAAGCTGTCCTGGTTGTGTGTTTAGAAAAAGTTGCTAATATTTAGAGTTCTTGTGGGGGCGTGGTACTCTACTTTGGAAGAGCAAAAAGCCGTTACGTGGGCCTCATATTTCATGAGGCTCTGTCGACCATAGCATAATGGATGATTCCCGGAGCATACATAAATGATAGGTCCACGCGACGCGTTCAGCTCGTTCCTAGGAGCTCTCAAATTCTTACGTATGAAACACGCAACTAGTGCAGGTGAGCGGCTATGCTTTAAAATTACTATTTAAATTTCTCCTCTTAGTTTAGACAGTGTATAATTATATTGAGCGATGCTGGTAAGGCAGCGTAGGACATTATTTCGAATACAGAAAAAATAAGTTATGTCTACTTTGCATAATAGCGCATCAAAAAACATAACTTAATGTACTAGACTTATGATCTGTACATATGGTGATTTGATGAACTTGAACGTATCCCTGTGCTTGCAATAGGTTGTTAGACGCTGGTAATATTGTCATCTAAAGTTTTTTGAACATGTTCATTAAGAGGTAAGTGGAGAAAAAAGATTGTAACAGTGCGAAAACAACCATTGCACCCTTTAAGTGTTTGCTAACGTAAGTAGTAAAAAGGCCACAAAAGTTAGAACGTGCCCAAAAAAGTTAGTAATAGGTGCTGTTAGTAACTCAATGTTTTTGGTTAGAAGCTTTTCACCATTCTTTCTAAAAGTGAACACTTAAGGTAAAGTGAATGTGCTGTGAACAGACTTGAAGGATTTATTCGAATACAGTTCGAAATTAACGAACGGCTCAAGTGAATAGGTGCAGGCCGCATCAGAAAACCTCTGTGGTGGGCGAATCACAACGCTAGCTCGAATTTAACGAAACAGGCTGCATCAGCAACTAAGCATAAGTGCAAGCTTGGCGAGTGCTACGTAAGACAAAGGAAAGTACCACAACACGCAACAACACGAGTATCACGGTAGGTCAAAGATGCGTGTCGGCGTGGGTGCACTGGCACAGTGCCTGCCCCCACGCCGGGTGACCCGCAAGGAGAACGCATCTGATAGTAGTCATAACCTACGATGACGCCATAGTCTTTGAAACTAGAACGTACTGCAAGTGAAACTGTCTTAGGCGTGTTTACTTCTAGGCGCACAACTTACACACGTGCAAAAACAATGAACATAAATTAACAAGAGGTCCCAGCTTACGCGCCTTAGGCACAATAAATGCTTGCAGCTATCGAAAGCAGTCTTCCTTCAAGAATTATTGAACCCAAATAGTGGTCTGTTGCAAGCGGCGTCCCCTTCCAACATCACAGACTTCAGAGTCGGGTGCAACTACAACTCAGTTTAACTCCTGCGCTGAATTCAAACTTTACCTGAACATTATGCTTCACACTCCGCGCGAAGGGAAAAGCTTCCCCGCGCTTAAGTTAGCACAACTTTGGCTTCATTTCAATGAAATCACACACGCAATTCGTATAGTCCAGCATGCATAGCCCATCTTATTGACCGAATGGCCCTTATGCTCACGCGTTTATTGTCTCCTGGCTTACTTCCTGTCTCGCTCAATTTCAACATTATTGACTGCTTGCGAGTGGTGTAATCTTGTAGGCTTTAAAAAAAGTGTTCAGCTTTATTCTAGGACGGCACAACGAGCGACGGAAACGAAAACCATCGGTGCAATGTATAAAGACAAGAAGAGAGCAGAGCGGGCCAGGGAATAAACCAGGGTTAAGGATATCATAGTTGAAATCTAGAAAAGAAATGGACATAGGCTGGACACGCAGCACTTAAGCAGGATAAGCGTTGTCATTAAGGCCTACTGACTGGATTCCCAGAAAAGGCAAACGCACGAAGGGGGGACAGAGAATTAGGTGGGCTGATGACAAAAAAGGCTCGCAGGTAAAACGTGGCCGTCAAAAGCACAAGACCGGGTTGACTTGCGAATCATGAGAGAGGCCTTTGCCTTGCAGTGGGCGTAGTCAAGCTTATGATAATAATGATCATAAGTTTCTGAAGGATAATTTGGCTGAAGTTTTTGAAGCTTGAAGTGTGTTGTTTCGTGCAGTAATATGACTTACTATTCTGCACATATCGTGCTTTTTTCTGTGCGATTTCTACGGTGAAATTCTTTAAAGGATATTTTTATATAAACCCCACCATCATCTCTTTATTGTCAGAAAATTTTAAGTTGTCTTTTTTTGTTCTGTATGCAAACATCCACGTTGTTAAGAAGAACTTTCGTTCATGTTCAAATCTTTTTTGCTTGTTTGTCTGTTTGTTTGTTTATATACTGCGTGCACTTCGAGAAGACGCAGCAAACCCCTTTAGTTCTAATTCAAGCAATGTTTGCATCTGAAGGTTTAGTTGCTGCACGCGTCTGCAATCTGACAGTGTCAGGGGAAAGCAGTAGGTCTTGCTGCGCCACTTCGTTGCGAAGCAGCTTATTCTGCATCCAAACTAAAAGGTATCTCGTTTGCATCTTCGAGCGCACAAAATGTTTCTTTTTTCATATTGTTCCTTTTCCTTCTTTTATCGACTGCACTTGTTTAAAAAAAAATGCTTGAAAGAGACGCTTGCTGATCGAGCAGAACGAACAAACAAAGCTGACGCTGAGTTCGCAAAGCTGATGCTAGCAAACAACGGACCACCCCAAAGAGCGGGGCCGCTAAGAGCACAATGCATTGAATAATTGAATTTACCTCTCAATCTGTGTTGGTATTTATATTGTTTACAACTGTTGGGGGGAGGAATTTGTTCTTAAGACTGGGAGAAATGCAGTAACATCTGCAGAAAGAAGAATCGCTGAGTTGAGAGGCTCTTAACGCAGAATTTTTTTCTAGACAGGGAGGTTCATGGCGTGCAAAAAATAATGAATTCTTTAGATACTATTCTGAGATAGGCGTTGAAAACACCTGGTTTAAAGCGGCTTGAATTCTCAAATGAAGACACTTGTGTATGTTTCTTTTGTGAAAAATTAACAATAAAAAGGTGGAATATTAAAAATAAACGTGGCTTATCCCACTTTTTAGGAATCGGCAAAGCAGGAACTAAAGCGTCTCCTTACAGAAGCAGTTTGTTATTTACTCTACATTGATTTAATAGAGCTTGCACAATATCTGTTGGTATTCGACAGTTATAAAAGCTCTGTTTAACCCAAATTCAACCACGTTAATGCTTAGAGATACAATTCATCGTGACGACTAACGCTAATGATTGTTTATTGATTATTGATTAAACATGCACTTGTGGTCATAGATCCCTGTGATAGCTGTTTACTAGCTAACAATGTGAGCGGAACCAGAAAAATTGATGTGACAACCAAGAGAGCATGACTGGCAGTACACGAAAATTTAGCCATGGTGTGTGTTCAGAAAAAGCGGTTAACAATTTAGAGGAGTAGTTGCTCGACTATGGGAGAGCGTAAAACCTTCCCGTGGCCCTCACACTTGATGAGGCCCTGCGGACGAAAATTTTTAGGGTTGGCATCAAGCGACCCAACCGAGGAAACATGGTGCGAAGATCACCTACTCGCGGCACGTTACAGTACGGGACGTCAGGCAGATTTCGCAGGTTTTAGGCTTATTTCTTCACTCTACTGGCTCATGTTTATTTTGCAAATTTTTGGTCAAGACAGTTTACTTCTTCGCAAACTTCACGGAAAATTCAAACTTCACTGTTCATCGAAATGTAATAATTTAACAAAAAATAACGAACTTTATTTAGATTATTCTTAGCGTTTGCATTGCCAGCAAAAATGTTTTTATGGTTAAACAGATATCGTGAATTATTGCTCTGTTGTACAAATGAATTACAGGCATGCTGCAGGACCGGAGGCGGAGCATGTTTTATTCTTAGTTAGTAACCGACTATACAGCCACAACTGAGCTAGAGGAGCAGCACGCGTGCGCGTGGGCCACTCTTTTAGTCCAGCCGTGGCTAAAATATGAATAGTTGCTAGGAGCTACACTGATGGTTCAAGTAAGGTCACCACCTGACACGCATCGACAATATTGTCGGCATTGAGGCATCGACAAAATACGGCTGCTTCTATTGAAAACGTACCGAAAGAAACGGACGCAAAACATTACGCCTTCAAGTAACTAATCAGTTATATTAGGGACATGATGCATAGTTACACTTTACCAATACTACTTTGAGAGGGCATCAGTCAGTATAAAAGACGTGTCTTTAAACGTTACAGGTTATGTGATTGTGGCGCTGTAGATAGCGTGCTGGCAGCTGTTGCCGCTGGCCGATAGTGGGTCCCATTCACATAACAGATTTTTTTTTCACCTGATATATTTTTGACGTGATTTTTATGGTAGAAGTAAGTCACTCAATTTTTTCTGGAGCCTGGCATTGAGCACTTTCATGTAACATAATGGCAAAACTATGAAGCAAGTCTAATCTTATTCCACAACGAATCACATCAGATTCTTACGTTCTCATACATGAAATATATTCGCTACAGACGGCCCAGTTTGTTTTCGATATCGCAAATATTCTCAAAAGTACCAAAATTACTTTTCGAAGATATTGAGAGAAGCGCTGCCCTGTACGACCACTCGCATTGAACCTAAAACGGTGCGTAGTAGCACCAGATTGAAGCACAGCTGGTCGCCCAATAGGGAAACAATCTTTCTGAAAGTTCTAGCAGCGCAAGGCAGCAAACGTATTCTGCTCATGGAAAACAAAATTGCAGAAATTCTCTTTTGCTGTAATTATATTGACGAAATAAAATATTTCATTGTGTTCAACATGGAGGGACCAGGCATTGACATCGTCTCGGTGATAAGCATAAAGACATCAAGGTTGGAATATTTCCATGACACATTGCTACGTTGACATGTCTTGTCCAGCGACAAACTTGGATGCGTGGAAAGCGAGTGATGGCAACAAAATAGAATGATGAAGCAGTAAAAAAATCTGATTGTTTTTTCCTCGTTTCTACTTGTTGCAAAAGTATACTGGGAAGTGCCTGGAGGCGCCCTGAATCTGCAGTCGCCATCGAAGGTGACGGCAGAGGCCACCCCGAGGCTATCTATCTATCTATCTATCTATCTATCTATCTATCTATCTATCTATCTATCTATCTATCTATCTATCTATCTATCTATCTATCTATCTATCTATCTATCTATCTATCTATCTATCTATCTATCTATCTATCTATCTATCCATCTATCTATCTATCTGTCTATCTATCTATCTATCTATCTACCTATCTATCTATCTACCTATCTATCTATCTATCTATTTATCTAGCCGCCTACGACTTTTAGCTCTCCTGGCTGTTTCGAAGATCGGATTTGTACCAAAATTGGTATGACATAACACGACTGTATGACGAGCATAGGTGGCTAGTTATAACAGTAAAACTAAAACGTGTATATAATGGATCTCATGATTTACACGTCATTGTCGCGCTACTCTTGCGGTGGTACCATTCACGAGATATTGCAAAACTGGTATTGTAAGACGTGACTGCTACGCGAACATAAGTGACAGGCGCTAACGTATAAATCATGCTATGCGCGTCACTTGACAGCATGACTAGACACCAAGTTCGTGTTTTGCAAGCAGTCGTTCGCTAGGTTCACATATACCAAGTTTGACATTACGTGACGCTAGTGAATGGCAAAGGCAAATGACACGTCCAAACATGTTGATCATAACATGCGCCTCATGTAACACATCCCTACTTTCTCTGCTCATAGCGCGCACATGGCCATTTCGCAAGCTTCGCATATACCAAATTGGGTATTGCGTAAAGTGAATGGATGAAGAAAGTATGTGACGGGCGCAAACATGTTAATCACGACATCCGTGTCATGTACGAACATGATTACACACTACGCTCATAGCGGGCTCGTGGTCATTTCGCGAACCTATTACATACAAAGTTTCGTAATACGTGACGTAAATGGACGACGAACACAAATGAAGGCTCAAACATAATAATCGTTACGTGGAAGACATATTCGGCTTAACTTACATGCCTACCACTGCTGCTGCTGGTATTCCCAAAATTAGTGGTTCCGTCCTTACGCGACTATAAGCAACAGACTTGCAGCTTATCTAGATACGTGAATGCGCAAAACATGTCTGCCTAAGTTTACTGTGTTCTACGTTCCTCCGCTTGGAAAGGTTGTGGTGACTTTGATAGACATATCAACGTTCCTCATTCGTGCTTCCCATATTATTGATTCCTACTGCACGTGGGATCTGCCAGTTCTTGGAACACTAAAATACCGCATGGACCAAACTAAAAGCTATTCTTAAAAACAAATTTTTTGGCTCTCACAAGAGAGTTTTGTTCGCAACAGCAAGTTCACCTATTTATTGGGTCATTGGATCGCGTGTTTCGGGCAACGAGTGGGCACCGGCAGAGAATATTCAGAACTCCGGTTGAATAAAAAATGTTAGAGTTAGAGGCATTGAGAAAGTTTTTTTTTGCGTGTGTAAAGATGACGGAAGCATCTACCCAGTTTGTCGCATGAACGGTGGATACAACATCTTAGGCGAGGAAATTTGACATCCCCTTTTTGCTTTTCATTTCCTTAGAGCATTCGCGTAAGCTTATCCAAAAATTGCCAGTCATGCCAAAAATATCTGTGCTCTCTGCGCTTCGCATTCTGAAGACGGGATTCTAAATCCAGGCCCGATTTCCCCTAACTCAAGATTTAACAAATTATTCATGACGTATGCTCTTTCTCTCTCGTGTGGTAATTCCTTTTAGTCAGCACTACTCAGGGTTGCATCGAGACACTTTCGCACAATTCACAGCCATATCAAAATTCACTATCATCACCACCATCACTTTGCGCACTCTCTGCATCCTCGAGAGACCACGAGAGTGGAAGAAGAAGACAACGCCCGCCAGGATTCGGACGCTCTACATGGCCGATCCTTCGCTGGGGGTGGCACCAGAACTCTAAAGAACAACCAACGGACCAACAATAGGTGACGGTGAGAATGTCAAGAACACTATCCTTCTTTGAATCTTTGAAAGCTTCTGGCTAAGAATGCGACATCCCCAGAGTTTCTGAAGTATCTCGTGTACTGAGACAGCTGTGAGGAAATAGTCGTAGTCGCATGAGTTTCACTTTCGATGGCTTCTGAACAGAGTCAGCATGTTTATTTGGATTAGGTTTTTTTTCATGCGAAGAAGCTTATGGAGAAGATCAATCCGGTGTGCGTATCAAGAGCAGGCCCTGCACTACTAGAACGCGCTAACGCGTTCCGGCCAATCTAAGGCGCTTGCTTAGACGCTGTGACTTCTCCCCTTTACACACTCACAATAATCATGTGATGGAGTCGGGGAACGAGATTCTGCAGATTCGCGAGACGCCAACGTGTTGTATCCTGCCGCTCTTGCGCGTTCGGGCTGGCGCATGTGGCTGCGTGAGAGACTGTGGCCTCCCCGCCTTACGCTCTCCGAGCAATCACGTGATGAGTGAGTGAGTGAGAACAACTTTATTATGGTCCAGTGCAGACGCTGAGGTTGCCACGCGTCACCCGGCTATTCCCACGTGGGGACCGGCGGGTCTAGCCTGACGGCCCTGTCGCGGGCACACTGGACGACCAGGATTTGGTCCTGAAGTTCTGGGCTGTGCAGAAGCGCATCCCACTCGAGTTTGCTATATGTCGGCCCAAGCGACCCGCACTCCCATAGCATGTGTGCTAACATAGCGGACTGCCCACAAGCGGCGCAGGCGGCATCGGGGAATTCGTGAAGATAAATTGCATTTAGGTATGCTAATGACGGGTACGAATGGGTTTGAAGTAAGCGCAACGAGACGGCCTGTGCTCTATTGAGTTTTGAATGTGGCATTGGGAATGGCCGCCTCGCCATGTAGTAATACTTGGTAATCTCGTTGTGTGTAGTAGGTGTGTCTTGATGTCCCACGTCGTCGGCACTGGAGCCGTCGCCCAGGTCGAGAGCAGCGCATTCAGTGAATGCGCGCGCTGCTGTGGGAGCCGACTCGGTCGGGTTCAGTGCAACGCCGTTTACGAAGCCGAGATGCGCGGGGAACCAATGTATGGTGTGAGGGACCATCGTATCGCTGGTGGAGCTGTTCAAGATCCTGGCTGCCTGTGTTGATATGCGGCCCTTCTGAAAGGCTCTGACTGTGGATTTGGAGTCGCTGTACACCTCTTCGCACCGACCATTCAGCAGAGCGAGTGCGATGGCCACTTGTTCGGCCACCTGGGGAGTCGTTGTGCGTACTGTGGTGCAGTTCGTAGTCGAGCCCGTCTGGTCCACTACCACCGCTGTGAACTTTTTGCCGTCTCGATATGCTGCAGCGTCAACGAAACTTGCATTTACACCACCTTTTCTCAGTTGCTTCAGTAGAGCCGTAGCCCTTGCCCGACGACGTCCCTCATTTTGTACAAGGTGAGTGTTGCGGGGTATTGGTGCAAAAATGACGTTTTCCGGTATATGTTTTGATATACGCACGTTATTTGTTTCCAGCTCCATTGGGTTAAAACCTAGCTCACCAAGTATGCACCGACTAGCCTTCTTAGTGGACAAGCGAGCCAGCTGTGAGCGTTGCTGCGCTTCCGCTATCTCGGCAGCAGAGTTGTGCACACCGAGCGCGAGCAAGTTCTCGGTGTGTGTGCGTACGGGAAGCCCCAGTGCTTTCTTTGCGGTCTTTCTGATAATCACGTCGAGCTTGTCCCACTCTGACCTAAGCCAGTTATGCATAGCAACGGTGTAGGTAAAGTGCCAGAGCACAAACGCATTGATGAGCCTTAACAAATTTTCTTCCTTAAGGCCTCTATGTCTCCTGGAGACTCTTTTGACGAGTCGAAAAGCGTTGTCAGTCTTGGCGACAACCTTCCGCAGAGCAGTACCGTTACCACCCTTCGCTTCAATAAACATGCCAAGGATCCGGATGGTGTCTACCCTCGGGATTTCCTCACCGTCACTCGTGTAAATCTGTTTATCGCCTTCTTCGACGGGTTTCCATTCCTTAGGTCGGCCACCTCATTCTTTTCTATAGAGCAGGTCCGACTTGGCGGGTGAGCGTCTTCGTCCCGTTTGGCGCAAGTGCGATTCCACCTCGGCGACTGCTTCTTGAAGGGCATCTTGCACCCGGCCTTCGCTGCCGCCAACGCACCAGATTGTGATGTCGTCGGCGTAGATGGTATGCTTGATGCTGTGCACGTTAGCCAGTCTTTTCGACAGTCCAATCATGCAGAGGTTGAACAGCATCGGAGAAATCACACACCCCTGGGGCGTGCCTCGATGTCCAAGTGGTACGTCGTCAGAGAAGAAGTTCCCGATGCGCAGCCTCGCTTTTCTTCCAGACAAGAAGGACTTGATGTGGTTGTACAGCCTGGTCCCAAGCTCGAGTTTCACCACAGTCTCCAAGATGAATTCGTGCTTGATGTTGTCAAAGGCCTTTTCTAGGTCTAAGCCAAGAAGAAACTTTCTATCTCTAGAGTATCCATCAAGGAATTGGTGCTTAATGAGCAGCATTGCATCCTGCTTTGAAAGGCCGGTACGAAGCCAAATAATATTGTGCGTATAAATCTCATTTCCCTCCAGGTAGTCGTTAAGTCTGTTGAGAATTGCGTGCTCTGCCACTTTGACCACGCACGACGTGAGGAAAATGGGGCGAAGATTCTCAACGTTAGGTGACTTTCCTGGTTTGGGAATCAGTACGGTGTCAGCTAGCTTCCATTCCTCAGGAACCCTTCCCGTTTTCTATGCTTCATTGATGCAACCAGTTAGACGTTCTATAGATGCGTCGTCGAGGTTCCTAAGGGCTCTGTTCGTAAGCCCGTCTGGCCCTGATGCCGACTTGCGATTGAGCATTTGTATCACTCTCCTGATTTCAGCCTCTGAAAAGTCTTCGTCTAGTTCAGGTAGAGGAGGACCGCCATACTCTGGGAACACGCCGTCTTTGTCCTCTCGTTCAACCGGCAGGTACTTGGAAACTAATCGGGTAACGAGTTCGTCAATCACTTGTTCTTTGGTGGCTTCGTGAATGGCACGGGCTAAAGTGTGTCTTTGGTTGGCTCAAGTGCTGTGCTCGTCCAGGAAGTCCTTCAGAAGGTGCCAGGGCTTGCCATTTCTGATTTGACCGTCGACGGACTCGCACAACTCGTCTCACTGCTGTTTGCACAGTGTGTCGCAATGTTGTTCGATTTCTTTGTTCAACTTTGATCTTCTTTGCCGCAGCCTGCGGTTGTGCCTCTGCTTCTTCAATCGAGAAAATAGAGCTGTCTTGGCTTCGAGCAGGTGGGCAAGCCTACTGTCCATCTGCTCTACATTTAAATCTGTCTTTATTTTCTTGGTGGCAGCGGTGGTATCTCTGCGGATGCCCTCGCACCATTCCTCGAAATTCTCAGGAGCACTGGCCTTGTACTGTGAATGCTGCGAAAAAGATCCAGTCCACCAACGTGAACTCTCGGACTCTGCTACAGTCCACTATAATAGAAGTTTGCAGAACGTAGTGGTCGCTGCCAAAATGCATGGCGGTGTTGGCCCACGTAGTCTTTTCGACATTCTTGATGAAAGCGAGGTCTGGCGTCTTGTCACTGGTCGCAGAGTTGCCTATCCGCGTAGGAAAAGCCTTATCAGTGATTAAGCTAAGCTTTAGTTCGGTGGCGTCCTGCCAGAGGTCACGAACTTTTCTCGTCTCATAAGCGTATCCCCATAAGCCATGTGGCGAATTGAAGTCACCGATTCGGGCAGCAGTGGCGGCACACATTTCGGGCAGCAGTGGCGGCAGACGGTTCAGCGGAGCACGGTCCTAACTGTCTTCTTGCCCATGCGCAGAAACCCCGCAAAGTGGACGTCATCCGCGCATCCATACCAGCCTGCATTGCCCCGGGAATGACCAACTGAAACCAAGGAAGTTGGTACTATCCGCATATCCACCACAGCGCTGCGCGGGCACTTGACGGACCAGCTGGTGATACGCCCCCCGCCCTTTATATACTCGGTCGCATCGTGGGACTCAACCACATTTCGGGCAGCAGTGGCGGCAGACGGTTCAGCGGAGCACGGTCCTAACTGTCTTCTTGCCCATGCGCAGAAACCCCGCAAAGTGGACGTCATCCGCGCATCCATACCAGCCTGCATTGCCCCGGGAATGACCAACTGAAACCAAGGAAGTTGGTACTATCCGCATATCCACCACAGCGCTGCGCGGGCACTTGACGGACCAGCTGGTGATACGCCCCCCGCCCTTTATATACTCGGTCGCATCGTGGGACTCAACCACATTTCGGGCAGCAGTGGCGGCAGACGGTTCAGCGGAGCACGGTCCTAACTGTCTTCTTGCCCATGCGCAGAAACCCCGCAAAGTGGACGTCATCCGCGCATCCATACCAGCCTGCATTGCCCCGGGAATGACCAACTGAAACCAAGGAAGTTGGTACTATCCGCATATCCACCACAGCGCTGCGCGGGCACTTGACGGACCAGCTGGTGATACGCCCCCCGCCCTTTATATACTCGGTCGCATCGTGGGACTCAACCACATTTCGGGCAGCAGTGGCGGCAGACGGTTCAGCGGAGCACGGTCCTAACTGTCTTCTTGCCCATGCGCAGGTTGGTTAGTTTTGGTACGTTATTTATCGCTTGAAACTGCTCCTGCCGCTACTGCTGTCCTCGAGTTTTGTATTTTGTGACTAGACAAGTGCTGCAATGAGTGACGTATGTGAATCCTGTAAACAATACTTTTCTGAAGATGAGGATGTCATAACATGTGCAGAATGCCGGCAATGCTATCACATCGGAGAATGTATCGGAATAAGTGAACGTACCTATAAAAAGAAAGGGAAAGAGGCAAAGAAAGCCTTAAAATGTCAGACTTGCCGTGTGCCTTCATCTAGGAACACTCAGATGAATAATAACGCTGATCAATCAGCTTTAACGGAAGCCTTGAGCCAGCAACTTGCGGAAATTAACAAATGCTTGGCGCACTTGACAACTAAGGTCGATGACCTTACAGAATTAAAGCAAACAGTCTCCAGCATTGAACAATCCATTCAGCACATGTCAGATACGCATGACAAGCTTCTTGAAATCAGCGCAAGGCACGATAGAGACATAGAAAGCCTCCGCAACAGAGTAGAAGCTGTGGAACAAAATTTTGACGAAAAAGAAATTCGCAAGCTAAACCTAGAACTAAATGACCTTCAGCAATATAGTCGCCGCCAGAATCTGGAAATTCATGGCATGCCGTTTATTGAAAAAGAGGATACCCTGTCACGAGTTAACGACCTTGCGAAGAGGCTTGACCTGCAGACACTATCTGACTGTGACGTTGAAAGCATGCATCGCTTGCCACCCCGTAAAGGGAAACCCCCAGTTATACTGATAAGATTCGCTCGACTGAGCTTGAAGGCAGCATGGCTTGCTAAACGTGCCGAACTAAGAGAAAAAAACAGTAATATTCAGCTATTTGATAACTTAACTCCTGCAAATAAGAAGCTCCTTTGGATGGCAAGGACTAGAGCCACCGAGATGAACTATCGATTCACTTGGTCTTCACAGGGAAAGATTTTTGTCAGAAAGAATTCAGAAGCACGCGCAATCCGAATTGCATCTGAAGATGATCTAAACAAGATTGTTTAAACACTTACTGTACCTATCGCCTTTTATGGCTTTTTTTCTGTTTTGATGATCAAATCGATGCATTACAATGCTGTCTCTTTCAAGAATTTGATTAAGGACTCGAACTTTCTTTCTGAACGTGGTCTTTCCCTTTATCATATTAATGCACAGAGTATGAGGAACAAGGGTGAGGAAATTGAAAGCGAATTAGTACACCTCAACTATGACTTTGATATCATGGGCTTCTCGGAGACATGGTTTTCTTCACAGTCAGACGTGGTCAGTTTGGGAAATTACAATATGGAATCAGTATTCAGAACTGGAAAACGCGGTGGCGGTGTATCTTTGTATATCAAACAAAATTTGCCCTATGAGGCGTGGCCCGACTATTGTGTTGTGTGTAGTGATTTCGAAGCAGTTACTGTGATACACAACAAGGTTGTAATAGTACTGATCTACCGCCCCCCGAATGGTAATACTGACTCACTTCTTGAGTTTTTAGAGAAGCTTCAACATCATGCTAATTCTAATCGATGGTTCGTGATATCATTTGGTGATTTTAATATAGATATATCAAAAGATGGTCCTATTAAACTAAAACTAATGGAGTTAATGTTGTCTCATGGCTGCGAAAACATCATTAGCACTCCTACCAGAATAACAAGCACATCAGAAACGATCATTGATCTCTGTTTCACTAATTTATCCCCTGACAGTGCATTAGCCGGAGTATTC
This sequence comes from Rhipicephalus microplus, assembly GCF_043290135.1. Taxonomy (NCBI): domain Eukaryota; kingdom Metazoa; phylum Arthropoda; class Arachnida; order Ixodida; family Ixodidae; genus Rhipicephalus; species Rhipicephalus microplus. The sequence goes on along the minus strand of NC_134700.1, from coordinate 141,758,914 downwards.
AGCTCTGGTATAAGTGACCACTTACCTTTTTTTGCACTATTAACAATGCCAGAACTGCAGAATTCTCCAAAATACATGCGTAGAGATATAAACGATCCAAATATTCTCCGTTTTCGCTCTCTAATGTTTAACTGCAATTGGGATGACCTGTACCGAGAACCTGATCCGTCTAAGGCATACAACCTGTTTATGTCAAAAATGGTTAGTAACTACAATACTGCTTTTCCGTACGTTGTTGTAAAGAAACACAAGAGAGCAAGAAAGGAGTGGATTACGCCGGCACTTCTTAAGCGGATAAATAAAAAAAACAAACTTTTCCAGCACTTTTTGAAAACAAAAGAACAAACTGACCTCATTGAGTTTAAAAATTTCAGAAACAAAGTAAACAAAGACCTCAACAAGGCGAAAATAGATTTCTATGCCTACAAGTTTTCTACAGTGATTAACAACTCAAAAATGGTTTGGAGCTCGGTTAATAAATTGATAGGAAGAAAACAAGCCACTGTCCCTAGCTATATACAGATAAACGATATTCACTTCAGTGGCAAGGCACTGGCAGACAAATTTAACCTTCATTTCCTTGAGGCAGGATCCTCAAGTAATATAACACAAGCGACTGACCTTAAACCGGCTGAATGCTATATTGAAAGCTCTTCCACTAATTCTTCGTTTTCATTACCCGTTACCGAGGAGGAAGTAGCCACTGTCATATGCTCACTAAAGAACAGCTCACCAGGAGAAGATGGCATTTCCGCAGCACCTATCAAGGCAGTTGCTGATTTGATTGTCGCCCCATTCACTTACATATGCAACAGACTCTTCTTGACGGGAATTTTTCCATGTGCCATGAAAATAGCTCGCGTAACAATAATTTTTAAAGGAGGTGATAAAAATGAACTTCAAAATTATCGCCCAATCTCTATTCTGCCGCTTTTCTCTAAGGTCGCGGAACGCCTGATATATAAGAGGGTGTTTTCTTTTATAGCAAACAGAAATGTCATTTGTGAAGAACAGTGTGGATTCCAACCAGGTAGATCAACTCAGTCTGCTTTACTCCGTATTAAGGACAGCCTACTTCATAACTTTGAAAAAAAATTTTACACTGTGGGAATATTTCTCGATTTCCGTAAGGCTTTTGACTCGATAAAGCACGATATATTAATTAGGAAACTTCAACTGTATGGAATACGCGGGATTGCGCTTGATCTAATGAAAAGCTATCTTTGGGCCAGGAAACAATATGTACAGCTCCACAATTATAAATCTGATTTGGGCGTAATCAAGTATGGGGTTCCCCAAGGATCGATACTTGGTCCTCTACTTTTTATACTTTATATCAATGACATAGTTAACATTCAGTTCACACCAAACATAGCCATGTACGCCGACGATACCAATGCCTTCTTTTCTGGTTTAGATCTTCGCGATATTGAAATAACTGCAAATTCTTGGTTGAATAAACTAAAATGATGGCTTACAGTCAATCAGCTAGAACTAAACATAAAAAAAACTAAATTTATGCTCTTCAAACAAAAAAATAGGCCTGTAGATTATGCTATCTCTCTGATTTTTAATGGAGAAAATATTGCGCAGGTAAACACAATTCAGTTTCTGGGTGTGTGTTTTCAAAGTGACCTTAGTTGGTCCCACCATGTGGACAACCTGCGAATAAAAATATCAAGATCGATCGGTCTAATTCGACGCTTACAGCATCTCCTTCCAGGGAGAGTTAAACGGCAGCTTTACTTTTCTTTTATCTACTCACAAATCATTTATTGCATTTTAGTCTGGGGTACGTGTAACAAAACAAATACAGAAAGTATAATTCTTCTTCAAAAACGCGCACTAGGTTTGATAAGTACCTCGGTCCCCACTAATATGTCTCTTTTTTATATGTATAATGTACTCCCGTTCCCAGAGTGCTATAGGATGCAACTAGCCATGTTAATCTTCAAAAAAATTAAAGATAATTTCCAGATTTTTTCTGATGTGTACTTAAGCAGAGATCTTACGTATAATCTGCGTACTGTTGCGTTGGTCGGGCCAATGTGCCGGACTAACTATGGTGTACAGTCAATTAATAACCAAATCATTCTACTGTGCAACAGGATTCCTGAAATAATTGAATACGCTAAGGAGGCTAAAAACATAACACAATTTAAGAAGCGAATATACAATGTAATAAACAGAACACAAGTCTACAGTGTATGTAAATGAAATATGTAATGTATGTAATATTTATAGTATTCACTGTTTTTCAACTTGTATTGTATTTCAAAATATGTTATGGTGTTTTGTACTGTCCTGCTCTACCTGCCCGAGGTGCCTCACGAAGAGGGGCCAAGTCAGGAGACACACTCTCCTTTTGCCCCCTTCGTGGGCATTTCTGCGGAAAAGTCCGAATAAAATAAAATGAAAATGAAATGAAATGATTATGACAAGGGGCCGAGGACCGGCTAATTCTACTGCCCTTTCGAGCAACGTCTTGAAACACTGGCGCCTGTGCCTGGGGTTACTGTAGACATTCAAAACAAAAACACTGTTTTTCCGCTGATTGCTACTTGGTGTGTGAAGTAGGATCTCTACCTTTACATAATCTATATTGCATCTGGCCATCTGCAAGTTGTGGGCGACGTGCGTCAGCTTTTTACTTATAAGTGTGCAGACACCTCGTCTTCCTGACTGGCCAGGGACTGCCCGGTATCCAGAAAGGGACGCTGCAGAGGATAAGGTCTTTTGATGTGCTATAACTTGATGTTTCTTTGTTATTGTTCTAAAGTACTGCTGCAGGAGTGCTCTTTTACCAGCGTACCCCCTGCAGTTCCATTGCCAAATACAGACAGTGTCCTTATCGTTATCTATTATGGATTCTACTTTGATCTCCACCCTGGGGGGTCAGTGTGGTTCGAAAAATCGGTTCATCTTTATAATTAGCTCCTCGGCTCTCGACTTGTATGGGAATGGCCATTTCCACGTTGCCAGGCGACGCACCCTGTGGCGCAGATTTAGGCAGTTTGGCGTGAACTTTTAGTGCAATGATGCACTCGTTCATTGCCTTAAGCCCCTCTACTGGGTCAATGAGTGCAGCCTGCATTTGCCTAACACTCTCCGTGAGGCTAGCTACACTTCCTGCCACCATCTTAATGTTCTCTGCAATAGTAACCAGCGTTTGCTTAATCTCCTCGACATGAGATTCCGTGTTCTTAACCTTGCTTACTACCGCTCTGCGTTTGGTTGCAATGGGCCCATCACCAATAGGAGCCGGAACCCGCGTATCGGTGGTTGCGCCTTCAGTTTTCCTGTGCATCGTGCTCAGCATTCTTTTAAACTCCGCCATTTCATTTGCCATTTTAGTAAGCGTATCCTTAAGCTCGGCGTTTTCCTTTTTCAATCGTAATATCTCCGCGTCTCTAGCATGCTCTGGGGATGGGTCGCATTGCATTGGTTGCTCCCTATCATTACTACGAACCCTGTCGACCCAGGTTAGGTTTGACTTGCCCCTGCTCTAGTCCTCGGTGGTATGGGCTGCCCGGAATAGCTGGAGTCCCCGTGCCTTCCCGCAGTCTGTCCTGGGTGAGGGGTCCGGTCCGGTGCTCTATGCGTCAGTCTTTCCCTGGCCAGGTCTGAGACTGGATCCGGAACGGGCACCGGAGCTTGGACGTGGTCTTGTGCCACCCTTGGATTGAGACCGTGTCCTGGACATGGAGCGGGCTCTGGATCTTGAACGGCAGCCGAGACGCAATCTGGACGTAAAACGACTCCTGCAGCTGCCTCTGGTTCTGGATCTCCCTCGTGATTTGAATCAGCCTCCAGGAGTTGATGGTCCGGGCTGGACCTGCTGATGACAGTCGTTGAGCTCGAGGAAGCCATCGACATTGACGGATGGAGACCTCTCCTGAAGGGCGCGGGCCCTAAGGCCTCGCCTGCGCCTAACGACATAGGGTATCCGATATCGGTGCTGTCATTCCCTGGATGCAATGAGGTGCTTTGCGCCACACAAACTGCGTATTGGTTCACAAACATGATCCTCTTCTTGCTGGATAGCTCGTCTGCAAGCCTTGCAGACTGAAGCGTCGGGCGTCGGGCAGACGTCTGAGCGGTGTCCTATTCGGCCGCAGGCATAGCAAACATCGACTTGCTTCCTGTATAAAGTGCACTTGATGAGGTTGCCACCATACGAAACACAATTGGGAACCTTGTACACGTTGAACAGCACTATTATCACGCCAGTATTCTTCATTCTTTTTGCTCCGAGAGAGATATAGACTTTATTAATCTCCGGCAGATTGCTGGCATGGGCTCCCACCTAGGGGCCAACGGAGAGACCGTCTCTCCCAGCAGCTTCCTTGACCTGCTGGATCGCCCTAAGTTGTTTGTCCAGGCCCAAACTGAGCAGCGCAGTCCGCCAACGCACCCAAAGGTCTTCATTGGAGGCCGCGACCCCAGAATTTCTGACTAATGCTGGACATTCCCATGGGATATGGTCAAGAGTGGCTCTGGTGGTACAGCACTGGCATAGATTAAAACTATACACGTCGGAATATATGTGGTGCATGATGACAGGGTTCGTGTATGTGCGTGTTTGTAGCTGCCGCCACTGAACGGACTGGGCCCAATTTAGCTTGGAGTGAGGCGGAGGGTACTCCCGCCTTTGCAGTCGATAGTGTTGAATTATGTCATTAAATTTAGTGACCGATCGTCCCATTCCCATGCCGGCGCAGAAAGGTCCGTTTGGGTGGCCGCTTCGTCTGACGTGGTTCGGAACGTAAGACCTCGAGCCACGTTGTGCGCCACTTCATTCGGACTGGCCTCCGCGTTACCTAGTGGTGTGTGGGCAGGGAAGCGCAAGCTGTGTACGTATCTGTCCGCCTCGTGAATTTCGCCTTCGAGTCCCCACCTGGAACTTGGGCCGGGTGATTCCTGCTGACAAGCTGAATACGCGGGTACCAAAGTCTTGTGGGCTTCTAGGTGACTTCCACTGCAAAACATTCGTTGAAACCGGAGCCGACACGGCGCGCGTGCACTCACTCCGACCAGAGCAGCGTCTCTCCTTTTTGCTCCGAGGGCCAGTGGATTTCTCGCGTTGACAATCTTTCGGTCGATGGATCCTGGATCATCACTAAGAGGGATCCCATGGATGACTCCCTTGCAGGTGGCATGCGGAGCAGCAACATATGCACTGACTTTGTGGCGCTGTCCGGCCACCGTAAAAGCTACAACTTTAACGTAGCGCTTAACATTCTCTTGGCTCGAAGTACTGATGACCATATTATTTTGCAGGTGATTAGGGCACATTGTGTCCGTGTTTCTCTCTTCCGGACCGAGCCCCGCCGCACTCCATGTGGCCTCTGCCACGACAGTCGCGCCAGACTTGCTAATACACAGACCACCTCTCGGCCTCACGACGACCTTAGTTTCTTCACACGGAAGCGGTGGCATCTTGCTTCCTCTTATAAGGTTTTTCTTTACATCTCTGAAGCTGTGACGGCCGAGCGTAGGTTCTTGAGCATTCGTCGCAGACACCGGCGTTCCGGCGCCAGCAGCTCTAATGGCTTTGCTCACTTCCGATCGTCTTTTAGTCACCGTAATCCACCCGCTATCTTTGTTATCCTCTTCAGCGTCCCCCGGGGTCTTCGATGATTCATCTTCCATCTTTTAATGTGGCGAGAACTAGTCCTTTTATGTTTGAGACGTGGTGCCTGTGCACCACGCAAACAACGGCGCGGCCTGGCCGACGGCGGCGTCTGTAGCGGCACACTCAGCGTTGTCGTCACGAAAGTCACCTATACCCGGCGACAACTTTCTGTGGCAGCACGGCCAAGGCTACGTGGGCGGAGCCTATGCACATGTGCTACTGCGCCAAGTAGTCCGACCGCTTAGACGGGTGTTTAGGTTTCGATTTCACCAGCGCATACTTTATCCTTTGTGTGTCCGGCGTTGACCCAGGTTTCGTCAATGTAGTATATGGGTCTGGAAGAATAAACAACAAAAATGAAGCATGTCATCTGCAGCGAAGCGCGGCGAATGCAGCGAAACTCGGCTCGTGTCACAATTATTAAAAATTGCTCGCGTTTCGGCTCGCGTTTGCTCGCGTTTCGCTGCAGGTTTCGCTGCTCGCGTTTCGCTGCGTTTGCTCGCGTTTCGCTGCTTTTCCTTACTTGCGCGTAAACGTTGTACGCCACCTTCTTGGCCTGTACGGACAGCTTTTGATTTGACAACGCCTGGTACGGCTGCGCAGCTGGTGGACTCGCGGCACGCGGCGGTGTTTCCTCCGTAAGCGCGTTGACGAGCTGTAACCGGCGGACGCCATCTTTGACAGTGAGGGATGCGGTGAGGTAAAAAGGCGACGGAAGCCAAAAAACGCTCAAAAAACCTGAGAGAGCGTGAAACAAATTTTTTTCTACTGCGCAACGTTTTTATTCACTAATTAAAAATAAATCCGCGAAAAATGTAAGTGACGAATGGTAAGATCTTAGTTACCCAGAACAGTATACAAACGTTTTCGTTGAGGGACTACATGCTGTGGCGCAGTAAGACAAGCGTGCTTCGGCTGCGTAGCCTTGGCTGTGCTGCCACAGAAAGTCGTCGCCGGGTATATTATAGTACAAATAGTCCACCAACTGGTGTGATTCTTGTGTCCTCAGCGTCCCGGTGATCTTACAAGTCTGTTGCGACCCAATTTCGGGTGAATGCGGCCTCATAACACCAAGAAGAGAAGAAATCACTGGAGCCGATCGCAACGCGTCCGACCTGCACGGCAACATCCTGGCCGCCTCACGTGATGGTGTCGAGGAACTAGATTCTGCAGGAGCACGATGAACGCACGTGCTCCCGCGTCACATGACGATGAATCCGCGTGGCATGTTCTAACAAAAGTTGGGAACTAGTAACTGCAGCAAAAACTGCAAGAAAGTCATAAGGGCTCCACTTGCAAGAACACGCAAGCATCAGGCAAGGTGCGTGGGATTAACGTAACTTTAAGTGAACCCATGCTGTGCTTAGCATCCTGCTTACTGTTTTAATTGGCAGATAGTTGATATATTTATTTCGCTTCAACGTCTAGTACATACATGGAAATTGGGCGAGTGCTGATATGGGCAACTAGCGTTCAATGCTAACTCATTGTTTTCTTGTTTCGGTTTCGATTGAATATTCACCACATCCCAGGTACAGTGGAGATCGATGATATGCGAAACACGAATGCGAAATGTTGATATTTCACTTTAAGATGAAACAACGTTACGAGGTGGAGGTAAATTATGTCATAAATGATTTCCATATCATGATGATCACGTTTGCTGTCTCGTTTACTTTCGTCATCTATAGATGTCACGTGATACCAAATTTAGTATATGTGGAGCTAGCGACATGGCCAGGAGCACGCTACGAGCGTGGTACGTTGTCAAGTTCTTACATGACACGCGTGTCAAGATTATCATGTTTGCACGAGTCATACATTTCTTCATCCATTGTCGTCACGTAACACCATATTTGGTATATGCGGAGCTAGCAAAATGTCCGCGAGCGCATTATGAAGGAACCAAAATACTCCAATTTAGCGTTGACACACGCGCATGATAGGCACAGCAACGCTACGTTAGTGAAACGCGAGCACTCTACAGTCGGACGCCATGCGCGACCAGCGTCCGTTGGCGCTGCCTGAAGGAAACCAGTATGGAGCCTACATTAACGGCCGTTCATGTAGGCTCCCTAGAAACCAGCGCAATATGCGACATGCTGCGTTTCGCACCGATGCGTTACCCAGATGACAATGAGTGTCCCCCTTTGTGTGCCGGTGAGACGCACGAGGCGCTGAAACGCGCATCCGTCGGAGCGACGCAGCGCGGCGCGTGCCTGCGAGTATGTGGCAGGACCCGCGCCTGGCAAAGCAAATGAAGTAAACGCCGGCGAGCACGCGCACCGCGTCACGTCGAAATGTATTGGCGCCCTGACTGCGGCATGTAGTCATGTTCTTACATGACAAGCATGTCATGGTTATCATGTGTGCAACAAGTCAAACCTTCGTTATCCTTTTGCGTCACGTCATACCAAATTTGGCATAGGTGAAGCTAGCGAAACGGCAGCGAGCGCATCATGAGTGTGACTTGTAGTCATGTTGTTGCATGAAACGCATATCGTGATTATAATGTTTGGAGTGTCATTTACCTATGTCGTTCATTTGCGTCGCGTAATACCAAGTTTGGCAGTGAAGTTATAGCAAAACGGCAACAAGCGCATCACGAGCGTAGCATGCAGTCATGTTGATGCATGACACCCGTCTCATATTTATTAAAGTATGTTAGCCCCAATATCATATATTATACATCAACTAACGTCCCGTATTCCTAAATTTGGTATTTATTTCTTTATTTTATTTATTTTTGGAATACTGCAGGCCAAAAAGGCCCTATCAGGAGGGGCACAAACAGAAACACAAGATCAGTACATTAGTGACACAGCTTCACTAAAATACATCTGTGTAAAAGGAGAGCGAGTAGAAGAGAAACATCCAAACAAAGAAAGCACGCGATCAGTACATGAGTAACACAGCTTGACTAAAATACATCTGTGTAAGAGAAGAGCGAGTAGAAGAGAACATCAAGCGATATTGGGAGCGGGAGGGGGGGGGTCAAGATTCACAGAATTAAACATTGGGTTCATCAAGATCGAAGCATTGGAGGAAATCAGAAGGCAAGTTGTTCCATTCTGTTACAGTTCTCGGAAAAAAGGGAAACTTAGATAAATCTGTCCACGTTACTAGAATGACGAGTTTGCCTGGTCGAAACTGGGGTAACGTAATGTGATGGGTCTAGCCCAAGTTTATTGTTAATTAGTGAGTCCAAGAATTTTATACGGAGAAGCTGGCACCGCAATTGTAGCGTCTGGAATTCGTTATCTCGCATTAGTTCAGTAACTGATGTACCACGACCATACTTCGAGTAAATAAAACGCACTGCTCGTCTCTAAATCTTTTCGAGGGAATATATGTTAGACTTAGTATGCGGATCCCATACAATACAAGCGTATTCAAGCTTTGGACGTAATAAAGTGTTATAAGCTAATAGTTTCACTTGCGACGGGGCGTCTCTGAGTTTGTGCCTTAAAAGACTCAGTTTACGGAAAGCCGATGACGAAACATCAGCAATGTGTGCATTCCAGGACAAATTATTTATTATCGTTATACCTAGGTATTTGTATTGACTAACTTTTTTTAAGGGTTGGCTTTTGGAGGAATAAGAAAACTGAAGGGGATTTTTCTTGTTAGAAATTCGAAGGCAAACAGATTTATCGAAATTGCGCACCATGCCCCATTTGTTACACCACGAAAGAATATTGTTAAGGGCAGTGGCGAGAGCGACCTGGTCATCTGGCGAGTGTACATCTGTGAAAATAATGCAGTCGTCTGCAAAAAGTCTTACTTTAACCGGATCAGTAATGGCATTAACAATATCATTGCAATAAATTATAAACAGCAGCGGACCTAGAACACTACCCTACGGTACGCCGGAATCTACTGGGAGATGAAATGATGTCTGTCCACAGACATCGACATACTGTTTCCGGCCGTTCAGGTAAGCAGACACCCAGGATACTAGGTAGTTTGGAAGCCCTATATTCTGCAACTTCTCGATGAGCTTGTTATGGGGAACACGGTCGAAGGCTTTACTGAAATCAAAAAACAGTACATCGACCTGACCAGCTTTGTCTAAAATAGAAGCAATGTGATGAATAACTGAGACCAACTGGGGGACTGTGGAAAACCGTTAACTAAATTCATGCTGAAAGGGAGATAAAATGTGGTTATCATCTAAGATGTTTATACGATTGGCAATTATATTTTCTAACATTTTGCAACATGCGGAAGTCATAGAAATCGGACGGTAGTTTAGTATGCACTCTGGGTCCCCCTTTTCGATAAAGGGCAGAACACGTGCCAATTTCCAATCGATGGGTAAAGTTGCTGAACTTATTGAGGCTCGGAAGATCACCACATTGTACTTGGCCAATATTTCGGCATATCGCCGGAGAAATGCATTGGGTATGTTGTCTGGTTCAGGGGTTGATTTAACTTTTAATCGCAGCAGTAAATTTAGGACACCATCGAATGAAATGAGGTTAGGATCTGAATCAGAAGCGTCAATGCTAATTGAGACAGGCAGGGTAGAAGTTGAAAAAACACTATGAAAATAGTCGTTGAAATTTTTCGCGATTGTTGGGGATTGTCAATTATAGTGCCGTTAAACTTGATTCGGTTTACAGAGCTTTTACGGTCCCTAATAAAATACCAGAATTTTTTAGGGTCTTCTTTGATGAATTTTTGTAACTTGACAGTAAAATAAAAAGTCTTGGCACTATTAATAGCTTCGGAGAGAGAGTTACGAATTTCCCTGAGAATGTTAGCGGGAGCACCTTTTTTCCGATAGCGCTTGGCTTTACGCTTCATTTGTATTATTGGCCTTGTGATCCATGGTGTGAACATTGGGGTTTTTTTTGTTTTGTTTGGTACAAACCGTTCAACGCAGTGGAAGCATAGCTTCTTAAACTTATCCCAGAGAACAGCAGCGTCGTCGCCATCAAAATTCACCAATTCAAATTCAAGATAATCGTGGATGCTTGCATTGTTAGCACGGGAAAAATTTTTGACCTGTTTGGAGTTGGGTGGGTTATTGGAGCGATTACAATGCAAGGGAAAAGAAACTGTGACCATTTCGTGATCAGATAAGCCGGGTTCAACACAAACACAGCAATCAAGAATAGTGCGATGCATGAACACAAGATCTAGTAACGTGGACGAAGAATTGCCAACACGTGTTGGTTGCTGAACAATTTGGGCGAGATTGTGGGAAAGCATTATATCGAACGGTATATTTGCATTAATCAAATCTGATGTCGACTGCATTTGGTTCCAGTCAATATTAGGCAGATTGAAGTCAGCAATGACAATTAGCTTTTGATTACTGTAATTTTCCATATGGGTTTTCAAGTTAAACAAATAATCCGGCAACAAATTCGGCGGCCTGTACACTGCATACAATACAAAAGACTTATTGAAGAGTGAAAGCCTCAGGCATATGCTTTCTGTACTTTCAACTTCCGGTAAACGCGTGATAGTAATTCCTGTTTTAACAAGTACTGCAACTCCACCACCTCTTGAGGCCCTATCTTTGCGGTACATTTCATAAGCTGGAGGCACTAAGTCTTGGTCACACATTTCGCTGTGGAGCCACGTTTCCGTTATTACAACTACATGAGGGTTGTATGCTAAGAGTACAGCCTCAAGTTGTTCGGTTTTATTTCCGATGCTTCGAGCATTCATATTAATCAGTCTAACTTGCTTCTGCGCAGCTGGTCAACACTTGCTACCCGTACTTTCGTTATCGAATGCACTGCCGATAGACTGAGGCGATGCCGTGGCACACCGGCGGCTTCCAATTAACTGACGTTTGTTTGTTACGTCAATCCACATAAACAGATCATCACCTACACGCAACTTATCATGCACCAAAAATGCCTTCTTGCCCTGTTCTTTGTCGGCTTTTGCACTTTCCCACAGTAATTTACGTTTTGCCAACGTCTGCTTTGAGTAGTCGTTCTGAACAAAAATGTTAGTTCCCTTTAGGTTGCTCGCCTTTTTCAGCACAGCTAGCTTTTCGGTGAAGTCTTGAATATACAAGATAATCGGCCTATTCGAGCCTGATCTTCCAAGCCTATGAATCCGGGGAACTGAAGTGCATTTAACGCCGAGCTTGCTGTGAAACGTTTCAGAGACGACTTTCTTTTTAAGATCAGATTCAGTTTCTTCCGGTTGTTCTGGGATACCAAAAACAATCAAGTTCGAACGTCTGCCTCAATCTTCAAGATCCGTTAGCTTCCGGGCCTGGAAATTCATTGAGCTTGTGTAGACCTTAAGAAGGCTGTCCAGGTCATCTAATTTTGAATTTTTAGTTTTCATTTCAGCCACATGGGTCTCGATTTCTGAAAGACGCCGTGTAAGTTCTGCTAACATGTTTTCCGTTTTAGTTGTAAGGTCTGCTACCTCACTACGGAGAGCTTTTTGACCCTCTAAAAGTTTAGCCAGCATGTCTTGGTTGGTAGGTTCGGGGTTTTCTTCGACATCACCACAAAGTAGTAACCGAAGTGCACGAAAACAATTGTATGCAATTTTACGACACTGCCGTGGGCACGGCATAACAACCAAACAGCGGCAATCACTTCGAAATGAGCTCTGCGCCCTACTAACCTGCACAAGGCAGAGGAAACGTTTAGCCTTGTTTCCACAGATTTCGCCGTGCCCACTAAAGGAGGGGGGGGGTCCAGGTGTCTTTAAGTAGTCGATGATCGGATGACGTCACAGACCAAGCACTGCCAGGCGGCAGCAGCTTCGGGATGACTTCACATGGTTCCACGTGGGGCGGCTGTGACTTGCAGAAAGGAAATAGGTGCGAATGCGGCGAGTACCCAGTGGTGGCCGTTGTAGATCCAGGAGATACGTTGGGGACGCAGAGCAGCAAGCCCTGCACAAGGCAGAGGAAACGTTTAGCCATGTTTCCACGGATTTCGCCGTGCCCACTAAGGGAGGGGGGGGGGGGGTTCCAGGTGTCTTTAAGTAGTCGATGATCAGATGACGTCACAGACCAAGCACTGCCAGGCGGCAGCAGCTTTGGGATGACGTCACATCTCGAAGCTGCAAACAACAAATTTGTTGAATGCAAACAACAAATGAATGCAAACAACAAATTTCAGGGTCCCAACAGCAATCAAACCCAAGCATTCTGCGTGGCAGTGAAGCAATTTGCTACAGAGCTACACCAGGTCTCGGAACTACTTTTCAAATAGACGCTAATCTTAGTAAGTGAGAGAGAGAGAGAATAAAATGAGGGAAAGGCCGGGAGGTTAACAAAAAATTGGAGCATCCGGTTTGCTACCCTGCTCTAGGGGAAAGGAGAATGGTGAAGAAAGATGGGAAAGGAAGTGAAGAGGGAAATAGACGCGCGCAAAAAAAAGGGAGGGGGGTGCTATAGTCTATAGAATAGGCCACTGCCACGCAAAAAGTTCAGTAAGGCCTTCACTGATTTTCTGTGAGCACACAAATCACGTCACCTTTCAAGCACTGATTGTTCAGACAAAGGTCTGTCGTCAAGACGAGCTAACGCAGCAGCTAGTTGCCGTCTTTGCACGCTGTAACGAAGGCTGTGACAGAGAACGTGCTCTATAGTTTTATCGCTGCCGCAATGACCACAAGCAGCACTGTCTTCCATGCCGATTCGGAAGGCGAAAGCTTTGGCGTAGGCGACACCAAGTCATAGTCGGCAAAGCACCGTTGTCTCGAGTCGAGAGAGTCCAGACGGAGGCCGGAGTCGACGAGACGTGTCCAGTCTATGCAGTCGCGTGTGCCGTAAGCACTCGGCGTTCCACAGGGATTTTAATTCTGCATTAGCGATTTTTCGGATTGTCATTGCACTAATCTTAGTGAAACGTCAATAGTGGTTGCAGTGCTGCCTACCCAAATTTATAAACTATAGATATGTTCTACTTTGATACAGCCGTCACGTCAGGTTACGTGAATTGTGGTTAGTTGGCATTTGCTGAAGTTGATTTATGTAGCAGTGTCCAGGGCCAGCATCCTCGCGTGCATCATCGGCTACTGGTGTTGCTAATACGCATGTTCCAGATGGCATCGTTGCACAAGTTGAAGCAACTGGTTACACAAACATCCGCAACTTTTCAACATCTTTCTGTGCGCGAAACATTTGTACATATATTTGGCGTCATTTCACGACGTATCGGTCAATAAAAAAATTGCAACACGGTCAGCTTCCCTCCGCATGCTTCGCATAACGTCGAATCCCAGGTGCGTGAGATCTGCCGAATATTTCAGACCTTAAAGCTACTCGCAGTAAAACATCGATGAGAAACTAAGAATTTTCAAACACTCATTTTTGTATTCTTCACATAAATCCTGCGTTTTGGCATATACAGTCAATGTGTTTATATGAACATGGCGGGAAAGCAGGAATGGGTATTCGAATACCTAATGCAGAGACCTAGTTATATCGTAACGAAGAAGTTTTTTTTTATTGCTCTATTTGTTCCAGCACAGTTTTGGGCTTAGCTCTGTATCTAACTACTCATATTGTCCTGCATAATAATGTTGATTGGAAGTTTTTCAGTAACAATAAAGGAAAACAAATGGACGCGTTAATTATACTGACATGTCCATTCCCAGCGGCCTTCAAAAATTTCGTGGGCTGTCTCTGTAGGACTTTACTGAGCTGTGCAAAGACAGTTATGAGAACGTACCTTCTTAAAATGCACAAAATCATGGCTAATGTGGAGAACATTAACTTGTTATTATATTCTCATTTTTTGACTACATAGTCTTTGAGGTGTTCACATAAGTAGTTCAGCTGCAGCTTTTGTTGTAGTTTGGTGTGAAGACTGCTGTAAGATAGGTTCTAGCTCCTACTCCACTAGCCAAAATAAATCAGTGTAGCACTATCCTGATGATCAGGTTAATGGGGTTATTTCGCTGCCTTTTCTAATTCATTAGAAACGAGTGCGAGTTCAAGGGTAAAAAGTGTTATTCTTGGGGCAACTTGTACTGAAGTGCAGAATAACTGAAATATGTGCGCTAAATTAAAACAAACTGGCGCTTGTAACGAAGTAGCTATGGTTTTAAAAGGGAGCTGAGCGCTTTATTGATTAGCCGCTCGTACAGCGCTGAACTGTCTGAACTTCAAGGAAAAGTGTTTCCTGTCCAAATATTTTTTCTTCAACTTCTGCTGAGTTGATAACGTCCTTACAATGAAATGAAAGTGAACGGCTTTTGTATTGATCTGCGTTCTAATTGATCTAATTGATTGATATGTGGAGTTTAAGGTCCCAAAACCACCATATGATTATGAGAGACGCCGTAGTGGAGGGCTCCGAAAATTTTGACCACCTGGGGTCCTTTAACATGCACCCAAATCTGAGCACACGGGCCTACAACAATTCCGCCTCCATCGAAAATGCAGCCGCCGCAGCCGGGATACGAACCCGCGACATGCGGGTCAGTAGCCGAGAACCTTAGCCACTAGACCACCGTGGCGGGGCATCTGCATTCTAAATGGCGAAACACAACGCATCCGTAGTGTCTGTGCCATTTAATTATATTCTCAAGATATATAAACTGAATCTATGCTACCACCATGAAAAAGATGGTTTTAGATCATGTACCAAAAATGTGTAATTGTGTCGCTTCACAGCGGCGTAAAAAACGTGGAAACAGAAAGGATCGTACGGATTGGAAAACGATGACCTAACTACAGTGCTACGCTTACCGACAACAAACTCACAAATAACTTAGAAAATTAGTGTCTGGGGCGTTTTTAACAGACGCAACATTAGGAGCTCATAAATATTAGAAGTAAAAATTTTAAATGTATAAAAAAATTTGTGCCAGTGCTGTTTCCTGTCTCCCTAAAGCCACTCACAAAGCACGTTGTTGGTTGATGTGAAAGAATAGCACTACCGGCACGTGCACGGTAATTAAGGCATGTTCGAAGGGCAACAAAAGAATTATACAGAGTTGCAGCACCTGCAGCCCTCATGCTATTGCAGCAGCGATATGAATGAACTGGGAAAGGAAAAAAAACAAAAAGAATAATGACAAATTTCAGATGTAGTGCCTTTCTCGTAAATTAGCTATTGATTAAACTGGACATGGTGGCATTTTTACGTTCTTTTATCTAGCCCGCGCCGTGCAGAGCATCATCATGGATCAGAAGTCTTTGTCAGCACGCACCGCAGAGTAAGAGTGAAGGCCGATGCCGTTCATGCCATGAAGCATTAATGGACGCACACTAACATTAAGCATCACGAGAGATGTCTTTTTTGCTGGAATTTATTTGTACTCCTCGAAATAGACGCGATAAACACTATGACTAGAGATAGAGAAGAAAGATAGAAGTAGATGAAAAAAATTGGCCCCGTATCTGCATGTATTGTGCCTAGACGATAGTCGTGCGTGTAAAGAGAGTGAACAAGATATTTATTGGATGTTCTGGGCAAGAAAATTGGTGAATGGTATTCAGGAGGCACTGCGTTAGAGTGCCTCGAGTGTGCACCGGAGGCGAACGAGTGCATCAAGTCACGTCACACGTAAGACATAAGCGACATCATGCAGTTTTCTTGGAAAACAAAGCGCGTGGCTTTGAGACGGCTGTGCGCGCCCATCTCAGAGGTGATAAGGTGTAGAACGCGAGGCGACAAGTAGGTGCCACCACCGTCTCGGTTTAGGAAAGCGTTGAAAACACTCGCCTTTCCGTGCAAGCGTTGCATGGTCAGCGCAGCGTGATAAGCGCTATGGTCCTTAGAATTACTTATGTACGCCTTTTCTGGTAAAATACGAACATGCACAATATATAAGTGTTGTTATGGTGCCCCAGACATGTGCAATGATTGCTTCCTAATTGACAATTGCACAAGCATGAACGCTCAATCTTGAGCAACATAGGTGGGCGCTGCGGATAGGGTCAGCCGTTTCAAGTGCCCGATGCCGTTAGAAGTGAACAGACAAATGTACGGACAGACAGACAGACAGACAGATCAAAATTTTTGCGTCGAAGGTACCAAGAAAGACTATTGTCTTCAAAAGAAAAGATGACAACGTATCCACGGGGTTAATTATGAAGGGTGGGGTGAATCTGGGTCTATACACCGCTGCGGCACCACTCTGGCCTCCCGTTCTCGTACCCCGGGATCCTGTCGGTGCCGCCGCGCAGCTTTCCATTTTCGCTGGCCGAGGCCGCCTCTCGCCTGCCTGCCTGCCTGCCTACTTGCCTGCCTGCCTGCCTGCCTGCCTGCCTGCCTGTCTGTCTGTCTGTCTGTCTGTCTGTCTGTCTGTCTGTCTGTCTCTCTGTCTGTCTGTCTCTCTGTCTGTCTGTCTGTCTTTCTGTCTGTATGTCTGTCTGTCTGTCTGTGTGTCTGTCTGTCTGTCTGTTTCATGCACGGACAGGCGAACGCAGGAACGGACGGACGGGCGCACGGATCGGCGCACGAGTGGACGGACAGATGGACAGGCACAAATATAAACGCATGTATGGACGCATCGATGAATGGACGGACGCATATACGGATGCACGAGTGGACGGACGCACGTTAGCCATTTTTTCATTGAATAACACTTCATGAAACGACGATAAATGTGCGTTCAAATGTAGCACGCTCAGACATACGTTGAAGAGTTGCAGGTGTTTATATAAACAGTTGTTCGCACTTGCACAACGACGCTAGCTGGAATATGTGTACCAGCCACATGACAAGCTGATATGAAGCGCTGACGCCCGCGAAGATGCTGATCCTGCACACTACTACATAAATCAACTTTAGCGCATGGCACCTAACCACAATTGACGTTAACCCGACGTGACGGTAGTATCAAAGCAGTACATACGTAATGTTTTTAAAATTGGGTAGGCAGCACTGCAACCACTATTGACCATTCACGAAGATTAGCGTCTGTTGGAAAAGTAGTTCCATGACGTGGCGTAGATCTGTGGTAAAATGCTTTATTGAGACGCACAATGCTTCGGTTTGATTCCAGCTGGGACCCTGACATTTGTTCTTTGCATTAGTCGGGTCGACGTTATTGATGTCGGGTATTTCTTAACACTCACACGTTAAAATTGCCCATGTTTGTTTTCTTCGTTCCTGGGTAGATAGTAGAGAGAGAGAGAGAGAGAGAGATAAAGATTCAAGGAAAGGCAGGGAGGTTAACAAGACGCACATCCAGTTTGCTACCCTGCACTGGGGAAGGGATAACGGGGAGAAAAGAGGTTAGTCTCAATCATCTGTGGCACATAATCGCGTACCAGTGGCACGTACCCGCCCTTGGGTATGTGCCACTGTCGGTCGGGCAGTGTTTGACAACGTACGTGACGGGATGGTTACATTATTCATGCTTTCACCAGAGCGTCATATTCATGAAGCCATCTTACTTTGCCATGATAATTTCGGGTCACGTCAAGTTAAGGGTGTGCCCACGAGAGCACCTAAACATTAGCATGTAGATAGATAGATAGATAGATAGATAGATAGATAGATAGATAGATAGATAGATAGATAGATAGATTGATTGATTGATTTGTGGGGTTTAACGTCGCAAAACCACCATATAATTATGAGAGACGCCGTAGTGGAGGGCTCCGGAAATTTTGACCACCTGGGGTTCTTTAACGTGCACCCAAATCTGAGTACACGGGCCTACAACATTTCCGCTTCCATCGGAAATGCAGCCGCCACAGCCGGGATACGAACCCGCGACCTGCGGGCCAGCAGCCGAGTACCTTAGCCACTAGACCACCGTGGCGGGGCGGATAGATAGATAGATAGATAGATAGATAGATAGATCGATAGATAGATAGATAGATAGATAGATAGATAGATAGATAGATAGATAGATAGACAGACAAGACAGACAGACAGACAGACAGACAGACAGACAGACAGACAGACAGGAAGACAGATAGATAGATAGATAGACAGACAGACAGACAGACAGATAGATAGATAGATAGATAGATAGATAGATAGATAGATAGATAGATAGATAGATAGATAGATAGATAGACAGACAGACAGACAGACAGACAGACAGACAGACAGACAGATAGATAGATAGATAGATAGATAGATAGATAGATAGATAGATAGATAGATAGATAGATAGATAGATAGATAGATAGATAGATAGATAGAAAGATAGATAGATAGATGCGCTCAAAGTAGCCGAAGTTCGCTAAGAAATGCTTCACATTTAAACACCATAAATCCTACCTCCGTCATCCGAAACGATGTCGCCTTTCACTGCACCAATAAACTCACAGGGTGATATTCACCCTGCAACGCTGTTGACTCTATGCGCTGGTTGTTGCCACCGATCAATTAGTCGGCACTAAAACACTGGAACGAATAAGCGGTGGGTTAACACCGCCCGTGCAGATGGAAACTGCACTACTTCGGAAGCGAAGTGTCAAAGCTAGCTTCGAGGCTACGAGGGCAAACTGAAGCTATAGCATTCTTGCTTTTCGTTCAAGGAATATTACATGAATCTGATTAGAATACGAACATCTTGATTCAATAAAACATGATGCCGAAGGCAAAGCACGCACTGCGTCGTCACAGAACTGATCAACGCGTAGGGCCCGTTGCTATCTTCGTAGCATGTCTGACACTGGTGAACTTCAAGCCGTTGTTTCAATGAAAGTGCCGAAGCGCACACTGTAGGTGTACGTTTGTGTCATTATGCAGCATGTCACTTCATCACTTCCAAACATTGAGACCACACCGCCAACTAAGACGATAGGGAAAAAGAGAAGTTTTGAGAGAAATAAGGCGTGCTTGAGCGTGTATACGCCGGTAGCGCAGTGGGTAGGGTGGCCGGCGAATACCATGACGAACTGAGCGGCCATTGCTTCGGCTCCCAAGTGATCCAAACCTTTGAAACTTTTCTTTCTGCTTTTCTTGGTCATCTGTATGTGTGCATTTTCTGATGCTACTTCCACAGCTACGGCATAAAAGACACCTCTCACAGTTGTAGAACTATACTTTTCTGAAATGCTACAGTATTCTGAAATATATTCTTGAATGTTTAGCTGTCCAAACAGTGAGAGAGTATGTGAAGCCAAGCACATTAGAAAAAGCATTGTTTTTTTTTTACTGTAGGCCCCGATGTGGTGGTTTAGTGGCTAAGGTACCCGGCTGCTGACCCGCAGGTCGTGGGATCAAATCCCGGCTGAGGTGGCTGCATTTCCGATGGAGGTGGAAATGCTGTAGGCCCGGGTGCTCAGATTTGCGTGCACGCTAAAGAACCCGAGGTGGTCGAAATTTCTCAATACTCTACTACGTCGTCTCTCATAATCATGAGGTGGTTTTGGGATGTTCAAGCCAACATATCAATATAAGTACCTGACTGGTGCACTGCTTTTGCTTTCAAAGGAAAGTTATGGTACACGCATTCAACCGATCAATTACACCCAAACGACACGTATATTTAGAAGCAGATTTTGCAGAAGCGCTGCTTCACTGCACCAGAATGACGCATGAGCGTTACAGACGTTCCTCGTGGGTGATACCACGCAAAACCCCTCAGCCATAATAATGACTATCTCAAATGTATAAAAAAAGGTGTTGATTTAATTTTTCGAAGACCCATATTTGCTAGAATATTTTGGAGCGAAGAAATGTTTGGTGATATGGGTGACTTCTGAAATTGTAAGAGTGTTGTCGGCGTGGGGTTGGGAATAAATGATTTTAAATATAAGCGCTTCATCTTTCAATACTTGATTTCGTTTGTATATTAAGTAAAGGTGCTTGTGTAAGATGTTTGAAGCTCTGTGATATTAGCGGAGTTTTTCACCACATACGCCTCTAAGAATTTACCCAAAAAGTGTTGTGTTCGCATTTATTACTTCTACAACATGGTACTTTGTAAGAATATCTGAGCAATGAATACTTACTTCACAAAAAGTTTACTTTGCGGAGAAAATAATAAATAACTTAAGACCCTTCAAAGAGCTGAACTCTCCGAGAAAAAGAATACAAGGTTCACAAAATTGTCCCTCTTGTCTACATTTAGACGCTATTTGAACCATGGTACTGTTAAAAATTACCTTCATACCTCAATTTGAAATTACAAAATAGTTCTTCTTGTGTGGCAATTTTTGCCACTAGAATTTTGTTTTATAACGAAAACAATATTCGAAGTATTTAATTGGCGGCTATCTTCCCATTTGGATACATGGCAGGTTTTGTTTCAAGTTCTCTGTTACGTTGAATGGGAAACTTTAAAAATTACTTTATTCTATAATGAATCGTGAAAATAAAACTGTCATAGAAAAATGACTGCTCGTTTGCCTCTGATGCAGGCATGAAGGCGATTTCGAACTGGACCACATGGAGCGAATTGCGTCTCATTGTGGACAACAAAAATAATTTTGTTAGATTCGTAAATTTGGGATTTATTCATGTAAAGTTTAGCCGCAAGAGGGATTTCAAAATATTTTGAAATATACTCTGAAATATAGCTTCTGAGAATTAAGATTCATTACTTAAATATTCATAGAAAGTGCCGAATCGCAAATAAAAATCAGATTACATTTTGGATAAATTCTTTGAGGTATGTGGGGCAGAAAAAGTGCGCTAATATTACTGAGATTCAAACACTTCACAAAATTGCCATTCCTTAATACGTATAACAGGTTTGCTTTATTAAGAAGGAGCAATACTCTTGAAAGAAATTTTCCCAAACAACATCTAGACAAAATTCTGGGAAGTTCACAAAGAGTCCACGTGGCCCAAAATTTTTTTCTCTCTAAAATATTCAAGAAATTCACTGTTTTTATGCCGCTAATGAACGCGATTGTTTTGGAAAAAGCACCAACGAGACCAAAAATGTTTTTCTATCTCAAATATTCCAGCAATGAACTGTATTCAATGAGTTAAATTGGGGCAATTTTTTCGAGTACAACAAAGATGGTCACCAAAATGTTTGGGACGTGTTGCGTGGAAGTACCCTCTATCAATTTATCATGCGAGCGAACAATGCCGCGAATTTGTTTCGCCGAGGAGACGATGAAAACGCCTACTGTCTTGCCGCTTCAGCATGCAAAAAACAACGACGCCACGAAATAAGCTTCAGACACAGCAAGAGGGAGTAAGAGAAAGAAAAAACATAGGTGAGGATGCAGCCGGTCATACCAACACCTATTCGTTGAGTGGTGCGTATTGCTCACTACCGGCAGCTGCGGCTCGGTGCTTGTTGGCTGCTTTTGGAAAAAAAAAAAAAACACGGGCCAAGCAGATGCTGGCGAGAGCATCGTACTTCGTCTTGGGAAGAACAGAATGAACAGTACTGGCAGAGAGGGACAGTGCAAAATAAGTAAATGAGCTGACAGTGGTGCGCAATAGTGAACAAGAGGGCGGGTGCAACCATATTGTTGTTCAGCGCTGCCGACAGAAAGTTGGAAGGCCAGGCTGTGAAACTTGATGAAGACGGAAGACTGCTTTCAGGCGCCGCCATGCTTGTGTAATGAACAGGAAAACACCGCGTTGCGGCAAAGCGCGCCTGTCTGTTCCAAATCACCGGGCCAGCCTTGCTTCTTCTGGTTGATTTGCTCGGTTCTTCCAGATATCACCCTTCTTCTTTTGCGGTTTCTGAAGAAGCTATGAAAAACAATTGAAAAGTGCTGTGCTTTGTTTTGAACCGAGCCTCTTGTAATTACGGGCCGCGTTAAATCTTGCGTCAAGGTGTTCACGCGCTGGAGTCTGAAGTGCTGCACTTTCACGTTCGGATACAATTTTGTGTATATTACGAAAAAATAAATACAGTGGAGGCATTTGCGCGCGCCATATTTACGCGTTTTCATCAAACTGAATTGAATTTCTGCGTAACTACGTTCGAGCTTCCAACAGCCCGGTAGTCCTTGCAGCTTGAAAGCTATTTTCGATTCGTATATTCTTCATAGCTTGACTGTTGTTTTTGCTAATTATAAGAATCATGCTGACTGCAAACCCGAATATGTTTTCCTGTTGAGGGACCTATAGGCGCCGAAAGCAGTGACAACGATGCCACTAATCCTGCCTTCTTGCTAGCTTAGTTTAGTGCTTTATCATTTTTTTGCTGGGCGCGTGTGCTCAGATTTAGGTGCACGTTAAAGAACCCCAGGTGGTCGAAATTTTCGTAGCCCTCCTCTACGGCGTCTCTCATAATCATATCATGGTTTAGGGACGTTCGACCATGCATATATCCTGCTTTATCATATTTTTCTTCTGAAGCTGCAGCGTGTTTGGTCCCACACTTTCCACAAGGTGACGTCATATCAGTATCATTATGAATGACGCAACCAGATATACATTTACTTCGGTCTAATGCACGGACTTGTTTTCGTTGTATGTATTTTTTTTGTGCCGTCATGCACTTATACGTGTTTGCCGAAGAGATTGTCAAAGTAACGCGGACATGCCTTTCGCCCAGTTGCATATGCGTTTAATTATTACCAAGATCCCTTACTCACCGCCTTGATTAAATAGTTTCTTTATTTTTATAGTTTGACATGTTTCCTTCATGATATCAACGGACTTCACAAGGCCTACAATCCGCATCACTCCATGAGTGTAAACCAGAAAAAGAGCTCAGCGGATCAGATCTGCAGTGGTGCAGAAAAAAAAAGTTCCCCTCGGAGATGCTTAATGATGGAGGTCATCGTGGCATTGTGTTCAGCCATCCGGAGTGAAGTGCGTTTTCACACAGTTGCCGCTATATATAGATTGCCGTTCGGATAATTATGGTTGACGGCTCACTCTAAACACGCCGAGTCGCTCACTCAGAGATATTACGCGTATTTGATCATGCAGAAAATGTCGCGCTAGGCTCCATGCACTGCGTATCTGATCTATTTATCGCGGTATTGTTGCGACTCGAGTCAATTAACCAGAATGTCGTGCGGCCTTCACTGTGGAGTACAGAAGGGGTGAGATAGAGCAAGCGGCTGCACCCAAGTGTCTCGGTTTGTCACTGACGCATTATGTCGCGGTCGTGCATAATGCGGTCGTTTGACCGTGGACAAATCGAAATTTTCTGACTCTCAGAAACTTCCGCAGCCTCTCCTGCCGGAAATGAGTCCTTTTCTTGGTGTATAAGTTGAGCCGCAATGGATTGCACAGAGGAAAGTTGAAAACTGGCGAAGCTTTTGTGATTGGGCATGAAGAAAACTCTTTAAATTTGTGATATTTTTAACGTGATACAAATTTGCCGAACCGACATCGCCAAACCTTGAAGGTCACTTACGCGGATTTACGTGATGGCGGAAGGCTTAAGAATTGTAACTTGCAACGACCACCCGTCTGAAGCAATAGGCCACAAAGAAATTCATAGGAATTTGTCCGTATGAATAAGTTCTACGTTGCATACACAGCAACACTGCAGGAAGGAACAATACCGCAGGAAGGAAGTGCAGACATTGGCGCTTAGACAAGCTCAACGGTGCGTCTTTCTCACCCTTCATTGAAGACACTACCATCAGAGGTAAATTTCTGAAAGATTGTTATAAAAAAAAGTTAGCTATTTGTCGCTTTCTCTCGATTCGGCTTCGTCATACAAGTATCTCGGAGTGCACATGTACCCATCTCTTTTATTTGCACCGCACGTACAGTCCATCTGCTCAGACGCTCTGCGTACGCTTGGTTTTCTGCGCCGTAACCTCAAATCAGCATCTCCTGACGTTAAAAAACTAGCATACTTAACATACGTACGGCCAAAGCTCGAATACGCATCGTCCATTTGGAATCCATCCCAGGCATACCTCGTTAGCGAACTAGAAGCAGTTCAAAACCGCGTTGCCCGCTTTATAACCTCACAGTACTTCAGAGAAATCAGCTTCACTGCCCTAAAACAATCATTTGAACTGCCATCACTCGCGTCGTGCCGCCTCATCTCGCGCCTATGCCTCCTCCACAGTTTCTTTTTCAGACTCCAATCAAGACACGAACTTTTACAGCCCCCAAACAGAACTTCTTCCCGCATTAAATATTCAAACCCCATTGCACGAATCAACGGCCGTACATCCGCAATGAACGACTCCTTTTTCCCCCAAGCAATAACACTTTGGAATCGCCTTCCCGACACCATTGTTGCCACACCTGACCGCACATCGTTCCGCGCAAAATTGAAATCTCACTTTGATTCCACCCATTAACCCGTGGCTGTAAATATATTCTACCAACGTACTGTATGTATAAGTTGCTTGTGCTTAGTTTTTTGCACTCTAATTCCCAGCCAAAGCGTTTCTTTTGTGTGTTATTTGATACATTTTTGTTGTCATTTTTGACCAAACTACCATATTAGAACTGTATTGTTTATAATAATTTGTTCAACTTGAATTATACACACACACAGCGTATTTTTTGCCCCCCCCCCTTATGTAATGCCCTCGGGCCTTTAAGGATGCAATAAATGAATAAATTAAAGAATTTACGAGACCTTTTTTTTGTCAGGGAAAGCCCTGCAAGTGAAGCTTGTCGAGTGCATGCTTTTAAATACGAAACATTTCTTAGTGAACTCCGGCGATTTTGAGCGTATCTATCTATCTATCTATCTATCTATCTATCTATCTATCTATCTATCTATCTATCTATCTATCTATCTATCTATCTATCTATCTATCTATCTATCTATCTATCTATCTATCTATCTATCTATCTATCTATGTACAGGCTAATGTTTAGGTGCTCTCGTGGGCACCCCCTTAACTTGGCGTGACCCGAAATTATCATGGCAGAGTAAGATGGCTCGACGAATATGCCACTCTGTGTGAACGCATGAATAATGGGGAGACGCATGAATAATGAGGAGACACAGTGTTGTCTGGGCAACGCATCAGTGCGAAATGCAGCATGTGACATTTCGCGCAGGTTGCCGTCGGGCCGCGCTGACAGACGGTGGTCGCGCCTAGCGTCAGACTATACAGTGGTCGTGTTTTGCTAACGTAGCATCACTGTGCCCTGCGTGCACGCGCGTCAACGCTACATTGGAGTATATTGGGCGCTTAATGATGTGCTCGCGGCCGTTTTGCTCACTCCACGTATACCAAATTTCGTGTTACGTGACGTGAATGAATTGAGAATCTTTTTCACTGGTGCAAACATGACAATGCTGACAAGCGTGTCGTTTAAGAAAATGACAACATACGACGCTCATAGCATGCTTGTGGCCGTTTTTCCAGCTCCACATATACTAAGTTTAGTATCACGTGACTTGAAGAGATGACGAAGGTAAACGACACACCCAAATATGATAATCACGACACGTAAGTCACGTACGACATCATTTACTTCCACCTCGTAACCTTGTGCTGATTTTAGAGTGACATATCAACCTTCCTTATTCGTGCTTCGCATATCATCGATTCCCACTGTACGTGAGATCTGCCGAAACCTCAATGCCCAGATGAAACAAAATGGCGATGATTGCTCGCGAGAGTGGTGAGAGAGCGTGCCTACACAGTTGGCGTTGGGTATAAATGAAGTACGTCATGCTACCGTTGCCGAAGCGTCAGATGATTCGTTCTTATTCAGACAACTACAAATTCTGGTAATTTAAATTAAAAGTGACTTCAATATATTAGATTGCCGTATCAAAAAAGGCGGAAACTCGACAATCCTACATTAGAGATAACTTATTCCAGGACTGCGCATAACAATATGGATGGTATGGGCGCACCTTTGAGGACTGCTTTTGTGTAGCCGGCTAGCTCTTTGCGCGTACGTGAATGCCACCCCCGATATGAGTAACTCATTATACGCTTTACTTGTAAACGTGTAATACTGTCACAATTTGGTTTCGGCGTAAATAGAACATCTCGCTTGCCCTTCTCGGCGTCTGGCGAATTGCTGGTGCCGAAGACAAAACGGTACTCCAGCCGGCACACCCTACCTCACCCGCAAAGGAAATATACGAATACATTGACTGAAAGAAAGAATAAGTTTGAAACAAGCAGTAGGCCGTAAAGGGATGGAAAGAAACACAAGAGAGAAAACCTTTCCCCTTCCCCCCCTCAAAAAAAAAAAAAGAAGCTCTGGGACAGGCTTCTGTGGGGTATTCTCATTAGGAGAAACCATCGAACAAACGAGCCGAGGTCGTGAGAGACGTGATACCGCGCCATTTCGCAGGCAACATTTGCGCGTGCAAATGGGGGAACACATATTACAACCGTCCCGATTCGCGAAGCCATTTTCACCCTGTGGCTGGCGAGGGTGTCCTCGCATTTTCATTACCGTTGCGGTAACGCCAAGGTGGTCCTCGAAATTGGCTCGATAGCTTTCGAGAGATAAAAAAAAAGGAGGAAGAAATACGTGGCTATGAGTGGGGAAAATGAACGAAAAGAGGAGGAGGAATAAATGAGGAAGGACAGGGAGGTTAGCCAGTTCTCAGACCGGCTGTGTACCCTGTACTGGGGAAGGAGGTAAGGGGGATAAAGGATGAGAGAAATGTTCTCGTATAATGAACGACATGGTATCACATGCCTTCATTAATATAGAATAAAAATACAGAATGATAATGAAACCAGAGTGCGTTATGCGTAAGTTTTCTGGTAGTGGGGGTCATATAAGCTGTTGACTTGTTTTGATACTGGCACTGAAGGTTCTCGTATAATGATGAGACTACTTCCCCAATCCGACAAACCACATTTCAAATATAAATCGATGTATTGATGCACTCTTGCACTCTTGTGAATCTGTGTGAGGAAACGACCTTTTATATATATATATATATATATATATATACATATATATATATATATATATATATATATATATATATATATATATATATATATATATATATATATATATATATATATATATATATATATATATATATATATATATATAGTTACTTAAGGGCTCGTTTATTTGTGTTTTTTACACAGAATGATTAAGATCTAACAGCAATAATGCCAAGCAAAGTATAGCGGAAGATATTAGACCGAATCGTAAGGTAAATATGAAGAAAAAAAAAGTGGGTGAAAAGATAACTTGCTGCAACAAATGTCCCTGCGACCTCCCTGCAGGAAAAGAACAAATTACTGCGACGCAGAAATGACTGTGGTTACTTTTTCACTCCCTTTTTTTGCGTTTTCATTATTCTTTTTGTCTTGCTTCATTGAAACTTGACCTCGTGGTACAAGTATGTGTTGTGGTGGTTCTTAATACATCCTGTTGCAGTGCCTTCTACATTAACCGCTCGTCGAATAAAGTTTTAAAGATGTGCAGTGTTGCTCGCCCGACTCGTGTTCATCGATTATTCAAGCAGCCCGCTTCTTTATTTCTATTTTAATGAAAAGAATCACAATCAGTGAATCCGTACTTTAATTATTTTCTTTTCCCCGTGCTGTAGAAATACGAGCCGGAGCACGAAAGTTAATAGAAAAGATTGAGCCTGAATGACCTCGGCGATAGCATAGGCATTCAATTTCGAGCTGCTCAGATTACGGGTAGTTCGTTTGTGTATCTCCTGGCAGAGTTTTTTGTGATCGCTTGTTTCTTTCCGAGTCGAATCGCCTGAAGAAGACTCGAAAGAAGCTGCCGCACGGAATGTCACGTCGCATATTCTGATAGTCACGTTATTCAAACCTTTCGGTTAGCATTCGTGGTTACTGTGACTCCTTTCTTGAAATGTCTTTTTTTTTTAATTTCTCAGTGCCCACTGTGGTCTGCGTTTTTTAAAATAGGTGGTTGAAGATTTATTACAATAGAAGAGTAAAACGTATCAGGGAATGCTGAAAAGTATTTGAACATCCTGAAATCTTTCAAATCTACTTGAATATTATGGCCCAGTGGGCTCTGAGGAATTTTCTATTATTAGTAGTGATGTGACTTGTAGTATTCATAGCTGAAAACGACGCTTTAATTATGAGGAACGCTGCATGGGAGGGCTCGGGAGATTTTGACCACCCGCTGTTGTTTAACGTGAACTTAAAACTAAGTAAGCGCGCTTCTAGCATTTAACCTCAATTGAAATGCAGTTGTCAAGCTTAGATCTGATCGCGCGACCACTGGGTCCACAGTCTAACACTGTAAATATTGGTGCGTAGCGGTGGGTACACTTTGTTTTCCAACTTGGAATGAAAGGTTAAGGAGGAATGAAGGGCAGATATGACTCAAAATGCGATTTTTAAATTTTCATGGGACAATGCGCTAGCATTGGTGACAAGTGCTTCAACTATTTGACCAGCTTTTACGCGATATGGAAAGCACTTGAAGATTTTTTATCACTATAAACTGCAGTCTCCCTGATAGACATCGCAGGGGTAGATATAGATTTTTCTTGGAAATCAGACATAACATGAAACAAATTAGCAAACAAAATGAACGCTAAACTGCATGGATTAACAAGCATATAAAAAGAAAGGTATGCAAATGTGTGGGTAGCTAGTCAACATTGCATCAAATAACGCTTGTTAGGTGGCACAAATACAAAAAAAATATACAAAGCGTGCACCACTCATATAGGGTTCTGGAGGCAGGTGCTGATGAATTGTTTCTGAAAATTAAGCGGGACGCAACTGGTGAAGTGCGCAGTGTAGACTATTCTTTATGTCGACCGTGGATGGGAAAAATTAGTAGTTAAAACTATTTAAACGTGGGCAAAAAGAGACAAGATTGAGGGCGTGATAGAAGATGGCCCCAAAGGCGCCTATGTTGGGACTGCACTGCGGCAACTCAACCTTTAAATGGTGTTTCTTTTTTTTAAAAGCTTTTTCATCGCAAAGGAACATTTTTACTGTAACTACTGCAGCAATTAAATGCGAACTTTTCTGACCTCTTTCTGAACATCATGCACCCTTCCCGAATGAAAAAATGTTTTTGGCCCCTGAGTAGCATTTTCGCATTTGGCAGAAAACTGTCCTAAAATTCTAGTCATAAAATATTTATATTTGAGCTGAAGAATGTCGCGCCTACTAATATTATTTTGGTTCAGGCTCATGTAATAACAAAAAGGATTTCACCGTTTCACATGCGAAATAATATACCCAAATACTTCTTCAAAAAAATTAGTCAAATAGTTTATTTTTTATTTTATAGAGCAGGTTTTTGCCAAATTCACAACTAGTACAGTAAAATTCCCATTCAAGCAATTTGCAAAATTTTGTAAAGCTTGCTTTAAAATTAACAAAGCGAGGGGCAGTAGAAGATGTGCACCTATCTGTATAATTTGTCTCCCTTAAAATCAATTAATTGCATAAGTCTTTCAATTTATGTTCATTATTCTAAGTACACATAGTTTGTCAATAGTTACTAGTCTTTATAAAAGTAATCACCCTAGGTATGAATTCTCATGCGTGCTCCTTCACGCATGCTTTCGATATTTTGTTGCACTGATAAAACACGTAGTCACAAGAAAACTGTGATCCAAAGAGGGCAGTCAAGCGAGACACACGCTTCGTCCGTCAGCCAAGCCTCATGGCGTGCGGTTTCATTCGTGCAGAGTGGCATAAAAGATCGAAAAAAAGAAGAAAAAGAGACGCCAGATAAGCAAGCCACAAAAGATGCTGAAAGAAGAGATGAGAAAAAGACGGATGGCGTCCGCTATTCTAGCGCGTCAACACTATTGTTTTTTTTTCTCGTTTGTTCGGTCCAGTGTCCAGTGGGTGCGATTCGCGTTGTCCCAGATGGGCAGGGCGATTTGTGCAACGGGAGCAGGGCAGTCCTGCCTGTCGATCGACCAACTTCGATCAGCGCATTTGGCTTCTCGTTTCTGCTAGCCTCAGATGCATCAGCTCTCTCTGCCTGACTATCACGGCACGCTGCTCGCATGGCAGCGCAAAAGTCGGCCCACCAGCCAAGCAGGAACCATCGCTTTGTCTTCTGCGGTTGTTTACCTCGTATCGTTACCCACGGGGTGTCGGGTGTGCTTTCTGCGGTCATTTCTCGCGAATAGCGACTCAGCGCTAGCTTGGGCAGTGTCTCCTTGCAGGTCCGGTTGTACGATGTCACCAGTTCTCTTTTAGCAATGTAGCTTTCTTTTACCATTGTGTCCAGCCAGGATGTGGTCAGATATGTACGTCAGCGAGGGAGTTGTCTTTATCGCATACTTTCGTAAATTTTCCTAATAATATTCTCCTTGAGCTGCGTAGACGTAACACGTCTCAAGAATTATTCACGTGAGTTGACGTATGTAATGATCATCCGCTGTAACCGAATTGTTGAATCGAAAATCTCCATTTCACAATCAGCCTCAAGATCTCATTTGTTCTGCACATCGGCATGCATACTGCTCGCGTTCCGACTCGAAATTCCATTCAAAATGACCCATGCCTGAGGTATGAGAAAAGCCGCCACGTGAATGTCAATTTAAGCAGACGTTTCAGCCAAACTTACTCGATCGGAAAACAGTGATGAGTTCTCTGGAAATAGTACAGGGCAATTTACAATGTTAAAAGTTGAAGGCAGCTTTGCACTATTCTTACTCAGCCTGAAAAAAGTGTGCAGCCGGGGGCTTTGTTTGTTACACTTAGCTTTCAATTTCTTACTTCCTCTCTTTTCTCTGACACACACACACACACACACATATATAATATATATATATATATATATATATATACAGAAGAATAACTTCGGTTGCCGCAAGGTTATATATATGAAAGTAGATGCGCTTTCACATAACAACTCTTTATTGTGCCGACGTTTCGACAGCAACCCTGTCTTTTTCAAGGCATAATCGAAAAAAAGGAACAGGAACCCTGCCTTGAAAAAGACAGGGTTCCTGTCGAAACGTCGGCACAATAAACAGTTGTTATGTGAAAGCGCATCTACTTTCATATTTATAGATATATATATATATATATATATATATATATATATATATATATATAAAGAAATCTAACAGATTATACTGCCAAGGAAAGTACAGGGGAGGTTATCAGAGCCAATTGTAAGGTAAATGTGATTAAAGAAAAGTGGAGGAAAAGATAACTTGCCGTGGGAAGGATCCTAACATGCGACCTTCGAATACCGCGTTCAATGCTCTACCACTGAGCTACCACGACGGCGGTCCTCCCAGCCACATTATTGGGTATATATGTGAATGTAAACGTGGGAGTGTCAGTCAGCGCCATCTGTAGCCATGGCGGCGAGTGTGGTACACTCTTTTATGAGCCTGTGTGGCGTCACGTCTCACGTAGGACGTTAGCTTATTATGAGCTGGCAGCTGGCCAATGGTCCTTCGTATACAACCTAAGGCACCAAGTCTGCCAGTACGAGACCCTCGTTTATGAATAAGGGAAAGAAGTGTATACTTAAGGGCTCATTTTTCCCTGTTTTGACACAATATAATGAAATCTAACAGACAAAAATGCCAAGGAAAATATAGGAGAGGTTATTAGACCAAATTGAAAGGTAAATGTGAAGAAAGGAAAGTGGGTGAAAAAATAACTTGCCGTGGCCGGCAACTGAACCTGTGACCTTCGAATAACGCATTTCATTTGTCGCACCTTTTTTCTATTCCCTTGAGTGCAGACGGCTTCATTGGCACATATTCTTTGTTATTCAGAGACATGCATCTACGTCACGACGTGCGGGGTATTAACGGAGCTCCTCAATGTTTTTGCCAGGCCGATTCATGGGGTTGATTATAATAAAATGAAATTATTGCACAATCACCTTGCGTCCACTTGACTTCAAGTAGCCGCTTGTCTCGCTACTTCATTTACTTTTTTGCGTTATCGCTTCTTGCTTGTTGTAGTGCTTCCAGTTGCACAGGGGCGAACACATACGAAGTTATCTTTTTTTCAAGAATGTTTTTGTCATTCGCTGGTTCACTTCGCTATATGACCGGCTTCGTCGTTAGCTTTATTTATTGCCTAAAATGTTTATCTGATAACAGTGCTAGGTCTCTAAATTTACTTTTCGAAGATACAAAAGTACAATAAATAATCGAATGTTCTAGTAACCAAGAAGCGCCTTTCGATAAATACCAACATCATTGTCCGTTTATTTCAGGTGGTCTTAGCACTGTGCCATGCGCTCAGCACTGCTGCCTTTGCACTTCCAGCAAGGAAATAAACAAAAAAGGGAGTAAGGCAAATTGAGCGTCGAAGTTATACACAAGCAAGAGTTTTATTGAATGGTTGTAGCGTAGGCATCGGCATGACGTCCTTCATCTTTTTTTCCCCAGTGCCTGTAGCGTTATACCCACGGAAAACACACCCCTAAACTGCGTACGCAAGCAGAGAGGCACAGAGACGTGTTTCTAGCGTAAAACATTGTGTGTTGGTGTTTTTTCCGAAGCGCCCTTTCGCCCATGCCAGCATTAAATGTTGTGATGAAAATGTTCGTATTCTCTGAACACGAAGTTCAATGAAGCAGTCAAGGAAAGTGTTCTTTCGCATTTGTTTTGAACTGCGGGTACAGGAGGTTAGTTGAGTTGATACATACTCGTGTTGTCCATGCGTTATTCATAAGTAGAGCGGTTAATACATTTACTTCTAGAAAGTGGGAACCTGTTCTACTTACCGAAGTCTCAAAAATTTACTCAGTCTTAAAGATTCATTTCTTTATGGTCATGGTCGTTTTGCCTGACAGTGGAACGGGAGGAAGGTTGTCGGCCTTGAAGTGGCATAAACATGTTCACACATTTGATTTCATTGCTTCACCTACCTAACATGATTTGTATTGATACATGATTGAATTACGTTAGCTATTTCCTGCTACCTTATCAAATTTGTAGGATTCAAATAGTTGACTTACAAATAGAAAGATACGCTCTGTTGCTGGCTTTTTATACGGAAAACATACCCGTTCCGAGGAATTCTGACAAACTTTTGAAGCACCCTAGAGCAACCATTATTTTTTGAAAACCCGTTTGGGAAAGCAGCTAGAGCTTTATTTGTAAACAGGTCACACCAGCTGACTTTGTACGCCACTATAACAAGTGTTGCCCACTGAAGCTCAGCCTCACACAAAAACCAGCTATGTTGTTTCCTGGGCGTCATCAGGGGTTAAAACGTTAAATAAAGGCAAGATTTTGTCACTGCGCCCTTTCCAGGAACAATACGCGTGGCAAAACTTTACCAGCCCGACACTAGAGAATTCCGATTATTGCATGCGTAGCTAAGTGAATAAAAATAAATGAACAAACAAGTACATTTAAATGAATTGTTTGCCACTAAGAATAGCAAAATGATGAGAAAGTAGCAAGAACGGTATGTGAGATAATTGCGCAAAAAAAGGGCAAAAGTACACAGATAAACTACCTACTTTTTATTTCTGGCTTCACAGAAACGATGTTACGAAATATCCAGTGCGAGCAGTCACATGGAACGTCGATTATATACCGATAAAACTGTTAACATAAGCATCTACGTGCTGTTTCTGTCTTTACCGCGGCATTATTTTTTTCGTTCAGTCTAGGTATATTTTCCATTTTCCTACTTTATAGAGCAGTTTCAATTTGTGTGTCATTCATTCTCGCAGTTCTCGACAACCAGGGTACCATCCGGAATAATAGCTTTTTCGAAAGGTGTTGAAACAGAAACTGAAAAAAAAAAGCGTTTTGCTGCACATTTTATGGCAAGCGACAAATCTCTTCATAATGCGTTGACCTAGTCTTGTTATCGCTCGCGCACTCGCTGCTCAATAACGTATTTAAAATTAAAAAAAATATTCGCTGACGCATTGGCCGCCTCATTCGCTACCGGTCAAAAATGTGGTTCGTGTATTGTCGGGCACTGCAAACGGTTGGCAACCGAAAAAAAATTGGAGAGAATTTATAATACATGTTAAAACCAGGTCGTAGACACGTAATGTTGTTAATGTTGGCGTATAAAGCCTGCAAAAAGCAAAAACAAATGATCTCTCGCAATATTACCCTGCAGAAAGAAGCACAAAAGCAGCACGAATGTTAAAACGCGATGGTTATGTCGTCACATTCTTTTCCGATGCTCTATATTGTCGCAACTTGTGAAATTACAACATTTTGAGAGCTAAGGTATCGCAGAAACTGGACAGTTTTCCCCAACGTCATCCACTGTTTGGTGTACGACAGTTGTCCTGTATAAGCTGTCCTGGGCCAAGGTATTATAGGGAACGAATACCAATAGAGTTTTCTTTGATGTGCCAATACCATGATACAATAAGTCCATAAAAAGCCCGAGCCGCCAGCACTATCATGCAAGGACGTGGGTTGGGATGAATGATGCATTTTTCAGTGTTGGTATATTTCATTAAAAAACATTTATGTTTATGACCCCCCCCTCCCCACTGAATAGCTCCGCGCGTTTAGACATCGCTGACAGAAAGTTGTATTGTTGACCCCATGCAATTCATATTGACGACGATAACTTTCACGAGTCAATTGTCGTCAGTCTTTCTAAGAGTTTATTGAAGTGGAATTTCCGGATTTAACATTTACCGTGTGCTCCTTAAACATCAAATAACACCTCGATTTATATGTACGGTAAGTCTGCGCAAGAAGTCAGGTATGGTGGTTAAAAATGTCTCTGCGGACAGAATAATGTAGACTCTAAACACCAGTATCACTCCGCATGATGTCTCGCACTTTGTACTGTGTCTATTGTAACGTGTATACACTCTTTTGAGAAAAAAAAGCCTCTCTCCGCTATTCTACGTGTTTGGCTTAATATAGTCTACTTTTTTCAGCAGAAGGTGTGTTTTTGACTTCCTAATGTAACTGCGGCAGAAACAATTTCAACCGAGGCCATGGGGGGCCGCTTGATTTCCGGCCCACCGCTGTGTAACTTGCTTTACCGACCACGCTACTGCTGTGATTCATGGCGCTGTCACCAACAGCAGTACGCTCCGCCGCATGCGACGCAGCAGATGTCTTCGTTGTAGAAACACACATACACGCACCACACACACGCACGCACATACAAGTGATTACACACAGCTCAGGAGCAGGAACACACTCTAACGCATAAATGCTTACAAACAAAATGATCAAATGAATGCGTTAAATTACAAATGAGATAAAGTAAAGGCAGGACCATTATAAAGGTGCACATTTACCAGTTTAAGTTAATGAGGACACGGGTTTGAATCCCAGTCACAAGAGCCGCATTAAAATGCGCATCAAACGAATAGAGACCTATTAACTTAAATATAGGTTGCGAAGAACCTAAATTCGGGTAAAGCGTCTAATTTCCGTCAACATGATTTGATTTAGGTGCATGTTGAGTTTTTTTTCCGGGAGCGAAAGTTATCTTGGAGTCACTCATATCACGGCTTTAGGTGAATTTCGGTAAAGAGGGAAATGAACTGCGTGGACAGATATCGCAATTATGTAGCACTCATTATGAACAGTAGATGCTACCAGATACAAAGACCCTTAGTTGTGTACTTACATGTCAAAAGAAATAAATTAAATTATCTGTTTCGCTTTGGTCCGGTGCAAAATAGCGGTGCGGCTCTCGATTCTAACTTCGTCTGACGTTGCGGCGGTTCCACACGGATGAAAGATTAAGTTTTGGCGAATTCACTGACACAAAGCACATTTTCTTTGACAATTTGCCTGAGCGAAATATATAGCTGCATAAGTTCCGTTTTCGAGAAGTCATGCCATGTGTTGCAGTTACGTTCTTCCACTATTTATATTTAACTGCAAGAGTGAACATTACGTATTTTACAGGACATTCGATTTTTGGTTTTACGCTACCAGCGCATTTCATTTCTTTACAACTTTTTCCTGCCGAGGACGAGCTGCACTCCTCCACAGAGCTTGTACTGCTCCTGCACCGAAGACGCAGCTAAGACACCCTCATCTATTTTGCTATGCTTCCTTCAGCTTCAATGGACAACAATGTAATAAAATTGAAAAACACGTTGAAAGTGTATATTTTAAACAAGCAAGAACATGGTTTTTAAGAACAGAATAGGAAATGAAACCCTTCTCTCCGTGCATCTGCCAGAACAGCTTCTTTGAGAAAAAAAGATGCCGTGGTTTGGCGAAATTTTGCGAAATTAGGAATTTCCGTTTTCCTGTGATTCTGGCAGTATCTATATACATAGCAGCATAGTGTCTCTAAATTATCAAACAAATTCAAATCAAATCAAGTTTATTCATCTCTCACGGAAAGGAAAGATAGGAGCTGTCCCTACAAGCTACTACAGTGAGTAGCTTGAAAAGACGACGGCTCCTTTTGTTTAGGACAGCAGCACGCAGTGACTAGGAGAAATTACAGAATTTAACAGATTGCAAGGTACACAACAGTTCTTGGTACATATTGGTGGAAACTGCAGAACATTGGTATAACAACAAAAAAAAAATCAAGGGTGAAAGAGTTTTGGCTAGATGAGAAAACGTATTAAGAAATAACAACAAAATAAGATAACCCAATCGCGAACCTTGAAAGGATGTGTACAAATAAGGTTTGTGATATTATGAACAACATTGTGACTTATTTACAAATATCACGGAGCTTGTTCTATACCTTTCCTTCCCCTCTCTCCTTCCCCAGTGCAGGGGTGCCTACCGGGACTCAGCCCTGGTTAACCTGCCTGCCTTTCTCCTTGTGTTCTCTCTCTCTCCTTTATTGATAACTTTTCAATATTAATGCCATTTGTTTTCTGCAACTGGTTTAACTGTGAAGGTTTATGTTAACGAGCCATTTGTTTCCCATAGCTTGTGTGACACCGTGGCACTTGCCACTTTGCTGAGTTTCAGGTGTTCTATGCTACCATATTCGTTTTAAGGTTGCCTACAATTTTTAAGGCCTTGTCTTGGTTTTTGTGCATTGTTTATAGTAAATACAGATTCTATATTCATATAGTGATATAACTTAAACAATTCGTAAGATGGAATCCCGGCTGCGGCGGCTGCATTTACGATGGAGGCGGAAATGTTGTAGGCCCGTGTGCTCAGATCTTGGGGGCACGTTAAAGAACCCCTAGTGGTCGAAATTTCCGGAGCCCCCCACTACGGTATCTGTGCTTTTCACATGGCGGTTTTGGGACATTAAACCCCACATATCACTCAATCAACTCAAACAACGCACAATTTCGCAAACTATTCAGCTGTATGTGACAAATAGGGCACCCTGCAAGTTAGTCTAGTAATTTGTTTTGTAGTAGAAACATTTTCAGGATATTTGCATTTGCTGTTGTGGCCATCACAAGAGCATCATATTCGAGAGTAGAAGAGAGAAGTGAGTTGCAGAGAAGTATATTTACTGTAACCAGTAACGTTGCACTGCATCGCTTCAAAAGTTGTATACTTCAAGATAGATTTTAACCAGGAAATCAACGTGTGCATCCCATGACGTTGTTGCGGAACAATATATGGCTAGGCTTTTAAAAGAGTGGACGTATTCAACTGGTGCATCATTATTAAAAAGCGGATATGTAAGACATTCTTTATGACGAGAATGAAACATCAGACTCGTGCGACGACAGCGTTTTGACGTATCGGCAGTGCACGCCGTTGTAGATGTAAAAAAATACCCCGAGGTGAGTCCTACGTTAGTTTTCATGGAATCGCTCCCTGTGTCTATTTTGTTTTTAAAATATTGAGAAGCTAATTTCTGCACTGGAAACTGAAGCGATTAGGGCCATTTTCGAAGTATAGTGGAGTGAAGCACATCTTCTACATCCTCTGCTGATATATTATTTTTTTTCGTGTGTGTGTGTTGCGAATAAAGCACCTTTCAATAATTTAAGAGATGTTTCAAAGCACGTAGAACCAGATATCTATGTACAAATTTTGTATTTTCGCAATCTTTTAGGCCAGAAAACTAATTAGGAATAGAGTTAAATGCCAATTATTTCTTAGCAAACCAAGGTCAGTTGTACCGTTTCTATCTATCTATCTATCTATCTATCTATCTATCTATCTATCTATCTATCTATCTATCTATCTATCTATCTATCTATCTATCTATCTATCTATCTATCTATCTATCTATCTATCTATCTATCTATCTATCTATCTATCTATCTATCTACCAGTAGATAGCAAGTGGGGGAAGACATTTGCTCTATTCATAGCAAACTCTAAAGTTGTATCGATAAGTTTCATTATCTAGCATTCACTGAACATCTTGCATGGTAAGAAAGAAAGAAAGAAAGAAGGAAGGCAAGAAAGAAAGAAAAACGAATAAGCGCACTCGACGTAGGATTCGGCTCGCCCCTCGCGAAGGGGTAAAACGGGTCCTTGAAGCTCCATGTGAGTCAGATGCCTTGAACGTCGTGCAGTTAAATCTATGCCTCGGCTCATTTCTATCGTCCTCAATAAGCTGTCCTAAACGTAAGAAATTGATAGCGAAACGCCGCACCACTTTAACAGCCGTATATTTTGACGGGGGAACGAGAGAGCGATATTTGAGGCGTTCGCAGCGAGCACACGCCAGAATGGTCGTCATTGTCCCTTCCTCTCAATCTTTTATACGAAGCTCAGAAGTATCAATTGCAAAAAAAAAAGATTCGACGTTTCCAATGTAATGGACACTCAATCGAGACTTTTTACAGCCATGACACCTTGGCGCATGTCTTCTTTTTTTTCAGTGGGGCTTTAGTGCTTAAAAGGATGGCACGAGTTGGGGTAGGGTCGCTTTACAAATTGCCGTGTCGGTGGGCTCGCGCGTTAAGTGCGTCGATCGCCAATTGTGCGTGTCCCGTTAGCCAACGAGGCTCCGAAACAGGAGCATGAACAGTTCGATGCACGCTTAGACTGAAAGTAAACGACTTAGTCACAGGATTGTGGCCGCAAATCCTCTTCTTTATTATACAGAATATAGACAATTTAATGATGTAATGCAGAAACAATACAAGAAAGTATGCGCAGCCTACGCGAGAGATCAGTTTGAATGAGCAATGCACAGTAAAAAAAAGTACAGACAGTTCCTTGGTAACGATCGCTGACCTTCATCGTCATTTATTGCCTTCTCAGAGAAAACGCCTGAAAGCGTGGTATAAAAAAAATAAGAGGTAAAAGTAAACAGACAAAAAAGGGAACGCAAAAGAGTTATCAAGAAATAATAGAGCGCATTCAGAGACGTATTCAGCCGCAATTTAAACTTCCATTTTGTTTTTTTTTTGTTTTCATACCTTCAGCGTATTAGTGATACACTGCGACATTGTAAGAGTTTCGGTGGGATGTTTTGCTTTTCACACAGCCAGAGTTGCTGAACGCATGTGGCTTATGAAAAGCGTTTAGAGAGTGACCTAAATGGCAGGTGTTGATTTAATAGGCATATATTGAGTTGGATAGCGACCAACCCTTTTGAAAACACGAAACGATGTCAGACGTGAGACTATAGACGTGGTCAGTGCCGATGGTAGGTTTCTTAAACACGATAGTCCTTCTTGTGATACTTGAACGCATGTCTTTGTCTGTGCCCGAGTTTAGAATAAACTATGAGCGTTTTAGACCACTATACACACTCTACTCTGGCAGAGCCATGACTTGTCCAGATTAGGCACGCAAGCATCTCGATGAGCACGCACAGACCAAAACCTGTCTGTCTGTTCTTCTATCTCTCTGTCAAACGACTAAGCACCCCGATTACAGTTCAAGCACTTGCTGAATTCCCTGAAAACTTGAAGTGGTTTGCGTTCATACTTGTGAACATTACTGATAAAAAAACAAATATTACGCTAATGTGAGGCACAGCATCAATACGTGAGCATTAGGCGGTGTGTTTCTTTGCTTGAAAATACATAAATACGCACTTTTAAAGAACCTGGTGTTTCCTATGCTGCGCTAAAAATGCAACGATATGCCCGAAAGAAGGCCTGCAGAAGGCTATCATATTTTGACATTTACAGCGACGCACACAGATGCACAGCCAAATGCAACGCTATGCACACAAATTTAGAGCCTTCCCCTTTTGTTCCCACCACAGCCAGTAAAAACAAGCACAGGCAAAGCTTGTTCAAATTTAGGTACCCTGATTCCGTATTACTGTACAGCTGCAGTTCGCGTTTGACAGTTCTCGCTTGTACTCTGTGTACTTGAGCGCTAGTTTCGTCTACTTTCTATCTGTTTTAACAGAACGCTTTAAGTGTCGAGCTGTAACCGTTGTTAGTCCACACTGGTCCGGTGTAAGCTGATTGGGTATACCACGCTTGTCCTGCATATGCTGAGTTTCGAGCTGCTTGCCGTTCTTAACGATACTCTACAATGCGTTGCTGTTGCTGAAACAGTGCACAAATAACGCTCAACTACTTCAGTAAACACACATCTCATTTTCGTGCTATACCGATTCGTATATAGGGCGATCAGCTATGTTTTCTGACAATGTAATTGGCATATGTTGACCTTTCGTTATGCATACCAAAGTTTTCTTGATGCTGAGTATTGAAAAAAAGTTAAGCTAATGGCTAGTCGTATCTTCTTCTGTCGACGCCAATTTCGCGCTGCAAGGTTAGTTAACCGTCTTATGCCCAAACACTGAAGATCAAAAAGGGCTCGATGAGCAGGACAATTCGGGGAAATAGTGAATAATGTACTCAGCTACTGACCCGGAAGTCGTGGGTTATTTCCGGCCATGGCGGTCACACTTCGATGGAGGCGAAACGTTAGAGGCCCGTTTACTCTGCGTTGTCAGTGCTCGCAAGGAACACAAAATGCTCGAAATTTCCGGTGCATTCTACTCTGGCATCTCTCATACTCATATGATAATTTCGGAATGTAAAACCCCAGATATTATTGATGTGCACCACGACATGTGGAGTAGGAAGGTCTAGCGGCAATAAAATAATTTCAATGTCAATAACGCACTCACTAAAATGACGGCTTGAAAAAAAAAACAAAAAAAAAACAAGCCGACTCTGCCTACTAAATCGGCTTTTGTTTAGTCTTGACAGGTAGAGAAATCATATAATTGACCAGTTACTGTTAAATACGCAGATTAGGTGACCTTGTACTGCAATTGAAAACGCATACCTGGTCTGCGCACTGCTGGAAAAAATTTTAAGCGCCACCGTACATTTGTTTTAGGTAAAAATATTATGAGAACGATCGAGAATATTCAGTTTACGTCAAAAGCGTGATGAATTGAACTGAAGCGACGTTTTATAGTTTGTTCAGCTTTATTATAATGACCATCGTACAAACATATTTTTGAATTGTTCCCGCGACTTTTAGGAAGCGATTAGTACAGGTTTAATTTCACTGAAAGCGGTAATTTTACTGTCGAACAGAGCCAAATGAATGGCGCAGGATGCAACTTCATTTGTCTGATAGGACGAAGCTGTAATTTAAGACACATATCTCAACTAGGAGAAAGAGCAGTGCTTTGAATTGACTAGGGCTGATTCTTGCAGCATTCTTGCGCAGTTCACGCCGCGTATCATTTTCGTATGAAAGGTATGAAACAATCAGGACAAAGAAATTAATAGGTTGCGCACACTTGTATTCCTCTCCATTTCTTTAACTACCCGCGCCTTTCACTCTACGCAACTGCATTGGTATGTAGACCTAGCATTATTGGTGTCAATGTAACGTGGCGGAGCCAAAGTAACGTAACTCGCCCAACATTTATTACTTCGCGTTAGCATTTGCGGTTTTCACACTTATGAATGTAGTAAGCGCGTGATTGAACAAGAAAAAAAGACCTCAAAGCTATAGAATATTTCAAGAGTGCTCTTTTTTGGGGCTAATTGCAAATTCGTATTTTAATATTAAATTTGTGGCGCCACTCAGACCATGAAAGATAAAGAGACAAAATAGGCAAATATTTGGCACCCTATTCTGTCTCCTCCTTTTTCTTTCCTTGTCTGAGTCACAAAAATAATATATTGAGATATTTCAGGATGTCCGGTAGATAAAGTTGGTTGCACGCTTCAGCTAAGCTTAACTTCAGATGCCGGGCTTCAGGAATTGTTGAGAATACATAGCTTCGGCTCCTGTGTAACAAGTGCTTTTTTGCTTGCTGCAGTGACACATTTCGAGCTTTCTAGAGCACTTTGTATACTGAACTTCAATAGTTTTTGAAGCCGAGAAGTCTTACTCCTGACTACGTCGCAATGCAAGGTTTTCTAAGCGCCATGGAAACAGTGGTTTTAAGGCTTATACTTGAAAGTCAGGTTGATCTATGCGGGATGCGTCCGAACATTGAAGGGCAGTAATGCGTAAAGCGTTGCGTTAACGCCGGAGGCAGTTTGAAGTAACTGAGCCAATCAACACTTTTTCAAACCCATCGGAGGTGACCTTGTGACAGAAAGAAGGAACGAATGCCATGACACTTGCGTGTCAAGGCGGAAAGTGGTGCTTGTCAGTGACTAGGCACTGTCCTACAAGTGCAGCGTTCCTCAATAAGAACAAAAAAAAAAGGAATTAACGGCACGGGCCGGTACAGTGGTATGTACACAGACAGTCTGGCTGGTTATGCGGTAGCGATGAAAATGTGGTGACCGCGAAAGTTGCGCTTGTTTAACGAAAGCTCCAGAACCAATCCAGAAGCACACGCTAGATCAGCGAAGCGTGAATTACTTCATCACCGTGTAGGCACTCTGTGGCGTGCCGCTCGGCTGAGCTCAACAAGGTGCACGAACGCTGTGGCCTTCGTTCGCCAATCAGCGAAGCGGAGGACAATGCAGTACACAAAGACAAGTACTGCAGGGAAGCCATAATAGAGGGGGGACTCCCGAGAGCACCAACCAGACCGAATGTCCCCTTACATCTGGCTGCGTTGATGACCCACACTACCTTTCCTGCAGGGCTTCAGTGTA
Organism: Rhipicephalus microplus; assembly: GCF_043290135.1. Classification (NCBI taxonomy): domain Eukaryota; kingdom Metazoa; phylum Arthropoda; class Arachnida; order Ixodida; family Ixodidae; genus Rhipicephalus; species Rhipicephalus microplus. The sequence goes on along the minus strand of NC_134700.1, from coordinate 141,715,687 downwards.
CTAACGCGAAACCCAGTCAGCCACGTTCGCTTTCACCGCACGCTTCCATTCCCTCCTCTGTGTGGTGGCCACCGTTGAATAGCAGTCATTAGGAGAATAGGCGGCCGTAATTTTCAGCTGCCCCGTCCGGTGAAGCCGGTCGTGCGCGAGGTGCGCGCTTGTGGCGCTGTACCTCTCGTCTACACCGGTGTTTCAGCCCAGTGGACGTTCATGAGTGGTGGTGGTTGCAACCTTCACTGTCGTTCGTTCGATGAAGGTTTGTGTGCTCGACGCGCGGCTGTAAAGCTGAACGGCTCTTAGGGTAGCCAGCCGTTGCCTGTGTATTTATTCAGTGCCGCTGCTTTGCCACTCACGTGTAACGTCTCAATAAGTTCGCGTGTATAGTCTTTCGCTTATCTCCGATTATTGCTTTTGCACTTAAGTAGGATGATGCGCCAAGCGAAGGCGAAGTCCAAGGTTCCTACACTACGTAGCACAAATGATTTGCAAGAAGGTCGCTGTTAGCAAGAACCTGTTAAAAAGGAACGATGACTGCATGAAGTCACGTTATCTACACAACATTGAAGCTTCACGGGCAATATCAGTGGGATTTTTCATGTACCTCTCCTGGCTATGGCTTGCTGAAGAGCATATATATATATATATATATATATATATATATATATATATATATATATATATATATATATATATATATATATATATATATATATATATATATATATATATATATATATATATATATATATATATATAATATTAGGATGAATTAAGCTTAGTTAAAGATGGGCTTATGAGAAAGCAGTAATAGCTGCCGCACCGAGACCGGTACGCGTGTAAGACAAGCGCTCCTGGCACAGTTATTCCTTTGCCCTCTTTGCCGCTTTATAGTAGCAATCTATGAAGTCATGAGTTTAATGAAACTCACGAATACATTGTATCGTTAGCGAAATACACTGTACGCGCCCTGTAATGTGTCATAGCAGAGTATTAGTAAGCGGTCATGGTACTGAGGCATAGTTTCACGCTGAATTATGCGTTTTCTCATTGCCTGATGAATCTGCGCAATGCGCACTGCGCAAGTTTCATCGATGGTTGCTCAAGACACGCCGTCTAGTGGATAGTCATAATGTCTCCGCTACGTCCAGATGGCATGTCATGCGTACGTGAGGTCATAGGGAAACAGAAATTGTCCAGTCTACCGGATAATGCGTTAATAAAGGAAATGAAAAACTAAGAAAATTTTAAATAGATCTTTTGTCATATATATATATATATATATATATATATATATATATATATATATATATATATATATATATATATATATATATATGCTCTGCTGTGTTCAAAACTCATCAAAAACAAGATAAATAGTATGACAAGTACCTAAAGTTCATTCGCGATTTATTTTAAAACACGATACAGGCTGAAACCATTTTCGATGAGTAGTAGGAACATGTAGGACGACAAGATGCACAATACGAATCAACATTGTATTTTTTCCTTTACGCTCATTCGGCAGCCGAAGTGCACTAGGTTGAGAAGAATAGGATCTAGCGCCACCCTTTGTTCTTATGCGTGAGCGCTCAAGAAGATTGCTTCAAGATCATCAAGAAGGGGGATTAAGAGAGGGTCAATTGGGAAGATGTCTGAGAAATCGGCTCATGAATATTCATATCCCTTCCAGCAAACAGTAACTTTTGGCAACCTCCATGCACTGCAGGCAATGTGGGCCTAGCCTATTCTTCAAAAAAAAAAACTGCAGTTTTGACGAAGTCAAAAAAGAAGACCACACGCCAAATATGGGAAGCCTAGCTCCCAAACATCGAACCAGCAAACCGCATGCCTAAGTTCCTGCATCCCTGTGCAAAGCCCAGCGAAAACTTGATTGATCAGAAGCAACATCTAGCAATAAAACCAGCCTATAATCGGGGAATAACTTCACAAAATATTGTAATATTCAGCATTCACTCCACGTGGAGCTTCAGACGACAGTTTGGCACAATTTTCGTCACCCGCTTCATCATAGCAACGTCTCCTCTAGTTTATTATTGCCAGCCAGATGCGCCCAACATAGCTGTTCGCCACTCTTTGCCCATCGACATGCCTTCGCGGGTGCTTCGTGGTCGTGGGGGAGAAAAACTCTCGTGCAGTGCCTCACGCCGAAAATCATGTGAACCAACTTTTGTTTAGTTGTGTACAGATTCGTAGGGTGGCGTGTTGCATTCAGTGTGCCCACAATGTTTGCGGTCACGCTGGCTTTGTAAAAGATACGGTGCTTCGGGAGAGAATGTCACTGTTCGTGGCGCTATGCGGGCAATCAATGGCGAAGCGTCACTGCAATGCTACACCATGCGCTGTGCTGTGATGTGGTGGCAGAATTTTTTCGGGCCACACACACAAAACAGCACAAACGAACAAAATTGCAGACGTATGATATTGGAATAAGAAGCACGTGTTTCGCATCTACGGAAGAAAGCGTTCGGAAGCACATTTGGCGCAAGCACCCATCCTGGAGCGTCGCATCGCGACCACTTACAGAACTAATGTGGGCTGAGGGCTCCTTTGAGAAGCACGCGTTTGCACTGGCATTGAAAGGAATAAAAAAGGCGTCGATTATAGACTCCTCCGTCCGTATTTTGTTCAACGTCCATGACTTTCCTTTTCGGGGTGAAACTTCTTATAACGACACCTGTTCATCCCTCATAGCCGTTGTAGTGTGTAACAAGTACAACATTTTCACCTCCAAGGTGGTGCCGGTGAGAGGTTTCTTCTCTGCATTGTTGAACAATGAAAATAGTGCTCAATGTACATTCCAAGGGCTGCTAATGGGGAATGAGAGGCAGGAGCATTCGGCTTTGAGTTAACGCGCACGCTGCAATTCCTATTAGCAGCAATTGGCATGCAAATTGAGCACTGTCTGACAAGAAACGGTTGCTACGTTATACTCGCCGGGTGTAACCTCCTTAGTTTTAAAGAGGTTTAGCGAGCGTTGAGCCGCAGTTTCATGACTACAATGAACTACATAGTATATATCACGAACTCGAGGTGGTAAAAGGTGGGAAGTATATAAGAAGCGCAAGCCGTAAGAAAATAAAGCCGAATTCTCCTGTTTCTCATTTCCCATTAGCAGCCGTTGACATGTACATTGAGCACTATCTGACAGGAAAAGGTTGCTACGTTATACTCGCTGGGCGTAACCTCTTTGGTTTTAGAAAGGTTTAGCGAGCACTGGGCCGCACTGCCATGAATACAGTGAGTTAGTATATACCATGAACTCGAGGTGGTTAAAAGTGGGAAGTAGACTCGAAGCGCAAGCCGTAAGAAAGAGTGTGTGTGCCAGCTCTCGTTTAGTCCTTGGAATGTCCGCTGGATGGCGGTGCTTCTATACGAGGAATATATGATGAAAAGATGTGAGACCGTGCTACTTGGAGTGTTGAATAGATGGACGAACGGGCATACAGACAGATGCATGGATGGACGCATGAGCGGACGCAGGGGCGGATGCATGGACGAACGCAGGGACGGACGCTAGGACAGACGCACGCACGGACGGGCGGATGAACGCATGGACGGTCACACAGACGGACGCATGGACGGACGGAAGCAAGAACGAATGGACAGACGAATGCTTCGCCCCACTCTTCATCATTCACTTTGTGGATATGCTGCCATTTTTTTCACGCAAGAACAACTGGCCCAATGCCATACTTTCTAATGAAGTGAGATAGCTCTATTGATTTTGTCTTGAAACGAAAAGCAGATCTAGAGGTAAGATATAACCCAAAGATGTATAGCGTGAGGAATAATATGAAATAAGAATGATACACGTATTGACGTTTCGTACTAACTATAGTTAGTGTGCGTCCTTCACGGTACATGTCGGCTGCAGTTCTAAAAATTCCGTTCGAGCAGATTCACACCGAGGGACTCTGGCGCTCAACGCTATTGTTCAGTTGACATAAACAAAACCAGTAGCGCGTGCACTATATTTATCTTTAATCTTGAATTTTTTTTATATTCTCTTGCAAGGTTTCTCAATAATCCCCTGTTTTCGAAGCAATCATACGGATTCCATGTCACAGAAAGCAATAAGATTCGGTTCAGTGTCATCATCATCATCATCATCAGCTTGACTACGTCCACTGCAGGACAAAGGCCTCTCCCATGTTCCGCCAGTTAACCCGGTCCTGTGCTTGCTCCTGCCAATTTATACCCGCAAACTTCTTAATCTCATCTGCCCACCTAATCTTCTGTCTCCCCCTAACCCGCTTCTCTTCTCTGGGAATCCAGTTAGTTACCCTTAATGACCAGCGCTTATCCTATCTACGCGCTACATGCCCGGCCCATGTCCATTTCCTATTCTTGATTTCAACTATGATATCCTTCACCCACGTTTGTTCCCTAATCCACTCTGCTCTCTTCTTGTCTCTTAAGGTTACACCTACCATTTTTCCTTCCATTGCTCGCTGCGTCGTCCTCAATTTGAGCTGAACCCTCTTTGTAAGTCTCCAGGTTTCTGCTCCGTAGCTAAGTACCGGCAAGATACAACTGTTATATACCTTCCTCTTGAGGGATAGTGGCAATCTACCTGTCATAATTTGAGAGTGCTTGCCGAATGTGCTCTACCCCATTCTTATTCTTCTAGGCCCGGATTCACAAAACTCACTTACGAAAACATTTTCGCGCAAGAGAAATTTTGTTGCGTAAGTCGATTCACGAAACGAAAAAACGTCGTAAGAGGCCATAGTTGTCACATCGGCCACTGCAAATAAAGCGCGCTGTGACTGCCCGGGAACATGTCAGCGATGGTGATGCAGTTGCTATATTTGCTTACGTCACTGAAAAGTGCTCGTAAGTGGATTCACGAAGCGAAATTGTGCGTAAAAACAGCATGGCTGAGAGAAAATCCCAAGAGTGGTCCGGACCACTCTTAGGAACAATGTGGCTACTTAGAACCTGCTGCCGCAGCGGTATACTTTGGTGCCCTGGCTGGTTTTGACCTAATTCACGCCCATTAAGGGCTGCCTGATGACTGCTGGTGCGTTTTTATTTCTTTCGGCGCTTTGAGCTTCGCGTGCTGTTTCCCTTGTACGCAGTGGATGGTGTTGACAACCACCACCGTCCAATAAGTTCGAAGTCGCAGTAATTGAAGAATTCTATTGGGCGTCAATGGCATAAAACTACGCATGTAAAGATTTGTGGTTGGATGAAAACCAATGTGATACGTGAATGGTCGGTGCATTCGAACGCGACATGACATAGGATCAACCTTATTTGTTATGTTGTTGTGTTGCGCCCCATCTCATCCAATTAAAAGTGCGACTCGAGATCCTTGCCTCATTGGTGTAAATTACCCCCAAAGAGGTTAATGGGAGCACATTCTTTGCACGCTATTGGAAATAAAAATGAGAGGAAGTTTTCAGTGAGTGGTTCATAAAGTTTGTGCTCTAGTGTACTTTCATCGGCTCTAAGTGTCCAATGGTTGCGATCTCTGAAATGCAGCTGTCGATACACTTTGGGACGATCTGGAACAAAGCGTACTTTGTAAACCAAAGCCTATTAGGGGTGCGCGTGATTACGCATGGAACTACAAACAAATCATGCATCTTCACCCTCACTGTTCAGACACCGATATGGACCACGATAATATGGCAAGCAATCGGAATAAAATGACCCTAGTAACTTTGTATGACACCGAAAATATGAAAACCCTCACGATTCTGGAGCAAACCTTGGCTGAATTCATCCCTGCGTCAAATACCAGCCATTTAACTTGGCGCACGAACATCATTCAAAGGTAGAGCGAGCCACTGACATGTATTTTGTGCGACGCAGCGGCCACTTGACCTGAGAATAATAGCGTTGCGAAGGCGAATCCCCTGTCGCATGCTCTGATCGAAGCAGACGACAATTGCGAGCAGACGACGGCTTGGCCGACAGGCACAGCTTGTGATTGGTTGTGAAGCAATACCCTCTACATCAGCTCACTCCGTGACGTTGCCAAAACACTTCTTTCATCTGGCACGCCTGTCCTGTTCGTCATATCACCCCCCTCGCACATAAGAGAAATTTTTTTCACGCCGTGAAAATAGTGCAAGTACTTTCTAAGAGCTCTCTTACGTGCGGTGCAGTTGTCGAAACCAACATGGCGTCGTAAACAGCATATCGGTCGGTGCGACTTTCAGCAAATGCTTCTCGCACAAGTTACTTCAGCGTTTGACCGGATGTGTTGTGATTACAGCAGCTCTTTCGGTGCGTGTGAGCAGTGCGGAAAGCTGTGGCAGTGCAATGGCGTACGGTGAAGCGCAGCGAAGCCTGTGCGTCGGTGTGGTTATCAAGCGGGGATCGGCGTCGATGTATCGACGGCCACTAGCACTCGAGAAGCCTGCAATGTGTGTTTGTGTGCCGGTAACAGTTCGTTCGCTTGACTTTCCAGTCTCTCAGTTGGGTGCTGTGCGAGTTTTCGGATTGACAGCGTTTTGACACGTTACTTGAGTGACCCCAAGTACGTACGGAAACGTATGAACTACGCGCTCGGTTCTTGCTTCGCCACTAGTTAGCCCGTACGCCTCTATTTATTTGAGAGCAATGTACCGTTCGGGAGTGAAACGATGTTCGTTGTGAACAGTGGTGCTGTGTTGACGTTCCAAGACTTGTGAACAAGCTGTGCTCGTGTGACCGAAAATTGAAAGACAGCGTTGATAACTGTTTTGCCCGGCGAAGTTGTGGTGGGGCAGCTTGGCGCTTTTGTTTATTAAGTCATCACTTCTCCTTTTTGTGATAACCATAGTCCTAGCGCTGTGATGTGATCTACCAAAACTGCGAGATGCTACATTCTGTTGTGGATCGTGTTACTTTGGAAGCGCGCCTAGACTGTTCTTCGGTAACAACTTGAGAGTTCTATGTGGCAGCGAGAGCCCGTGAACGTCAAGCTTCCCTTCGGCCCCCAGAAAAATCAAAGATTTCACCGGTGCCTTGCTTGGGATGAAGTTGTAGGCCAATATCGCCTAACTACAGGTTTCCGAGTTCGTCTGGCCATCGTTTTTCACGGCACTAGAGCCTTGACAACAGCCGGTCATGGCCAGTTCTTGCACTTTATTAATGGACGTGCACGCCTGGCCAGCCCTTCATTGCTGTCATTGGCAGCTTCCAGTCTGCAGATGCCCTTTGCCTCTTGGCCGTACTTGGTTCCTCATGACACCGACGGCTACTAAATGCTGCCATCGGTGAGTTCACCTTGCAGAACTAAATTTCACCAGTACTATAATTCACGCAGTTCTATAACGTGTGCAAGTTTTTAAGGCCATCAGATGTAATGTTTCTCTATGGTAAGTTGAAGCATGAAAAATATACTACTACTGTTATATACATACATATATTATGGAGCAAATACATAAAAAGTTTTTTGTGATTTGATACAAGTGAGCTCTTGTTTGATTATGAGGTTGGGCCTGTCGATTGACCACGTTTGATAGTTGGAAAGTTAATGTGAATTTATTTTTCAGAAGCCAGGTTGCACTTAAAAATTTACGTTATTTAGGAAAATTAGTTCTATAGACGGTTACCACTGTGCTAGTACTATACTTCAGTAGGACATATATATTGCGGTACGTAAGCTTACATGAGGCTTCAGTTTACTTCAAAGTGATTATAGCAGATTTTGGTCACATTAACGAAGTGATAGCTTCCTTAAATAAGTATTAGAAGTGAGTGCTTTAATGATTGTTTTTAAATATCTCGTCTTTGGCTCTTCACAGGTCGCGGAGATTGGTTTGTTAAGGTCCTGTGATGCATCGGTTGAACATTCTGGCACATCAATACTCATCATTACTTGGAGCACCTGTACAAAAATAGGAAGGACGCGTTCTCCCTAACTATGCAAGCCTATGTCACTGCTGGGACTGTTATCATTCAGCGGATGGGGCGTAGAGGCATGCATGGCAGCCTCTTCTGGAAGGACTGCGATCTGCTTGGGAGCTTCGAGCGCACAAAACTGCCTAACGGCTGGCTGCAAGGTTAGTTTTTCTTTTATACATACGATTACGTGAACACCACTTACTGTGCACAAATTGAAAACCCAATCATGGTTGCTTTCAGTGGATACCTGTAATATTCTTACACATAATTTTTATTCAACATTTATAGAACTAAATTTCAAGATAATTGAGAATGTTGAAAGCTGAAAGCCTGCAGCTTATGAATGAAACTCCAACAATCTGAGGCTCAAAAGCTTGTGCTTTGAAACGAGCACAAATACTTTGATTCCTTATTGAGCTCTCGAGCTTGTGACTCCCTCTGTGGATCAAGTGCTCTGGAAGGAAATAGCAAGTGGGTGAAAATTGCCTGGCTGTTCACAACTTGTAAGGAGAAAGACCTATTGAAGAAGCTTCAGATGACATAGGGCCAGTAACTGCATCTTTTACCTAATGTAGCTTTTTCTCTCTCATTGCTGTGTCTTATGTTTCAGCCGAACATATTCACCACGATTGCATAGTGATATATATTTTTCTACAAATTGTACCTGACCTAAGTATGCATTGTTGATCTCTAAAGGTGACGTTCAGTGTGTTTCAAAGCCATGGATTTTCATTTCTCTGTCTGTGGCTAGCCTATTTCAGCAGCAGAGCGATGCAGCTAGCACACATGCAATCCAAGTCATGGAGCGCTCCTTTGGGGTTCTGTGCAGGACGCAGCATATCCATCCGGCAAGACACTGGTATCAACAATAATGGTGAGTGTAGGTGGCACCTGTAGGAGCCCGTTGTGTTTGTTGCGTATGATTATTTCCCCTGATGAAGTGCATTTTTAAAAGGTTTTCTTCAGTTAGAATAATAGATGTCAGCAACAAGCACACTCATAATCCACAAGTTTTTTGTGTCTTCTAGACTGCCTATTTGCTCCTATACGCAGTACGGTGAGCTGGCTATGTTAGACAGCCTTAAAGTTAGGAACATTGGCTGTTGCGTTGTAATGCAGTCTAACTTGTATTTCTTAGTGAACTTATTTGTGGTCTGCTTCTCGCACCTAGTGTAAAGTCAAAATAGAAGAAACTTTATTGGCTTTTTATGTCTAGCAGAAGTTTCATGCCTTCATCTATAACATTCTAGTTTTGCTCTTGTATCATATTGTGACGAAGCGAGGTCTTGGCTTACAGGACAGCGTCCACCGAGAGTCGGCAGTCTGAGTTGCCTCTCGTGCAGGCGCCTAAGGCACAGGCGTCTTCTTCATCTTCGCTAAGTGCCACGCTTGCTCCTGTCGATGATGCACCGTCACATCACTCCCCTGCGGCGGAAGCGCCGTCACGGCGCTTAGTACGGCGGCGACGAACGAGGAGGGTGATACGGTTTCAGTCTGGAAACGTGTACAACGTCTGTCTGGAGTGAGGTGGTCGAAAAGGCATTGTTTAGGGGTGCGATCTCGTAGCTCACGTCACTAAGTTGTCGTAACACTTTGTAGGGGCCATGGTAGTGTGATAGTAGCTTCTCTGATAAGCCGACTTGGCGGTTTGGTGTCCAGAGAAGTACCAGAGACCCCGGCAAGAAGTGCACGCTTTGGTGGCGACTGTCATAGCGGTCTTTTTGGTGCGCTTGCGACAAGTGCAGCCGATCACGGGCAAGCTGACGGGCTGCATGGGCTCGAGAAACGACATCGCTGGCGTACTCAGTAGACAAGGGGGCAGCCGAAGGAAGGAGCGTGTAAAATGGTAATGCTGGATGTCGGCCAAATAGCAAATAAAGCGGCGAATAACCATCTGTGTCGTGCCGTGAAGAATTGTACGCGAACGTGACAAAGGGGAGTGCTTTGTCCCAGTCACGGTGATCTGGCGAAACGTACATTGACAGCATCTGCGTCAGCGTTCGGTTCAGACGCTCGGTCAATCCATTTGTCTGTGGATCATAAGCGGTGGTAAGCTTGTGCTCAGTGGAGCAGGCGCGGAGAATATCATCCACAACACGTGAAAGAAAGTACCTTCCTCGATCAGTAAGAAACTGCCGCGGAGCGCCGTGATGAAGAATGACTTCATACAAGAGAAAGTCAGCGATGTCAGTGGAACAGCTTGTCGGCAGTGCTTTAGTGATGGCAAAGCGTGTGGCGTAGTCTGTGGCGACTGCAAACCATTTATTTCCGGAGGTGGACGTAGGAAACGAGCCCAACAGGTCAAGGCCAACACGGAAGAATGGTTCCGTTGGTATGTCAATGGGCTGTAGGAGGCCAGACGGTAGCACAGAGGGGCGCTTGCGGCGTTGGCAGCGGTCGCAAGCAGTGACGTAGCGAACCACAAAACGATACAGTCCGGGCCAGAAAAAGCGACGTCGCACACGATCGTAGGTACGAGAGACGCCTAGGTGACCGGCTGTAGGTACGTCATGTAGTTGTTCGAGAACGCTGGTACGCAGGTGATGGGGAAGCACGAGTAGTAATTCCGGGCCATCAGCGTTGAAGCTGCGACGGTACAGAATGTTGTCGTGCAGTTCGAACAGGCGAACGGAAGGGTCTGTCGGAGCAGAGGTCAAACGCTCGATAATGGAGAGTAACGACGGGTCACGTCGTTGTTCGGTGGAGATATCACCCAAAGCGTGGATGGAGAGAACGCAGGGGTCTGAATCAAGGTCTGTCAAGTCGGGCGTTTCAACCGGATAACGTGACAAACAGTCTGCGTCTGTGTGGAGGCGTCCCGACTTGTAGTGGACCACGAATGAGTATTCTTGCAGACGGAGCGCCCAGCGACCAAGACGTCCAGATGGGTCCTTTAGCGATGACAGCCAGCAAAGAGCGTGATGGTCCGTAATAACGGAAAAAGTTCGGCCATACAGGTAAGGCCTGAATTTCGCCACGGTCCACACTAAAGCTAGGCATTCACGCTCAGTGATGGAGAACTTCCGTTCGGCAGGTGAAAGAAGACGACTGGCGTAAGCAATCACGCGGTCCTTCCCGTGCTGTCGTTGGCGAAGGACCGCTCCAATTCCATGGCCACTGGCATCGGTCCGAAGCTCTGTAGGTGATGCTGGGTCGAAATGGGCCAGTACTGGTGGCGTAGTCAGCAGATGGATAAGAGCCGAAAAGGCGTCCGCTTGCTCTATACCCCATGCGAAGGGAACGTCCTTCTTTAAGAGATCAGTAAGCGGTCGAGCGATGTCGGCGAAGTAGCGGACAAATCGACGAAAATAGGAACATAGCCCTACAAAACTTCGGACGTCCTTGGGTGAGCGTGGTTCAGTAAATTGTTGTACTGCTCGCACCTTTTCGGGATCTGGTTGAACACCACCGGCACTGACAAGGTGGCCGAGTATGGTGATTTGGCGACGTCCAAAATGGCATTTTGCAGACTTGTGCTGGAGAGCAGCTCTTCGAAAAACATCCAGAACAGCTGACAGACGTGTTATATGGCTGTCAAAGGTGGGCGAAAAGACGATGACATCGTCTAAATAACATAAGCAGATGGACCACTTATATCCTCGGAGAAGAGAGTCCATCATGCGCTCGAAAGTTGCCGGTGCATTACACAGTCCAAACGGCATGACTTTGAACTGGTAGAGGCCGTCGGGCGTAACGAAAGCAGTTTTTTTACGATCCATGGGGTCGACGGAAATTTGCCAATAGCCGGATCGAAGGTCGATAGACGAAAAGTATTGGGCACCATGGAGGCAATTGAGGGCGTCATCAATCCGAGGCAAAGGGTAGACATCTTTGTGGGTCACTTTGTTTAAATGGCGATAGTCCACGCAAAAGCGCCAGCTGCCATCTTTCTTCTGAACGAGCACGACTGGGGAGGCCCAGGGGCTGGATGAGGGTTCTATTACGTCTTTAGTAATCATTTTATCTACTTCATTTTGAATTACTTGGCGTTCCTTGTGAGATACGCGATATGGACGCCGCCGTATAGGACTGGCATTACCAGTGTTGATCCGGTGAGTCACTGCAGTTGTTTGGCTGAGAGGGCGGTGGTCAAAGTCGAAAACGTCTCTATATGATGTTAGCAGACTACGGAGGCTGGCAGCTTGCACTGCAGTGAGGTCGGGAGCAATCATCTTGTTAATGTCATCTGCAGGCAGAGTGTAATTGCGGCCAAGACAGGGGGATGTAGTATCGGTGTCCAAACCAGTAACGTTGCAGCTGTCAAGTGGAGATAGGGTGGCCAAAGACATGTCTTGCGGAATAACTTGAGTCAAGAGACTCACGTTGAGTAGTGGTATAACCACTGTATTATTAGCGACGGCGACAACAGTGTGAGCAAGGGCGACGTCTCGGGCCATCAGTACGTCGAATATAGGAGTGACGAGGTAGTCACCGTCGGGCACATAACGTGAGCACGACAAAGTGACATGTGTAGCAGCTTGCGGAGGCAAGCGAACGTGGTGACGAGAGCGTAAACGGGGAGAATAGTCTGCTGGAAAATCGGCAAACTGCGGCAGTTCAAGCTGAAGAGCACCAGTGGCACAATCAATGAGCGCAGAATGACGTGACAGGAAGTCCAAACCAAGTATTAGGTCATGAGGACACATTTCAATGACGGCAAACTGAACTAATGTAGGATGACCAGCAATGGACACACGGGCCGTGCACATTCCTTGAACATCAGGGGTCCTCCCATCAGCGACACGAAGTTTGTGGGAAGCGGCAGGCGTGAGCACTTTATGTAGGCGTCGGCGAAGGTTCGCACTCATTACAGAAATGTGCGCTCCAGTATCTATAAGGGCAGAAATAGGCACACCGTCAACGGCAACGTCTAACAAATTTTGTCTCGTCGGAAGCGTCAAGAGAGGATTTGTGGAGGGAGTCGAAGATGCAGCGTCACCTCCGGGCGCTGCACCGTTTAGATTTCCGGGTAGGCAGGAGCGGGGTTGAATGGGGATGACGGCCTGCGAGTCTGCGGTGAGCGAGACGACTGGCGTCGTCCTGGAGGCGAACGCGACTGATGACCATGCGGTGACGGAGATCGGCTGTTGAACCTTCTGTAGTTGTTTTGCGGAGAAGGCTGCACGGCAGACGCGAAGCGGGTGCTGTCCTGTCGATAGTGAGGTTGAGATGAAGTCCGAGGTGGCGAGGACCAGCGGTAATTCCAGTAACGGACGACATGACCGATACGGTGGCAATGAAAACAAATTGGTCAATTGTCGACGGTTCTCCACGCCGCAAGGTCGCGAGATCGGGCCGTGAACTGCTGCTCGCGATAGGACGAGGGTGGACGCCATGAAGCTCGCTGCGGGCTGGGCAAAGCGCACACCGAGAAAATACCTATGCTGGCGAGTTCTTGGCGGACGATGGCTTGAACCATGTTAGCAGTGAGTGGGGTGGTGTCACTTGCAGCGGTGTGAGCCGGAGCAGAGGCAATGGCTTCAAGTTCGCGCCGTACAATTCGGGTCACCTGATCCGATGAATCTAGAGGTGGTGGCTGTGTTCTTGCACGGTCTTCGCAAGATGATGTTGCAGCCGTATTCGGAAGGCGGGTGAACACGCTGTTAATCCGCCGGCTCTTCGCTTGCTCAAAGCGCCGACATTCTTTTATAATGGCGTCCACTGTAGAAAAATTTTTGCAGATGAGGAGGTTGAATGCGTCATCCGCAATCCCCTTAAGAATATGCCCGACCTTGTCAGCCTCCGGCATATCGGCATTGGCTTTGCGACACAACGACAACACATCTTCTATATAGGAGACGTAAGACTCGGTCGAGGTCTGCGCCCGAGACGCGAGCATTTTGTTCGCGGCCATTTTTCTTCCAATCGGCTTTCCGAACAGGTCTAGCATTTTCTCCCTGCACACTGCCCAACTCACAAGTTCTGTTTCATGGTTCTCATACCACGATTTGGCGGTTCCCCTAAGATAGAATAACAGGTTTGCCAGCATAAGAGTCGGGCCCCATCGGTATCGAGTACTCACACGTTCGTACTCTGCCAGCCAATCTTCAACGTCAACTTCATCTGGATCGCCGGAACCGCTGAACGTGCCAGGATCCCGCGGGGGTTCGAGCACAAAGGTTGTGGTCGCAGAAGGAGATGTAGTTACCGCATCATGTCCGGCCGCAGGAACACCAGGAGCAGATGCAGACGCCGTACTCTCCGTCATCGTTGTGGAATGACCCTTCAAACGTCGGCCGCTGCGAAGTTCCGTTGCGAGGCGGTTGCCCAGCACTTCCACCAAATGTGACGGAGCGAGGTCTTGGCTTACAGGACAGCGTCCACCGAGAGTCGGCAGCCGAACAAGATGCCTGAGTTGCCTCTCGTGCAGGCGCCTAACGCACAGGCGTCTTCTTCATCTTCGCTAAGTGCCACGCTTGCTCCTGCCGATGATGCACCGTAACAATATTGTCACGAGGTTGTCATACACGCAGCACTTGAGAGGAAGCACGCAGGAGTCAGGGCGGTGTCAGGCGAACTGTTTATTGGGCGAACTTGTGCCCAGCAAAACAAGGCCAAACACAACTCACAGCAACAGCGGCGTGAACAGTCGTCGGCCGACGGAAAAAAAAAAGACTCCTCCAGTGGCGCACTGCGCCGGCTTTTATACAGGCGTCGTAACGCGTTCCAGAGTGGCATACAAGATAAACGCGGCCTGCGTTGCGCCTAACAGAAAGTGATAGCGGCTTCCTTCGTAAACCAAAAGAACCGCACGTGTCAGTCTTTTATACACGCGTCATAACGCGTTCCAGAGTGGCATAGAAGATAAACGCGGCCTGCGTTGCGCTTAACAGAAAGTGATAGCGGCTTTCTTCGTAAACCAAAAGAACCGCACGTGTCACTACCCCCCTCTGAAAAAGCATCGTCCCGATGCTAAAGTCAGAACATAAGAGAGAGAGTACATGCAATAAATTACATTAACAATGCGTCACAGCTAATCAGTGCGCGTAATAAGGTTTAAGTCGCACCACGTGTACGACTTCGGGTCGTGCACGGCGTCGTTGGGATGACGTTAAGCCATCGGGCACGACCTCATAGTCCAGTTCACCACGACGTCGGACTACCTTGTAGGGTCCAAAGTTGCGTCGCAGGAGCTTCTCAGACAATCCCCGTCGTCGTATCGGCGTCCAGACCCAGACAAGGTCGCCGGGTTGGTATTCGGTGTGGTGTCGTCGAAGGTTGTAGTGGCGCCTGTCGACCGTCTGTTGGCTCTTGATACGCAGGCGGGCTAGCTGTCGAGCTTCTTCAGCGCGATCCAGGTAGCTGGCGACGTCGAGGTCTTCTTCGTCGGTGCCGACCGGTAGCATGCCGTCAAGCGTCGTTGTTGGGCTCCGTCCGTAGACGAGCTTGTATGGAGCAAACTGCGTCGTTTCCTGCACGGCCGTGTTGTACGCGAAGGTTACATACGGGAGTATGGCGTCCCACGTCTTGTGCTCGACGTCCACGTACATGGCCAGCATGTCGGCGATGGTCTTATTTAGACGCTCGGTGAGGCCATTCGTCTGTGGGTGGTACGCGGTGGTTCGGCGGTGGCTTGTCTGACTGTACCTCAAGATCGCTTGCGTTAGGTCAGCCTAATGAGAGGTACGGGGATCGATACCCCGCACCTCCACCAGATGTCACGAGGTTGTGATACACGCAGCACTTGAGAAGAAGCACGCAGGAGTCAGGGCGGTGTCAGGCGAACTGTTTATTGGGCGAACTTGTGCCCCGCAAAACAAGGCCAAACACAACTCACAGCAACAGCGGCGTGAACAGTCGTCGGCCGACGGAAAAAAAAAGACTGCTCCAGTGGCGCACTGCGCCGGCTTTTATACACGCGTCGTAACACGTTCCAGAGTGGCATACAAGATAAACGCGGCCTGCGTTGCGCTTAACAGAAAGTGATAGCGGCTTCCTTCGTAAACCAAAAGAACCGCACGTGTCAGTCTTTTGTACACGCGTCATAACGCGTTCCAGAGTGGCATAGAAGATAAACGCGGCCTGCGTTGCGCTTAACAGAAAGTGATAGCGGCTTTCTTCGTAAACCAAAAGAACCGCACGTGTCAATATTAAATATATTTTCAGTCTTCACTGTTTGTGTGTGTTTGTGTTGAGGCTTGTCATTGGCTTCTGAAAATACAATATCTGTAAATATGAGCACATAATTGACAACTATACACTCTTGCATGTAGCATGGTTGTAACAATGATCTGTATTTTTTTAAGTTCCAGCAGTAACAAGGGGTTTGGTGCTCCACGGTCATGTACAGTGTATCAAGAACAGAGCACAGAAGACCAACAAGTATAAAGGGACTGCCAGTGACTGTTCTCCTGCTCAAAGTTTAGAACAGCAGAAAGAGCACATTGTGATGTCAGGAGCAGCTGCTGCTTAACTTCTTAGCAGTGCATTATTCAGCAGTTGATTTGCTTGCATTCAAAATTATTTAAATTTTGCATGGAAGATACCAAACTAAGACACTAATTTAAAGGCCGCTGTAGTGTTAGTGGGCCAATATTTTTGAGCTGAAGTTTTTAACATGTGTGTTAAGTGCCTGCGTGCCTCTACATTTACATGCCAGAAATCACAGCATCCATGGTCGCCAATGGTAACTGTGTCTGCATTCTTTGTAGTACAAGAAGTAAAGCCATGGATGCAGTAATCATGTACTTAGTTGATGTAATCCTTCAGTGTACACTCATTTGTATAGCACCAATGATGCCATGAGTGTATAAGCTCTGGGAAGTGAATCTATGTGGATTATTTTATTTGGAAGGAAGTAGATCATCACTACTCCTAGTATATCTTAACAGAAGATTTTAGTGCTTGGGTATTATCCCACTGCCTGTCCGTCCTTCAACAGTCTACTTATCTACTGTGTAAGTGTAACTTTTGAAATGTATACTTTGCTCGGATAGGTTTGTTCATAATGTAATGCAAGTGACTTATCATCTATGCAGCTCTACTCAGACTAGAAATAAAAGTACTTATTTTTATATGTAGCTATACCATGCATTCACTGGTGTTTTTCTAGGTGCCTGTACAATTGTTTAGCCCTACAAAAGTGCTGGTATACTCTAATATTGAATCTGGCATCTTAAAATAGTTTGTTAGCGGAAGTAAGAATGTGTTTACAATCAATATTACTATCCTCAGATGAACTGTGAAAACTCTGTGGAAATTTATTTACATATTTTGAACTTTGTGAAGGCAAATCTTGTTATGTTCTTTTATTGTGGTCCCTGTTTCATGCAAATGACACATAATAACTTTGCAGTGGCATAGTATTAGTTGTTATTTTACACATATGAGCTGAGCAACATCGCAGTTGAGGCCAGCAACAAGACATACATGCAGTGCACTGGAGCATCACCTCACATAGTGTACAGTCTTTGCCCACCAGTAAACTCAATATTTTTCAAGCAGACTAATAGACAGCTGTATGGGAACTGTGTTGATGTGCAAACTTTGAAGTCTTCTTGAGGAGTGTTTTTAATCATTTTTGTCCAAGTGAAGTAGCTACCCAAGGCCACAACTGGTGGGAATGTGGTGGTTTCCTCTCTCCAAAAGCCCTCTTACCAGCTGCCTCAATGTTAGCATAAGGCGAATTCACGAACTGGAAAAATAATTGGTCTTTGTTTTCTTGGCCGAAAGAGTCGCTTCCGCCATTGAGCCACCACGACGCGCCAGAATAGAAACTTTTAGCTAAATAAAGTTGATTCTACTTTTGAGAAGTGTTTTGGGAAAACGAAATGACAGCTATAGCTGTCAATATAAACACTGTTTGCACCAAGGAGCTTAGTAGCTTATAATTGTATTATTCATGTTTTGTCTAGAATTTACTCGTGCTGTGCCAACTTTCAGCCCAAGTGTCCTAACATGCTTTGTTAGTGGGTTGTGAATGAGCCAAGCTATGTAAATAAACAGAGTGATATTGCAGACATGTACAAAATATTGATGCACAGCCCTTTTCTTTAGCATGACATTGTCGAGGGCTTTATTCTTGTGTTTTTTATAAAAACTGCTTGTCACTGGGCAGCAGCAGAAAACTATGCCTCAAGATTTTGCGAGATAATTCGAGAAACACCGTGTTCAGACATAACAGTGCCGGTGAATATCTCTCGTAAGTTACTTTCTGTAGTATATTCAAAATGAGTGTATTAGAATTGTTGTTTTATAGCCATTCATTTTAATATTTACACCTGAGTGTATGTATGTATGGGTGTACATATGTATATGTGTGTGTGCGTATATGTATGTATGTATGTATGTATGTATGTATGTATGTATGTATGTATGTATGTATGTATGTATGTATGTATGTATGTATGTATGTATGTATCTTTTAAATGAGAATCCGTTTATCGTTGGTGAGTAAGTTTGGTAATGATTTGGCTGAATTTGTTTCTAGTTATTTCTCTTTTGAGCCAATATACATTTCAATTTGTTTTGTACTGCATAAAAATAAATGTAACCTTACACAGAATATGTGTGTTCGAAGAAGTTTCATTTACCAACCTACAGTCATGGGCAAGAAATTGGGTAAAATGGAACGAACCTGCGAAGATTACTTTCGAGCATAGCTACTCTACATGGCATATCTCGTACACATTGCGTTGGTTGAATATGTCGATTTCAACCTTTCAATTTTAATCAGAATAAGCAAGCTATCACCCGTGGTTGTATATGTGTGTGATACTTATGCATACTGTGATACCGGTTCGCAATTACAATTAAGGTCACAAACCTAGTCAAGCTAAATACACGATTTTTGTCCATGCTCCTTTCATCTGCACTGGATCTGTTGTTAATCAAAAATAAACTTCAGTTTAGAAATTTATTCTAGTAGCCAAAAGCAGGGTATCTCTTTATCACACAAATCAAACTGCCATTGTTCTGTTCCATTCTGGACAATACGAGACCCTCTCAGCAGAACTCGATTAAAAGCTATAGTTCATTTTAACCATTGACAGCGACATTACACTGAAGCGTGCAGCATGACAAATAGCGGGAGAGAAGACACAAACTAATCACTCTGTTTGCATCAGCTCTAACTGTCCGTGCTCTTTGGTCTTGCTGCATGTGATGATGCCCACCAAATTAACACGAAAGCGTGTCCCTACAAAGGCAGTCAACTTGGCTGCAAGCAATTAGCTCACTGCATGTGTAGATTTTCTTCAAAACACCGTGAAGACTGATTGCTGGTCGAATATCCAAACACGTGAAAAGTAATATACCAGGTATGATATTGGTATTTAAGCACTGGACACTTTTGCGATAAGAGAGGATGGAGGAGAAAATTATGAACCCTGAATTGTTTAATTCTTGAAGGAGCACAGTACAGCGCTTTTGGGTCAAAAGGGGAGTGAAAGAAGCAAGTGCGAAAGCCTACTTCTCAAAAACTTAGTACCCGCCACCACGCATAATGTCAGGCCGGGCAACCTCTCGAAAAAAAAAGTGCTCAGTGATTCTGCGAATCGAACCAAGTACCTCCTAGATTGTAGTTGAGCGCTGTAACCGCTCGTCCACTGCAGCAGTGCTTGTGTTCGCCTTATTGCTGATATATCGTCATTCCTTCGAATGAAGCCAAATGCAAAAACGTCCCGTGAAACTTTGTCAAAAATAGAAAAAATAGTTAGAATGCGTTTTCCCAAGGTTACTAGAAGATAGAAACCGCCACGTGTGATTGTATAACCGTGTGCTATTTATTCTTGTACATTACTGTCATGACGTTGGGATAGCCGGCTCTAACGTATGCTACCTTCTCATAGTTTTCCAAATATAGATAAGAAAATAAAAATATATATCGGCCTGTGACAACGCTAATCAACTATTATGAGTTCACTGTCACTAGTGTCACTTTCACTAGATGAATGCTCAGTTTGCTTTCATAATCGTTATTTAGGAAAGTTTTGGCTCATTAACTCAACTCTCTTAATTAGCATTGATTCTCACACCTAAGGACAGTCACACTTCATCTCGCTTTCTGAGTGGCTGTCACTCTCATATAACGCGTACTCCACTTTTTTATGCTCTCCGAGCATCTGACCCTGTTTTGCGGAGACTTTCCCTGACCTCTGCTGGGCCAGAAAATTGTCTTTATTATCTATCAATTTCAAGCTTTCGCGAAGCCGAAATGAGAGTCTCTCTCTCTTTTCATCCTTTTCGCACGTGTGATAACGTCTCTCGACCTCAAGACTCGTATACACGTCCCTTGCTTTGCGCACTCAAACAATCCTGGGCGAAATATTTGCACCGTGTTTTGTGAAAAGCATTAGCACTGAGATACCTCCCGACGAGTCTCCCTCATTTTACGTAGACATATACCTAAGCGTAAGCGTAAGCACGTTCTCGCATTCCGGCTTTATAAAAATGCTGCGGTGCATGGAACCAGCGAAATTGCGCTCACAATTTCATTTGATTACTGCTGTTATCTATTTCCGCACAATTCGTCTGCAGGCACTAAAGTCGCTGATGTGTCTTGTAATAAGAATATTGTAACAAAGGCTACCTTTGACTATAGGTACAAAACACCCTTACGTTCACCACTATACCGTGCTTGATTGCACCGAATTAGTTAAGTAGCAGCGCAGCTTCAATGAAATGTAAGGTAACTGGTCGCGTTAAATAGGGGAAGACATTCGAGGCACATTTTCAAACATTGCATGCATCGATTTATGTGTAGTTTCATTTATGTGGTACACCTGGAGTGTTGTTTACTTGTACTTGGCGAGATAGTGCATGGATTGCTCGATGACTTAAGGCCATCGAGCAATTTCGTTTTTAGCTACAGTCGTTGATGAAAGGCGAGTGCTTGGCTTTGCACAGCCCGCCAAAACGCCTATTACAACGTACGCGGCATCCCGTAAGCGCTGTAGCAGACGCTCGCGGAACTGAAACTTAGATGCAGCAAATCATTGGCTGTCATCGTATACTCTCGATGCTAGACGCTTTGCGTGCTACCTTGATATTATCGGCACACGCTTCTTTCTTTCCTTGTCGTTTCATCAGCTATCGTGTGTCCTCCTTGCCCTCTTAAGTGCCAAATAAGTTAAATTCATACCCGCGCTATAGTAATCCCTCCAGATAAGAGAACTTTTGGCTAAGAAAATGCGTAGCCAAAGAGAAAGCTTTGTGAATTCGGCCCCTAGTTACTTCAATCTCGTGGTTCGGCTCTGCGGTTATTACCTGCCCTAAGTAGACATTGTCTTTTACAACTTCAAGTGCACTATTACCTATCTCGAAGCACTGCTCCTTTCCGAGGTTATTGTACATCACTTTCGTTTTCTACAGATTAATTTTAAGACCCACCTTTCTGCTCTCCTTGTCTAACTCCGTAATCACGAGTTGCAATTCGTCCCCTGAGTTACTCAGCAATGCAATGTCTTCGACGAAGCGCAGGTTACTAAGGTATTCTCCATTAACTCTTATCCCTAACTGTTTCCATTCTGGGCTTCTGAAAACCTCCTGTAAGCACGCGGTAAAGCGAGGGACTCTTGCGCTCCACGCGATCGTTCGGTTGACATAAACAAAATCAGTAGCGCCTGCACTATAGTTATCTTCATTCTTGAAGCTTTTTATATTCTCTTGCAAGGTTTCACAATAATCCCCAGTTTTCGAAGCAATCATACGGATTCATTGGGGCATTGGGGAGATTGTGTCCCCCTGCCTTACACCCTTCTTGATAGCAATCAAGGAGGGTGTAAGGCGGTTCAGTGTACGTGTACGATAATGGCGAGTGTTTAGCGTGCTAAGCCATGCTTAAACCACGAGGTTTTATAAAGGCAGGAAAAAGAAACGCAGCCATATTGTGCAATGACCATGGTTATCAAGTTGGCTTATTGACCATGTACGAGTCCTTGCTGAACCGTCATGTCTGCAGCTCTTGATAAAAGGCGATGTAGAATGCTAAAAGATTGAAGTCTTTACTAATTGTTCAGCTTGGAAAGCTGTAATTTTGCATATTATATCGAAAAAGTATTCTTATGTCAGATACAAGGCATTAGGGCGCACAACTCAAAATTTAGAACATTCTGCCTGCATAACTAACAATGTGTCATCAATGGTGAGGCAATGTGTGTTCCTGAAGTTTTCTTTTCGATGCATATTATCTCAATATTTCGGTAAAAAAACTGGACCCATTGACGCCAAAAGGTAAGCACTTAGTTGGTCTGTTACTCATTAAGTATATATGACAAAAGAATTTCAGTTTTCACAAAAGAGAGCGTGGTTTGTGCATGGCTTTCATCTCCCTTGGAGGCTTCTAGTGCTAAGTGATTTAACGGCAGTTTCATTCCTAGTCTGCCTCGTCACTTGGAATATAGATGCATAGGCAAGCGCCACAAAAGCGAGACAGGAGAACAGTTAACTGAAACCACTTCCGGCGTTTCAGGCTACAAACACACACACAAGCACACACACACATTTAAACAACCCCAGGTGGTCGAAATTTCCGAAGCCCTCCACTACGGCGCCTTTCATAATCATGTGGTGGTTTTGGGACGTTAAACACCACATATCGATAGATCGACACACACACACACACACACACACACACACACACACACACACACACACACACACACACACACACACACACACACACACACACACACACACACTCTGACGAGACGACGTGAGTTTTCAGCTGATTCAAGACTCTCGGGTCGCGTAAATTGTAAGCGTACACGCACAGACTGAATTACAAAATAACAAGTGAACGCGCACAAGACCCTGTTTAGAAATATCAGCGCAACTAAAGCATCTCAGGTCCTTGCACCAACTCACGGACGTACACGCACACTACTTTATCGAGCAGACGCAAGGCATCACATTCAAGACCCGGATGTTCACGCACAATACCTATTCGATAACACACACAGAAAAAACTGAATAAATAATTGATTGATATATGGGTTTAACGTCCCAAAACCACCTTGTGGTTATGAGAGACGCCGTAGTCGAGGGCTCCAGAAATTTCGACCACCGGGTTTTTTTAACTAACGTCCAGCTAAGCCTGAGCACATGGGACTCGTGACCTGCGTGACCTGCGGGTAGGCAGCCGAGTACCTTAACCTTTAGACCACTGTGGCGAGGTTACAAATAAAGATTGGAAAGCCTAACCATGAAACTGAAGGAACGAGAGGAATAAGAATGACATGGAACACTTATGGCACACGTTTTCTTTTCTCAGGATAGGTGTTAAAAGCGAGCGCGCACAGTTTTCATGTCAGAGAATTACATGTTCAGTATAGTGGGCTTACGACGCTGAGAAAAAGATGGCATCACCCCACGGTCAAATATAGGCAGAATGCTTGTTTCCAGTGAAATTGCGTAGGCGCATATGAATTTAACGTATTCTTGTCACGTCGCACGTGCCACAGCACGGTAGCACGAACCAATGCTCTCCCTTTCCAGGACCTAAGTAAACTGAAGAATTTGATGAGTCGGTCCTTTTTAGATTTCCACTCGTAAGGCTCAGCTTTCTTCAGTCGAGTATGAGAAGGTGTATTTCCGATCTTTAGTTGTTACCGCGCGTACTGTACAAGTTTTTTGGTGGCCTGCACTTCATGGCAATCTCAAGAAACCTCCACAAAGGCGGCGGCCACCTTGTAGACGACACAACGATAGTCAAACCAGACGCCTTCGTTATAAAGCCCTTGTATGATTTACTCACAGAGTTCCACATCGCTTAGGCAAGACTGAGAGAGGAAATCTGATATTGGAGATCTCTCTGGTGCATAATCCATCTAGCAAGTTCTTCTCGCATGTTTTGGGGCGGGCCGTCTCATTCGAGATACCCGTTTCGAACGAGTAAAGTTGGTCGATGGTGATATAAAAGGAAATGGGATAATGAAGCCAATTTTTAAAGCTTCCTGCAAGTTGAAGAAAAAGTAAATGATGGGACATATTTAAATGAAGTGCAGCTACGGCAGAATTGCGACTCCACGAGGGCAAACAAGGTCACAGCCAATGCTTACGTCCGGACAACGCTTCTCTAGAACACAAGAGAGTATTGGTTTTTGTGAATGAGATGTGTTCACATCATTATGATTATAATAATCTGAGATGTGTATCCACCATTTCCGTGGATGTGACGCTAAAACGGGGAACGATTGTGATTTGAACGATTTCTTAGTATTTTACTATTAAAGCATAGCTAAGCATTCAAATGTTTATCCAATACAAGAAAACTTGAATTACATAACAGTAACCGAATGCACACTATAGCAGTTTCTATTGATTATAAAAATAAACACAGAACAATTGAACATGCTGACGTCCCATACCTAGCTAGAAAAAACCGCGAAGAGGTGAGACCTAAAGCTCACGCTTGTTTTGTTTTGTCTTTGTCCGGCGGAGTCCTTTAAGCTTTTGGTACCACTGAGTGCCGCGAACAAAAAGGAAGTAGCACCGTGTAATCTTTTCGCTCTCAAAATATTAAAGTGAGCCAGCTCTTGGTTTTTGTCTTCAACTTTTTTACTTCCGGTAAACGTGTGCCAGTTGGATGAGGGTGCAATAAGTTGAACGGATGAGGAAACGATTACGCATAGAGAATAAAGGAACAGAGAGATATAGGAAAAGGAATGAATTGCAGAAAGAAAGACACTTAGTTGAGGGAACCAGTAGAGGTATAAAGGCAGAAAGAGATATAAAAAGTAAGATCAAAATAGAGAAGAAGAAAAGCAACAAAGAGAGAAGAAGATAGAAGGGGAGAGAACAAGGGTAAAGACCAAAAGACGAAGAAGAGGAAGGAAGGAAAACGGATTGGTAGGAAAACGGATCTAGGCCTAAAAAGACAGAAAAATCAAAATTAAACAAGGAAGATATGTTTCTATGAACATCGCGTCACAGTTGCCACGTGACCTAATTTTGGCGGTAACATCTCACTTTTCTAGTTTTACGGGATTTTACGAAACTTGATTAATCGCTGAACAATACGCACGGAAAGTATTTTTACCGAAATCGCCAATTACTTGTCGCTTGACATGTAACCACTAAAAAAATTGTGTAATTGTTCTCACGTGACAGGCCCTTGCCAAAATCGCTAACACTAGTAAGGAGACGTAAAATTACGCAATACTAGTCACATTACATGTTGGCACCATTAAAATCATGTTTTAGTAGTTACGTGCTGTGTTCCTGCAAAAGTCACGTAGCTCTATTCAAGTAATTGAAAACTGTCCTCATAAAGCAGCATGCACTCCCTGCGTCCTTTTGGCGGTGAACTAGGCGGGAGGTAGTGCGCCCACTGGCGTCGCTCAGTTGACGTCATCATTGTCTGAGCGCGAGGAACCGTTGGTTACAAAATCTACAGGGATGTCGACCGACACTTTTGACTCACTCAACTGCTGGGAAACTTGGCGCTCTGTAGCGCATAAGTACCATTTGTTACCTACACGTATCCCCTCTAGCACTGTTGCCCACCAGGTGCCATGACCATGGACTGCATGTGAAGCGCGTTTGAAAATCACTGTTTTGTCTGGGACCAACTCTTATTAACAAGAAAGAAAGGATAAATGTGGGAAAATGATGAAAGAAGTAAAATACAAGAATTTCTGGAGAGAGATAAAACGTTTCTTTTTGAAACAAAAAGAAAGTTTGGGGGCAAAAGCCAGACCCCGCTAAATGGTCGGCGTCTCTATAGCCCCTCCACGGTGATCTGGTGGCTAAGGTACTCGGCGGCAGACCGGCACGTCGCCGGATTGAATCCCGACTGCAGAGGCTGCTTTTTCGATGCAATCGAAAATGCTGTAGGCGCATCCGCTCAGACTTAGGTACACGTTAAAGTCCGGGACACCGCATGACGAGGCCCCGACTCGCGCCCGTCTCACCAGAGTGCGTTCAGACTCCAGCAAAGAGCACTTGAGGAGGGCAGTCTCCCTTGCCTCTCGGGAAGGGGTAGAATAAGGGGGCAGATGGAGATTTTTTGCACATACCCACACCATGTGGAAGATGTCAC
Organism: Rhipicephalus microplus; assembly: GCF_043290135.1. Taxonomy (NCBI): domain Eukaryota; kingdom Metazoa; phylum Arthropoda; class Arachnida; order Ixodida; family Ixodidae; genus Rhipicephalus; species Rhipicephalus microplus. The sequence continues at coordinate 141,689,844 of NC_134700.1, read as the reverse complement.
AGGCGTCCCCACATTGTGGGAACCGCCCATCCGTGTGCGCATCGAAGTGTTTAGTAATTGCAGGACAGAGTAGAATACCTGTCTGCAGACGCCTCAAAGTTCGCTCATCCCCTTTAATAAGTGCCCATTAGCTTTGATGTGTATTCACCTTGAAGTTCCGTGCAACAAAAGCTTTTGTAGTTTCACTGTAATTTCAATTTTGCAGCAGTTTGTACTACTTGGACCTAAAGAGAGCTTTTTTTCAGTAAAAACAGACATTCGCCGTTTGAAAGGCCTTGATCTGAATGAAAGCAGACGTAAAACCTGAGAGAACTCACACTCATTTGGAACCGCTACAAGGAAACACAGTGCTCCTCTCCCACGGTATACCTAAATGCAAAGCATCGGTAGCATCCAAAGTGGAGCAGGGTCACAATCTTTCAAAATGTGCGGTAGCAAACAATTCCAGACGAATGTGGTGACCGTAATATCTGACTGTAACTTTTGTATACTTTCTTTCACGTTCAATCATCAAAGTGGAAACCATGCACGATCGGACAAGCGCAAGTGCATCTGGGGCAATAAATTATCCGACGAGACAACGCTCAAATATTCTATGGACACAGCAGAAAATAAGCAAAATTTTGGGGGGTGGGGATGGACTAACAAATTAGTAGATACAAATATTCAGACTGAAAATACTTAAGGAGCAGTGCACAGAGTCGTAGACAGAGATGTAAAGTTGACATGGTCACCTACATTTCATTAGGCGTCTAATTAAAGTGCATTATTCTGTGTTGAAGAAAGAAGACAAAGAGTGGGAAAGCACAGCAGCGGGGACTAAGAAAAAGAGGGGAGGTAACTAGTGTGACGGCCATAGCCACTAGGCTTGTTCGTGTTGCCCTCGTTTTTACGACGCATGATTTCTGTTGCGTCATACCAAACATGAAAAACATGTCTTGTGAAACCACTGATGAGAGTAACGTATTTATACAAGTACACGCCTACCTTTTATATCTTTGTGAAGGTGTTTCCCCAAATGAGCTGTCGACCAGCACTCATGACCGAAAGATGTCACCCTATATTCGGAAACAAAACTAGCACACTGGAAAAGTCCTCAATTAGCAGAGTTCGTTTGCCGATGCAGCGAGTATTCGTGCGAACCCAATGTGTCTGGATACTAGATACATTATATGTGTATATTTGATGGTAGGGAAAAATAATGGCTTGCGTAAGTGCAGGCGAAGATGCCGGGAGTGCAGCTGAAGCTGCTATAGAACTTGCCCATGAAAAACATATTCTTTTGTCAGCCTTACAGAAGAAATGAAGGTCAGACGTAGTTGGTATACATGGTGTAATAGCCACCCAGCTCCCGTCGTAGGCTCGATGGACCCAATGAGATCAAGTAATTTACTGGTAGCGTCCCGTTTTCCTTCACATGAAGACTCACAAAACATGAACGCTCTACAAACAGGCTCTCAAAAAACCATGGCGTGGGTTAGCATTCCTTAGGATGGCAAATCAGTATTGTCTGTGATGACCATCTTGAATATCTAAAACATGTCTTGTATGCCCTCAAACGAAACAGGCATTGTTTGCGGTGTTTGAACCCCAGGTTATGAAGGTTCTGATGTTTTAACCTCAACCAGCCTGTCATCGCAAATGCCCACGTGGTTCACTTGTCAAACTGAGAAACACCTACCTAAGTGAAGACATACGACATTTATGTGGCGCGCATCACATCCGATGGCATGGTTATTCGGCGGGGAGCGTTGTGATGATCCTATTGTATTATCTCGCTGCGCTCGTTCGTGTTTGCATGATTACTTCTCAATCACGCAAGTGATGACTGTTTAGCGGAACCTCAACTCAGTTTTTCCCTCTCTTCCGAAATCTTCTATTATCATGGGAAATGTACATACAGAGTAGCACGCCAGTGATACGCAGGACTTAGCAAAATCTTGAATTTTTAAAAAAAGGATTTGTTCTCCTTCTCTTATTTATATGTAAATGTGTTCGCTGTATTTCGCGAATGATATCTATTAGGTATGCACAATGTTTGATATTTCTTTTTCTCGTTACTTACCCGACGCTGCTGGAGAATAGCAACACCTGTAACAGCGGGTGTCGTTCATGTAGTTTAGTCTCAGCTCCACTATTCTGTTTGTTATTGGCACCTCTGGGGTGGACATGTTGTCCATGGTTGTAGTTCGACTTTGAGCACGCTGGCAAGAAATACTGGAATTAGTATCAATGTTTGAAAGGTTGAAGAGGCCTTGCTTATTGAGCTACAGAATGACATTTCTAGTGAGGCCTGCCATCCTTCTGTTGCCTTTGTGACAGAGATGTCTTTAAAAAAAAACCGGCATCCTATTCAGTAAAACGACATCGAATAAATGAAACGTTTTAGATCATTAGTGCCCTAAATTGGCTGCCATAGGTTATTTCTCCTTCTAAACCTGCTTCATACTGTTTATGTGTCTGATTATGTTACGTAGTGCATTTTTAGGTTTGTCGATTGATTACTTGACTGTTTTTATTGCTGCTTATATCGCCCACAAATCCCGCTAAGTGTACTGTGTGGGTGAGTAGCCTAGAATACATGAATTTATAACGACGCAAAACAGCAGAAGAAAAGTCAAATGATCACATGAACGCAAGCGCACTGACAATTGCACCACTAGCCCAATTGTAAGCGCAGCTGAGCCTAGAATAACACTGCTTTTGATGACCACCAAATGCAAGAATATTTGTCTAGTAATTTGACAAACATTCTCCGTAATACGTGCCCAGTAGCCTGCACCCTCATGGTCAACAAACTAGAGCACACCTTTAATTACAGAGTTTTCGTTGCGGTGTCTCTGAAGTTACTACTGAGTTCCTAATTAGTTCATATAGCAAGTCTTCTGGGCCTCTGAGTAGACTCAGTAGACGTTTTATATCAACTTTTTGTAGCATTTAACCTGTCACAAACCAGTTCGCTATCTTTTTTTGTGCTTGTCATCACCACACAGAATGCATTTGCGATTTCGGTGACGCAGCCTGTGCAGTCGCTTTCCTTTCTCTTTCCTAAGAATATTATATCGAATACCGGTCGTAGAAGGTATATGTTGCTTGAAACGAAGTGCTCCAATACCGTGAATTTAGATTTTGGTGCCCAATAAAAATTTTCGGCACCTTTCACTTAGGCAACTGTCATTAAAACATTGGAGTTTTGGGGCTTAAAAACCCAGCAATTCATTCATTTTTCTCGTTCTCTCGACGCGCAGACAAACGAGGCCTCGATTTTAAACGTAGAGCTTTTACAACCGACTGTTAATTCATGCGAATTGAACAAAAAAGTACAAATAATATAAACCGGCAAAGCTCTGTTAGCCTACTTCTTCGTTTTCGTCCTCTTCTTCACCTTATGCTTCGCCTCCAGAACACGTGCATCGATTTGCCTAGAGTGCAATGCCATATACCTGGAATGAATGAGGACACACATTCATAGAGAGGCAGCAAAATGATGATATAGGAAGCAAGAAAGCAATTGTGAGTAATATTGGCAAAAAAGTAAAAAAAAAGACATCGAAAGACCAAGAAAGAAATATAGAGTGAGAGAATGAGGTATTGAAGGGAAAATACGTGCACACACACAAAAAAAGAATCTAAAGCTAGAGATCAGTAGAAAAATATAACGCGTGAGAACAAAGAAAGAATAAATGAAGTAGCACAAGGGTATAAAGTCAGATGTAGTGAAAAATAGAGGGAAAGAAAACAAATAAAAAAGTAGGAAGTAGATGGAAATAATGATAAAATTACAAAAGCGAGAAAGCTAACAATAAGACATAAAAATAAATGACTAAATTAAGATATATATAAACAGAAAAAAAGTGAAAGTGGGAGGTAGAGAGAAAGAGAGAAATGAAAACTCTTGTTGCCATGCAGAAGCCAGGACTTGCTAGGTGCCAATCAACACTGTTTTTTTTGTTCTCACGCCACCAGTACACTTTCGATATTTTTTAACTATATTTACATTATATACCTGCGTATGTACTCATACTTGTACAATGCAGCAGCTTGTTCTCCCTCGTAGTGCTACTAATTGAGTACTGATATTGAACCATGCCAATAGAGCGTAATGCAACGCACTCACGCGAACGAGTTCGGGCTGAATTCCTGAATTCTTGGAAACATTCCAATACGTTGATAATATTGCTGTTAACGCTAGCTGCTTTACCTATCCAACAGTGAAAAGAAAGAGAAAGAGAACTGTGGGAGAGGTACTGAAAAGACGTGACGTCCTAAGACCTGTGCCCTAAGTAGAAGTTCAAGGTTAGGGATTGAGTTTACGATTCGTATACATAAAAAGAGCAGCGTAATGGCTGAACCACTAGTTGAATGATACAAATCGTGGTGGCCTAATGATGCACAGGTCTCGAAGTTGCGTCGTTTGTTTTAATAGATTTCACTGCTACCTATGCTTTCCGATGTATGAATTCAGACGTTTTCTTTATAAAGAGCCAAATGCATTAAAAAAAACTGAGCAATACATACTTTTTTGTTCTGACATTATGGCGGGGCCTGTTCAAACAACCTATTACCATTACGTCTATCTTCCCTAATTACCACAAAGCTATATAGTGGATAAAATATTCATCGTGCAATATCGTCAGTATTGAGTAATAAAGTGTGTATTTCGCTCTTATATTTTGAAACGTTTAATTCTGCATGAAGCAGTTCGTAAAATTAATGTAAAACGATGCGAATGTGCGGTATGGGTTTATTTTGCGATGTAATTGACATGATTCTTGTGTTTCTGACGATTCCGTGCTTTGTCACATGGAAGCGAGAAAGAATAAGGAAGACTAGCAGTCCTACCTGCTCAAGTGGAGAAGCTCAAGAAGATGTTGAGCACATTCTTCTACATTGTAAACATTACGACATACATCAAAAGAACCTTACAAAAACTAAATTTTTTTGATCAGCGACCTCCATCAATGGTGAAATTCTTGAATCCATGGCCAGAAGAAAAGCTACAAGTCACTGCAGCGCGTACAGTTGTTGACTTTCTGGAGGAAACAGAAATAGCTCAAAAGTACTTACTAAAAAATGTATTATCGCCACTGTCAACCGGTATGTTTCGCAAAAATATTTTCGCGTTTCACTACAATATTTTTGGAAAAACCTTGCTGAAAACAGTTCAGTACTTAAGCGACAACATCCCCTTAGACATTTCATTCAACTTTCATGTTTTGTGTGAACACCTAAGTTGGCTTGATTATCTGTGTTTTTACAAACTCTTTGTGATGTGGACCCATTTCTATGTAGTGTGGACACATTTCTGTGTGGTGGGGGCACTCAGTATTCAGAAGCGTGGACTCATCGCGTAAGTGTTGTGCTATGTACAAATATAGAGACTTGTGTTTGCTACAAAATATGCGATGTCAACTGTTGAGCAAGAGAAGAGTAGTAGCCAGCGCCACGCATTGGCCCCAACCTCTCCTTATATACATAGATATAAAAAATGGAAGGGTGATTACTAGACTTCAAAAGTGAGTGTTTTTTTTTAAAGTGCACTATTCTAAACTGTCATCCGTGTTTTCTCTATCTTGACGTTCATTAAAAACATTGAAAAGCGTTCCAGTTGATTTTATGCCATGCCGTTTCAAACCGATTCTTTTTCTGTAAGAAATATTTGGTGCCTAATACATTAATTTCATGTGTCTTTTATTTCATGTGTACCATGTCAGAGCGAGCGCAGGACATGATACTTTAGTGCCTAACTTGAAAAGTATCACTAAGAGGCAACAAGAAGTAAGAAAGACAGCCTTGTTTTGCTTGGAGTCGAGTTTTGTCATTGAAAATCATGTCCTTTATTCTTCGGTAAGTGCCGAATCGCCCGAAGAAACATATTTGTGCAATGTAAACACGATAGTAAAACAACTAAGGCACAAAGAAAACACTTTGGGTAAGGCCAAGCTCGTTGTTTTAGTCACAATTGTTCGCACAGTGGTAGTTTATACAATATGGGTGAGATTGAAACAGTTGGAGTATTTGGCTCATTTTTGATTGGAAGTGTTCTAGAGGTTGAAAGTACTTAAGAATACTTAACGTTCCTGTTAGACTTAGGGTAGTTTCAGTTTCTATATTTGCCTTTTAAAAAAAACGCCTTGATTTCAATGGCCGCAAAAATGTGTAGTCTTTTATAGTAACATACTAGCTATTGTTTAATTCGACAAAAGGGGTCAGTGTAAACATATGTTATGTCAGACTGAAGAAACAGATTAATTAGTGCCTGTGGCAGTGAACTGCAGATTAACATCCACTGTTATGCAGTGTTTCGAGAATTAAGTTTTGGTGTAATGCAAACTGGTTGTTTAATGGAAAGCATGAGAAGCTTGTTGGGATTTGTGCATGCAACGCCGTTGTTTGGCTATGTGAGCATTAAGTTCCACAAAAGAAGTATTTTGTTCTTACAGTATCCAAATAAGAGATGTCTTTTTTTAAAATTAGGAGCGATCGCAAAGGTTCGACGAATATCCCGAATACGTCTTCTTGTGAAACAGACGGTCAAAAAAAAAAAGAGCTCCGTCTTTTCGCTCGTAAGGGACAGGGCGTTGAAAACGGAAACCTCGTCATGTTGGGTGTCCAGGTGTGCCCTGGCGTATTTACGGGCTCCACCTCGCCTTGTATGCAGACGACACCACGCTGAGGGTTGACAAGGAAAGCGATGGGCACATACAATGTTGCTTACAAGCAGAAGTTTCTCCAGTAGAGACCTATCTCTGAGACACGTGCCTCCCAATATCTCCCTCTACCAAGATACCATTTCGTACAGTAATGTTGTGCCATTTTTGGTAATATTGAAGCTGCTAGAAATTGATAGGTTTTTCGAGAACACAAGACAGAAGATTTCAAGAGAAGTGATTAATAACAATATAGTGAAATTAGCTGATGTTATGTTGTCATAATTTTGCCCACATTTCCTGCAGTATTCTAGAGGGAAAACAAGTGGCAGGACATCCCTGTTCTTCACTCGTAGGAAGCTGAAACCTGACTTTCACGTGCACATATTCAGCATTATCATCTGTGCACGTTCAACCGACACAATGGATACCCTACCTCCGCTATAGAACACACTCAATGAAGTGTTTAGAATGCCAGATTTCACTATGAACCAGCCCTGCAGCGGTGGTCTAGTGGCTAAGGTACTCGACTGCTGACCTGCAGGTCGCGCGATCTAATCCCGGCTGCAGCGGCTGCATTTTCAATGGAGGCGGAAATGTTGTAGGCCCATGTGCTCATATTTGTGTGCACGTTAAAGAACCCCAGGTGAACGAAATTTCCGGAGCCCTCCACTACGGCGTCTCTCATAATCATATGGTAGTTTTGGGACGTTCAACCCCACACATCAATCAATCAAGTACTATGAACCGTTGCCAGCCTAAAGTTTATATATAACTCGCACTTACAAAGCATATCATGCAACCCCACTGCAGCGCAGATTCTGAAACCATAGCAGAAGCAGTTGCAGCAGTTTCTGCAGCAGCAGAAAGACGCTGCGCAGAGCAAAAGCGGGCAACCGCTGCTCCTGTGCAATCGCAGCGCTTTTCCCGTTCCGAGTTTCTCTGACAGCTTCTGCTAAGGATACTGAAAACAGCAGTGATTTTTTATACATAGTTTTTTTTATCTTCTGACTTTCATTTCTTCTACTGGTCTCGCTTCCACGCCCTTATCTCGCTTCCACGCTCTAGTTTTCTTGCTGGTGTGTTTATTGAAACAGAACTGTCCTTGGCAAGGCTTGCAATCAAAGAACCTACCGGTATCTCCGGCAATCGCACCCCACATTACGTCGGTTCCTTTCCTACGCCCACCTCGATTCGTCCTATGAGCGTTCCTTTCTTCGGTCATATCTGGCGTTCTGGAAGAAATAAGGTACAGCAGAAATCTTACCACGCCAATTCTGTGGTCAGTAGTTTTTTTGCGAATCTCGGTGCTTTCCTTTTTTTCGGAGTGTCATTTGCCGCTTTTTCGGCAAAAGAGCCATTTTCGTGTCGATACGCATTACAGCAACAGTACAAGCCTTACAAGGCACCGTTAGGTATTCTTTCATTTTAGCATAAACGACGCACTTACCGACCAAATTCATGTACCTTCGTTGCTGTTTGTAAGCCTTGGCACTACTTTTGAAAAAAAGCAGAAAAAATATATACAAACAGGAAATTCTGGAAAAGCGATTCTACGACATAAGACGTGACAGCAGCGTTCGTATTGACAACCCCCTATCTCCTTTCAATCCACCTTCGCCGCCCATGATTTCGCCTTTCGCTTTTTTGTTTTCTCTTTCTGCTGTGTATAACAGACGCGCAACGCAAATGATTGTGCCTTTCCTCGCCTTCAGGACACCTCTATTTTGTGAAATGCTTTACGTGACAATGGTACGCTATCCGTGTGCGCTATCTGTGCGCGCCCCAAAATAATGCATACCGGAAATGGTTATTTGAACTCAGAGAATCGAATAAAAGATGTTTTCAAAAGTGAGCTATTTCGTACTATATTTACAGATGCATGCATTTCAAACGATAGATTTTGCTATAATATGGTGTACTGCCGCAATGAATGTTTGAAGTGACACCAATAAGGTATTCAGGCAAAGTTAACTCCAATTGTAAGAACTTTGAAGTCATTTGGATTACTTTCTGATGTGTCACCTTTTGATGCAAGATGTTTGCATGACCATCTTCTATTATTGACTAGGCTTTGAGTGGAAGGATTACGCCCCGGTAGACAGCAATCATGCATGCACTTGATCATTCAATGAGGCAAAAAGTCTATTTTCGAATAGGTGAGGAGTAATCGCACAGACGGGCGTTGTTCAAATTTCCAGATGCGATCCACACCAGCAGTGAAGTATACATTTGCTGGCAATGTTCCCGTTTTGGAATAAATTTATGGACACAACGGTTTGCCAATCAGAAAAGTACAGGTAGACAGAGGTAGTTTGATGCATGAAGATAGTTTCAGTGGTAATCTGGAAAGTTTTATAGCATTAGGATGATTTAGAGGCTCACGAATTTCCGCGATTTAATTATCGTGCATGTGAGCCTCCAAAAAGATTGACATTTTTTAGTGAAACGCGGCTAGTGAACCATAACATGACTGTCAGTTAGTGAAACAACCAACCATGAAAGAAAAAATCTTTGAAAGGGATTTCGTTTTGTTGCCTTCAGCAAAATACAATGTCTCCCTGGGCATGTGAAGATAAGCGGTGATTGAGACGACGACCAGTGAAAGTACCAATGCCCGACAATCAAAGAAAAACGTTAGAAAAAAAAAGAACACTCACTAAAACCGTGGTAGTGCTGCGCATGCGACATATATGAATGAAGGCTTACTTTTTGCCATGTAGCCTTGTTGCCGTGGAGATTGCATGTTGGAACACACTTTGTTTGCGGTGCACCGTAAACGTTTTTTGGTGTCAACGCCAGCTAAGTCTGTGCTTCAGTTTTTGTTTAGTTGAGAGAAACCAGGCATTTCTTTTTATAAATGCACCCGTTTTTACCATTCTTCTCTTCGTCATCTTCTCTGTGTTGCACTACGACTGAACGCTCTGCTAACTCCTCATTGCTCTGTCTCCACGTGTGAATCAACTCAGTGCACTCAAACGCGGCGTGGTCCGCTCCGTTGGTTCGGTGCATCGAGCGGGTAAATGGTTCGCTCGCTAATGAAAAAAGAGAGATCGCGAGTGTCTTTCATGCAATGAAGATGAGCGTGTTACTGAAACTAACGAGTTCTTTCATTTGTGATTTATCGTGATTTAGCTTCGAAGTCCGCCTTTACTGCACGTAGCAAAGCTTTCCGGGAATCGAAACATCAATTTGCGCTACGTCAGCCTCATTTGGCTTTGTTAAAAAGATACATTCTGTATAGGGTCGACCCGTACTTTGGTATGGCTGCGAATTTCAAGTAAAAAATGAGTGCGCAGACATCAATATGGTTAAGACAAAGGAATAATTTACCATTCATGCATCAGCACGCAAGTGCTGATGCGAATCCACCAGCGACACAATAAAATGAATAAAGCAAGCTGGACATAAAATGCATAATTTGTCATTGCTACTTATTTAAACTTTCTTATTTCTGAAGCAAATAAATTACAGCCGCTCCCAATAAAAGGAAACATGAGTAGCATGCAAAGCAGTGCGTGGGTCAACTTAAAGTTGCGATCATCAAGGGCACCTTGCCCGATGTTAACGCGTCCTTACAAAGAGAGCACACCATGAATTGACTACAGCCTCTGTTGCTGTTACTCGTCCTTGATTGATGTTTGAGCATGCCACGTGTATTCATCCCCATGCCATGCGGGAGCCCGTTTGTTCATCACGCGTATGCAGAATCTCGTTCTTCGACGCCATCACTTGATTGCTGAGAGAGCGTAAAAAGGAGAGGCCACAGCCGCAGCGTCACACCCAGCCCCTTACGAAGGCTGGAATGCGCTAGCGCGTGAGCCCGTTTTGCCAGTGCTTGGTAGAGCTGTTGCGCATGCGCAGTAATGGTGGTCACACTGCACACCACCGGATTGAGCTGTCGAATGGGGTGCTTCCCGTCTAAAAAGTATTTGTCTCACTTTCCATTGCGTGAGCTCTGAATCACAATGCTTGGAGGTGCTAACTGAGTTTTGAAGTGCACTGAGGGTTATTTAGTGAGTGAGACATCTAGGCGATATTCTTTGCCAAATGCTCGTTAGACTGTTCACTGGGTAGCAAAGTCAGCGAACTATGTACTTGCATGGTAGACCAAAGAAAAAGCTTACGCTATATATTATTACACTTCGCGTTTCATTTAAGCCCATTTTCTCCATGGGGAGCCCAGGATTACCTGCCCCCCCCCCCCAATACTTTGCATATGTGCCTGCTCAGCCTAATAATTAGTCAAGCGTTTTCATTGCATCTTTCCTCCGTGTCAACTGAAAAAGTAGCTCAGGCTCTGTATGAGGGAGGTCTATTCGGCAGAATTGGAAATACTAGAAAGAAAAGAATGGTGAAAGGCACACGTTCACAACTTCAAAGGAGAGCGTTCATTTGTACTCTTACCGCTGCACTTATAATGTTATAAAGCTGCCGACCGAAAGCCTTCAGCCTAATATAGCACTACAAGCTTTGATGAAAGTATTTCTCAGTAAAAGCTTAATGTTTCAAAGCTCCACATTCGAAGAAAGCTATGTTGACCAAACAATTATGCTGAATCTCTAACGAGCTCAGTTTATATTACATCAACCTCCCTTCATTAAGACTATTTATGTTTCAAAGCTGCTGATCGATGTACGTACCAAAGAGTTCGTAAACTATTTCCAGCAATCTCTTTTTTGCGTAGCTCTATCACGTTTCTTCTATCTCCCTTGAGTAATAAAACAAGTCAACGGATTTTTTAACATGTAAGGTTGTGACGAAAGCGTCTGTGTCTTTACAATTTTAATACTTTTGTTTGGTAACAAGGGTCTTGTATGATTCCCATTTGCGTTATCACGTAAATTTGTAAAGTGTAAATATTTCAACACCTTCGTTTCCTGATCGCATATTTGTCACCGTTTGCTAGGTCTGTAATAATATTATGTGTTTGTACATGCAATTATGTCAGCAGACTCAAGTAGTATTCAAAATATGCAACAAAGTTTATAAATAAACAAATATTTAGCTGTATGAGATTGCTGGGCGGGGCCTATAAAATTTGTAAGATTAATCTGCAGTGACTTACTATTTAGAGTTACAACCATGATCTGCTACTACAAGATTCTTCTTTCCTTGCAGGTGAGTTCCAAGATGGTGTGCCACATGTACATTATTTGCCATATTACGAGTCACGTGGTCGTAAGTGCTGATATTCCGACAATCATACTTTCACAATTGAGAAGAAAGTTTACAGACGCCGAATGCAGTGTCTCGTTAATCACAATGTTTTGCTTTGTTTTCTTGAATTATTCATGCTACAACTTTATTCTTAAGATAATATTTATCGGTGTAGCGATGTATCATTTTTCTCTATATGTCTTATTTGCACTGCAAGGGCATGCACGAAGTTGTCATAAAAGACCCTCCACGATATTCATGCGGTTTTCACGTTTCCCAGGTCAAACAGATGCAGTATCAAAGGTTTGATCACTTCAACATTGCGTGCACAAAAATATCGACGGGCATTGTAATTTACATTCCTCTTGAGGAAAAGCTAGTCAAAGTGTTATGCAAAACATATATAGTGCAATATCCTATTGTATGTGATTGTATGCGAAGAAATTATGAAACGTTTCTTGCATAAATACCCCTGCTTTCTCGTGCGGGCTTTCAAACAAAAACTTGTAGAATTTCCCGTTTCAAACTTAAGATAATGTATATAACTACAAAAAACATTTGTCTGTTTACCATAAGCGTTTACACCTGGAAAAAGCTCCTTTTGTTGAAAGTCCTACTCATATTGTTCAAATGAAGTCAATCTGAATCTGCAATTGATCAGTTATTCATTTATTGTTTAAACACTCTCTCAAAATTTACTGAACGAACACTACGAGAACGGTGACTTGATTAGTTAAATCCTAAATAATAACCAAGCACTCTACCATTACATCAGCTGTTTCAACATATAGCAAAAAGTCACTTGACCTGCAAATATGATCAGTCATTGTTGCACGATATCACCCATACCAAAGGTAGTGGCTTGCATTTCAGCAAGCTTCTTTTCCTCAGCTGCTAGTACGCAAGGCCCGCAAATGTAGACCTTGCGTTTTATGAAGGTCAAACAACCACGCCTCCTACGTGTCTTTAGTACGCTCATGCTGAGCTTCTTTACGAATTGTAAAGCCGCTATAAACTTCTAACCTTATTTCGGTGAGTTCTGAGTTTGTGCCCTTCTATATACTGCAGCCCGAGCTCATACTGGCCGCCTTCAGCTTAAGAAAAGCCTACATTCCTTTCCGCTTTCTCTCCCCCACCCCCTGTGTCGTTTATCTAAAGCACTGCATTACGCTAAGTTCTGCATGCCCACGCTTTTTAATCCTGTTGTACGTCGTTCCGCCCTGCCTCCGTGTCTGCAACGCCGCTGTCTCTACGGTACGTAAGGCGCCTCGAAAATTTCATTCTTCGTTATGAGCTCACCTTGCGTGCAGACCTCATAAGCATCTTTCGAGCAACGGGATCTCCACTGCGCTTCCAGCAGACCTGCTATATGTACTCATTAACCGCGGAACCTCCTAGGTGTGTTACTTACGTCCATAAGTTCTTTAGGGCTAGATTTCGCACAGCAGCGGCTATCCGCTACATATATGTACGCACATGCCAGAGGGCGCACTTCGCCCGTTCATGGAGGAGAAAGTGCCTTCATTTCGAGGGCTACTAATTGTTTCTGAAGGGTCACAACGCCGGTGCCCAAGTACAAGCAGAGCAGCGTGCTTTGTGGCCCGCCCTGTAGACAAGGTTACTTTGAACTCGAGCACATAAACAGACGACATTGTTTGCTTGCTTCATGTTTCACAATTGGTTGGTTGGTTGGACGGATCTAAGAAGAATGGCTCAACCCACCATGGGGAATCGGCCAAAAATCGAACGGCAGTGTGATTTTCGGCGGGAAATACTGGGAAGAGGGATTCCTTTTCTTCAGATAAATGAAAAGCTTTATTGTGCTAACAGAATATTATGAATGTATATAAAAAACAATAATAATAAAAATAAAAATGATAGTAAAGAATATGCGAAATAGAATAAGGCCGAAAATGAGTAATCAGTATATGCTTGTTCGCTTAGCATGATAGCAGTTTTGATTCTGTTATATAGGTAAATACAAACCCACATATGTCCGTGTTTATGATGTAGTGCCGAAGCCCCAAGGGCGAGTATACGGTACCGTTTCAGACAGCTCAAGCCCGTGCTTTCGGAAATATGGTGTTAGAAACGTTTGCCTTAAATTTCGATACCTGCTGCATTCTGTGAAAAAGTGCTCTAAAGATTCTCTTTGTGTACAATATTAACACTGAGGAAGAAACAAAGCCAGGTCTGTATAAGTAAAAGTTAAAAGGTGGATCCTACATCGCAATTAAGTAAATGTCACTTTAATTTGTCTTGTTGAACACCATGAGCTGTACCGCTGAAACTTAAGGTGCTGTAAATCTGCGTCATTTAAAACAGAAGAGTTTGTGTGTTCCTGCCGTAAACGGAAATTTTGGAATCGCGTGATTGTAAATAGGCAGCGGGGTTTTAGAATGATCATGAAGGGGCCCTGCATTGATGCTGCCGCCAGTGTGGCCGCCGCTTTATTCAGTTTTATTCCAGTGTGACCTGGCACCCAAACCAATCCGATAACATGAACGTGATTAGGTATATACGTATGAAATTCTAATAAACAAGGCGATGTCCTTGGTGCTGTCAGAAGAGTGCAAACTTACAAACATCGGTCAGTATAACAACCGAAAAGATATATGTTGAGAGCTTGCGTATGGCCAGAATCACTGCCATTAATTATGCCGTGAATATCGGTGTAAAATCTGGCAGTCGCAGTGAATGAGAGAAATCCAATGCTGTTGAGTAAATGCCCACTCCTGCTTGCTCGGCATTAACGGGAGCATCTGTGGCTAAAGCTGGACTTATCGGTAGGCTATTGAGGTGGTCTTCGAGCAACCCATTCACATATTTCATCGGCGATTGTTTAGCATTATTGGAAGTATATCTTCAAACCCTATTCTTACCGTAGGATTTTGTTCCTGTCAGAAACTCAATTCATGGATTTTCACCCCCGATTGTTCTAAGAGTTTTTCTCACAAACTATTTTTAAATGCAAAGCATTTCTTAGCGAACTTCGGTGACTTTAAGCGGATCTATCTATCTATCTATCTATCTATCTATCTATCTATGTAGCCGTTTACGTTTGGGTGCTCTCGTGGTCACCCCTTTAACATGGCGTGAACCAAAATTTGCATGGGAGGGTAAGATTGTTTGAAGAATGTGACACCCTGGTCACGACAGGAGTAATGTCACAATCCTGTCGCGTACGTCATCAAACACTTCCCGCCAGACAGTGGCACATACCCATGGGTTGGTATGTGGCGCTGGTATGCGGGTATGTGCCACAGGTGATTGACACTTAGTATCTACCCAGGAACGACGAGAACACACAAGAGCAATTCTAGCGCACGAGCGTTAGCAAATACGCGACTTCTGTAGCGTCAACACGACGAATGCAAAGAATAAATGTCAGAGTCGCAGCTGGAATTGAACCCAAGCATTGTGCGTGGCAATGAAGCATTTTACCACTGAGCTACGCCAGGTCTCAGATATACTTTTGATATAGACGCTAATCTTCATGAAACGTCAATAGTAGTTGCAGTGCTGCCTACCCCTCTTTTGATACAGCCATCACTTCGGTTTAACGAAAATTGCGGTTAGTTCCCATGCGCTGAAGTTGATTTACGTAGCAGTGTCCAGGGCCACCATACTGGCGAGCATCAGTGATTCATATCAGCTTCTGGTGTTGCTAATACGCATGTTCCAGTGGGCATCGTTGCGCAAGTGGAAAGAACTGCTTTTGTAAACATCCGCAACTCCTCAAAATGAGTCTGTACGAACAACATTTGTACAGAAAGTGTCATTTAATGATGTGTCGCAAAACAAAAAAAAATTGCATAACGGTCATCTTCCCTCCTCATGCTTCGCATAACGTCAATTTCTTGGGACGTGGGACCTGCGGAATTTTCGAGGTTGATGCATTCGAGACCACTCACAATAAAAAAATATGAATAGCTCGCTTATAAATACGTATTGGGAGCGCTTCTCTGGGGAGGCATAGATGTTTAGAAATGTTTGAACAGTAAATACGCGAAACCTGGTTTGTAGAGAGGGCAGATATGCTTAATGAATAAAAACAACATTAGCGACTAACTTAGGAAGGCCTACACAGGCATAATGCTTAACGCTCTACATAAAAAAGAGGACGTAATTTGTAAGTGGGTCCTCCGCAAAACAACACAAATCCAAATTCTAATATTGTGCGGACATATATGTTACATGTCATCAATAAAGCTCTTCTATGCAGTCTAAATCGGTCACTGTTGATGCGCTTGAGCAACCAAATTGCACGTAATTCCTTAGATGCAAATATACTGAATGTGAGAACACCAATTAGGATTTGCAGTGTATATAATACCGAAATACTTGAATGATTCTGCCTGTGAAATAAATTACTGGCCGTACGTCACTGCAATTCGCGCAGGCGAACTCAACATAAATGACTACGATTGTTCAAAGAAAACAGCTTTTGTGTTTTTTATATTTTATTTGAGGTGCAGCAAACACAGGAGCGGTTTAACTGATGGAACATGGGAGAGACCTTTGTCCTGCAGGGGACGCAGTCAGGCTGATGATGATTATGACGATGAAGATTATTATTATGATGATGATGATGATTTGAGGTACGGTTATGCAATCTCGGAACTGCATTGGTCTTGATTCAAGCCGACTACTCAAATAACCGATTTAAATACATTAGGTGAGTCATAATTAATTATCTCAGATTTTAATAATTGAATTGTCCTAATGGACAATCATAAATGTCTACTCATGACAAGCCAGCGGGCTTGTAAGGTAGCTGACATGCCGAGTTTGCGGTAAAAAAACTTGGCAGTTAGCTGGTTGGCCAATTGCCGCTCGATTGAATAAAGTCGTTTTGTTTAATCTGCTCATCTTACGTAAAAAGGCATAAAAAAAGGAAAATGGAGATATTCAGAGAAACAAAGGGAAGAAAACTTTACGAAAACAAATACAGAGAATCGAAGAAAGAGAAATAAAGATAAAATTGGCTACATATATAACTGATGAGATTTTTGGCGGAAGAGGGAAATAGAAATAAGCACAGTCACAAGCACATAAGAAATAATTATAAGAAACACTGGCAAGCCTACGCAAAACACGCAGCACAGTCCCAGCGAAAGCCAGAACAGCATTCTTTACAGAGTCCTTTGTAGACTATCTTTGTGCAACTAGTGCACATGTAAGGTATCGACTATACCCATGTAACTTTCAGGAATAAAGAATCATCAGATATGCCACTTTGCCTTACTCTGCAGATAGGTGCGGTACGTGATACACATATGCAAGGAATTATGGGCGCTTTATGCTCTGTGTGAGTGATAAAGTATGGCTTAGTCTTTTGCATTGGGTCGGGAGCATTGAAAGATCGGCTCCGTGCGAAATTCGCATTGTGTGATGCCTCGGTGTTATTTGGCTCTTTTACGATGCTATAATATATGTCTTAACACCTGCGTTTCAGCGATGAAGTTTCACGAAGCAGCGTGGCTCTGTCATTATTCTGCGGCGATGCTGAGGTCCCATGTTCAACTTCCATCAAACCCTAGAATCTTCTTTTCAGTGCAATTTTTTGTTAATTTTTTATCATGGATTTCAAGTGGACGGCGCCCGTGATGGCTCTGTCGTATGAGTATGGTGCCCAAATGGGCTCTTGTTGTGATCTCAATACAGCTTTCACTCTAATAAGATTTACGCCTCAACCACCGTCACTGTCATCGTAGTCATGGCCGAGTGCACGGAGGGGCCGCTTACCAATGGCTACGGAGGTAGTTAGTGGAAGCAAGGAATAACAGTCACCAGCAGTGGTATCTGTCACGCCGGTTGACTCCGTTTCTTGTTATTGGAAGCGAGGTTGGGGGCACTGAATCTTACGCAGTGCTACAGACGCCCATGTTTGACTCACAATTATGGTAGGAGTAGTTGACATTCCGGGAAGCCTTTAAAGGCGAAGCTCTTTAAGGAGTGGGTCTCTACAGCTTCGGATGTATGTTGTACTAGTAGTAGGAAACCACCAATGGCACATTCCGCTCTAGAGCGGGTGTTACAGAGGAATCGCTACAGAGGAATCGAAATTAGAGATGTCAGTTCTTTGAGTGTTCGCTAGATAAACGAACGAACGGACGCATGGACGTATGGACAGACAGACTAGCAGATGGACGAACGCGCGGACGTATGGTCGAATAGACGCACGAACGGACGGACAGACGGACGGGTGTCCTCACGGACAGACGCACGGAGAGACGCACGGACAGACGCACGGACAGACGCACGGACAGACGGACGGACGGAAGCAACAACGAATGGACGAACTGAAGCACGGACGGGCTTTCGGACGCTTCGCCCCAGTCATCATCATTGACTCCGTGGATATGTTATTTTTTTTCTGGGGTCATTTTGCGTAACATTGTGCGATAGCTGTTACGGACACCAGCGGCGGTGGTGGACAACTACACCACTGCCACTTTTTTTACAACTTTTGCTATAAAATAGAAAGAAGTCGAAGAAAAAAAGTAAGCTACAAAGAAAGAGTGAACGAGACCACCGCAAAGCTCGGCAATTTATTTTGACACAAAGCCTTTTGTGCAAAGCTCCCTTCACTCTTTTTATGCTGATGAGACGTGGCTGATTAAACCATTGAACACTCGCGCCTACAGGTTACCCTCCCTCGTTGACTAGCGTTTGCGCGTGCATTGCGTTCATGGGACACGCGTTTTTGATGACATCTCACGACAAAAGAGACAGGAGGATATTTTAAGCAAGTATGTTTCTACCCATCTGGCGGTGTCATTGCTCTTCCTCGAAAGAAGGCAATGACGTGGGCTTGCTGTTGCTCACTGCGGGAATTATCCTTACGCAGGCGCCGGTTTTCTTCACTTAGTTGAGATACCTCGTCTCTGAGGAACGCGATTACCTCCAAAGTGTCGAGGAGGAGACGGCGCAGAGCGGTCAATAATAATAATAATAATAATAATAATAATAATAATAATAATAATAATAATAATAATAATAATAATAATAATAATAATAATAATAATAATAATAATGGTGATGATGAGAACTACTAACATTAAAATTAACTGGGGCTTGAAGTGCTAAAACCCCCATACGATTACAAGCGATAACAACTATCAAATTATTGTGCATGTCCAGCAATCTGGGACATCGTGTAGGGCTGAAAAGCTCACCCCTAGGGGAAACGCCGGGCGTACCGCTAAGGGAGTGTTCTTCATAAAATGATTACTAAGCAATGTCTGATTTTTCGCCGATTGTGCTTCCGGCGTTTAATGCTGACAACGTCCTTATGTCGTAAAACGCGATTAATTTTGATTGGGCGGCTACATTTTTCCCGGGACATTTTTGGTATCTATTGCCAATGTAATTGGTGATTTCCGAAAAGCTATTTGCAGTGCAAAGATGAGTTATTCGTTAGTTGCACTCTAGTGGCATGTACGGTTGAAAAACCTCTGTCTTAGTTTGCAATTTTGTTGGATTACGCTGCATGAATTTTCTCCCTGGAGAGCTTTCCCAGCTTGATAGTGCAGAAAAGCAGCTTTACAGGGTTCAAAAATTCACCTGTCGGTAAATCGATGTCAAAGTGGACGTTGATCATGGTAATACCTCAACAAACCTCTGCAGATGTGATGTACACTATGATGTACAGCGTGAAGGTCTGTACACCACGTGGTGTGAAAAACGGTGAACTAAAAGCGATAGCCCGAATCGCTGGGTATGTTTGTAGAAAAAAAATGGTTGAACGTTGCCTGGTTCACTATTTTATTATAAAAAAATGCTCAACAACAAGCTACAGTCGTTCAGTAGCGATAAGCTTATGGAGCAAATATACACTTCAAACATACCCGTGTAGTCGACACCATCAACTCCGTTTACAGCAGTTTTGTTTTTGTGTTTTTTGATATTATCCCAATATCGCCCTCTGAAAATTTCTGTTTGTAGTGTAAGCGACGCATCGCTGATCCCATGCGTGAATCACGCTTCTTTGCATCTGTGTCGCTGCGTACGTAACAGCATATTGAAAGAAGTTGGGTTGCCAGTGCGGGGGACGCACGGTGCTACTAGACGACAGGTTTGAACGATCGAAGTATTAAGTTGTGATTGTGCTCATTCAAAACAAAGTCCCAGTAGCTTTGGTGCTTACTTCAGCATTATAAGCCCTGTGGCGGAAAAGAGCGTGGGAATCATCATGCGAAGAGTCGGAGCTAACGTCTTCCACACCAACAAGTGCGTGCAGTTTGCGCAGCGCGGTTAACCGCGATCAACATTAGTTTTTGTCTAAACGGAACAAATGAATGCGCCTATTATTCCGCATTTTGCTGAATAATCCCGGCTATGAAATGGCTGCTTTTTCGAACCATCGCCTTATTACGCACGACAGCGTCATTTTCGCGTTGTAGTGCTGCAAGTTGCGGGAAGGCTAAAAATTTGACAACAACGAATATTTTAGCGAAAACAGCTCTCAGCTGCAGTGAATGTAACTGCAGGCATGGGGCATAACTTTTTGAGTTCTGTTTACATTTTGAAAGCGCGTTTTTTTCGTTTGCAACAAGTGAATGCACCTGTTATATTGAAGTGAACAACCACAACATTGGGAAACACTTGCCCTACCTATAGTTAGACCTATTTTATACGTGAGATTGCTGCAGAGCCATAGGATAGGCATTTCTTGAGTTCCTAGAATTTTCGTACAAAGCGCCCTCTTACAAAAATAACAGGGGGCTCGTCCTTTATGCAGGTGTGGTGTGCTGACGTTGCTAAGTAGCTATTTTTCATTGAGGTACAAGAGCTCATCGTAACATTTTCATGTTCCAAAAAACTAGCTCTTCTAGTCACTAATAATGTTTAACTATGGCAAGCCTGTGTTTGTTGTTATAGTTCCAAGAACTTGTCCGTCAGATTATTTTTTTAGATCATACTGCCAATAAAACATTGGAAAGCAGATCATAAATGGGGTGTGTTAGTGGAAGCTATGTTGAGGATAACAGTATTGAATGTGCCGTAGGCGAATTATTTAAACAAATAAAAGCGAATGTAGGGAAGTAAAGACTTGTTCACAGATTTTCTCATTAAACCAGCAACCACCTTGGTGTTTTTCTCGTTATTCTACATAATATTTTAGTGATGCCAAGCTTTCACGGTGCAGGAAGTGTAAAGATGGGCTTGTATACGTCAAGTGGCATCTTTCGATTGTTCTATTTCGTAAGAGCGAGCAGAGAAAGAAAACTGATATGGCGCAGAAAAGTCAACGTTGACTTGAAAGGCCATTCACAATGCGACAATTTCTGTACATCCGAATGAGTCTTAAACTCCCACTTCTCTGTTGCTGCGAGCTGTTTATTCAATGTATTGACCGTAAAGATCAAAACAATAAATCAAAGAAATTGTGCTAGAGCCTTGTCAAGAACCGGAAGAAAACCGGCAGAGTGAAACATCTCTGCTTGAGTGGTAAAACGAGACTACAACATATGGAGACGGCACTTAAGAGAGTAAAGCCTCAGAAATGGGGATTCAATTTTTCTCTTTACATGCATGAAGTGACATGAATCAGATCGTAAACAGTGATGTCTGGCCTAGCAAAATGAGCCCTAGTTAGCGCGGTATTTTTTGTGCAGGAGATGAATCTAATATATTTAGTGGTAAACAGCAACTCTTTGATCTATAAAAATGTATCACTGTTGCGCAGGCGCCTGCATGTTGCGAGAAACAGACATAAATCATTTGTTAGTTTGCGCTTGTACTTTTATTTTCTCTACATGTCTCTCCGACTGGGACTCCGCCACAGGCTTCTGATTCTTGGTCACAAGCTTCATTTTGAACTCGCTCCAACACAGTGACATGCATCACTGTTTATCGAATCAGGAAAACGTAAAATGGGCAACGGAGAACCGCAAAACCAGAAACAGCAAAAAACAATAATTCTGGATGGGTTCCTAATATTGATGAAAACAATATTCAGCATAATACTTATTATTTTCTTTTTGCGCTTTCTTTTAACATATGAAGTATAGAAAAAGTAGCGTTCGCAGACTACATGCAGAAGCGTAGCAAAAAGTGCATGCTTCGATATTGTAGCCTTGGCTGTGTTGCCACCCAAATTCGACGCCAAGTATAGCGTTGTAGTAACGTGCGGCATACACTGAGTACCTCTCTGAATAGGTGATATTTTTTGACATTTTTGCCATCTATTACATTATTCTTCTCATATTATGTTGCAAAACAGCATCTAGTATCGTAGTAGCCGGTGACTACTGCATGGTCAAGGCCCGTTCTTGCAACAACCCCCTCACACGAAACTTGGGGCCTGAGGCAAAGCAGTACGCTTCCTAACCTCCGTATTCGCAAACGCTCCTTCACTCAAGAGCTTTCCTCGACCTAAAAAAGCCGACGGGAGCGCCGTCTCTTGGCAGACGAAGTCACTGCATATCGGCAATATTCTGCAGCAATTCTTGAGAAGCACAGCGTCAATTTCGGACGAGCAGTGGTGCAATGCTCCACTCAGTCAAGTGAAGGATGAAATTCGAGTCGAGGAGCGTTTCTGAATACGGGAGTAAGTGTACAGTTAGCAAACAATGAATGGCGCTGACTGAGAACAACTTTAGTTCAGTGGACAGATAGATTGCATACAGCTCTAAACAAAAACAAAAAATGACAATTAGGAATATTAGGAACAGAGAGTAACTTAATGTTCATGGCTCTAGTTATTCAAACTTTCCGTGTGATAGAATTATTAGTTCTTCACTGAGATTGCGTTTGCCTTATACTGTAATTGGTGAACACGCGTTTATTTACAGAAGTTGCCGGAAGGCATCGAACGGAATTTTCGCATATTGCATCTTGTATTTTGTTGCGCAAACACTGCGTGTCAGACTCAACTATTCTGCTGCTCGCCAAAGCACCGACTGCTATGCGGATATCCAAAAAAAAAAGAACGCATTCGAGTGCGCTGGTTGTGTTGGCTGCTTTGTTGACACGCAAGGATCCGAAGTAAACAGGTGCCACGCAAGATAGGCGGCGTGTGTCGCCCGTCACGACTGACAGAGATAAGAGGATGAATGGAGTCGGGCAAGCGGAACCCACTGACAAAATCCGCGCAACCTACACGTTCCCAGCTGCCCCCTTTTGTCCCTTGACAAAGTGTTCCCGCTGACGTCGTTACTGGCCCAAACATTCGTCTCCTATGCACTGCGTGTACACAGCCCCAGTCCTTGAATACCACCGGCATCCTGACA
The DNA here is from genome assembly GCF_043290135.1 of Rhipicephalus microplus. NCBI lineage: Eukaryota > Metazoa > Arthropoda > Arachnida > Ixodida > Ixodidae > Rhipicephalus > Rhipicephalus microplus. The sequence continues at coordinate 141,666,794 of NC_134700.1, read as the reverse complement.
TGTCTGGAGCGATCCCATCTACGGAAGAGATAGTACCGGAGAACTGGCGCTTGTAGCTATCAAGCAAACGAGCGCGCAAATGCGCCGGCGACCAAGCAAAACAAAGCTTGTGAGCAAACATCCGTAAATTACGGAAGATGCGTGCATTAACTGGTCCCCCAAGAGGCGGAGAAAACCTTTCAGATTGTGCACGACGACGGCGGGCATATTTTAGGTGGTGTAACACTCATATTGATTAGATTTACCCGATGAGATCTGATAAACCGATGGAAGAAGACCAGACTATGTGCATCTATAGTATCAATTAGTTTCCGTGTTGGCTTTGGAATGATTTATGAAGAAGAGCGTCGTGCACCTGATGTTTACATATGATGTCTAAAGTAACCACAATTTCAGCGTGGGTGGAATCTTGGCTGCGGTGAAGTTACGATGGAGGCGAAAAATCCGTAGGCCCGTGAGCTCAGATTTGGGCGCACAGTGAAGAACCCCAGATAGACGAAATTTTCGAAGCCCTCTACTACAGCGTCTCTCATAATCAAATGGTGGTTTTGGGATGTTGGCCCCACATATAAACCAATCAATGAAGTTCGGCCTCTTTTTGTTGCACTGGCTGTGAACAGAACAGGCGCCCTGTTCGTCCTATTATTTCTCCTAGCCGTATCCTTCATCTTGTGCTTCGCTACCAAAACGTATGCGGCGATTTGTTTGGCGTCGCGGTTACGGGTTATTTGTTTGGGTCGCGGTTATGGGGGCGCGAATTGAACCTCGCCAAAAACTTCTCGAGCCGAAGTAGTTTAGGGGTAAAGCTCCTTATGGCGTATCCAAACGACGGACCAAACCAGACTTCTCCGCCGTCGACGGCCCAGTACGTGTTCCTACGTCACAGATTTGTGTCTGCCATGGCGCGTCCGAGGATCTCGTGAACACAAAATGCCAAGCTCTTTTTTGCATTTTGATTCGTGTGGAATAACAGTGCATATTCAGCTGAAGCTGACAATATTTATTGATATGTGTGGTTTAACGTCCCAAAGCCGCCATATGATTAGGGAGCCACCGTAGTCGAGGGCTCCGAAAATTTAGATCACCTGGGGTTCTTTAACGTATATTCAAATCTGAGCAAACGGGCCTACAACGTTTCTGCTTCCATCGAAAATGCAGCCGCCACAACCATGATTTGATCCCGCGACTTGCGGGTCAGCAGCCAAGTACCTTAGCCACTAGACCACCGCGGCGGGGCCAGCCGACATTGTATATTTGGCGACAAGCACGACATTAGTTTTTTTTTTTCTCATTTGGTTTCGTATATTTAGCCAACATTGCTTCGAAACTTTGCAGGCGTTTTCCCACACAACGTAATGTCGGCTCTGCAAGTGGGGCTCACCAAGTTCGCGCATAGGCTAAACTGAAAAGTCTGAGATGCAGCACATTAGGAGCATTAATTCGAGTAGAAATGCACACACATGCAACTCTAGCCAAAAGCAAGGTACCGTAGCGTGACCTGCAGCCTTGTTCCCGCTGATATGGCTCACCGCATAACAATGTCCTGTCGTTCTATGCGAGATCACCAGAGCGACAGCAACTTAACAAACTGTTCTCTTGACACTCACAGCAGCCTCCTGTATTCTTCGCTGTTACTAGCCAAACGCTCATGGTACAGTTCATGTTGCATATACAGGAGCTTCGCAGCAATGTAGTCATTTTGCCAACAATATCTTTTTGTAGGAAAGAAGAGTACTACATCATCTTATTCTGATAACGGAATTGTTACTTTCTTTCGAACTCCATCTTCGACGTAAACTCTGCCACGAAGAAGAAAACATGATAACCTGCTTTAATTTTCCAGGCAATTATTGTTTTTTCGACTTTCACACACTCGCACCATCTAGAGAACTAAGGAAGAAGTAACTATTCACACATTATGACATCTGAGATTTGGTGGCCCTCGTGCTACCGCTAAACACTGATCTTATGTCCTACCAATAGAGGCGCTCACAAAGCTTATCGCTCTTCGATAACGAGTACGGCGCTCACAAACAACACTGAATTGTCATGAATACGTTGCGGCAAAACTTGCGGACCCAAACATAAAGCCAACACAGTTGGCAGCTCGGGACTAAGAGCCCACGCAATGCGCGATGAAGAGCTTAAAGATTTGAAGTGGACAGCTCTCACTTCAGTGTACCACCATGGTATTTTTTTCTTCGGTGCATCCGTCTACTCGCTACGTTCATCGTCTCGACGCGGTTTGCAGCCGGACGGGCGGCGGGACGATCGTCCGCGGGAGAAATCTCCGCAGAGAAGTTCGTGGCGTGGATACATGTATAGAGGCTAACCTTGACCAGCGTCACCCTCGCGTCACCTTCACTTGCTACACAGTTGTGAAAAAAAAAATTGACAGCATATCCACGGAGTGAATGATGGAGAGTGGGGCGAAGCATTTTTGCGTACATTCGTTCTTGATTCCTTCCGTCCTTGCGTTCTTCTGCGTGACCGTCCATACGTCCATCCGCCCGTCCGTGCGTGCGTCAGTTCGTGCGTCCGTCACTGCGTTCGTAAATCCGCCCCTGCGTCCGTTCAAGCGTCCATCCATGCATCTGTCTGTGTGTCCGTTCGTCCATCTATTCAACACTCCAAGTACTACCATCTCGCATGTTTTCATTATATATTCCCCATATAGAAGCACCGCCATCCAGTGGACATTCCAAGGACTAAACTAGAGGTGGCACACGCACACTTTCTTACGGCTTGCGCTTCGGGTCTACTTCCCACCTTTAACCACCTCGAGTTCATGGTATATACTAGTTCACTGTATTCATGGCACTGTGGCCCAACGCTCGCTAAACCTTTCTAAAACCAAGGAGGTTACGCCCAGCGAGTATAACGCAGCAACCTTTTCCTGAAAGATAGTGCTCAATGTACATGCCAATGGCTGCTAATGGGGATCGCAGCGTGCGCGTAAACTAAAAGCCGAATGCTCCTGTCTCTCATTCACCATTAGCAGCCAGTGGCATGTACATTGAGCACTATTTCTTATTGTTCAACAACGCACAGAAGAAATCTCTCACGGGCACCACTTTGGAAAAAATCAAAATGTTATACTTGTTACATACTACAACGGCTACGAGGGACGAACAGGTGCCGCTATAAGGAGCCTCGCACCTAAAAAAAAAAAACACCTGCACCGTCCATTAACGCGGCCATCCACCTGTCCGTCGATCTATCTATGCGTCCATCCGCCCATCAGTTTGTGCGTCCATAAGTCCATTCATTCTTCTATCTGTCAAATCATTCATCCATTAATGCGTCCATCCCTCCATCGGTTAGTCCGTCTGTTGTAAAGGGCTCTGGTTTGATGGCGTCCAACCACTGCCACCAATTGTAAAGGACTCGGCGTGGATTACATCCTGCCGCTGCCACGAGTTGTAAATAGATGGGTTAGGCCGGTCTGTTTATACTAGTTGGCTACCCGCCGTTGTTCACATAGCCGTTGTACGCCAGTGAGGAGACGAGTTTTTCTCCGCAAGAGCGTTCGTAAGCTTGTAGTGCTTAATTTGCCTATTCTGAAGTTTGATGACGAAACATCGCAGTAAAGGTTTCTTAGCTATTCCGTAATTTCCTCCTTGGAAACTTATTCTATCCTACTCATCAATTCTCACAGAAGAACACTTGAAAAGACCAATAGACCAATAGTCTTCATGGAGCTTTAGTTCAGTGCAAACCTTCTCATTAGAGGTTGGATAACGCTCTCTATTTCCGCCTGCTCAGAATTTATGAATCCTCGAATTTACTCGAGACCATCTTAAACCCTGTATAGCTCTTCTTGTCTCTTCGTGTTCTTGCTCTGTTCTCTCCTTCCACTCTTCTCTCTCCTTCTCTCGTTCCAGTCTTTCCTTCTCTCGTTCCAATCTTTTCTTTTCTTTCTCTTTCTTCTTACCCTAAAGTCTGTACTGGGTTTTTCATCTCCTCCTCACTGGATCCTCAAAAAGTCCAACTCTAAATCTGTACCCCTTTCATTCCTTCGTCTACTTCAATACTTACAATCTTACTCGCAGCCAAAAGTTCATCGATCAGCATTGACCTCAACACCATGACTGCTGCTTTACTTTGGTCCTGCGCCTCACACATAATTAGGCGAATCCTCTAACTCACTCAATACTCAGAAATAGCTGATCTACCGAATTCCTACACAATTCAGCTTCTACTCAACTAACACTTATAAAATGAAGCCTGGAAAGTCAAAGCCGAGATGAAATACTCACCACAACACAGCATCATGTCGCAAGGTCCATCTCACCGCTGCCAACCAGTAATAAAGAACTAGGGGTTAATGGCACCTCACCTCTGCTACCAGTTGTGAAGGAGTCGGAGTTCATGGCGTTCCACCACTGACGAACAGAAACAGATCGAGTGCAGCGGGTCTCTTAATGGTAGCTGACTCACCACCTTCTTCCACAAAGCCGATGTTCGCCTGAGAGGATACACGTTCTCAAAGGCAGAACGTAGGTTTATTTATATGATGGAAGTGAAATGAAACTGTACAATAATTCAGTAACTATGTACAAATGTCTTCGACATATATAGCCCATCGTTTCTATACACGGCTGTCTAAAGAAGGCAGTGACCACTGTTGCCGCGAACCAGGCGACGTTAGGTCTCAGTTACCCTCACACCAGAAAGAGTGCAGACATTGGACCACTAGGCTGATGAGGAACATAGGCGAAAATGTTTAATGGGTAACATGAGTGCACCACACAAAGACGCACCCAGCCCACGTCTTGAACCCATTGCAGGGCGAGCAGGTAGAGTTCGGAAGAGTGTGGAATTAGAGCTCCTCTGTGGGGAAGATAGCCGCTGGCACGAACGTACGCAGCATTTCAATGCTGTGTTTAGGTACAGTATTCTAGAACTTTCTAGAACACATCTCTTCAAGCGCTTCATTCCTGAAAACTGCTACAGTGACGCCATCCCACGCTTCCGAACCGTCAGCGCTTTGTCACGGCTCTGCGTAGGCGACAATCGCTCAGTTGAGATGTTGACTCCATGACAACTGCATCAGTGATGCCGTCTCACGCTGTTCGTCTCTCCCGAAGCTACCGTCGAGTTCATTGTAGCCCAGCCACAGCGCACTGCCTGGCCCACCTTCAGGACAGCGTCGTGTTTTTTGCTTCCAACCGGGTGCTGATATGGGGGGGGGGGGGTGAAGCTTTCTTGCAGACTAGCGCACTCAGAATGGCGTCTGCTAATACGAACTGCCGGGCCAAAGGTAACACCGTTCATCTGTTCATCCTAGTCGCCTACTTCTAGGTAGGCATTATAGACCCTAGTACCTAAATTTGCTTACTCGTCATCATCAAGTTCATAGAGATGCGTGGAATTTTGTTGAGTTTGTCTTTTTCTCTATTCATGTCTTCATTTCTTCTCTTTCTGTCCTGATTCGCCTGCTCATCAAAGTTGCTGAATCTCGCGCCAGACAAATGGGCCCCAGTGTTTTGGGAGCGGAACAAAAGACGTGGACAAAAAACAGTGTTTGAAGCTTCAAGATGGCACCATTTATGATCACCCGTTAAGCAAAAAACGCTCGGCGTGAAGGCTACCCTGTTACACAAAGCTGCGCAATAAAGACGCAGAGGCATGGCATTCGGATCATGTTCACATAAACATGCAAACAAACTGGCTTGAATACATGCACTCCCCCCGCCATTGTGGCGTTTATGCAAACCCTCTAGTAAGATATTTTAGTATAAAAGCGAATTTCTTCTGAGTAATGCGAAATAAAGCCAAGACGGTGTAAGAAATTATGCCTATGCAGTTTGACGACGTACGCCTGATCAATAGAGGTTGGTGCATATACTAACCTGGAATTCATATTTTGGGAAAAGACTGCCAGCACATACCAGCAGCACGTAAGTATATGACGTACCATACAACCACTGCTTGTATTGCCTACTTTGATTTCCTTGTGTCCACGCTTGCGAAGCTAACATGAATTACCTGTCCAGAGCGCTGCAACTCGCTACCAACAGCGAAAAACTTCTGCAAGGTATTGTAGCTCTGTCCTTAACTGCACACAAGTAAGCAAAATACGAACCCGGTAAGAGTAAACGCCCAGTCGAGTCACGCAATGAATCAGGTAACGAGCTCCTCTGTCAGAATCAGAGTGAGACTTGTCATTTATTAAGGCACCCTTTCTTATTAATACATGACTAGCCGATGTTCCAAGAAGGCGAGTAGTATACACTGTGTTTCCATGGAAACCTGTTTTGCGAGTTTATTTCTATCTTGCAGCAGTTTTCTTGAGCCTATGGTAGCGTGATTCACTGAAACTAACTTCCGCATTCACAAACGCCCCTAGACTCGACCTTCACCCTTCACTTGACAGAAATGAGCACTGCGCCACCGCTAGGCTGAAAATGACGCTGTGCTACTCGAGAATTGCTGCAGATTATTGCTTGTATGTAGTGATTTGCTTTGCATATAGATAGCGCTTCTATCGGTTTTTTTCGTTTGAAGGTGGAACATTTAGTGAAGGGACGTTCTGGAATACGGGGGTAAGGCTTCGTGACCCTTAAAAGTATGTATTTTTGTTTGAAAAGCTATACAATATTACTTAAGAGTAGACAGCGTGGAATTAGTGCTTCACAAAGTGGACAAAAAGACTTTTATCTCGAGAAAAGAAGTTGCCTTGAGTTCTTTAGTATGGGTGTGACACATAAATATGGCTATGACGTCATCTGCCATGCTTAAAATTAGGCTTTACCATCTAAAGAAAGTCATTTATATTGTAATTTTTATCATATGTAGTCTGTAAAAAACTATGTTAAGTCAATGCAATAACCCATCGGAATAAATACATCGTGATACGAGACTCGATGTACAAGCAAGAAGATACAGTTTTGCAGCACACGCAAAACATTGAAACCAAGTAAACTTTGGCTTGTAGCTCAACATGATGGTTATATGCAATTGTCGAGGCTATAAGAAAGCACTCGAGGTTGCTTGAACTGCTTTAAATAAATGTGGCTCACTAGTGGTGCCTCTATGCGTTGCCAGCGCCTGGTGTCGCCTGTGTACCTGTGGCGCTTAACGACGATGAGAACAACAACATATTCGTCCTCTCATGTGGCGTCACATTAGGCACCACAGCTGTGGTTCTTTTTGCGGCACATCCTTTGAGGGACGAAGACTTCCAGATACGAGCTTTGTCCCTGCGATGTTCGTTGTCCTGGCTTCCACGCGCTGGGAACGCCGGCCGCAAGCGCGCGCATTGTAGGTGGAAGAGGAGAACGATCATGATGGGTGCACTTGTGGCACGCTCTTCGTTTTGGTGTGGCGCCCCAAAAGCTGCAAAACGCGCTCAGTCCCACCTCTTTCTCTCATGGTCATGGAGTGCATTTCAGTATGAAGCAAAATAAAAAAAATAATGTACGGGGTTTAATGATTCCCTGGAGCTTCGCCCATTCTTCGTGCTGTGGTTTGTTTTATGAGGAATTTGGTTTTCAAGCATAACGCGAACACTTCCGCAATATGATGGAGAATGCCGCTGAGCTGAACGTATAACAGGCGGAAATTGCTTCTTCAGCAAAGTCACTTCTTATTTAGAGAACTCTGATCTTCTCCGGAAGTTTCAAATGCTTGCAAGAAATGAAGAGAGCATAAAGTAGGTATTCCGGCTCAAGTATTGCTGTGTGGTTCCTCAATTTTTTTGAGCTCAAGGTTTGTGAATGTGCTCCTTTTTTGTTTTTTGGTCCCAGCATTTCTTTTGCCCGTGTTGTTCTATTTTTTTTTCGATTCACTATAGTACCAGAGATAAAATGATGGAAAGCGCCTTCACGATCAGCCATCGTTTTGGCACCTCGAGAAAAATAATATCGAGCTCGAGTTCGGCAGCGATGAACATTGCAATAGTTCTCGGACTGCAGTTATTCGACTAGGGTTTTATTTTTGTGTGAGCAAGAATGGAATGCCTTAGCACTTAAACCGATTGCCGCGGGCAAAGGCTCCTTCGCTTTGGCTGTCCCGGAAAGAAGAGCATAATTTGGTATTTTACAAAAGTGCGTAATATTTCACGAGGGACTTCTGCAAGATTCCTAAGTGTGTGCTTTTATGATTTTGGCTCTGAGAAAGTGTGGCAAAACGGCAGAATGCTGTGAACTTACTCTTTCACGTGGCAAGGTATGTGAAGTATTTACTACAGAGAAAAAAAAAAGAAAAATAACACGTCCTTTATGCTTCCACATAGGTCGACTCGAAAGCGAGAACCATTTGGCTCGTAGTTTTTTTTTTTGACACCAAAGGCTGATATAAGATAACAACAACACTCGTTTTTGGCGCCGTGGTTGTCCGCTGCCCCCGACGTCCTTAATCAATACTACACAAAATCAGAAAAAAACGAAATCATTAAAAAGATTCAGGATAGATCAGCACTCCAACCAGAACCCTGTGCATGGGCGCCGAGATTGTACCACCGACCCACGCCGGTAATTCAAACTTCTTTGTGAACAGACTCTAGCAGGCTTGACGTCACAAAAAGTATCACTTAATACTCCGGTTTAGTAAAATAGGGACAGCAAAATAAGGACCAGGTGCTACACCATGGCAACTCTAAAACTAGTGGGTCGTTAAAATCTTTCAAGCTATTACAAAACCTGATTCATACGGCTTCATTGTCGTTAGTCACCACAACAGCAAAGTGAGCGTAATATCTTTCAGATGTTTAGCGGGAAGCGGACTTCTTCACCGAATAAGGATTAATTGCATAGTGGGCGCTTTCCTGCTTCACAGAAAATTACGATGACTTAACCGTCATGAGCGCTATACAAGTGTCCGTGTAATAATTGTCTCGAGGATGCTTCGAAAAAGCGCAATAAAGGCCACTAATCCAGCATTTGCGAGTCTTGCTACTTACTGCTCACAGACCTGCGATTTCGAGCTAGATACAGCAGAACAAGCATTTTCACGCCACATTGTTTGCTAATAATTTGATATGACTTCTCACAGGGGACGCTACCAACATTACGAAATTGACATAGTGTTGAGAACTTTGCATGACCTACATTTAGGGAGGCGAACAGAGCCAGCTACCTTCTTGTTTGTGTTCTTGGAGTTAATTGTTTTAGAGTATTTCAGAAAGCAGACGTGTTTTCAACTTACCGACGTAGAGATCAGTAAAATAGACACGTATTCTACAGCAATATTGGTTCATAGTTCCACTCACGGTGTGTTCGGCAAACTGTATATTTGAATGACTGATACGGGTGGCTTAGCGTCTGAAATAATCATATGATTATGACAGTAGCCATAGTGGAGAGCTCTGAAAATTTTGACCACCGGGGTTGTTTGGTGTGCACCCGAATCTAAGCAAACTAGCTTTCAGCATTTGCGCTTCCATCGAAAATTCGGCTGGTGCAGCCGGAATTCGACAAGCTGTCTGGACGCAGCTTTAGAACACACTGAGTTGGGTCAGTTGACAAATGAAAAAGAACGGCGGACATCGCACTTTGTCGTGAAAGTCCAGATCAAAAATGAGCTTTTGTCTCTTGCTCTTTAAATCACAAGAGACTTTTCTCGCCGTGACTGTGCACATCATTTTAGTGTTATGTATAATAACTTTGAGACCGACTCAGCAGCTTCCTGCGTCGAGTTCAGTAATCAACAGTTGTAATTCGTCGCCGAAGCTGTGCCTGTCACGAGCAAATCGCAGTTTACTAAGGAATCATGAATACTAGGGCTGTGGAAACCTGTTATAAACACACACACACGCATATATATATATATATATATATATATATATATATATATATATAAAGAGAGAGACAAACAGAAAACAAGATCTATCTAGTCGCCCCCCCTCACCCATCAAAGGACGCCGATGAAGAAGCAAATGAGGAAAGCTTGTGAAGGCTCATGTAGGTGATAACTTTCTGTATACAATACACGGCCAACAGCTGGCTTAACAGCTCCTCTGCAGCAAAAATACGCGAACTGGGTGAGACCTTGTCAGCATCAGGTCTCCGAGCAATCAGCCAACTACTGTATCAGCAGTGGGCGTGGATGACAAAGATCCCGCCATGTGATGCAGGGTTCTTGTTGCTGATTTGTTTTTCTCCCGGGCTGAGCCTCAGAGAGTTTTGTTAATAAGGACAAAGCCGTTCGGTTTCCAAGAAACACACAAAAAGTTTAATTGAAAAGTAAAAAGGCAAAGATTCCTCACAAAACAAAACACTTAATAAACAGTTGACAGGACATGACGAAACACATCTGTAAACACCCAACAAGAACGTTCAAAGTCAGTAACTAAACCTAACGTTCGAAAGGGGCTGAGTGATGGGAGTAGCGCAAGAGTATCGGTGCAGTCTCACCCACAAGTTGGTTTTCGGCGGTGATGAGAAACCGGAACGCCGTGACTCCGGCGTCAGTGCGTGGGCTGGACGAGGACGAGGGAACGCTGGCTGCAGGCGACACGTCGAAAAGCCCTACCAAATCGTGATGGTTTCGGCTTGAGGAGCGTGGACACGTCGGAGATGGGAGAACGCAGGCTGGTGGCGACGCGTCCGGGAACTAGGGTCGACCTAGTCAAGCAGCTGGGCGCACAGCTCGGGCCCGGAGCCCGACGGCTGTAGCTCGCCTGCCGGAACCAAAGTCCGCAGGCCCTGGAAAGGAGTTCAGGACCGGATGGCCACGGTCCTTTGGAGCGGGAACCCGACAGCAGGAGGCCCCGGCCGGTGGAAGTCCTGTAGGCTCGGGTCCGGAACCCAACGGCCCATCTTCAGCGCCCGGTCCGGTGACGACCTTCCGCTTGCACTGCCTGCCTCGAATTCCCCTTGCTCTGGTCTCCCCAGGCTCCTGCTTCAGCTCTGGCCCACTTGTCTCGTTCTCATTGGAGATACTACTGTTTCGTGGTGTCAAGCCATTGGGCCTTGAAATCTCCGTGTTCGCTGCCCATTGGATGTTTTACCTTTTGTTTACTTCACGTCCTGCCACGCATCCTCGTGCTTGACGCTCTTTAACGTCGTCATTCTTGTTTAAGCAGCACCGCACGTGCACTCTGGTATTTCTCCTTTTGTTTTTTTTTTCCGTGACGCGCACTTTTCGAAGGCGCGCACTTTGAACGCGCACCACACATCACATACGCCCCCCTTTTATTCAAGTTTTTTTTTAGAAAAAAAAAAACTGCCGATGAGTGCGCGTTCTGCACTACGTCACAATTAAACCACATATTTGCACCACGCAGTTCAACACATCACCGGGCTACAGTTCGCTACATCGTCCAAATGTCCACACTTAAACTTTAGATTCACCCAATTGCATTTAAAAGTTCTGAAACCCGGAATAAACCTTTTTACTACAAAATCGACTATGGACAAAGCTACTTGTGTCCGCATCTAAAAGTCGAAGTCCAAAAAGAGCTACCGGTTTTCTAACCCTACACTCAGGTTATCGCGTCCCAAACCAGACGCACTGCCCTTCTCGCACGTTTCGAAAGTAACTGTGGCAAACATGCTTTTATGCACTTTCGCTGAAACGCGTGTCTGCGCCCCCGCCGGCCACATGAACGCTTACCGGTCACAGAGGAACAGGGCGCGGTCTCGAGCCGTCGGCGTCGACACGAAACGCACTGAGACACGAATGTCCAAATGCCACAATCTCTCACACAAATGCTTTCTTTTAATTCACCATCTAATGAACACAAGCTCGGGGTGCCCTCAGCAAGCCCAAACGCTCCGACAAGCGTGTGAGGTTCCTGGATTCTTGAGAAGGGATGCCGTTGTGCTCGGTCATTATACAGCTCATCTTGAGTGGACTTAATTATAGGTTCAAAACCAATCACGTTCTCAGGTTCAAGACCCTGTCTGGCACTCTCCATGCCTACTATCGAGCCCACCTCCGATTCGATACTGTTTATTTTGAAGAGTGCTTCAGCACTCCCATCGTGTTTTCTCGGACAAATAGCAGTTACGCTATCCTGTGAACTAGAATCCCCTCTCTCTCTGAGTGAGATATACGTATGGTCTAGGACCATTGACGTGGTGCCTGCTGCTACCTCTGTTGGTACAAAACAATCAATGGCCACTATATCAGAGCCTTCATGGCATTCGCTGCCATCTTCCCAATGACGTTCTAGCGCTCCTTCCATGGAGCTATTGAGAGGTAGCCCTACCCCTTCCCGAAATGTGCTCGGCCTTTGAGACGTTCTGATACACACCTCATTCTGAATGGAACTTCTTTGTTCCCTGCTATCGAAGCTTTGCTCCACAACATTTTCCACAGCTTCTAGGTCGCCCATATCCAGGCGCTCTTCTTCATAGGTGCTTGGCCTCTCAGAGGTCCCCAAGCAGCTAACGGAAGTAATATGTTCCCAGCCAGAGAAGCTTTCCGTCGCTTCAACAAACTCCTCATGACTCCTGCCTTCTTGGCTGTCCACCTCTCTGCCTTCCTCTATCTGAGCTTCCCGCTCCGAAGTAAGGCTGTCGCGAGGCTCGAGGCCAACCTTGCAGGAATCGACTTCCCTCCAGCAAACGCTGCTATCGGAGCAAACATTCACCGCTTGCTCGACCTTCTGCATCGCCAGCTGCCCCCTTTTCGCCATCGCAAGCTCGAGTCGCCGCTCGAAGTCCACCCTCTCTAATTGGAGCTGCTGCTTCAGTATGCGTGTCTGACGCTCTAGCAACACTTTATTTTCACGCGTTACGCGCTCTAGCTCCTCCTTCTTAGCTCTAAGCACCAATTCAAGCTTTTCCTTCGCCGCCTTTCGTTCTGCAGCCCGTTGCTCACGCTCCCTCTCCATCCGCTCCTCGTACCATACTCTAAACTCCGCTCCCGTCAGTCCCATTTTATCCGCCAACTCAATTAACTCCCACGTGTTCGTCATCGTGTTAACCGCGTCAAAAAATCTACTGGAAAAACAAACGACTTTGTCCTGTCGCGGACGCCAATTTGTGATGCGGGTTCTTGTTGCTGATTTGTTTCTCCTGGTTGAGCCCCGGAGAGTTTTTCTAATAAGGACAAAGCCGTTTGCTTAACAAACAACACCTAAACATTTACTGCAGAACTGAAGCAAAACTCAAACACAAACTACAAGAAATGAGTAGCTGGCTAAAAGCGGGTTTTAGAAGGAAAACAAACATCTAAAGTCCCGAAACTGCCGACGGAAAGTCACAGCTACATGATGCAGTTCGGACGCGGTGATTCGGCGGTGCAGGGAAGAGAGCAAGTTCGATCTCACCAAAACGTTGCTGCTGTAATGGTGGCGACGGCGTGTACCGATGCTCGCTGGCGGCGACGATGGAACGGGACTCGCTCGGTGATGCCTGTGGCGGCCCAGATTCGCCCGATGAGGTGGCTGGTTGCAAGGCTCAGGCCCGTGACCCGAACTGCCGTTGCTGCACCCGCACCGGAATCTGCAGGCCTTGGTCTCGACCGTTGAGGCAGCTCGCCGTCCTTGGAAGGCGTTGTCCGGAGGTCCAGACCGGGTGAAGTCCAGAAGGCTCAGGTCTGCCACCCGACTGCCTGTCTTCAGCTCCCAGCTGTGACCTTCCTCTTGCCTCGTTCACCTCGAACTCCTGGCCAGTAAAATGATTGTAGAACACGATCAATCGTTCTTTTTATTCCTTGATGCCCCGACATCAGGGTTTCGTGCGCCAAAGTAAGCACTTGGCTGCGCAATCTTTGGGGCACTACTACTTGTTGAATCACCTTACCAGATGGTAGGTGATAATAGCGGTATAGCAGCCCCTTTTCTATCTCGAACGAATAGGACTTTGATCCTCCCTGTAGCCCTTGACCTACTTTACTCCTGCAAGAATCTAGGGTCTTGTCCTGTTTTTGAGCGGCACTAAGATCCTTTCGGGTCGTCTTCAAGGTGGGTACATCGATTTCAGATGAGATTGACCGTTGCTCTCGGATTTTGATACCAACCACTGAAGACTTCAGGGTACCATCCTCTCTATCTGCTCCTTTTCCACTCGCTATATAGTTGGGGTAGGTTTTTACCGGAATCCTTTCCTCCCACTTGGTATCGGGGTCATGGACTTCACGTGAACCTGGTACATTTCCGACGATAAGGTCGTAGAGTGGGTTTGTCATGCATTTGACAATAGATGTACCAGAAAAATAAGGTGAATGAATTTCCACCTCCGCCTCGGGAACGATGATGCTACTGCCATCGGCTAAGAATAGCGTAGCGGTAGTACCTATGAGGGCTTCATCGGGTACCAGAGAACGACGCACCACCAGTGTATTGCTACCCGTATCCCGCAACACTGAGACGGTTCGGCCAAAGATTCGGCCCTGTAACACGGGCATTTTGTGTGTGGCAAACTTCGGGTGAGTATTCACGGCGCCCGCCATGTCCTCTTCTTTGTCCGGTGAAAGCTTCACTTCCGTTGAGTGCTCCTCTGGCGACAAAAGACATGACGTCTTGTTGGCTGAACCGTTCTTCTTTGAGCAAGTTTTGGAATCATGCCCCGCCTTCTGACAATATCCACAGAAAGGTTGTTTTGACCTTGATCGGCACTCCGATGCCCTGTGACCCATTTTGCCACATACAAAACAACGTACTGCTCCTCTCTCCGAGTAACTACCACTTTTTTCCGTATTGCTTTTAGATTCCACTTTTTCTCGGAAAACTAACAGGTTGACTTGCCTCTGAGCTTCTAAAAAGTTATCTGAGGCCTCGGCCATGTCCTCTAGCTTGTTGAAGTTCTTTTCTCGCAGGAAAAGTGCCAAACGGTGATGACAGTTTCTTAAGAACTGTTCTGTAACTATCAAGTTACGAAGAGCCGAATATTCTTTTCCGGTCCTCGACATTTCGACCCAACGATCGAAAAAACTCAGTAGCCTAGTTGCGTACTGCTTGCCTGTTTCGCCGTCCTGTGGCTTGCTTTGTCGGAACTTTTCCCGATACCCTTCGGCCGTAAAACGGAAACGCTGGAGCAACGCCAACTTGGCTTTATCATAATCGAGTGAATCCTCCGGCGAAAGTCTTCCAAACACCTTTAAGGCTTCTCCGCTCAAACATAAACTTAAAGCTGTGGCCCATTTGTCCCTAGGCCATTCTTGACCGATGGCGACTCTCTCGAACCTTTTTAAATAGGCGTCCAAGTCGTCCCGGCTTTCATTAAATCCCGGTATCAACTTATGAGGATTCACGCTGCATGAAACACTCCTTTCTTGTGCTGAGCCTGGTGCTGAGTCAACAGTTCTTGTCTCCACACGGCTACTCTCAGCTTCGGCAAGTCTAAGACGCAGTTGCAGGTTTTGGTTCTCTAATTCCAGCTGCTCCTTCTTTGCGCGTGTCTCCAGTTCGAGCTGTTTTTCTTTTTCGCGCGTCTCGAGCTCAAGCTGCTCCTTCTTGGCCTGCGTCTCCCGTTCCAACTGTTCCTTTCGAGCTTCTCGTTCCGCAGCCCGTTCCTCTCGTGCTCGTGCCTCCTTCTCCTCGTACCATGCTTTAAAATCCGCCCCATCAATTCCCATGCGATCCGCCAAGGCCATTAGCTCTCGCATATTCGACATGATGTCAACCGCGTCAATAAATGAAGGTGTCAAACCAACGGCTTTGTCCTGTCGCTGCGGACGCCAGTTTGTGATGCAGGGTTCTTGTTGCTGATTTGTTTTTCTCCCGGGCTGAGCCTCAGAGAGTTTTGTTAATAAGGACAAAGCCGTTCGGTTTCCAAGAAACACACAAAAAGTTTAATTGAAAAGTAAAAAGGCAAAGATTCCTCACAAAACAAAACACTTAATAAACAGTTGACAGGACATGACGAAACACATCTGTAAACACCCAACAAGAACGTTCAAAGTCAGTAACTAAACCTAACGTTCGAAAGGGGCTGAGTGATGGGAGTAGCGCAAGAGTATCGGTGCAGTCTCACCCACAAGTTGGTTTTCGGCGGTGATGAGAAACCGGAACGCCGTGACTCCGGCGTCAGTGCGTGGGCTGGACGAGGACGAGGGAACGCTGGCTGCAGGCGACACGTCGAAAAGCCCTACCAAATCGTGATGGTTTCGGCTTGAGGAGCGTGGACACGTCGGAGATGGGAGAACGCAGGCTGGTGGCGACGCGTCCGGGAACTAGGGTCGACCTAGTCAAGCAGCTGGGCGCACAGCTCGGGCCCGGAGCCCGACGGCTGTAGCTCGCCTGCCGGAACCAAAGTCCGCAGGCCCTGGAAAGGAGTTCAGGACCGGATGGCCACGGTCCTTTGGAGCGGGAACCCGACAGCAGGAGGCCCCGGCCGGTGGAAGTCCTGTAGGCTCGGGTCCGGAACCCAACGGCCCATCTTCAGCGCCCGGTCTGGTGACGACCTTCCGCTTGCACTGCCTGCCTCGAATTCCCCTTGCTCTGGTCTCCCCAGGCTCCTGCTTCAGCTCTGGCCCACTTGTCTCGTTCTCATTGGAGATACTACTGTTTCGTGGTGTCAAGCCATTGGGCCTTGAAATCTCCGTGTTCGCTGCCCATTGGATGTTTTACCTTTTGTTTACTTCACGTCCTGCCACGCATCCTCGTGCTTGACGCTCTTTAACGTCGTCATTCTTGTTTAAGCAGCACCGCACGTGCACTCTGGTATTTCTCCTTTTGTTTTTTTTTTCCGTGACGCGCACTTTTCGAAGGCGCGCACTTTGAACGCGCACCACACATCACACGCCATATCTGGCACCTCCAATATTTCTTGTCATCGTGGCTGTGCGTTCCGTCAAAACACCCCTTTGAGATTTAGTTGTTTCAAATTTTAAGAATGATTGTTTGCACTGAGAACAGCTTAGCATTAGAATAGTTTTGAGATGCTGCGCAGTGAGTCCTACATAATATCCTAATTTATTAACAAAAATCACGTATGTTAGGTTTCCAAATAAAATCACTCCCGTATATATGTCTAGGTAAAACAGTATGTGGAGAATAAATTTGGAAACTAAAATTTGACCGAATTCACCTACCTTGGGAATTGAATTTATGTGAAGTTCGTGGATTAAATATGGCTGTCCTGTTATTTTTCATTTCGCGACACGTTACGAAGCGGCAGTGACGATGCGCAAAAATACACTCGCAGATAAACGTTGGACACGTGCATACCTTTTTCGTATACCCAGTTGTTTAGAGGGCCGGAACGATGCCAATGGAAACATAAATACAAACACAGAAGTGGTATGTTGATATAAAGCACTGGTGTTCACGAGGATGATAGCCATGGACACTGCTACATGAATAAACTTGAGCGGATGGCGCCCAACCCTAGTTGACGTTAACACAATGTGATGAGTGCATCATAGGCGTACATATATGTAGTGTTTATAAAATTGGGTAGTCAAGACTGCCACTAAAGTTGAAGTTTCACGAATGCTAGGGTCTATATGAAAAGTAGTTCTGAAACCTGGCGTAGCTCTGTAGTAGGATACTGCTTGCCATGCAGAATTCTAGGGTTTGATTACTGCTGGGGCCCCAACACTTATTGTTAGCATCCGTCGCATGTTAAAATTTTTGTTTGCGCTCGCATGTTAAAATTAGTCATGCCTTATCTCACCGTTACAGGGTAAATGTAAACTACGAATCACCCGTGAGGCATACTTGTATACTTGTGGCACATACCCTCCTGCAGGTATGTGTCATAGGTCTTGTGAAGAGGGCTTAAAGACATACGCGACGAGATTGTCACTAGCGTGATTTGTCATCACCTGCGAGTCACATTCATCTTCCCATACTAAGTTTAGTTCACCTAAAGTAAAGGGGGTAATCACGAAAGCACCCAGACGTAGTCGGCTGAATAGATAGATAGAGAGATAGATAGATAGATAGATAGATAGATAGATAGATAGATAGATAGACAGATAGACAGATAGATAGATAGATAGATAGATAGATAGATAGATAGATAGATAGATAGATAGATAGATAGATAGATAGATGCTCAAAGTGGCCACGGTACGCAAAGAAATGCTTCGCTATAATAATATTCATGGAAAGAAGTTTGGCCAGAATACTCCGAATGGCGGAAGAAATTATACCAACTCCCTTGATAAACAGTATCAGCGCGGTTTCAGCAAAAATATTTTTTGTAGCTTTGTAAGCACTTCTTGAATATTTAACGGGGTCAAAGAACCCCAGGTGGTCAAAATTTCCGGAGCCCTCCACTACGGCGTCTCTCATAATCAATGGTGGTTTTGTGACGTTAAACCACACAAAATCAATCAATATTTAACGGGGGCCTTTTCTATCTTTATTTCAAAATTTTAAGAACTCTGTGAAGGAAAAAGTTTTTCATCGTTAGGTTTTCGTAGAAGTAAAAAAATAAAACGACATATAATGGAGACGATTGCTATCTTGACAGAACATCAACTGAAACAAATGATGTTCCAAGGTGCTCAAAAGTTAATTTGCGAGTCAAGACCTCATTTTCACTTTTTCACTTATCGAGAAGCCCATAAGGACGCCGTGAAAGAGGTAAGATAAGAACAAAATATAATCGCCACCATTTTGCAGAGTTACTGTTTGACCCGAGAACCGGGAAATTAAGTCGTCTTCTTTAGGAATCAGGCTTGCGTTCTGGGATGGTGTCATCGGGAGTCGTTATTCTCCTGGTTCACGATCAAAAGAAGCTCTGTAGTGTAGCAACCGTTACAAATTAATCTCTTCTGTGCAGCTGACTGTGCTCCTTCCTGCGCATGCTTTAGTCTCACCACTTCAGCTTGCCGTTTACTACGCAACGAATGTTACTGTATGCGTAGTGAAGTACTGTTAGGAAGCCGCATACTGCACATCTGTAACATTGCCATAGCCGCGAGCCAATGGAGTGTGGTCTCGGTGGCTAGTAGCTCACTTGAAGGCATTTTTGGTCAATCTGTGTGTGCGTGAGCTCTAAGCACAAAATATATTTCTTGAGTCAATCTGAGTGAGCTCTACCTTTTCTTGCCGAGAAACGGTGCCATTTAGCCATCTTAAGCACTACTATAAGCCTATTAACGTCCTCATTTTCATACTCGAGAGTATTCAAAGATATCTGCCTCAATGGTGGTGGTAGTGGTTAGAAGATGAGAAAGGCACCTAATTTGTGCAACCCGGTTGGGAGCACGGCGCAGTGCCTGCCTCTACACACCAGTGTTGATTTTCCACCTCTATACAGCGCAGGAACTACCACGAAGGGCTTCAACCTTCTCACCCTCAAGCAGATTGTTTAGAGGTGAGAGGGTTGTGAGAAGTTATTCTTGAACTCGGCAAGTGCAGCGGCAATTGCAAAATCCATTGCAACAGTTCAGTAGATTATGTAGCTCCAGTAGGCCGACAAAGCAGCATCGGTAATTGAGATGACCCGAATAGCGACTGCACAAGGTATAGTGGGAGCACTATAGATTCAACTCTACGTAAATGCAGATTGTCATGACATACTGCGTGGATGACACTAGTCATAAAGAGGTATAATTTCAGTCAAGCCACCTGTTCCTGCCTCCGCGTCTATACTAGTGAATATCTAAGAAGATTACATGACTTTATGCAGCCAGCAGGAAGAGGTTCAGCAGACATAGATGGTATAGCAGGGTTAACGCGAAACATAACCCACTGAAAACTTTCACGGAAAAAAAATGCAGGAAGACTGAGAGTGTGCAAAATCAAAGATCGTTTTTCCTTCCGCTGTCGTGCTGACCTAGTTGGTTAAGTACTAGGAACTAGTTAGAACTTTAAAGAACACTGAAGAAGCTCGAAACAGCGAAAACAATCGCGTTCTGTATGCCGGAACCTAATTAACCCAGAGGGGAAGAATTCTGAACAGCGTATCAAAGACTTCAAGAAAGAAAAATGCAAACTCGTAGAAAATCCGCCAGAGAAAGACTCTGTGGCTATTAACCGAGAAACATTGGCAAGACAGACAGGCCCATGTGAAAGCAAGAGCTGAGAGATCAGTCAGCAAAGAAAGCCAAAATAAAGTTGCTAACTAAAAAAATAAACGAAAAAACTTGCGAACCTTTTTTGCGGTAAAATGTCTCGAGACGTCTTACGAGCAACCACGAGAGCCTAGGGTATTCACGCATGAATTAGTCACGTCTGGTGGGCTCTGCGATTTTCGGCGCTTGCGAGGAAGGCCCAACGCTAGCAACCTCGCCCCAAGAACTGTTTGCTTAAGATTACACAACGAGAATACTCGTTCGAAGAAGTGCAGAAGCCCGCCGGTCTGGGCAATAAATTCTCATTTGTAGCTGCCACGTTCTTATTTCGAAGAATACCGGATGATCGCTTCCATCTTCTTCTCCCACGCCATGAATGCGCCCAACTACAACGCATTTTCGCATGGCTACTGGCCACAGGCCAGAACATAAGCAGCATGGCAAGAGTTCATGAAACATCACGTAGTTGTAGTTAATAAAAAAAAACTGGCTTCCACAAGATCCGTTTCTTGTTTCTTCGTTCAGATGCGTATAGGGTTGAGAAAGGAACACCCCATTCGAACCACTAGTTCGCGTGGACCGTGAAAAGCTGTGGAGGTTCTTATTTAGGCGTATTGGCTGAAGCTGAAAACACGCGTGTTCCGCGCCCTGCTTCGCACATAAATAAGAATCAACTGCTGAGAAAACTTGAAGCAACTATAGAGTGACGCCTTGAAGACGGGAGACAACTATGTACCAAACGTGAGCCGCGCTTATTCGATGTGTGTGGTACATGGACTCAAGACGGTGGTGGCGGACAGGGTTGAATGTTTTGTTATAATTGCCGAAAATCAACTTGTTTTAATCTGTTTTTTTTATTCCTCCACACAATAAATGAAGCCTTATATTTGTAGGTTAGTTTGGTGCCATGCAGCGTGCTCTTGCGATAATTTCAATGACACAAAAGCTAGCGGACATTACAGTGAACTTTTCACGGGAGTACTGGGTATTTTCGTGCTTACGCAAAAATACTGTGCTCCCGCACCTATACCTTTCCCTCGAAAATTTGTTTCACAGGCACTTCCAAGCGTCTCATCGTGCGCGAGGGCCATCAGACGGAGCTCCCGTGCGACCTGCGGGACGCACTCTCCAACGACTCCCTGGCCTTCGTGCACTGGTACCACACGGCTGAACGAGAGTCTCACGGTTCTGGTGGCGCGGGACCCTCTCTAGGCTATGGTTTCCGCGCGGCAGCAGCAAGCCGCGAACCCATATACACAGTGGACTTCGGGCCGGACCCGACGGTCAGCAAGGAGGCCACCTCTAGTGGAACCGTGGGTGGCGGGACTATGGCTTCCGGCGCTACGAGCTCCACGGGAGCACGAGGGAACAACTTGTTACAGGTAGGCACGGTTTATCGCTATGAAAGGAAAACGTTTTTCCTTCAGGGGCGCGTATGGTCGTACAATTTATATTGATCTATATTACTGAGTTTTAAGTCTTATGCAGAAAAAGAAACAGCCTACACTACCCTTAGGAATATAGTAAAGAGTTACCACATTTCAATCGCTACTGATACATTCTTGTTTGTTGACAAATTTATTCGTTTATATCTATACCTCAGTATTTTTCACTATGTATAGGAACTAACTTGGATATCATTGTTTGAAGTAAAGCATAATAATTTCTTAAGCTCAGAAGGTACTATTTCGGTTTAAATGATGGATGTTTTTTTTTCATATTCAGATATTGTGCAGGTTGTTTTAAAAGCATAATAGTGATTCGATCGATGCGTTTGTTCATTCATACGTACATTTCTTGAGTTATGGAATGTCATAAATGACTTACCATTATAGTATTACAGGAACAATTTTTTTTGCCGATAATTCTAGCTGTAATAAACCCAAAAAATTAATAAGAGAAAACAAATGCAAGGTAGCTGGGCCAAATAAAAAGCTCTTTTGATGCCTCTTTTGATCATTAGGAAGAGCTTTTCCCACTAACACATGCACTGCCTACCATCTTTGCACATTATATTGCTAAACTTTGGTGACCACAATGGCTGAAGTTGGCTAACTGTTCTTGTCAAATTTTGTGGCTGGTCCCAACGAAAGTTCAGAAAATGCCCGTCGTTTGCTCCATGCAGTGCCGTTGGCCACATCTGACAGGGTGGCCACATTTGACATGTGCCCCCCTCCCCTCAAATCTAAGAGGTTCCCCCCCCCCCCCCGCAAAAAATGTTTACGCCGCTGGCTTTATGCAATGTCCTTCTGCTATTGACTTTATATTTGAAGGCGTGCCCATGTGCGCTTCGAGAATACGACGGGATGAGGTCCTTTTTTGCATGCTTTGGAGACATTTTGGCTGCTAGGACGCTGTGGCGGGCTAGCTGGGGAAATATCATATGCGACACCTGCATCAACGCTGTTTTATATGTGCATGTGTTCTTGCAGGTCAACCGTTCAGCTGGGCATGGCTGGGTGGGGTGGGCCTATTTTTCCATTATCGGCCACCCGGCCAGCCTCAAGGTGAACAGCGTACGCTTCGAGGACGCTGGTCTGTACACGTGCACAGCCGTGTTCCGCGACAGTGCCCGAAGAAACTCGACGGTGCGTCTTCATGTCGTCGGTGAGTTTGCCTTACGTTGTCTACTGCGAACACTTGCGACGCAGTGATGCCTTCGAGCGTTTGTTCAATTATTCTTGCACTCCAAATAACAACAAAATCTATGCAGCCGCAACTAAGTAGGTAATTAATTGGTGAAAATGTGGGTGAACTCATAAGGCGCTCCTTTGTGAACCGAATAAGCTAATATTGTGAAGGAAGTCAATGTAACGCAAAATCAATTGTCTTAACTATCTCAATGTACTGTGGTGGCCTATTAGAATTGTTGTGAAAATATTATACCGTAGCCTGAGGAATAAATGTGGTTTATTATGTATCTCTTTGAAACGCAAGTTCTGTTACTGGCCGCTGAATTCCGGAAGGTGTACTTTTGTTCATGTGACAATTAGCTCTAAACACGAGTAATTATCAACGTATCAACGTAATATTACGAAGCCACGAATTTGGAAAGATAAGGGGCTAGTGCAGTGAATGCTATTACAGAGATGCTCAGGAAACGTTATCGCTCACTTTAACGCTAATTAAAGCAATCAGCAGAAACTTTAGGCTTGGCTGTTTGCTAAATACCTAACGTAGAAAGAATAGGTTTTCGTGGGCCAATCACGGAAAACTTGCTTCTAAGTGAAATTTGATAATTTCTGACTTATTGAGGCTTTTGATACTGGCACACGCATTTATTACAATGATTTCAGGACTGTGGTGTTTGTATGTGTTTAACCAGTCAGATCTGTGCATCTGGCTCTTTGAAAGTGTCTGCCTATGAAAGAGTACTGTGGAATCCATAACGATATCATTGCACGCATCAAAAAGAACTTCAGAAAAGTAGGTTGTTTTATAACGCTACTGCAGTAAAATTGTTCACCGTAAACCCCACAGGACGTATCTTCAAGTCAAGTCAAGTCAAGTTTATTTCCAACAACATCAAGTCGGAGGTCCTTAGGCGAAAAGATGTCGGAGACATCTTGAGAGAGCCCAAGAACCCGTTCCAGAGCAGCAGGCATTTTACAAAAATATCGCGTAATTCACTGTACATGCATAAGCCAAAATGAGAGCTTAGTACTTTTTCCTTTTAGTGAACAAAATACATACATAATTTCACGTAGGTCGCATAAATCTTGTAGGCACATGCGCAAAACAACAATTCTTATACAAAAAGGAAAGAAAACATGTAAAAAACATGATAACGAAAGATAGCTAGTGCTGTTTGAGCAATTCCTATGCGTGTAACAACATACTTCGTACATGTTTCTTGAATATACGTTCAGGCAGTTCGAAGTCGATACTGGTTAAGAATTTGTTCAATATTGTTGGTATCTGGTGGTGTAGAAGGCATTCTCCGTAACGTGTGCGAGAAAAGGGAACTGGTCTTAGTTGATTTCGGAGAGCGTATCGACAGGAGCTGTCAATTGAATGCTGATGAAGTTTGTTTTTCTGAATATAAAGTATTAGTTTATATGTGTAAAGGTCACTTGCTCTAATAAGATCATGATTTATAAAGAGCTGATGAGTACGTAGTTCGCTAGGAAGCCCATAAAATTTTTCAAATATTCTAAGAACCTTTTTCTGTAACGTCTCTAGTTTGTTGAGGTTCTGAGCAGACGTTTTTGCCCATACTAGTGCGCAGTAAGATAACCGAGAATAGAAATGGGCGTAGTATATAGCCTTTTTAAGCCATAATGGTACAAGGTCTGATAACTTATACATGCAGCCAACAGTTTTACCTAATTCAGAGACAAGTTTTGATATATGTATGTTCCATGACATGTTTTCCTCAAACCATACTCCTAGAAATTTTTGCGTTTTAACACATTCCAGCGTGGTGCCTTGAAAGGAGAAATTCAGTGTAATGCATGGCTTATTAGGAGGCCTAAATATAACATATTTTGTTTTACTTGCGTTTAAGTCAAGCTTGTTTTCATGGAGCCACAGTTCCAGGTGTCTTAAATAATTAGTTACAGTAACTTGAAGATCGGCCACTGTATCAGCACTGAAAAAGGCATTCGTGTCATCTGCGTACATGACTAGTTTTTCTGTGTATGGGATATTACATATATCATCTATATAAAGTATAAATAACAAGGGTCCTAAGATAGAACCTTGTGGAACGCCTTGCTTAAGTTCAGTTGCTTCTAACGCTAAGCTTCCGAGTGTAACATATTGTTTTCTATCAGATAAGTAATTCGTAATAAGTTTAAGAGCAGCGCCACGCAATCCATAGTCAAATAATTTTTCTTCTAGAATGTCATGTTTTATGCTATCGAAAGCCTTCTTCAGGTCAAGGAACAGTCCTACTGTATATAGTCTTTTTTCAAAATTGTTCAGTATGACCTCTTTTACGTTTAATAGGGCTAATTCAGTGGACTTTCCTTTCTGGAAACCATACTGAGCAGGGTTTATTATTTGATACTTTGAAAGAAAGTTCCTTAGTCTACAATTTATGGCACTCTCAAATACCTTCGATAGCACTGGTAAAACAGAGATAGGCCTATAATTAGAAATGTCATTCAAAGCACCGCCTTTGTGCACAGGACATACACGCGCAACCTTGAGTTCTGAGGGGAAAATACCAGAAACTAACATGCAATTAATAATATGAGCCAAGGGCTCCGATATAAGGTCCGCAACGTGCTTCAAGGGCGCTGCACTTAAGTCATCAGCGCCTCTTGCGACATTGTTACGTAGTCTAATTATCGAGCTGTGTACCTCTGAAGGTGTCACTGGACTTAGACTGATTGTGTTAGGCTCTCTCGTTCTACGGGTAATCCTTTCTTGCGTACAATGTCCTGAAAGAGGCACATAATCACCAGAATGGGCAAAATATTCGTTCATAGCCGTGATAGCTGCTTCGTCGCTCATATCTTGGGAGAAGGCTTTGACATTAATACGCATTTTACTTTCGGTAAATTGTCCCAGGTTATTCACTTCATTCCACAGTTTACGAGGATCATTATAAATCTTGGCGAATAGGCATTCATAATAAATCTTCTTAGCCTTGCGTATGTCGGCGTTTAGCTTATTGCGATACGTTTTGAATTTTTTCAGCACCTCTAGGTCGCGTGTTTGGACAAACTTATGATACATTTTGTTTTTCGTTTTGATTCTTTTGTGAAGATTCTTGTTGATCCATGGTTTACGAATTTTCGTTTTCTTTATTGTGTATGTCACCATAGGAAAACTGTTGTCATAACATGCTTTCAGATAGCGCGAGAAAGCGCTATATGCGTGATCTGAATTTCGCTCAGCGTACACAAAAGACCAGTCCGTATGGGTTATTTCAGAACGAAATTTTTCTAGGGTGAGCTGGTTTATGACGCGGTACGTTGTTTTTTCATTGTACCTAGGCTTATTCGTTGCAGTGGAAAAAAGAGCAAAAATGGGTAAGTGGTCACTAAGGTCGAGTGAAAATAAGCCTGTAAAAGTCTTATTCGTCGGCACGTTTGTGATACAGACGTCCAGAAGAGTGGCGCTATGGTCCGTGATTCGGCTAGGCAGACCGATAGTGTTTTCAGTACAATAGGTGGACAGAATAGTTTCAAACTGTATAGTGGCAACGTCATCGCTTAGCATGTTCATATTTACGTCACCCATCAGAAAAAATGGCACGCGGAACGAGTGAAGCTTAGATATAATGGTTTCAAAAATAACAAGAAAATCAGATTTGCTGCTTGCGGGTGGCCGATACACTGCAGTAACTAGAACATTTGGTAATCGGATTGTAATACATTCAACGGTAGTCGTCAAAAAGGTTAGCTCATCAATAATATCATGAGGAATACAGTCCTTCACGTACAAAGCAACGCCTCCGCCACGACTATTAGTCCTGGTAACACCATTGTATTTGTAAGACTGTAGTTGTGAAGGACAGTCATTAGGAGCGAGCCATGTCTCGGAAAGCAAAATTACATCGAATTTTATAGCTAAGGAATCGAGGAACATGCTGAGATCAGAAACCTTATTTTTAATACTGCGCACGTTCAAATGTAAAGCACTGAAGTGCCTTCCAATATGCGTGACCGCTTTGTTAAAACTGTCTGCATCATGGTATTGACAACTGTCAAATAACGCCATTTCGCAGCAGACTGTATCAATTCAGAGTGCCTGTTCGATACCTAGCGGCACATCTTTTCTAAATCGTCGCGTTCAGCAATTCTGAGCACCTCTGATGATTCCGTTTTCCTGGCAAAAATTTTTCCATTGCGCGTCCACACGTATTTCCATCCAACGCCACGCTTCTTAGCTATGGTTGCGCCTAGGAGTTGTTTCCCAAGCTGGGTTAGGTTTTCATTGACAAATATAGGATCGGTTGACTGGAAACCAATTTTGTTAGCAGAAAGACGTGCCCTCTTGGCCTTAGCCAGGACGGCATCTCGTTTCTCCCGGCGAACAAATCGTACAATGATATTCTTTACATCGGGATTTTTTGTTCCCATTCTGTGACAAACATCAATATCTGTGGAAGTGATGGGTTCCCCGACTGCTGAGCAAATATTCTGGACTACTTCGGAAGGGTCACCTTCATTGGGCACGCCCTTGATTTCAAGGTTGTTTGCTCTGGTATACGCCTCCAGGTCCTCGACTTTCATGCGTAATTTCTTCGTCTCCATCATGAGAATATCGTTTGCCTTTCGCGCATCTGCGAGTTCTTTTCGTAACGATCTTATCTCTTCGGAGAGCGGCTTTATGTCATCACACACTGCACTACAATAGTCCACACTTTTTTTAAAATCGCGGAGTTCCTTCCGTATCTCTCGCTGAAATACGTCTAGTTCCTTATTCATCCTTCAACAAGACAACAGCAGCTGACACAACGTATACAATGGTGCTTGGCAGCAGTGCTAGCAATAACAGAGTTTAGGTGCAGTAGTGAAATTCTCACCTGCGTACAGAGAAAACCTGTTAGCGACGTGAAGCCTGCGAGCACTGCTGCCAAACTGCCGTCAGAGCGGAAGTTTCCTGACTTATGAAGTGCTCGTGTTCTGGGGACACGTCATCCGCGCAGGCGCAATTCGTTCCGCAGCCACTTCTTGTAGATGGCGTAGAACTGCACTGTATGTCGTCACAATGTGCACCGATTTGGCTGTCCGAAATAGTGCTCTCGTCAGTGGTACTGCTTGCAGTGTGCGGCGATAACGATCCCAGGAATGTGATCAGCTGCGTACAGAGAAAACCTGTTAGCGACGTGAAGCCTGCGAGCACTGCTGCCAAACTGCCGTCAGAGCGGAAGTTTCCTGACTTATGAAGTGCTCGTGTTCTGGGGACACGTCATCCGCGCAGGCGCAATTCGTTCCGCAGCCACTTCTTGTAGATGGCGTAGAACTGCACTGTATGTCGTCACAATGTGCACCGATTTGGCTGTCCGAAATAGTGCTCTCGTCAGTGGTACTGCTTGCAGTGTGCGGCGATAACGATCCCAGGAATGTGATCAGCTGCGTACAGAGAAAACCTGTTAGCGACGTGAAGCCTGCGAGCACTGCTGCCAAACTTAACATCTTAACATGATGGCCTTTATCATCCCCGGAGAACCACCTTTGAAGCCATAGTTTTGCAGCAGTAACATCTATAGTACTAGTGTGACCCCTATAGTACTAGCAGTGACCTCTATAGTATTAGTCTATAGTACTAGCAGTGACCTCTATAGTATTAGCGTTATGGCTATACAGCTTCCGAATCACTCCCTCTCCCGATTCCTCCACGTGAACAATCTTTGATTTCCCTAGACTGCTAGCTGCAAATAACTAATCAGCGTGGCAGGCTCAACGAGAAAGAAGACGCATTGTTTATATGCAGAACAAGTCTACGCTATTTTCTCCGTGCAATGCCGAACTCAGCGAAATTTGAGAATAACGAAGACGTGTTTTGTACCATATTCACAAAAAGAAAAAGCTTTTCAATATATACGGTGCTTAAGTTTTGGCACTTGAAAAAAAAAATGGTGCTGCTGTCTGTGAATGAGCCTGCTTTGTCTTACATCTCAGTAGTCCGCACTATGCTTAAGGCCGACGCCTATAGGGGCCGCTCGCTCTCTCAATGATCTTGTTTAACGTTCTCTAGAAGTTGTTCCAATGCATTGCTGATACGAACACAACTGAGGAGCGGATGAGAAAAAAAAAACAAACTGCTGCATGAACACCCGGAGCATGGAACAAAGCATGTGGTGAAGTTCTTAATTTTAGTACTCCAATTCTTTAAGAGGGGAAATATATAAACTGGCTAAATGCCATTCAACTAACGCTAAATCGCACAACCAAGTTTCATTCGTTCAGCAGGATAAAATTTTCACACACGTCCTAATGAAAGACCCCAGAAATGTTGAACACCCAGAGTTATTGAACGGGCAGATAAAACTAGCTACACAGAAAGTTAGCGTTTCGCCCTAAGAAATATCTGCATCCAACCTGAGACTTAAAAGCCAGCAGCGAAGCACCACAAAAACTATTCCACTACTGTGACCAAATCTGAGGTTGACACCAAGTAGGTGTAAATATTTTTTACAATATCAGTTTTTACTAACTCGTACATGTTCTTGATGATCAAAAACGAATTCAAACACACTCGGTTGTCTTAAGGAACGGCTGAAACAAAGGAAATCAAGCAAACTAAGAGTCTTTTTCATTCAAGAAGCTACTCGACATGCTATAGTATACGTTATTTATGGTTAGACTATCTGCAGGAAGTTACTATCCACCAAAAAAAGAATGGCGTGTAGCAGAGTGAGTGCCTGATATTTAACATAAACTACGATGTGAGCCTTTAAGCTGCGGCAACTCAAGAAACGCACATTGTGCTTCTGATGCGTGAA
This sequence comes from Rhipicephalus microplus, assembly GCF_043290135.1. Classification (NCBI taxonomy): domain Eukaryota; kingdom Metazoa; phylum Arthropoda; class Arachnida; order Ixodida; family Ixodidae; genus Rhipicephalus; species Rhipicephalus microplus. The sequence continues at coordinate 141,637,525 of NC_134700.1, read as the reverse complement.
AAGTTGCGCGCCCATAGCAAAAACAAGTTTGTAGAGCCCACATTTTCTGCGGTTTTATCTGCTTCCTAATAATAAAAAGGAAGAATACAAAAACGGGGAGTACGAAGAAAACCTCCTGCAGCACGACTAGCATCACGTTTTGCGACAGACCAACTGGTGGCGCGCTTCGGCCATAAATACATGCCAATAGGACGTGTAGTGTGCCTTCAACTTTGTTGTGTGGACGACGGGTCTGTCAGGAGCCAAAGGCATCGCTTTAAAAATGCCTTATTTAAATGCATCGGCGTGTTTTTCACGCTGCGCCTCCTGATTTATAGTATGATTCCTTTCACGCTTTTTCATAGAAATATCATGCTTGTTTTCTCGTTTATGAGCGTAGTATCAAGGAATACTTGCCACAGTTGCTCAGCCAATATGGCGTTGAGCTGCAGGTGACACTGGTGTGGCATCAACACCGCCAGTAAAACTCACATTCTCATGTAAGCACTACGTGCGAGAGTGATTTAGAGCCAAATACTTGGCGTCAAGAAACTCACAAGAACATTATTATTTGGTATTGCGCCTCAGCTGTGAGATTCCTGATACCCCACTATGAAAATTTTATGCATCTATCATTAGCGTATGAATGACACGTGTCTTCATGTGTGAAGAACTTGAGTGCCAGTTCTGATAATTATCCAGAATTTCAGTACAGTCTAGCTGAACAGCAATTTTTAAAGTTTTTTTGTCAATGTGTCCACTTCGAACACTTTTCTTTTTCTTCGTCTTTCGTTTTCCAACATGACCGTCCCGAAATTTCCCGTGCCGAGCTTGCGGTATCAACGGGATACGCACACCCACCTAATCTTTCTGTTTTTTTGCCTTGCTATCTCAATCCCTCATTCTCGCATAACTAGTAGCACAATATTTTTATACGCCAATGTTTAACTAAATATAACGCAGAAATGGGAGCAAAACCAGAATTATGGATACACAGGTTATAGAATGCACATAATTTAGTTTAAGTTCAACTGCTTTATTGAAACGCATAAAGTGTCAAATTACCGATGTATTATTGCGTTGCTCAGCTCAAGTACGCACGGTTACGTTGCTGTTATTGTGAAAACCTCTCTGGAAACGTTGCTCAGCACCAGTGAAAAAAAAATGTGGGCATACGCAAAAAGGTCTTGTTTTTACTGAAACTGCAATGCAAGCTGTGCCGCCCATCACTTAAATATATGAACATTTTGTTCAGTTTTATAGATGTTCTGCTTTAACACCCTTTGTTTGCACATAATTGGCTATTACAGCACACTTGACACCGTGCACTTCTTCGCACGTGGCTCACTCAAAGGCAAACGCATTTCGCATGTGCACCAGAAAAATGAACCCGGAAGTGCCTAATTAGATCCACACAATGTCGGCTGTGGCGATTACATCGGCATGAGAGGTATCACTACGGCGCAATAACCAGCCCTGCATGTGCAATCGATACAAGACCATTACGAAGAGCGGTAATGCGTAATAGTGGCAAGAAGGGAGAGGAGGATAGCAGGGGTTGGTTATTTGCATGCATCATGGTTAATCGTAACGGGATGCCTCACGTTATTTACTGGTTCTTAATTTTACAGTTACTTTTCTATAAATTTTGAGTGAGCGTGGGTGCCGTGCTTATACCAACATATAGCCGTAACTATCATGCTGCGGTAACCGACGTATTCATTGAAAGCAATCATGGTTTACAGTTAGCATTTTACCGATGGTGCTACTAACTTGAAAATAAAGTAAAAAAGAAAGAAATAGGTACCTCTATAGGTCAACAATGTTAGACCACAAAAAAAAAAAGCAAGTAGCAATAAAAAAAGAAAATGTCGTCCGTACATTAGGAAGTGGTGCGTTTTGTAATACCAGCAAAGTATACAATTTTGCCCACAAGGCATCCAGGTGATAAAGCGTCGGTATATTACCTTAGTGGTTTTCCTAAAAGACACAGGGTTAAAGCACCGCGGAAGAAGTGCCGTGTATCTGTTGTAATGATGAATGCATGCTGTTTTGTTCTCTCCTTCAATATTGCAATACGCAATGTACTAGCGCTAGGAGTATTGGTGACCAATGAAGCGTGCTTACCACAAAATATTCTGAAAGAAGCGAAGTGAAGAATTTTCTAATGACCGGGAGTTCGAAAGTAACAGTAGGCTTCACAGACTAAGAAACATAGATGTGCAATCAAAATTGACGCTCTCCAGTCTAATTGCACAGGCTGTCTAAGCGTAAGCGATTTTCGAGCTACCTAGTCAAGTTTCAAGCCAGTTCTTTATCAATACTCATTGCTATGAATCCATGAACAAATATGACATGCCTATTTTATCTATTAAAACTTCCCGGTAAGCATGCACACATTTAGAGTTGCGTTAAGTATATCCCAAGAATATAGAAAAATTTTGAAATTTACTGATTGTTTTCTCATTTTATCGCCTGTCGTATCTCGGGGAAGTATATCTCATTCCACGTATCTCAATTTTTGAGGTCAGAGCATTGTTTTCTCTCTGTTATTTTTTTATTCATCCTTTTCCTTCCGCTTCATTAAATCAAGAAGGGCGTTTTAACCTTGTATTAGGTGTAGAATAATATTGTGTCTTGTGAAATGACCAAGCCGTAACAATTGAAACTAAATGCGATAACGTCATTCGCTGAACAAACAAAAGGAATCGCTGCATATAATACCTAAACGTCGTGATGGTAAAACAATCCATGTTATTTTTTTTTAACTTCTTGATTTACTTACAACCTTCCATGGTACTTTTCTCTGAATATTTTATTACCGTAGAATCTGTTACGTTTCGTTTTCTGCTGCTAACTTTCTTGTTTTCCAGTCTCACACTTCTTTACCAAGAGGCAAAATATCGTGTTTTTTTTTGCCCATTTGAGCCACTCAGACACAGCACCTTAGGTGACTCTCATATACTCAACCATCGGGTAGCACCAAGGACGTTTAAAGAAAAACTGCTGGAGTAGAAGCTCCCGGATTTCCTTGCCAGCTGATTAGATTGAATAAACTTCTATTTGGTCCTCCAAAACATATATCACTGTGTTGCGGGCAGCTGTCAACTCAGCTTTTGCTATTGCCAAGACGGCGGAAGCATATTCTTTTCTGGTAGAACCTACTTAGATATCAAGTGGCTTTGATAAGTTAATGTAATTGCTACGTTACTTCTATATTAAAAGATAGTTGTTCCCGACAAAATAACACGCAGAAATGACTATGGGAGAATGAATCTCCAATGAACTTTTCCTCCAGTCAGAGGCTTACCAAAGAGAACTAGTAACACTATGATGCGCTTGGAGCACTATGTGACCCAAAAAAATACGTCCACTGTATAGAGATTCTATACACCAATATGACCAGCCGACTTCTCATCAATGGCTTGGAAACAAGATTTCCAGTAACAAGAGGTTTTCGCCATGTATGCTAAATCACACCGTTGCTTTTGTTCCTTCCATAAATTCTCTCCTTATGAAAGTGGCAAAGTGCCCTAATATTCAGGGATTTCCAATGACAGATCTGGGGTCAGTCAGCATCACCGCTTATGCTGATGATATCTCAGTGTTCGTGCGAAATCAAGCCAGTTACCGCGCTTTCTTAGAGTTGTTTGAACAGTATGCCAGTTTGTCGGGTGCTTTCCTGAATGCGCAAAAAAGCAAAGCCGTTCGTTTCGGTAGCTTCCACGCCTCTTTGCCGGGCGGTACTCAATACGTGGATGCCGTTAAAGTCCTCGGGGTATGCTTTTAAGACGGGGAGGTGGCCAAAAGAAATTGGGAGCACGCCGTACATTGAGCCACGCAGGTCTTCGCGTATGCCTCTAACTTCAATTTGTCACTTGATGGTGGTGAAAACCAAAGCATGCGCATATGCTTCTTGAATCAGGCACATTGCACTCATACCCAAATGTTTTGCGGGCCGCCTTACGTCGTTGGTTGGAGCCTTCCCATGGAACGCGAAGACACCAAAATTTCAACAAAAGTCCCTGAAGCTCTCAAAAAGGTGTGGAGGACTTAGTCTGCCAAATGTTGTGACATTCACAAAGGCACTTACGGCTAAAACAGTTCAAAAATTGTTTCCGGACAGTGACTTATCCTGGTCGTAGCTTATTGCCATACTGGACCGGATCTCTTGGAGCCGCATTCACGTCGAAAAGGTACCGGGGGCCTCAAGCAGAACACCCGCATGCTTTTTATAAAGCAGCAGAGGGCCTCAAGCGTTCGGTTGACGGTGATGCCGCCGAAGAATACTTTGCAAAGCTCGCACCCGCTCGCATTAGCGAAATGTTAATCAGTCGCTCGATTACTGACGAGGAAAAACAGAGATGGAGGCCCAACAAGTGGAAGAAATGGCGGAACAACCGCGTACCGGAAATAGTTAGAGAATTTGATTGGCTGCGGCGATGGGACGCGTTGCCCACTCGTCAGAGACTGTTAAAGTGGGGCGTCATTCCCAATGACCACTGCCCCAACTGCGGGAAAAAAGAAACGATCCGCCACACGATGTTTGAATGCGTAGCGGCCAAAGGCGTGTGGCACGTCGTGCGTCGTCTATTCGGAATGTCAGTGCCTTCGGGTGGAGAGCGCAGAAGGGGCTTATTCGAACAACTTCTACTTTACATCACGATGTTCGTCGTGTGGCGTCGGCTCTGTATAGCCGAATAATGCCGATGACCCCAACGAGCTACATACCCAGCGTTACGGAAGATTAGAATGATCATGGTTCGGTACCTTTCCGAACAGATTGCAAAGCGGGGTGAAGAAGCCTTCATCAGAAGTTGGCATACACGTTTTTTTTTTGGATTTCGGAATGGGAATAGTTATTTCTTTTACTGCCGTTTTAATTCACAAAAAAACAGTGCTTCTCGTCGCACCTATATTATGTGAATATGTTCAAACTGAGTGCATTTTGTGTTTCATTTTCTCTTTGTTTTTTTTTATTCGTGTTCCGTTAGAATATTGAAGTGCTGTGCGTTACATCGTGTCTATGTTCTCTTGTTTGTAGATGCCACAGAAGTGATTTTGTTACACCAGACAGTCGTACTAACCTGAATTGCTGTTACCAGTTTGCAATAAACTTCCCTGTCTTAATCTTGCATCTCGTCGGACATAATATGTGATTCTGCTCCAACTTCGTGCTTTTTGTGTTTCCTTTTCTCCTTGTTTCTTTGAGTGATTCGTAATCTGTAAGAATATTGAAGTGCTTTGTATTACATCGTGACTATGTTTTCTTGTTTGCACGCGCCACTGAAGTGGTTTTGTTACTCCAGACAGCTGTACTCACTTGAAGTGTTGTTACAAGTTTGAAATAAACTTCCCTGTCTTAATAGCTTTATCATGCCCCTAGTAAGATGGCCGCTGCAGCCGACATCTTGCCACGGCTCTGCTTCTGGCCAATTATTTCCACTCCAGCATTTTTAAGCCTGCTTGGGTAGCACTGGTAAATCAACTGGTGAGAAAATGAAGCAATATTTCAATGCTGCTTGCCTAAACGTGTACATATGTGTGAGGGGAGGGAGGGAGGGTGTAGGCCTACTTCCTAAGCTAGTCACCTAAAAGGGGAAACAAAGTCCGCTCTCCATACATTGGTTTAATAGAAAGGAGACACACTGAGAGCCCGCTTCGTCCCCCTCCCCATCTCTTAGGAAAACACTGCGTGTGCTTCTGGCTGGTCGAATCTGTGGAGAGCTGCAGGAATTTTTCAGTGATTGTCCTGTGTACCGAAACGATAGCGATGGCCTCAATATCTTTGGGCTGCAGCGAGAGTCATTTGTAATACATAGACTCGTGTTTGAACGCGTTCTTGTATTTACACAGCTCCACCCGAGCCTCCAGCAATACGAGACGGTGAAAGAAATGAACTCCGAGGCACCATCGGTCCTTTCAACGAAGGCAGCACGCTGGCATTGGTGTGCGTGGTCCATGGTGGTAAGTTTTACTCTTCAAATTTTCAACACGTCTAGTGGTTCCTTCTCGTTAAAAGGAAGGATACTCATCCAGTACAGAAAAATAAATTCAACGAATCATGGTTGCTATTGCAAAAAAATAGCCCTACGGTTTGATGTTGAACTAGCATAAAGTCAAATGCCTCCTAAAACAAAACTCATCTAATATTCAAAATTTATTGCGTCAGTGTTAAAGCACAGACTGTTGAAAGTGTTGGTCTATCTGCGAACGTTGTTGTGAGTGGTTTTATACCATTTCTGTGAGTTAAACAGCTCTTATTTCAGAAGTGATATGACGATACGATTCCACAGACCATGATTTAGAAGTACCTCAAATTTCCCGTACATTTTGCTCTTTTTAGAAACAATAGAATAAAAAAAAACGCTGAATCATTGTGAGTGTCTCAAAATGAGGAAATGATGCAGCCTTCTTGATAAATGCGTGCGGCAGGTTAGAACAGCTGCGCTATTTACGGTATTTTTGTGTCAAATGCTTCTTTGCGTTTGCCATTCTGCAGTGAACCAGCCGCCTTCAAGGGGCGCTGAAGGGTATTTTAATTATTCACGTTGAGCAGGCAGATTCAGCAGCCTCTCCTAACTCTTACGTAGTATCTGGTTCTGAAATCCTCTCTTAAAGGCCTAATGGCACAAAGTAAAGCAAGCAGTTTATGGTAAGAGCACCTCTGGTTGTACCTCGTGTTTAAGGTGGTCCACAATCTCAAGAGCGTGGCTAGCTGGCGCAACGTGCCTGTGGCGTTTCTCCTTCGCGCAAGCTGGCAGGCCTGTGTTCACCCATTTCTAAATAACCAAGGCTCTCCCTGTGTAAAAACGAACACGCTTCGTCATAAGTATATCGGCAGGCTGGTGTGGAGTAGGAAATGCTACTCAAAACAGTCGTGTTTGTGTCAGGCAGGGTTCGGGAACATCACTGTCAGGGAGCATGAAATTTGAATGCAAAACAATTTATCGGTAAATTTTCATGCACATAGTAATCATTGCTCGTGTGAGGCAATCTTTCCTAGGGTTTTTAATCTTGCCGAAATCTGACATGCTCCTACCCCGTAAATATAGAAAGTTTTTTTTTTTGGATAAGAAGAAACAGTTACTTGGGTATAGGTGTCACGTCTGTGGTTATGCGCGCGTCTGAGTTCGAAATTTGGAACTTCTTCGCTGGAGTAGAAACGATTGCTCGCGTGTCTGACGCCTAGCAACTAGTTGAGGCAGTAGTGTTCGCGCATTTATTTATTTTTTTATTTGCATACACGGAAACACAAGGGCAAAGATGAAAGAAAGAAAGCGAAATGGCAACTGCCACTCTACGGGCACAACGCCTGTTTACTTTTTCGGGAGAAGACAAAAAAAAACGAGGATAAGAGAAGAGAAAGAGGAAAAAAGAGAGAGAAGTAAAGAAAAAATGATGAGAACTTAGACAAGTGTGCGAAAAAAAATTTTAAGTTAAATAGAAAACGACTATAAACGTCTGGCCAGGTCCGCAGAGGTCACTCACGTCTATCACTGAAAAATGAACATCAGATCGTACGTATAATGACCATTGTGAAGCATTTTGCGCATGCGTGGTGTCTGTACACTGGAAATATCCACACGCCATCACCGTGCATTGGGTATTGCTGGGAAGGCCTACGTAACCCGGAAGTCTGAGCTCGTCATTTCTTACATTGGTTTCTTGGACATAACATCCGGCGGATTCTACATTGCGAGGAGCAGTGTGGCGTATATATTTAAGCTGTTTTCTTCCGAAACAATTCATTTGCAAGAGACGACGTTTTCTTGTGCTTCACCAAAAGTTGGTGGTACTTAGGCCTCTAAAAGGTTCTGTTTTCCTGGCTCCTCCATGCCTTTTATAAAAGACTCTTTTGTCTTTTTCCGGGACTGGTCCCTATCCCATTAGCCCAGATCAATATCTTAGTGGTTGAAACAATATAGCTGTACTCTATACTGACAAACAGACTGTTTTAAATTCGTGATTCGCATTGGCCATTGCATTTATGCATTGGATATTCCTATGAATAAACAAGACGTACAAAGACGCCATACAGGTAAAATTGGATACACTCATCCGCTGCACCCTTACAATTTTTGCAATATTGTGCAACGTGTTTTACAAGCAAATATTTATTCATATAAGTCTTAGGGAATCAAACGGCCTACTAGTAATTTCTAATCATAGAGTAGTGTGCTGTGAAAGTGTCTGTTTTATAGCGCCCTTGTTATAAGCCTCACTTATTAGCTGATCGTTGTTGAAAACATTAGGCATATTTTTGGGCCAGAAAATAAAATATTAGGAAATCGCAAAGCTCGAGTTTTAAGGGAAGTTGCTAATAGATAAAGATTGCAGATAAATGGACTGAATCTTTAATAGAATAGTTTCTAGTGCACGCTGACTAGTCAAGTGTCCAATTTAACATGCTTCTTACCACTTCTTGAGTATAAAGCGCTGCGGTACAGACAAAACTTTTGAAGTGAACTCTTTGCCTTATGAACAGCGTCAAGGAAAAGAGGATGGAGTTTTTATGATTCACTTCAATTCACTTTAGCAGTTGCTCGACGTCATAATATCGTGCAGCAGAAGTTCCTTCGTACTACCAGCCTCAATAATACAACTATCACTTAAGTTTACACTGCATAAGTGCTTAATCATATTTGGGTATGCAGATGCATACCTGCAAATGAATTTTCATTGTTGAGTGTAGTACAAACAGAGAGCCTATGTATAAGTGTCCGAATGAATCTTTCTCTGTCAAAAACACATAGCCAACATGAACCAGGCGCACGTGAATGCCCCTAGTATCGTGAAAGACAAGTTACTCCGATCAAATTTGGCTATCGCTTAGTATGGCCCGCCATCACTCCTTAGTACCTTGAATAAACGGCAAATCAGGAAATGATAGATAAAGGGGAACTATCCGAAACAGACATCAATATTTGCTCAAAGAGGCTTCAGACAACATAGCGTGCGGATATAATTTACGAACAGGGCAAAGCTCTGGACTCTCGCGCGAACAGTATTCTTTTAGGCCTTCCTCCATGCAGGCTTTTCTTGCGCATAGAGTTTCGTCCTCACGTAGTTTTGCGAGCACATGGCGGTGACAGGTTCATTACCGGCCACCCGGTGTCGTAGGCACCGCGGCGGCTTTCATCGAAGTAATCAGTTATTACGTACTTAAATTGTTTTACCAATTTCTTCTTGTCACTTTTTATGATAAAACTTGTGCCTCGAAATGCATGCTTGATTCTGTTTCTACTGGTTGAAATGAAGGCTGCGGATATCGCTAAATCTTAAAACAAAATACTGACGCAGATTCACTGTGAAAGCAAAACTTGGCGCCCTCTGCTAACGGAACAGAGCCGCATCACTTACAAGAAGTCTTACCTAATTGACAATCTTTGGGATGTGCTTACGCTGGGAAGAAGCTTTGAGAAGAAAAAAAGTTGTGAATATTTGTAACATGGCGCGTCTAGAAGAAATAGAGGAATAGCATTTTGGTTAAAAAAAAACAATTAATGAGCATGACACTTCCCGACGCGTTTGGTACGAAGTTTCTTAAGGCGTGGGTCTGTACATCCTCTGAAGTGTTTGGTTGTAGTAGTAGTCGGTAGCCTTCCAGAGGTACATACGCCCTTTCAAGCATACATCCGCATGTCCACATGTTACTAAAAACGTAGCACGTCGTCCTTATACGCTCTCGGTGTTACGAAAACACTGACAGCAGAAATGTGGTACATACACTAGTTTAGTGCTTGGGTTGTCCGCTGGATGGTGGTACTTGTGTATAATGAAGATATGATAAAAAGAAGCGAGATGGCGGTACTTGAAGTGTTCACCACATGGACGGACGGACGAATGGACGGACATACAGACAAACACACGGAGGGACGGACAAACGGATGGACAAACGCACAGACAGACGCACGGACGGACGCATGAACGGGAGCACTTACAGATGGACTGATGTACGCACGGACGGACGAATAGGCACACGTACGGATGGAAGAATGCAAGGACAGAAGCACGGACGGATTGACAGACGCTTCACGCTACTCATCATCATTCATTTTGTGGATATGCTGTGATTTTTTAGTAAGCATCAACCCCAAGGCAAGTTTTATGATAAGTCACTGTTACTCACCTCTGTAGGGTATTTCATCAGAAACACTTTTTTTATTTATCATTAACGTGCGCGGGTTTCCTCCTCAATCCAAATGAGTGCGCGGGAGGTGGCTACCTAATACTACTACTACCACTACTACTACTACTACTACATGCATCACGGACGCACGATCCATGGCTTAAGGAGCTTCGCCCCTAAAATTTAGTACTTTCATTGTGAGTGCTAGGTGCGTGTCCGGGGAGAAAGTCGTCTGATCCGAGATAGCGCAGTCGGTAAAGCCATGCGCAACCTCATGGGCCGACTCATTGAACTTAAAAGGAACCCTCTCTATTGCCCCGACGTGGGCAGGTAACCAAAAGACAAAGTGTGTGGTGCTGCGATTGTTTTTGGTGCCTTTCAGCATTTTAACTACCTGCCGTCCTACCCGGTCTTTCTGAAATGCCCTTACAGCCACCGTTTAGTCGCTAAGCACCGTTTCTGTTTACTACTGTCTTGTATGGCGAGTGCAATGGCCACTTGCTCAGTCACCTCGGCATCTGTCGTCCGAAACGAGGCGCAGTTGGCGACATGGCCTAGTGAATTCACGACGGAAAGGGCAAAAGCCTAGCCGTTATGGTGCGTGGAGATTTCTACGAAGCTTGTGTCTATGTTGTGCTCAGTAATGTTATTTAGTATATTCGAAGCTCTCGCCTCGCGACGACTAGCGTGGTTTACAGGATGCTCATTGTGGAGTTGTGGTGAGACGAGGAGCTTCTGTCTTATTTCCTTGGGAATCAGGATGTTGCTATAGACAAATTCTTGGTTGGGGTATCCGATCTCCACTAAAATCCGCCTATCAGCCAATGTGTAAAAAAGCCGTGTTAGATGAGCCCGTTTCTGAGCCTAGACAATGTCCTATATTGTGTTCTGTATGCCTAGCCGGAGGATCTCCTCCGGCTAGGCATCCTCCGGCTAGGCAGCCCAAGTGCTCACTTGATGATTTTTCTCTTGAGGGCATTGAGTTTGTCGTTCTTCGCTCTGAGCTAGTTCTGCATGGCCATAGTGCAGGTGAAGTGACATAGCGCAAAGGCATTGATCAGTTGAAGCACGTCGTCCTCCTCGAGGCCTCTGCGTCAGTCCGTTACCCTTCGCATGAGACGAAGAGCATTCCCGGTTTTCGCAATGATTTTGCATTGACGAACGCGAATCGACGAACATACCGTGGAGGTGGCAACCCTGGGTATGCCTGTGCCGGCGTTATACCGGCGAGCTGCTAGGGAATTTTAAAATAGCGCACCGCAAGCGCTTTTGGTGCGGTCACTGCCACTGCGCCTGTGTCGTAACGCGAGCCGCCGTTCGCGTTCGCGGCCCACCCGCAGAAAATCTGAATAGGCGGGCGGCGTATGCTACGTGCATGTGGCCCATGAAGTACTGTGTGTAGCTTCTGTGCATTTAGGTTCGCGGTCGGGGCGAAAGTCCCTAGACCTTTTCCTTGGGGGAGCAAACGCTATTTTAAACCTCATATGGCGCCCGCAACTAAAGCAACGCCTTCAACACCTGCAAACGTTATTCTAAAACTCCTTGTCATTTACCACTTCCGGCACGTACACCTCGGAACAGCTTGAGAGTATATTTTATCAACGCCGCTTTAACATTTTCTTTCAAATGAAAATTACCGTGGAGACGAGCACAAAAAGTGGTCGTCTTCTGTATCACTCTTGATATAGAAGAAAAAAGGAAAAGGGAACACAGGGAACACTTGGTGTGATACGCTATGACGTGGCGCGAAACGCAGAGGGTTCATTCCACGGGCCGACGTTTAAAAGAAAAAGCAAAGTAGATCCCGCGTACAGTGTGAATCAATACTATGCGAAGCACAAATGAGGAAGGTTGATATGTCACTTTAAGATCAGCACAATGATAGGAGGTGGACGTAAATTATGTCGTATATGACTTTCATATCTTGATTATCAGGTTTTGACACGTCGTTTACTTTCGTCATCTACTCACGTGACCTGATATCAAATTTGGCATATGCGGAGAAAGCAACACGGCCACAAGCGCGCTATGAGCGTAGCACGTAGTCATGCTTCACATGACACGAATATCAAGATTATTATGTTTGGATCTGCCATTTACATTCGCCATTCAGTCAGGTCATGTAATACCAAATTTCGTATGTGCGGCACTAGCGAAACGAGCACGAGGAAATCTTGAGCGTGGTATGTTGTCACATTATTACATCACACGCAGGTCATGATTATCATGCTTGCACCAGCCATATACCTTCATCATTCATTGACGTCACGTGACGTAACACCGAATATAGTGCATGTGAAGCTAGCAAAATGGCCATGAACGCATCATGAAGGGCCTAATATACTGTAAGTATAAGTAACGCTGACGCGCGCGCACGATGGGCGCAGCGACGCTACGCTAGGAAAACGCAAGCCCTCCATAGTATGGCGCCGTCAGACTATAGAGCACTCTATAACAGCGTCCGTCGGTGACCAAATGACTACATTTCACGCTCATAATGCACTCGCGGCCGTTTCGCTAGCGTCACATATAACAAATTTGGTATTAATGTACGTGAATGGATGGCAAAGGTATGTGATTGGTGCAAAAATGATAATCATGAAATGCGTGTCATGTAACAACATGACTACATGCCAGGCTCACGATTCACTGGTGGCCGTTTCGCAAGCTTCAATTATACCGAATTTGGTATTACAGGATGTCAACAGATGACGAATGTATGACACTGGAGCAAACATTCTAACCATGAGATGCGTGTCATTTGAGAACATGATTACATGCCACTGTCAAGGCGCCAATACATCTAGACGTGACCCGGTACGTGCGCTCGCCGGCGTTTATTTCGTCGCGTCACGCCGGCGTTGCCACGCCAGGCGCGGCGTCCTCCCATATACTCGCTGGCGCGTGCCGTATATACTGCGTTGCTTTGACGCATGCGCGTTTCAGCGCGTTCCGCGTTCCTCCGTAACAAAAAAGAGGGAAGCGCAGTGTTGTATGGGTAACGCATCGGTGCGAAATGCAGCATGTCGCATTTCGCATTGGTTGTCGTCGAGCCGCGCCGACGGACGCTGATCGTGCCGGTCGCGCGTGGCGTCAGACTACAGAGTGCTCGTGTTTTGCTAACGCTGCTTCACTGTACCCAGCTTGCGCGTGTGTCAACGCTACATTGGAGTATATTGGGTCCTTCATGATGCGCTCGTAGCTGTTTTGCTAGCTCCACATATACCAAATTTTGTGATATGAGACGACAATGGATGACGAACATATATATGAATATATAGTGCAAACAAACAAAATATATATAGTGGAAACATGATAATCCTGACACGCGTGTCATGTAATAACATGGCAACATACCACGGTCATAGCGTGCTCACAGCTGTCTCGCTGTCTCCACATATACTATGTTTAGTATCACTTGACAGGAATGGATGACGAAGGTAAACGACACAACCAAACATGACAATCATGACAGGGAAGTGATGTACGCCATCATTTACCTCCACCTCGTGACGCTCTGCTGACTTTAAAGTGACATATATAAATTTTTCATTCGTGCTTCGCATATCTTCGATTTTCACTGTACGTGGGATCTGCCCATCGTTATGTTTGCAACAGTCACATGCCTTCGACAGCCATTCAAGTCCCGTAATATCAAATTCGGTATATGTGAAGCTAGCAAAGCGCGCTTGAGCGCATCATGAGAGTGGCATGTAGACATGTTGTCTCGAAACACGCATGTCATGATTTTCATGTTAGGGTCTGTCGCTTGTGTTCGCCATGTAGTCATGTCATACCATACCATTTTCGATACATTTCATGTGAACGAAACCAGGGCAATAGCTGCAAGACTACAAATTGTAAATAATCACTTTCATTACACACATTTCACGATTTTCTTGTTATAAATAGTCACTTATGCTCGTCATACAGTCATGTTATGATATACCACGTTTGGTATCGCTAATATTATTTAAACGGCCAGGAGAGCTTAAAGTTGCAAGCAGCTAGATAGATAGATAGATAGATAGATAGATAGATAGATAGATAGATAGATAGATAGATAGATAGATAGATAGATAGATAGATAGATAGATAGATACGCTCAATGTCACCCAAGTTCGCTAAGAAATGCTAAAATGCTTCGTATTACAAAAATAAACAGCGTGGGCTTCTCCATTTTAGACATTTACAGTGTGTTTTTCAAGCAAAAGACGTAGTAATCATGAAGGTTGTTAGTTCGCACTTGTCTTGAGCATATCTGTGCGTTTTTTTTTTCGTGTGGAGGGGGTAGTCATTTGTAAGAGATGAAAAGAAGAGAAATGTGAGCCTCGCAAGTGTCTGCAGGTAAGTGAGACACCTCAGCTCATGAGGGGATGGCATAACGAGTGATGAAGTGAGAAGTAAAGATTCAGAAAAGGCAAAGAATCGAACATGGTTAAAAGAGTCAGACGGGGAACTGATCAGCTAGAGCTACATGGCGTCGAGAAATCGTGGATGGCGTGCCGATCTGCGAGAGCTACGCTGACGACGGAGTTGGCTGACGGCACAACTTCTCCGAACGGAATCCACCAAATGAGTCATCGAGTGTCCTTCTATGCGCTGCCACTGCGTGCTGGAAGTATCGAGCTGCTTGTAGTTTTAAAGACGATGGCCTTTCTTGGGGACCTTGGACGCAAAAATTTTTGTCTGTCTGTCTGTACAATTGTATGTTTGCCCACCCTTAACTGTACCTTAAACGAACCAAAGTGGCAAAACGATGCTTCAAATGGCCGACCCCATCCGCAGCGCCCACCAATAATGCTCTAGGCTGAGCGTTCATACTTGTGCGATTGTCTAGTAAAAGCAATATTGCGCATATCTGAGACACCATAACAGCAAGTCAATATTGTGTATGTGTATTTTTTACTTGAAATGGCAGACATAAATAACCCTAAGGACCATAGCGTTTATCACGCTGCGTGGACCATGCAACGTTTGCACAAAAAGGCAAGTTTTTCCGACGCTTTGGTTAGACGAATGGTGGTGGCACCTACCCGTCACCTTGCGTTCTACACCTTATCACCTCAGAGACAGGCGCGCACTCCGCGCGCTTGGTTTTCCAAGATGACTGCCAGATAGCGCTCATGTCTCGTGTGTGACGTGACTTGATACGCTCGTTCGCCTCCACTGCATTCTCAAGGCACTGTAACGCCGTGCCTCAAGAATACTCTTCACCGATTTTCTTGCGCAGAACATCAAATAAACGTTTTGTTCACTCTCTCCAGACACAAGACTATCGTCTTTCGACGACATTTGCGGTGTAACATGCAGATACGGGGCCAATTTTTTCATCGGATATTCTAATTTCTTGCTATTACACTCATTGCTTGAGCCAAACAACTAAGCAGAGATTTTGTTTGCGAAGAAAAAAAGTATGCACGTTTAGGCTCAGTCAGCAAGTAGCCGCGCCTTCATTTGTCGTTATTTACTCCGGGGGCGTGTAGTTCAACATAGGGTGCCTAGAAGTTACGCATTCATAGAAGTAACATTCTTTAGCTACTGCATCCATAATTAATGCAATTCAACAGACAACAATTCTGTGAAGGTAGAAGAGACATTATCAGTAGTATTAGCATACAAATTCATGGATATTGAAGTGCACGACAAGAGAACTTGTTTCTAGCAGATACCGAGCCTTTAACCTTTGAAGAACACACCCGACGTGGTGCCAGTTGTTCTGTAGTGAAGGCCAGCCTCCCGTGCGCTTTATCAACGGTGACACTGCATTTATTCCACTGAGTGTTATTCAGTGCTGCTAGCCCCCATGATACTCACCGTGGAACGCACTTTAAACGCGCCTTCCCACTTTTTCCTCCTTTGCGGCGTTGCGCAAGAGGGAGGCTGGAGAGGCGTAAAGCACACAGCAATGGATCGGTGTTTCTCACTGAAACATGACAAATGCTGCTAGCGGACAGTGAGAAACAGAAGACTTCGATAGGACTCAGAGACCTGCAGTCCACGTTTAGTTAACGCGCACATTGCGAGTATTTTTTTGTTTAACAATGCACACAAAAATTCTCCTACTGGCACTACCTTCTATGTACAATAAAAGTACGGGCCTTTTTCAAGAATGTTTCTTTTTAAGCCCATTGCTAGTAAACCTGTGGCATATGTTGTATATACATAGCGCACCGTTATTGTGATGGGGAGCATTATTGGCGTGGTCTAGTTGGTTAATTTAGCTCGCCAAGGAGCGAAGACTTGTAGATTCGGATCTCCAGTGGGAGATCTATAAAGAAGAGTGATCCGTACTCCCAGTCGTGGCTACGAGCACCAGTGACTAGCTACTCAGTTGTTCAAAAGTCGATGGCAAGGTACCAGACATGGTAGCTTAACTGGTTGAGCATCGGGTGGCTTATTTCAAGATTACAGGTTTGGTTGCTACTGGTGACAAGTTTTCTTTGCGTTCACTTTACTTTTTCAGATTTATACTATGTTTACCACAAATAGACCGATGCTCTCCTAGGGTTCCTATTGATGTAGTGCCTAAGAAATATAAAATTAAGACGTCAAATCCTAATTTCTTTGTCCTCCAATATATATTCGCGACAGGTGACGTCGTTGATTATTGAAATCTGGATTCGAACAAGGAACGGTGAAAAGGAGTAGAGATACGCTGAGGCAGAAAAGTACGCAGAAAAGTATTGGCCAAAGCGCACCCTGGAGCAAAGCCATGCTGTACGAAATAACGATATGAGGAGCGAGTGAACCAGCTGTTACCAAGATATCGACGTGGATTGCAGCGGCTCGACGAATGGCGTTTCCCCCAAGTTTCATCAAGGATATTAGCTGCGCTGCAGGTTTATGCATAGTTAGAAGCGCGCATTGTTGAATCTGGCTTCGCAGTGGGCTGAAGAATTAAATTTGTTAGATATCTAGCGTGCTTTGTAATCACGCTTTTGCTGATGGAACATTTACAGGCCATATTTTAAATCTTATGTTTTAATTCCCATGAACAATTGTTATAACACCCAAACAGTCTTTTTTCTGAAAAAGCAGATTTATCTATAATGATTGACTTTGCTAAAATACGGAGAACTGTTTCCCATGTTCGTGTCAAGAAATTAGTGTGCGCTCCACATTCTAAGGACCTAAATTAAACTTATTCTGCTGAAGGTCATAGATGTGCATACTAGCTTCAGAGCCACCATAAAAGTGCTCTCATTTGACACTATGTCTACCGTATAACGGTAATCATTCTGCATTGAAATGCTGATAGGCCGTAATAAACATTCAAGGGCCAATAAAAAATTTAACTTTTATTTGTGTTGATTAGAATATAATTGATTTGCCGTTCTTGAGGAGCGTAGTTCATTCGTTAAACTGTAGAGATATTTTGATGTCAATGTGTAATGTATATTTGTAATGTGACCCTTGTGACACGCAGACACTACAATGTCATTACAGGTAAATGATATGTAGTCGGGATATACACGGCAAAAGTATTTATGCATTTTGGTGAGGCTTTGTAGTGATGAGTGATCTAGTAGACTTTTGTATTGCTGTACACTCATAACTTTATGCACAGAGCAGCAACAAATGTCCCGAAGTAGGTACAGTCCACATGGAACTTGGAGTAGTCCTCGGGCGATGTATTGCCCGCGAAACTTTAAGTGATGACTATACTTGCATTGAATTTTCGCCCAGACACCTCGCAGTAACAAAATATTCTCAGTGATTTGGCTTTACTTCCCGCATTTATTCGGAATTTTGTTAAACTGTGCCTATACAGGGGCCCAGACAGTGCCTACTTGCTTTCAAGTTTACTTAGCAAACCCAGTTCTGCAAGCATGTTTCAAACGAATAAATACCAAAGCAAACAAAGTATTCGAGTGATTAGCTGTCAATGGTCAGCTGTCAGTGTCTGAGTGGTGATCGTTGGTTGTGAGCGATAAATCACCTTGCCCGTCACAAAAAAATGGGATAGTTTCAAAAAAATTGAATAATAAAAAATTCATGGTCAGAATGAGGAGCGAACACAGGCAGTCTGCCTGGCAAGCAGATGTTCTAACACGTATGACTCTTTGAAAAAATTGTTATACCAATGTCAAAATCCCTATTTGAATGTGATGTAGTTGATAGTCTTTTTAATGCAGCATATAGTGCGTGGTAGAAGCATAGAATGGCGCCAAGCTTCAAAAGATGTGAATTGAGCAACGAGTGGGTGTTTCAAAGGCCCACCCATTACAAAGCGCGCAGATATATTTATTCATCAGCAGCAGAAGCGCTAACAAATTGAACAGCTGCGTAGGTTCACATGTTGCCCTATACGGACGGCTAGCGGGTGCTTCGCTGATTCTTAAAAAGAATAAATATGGCGTAGTGTGCAAATAACAGCTTTTCCACAAAGGTGAAGCATCGAACACGATAGAACGATTCGGAAGGTCACGCGCTGAATGGCAAGCACATCGAAACTTGCCCCACGTTTTGATCTGCTTGCCGGAGACTGTGACCTGTGCAACACTTGCAGTGGCCTTTGTGTGCCCGGTAATTACAACTAAATTGTTGCGTTGAAAGCTTACGGACAGCCAAGATATAAGGTGCTCCAAAAGGCGTGCGAGTGTGCGTTCACGGGTTTTACACCCACCTACTCATCTTAGCAAGGCGAAGTACGTGGGGGAGATAAGGGAACGCGCCACCGTGCGTTCACTTATCTCTCTTGCGCAGTTCGCTCAAGGTATATATAAATATATATATATATATATATATATATATATATATATATATATATATATATATTGAGTGACGGTGACGCCAGTGACAAAATCCAGCCGAGAAGGTCAATACAATTGCTTTCTCAACAGATAGGGACTCAATAATACTTTAAAACGGTCCATATAATCCGCAAAGTCGTTTGTTTCCGTAGGGTATGGTTAACATATGCACCGAGAGCTAAAGCAGGCTAGCAGTTCCGGAAGCAATGTGCACGAGTTCCGCTTAGGCTGTCATGATCCGCCCCTAAAGACGAAGCTCAAGCGTCCACCATTTTTTTCCACCACACATATGGATGTTGCGTTCTATAATGCGGAATTTTGATAGAGATGCAAAACCTCTAAACCGAAGTTTGTAGTACTCAGGTAAAATCAATATTATTATGACGACTCAGTTGTGACGAGGTTTATTGGCCGTGAACTCGGGAACGAACAAGCGCAACGGACCCGAAGGTGAAGCACACGTTCATAGACGATGATGACTGTCAGCCAGAACAGGTGATGATGACTGAGTGCTGTTCAGATGAGGGTGAAGAGCATAATAGATGCCTACAATATGCAGGTTTATAATTGGTGTAAACAGTTTACAAACCAATAAGTGCGAGGAAACTTGCAATGTATGAGCAAGTGAAGACGGTGCTCAGTCAAACAACGCAGTAACTGTTCTTAGCGTGTTTTAAACAAGGCAAGGTAGGTTTATTTGAAGCTACTAGCAAGGAGAAGCGGGAATATGCGGCTTATTTGTTCTCTCTTGGGTTTTCTAAAATTCTGACTTTGCCTTTACAAATATAACTTATTATTTTCCACTCACTCAGGTCGTGGACGACGAACGAACTGTGTGATTTTACTAAGTCTAGAAACGTGCTACCGCTGCGTTATCAAAGAAGAAATGTTCATGTGACATCATGTCTTGAAGCGCAGTTGGTAGAAAGAAAGTTGCATACTTGTGTGTTCCTACGGCTGCCATCTTTTCAGGCAAAAGCAGGTTGGTGCACTGAATCGACATTGCTGTCACACTTTCCTGAGGAAGCTTTGGAGAGGAGAACCTTGCCAGAACGCTTTACCTGCTATTGACTGTCGTCAGCCAGGCACGCAAAATTCGTTGGATGAAATTTTTCATTCACTAAGGTTCACATAAAACACACGCGCAAGTATCAAGCTCATTCAAGCTATGAGATTTATTATTCTTTTTCCCTACAATAAGCAATTTTCAAATTCCAGCAGCCTTTAGTTATTTTTTTTTTAAACACGCAGCACCCTTTTAGTTTGCGGTAAACACACAACACCTTCTGTTAGCGGCAAAACACGCGAAGTGCAAGAATACACTCTGAGGAGAGTAGATATTTTCGCTAAAAAGAATTTTAGTGGGCTTGTGCGTCAAGGAATAGAGTGAGGTTATAATTTGATTACTAATTAGGAATTCTCATACAGTACCGACGAAACGAACCTAAGTTCAGTTTGTAACGCCTCTTATGATTCTCATACCGTTCGCTCTCTTCTGACTCATGAATCGTGGGCTAAACTTATCTTGTCAAACTTGTCACGGAACGAAGCTAGTCCAGACGTTTCCGCACTCCTGCGATATAAGGCCAAGAACGATTAAGTGGACTTTTTCTACTGGGGGTCTTCATTAATTGAAACTCTATGTATGTTATCGCTTCTCAAACTGCGCCAATATATTTTCTTGGTTGGGCAAGGCGATAATGGGAGGAATAAGTGGCTGTTCAAAAGAAAGCAGATTTTTTATTTTGGGTAGCTCTCAACGCAACGCTCACACTTTATTTCGTCACCCATTTGAGGAAACAAAAGCGAGCTGCGCCAGAAGAAAGTGCACCTTTTGTTCTCTTGGTCACTGTACTTTTGATTAAGCAGCTCTGACAAAAAATTGGCTGCGCGAAAAGCGTTCCTTCGATCGATCATCACCCTTTGTGGTTCGTTAAAAAAATTCTTGACAGCTCGTTCTAAAGAACACTTGAGAATTTCACACTTGTAGTTATCTGATTAAAAGTTCGTTTCAATATTTATTCAGACTCATCATTATATCCTTGCGATTGACAGGGCTATAGAGTGGGTACTTTTGGTTGTTCTAGAATGAAATTTTGTGGCGCACTGCTGTGGACCTAATTGCGAAGCTATCACTCAAAATATATAAAAAGCCGAGTGTTGCTAAGAGTGGAGAAAGTTTGCACTGTGCTTTTATTCAAGAGTTGCTTTGAATTAGCTGGCCGGTTCCAATTGCATGTATATTTATAATTATGTAATATTAGCTGGTCTCAAGTTTGCTTAAGCACTGTTAGCACACAAATTCATCATTCATTTACAGTGGCAGAGTTTCTGCAGGGGTCTACAGCAGTGCTATCTTGGGTCAGTGAGTGTGGAGCACAATGACTTGCTCACTCCTTTTTCACTCACTCACTCACTCACTCACTCACTCACTCACTCACTCCTTCGTCAATTTCGGACTTCTTTGCAGGTAAGCCCAAGCCTACGCTGGTGTGGAGCGGCATGCCTGAAGGAATGATGGCCGAGGTGCGCCCATCGTCGGAGGCGCAACTCACCACTTCGACTCTACTCATTCACTCTCTGAGAAGAGAGGACCTTCGAGCGACCCTCTATTGCACGGCCTCAAACAACATATCCTCGCCTGCCGACACATCCGTCACGCTCGACCTCAACCGTAAGATGCTGTCACTTTTATGCACGTAATTGCGAGCAAAGTACTACAGTCCAATTTAGCCTGACAAGGCCAGAGAACTCGTTTTGCCGAAATTCCTGTGTCAAAGATGGTGTTGTTTATGAGTGAGAAACTAGCGTTTTCCGAGAGCGAACATTTGAGATGGGTGAAAAGAATTGCAAATATATTGTCTGGTGAATAACGAAACCCAGTTGCGTGGCAACAGCAATCCTACAACTGAGCCGTGTCAGTGCTCCAAACTGTCTGGAAAGAAAGTGGCATGAAAGTCACATAGTGCAAGGAGTCTCCTTAAAATGTAATATTGCGTAGCAGTGGCGTAGAATAACACCATGCGTCGAGGAAGGCACATTGCACAAAGATTTAGAGATATAAAAACCCAATATTTAGAAAGCGCCGAGGCTCAGTAAAGCATTATCATAAGTAGAAACAGCATCAACAAGGTGTACAGCTGCCCAGGTGTGCGTTTTGTTTAGAGGACTTACAGTTGGTACTTTAAAAATCCCGAAAAGCAATACTTACACTGTTGTGCGCAACTCGAAATTTATGATAGCTAGACTCATCTATTGATATGCACGCAGACGCTCGTTATCTTGCTCCATGGTTGAGGTTCAGAAGTAAAGAAAGGCCAGTGATTGGGAAGGCGACGTTGACGGGGCCAGATTAATCTATCGCATTCCACCCTGGACGACAACGGTCATGCACCCATCTAGTTTCTTGTTCTTAGTAATGTGAAAATCGTTCACAGGTATTCCGGCTTAATCTTTTACAGTGAAATAATTTGTGAGCAGTGTCACTGAGGCATTTATATGCAGCTTGCGTTTTCGGTGTGCTGACCCGGCCGCTGCGTCTCCGTGTTTTGGCTTTAAAGCGAACGCCTTTATTGTCTGATGCTCACGTTTGTCCGTCCATCCGTCCATGGCCTGGAACGATACAAGGTGGCCTCCTGGTCACACAACGGATGCCAGTCGTGTCGGACACGCCTCGCGTGCTCTGCTAGCGTACCGTCGCTGTGCCTGTGCCTACGCATGAAAGAATGGAGACGCGCGCATCATGTTCCATTCCGACGGACCCAAACAGGTTTTAAACTTCATTGCACCAACCCCATCCCAATGAGAGCCTGATTTTGTCGAACAGACTTTGGAATTTACAAAGTGTTGCCTAATTGTTTGTACAGTTGCTCGGTGCTTTTTAGTAGGTCTGTTTTCAACAGCGTCACTTTTTCCGAATTCTGTCAACATCAACCTACTTCTTTCCTCAGTGAAATTGACAACTTCAAAGTCATGACAAAAATACAAACTTCACTGCGGTTTACAAAGGATTGTTGCTAAAGCGTCGCACGTGTGGATTTATTAAGGCCACACTGCTTGCTCACACACGCTATATACATGTAGTGCGGTCTCAATACTTGGAATATAAATGAAATAAAATATCACGTGCCGTATATTTTGTTCATTTTCTCGTATGCTTCTTTTTTTAAAGTGAGCTATTCTTTTACTACACAAAGAGCAGCACGGGAAAGGCCTGGCTAAAAAGATGAGAAGCTTTGAAACAAATTTGTCGAGCACTTTATATGTGAGATGGACACGATACCCTCCGCATTATGGATCACATGAAATTGCGAATACAATGCATGGTCTGCTCATCATCATCTGGTTCACCTTCTATCAAGAAGGACATCTTGTTTAGCGGTACGAAGTCTAAATAACAATTTAGGCTGAAACAAATTCAGGTAGGTTTTATGTATACGTGTACGTTTCCGTGATTTAATTATACATGTACATATGTGTACATGATGAGTATTTGACGTTCGTTGAATGCTGTAAATTTTGCTTTGATAGCAGCCAACAGTTTGCGGCATAAGACAGTAACAGAGTGCTGCAGCATCTTTTGAACATGGTCATGGTCAGAGAACATAGCCTGTCGGTAGAAGTTCCTCTAGTAATCATGTTAGCCATAATATATGACGCCACATGTAAGAGGCAGTGTACAATATTGTTTAAACTCAGCTAAACTTTGCTCGTTCTTATCTGTGAGTACAGATAAGAGCGACGAAGATTGCTTGACTACGCAATATGCTAAAGACAACATTGACTAACATCAGTATTTGAGCTAACCTGTGCCCGCAGTGCGTGCCTCTGCATGTTCGTGCAAAGCTCTGTTTTTCCAACCTATAGCGCCGCCGTGCATTCACACTTCTTTGACTTTCATTCTCACTTTACCATTACTACTATTGCTAGAACTGCCCTACTGCCAGACTTACATGCATTTTCACTGCACCATAACGTGTTCGTAAAAGCAACGAAAGTAAGGGCACGGATGTAAAGAGAACTCTAAATGAGAGAATCCAATGAAATGGCGGTTATGTCTTGCCGCTTTGTGGTCCCACATTTGTAGATTTGAGCGTCCTCTATGCGACGAAAACATAGAGAAAGGGCTTGAAGCGTGCCGCATATCTCTGGAAATGCACGCTGGAATTCTGCATGCATATTGCGCACGTAAGAAGTAAAAGCGGAAAATTTATTGCCTAAATCTGTTAGGTAATAGTTTCTATACGAAAGGCAATTGTTGTAGTGCAGTGATTTTAGCTGTAAAAAAACTATGGCGTACAGAACACGTTTTCTTGCATTTCTGTTATACCGAGTGCGTCGTCCCGTTTATGTCATCACAATCACACATTCACATACACAATGAAAGCACCAGCCCAGCGGCGAACGCCCCGGACAGTCACAGAGAATGCTGAAGAATGATCTTTCATAACCCTTTGTAAAGACTCTTTGTGTAACTGCTACAATCACACTTCCTGACATTCACTTAACGACCTTGCCTCTTGACATTCAGTGATAATTAGTGTTCAATCTGCAAAACTGCTTACTTGTTCAAACACAATCGTGAAAGTGCGACCGCTTACATGCCCTGTACATACAATTTATTCGCAGGCACAATCAAAAGTACTTTGTATATTTACTGCAATGCGATCAAAGTAATGTGCAAAGCAATCACGAATATTCAAAATGTTTTCTTTTAGTGTACAGTACAGTAACTATATGTTTACCTCATGTGTTAACTCTCATGTCATGAGCTGAATACTCCAAGTGTCATTTTAAACATTATGTCTGGAATAGCGCTTACTCCCACGAACTATTCATGCTTAGCCGCTAGCATTCTGGACTGCGCGAAGTAATCAAAAGCATTATACTAGTTTTGGCGCAGAAGTAGCCTTCACTCTTCGCAAACCACGTTTGCCCAATGCTGGCCGTTCTTATGAACGATGCGTATATCTCCAAAGTTGCCTGCGTGCATGCGCGTTCGAGTGTGTGTGTGCTCAAGTACGTGTTTTTGGTTGATTGATTGATATGTGGGGTTTAACGTCCCAAACCAACCGTATGATTATGAGAGGCACTGTAGTAGAGGGCTCCGGTAATTTCGACCACCTGGGGTTTTTAACGTGCACCCAAATCTGAGCACACTATCCTACAGCATTTCTGCCTCCATCAGAAATGTAGCCACCGCAGCCGGGGTTCGATTCCGCAATCTGCGGATCAGTAGCCGAGTACCTTAGCCGCTAAACCACCGCGGCGGGGCCAAGTATTTCTTTTTGAGTTGCTGTGAAGTGTTCGTGGATATACTGACAGGAGTTGTAAACCTCGCTGCGACTTCCTTTGCAACGTACGCAGTGCGTCCAACGTCGGTGAAGATCAGGCGTGGCGACATTCCCGTCTCGGCGGGCCTGCCTGCTGAAATCGTATGCGAAGTGTGGGGTTCGCGGCCACCGCCTGTAGTGACGTGGTGGAAAGGCCTGCGTCAACTGAACCACACTTTTGTGTACGTGTCAACGGACGGCAACATGACCACCAGCGTGGTCTCGTTCACACCTTCGAGTGATGACCACGGCTCCAGTCTCGCTTGTCGAGCCAAAAACCCAGCAATGGTGGACAGTGTTGAAGAGGACACGTGGACCATGGACGTGCAGTGTAAGTGGACACTCTCAATTCATGTGAGCACATACGCATGATGCACTCTCGCATACACATGTACACACATTTATACATGTAATGTTCTAGGCTACCCCTTTGTGAAGATACCATCAGCAGTGGCTTTCAATTTTTTTCACTTATTGCTCTTTGAAGCCTATTCGTTAGAAAAAATTGGTAATAAATGATATTTGTTCTAGGTTTTGGCAGAAAGAAAAGTGATTTGTGGGACGGAATGAATATGTTATACGCTCTATTGTTACAAGCATATATGTTGTGTTGGACTATGTATATTAGTTGCGTCGAATATCGTTGCAAAGAGCTACAGTTGATTTATTCAAGAAAATAGTTTTGTGTATATCCGTGAAAGTTTTAGAATTCGCAAGTCGCCGATGCCGCATAACATTAAGGTCTGCAGCCCATCTAGCAAACATAAGGAACAATCACGGACGCAAAACATCGGGGGTGAGGTTCAGTTGAATGCCCTTGATATTATTAAATGTGGCTCTGCAATGAATGATTCTCTCCCTAAACAGGCGGTTATTCAGCTTTTGCTATGTGAACCAAAGGAACGGAAATTCAACATATCAAAGTTTTGCTATTGGGAAAGAGGGGTTGTTTCTTTGATAATTTCACTCACGGTAATAATGGTAAGCCGAAAAAAAACTCGTGATTTTCTGCATTAATTGCCTTGCGGCGCCTAGCCACGCACCTAAATCACCCACATCATAGAGGAAATATTTTGCACGTTGAGTTTTCCGCACAATTTTTTCCTTTGCAGACAAGCCCAGGATTTCATTGCAGTTAGGCACCAAGCTAAGTCTTGAGAACATCCAGAAAAATAACGACGTGTACCTGGAATGCCGCGCGGATGCCAATCCTCCAGTTGAAGAAGTTGCCTGGCAGTTCGACGGCGACGAGTTACAGGCATCTGAAAATGTGATCGTCTCAAAGAACTTTCTGGTGATTCAGCGGGTACAGACATACCACTCGGGCCTGTACTCTTGCAGTGCTGAGAACTCGGAAGGAAGGACTCAGGGCGAGACACTACAACTTCGTGTGCAACGTGAGTTTCTCGCTAACATGCATCAGTTTATGAACGCAATGTTTACGTCATAGTTTTTCTAGACAAATTCATGGCTACGTGTTAACTTTAAAGCATCAAAAACTGGCCAGACTGTTCAATTATATCCAACAGATACAGGCCATAAAATTTGGGGAATGACTGAAGCATCATTTTCACTATCCTGTATAGTTTATATTTCGACATGACGTGTGAATGTAACGGCTAATCGGGAGACCCGAAAGTATTGCTTTTTGGGAGATGAATATGAAGCGTATCTGTGTGACCCTCGCACACGTGTAAACACACACACACACACACACACACACAAACACACACACACACACACACACACACACACACAAACACACACACACTCCTCTTCACACCTTTCCGTTTGCTTGGCTGTCTTCGCTTCTCGGTGCAAACCTAAACTGAGTCGCAATCAAAGCCGAAGTGCAAACGCTTTTCGGCTCCTATATGTATTTGCATCTACCTCTGATCTTCAGCCACAGCCAACGCTCTTCTTTTCACTCACAACCAAAGGCGCTGTGAAAGCCACCAACACAGGAATTTCTGCGACGCGAAGTCTTTAACTACACAGCATGAATACTGGAATGTCATCCAAAAAAAAGCGTTTTTGCCTCATGAAACTCAATGTAAATTAGACTGTATGCTGCAACTGTTCTGCGACATTGAAGCAAGTGATGAAAAAAACTATCTTAACGTCAGAACGTAATCAGGTGGTGGCATCAGGATATTACAAATTATATCATTATAACGACCCTATGATATCGGTACATCTTGTGATGTAACGCTAAACAACAGAGGTGAAACACCCTCCTGTGTATGACGAATGAAACCGGACAGCGTGGCCTTAAGCATAAAAGATGCAGACGGTGATTGGCAGTTGCACGTGAAGGCACATCTCGTTTTGCCTGTTCCTTGAGTCACCGTGAAAAACATACAGAACATTTATCCTGTGCTTTCGGCCAGTCTTTAACAAAGATGCGATGAGTACATTGAGTTGGAGATAAAGTACGGAATGCAACGGTACATGCACAAGTACACATTACGTTGTGGTTTGTTAAAACGGGGCGAAAGCAAGGCGAGTACAACAGCAAAATAGTTCAGGGCAAGAGGGAGACAAATGCGTACAAATTCGATAATTATTGAAGTATAACAAGAGGTAGGGCCAGTACAAGCAAACAAGCAATCAATAAATAACTAATAGAAAGGAAAAAGGAGATGAGGCTACACATGCTATTGAAAAAGAGAGGCACTACACAAAAGTGAACAAGCATCATATGTTCAAGACGCGACGATTACGCCGCTAAATGAGAAATATCTTTTCGCTAGGGGATGAAAGGGGAAGTGGTTATGTGCACCGGACGTCAACCCAGAGTGCGTATTTCTTTGTTCAGCATGGTATCTTCTTGAAGCGCGCAAAAAGTCGTTATGTGCCTACTTACCCATGCACCTGGGGGGATGGAGTTCGGTTCGTTTAATGAAGTCGGCTGCTGTCTTCGGAGGCGTCGCAGGTAGTTGCGGCAATTAACAAACTTGTTAATAATTTTGGCCAACTCCTCCACACATTTCTAGTGTTGGTGGTTCAGTCGAATTTCAAAACACATTATGACCGGGCGGCTCGTGAATTGTACCTCATCCACAAAATTAACAGTGTTTGTGGTGTCATATATACATTGTTTGTAATGTATTTCATTCTTGGACGACGACGAAGTGTCTATTTCATAGAACGCTTGTACCCTTGTCTCAAATTTTCTAGTTGTTTTACCGCAAATTCTGGGAGCTGCTGCTCCCTTCTTGCGAGAATGGATGAAGAAGCCTCTCAGGATTTTCGAGGTGGACAACCGCTACGTCTGGCAGCGGCTAGAAAACGTGGGACCACCTCAAGTGGCACAGACAGCGAGGCAACGGAGCTCTATTCCGACGGTTTCGAGTCATCGGATGACGACTACACAGTCGTCATGAGCCGCAATGCAAAAAGAAGACTGCTACGAACATCGTCGACGACGAGTATATCCACCGTGCAGGCTACCGCGCAGCGTTGGCCACACACTATACTCTTCATGGCAGTGGACCCTTCAGCCAACCTACGGTGGCTTAACAGGCAAGTCCTCTCTGCATACCTCGAAGGACTCGCTCCAAACGAAATTAAAGACGTCAGGATCAACTCACGCAAGAATATTCTGGCAGTTGATGTTCTACACCGTAGTGCGCTGCAAAGCCTGCAGAACATCTCGGAAATCGACAGAGTGACAGTTAAATCAGTGATCCCCACTGACTGTAAGGGCAGTGTTGGCGTCATTTATGACGTGGACATTTCTATTCCGGCTGACGATTTCCCAATCTTGATAAAGCCAACTACAGACGACATCCTCATCAAGCACATCACAAGGCTTGGTCAGTCACGATGCCTGAAGATTGTTTTTGAGAGAGACAGTCTTCCCCCCCCACGTCAAAGTTGGCCACGTTCGCCATCAGGTCCGTCCATACATACCGAAGCCCCTACAATGCTTCAGATGCTTCAAGATGGGACATGTCAAAGGAGTATGTACCAGCAATGTCGTGTGCCCGCGGTGTGCCGAACCTCATTCAGAAGACACTTGCCACGCAACTGCATTCAAATGCTCCAATTGCCACGGCGCTCATAAAGCGTCGTCTAAAGATTGCCCACGAGTGAGAAATGAACGCGCGGTGTTGAAACGCATGGTGCGTGACAATTCAACGCACAGGGAAGCCGCTGCTACTGTCAGGCGACGTCGGCGTCACCACAGAAGATCATCACGCAACGTGGCATCTGCCGATAGAGACCCGTCATCTCAAGCAAGAAGAACTGGCCCCCCATCGTCAAGCTCTGCGAAGACGGATACACCGAAAACAGAATCAGGGTCAAGACTCCCACATCGTGAAGAGTGGCCATCACTTCCACGAACACAGCCTGTTTCAGAGGTGCATCGATCCCCGCCAACCTCGATGCCATCACGAACCACTGATGAAAAGACAACTGAGGATCGCCAGGTCATCAACATGTTGCAGACCCTTATGAGCGCAATGCGCATGCTCCTAAGCAACATGAACACCCCATCAGCGCAGAGCGCACTCCAAGTGCTGGACACTTTGAGTCCGGTGCTTGCAGCTCTAAGGTAAAACGATGGCCCGCAACATGTTATCCTTTCGCGAGGAGGTCAAGAACGCATCTGTCCTTCAGTGGAATGCCAGAGGACTTAGGGCGCGTATGTCCGAGTTCCGGCAATATGTATTCACAAACCAGTTCTCCATAATTGTGATTTGTGAACCGAACCTATCAGCCCAGATGAGACTGTCTGGATATGAGTGCTTTACGTCTTCTACCCATGGAGAACGCAGCAAGGTCGTTGTGTTCATACGGCGTGACTTAACTTATGTTCATCACCCTGTACCCCCTGACGAAGAAAACCAGTACGTTTGCCTAACAGTAAAAAACAAGAAGACCACATTCACCATCATCGAAGCCTACTTACATCCATCAAGTCGTCTAGACCGAGAGCGCTTGCGCCGAATTTTGAATTCAACTCTCCAGCCATGGGTGATAACTGGTGACTTCAATGCCCACCACTACTTATGGGGAAGCTGCAGCGTCAACACTAGAGGTAGACAGTTAGTGTCTTTCGCTTCTGAATGTGAACTTATCCTCGTGAATGATGGCAGCCCTACTTATCTGCGCGGATCGGCCTATAGCAGTTGCTTGGACCTCACTTTCGTCTCACGCTCGTTCACACGCAGAGTGCACTGGTTTTCGGATTTGGAAACAAGGGGTAGTGACCACATCCCAACATACCTGAAGATTGACGGCTTTCCAAGTCTCAAGTCCTCCAGAGCCGTCCAGTGCACCGATTGGCAAAAATACAAGTTAATCATGGAAGACTATGTTGGCGCCTCACCTTTTAACCTAGAGGACGCAATAAAGAGTGCCCTACAGTCAACGACGCGTTCGCTTCCGGTGAGCTCATCTCGCACTGATATGGACATTGATCTCGAAAAACTCCGAGCGATTCGTCGTCGCGCAGAACGACGTTATAGACGCACGAGGTCACTTGATGATCTGAGAGTGGCCAGACGCACACAAAAGAAAATACAGCGTCACATGGACAAGTTAGCCAAGCAACGATGGCTATTTTTTGCGAGTCTTTGGATCCCAGAAAGCCTCTGTCACTAATCTGGAGAACTGTCCGGGGTCTTCGTACAACCATTACTCAGCGCTACCCATTAAAATCTCTGGCACTTTACTTACGCTGCGAAGAGATTGATGTCGCAGATTCCTTCTGTCGAAGGATTGCCTGCGGCTCAAATTCAACTGGGACAAAGACGCCCGACTTTTCTGTATCCTCACGTGATCCCCGAATGGAGATTTCGTTTTCAATGAACGAACTAAAGGCTGCGCTTGCTTTGTGTAGACGTTCTTCAGCGCCAGGACCTGACGGCATTACTTACCGCGCTCTGTGTCACCTAGGAGATCAAGCTCGGCAGGTACTCTTGCAGCTGTACAACGACTCCTGGCAAACTGGCATGGTTCCACAGGAATGGAAGTCAAGTCGCCTGATTCCACTTCTCAAAGCCGGCAAGTCACCCTTGGACATTTCCTCTTACCGCCCGATTGCCCTCGCGAGCTGTGTGGGAAAAGTTATGGAAAGGATGATTTTAACGCGTCTGGAATGGTATTTAGAATTCTACGAAATATATCCAGATGCCATGTCCGGGTTCAGACGAGGCCGCTCGTCAATTGACAATGTAGTTGCCTTGGTGACATATGTAGAACACCAGAAGGCCTGCAAGCGGTTATCTGCTGCTCTATTTCTTGACGTTAAAGGGGCCTACGACAATTTCACCCACGAAGCCATTCTCAGCGCACTAGAAGGAGTGGGACTCGGTGGCAGGACATATACGTGGGTTCAGAGCTACCTAGAGAATAGATCATTTCACGTGCAGACAGAGAATGGCCCGACACCCGAGTATTACTGCAGCCGAGGAGTCCCGCAAGGCGGAGTGCTAAGCCCGACGCTGTTCAACCTAACACTCATTGAACTAGTTGGCAAGCAACCAAGCAGTGTACGACTTTCCATTTATGCTGATGACATCTGTGTGTGGACATCAGGTGTGACTCGACTTCAACTTCGCGCTCGACTTCAGAAGGCAGCATCAGTGACATCGTACCACTTACGCAAACAAGGGCTTGAAATCGCAAGTGAGAAGTGTGCAGTCGTGGCCTTCACCAGAAAACCAATGTCCGCTTACGGAAATATCAATTAACGGGCAGTTGGTGTCATGCAGCCGGAGTCACAGGTTCTTGGGAATCGTAATCGACCGAAACCTGTCTTGGACACCCCACGTAAACTACGTTAAAAAGCGGCTGACTGCCATTTGTCACTTATTCAGGTTTCTTGCTGGAAAACGTTGGGGAATGTCTGTCGAGTCTATGTTACAGCTGTACAAGGTATTATTTACTGGATTCCTGCGGTATAGCCTACCTGTTATATCTAACACATGCAAAACGAACCTGCGCACAATCCAAAATATTCAAGCCCAAGCGCTTAGGATATGCCTTGGTTTACCCCGCTGCGCATCGACAGCTGAAACAATTGCCATTGCACAGGACTACTCTATCATGACGCACATCACCATTGAAACGATGCGTACGTACCTCAGGCAACATGCTAGGAATCCTTCCCACCACTTGGCAACCCTCGCTACTGAGAGGCCCCGCACGAAATTTAGTACAATTGTCTGCGCTCATCGTGCGTCGTTTACATCAGGTTTTACGCCTGATGAGAAACTGGTGTATCCTCCGTGGTGCCTGACACTTCCACAAGTACGTGTTTCAATTCCAGGAATACGGAAAAAATCAAATTTGCCTTCGTCAGCCCTAAAACAATTGAGCTTGAGCCATCTGCACGAAATGTACAACAACCACGTGCACATATACACCGATGGTTCAACCACAGCGTCTGGTTCTGGTGGTGCGGTGGTGATTCCAGCTAGAAGAATCACTCTGCGAATCAAACTGTCACATGCCACTACATCCACAGCAGCAGAACTTGCGCCTTTGCGTGGCGCCACAGAGTACATCAAATCCCAAAGACCTAGTAAATGGGCTGTGTTTTCCGACTCAAAACCAGCCCTACAGAGCATGCAGTCAGTCCTTCGACGAGGTTGCCATGAACAATTAACTTACGAAGTTGTCAAGCTCGTTCACCACGTCACAGAAACAGGCCACGAGGTCAAGTTTCAGTGGCTCCCTGGCCATTGTGGGATCAGTGGCAATGATTCCGCAGACAGCGCGGCTCGTACATCGCACCAAGAAGAACACACCCTTCCGATTCCTTTGTCAAAGACTGACGCTGCAAATCAACTTCGTCACCTGGCACGTAGTCTTAGTCTGCAGGAGTGGAACACCCCAAGCATAAGGCATACGAGACTATACCAAATAAACCCTCGACTCGAACTTCGACCTCCATCCGGACTTCGTCGACGTGAAGCTTCACTTTTTTTCGCCTATGTTTGGGGGTTGCCTTCACAAAAGCATACAGAACCCTCATCGGATTGACCGACAATGCGGAATGCGACGTCTGCTGCACCAAAGAAGACATCGACCATCTGATATGCCATTGCCCTCGATTTGCTTCTGAAAGACAGAAGCTTTCGGATGCAATGCGACAATTGGACGATCGGCCACTCTCTGTTCAGATGCTACTGGAACACCGTCATCGCCTTTCGTCGGCTCAAAAAGCAGTCAAAGCTGTCTTGTGCTTTTTGAGGACTACAGGCCTCGGTGACCACCTTTAACTTTTGTGTAGTGCCACCGCTGCATACGCGCCAGCCGGTTGACTGACAATCCTCCTTTTCTCTCTCTCTCTCTTTCTCTTCTCTTTCCTCTCTCTCTCATCTTTATGTCCCTTTCCTATTCCCCCAGCGTAGGTTAGCAAACCGGGCATGTGCCTGGTTAACCTCCCTGCCTTTCCCTCTTGTTGTTTACCCCTCCCCCTATTTCATTCTTTCCTCGTTGAAATAAAGCTCGGCTGCAGACACATTAAAAAAAAAGTTGTTTTCAAATTCGCGAGCTCAGCTAAGGCCACGCAGTACGTTTCTGAAGCCAGGCTTCAAAACTGGCGAAGGAAAGCCTATTGAAGCTCCCTGTATGATCTTAGAATTAAAATTTCAGTCATCTGAAAATATAAAAGAACAAATGATGTTTCGCACGTCGCTTGTTTGTTCTCCGTACAGACGCGCCACTGTGCAAGGCCAACCAGCACGTAGTGTACGCTGCGTCACGGCACCAGGAGGTCGAGGTGCATTGCGAAGTGGAAGCGGATCCCACCAATGTCACCTTCGAGTGGCGTTTCAACAGCACACTTCAGCAACGGCCCCTAAAGAGCTTCACGGCGCAGGGCACGAGCAGTGTCGCCCAGTACATCCCCCACAGCCACACTGAGTACGGAACCCTCCTCTGCACAGCCTCTAATCGCATCGGGAAGCAACGGCAACCATGTCTGTTCCACGTCGTTCAGGCAGGTCAGTAAAGTTGTATTCATGCAGGCAGATTTCGCGTAGAGTTGTTTTAGCGGGGCCAATGAGGACAGAGAACGTACGACATGAATGGCGTGGATGTTCTCTGTGTGGGACATCTACTGCCGGTACAGACGTTGAGACCATAAGCGGAGCATTTGGAATGCAAACAAGATGACTGAGAAGTAAAAGAATAATTTAGCGAGTGTGCTGCTATAAACGACATTGTTATCAAAACGAAAGCTTCAGGAAAGGACTTATGTAATTCATCTGTTGACAAATCCGTCATTTCACGCCGTCAGCAAGCGTCATCAAGGAGAATAGAAACAGAAGTCTCGTGAACCTAAATGCAGAGGCTAATTTCCCCACGCTACTTGTGGGACGAGTTCACTGTGGAAAAGGCGCGCCAGAAGTGAATCGCATAACAAACATGCTTTAAGCACTGCTCGCATATGATTACTCAGGCAATTTATTTGCTGCTCTAACGCGTTGAACAGCAAAGCTTTTGTTTGTTGGCTGGACAACAAAATCGTGTACGCAGAGTTGCGTACAATAATGGACGACTGATATAATTATTTTCAGTATGACACACATTACATAGTCCCTTTTGCTGCGTCTGAAAAAAAAACAACTATTGAAGATTACTATAGCTGTGTCTAAGGACTTGGATTACAAACTTATTTCAGTTTAAGGGGAATTCAAAATAAACCTAATACAAATGAACGTGCGTAATAGAAAATAGAGTGTGAAGCTGCATACGTTGAAATTTATCAGGCGTAATAAGTACCACAGTAAAGTGATTCAAGCGAGTTTTACCTCGGTTAGTTAGACCGGGGCATCAATAATTGTTGGGAGTGCAGTACAGAGACAAGGTACAAAATAACAAAAACGTAGGGCTGCTTCTTTTCCTCTAGGCCCTTAGCCTTCTAATTTGCTATGGACAGCGCTGGAAATACGAGGAAAAAAATACTAAGGCACGCGTAACAGCGCAGAGCACTGACTATCGACAGAAGTTTATCTTGACGAAATGGGTTGTTTATATGGGTAGGCCAAAGCTTGCGTGCCTGCACAGACCACGACATTAATGGATACAAAAATAGCAAAGGTAATTAATTAGAAATGGTTCCAACAAGTGAATACTTTTGCTTTCATAGTGCAAATGAGCTATTTCGTTAGGAAAGAGGAATACAGACCGCTGGCTGTTGCACTTATCTTCATTCTTTTGATGTATAAAGTTTTTATTTGCATGAGAAAACTTCGAGTACAGCGCATGTGATACCATGTTTAAGTGAAGCATTGTTATATACAAACACAGGGATAAGCTATCATGAGAAATTGTTGAAGTTTTCTACTTAAGAACACACACAGTCAAGTGCACGAGCCGGCCGTCTATCACTCACGATGACAGCGAAACTGCGCTATAATAAAACATGTTTTGTTGTGAAAAAGACAACTCACTTCAATCTTCTAATAACGTCCAGAAGTAAGCTGACCACACTGTAAACTCGCATGGCACAAATGCATATAACAATAGCGCCTTTCGCTTTTCAACAGGAACAAACAGCTCTAGACACGTGGCGATGACATAACTGCAGACAGGGTGCTATCCCGTGCATATGTCTTGTCTATCACCATCCCTTTCTATTTACCTTTGTTTATCAATCAGCTCAATATGGTGTACTGTTGAGTATTGATTTAAATATAAATTCACTGACGAATCATGTTGAACGCTCTTTACCGCGCATTACAGCACAGCACAATACTTTTTAAAGGGGCTCTGCACCACTTTTTGAGCATGGTCAGAAAATGCTACCGATCGGTAGTACATGCTCTCGACAACACGCGAGCCAATTATTAAAGCACAGTAAACGGCCTCGAATTCACAATAAATTACCAAAGTAAGCTAAAATTGCGTCTATTCTCTAGACAAATCATGTTATATGCCAAAAAATCACGCGTCAACGACACACATAACAGCAATTGGTTGATTTGAACACGACGCACCCACTTGTTAAACAGATCTCCGTGAAAGGCCGCTACTTGTCCACGCGTGCACGCGCGATCACCCTGAGAAAGCCGCGCATTTGAAAAAAAAGAAAAAAGTGCTCAAGGTCACGAAGCACGTGTGGCGTTTTTCCGTGGCCCTGCAATTTCTCCCTAGAGTACGCAAGTGCAGCATGCGAAAAACTTTTGTAACTCCACTCGCACTGCACGGATTCTTAAAATTTTTGAAGCATTGAATTTGTGAAGCAATAACCTCTTTCGGAGAGTTCATTACATGGTTACTTAAAAAAGTGTTTCAGTGCCCCTTTAACAAAGCGTTTGATGGTACAGCGTGACTGAACCTATAGTAAAAATGTGAAACTGTCAACACTATGCGCTATCACGGTGACGATGTTATCTGTTCTTTATAGAAATAACAGTAGCGGAATCAAGAGGTATGACATTCATTCACCATTATTTTATTGCTGCTTGTAAAATGCAGTGACAGACGTGCTTATCATCTGGAGCTTTAAAAACTGATTGATATGTGGGGTTTAACGTCCCAAAACCACTATATGATTATGAGAGACGCCGTAGTGGAGGGCTCCGGAAATTTAGACCACCTGGGGTTCTTTAACGTGCACCCAAATCTGAGCACACGGGCCTACAACATTTCCGCCTCCATCGGAAATGCAGCCTCCGCAGCCGGGATTCGAACCCGCGACCTGCGGGTCAGCAGCCGAGTACCTTAGCCACTAGACCACCGCGGCGGGGCGGAGCTTTAAAAACTACACCAGCGAAAATCGTTTGTCAAGAAAATGAACTAGCTTTCGTTCATCCCAAGTCAGTTTTCTTTTCAGAGCAGTGTGAACAAGCTGGTAACAACTTTTGTTTTACCTAAAGCTAATGCAAATCAGATACATTGATATAGGTATGTATTTTATGCTTCACCAAGTGTGATCTAACTCGTCGTTCCTCACTTCTTCTTTCCAACCTTCCCACGTTTCTTTTCGGTATTTTCTTGCTTTATGTGTCGGCGGTTCACTTGAAAGTAGGACCCCCAGGCCCTGTGGAGAACTGTTCCATCACCAACCAAACTGAGGGATCACTGCACCTCGAGTGCCAGGCAGGATCAGATGGCCACCTTCCGGCGCACTTCGTGCTCTCCGTGCATGACGCACTTACAGCCACAGTGTCAGCAAACTTCACCGCCGACAAGCCAGATTTCTGGGTGAGGGTATACCATCGAATGAAGTGCTCACCTGGCAGAGCTAATGCATAGCGTTTGTTTAGGACATCTTCACTGCAACATCGTAGCCGCAACCACGAACACGTGTAACAGCAATGGTGGAGGCAATCGCTAGTGCGGACACCTTTTTTTTTCTGCTTACATAAATGTCTCCCTGTGTTCATTTTTGAGCAAATGAGTTGAGATAGTTTACTGTGAAGACGACTCGCACTTTCTTGCACCACCTTTGAGCACCAAGGAGCCCCATACAACTAATATATTATGTTAAATGAAATAAAAATAGTTGCTGCTCTATTGTGACAGCACATCACTCTCAGGTGAAAACGGAATGTTCATTGGTGAAGTAAGAAGAACTGGCTACCGTGTATTCCTAATATAGTGTCCGAATAGTTGAACACACCACGCACTTTTGTTAACGTAGTTATGGTCGAGTAACCGTGTTACCTCAGAAGTACACCTGGACAGGTAGCGGTCTATATTTTCAGTTCTCATCATGAAAGGTTATTTAACTGATAAATAACGGGAACTTACTGTTCTGTATTATTACGGACTATCCTTTTGTTCTAAACAATATCTGTTGTGGAGGGCAGGCAGCCAACTGCTGGGCCCTCCTTGGTGGCGGTTGTCAGCTGTTACCTTCCCAATGCCTCTGGGAGATGGTGTTTTCAGCATATATGAACCACATAAATAAAGAAATAGATATATAAATAAACAATACATAAATAAAAATGTTATTCTCTGTCAGGCTTTTATTCTCGACCAGATGTTCGATACGTGGTTTGTATGAACAAAATTGTAAGCGTTGTGAAGAAGAAGAAGGTGTTAATTGAAAAGAGGGAGAGCTCGGCCTGAAAAGCGGGTTTCTAGCCTGATAATCTTCAAGGGGGCAAGGAGAAAAGAAAGAGAAAGAGGAGCGCATGATGAGGTGTGATTGTGATATCTAGCACAATGAGTTACTTCTCACACTATTCTATTTGGGGTAGGACACAGACAAACGTCTCTACATAAGGTAAACATTAACACGTGTTCTAAAGATGGGCATGCAAACCTGTCCTGCTTAGAAAATCGAGGAATGCCTTTAAGCTGCGTTGGGCGTGATTCACATGTTCCAACGCGCCGGGTTTAAAGGGTGACTGCTTACGAACTCCCATGCACCGGGGAAAATAAAATTCGCGTATAAGCAGACTTTAGCTCCCCTAAGAGAAAACTGCGGTTCGCCAGTTTGTCGCATAGACGCGTAAGCGTGTACAACGCTCGCAGTTTTTATGCTTAAGATTTTCCCACCCTTCTAGGTGTGTGCTTTGATTCACTGAAGGGAAATTTCTATGGGGTAACATATATTCCCCTTTTCTGTTTTCTGCCTATATTAGGTGTCAAACTTCAATTCAACGAGAACTATTTTTGCCGGGAATAGTTTTTTTTTCTGGAAATCCTCTATATAACTAAACGCAGCGGAGAAAAACTAGCTTAGTAGGGTTGAAACAGTATTACTCAGGCCGAAATTAAAAGCGCAACTTTGAAAGAATTCTTTCACTTATCTAATTGCATCAGAAATAATAAAGAGCCTTAGAAAACATAATGGAACAAATTCTCAGTATATATATATGCTTTTTCTACAGATTGCTTCGATAAGTGCTATGTCGTATTAAACATAACGATTTACCGGCACTTTTGTGCCACTTACACATACTGCCTCCCAGTAAGCTTTAGCGATTGTGTCTCGGCAATTATGAGCCGAAAAACACGTTGTGCTTGATATTGTAGCAGTGTCGTGTCATGCAAGAATATTCGCAATGCTTACGTCACTGTCCGCAGGTCCGCGATCTCCTTCCTGGTGTGGAATACTTTCTTGTGGTCTCCGCCGTCAACGAGTGAGGCCGAAGTCCAGAGCTCACAATACTGCCTCCAATTATGCCTCTCGTGGGAAAGCTGACAAAGTCCGGTGCGTACTTAGAGAACGAGCGAAACGCGTTGGCTTTTTCTTCAAATTTTAAATCGTTTAGCCGCTACATCATTTTTTGTGTGTATGTTTGGGAAGAGTATGCAGTAGATGCATAATATTCACAAGGGACATGGCTTCAAAAAGATACTTTTTTATTTGTTTGTATAATAGCTTAAATATATCTAGTTTAACCACACTTTCAACGTAATTCTAGTGACATATATATTGATCCGCTTATATTATGGGTCCTCCAACAGGAAGAGAAACTAGATGTTATCTTACCCAGCAACTCAGATAGCACATTATACTGGTATAATGAGACAGGGGAAGCTACGATTATCAGGACAACAATAAAAACTACATTTGTGAGTCGGGTGAAAGAAGCTAAATTAATAGTGTGGAATGAGCAAACAATAAGTGAAATCTGAAGAAAAAATATTTTCTTTGTTGATAAGGTTACTACATTTTTTAACAACGAATAAATGATGTCACCATATTTACGTGTAGAGTAAAATGTTGAATTCTTTTCTTTGTGTTGTGCACTATGTTATACAGGGATATTCGGGCGGTATGAATAAGTAGCTTTGCATGTGCGACTTCTTATGGCTTACCTTACGCACAATAAAACTGGTGTTCTGAAATAACGAACGCAAGCTCACGTTGTACTGAGCAGCATAACTGATCATTTATTTGTAATATTGTGAGCAAAGTGGGATGTGCCATCAATATATATTTAAGTAAGTTATTTGGGATATTCTGGTATAAACTAGAAATCGAAGGATTGCTCGCCTGCTCACCGTCACCGATACTTACTTTAGAACGTTTCATGCATCCGTGCTGTTCCTTGGCTCTTATTTTGGTTTATTTCGTGTCCCATAAAACTTTATCGGTTTCGCGGTATTAATATCAGCAATTAAAGCACAAAACCAGCGTCACGAAGACTAATACATAAACTCTGGCAAGTGATTTTCATATTCGTGCTCAGAATGGGTGAATGGATGCAATAACAAGCTTTTCCGCACTCGGGTATGGGTCCTGCAGTTGGAATGAGCGAAAATAACCAAAACCATCGTCTACATGTTTGCGTGTTGCCGAAAATAGGGCTGAAATCGTATTCTATGGGAACGCAGGAAGTGCAGCCAAGATTTACTCGAGTGCACTCCTAGTGACGGTGATTGCCGCTGTGGCGCTTCTGTGCATCCTGCCTCTCATCGTGCTGGGAGCCGTTGAACTGAAAGGACGACGCTTCTTCAACAAGAGTGAGTGCTCGTTTTGCATTTATTTGGCGCTGTGGCCAATCCAGTTCTATTTTAGTACTTGAAACATAACTCTTTTAGTAAAGTGTAAAACATTTCATACCGTTCGTACGCAATCAAGGAGTGAATATTTTATATCTTTGTATGTTTTCTTCACAGGCCCGGAGTCGAAGAAGGATGCGACAGACGAAGACGCCTGCCCTTCAACCACAGTTGCCACACCTGAGGAGGCCACGCAACTTCAGATAGCCTCCATCTATCCTAAAGAGGACAACCAAGTGTGGATTGTAAAGAAGAGCACGGGCCTATGAGCATCTACAGCCGGTGTTCTTTACCCCGTGACCAAGCCGTTGCCGCTCATGACTGCGTCAGCTTGGTGCTGAATCCAGCAGTGACACGTTCCACCTCATCTAGGGTCTAATTGCAGGCGGCCTAATCAACAATCAACTACGAGATTATTGGAGTAAGAAAGCCGACGGTCTTCACAAAGACGGCTAACAGAAAGAGCTCGCGGTAGTTACACCGGTTGATTTACTTTAGACAAACGATGTTTACTTGAACAATTTTATTTAGACCCAATTTTTCAATCCTTACCTTGTCTCTTTATACTGTGATAGCAAACAGGGAAAGAAATACGCAAAGTTGAATGGTGAATGAAAGCACTCCTGCTTGGAAAAAGGACTGAGCATTTATTGGAATAGCAACATGGAGGCTATTGCGTAAGATCTATTCTATAGTCTTGTTGTTATGTGGAGAGCAAATGTGAGAAACTAGAACTAGTGTTATGACAGGGAGATGTTATCTGGAAGCGATGGAAGGAGCACCTATGAAGTCCGGGTGTAATGAAATGACATGCGGCATATTGCAGTTGTTTGGTCGCGCACAGGTAAAGCTTCAGGTGCGTGTGTGTGTTCATGTGCATCGTCGTGTTTTGGCCACCACGAACAAATTGACTTCCCTTGTTCATCTCAGGCGCTCCAAGACATGGATGTGCTAATTGCGGTATGCGATGAGGGAGCTGTGTATATAAATGGACATTTATTGACTATGATGAATGTGAAAGCGACCATTTTAGCGACTTCGTCTATACTCATCAGTCCCGTGACCTCAAGCTCAACAACCGGTGGCGAGTAAGGAGGATGTGCCAACGTAAAGCGGCTAAAAGCCCCATGTAAGTCTTCAACCGTGATATTTATTGTGTCAAGTTGTTTTATACCTTATCACTTTCACTGTTTCTTGCGTTGTAGAGCAGGGTTTATTAGCTGAACAAGTTCAGCGAGCTTACTAAGTACTATTTAAAACTTCATCGCTTTAAAAATTAAAAAAATAAACATCACATAGGACAACATGCAATATACTACAGGATGTCTAAGACTCGTGTACGATATAAGAAAATGTATAACGCAATGGTATCACGTTTTACAATCATGTGTGCTTTACAGGTATTTACTCTTAGTTGCTTACCATTGAATTTTGGCTTGACACAATTGTAGTGTGAAGAAGGTGGCTCTAATTTTTTATCCCATAATGCGGCCAATTTTACTCGTTCTCATTGAACTCGGATATGCAATAAGCATCTTCATGCCACGTTTTACTGTTTTCTTAGTATGCAGATATAAAGCATATTTCCGTACTTTTAATTCGCAAGTCTAACATAGAAACCCTTAGCAAACTAAAAGGGCACAAACGAATTTAATTGCGAAGCATTGCTTAGCGAACTACAGTTACTTTACGCGTACCTATCTATCTATCTATCTAGCCACCTAGGACTTTTAGCTCTCCTGGCCGTTTCTATAATGGTATCGATACACAACTTGCTAAGACATAACGTGACTGTACGTAGAACATATTTGAACGGTCGTGACATGAAAATGATGACATGTATGTCACGAATGTCATGATTTACAATTCATGGTCCTGCAGCTGTTGCGGTGGTTTCGCTCAAATAGCATGCTGCGAAACTTGTACGGTATGGCATGAGTGCATGGCGAACACAAGCGACAGACCCTAACATGGAAATCATGACATGCCTGTCATGTTACAACATGACTACATGCCACGCTCACGATGCGCTCGTGGCCGTTTCGCTAGAGTCACATATACCAAATTTGGTATTATAGCACGTGAATGGATGACGAAGGTATGTGACTGGTGCAAGCGTGATAATCCTGAGATGCGTGTCATGTGAGAACGTGACTACGTGCCACAGTGAAGGCGCCAATACATTTCGATGTGATGCATTGCGCGTGCTCGCCGGCTTTCATTTCGTCCCGTCACGCCGGCGTTGCCACGACAAGCACCAGTCCTGCCATATACTCGTAAGTGCGTGCTGCGCTGCGTTGCTTTGACGCATGTGCGTTCAGCGCGTCCTGTGTGCGTCCGTCACGAAAAAAGGGAGACGCAGTGTTTTTTTTTTTTGGTAACGCATCGGCGCGAATTTCGCACCGGTTGCCATCGGGCCGCGCCGATGGACGCTGGTCGCGCCGGTCGCGCCTGGCGTCAGACTGTTGAGTGCTCGCACTTTGCTAACGTAGTGTCGCTGTGCCCAGCGTGCGCGTACGTCAACGCTATATTGGAGTATATAATTGGGCCCTTCGTGATGCGTTTGCGGTCGTTTGGCTAGTTGCACATATATCAAATTTGGTGACGTCAATGGATGATGAAATATATGACCGGTGCAAACATGATAATCTTGACACGCATGTCATGCAAAAACACGACAACATACCGCGCCAATAGCATGCTCACGGCCGTTTCGCAAACTACACATATACAAAATTTGGTATAAAGTGCCGTGAATAGATTACGAAGGACAACGACACATCTAAACATGATAATCATGACATGGAAGTAATTGTATGGCATAATTTACCTTCACCTCGTAACATTGTGCCGATTTGAAAGTGACATATCAACCTTTCTTATTCGTGCTTCGCATTTAATCGATTGCCACTGTACGTGGGGACAGACAGACAGACAGACAGACAGACAGACAGACAGACAGACAGACAGACAGACAGACAGACAGACAGACAGACAGACAGACAGACAGACAATGAACTTTATTTGATCCTGAGGAGCTTTCGCGGAAACCCCTATCGAGGACTGTACGTGGGATCTGCCAATTTTTTCAGAGACGTTCACAAAAGGAAGCAGGATATTCTGTCGTCAGGCTGATTTCATGAAGGGTCACCCGTTTTAATATATTTTCACCCATTCATTTGTCACTCTCAGCGTAGGATAGCAAATACGTGGCCTCTTAAAATGCGTAGCAGTATGGCGAATTTTGTGTTAATATGCATACTTCCCTCGTGCACTCCACTGGTAATCAGCGTTATATAGAAGATTCTTCTTATAGGTGGTTATGCGTTTTGTTCCTTAAAAAGCAACTTTATATCTTGTGGGTATGTAAATAGAAATAAGAGTAGGGATTCTGGGATTTTAGACTGTTTTTGTTTGCTGTCCTTAAATAAAAAAATTGTTGAGGCAACAGCAAAGATAATTCTGCCATGCCTTGACTTGAGCATATGTAAGTGGCGCTGATTCGAATTGAATAAAACTCGGTTCACTAATGACAATCAAACCGATCATACTGAATGCTCACAACTTAA
The DNA here is from genome assembly GCF_043290135.1 of Rhipicephalus microplus. Classification (NCBI taxonomy): domain Eukaryota; kingdom Metazoa; phylum Arthropoda; class Arachnida; order Ixodida; family Ixodidae; genus Rhipicephalus; species Rhipicephalus microplus. The sequence goes on along the minus strand of NC_134700.1, from coordinate 141,593,328 downwards.
CGCGATAACGTTCATTAATGACAACGAACCGATCCGACTGAATGTCCATATTTTAACGCAATAAGATTAAAGAGCTTGTTTTGCGAAAATTCCGCCACCGGCGTCGTTGATTGTGAGCTAAAGTTTTCATCTTATGCATGACCGAACGATCGAGTGAGATGCGAAAAAAGAAAAAAAAATAATCAAAATTTCCAGGTACGAGTGAAGATTGAACTTGGGCCGTTTGTATGGCAAGCAGGTGTTATGCCCCACAGTCACGCCTCCTCTTGAAATTTCTGTCAAAATAATTTTCTCTTCTTGCAAATGTAGTGAAAATAAAGTTAATGCAATACAAACACAGCCATCCTGCATACGAGCTTCACACTACAAATTGCGAAATCGCAGTACTATGGCGTGGTGCAAGCGTACATATCCATCGAGGGATTGTGATTGGACGTGTGATTATCATAATGACTTCGTGCTTGAGAGCTGGTCATCCATTACAAAAGGCATGCACGCTACTGAGCCTATTCTCAAAAGGCCACGTAGTGCAAAAATCTTCCATGTGCCAAATTACTCCTAGTTTAGAGCAATTTCAACTTTATCAATTACAGTGTAGCAATGCACTATTTAAACTTGTCGTGTCACATCGTTCAATATAAGGACTGCACTGAGTGGTCGAAGTACACACTAGGCACAGGATATCGCGTTCAAATATAAAGGCGAAGTTTAAAGGGAAGCAGAAGAGATTTTATAATTCAATCAAACTTTGTATTTAGAAAGAACCGACACAATTGATGACTATTTCATAATTACTTTCGCGGTTGCAGCAGCAGGAGCTTTAGAACAGGCGAAATACAAGCTTGTCTTGCTACGCCCCCATGAGCGCGCTGAAAGTGTGGGCGTGGACACGTACGCCAGCTTCATTTTGTCTGGCCCTGAGGAGGTGTGCATTTTTATCTTCAACGACGGCCTCCGCGACTATCTCATGACGGGACTTTGACGGAACTAATCGAAGAGGCCACACTTGAGCAGTGCTGCTGTTGCAGATGACGCGTCATATCGAGAATCACGTCACCCTGTTCGCTCAGCATCTCAAGAAGCCTGGCGGCCACAGCCACTGTTTTGTAACCAAAACACGCTATTGGCATCCACTTATGAGAACTCTCATATCGCTTTTCTGATTCAGCAGGGATGAAAGTATCCCTACACGCTCCTAAGTACATTTATAGAAAATTGCATCAGCTTCCCTTTAAAGATCCCTCATTTTTTTGTCGCAGGTGCAAGGAGCTGCAGCCAATTGTGAAGAAATGGAACATTGAAGTGGAGAGTGCAAAATGGGAAAAAATGCGGCGAACAGAAGCAGCAAAAAAAAAAGACAAGTGAAGTACGCCAACAGGCGTTTCTGGGATTGTTTGTAATTGGTTCATCACGGTGTGGCCAGGAAGTCGTCTGACAACCTTGTCGCGTCGTTGATCCTATAGGTTTGACGACTATCCTGGAGACGTTATTTTTCTATGCTCCGCGCCTTTACCCCACCAATCTTCCAGCCCTAAACCATCCTCGTTTCATTTTTCAATGATCTATCACTTTCATCCTAATGATTCTGAAACCAGTTGGCCGCGTCTTCATGTACATAGAACCGCTGCGCTGACACCTTTTCATTAATCAAAAAGAATGGTGTAGTTTCCGCCTTCAACTTTTCTTATTGTTACATCGGAACTTTTTTTTTCAAGATTGTTGGAAAGTGTCGGCACAAAATGTAACGCCGTGAGGTGACAACGTGCCCATTAATGGGCGAACATTACGACCAAAAGAATTCCAATCTTTCCCGGCTGCACGACCTGTTGAATCATTTGTTAGTCTTACCTGTGCAATCTATGCCGGACATCATAGCGCGAAACTTGTTACGCTAATTTGTTGTAACGGTCTGTATGCGCGATGTTTTTCTTTTGGTTTTGTGGTTTCTTGGAACTCTTAGGAATAAAAGTTTAAGTTAAGTGATTAAGTTGTCTTATAATGTCTCCCTTGTTAATGAATGGAACTGGCGAGAAGATACACAGTGAAGATGACAATTACTTTGCATCGCAAGTGAAGGTAAGCTACGAAAATATTCTAACGTCAGAAACGGCAACTAAATGACGAATATTCTAGATGAATAGAATGCCGTTAGATAGGAAACACTTGCATGATGTAGCTTATTGGCAATGTTAGTGAATTAAGTGAGATAACAGTGTGCTAACAGACAGGTTTCATCTCATGTTGTCTGGATTGAAGTTCCTTATGGGATGATTAGATAAGTAATTAGAGGAGTGAAGAATTTTATTACGACAATGTGCAATAAAGCTTTAAATAATCAATGAATCTGATTGTCGTGCATGCTAAATACAATAGCGTTTTTTTCGCAGAGCTAATGTTGCACGCACTCTTTCTTCAAACAAATTTTAGAAATACAAAGGGATGGTTCAAGTATGGTATACCGTTATTGATGCTAACAACGCAGATTTTTAAAATCTCGTGATTTCCTTTAAATATAAAGGAGTGAAGGGGCCGTTTAAATATGTCCACTAAAGAAGAGTGAAGTGCGACCACCGATGCATTTTTGCCGCCAAAGCATCTGATTTTAGCCCATGGTTACGATGGTATTGTGCAAGTACATTTGAAGTCAATACCGTTGAAGTCAATAACTTTAAAAGATGGATCATTAGAGTGGAACTTCATATAGGGCCAGTAATATTACAAAGAAGCTATGCATCACAAACATATGCATGCTAATGCATACGTATATGCACCTCTAAACGCAGATGAGTTGAAGCATGTCCTGTCGTCATAGAGTTGAACCTACTCCTCGAGTTTGTTAGTACACAGCACTTTATGGCCTGGGGTTCATCTCATGTCCGGTCATATTTTCGCTCAATGTGGCCATTTTTTCTTAACTACTGCGAATGAAAAATAGTTTACAACTACGATAAGTTCCAACACACTTTTTTCTCCCAGTAAATAATAATTTTAGGTATATGCCTCTGAAATGCTGGGTGACAACCTATATAAATATTCCCGCTATTACTGAAATTTCAATACTTCGAAAATATTTGCATTCAAATCACTACGCGCGAACTTCATCCTTAGAGAAATGCGAAATTCCGCGATGAGTACCAAGTGCCTCAACAACAACAACTTTTGTGCGGTCTCAACGGTCAAATAACCCGCATCCTACATTCCTTGCCACATTATAGTTTATAATGAGAAAACTTGGCTTCTGGACATTGATGATAAAATGTAATCTCACAGGAAATCTTCGAAAGGAAAAAAAAGAACAGAACAAATATTTTAATAAATGATTGGGTTGTTGTTTTTAAAACACGTATATAATTACGAGCGGATATGTAGTGAAAGGCCGTTGCATTTCCAACCACGTGGGGCAATTTAACGTGCACGTAAACTTTAAAAAATTTAGGCTTTATCACTCTTTGCACTCAACTCAACTATTCTTGCAGGCTCGCAACAATTCCACCTCTTCCCTAGCTAAGTAATGCCAACCCCGTGCCTGTTCTATACTTCATCCATTCACCCATCTCAACATGAATAAGCTACTTCACGTCATGCCAAAATCGACAAATATCTTGACCACATAATTAAAATGTGTAGACAACTAGAGTCTGGTACATTGTCGCTAAAATGCAGCACTTGCCGCCGTGTTTGTTTGCCTACTTCAGCTGGTTACAAAAAAGAGCTTGTCGCAACCATGCAACCTGCTGGCGTGTTTGTTTTGTTTTTAAGGGAGAACTGTATATAACTTAGAGAAACGAAAATTCGTCTCGCAGAGGTGTCACGACCGGTCTGCTTTGGCTGTCCTGTCAGTAACGTCATTCTCAGCGTCATACACAAGCACGAGAGCCATTGGCTCTATTGTGAGGGACATGGTTCATCTCACGGCAGCCGTGGCACCAAACTTGCACGCATCAGCTTCTTCTGAAGCCTTCCACATGGGTATACTACGGACAACTGTAGAGCAGCCATGATTCTAGAAACGTGAGAGAGCTCGCATTTGCTGGTCGATTCCTTTCAGTGCCATAGCCCTTGACTGCATTACAATGCCAGGCACAAAAGAGAGGTACATCTTCAGTGTAACTGGCTTCACCACCAGATACATTTTACCAGTGGCATTACCCACGATTACCGCCAAAGATGTGCTCAAGCAACTGCATTCATTGTTCTGCAGATTTGGAGCCCCTGAAGACTGCCTCTCCGATCACGCCAAGCCATTTGAATTTAACCAGTTCAAAAATTTCATGCGAATGCATGGGGTCAACATGCATTTTTCAGTCGCATACCGTGCCACTCGAAAGGGGCTTGTTGAGCGTGCTAATGGAACACTTGTGACAGTACTTCGGAAACTATGCAATGCCAATCATGCACTTTGGGTCACAAAACTGGAAGAATTCGCTTTCGCTGTCAATACCACCCACCACCAAAGCACTGGTTTTTCGCTCTTCGCACTTTTGTTTGGTTTCTCACCAGAGCTGCCACGCCAAAAAATCTACCCACATCAAGCCTCTGACATCAGCGAACGGCTCCTGACACTGGCAGACCGGAGAATTGAATCAGCCAGTAATTCGGAAGAAGCGCAAAAATCTCGCAAAACAAAATATGACCGGACACACCGGTATGCATCAATTGACATTAGCGACTTTGTATGGCTACGACAAGAGCCCATCCTACAGGAATCCAAAAAGATTGCATCAAAGTTCGAAGGATTATACCAGGACACAAGCAAAGAAACACCAGTCACCCATGAAGATCAACAGGTTACAAACTCCACTACCTGTAGACCAGACACAGAGCGGTCCACATCAGCCAGATGAAGAGATACTGTACGCCATAATTTGGCCCAATACTTCCCCAGTCTACAGTGGGAGAAGAAATTTCTACTCCCAACTCGGAAGAGTCGTTTTCAGAGGACCACGTCCCAGCTCATGACCCCACTGATCTTGTAGACGCATGCACCTTAACTTCATGCGCAGGTTAAGCCTCAGTCTACCCTCCGAATTGACAACTCCAGCATTTTTATACGCAACTTCGACATCTGCAGAACTTCAACCTATCGACTCAAGATTAGTTTTTTCGTTTCCAAGTGGACTGTGACTTCTAAAGGGAGGTCGGATGCCACAGTGTTTTTTTTTTCTTTTTTCAAGTGGGATTGAACTTCTAGGTGGGGTGGGATGTGATCTCCAGCTCCAGAGATAGTGGTTTTAAGAAGGAGGTCAAGCAATTCTGGGATTTGCCCTGTTCTTCCCGGTGAAGAGCGGATAGCATCGAACGAACTGCTTGCTTGTATGCAGTCTTCTTTCTAACGCTTAAAAACTTTTCCTGCCTTCCGGCCCATCTCATCCGCTCACAATGTATACAAAACTGTAACATCATCAGTCTAAGATGGCGGTGCTAGAGAACATGCGGAAATTGGCATAGCACATGGGCGTTGTCCGTCAATAAAGAAAAACTGAACGGAGCGCAGCGGCAAAACACTGCGCAGTTTGATCGTTCGATTGGTCGCTGTGGTACTGTGGTTCTGGAAGAAATAAAAGAAACCGGTAACGGGCTGCTTGTCCGGGAATCCTCGCTCACAGTGGGCAGCAGGAAACATCAGGCGTACCACAGAAACACTGTCATTCATTGACTGCCAAGACTTTGGACAAGTCTTCACAAACCACATACGCGCGTGAAAAACGTGTATTCGTCAACCCCCGACATTTTAACTTTTTAAGAAGCCTGTGAGTGATTGTTGGATCGGGTATTTTAAAATAACTTCAGTTTCTATTACTCTGATTTGATATGTTCCGAATACCTTTGAGTCAAACCAATGTATAGTATAGCCACGTGTTCAGTGAAACAGCAAGAGATAGGGAAATGAAGATGCGGTTAAAGAGTATGGATAAAAAGAACTAAGTATGAAGCGCCCATCTCCAGTATTTGATAGCGGAAGGTGCCAAAGAGAAGTGACGGTGATGTAGAGAAATGTGAGGGTGCGCAAGAGGGAAAGGTCAAGAGAAGAATAAAGCATAGTACTGCCGTGTATGGTGTAGAGTAGCAAGCAAAGAAAAGGGAATGCCGGCAGGCGTGACGTGAGGGTGGCGTGGAGGTAAGTGAGGAGGATGGGTGTAAGAGAGAGAGGGCACTACTCCATCAAAAACGAATGCAAAAGCTATAAGTGCGATGTGTTGCTACACTTACCCTTCGGAGACATTGGCATTCCTCAGCGAAATCCTACTGGTGCTACAAACCTGCGACCTGATCGGTGTTCATGGTGAAAATTAGTTATGGGGGTAATGAGGACATGAGTGTCGTGAATATTTTATTAGTGATACATATACCATATTCTAAGCATGGCAAACAAGGCCACAATTACGAAGACGCGGGTTCATCACACAAATGCTCATACTGGTTATGGTCATCACATTGAAGAAAAAACACAATAAAAATATCATGCGAAATTAAGAAAATAACTATTTCGTCAGAACAAAACAAGTGACAGTTCACGAATTTCAATAGTTTTTATGGCTGAACTTTGGAAAAATAAGATCAAGTGCTGCTGATTGTAGCTGCCTACAACAAATACCTTTCGACAATTAGGTCTGCCCCTCTGAGATAGAAAAGTAAATTGATGAAAAAAAAACCTTGGAATAAGGAGGACTATATATGAGAACGACAATGCCGAGTGTGAAGCAACTGAATGAGAAAATTAGATACACACAGGAAACCCCTTGCCAAAGCCTCATCACTGCTGGTGACGGTTTGAGTAGAGTGCCACGCAGTTCTTTCAAAGTGTGGCCGTTAGCGGAAAGATCGCGGAGATTTCCACTCGGTCTCCAGGGCTCAATTGGGTGAAGTAAGAGAGCTAGAAATGAAAGCTGAATGCTCTATCGAACCATTCGGAAAGAGGAACTACGGGGTGCTTAAGGTGTTTGCTAAAACGGGACTAAAAGGATCGTGGAGATTCTATTGATCTGAACTTCGTGCATAATTTATTTTTTTGCTTACAGTAAAGAATAATGCTTTTAGTTTTGCGGCTACCAAAATTTCGATCGTTTATTGAGTTCGTCGCTCGGGGGCATTATTCCACAAGGAGGAAAGTAGCGGACAATGAATTGGCTGCAGAGACATTCGTAAAAGTAAACGTTTTTCTTTTTTTTTTACTGTGCAAAGAGGCGCCAATCATAAAATTTGAGCACATCGTCTTTAAGAAAAAGCCCAAACTTCCGAAACAGCGCAAGATTTCTTTCACGCATGCGCATTTTCTATTGTGATAACAAAGATATGAATAATATTGGCTGATTTTGAAGTCGCCGTTTGCCTCACTGGCATGTTCTGTATACAGCATATAGGCAACCAAAGTTAGCGTAGCAAATATTTCCTAGCTCATATAACTATATTTGAGACTGTAGGAGCCATGGGGTCACGACGACGTTTATTATGCAGAGTCACCCGATCAACCCTTCGAACGAAGATTACGCTCACAGTGTAGATGAATACATGCAAGTGAAGAAGATGAAGGTAAAATTCTGTGAATACTGTGCCTATACCAATTTCTTCCTCGCGTGGAAGCGGCCAACCTGGACGCTGTTTCTGGCGCTTGCGTACGTCCTGCGAATGGTTTTAAGGGCGACACGTGGACAACGTCCGTGCCACAAAAACGACTGTCGGAAGACATGAAAACTGGAGTTACCCGATAGTTCGCAGGAGACACGTGCTCAACAATATCGTATGGGCTAATAAAACCTGACTGAAGCTTATCACACAGGCCAGGAACTCGTCTTGGTGTCCACAACCCTACCTTGCCTTCGGTATCAAAGTGAATGACGCGGTGAACCTCATCGTAGAGAGGCGGGTGCGTTGACGATGAGTGGCTGGGCGAGAGATTAGGTGCTTACTCTATGACACTGAAGAGTTCGCAGGGACAACAAAAAAGGAGACGTCAAGTGGAGATGACGATTGACTGTCACAGACAATAAACAATGGGAACTAGCCCGTGGTGCGCTGCGTAGCGCTATTGTACGCTATTGTATATATATATATATATATATATATATATATATATATATATATATATATATATATATATATATATATATATATATATATATACATATATATATATATATCAGATTGGACAAAGATCGAGTTCGATGGAAAGTGCTCATGAAGCTGTTAGTCGGGGGATGGCAGCTGCAATTCGTCTTGTAAGTAGTGTTGCATGCGTAGAGAACTTCGAAGGATATTCCCAAATGCAAGAATATCACCACTGTTATGGTTTATTACACACATTTTAAATCATTGTGCGGAGTTCCTGTTCAAACTTTTGTGTTTACGAGAATGTTTGTGTTGATTGAGTGCTAAAGCATGAGTTATAAATGGTACAGTTTAAGTACATTACGAAAACATTACCACCGTTCATATACAAATGTTGCTCAATATGTCACCAAATCTTGAACGTTTCCAGCTAATGCGAGCAACTTTATGAGAAGCAAAGAAAGGAGATTCTTTCTCCTCCGGCCTTTGTATTGGAAGTTTAACAAGGTTGCTTCCAATTGCACAAGGAAGAAGAAAACAGTGAGGTGAATAGCGGGTGATTAACGAAGTTGTACAAAGCAGTGACAAAAAAAGAGAACATGGCTAAATGAACAGCGAGAAACCTCGTCAAACCTGGATTTGATGCTGAGAAGTAATGACGGGTCTTCAATCATGATTACAGGGCCACCCAGGGTAACACAGACACTGTCTATTAAGTGGTTTGCTCGGGACGAACCTCCTCCTGAACTGGTTACCAATTTTCTTATCAAGAAATGGAGCAAGAGGACGAAAAGTTAACATAAAATTTGCCTCATAATTAGTTTTGTCCCTAGATGAAATCTGTGGAAGGTTTCTGAGTGCGCTTCTAGAAACGGATTTGTCGAGAATCACAGCAATGGCGGCATGAAAAATAGCAACAATTCACAAAAAGCATTAGGTAATTAAGGACCGTGCGAGTAAACGCTGAATGAGTGCGTGCGAGAAAGTGAGTGACCAGCTGCTTAGCAACTAGAATTAACATTATAGTGTTACTTCCGACTATTTATTGAAGGCGGGAGCACTAAGTGTCTCTTTTAGCCGTTCAAGAAGTCCAACTGGCAAGAAAATATTCAACGGATCTATATAGACAACGTAATATGTGGTTTTTCCATTAAAAATTGTACTTTCCTTACTGAAACTGGTTTCAAAAAAGCTGTGGGAGCGCCGCATGTAAGGCTGCAGACTAAATAGAACAAAACAAATAACCTGGTGGCCAACACAGAAAATAGAATAAAGTAAAGCGTTTAAGATGTCATGGCATACTGTCGTGGAAATGGTGTGTTTTCAAAGAAGCTAGAATTGACGAGAAAATACAAAATGCTGTATGAACAAAAATGTTTATTAGTGGAGGGAAATCAGCATAACTACAACATTCCAACGATCGGGTATTTGCAGGTTGAAAACAAACCAATAGAGGCGTGAGAAAAGCTGTACACGACGTCAAAAAACTCTATAAAATTTTCAATCCATGCTGTTGGAACCAGACTATGATAGACGCCTCTTTTTAGGTTAAATAAAGTACGTTCCACAATCGGAAGTCAGAAATATATGCGAGGAAGCCTTGTTGATTGTCAAAATAGCAATATACCTTCTATATTTTAAACGGTGTTCTTTCCTGTGTCGTTGCGGTCTTGTGAATGCTTAATAACGCACCCAATAACGTAAGTAAACTAGGAAAATAGTACCTCTAGTGTTTAGGCAACGTTAATTTTCATCTTATTTTTACTATTGCCGAATTATCATGCTACTGATGTCTGACAAAGCTTAAAGTGTTCTAAATGAGAGAGCATGGCATCAGAATGCCCAGCCAATGTTTGTCGACTTGTGCGTCGGTATTTTTATAAGAATCGTGTTCTTAGCAGTGACTCCGAACTTTCCGAGTTTCAGCAGTGCTCTAGCTGACCACAAAAGCAATAGGAATTCTATCAGGAAGCTGACCCTATCGAAAAAAAACAGCGTTTCCAGTATTCCCCAGTGCGTTTCAGCGCGCAGGGTGACACTGGAAACGCTGTTCAGTGTGTCCCAGTGTACTACAGCACGCTGCGAGGCACTAGGACAAAGTGTGCAGCGTGGCCAGCGTCGCCCAGTGCGCTGAAACGCACAGGGCCACGCTGTACAGCGTAGCCCAGCGTCATAAAGCGCGGTGGGAGAGATTGGTCACGCTGCACAGTCTCTACCGCACACTGATAACGTTAGCGGCACTTTGGAAGAAACTATAGTAGGCGCGATCAGCGTACTTTCTATAAGACTTCTTATTGAATCGCGAAATGTGGATCGTAAAACTTTCCTAATATGATTGTTCTCTCGTCTATGTGCTACACATATATAGCTTTGTTTTAGTTAGGCAATGAATGCGAGTACGCCGGAGCAGTCATATGTCGAGCGCACGGGTAACGGGCACCACCAGGATTTTTCTGGGGGGACCAACGACAATTGTGTTACTGCAGGGGGGCAGGGAGGCACAGAACGGATGCGTCGTGTTTTAACTATGCTTGCTCCTGGGGGGGGGGGGGGGGGTTGAAGGGGGCATGTGAGAATTTCGGGAAAAAAGGCTCCAGCTCACCCACGAAGCCCCCCCCCCCCTGGCCGGGTGCGCTTTCCTTGAAGTTTGATCGAATTTCGTCAACGTATTTCATAAACGGCATCAATAGAACTGATGATTGGTATCACAGTATGACAGCAGTATCAGCCTGATAAAAGAGACTAAGTACTCTAGCAGTGAGTCTCTACCGTAGGAAGCCGCACCTACCCGGCAGCAGTTATCCGCTGCAATGCCCAATCTCGGTGTTTTTAGCTTTTATTTGTGTAATCGAAGGTGAAAATGTGACCACTCATGGTTCAGTTTGGACCGAAACTCTACTTTATTGATTATTAGACTCTTTTTAACTGAATATCTACAATCTTCACAGCAACCGTGGCACAAGGAGTACGGCCCTAAGCCTAATGGTCGTTTAGGTTAAAGTGAAGTGCTGCGCTTGTCGTACGCGTAACTTAAAGGAGGAGGACAGAAAATACTTCCAAACTATCCAGGGACAAAATCTACAGTGTTCAGTGAGCAGTAAAGATGAACGCTGTTTTCTACGTACGTATTACTAGCCGCATAGCGAGTCACTACGATTGCCGTGACACACCTGCAGCTACGCTAACAAGGTTTGGGGCAGAACGTGCCAGATGAATGTGATCCAAGGCAACCCACAAAAAATAAGCTAAGAATCCCCTGTTTAGAGCGAGTACGAAGAGACGAAGCACTGCGTATGTAAACGACAAAATCAAAATATTGGATACCTGAATTTCTTTTGACAAGAAGAAAAATATACTCAATCTCGTCTTTCAGATGTGGGGTAGTTTGCCAAATACCGTGCAGGCCCAGTAACATAACTAGGTCGAAAGGTATTCCTTCTCCATTTCATACTGGTAGAAATCTGATGCCATAGGCATCGAGATGCAAATTGTTTTTCCAAGTCCTTTGGAGAACATCCCAGAAAAAGACTGCATCCCAGCAGTCCAGGAAAACATGTTCAATTGTTTCCGGCTTTTTGCAGAGAAGGCAATCAACACCCTAAGAAACGAATAAGCTTTTTTTCTTGCATCCATGTTTTCACGGGAAAGGTCCCAGTGTGCAACTTAAAGAAAAAGGATTTCGCTCCAGGTGATACCTCCATTTTTTTTTACAGGGCTTAAGATATTTTGGCCTGGGCCTACACGGCATATTGCTCTATATAGGGGAACAGGAAGAACCGTTTCTACTAAAATTTTGTATAAATCTTTATGCGAAACCGTACTGAGGTATTCCAATGAAAAACGCGTTTTTAGAAAGAGACATGAATCAACAACTTCTTTTAGCAAACCTCCAATACTTGCCTTCATGTGAACAGATGCTACCACAAATTCTGGCAACCGTCTTCCAAGCCTAGGCAATATTTCGTTCAATCTGTCTGTTCGTTCGTGCAATCACAAAAGATTCAACAGGAGGTGCCCGAATGGCTTCATCAAGTAGAAAGCCTTCTACAGATGAAGGAATTTTAAAAAGCCTGTTAAATATGATGCTTTTTACCCCTTTTTTGTTTCATGTTTCTACTTTGTTTGATGTATATATGTTTGTGAATGTTGTATGTACAGAGGCAATAAAGAAAGAAGAAAAAGATGTGGAGTAGTGGTCAGCGCGTAAACTCAAAATGTGTGATGTGTTACGGTAGTAGGTTCGACTCCGGCTCAGTGGCCATAATTTTCTTTTTTTCTCTTTTTTTGCTGCGCGCATATTTCAGCTTTAATTGCAGTGTGTGCATGAACAAAAATTTTAAAAACAATTTGAAAACCAGATTTCGGCTGATAGTGGGTGTCCCAGTGTAGAACGCCAGCGTGCCTCGTGCAGCGTGGCACATCCCAGTGTCAGCGCCACACTGGTCCAGTAATCAGGTACGGCGCTGGGCCAGTGACAGTGGCTTTTGCGATAGGGGACCGGGCTTGCATTGTACCTCACGCAGGGCTAATGTACTGCGATTTAGGGTAATACAGCAACGCGCGTTCCACAACATTGGTGCACATCTGTCATTAGCACTGTAGTGATTTATTTTACGTGACATGTCAGAAACTAGAATCATCGCACCATGATCCTTGAAAACGGAATTCTGGTATGAACATCATGTTGATGTGTTGGAATGCTTTGTGTGAGCTCTGCTCCTGGTAATAATAGTTGCGTAATTCAACTTCTAGTTATTTAACAAACACAGAAGAAATTCACAATAGCCTTGGCATCTCAAAGACGACTGTGAGACGCATCTCACAACAATTTTTTGAAGTATGTTTCACGCCTTGTAGCTTCCATGTTTCCTAGAACGTTTGTTTTTTTATTAGCTTCACCAACATACCATATTATTTAGGGCATTCTTCATATTGAAAACAAAATGATATGACCGTAAATAGTGCAAAAACAGAATACTTAGCGCATAATACATTCCAGAAAATATTTGGAGTGCGACTGCGACGTTACTCTAGATAAGTAAAAGTGGCTTGTCCTAGTACTTTTGTTACTGCAATTGTACAAAAGCGCACACGAATTTCGGGAATGGCAATAATTTTTTACTGCTTTCTGTAACTAGCAAATACTGCGACGCACCATTGCGTGTGTCTTATATATGAAATACGCCCCACCGCGGCATTCTACAGTTTAACTGTGGTACTCGGCTACAGACCCGGAGGTCGCGGGATTGAATCCTGGCTGCGGCGGCTGCATTTTTGATGAAGACGAAGGTGTTGTAGGTCGTCTTCTCAGATTTGAGTGCACGTTAAAAATAATTTCCATAACCCTCCACTACTGAGTCTCTGACTATCATGTCATGGGTTTGAAGAGTTTAACCTCGCATATCAATCAATTATCGGTATATAACTCGAAAACCACTTCAGTAATGAATCGTTGCTCCAAAGTAGCGCAAAGATTAAAATGACATGAAACATGCGGACATAATTCCACCCAATATTTCTCGTGTCGTTTGTGACCTCCTCACCGAAATTATAAAAGATAAAACCGAAATTAACTAAGACGTTGAAAAAAGATCAAAGTGAGTGTGGGATGACTTCTCTCGATACGACAAAATAGAACGGTTTGATAATTGCTTGCAATAAATTTATTGCAACTGTAAAAACATCATCGAGATTAGCTTACAAAAGTTCCATTGCACACATAAGGGGTCGCACAGTGATGGCGATTAATTCCTTTTTCCCACATGCGGTGACCTTGTGGATCATGCTGTCTAACGCCATTCTTTCCTGATCACACGGTAAAAAGTTTCGCGATGATATAACCTGCGATTTCACCAAACAATAGGCACCTACAATAAAGTGTTGAGTGATCATTGTGCACCCAATGCTACATTTTTTGTTCTTTCTTTTCTTCGATCTGTTATCAATAACAATTATTGTACTCTTTCAGAATTTGTGTATGAAGAGGTTGCTTTTTTGCATCCTTAAAGTGTAATAAATTTTATTAAATCAGCTTCAAAATAAAAAAGTAATCCCAGTGCCGTAAATAAAAGTTTTCATTTCCTGTTCTTATGCTGCGGCTGAGAATCGAACGTGTCCCCTTAAAAAGCGTGGTCTAAAGACGATATCGGAGTTTTACATGTGTATAATGTGACTGTTTCTATAGATATCCTTCTTTTGCTTTTTTTCAAATACGTAGCAGGATCCCCGCTGTTTGATTGTCATCTGTTTTGCGTGATATTCTCCATTCCATGTTCAGCCTGTATGGCTACTTTGTCTCTTCGCAGCAAACGGCAAGTCGGCGTCAAATGAGAATGCCAAATAAGGTTTCCGCATTTTTATAGCGCGTACTCACTTGCACACAGAAGGAAATGTATAGAGAAAGAAACACTGTTGAATTGACACATCCTTCGTCTTTCATTTCAAATGACAGGAAAGTCAAATGAAACCCGGATGTGAGTCAGAATAGAAACGCTTGTTGTAAAATATATTGCCAACGGTGCCAAGCGGTATCCAAAACACAGCACGAATACTTTGTCTCTCTGATTCTTGCATGTTGTGCTACCACGTAAACACGACAATCTTTCTTCATTAGCTTCAATGTGAGCAGCGTACAACAAAACATAGGAACGAGAGAAAATCGTAAATTAGGAAAGTACATGAGCTTCTCCGCTGATTGTACGTGCCTTGTTCTCCTTATTTTATTTTGACTTTATAGTCAGCAATTTTTTCTTTTCCTAATTTTACTTCTGTTGTCGGATTCGTGAAGGCCAACAGTAAAGGGGTACCTCTGTTATTTTAGAGCATTGCATTTTCTTTACCCTTGACTGGGAGAAATAAATGTCCTCACGTATATTAAGGAATGATTGCGAAATATCAGAGCATGACTGCAGTTGATATGTGGGGTTTAACGTCCCAAAACCAATATATGAATATGAAAGACGCCATAGTGGAGGGCTCCGAAAATTTCGACCACCTGGGGTTTTTTGACGGGCACCCAAATCTGAGCACACGAGCGTAAACCATTAGCGCCTCTATCGACGATGCAACCGCCGAAGCCTGGATTCGATTCCTCGACCAGCGGGTTAGCAGCCGAGTGACTTAGTTGATTGCAGTTGCCGAACGAAGAGTTGGGCTTCGACATTTTGCATTAACTGGCGGCGTTCTTGTTTGCCATTCGTTTTTTTTCGTGGTGCTGGTCTTGGCTTACTTTCAGAGTTCCAAGAGGTATGGTTAACACCTCCTGTTAAAAGATATTATCTCCTTATGTCAGAAAACCTTGAATATTGCATGCCCCTTCAGCCGCAAGCTCTGCTTTGTTACGGTTATTCAGAGAAACTGACCGGAAACAGCAATAAAGCGTCCCACTTTAAAGCTCCTTTCATTTTTAATAACTTTGCACTACTGACATAC
Source organism: Rhipicephalus microplus (assembly GCF_043290135.1). NCBI lineage: Eukaryota > Metazoa > Arthropoda > Arachnida > Ixodida > Ixodidae > Rhipicephalus > Rhipicephalus microplus. The sequence goes on along the minus strand of NC_134700.1, from coordinate 141,577,851 downwards.
AGACCCGGAGGGGCACTTCTTTCGGTTACCCACTCAATCACAATGATCGTTCTATGTGTGCCCCGCTGTGTTAAAACAAGACTTTTTGCAATAAACTACGCCCTGCTAGTTGAATGTAGCCTCATGCACGTACTACAACAGCGAAAAAAAAGAAAGAAGCCAAAGAAAAAAGGGGCAAACGGTCACACACACTTCGCAGTGAACAAGTTGTGTAGCGATGCTTACGGATGTGGACACGCAGTTATTACTTACGCAATATTGAAGTCGGCGCGACGAGATCAGAGTGGTTTGGGGGCCCAACAAACCACAGTACTGACCACATACCACCTTAGAAAGAGTAATTGTGACTTGTGTGCCAACCCTACGACACTGTAATATATTGATACAGTTTGACAGTCCCACTTTTCCCCACGGAGGACAAGCACCTCCCTCTTTTTAATGAAGCACTTGCCATCCACCGATCTATCCATTCAGAAACCTGCGCTATAAACATTACGAGGCAAATTGCCGGCACTGCAAAGAGCATGTAAACCGTCGCAATATTTGAAAATTCCAAGGAAGATGCAATATCACATGAAATAATAGTAAAATAAACACATGCAAGACAATGAACCTTGTCGACAATCCCACAAGGAGAGGTTAGATCATCGGCTCTCAAAGCAAACACCATAAAAATAGACGCTTTCGCAGTAGCAATGGCTGATACTGACAAAACGTTTAGCGAGTGTGTCAGCATCTTTTTAGGCTAACAAGCAATACGCATAAGTTATTCCATAATTGTAACAATGAAAGTGGCATCTGACTTTGTCATTGTAGTGAACAACCCTTGCCCACAAGTGTACACACACACACACACGCACACACACACACACACGAACACACACAGCACATAAAAAGAGCATCTTTACGGAAACTCCAGTAAACGCTCATACAGCCCCGAGATTACTGTTGCAAAGGAAATGTTCCAATGTGTTAATTGTTGTGACATTGACAATTCGTAACCTTCTGTAAAGGTACTCTGAAACTATTTCCAAATGAGTTCTCTTTCTTATTGTGAGATAGACTTGCCCTTAAAAGATAATAACTTGTGTCTATATATGTTTATCAAATGTGCGCCGTTAGGTCGGTGTGGTGCATGAAATGAAGTAGTGTCTTGTGTAATGTGTTGTCATGTATCCAGCGGTCGTAACTGGTTGTGTCGCTGTTGCGAAGGTCATCTTGCAGAAGCTGACGGGAGCATTCCGACTGCAACGCTTGGCATGTCCATATAACATTCTCAGACGTTGTATGCATCATAGCCTTAGTTTAGGAAAGGCAATCTGGAAGTCTATGTCGCAGACATTAGAAGAGGGGCAGTGTAAGCCACTGCCATTACTCTTGCGGTTAGACGCACGTCAACTGGGTTCAGTATAAGCTGCCCAATTATATCTGAACAGGCGATACGAGGAATCTTGTGACACTCCTAGGTTGGGCTTCAGGTTTTGATCACCCATGGTCCCACCATCTGCAACTAATGGGACGCTTTGCGGCGTTCTCCGGGATAGAGCGGCAAGAAACAGCAGCCGCGTAGAAGACGTAGGACGCCAAGGTAAGCTTCGTGATTTGTTTTCATCAACGTCTCATAACGGACATTCCCGAGTTGGTTCCGTTTGCACTCTGTCATCACCTTGGTTTCCTCATTTGCGGAAACACTTTCCCTTTTCACTTGCAGAGTGCAGCGATATGTCACCTGTAACGCGTGGAAGAAATTGAACGAATGAACATTATGCTGCTATTGCTAAATATTTACCAACGCTAACCAGCCTATGTTTGTGACTTAGGAGTGCTAGTGCATTTAAGCAATGCAGTATTGTAACCCTGTAATTGAAAATCCCTGTTATCCAAAATAAATAATAGAAATTGCCTTTAAGGCGTAAGCTCAATGCAATCCTCGTTTGCATAATTATGCTTTGAACTTCAGATACCTAGTGTGAGAAGGCTGAGCGGGAATGGGAACTGCAGGTGCAATAAATAGGGTAGCAAGACCATAAAACTACGGATGAGAGGCTTGTGTGGTCTCGTCAGAAACTGGCAAACTTTATCATCATCGTCTCACCATGGTGTAGTTTATGAGGTCCACAACAGTATCGTCATGAAAAACATTTGTACTATTGGTCAAAATCATGAATGGTTTTGTGTAAACATTTAGACACAAGAAGGGTACTGTGTATTAACACAAGGTATAAGCAGAAAAATTAATATTCGTAGCTTCTAGAGTTCAAAAAGCGACGTACACATGACTAGTAAAACTTTTAAAACTGCGTCATCAAATGTCGCATGCGAAACAACCAGTATTTTGAAAGCTATCTCACGCACATGCTTAGTGATTACGATAAACGTACAGCGCCATTGAAATTCAGTTATTTTGTGCTTAACTCATGAAGGATGTTCTTCTACAGTCTTTATTCTAATATTCATGCAGCGTGGAGCAACTTTCCTCATATGAATTTGTATCAACAATTCAAAAGGCGTGATAAAACACAGGTAGAGTTACACCTCTGCTAGCAGCCTCTTTGCATCTTTTATGTAGAAGGACGCTTACGGGTAAGCCTGTACACAATTATTTCCACCACTATGCACGCGACTATAAAAGATGAGCAATTAAAAAAAGTGTAGGCATTTGTGCAGTGGAGAATAAACGGGAATGCGGTTATAGTAAGCAACTATTTCATTAAAGCTTTTCCCAAACACAATATGCCAATCCGTCCCAAGGGTATAGGCATTGCTGATGACACAATTAAGAGCTTGCAGTTAAACAAATAAACTTTAAGCACTTACGTTTTAAATACGAGAACAGCGTGAGAGTAATTCTCGATAGCGTTCTTTCAGCGCTGTTGTTCATGTGCTAAAGATCTGCAAGCGAAACAAGAAGTCAACAAGAACATCTTAATGATGTTTAAATTTCTAGGCAGTTTATACATCATGAGACATAGCGCTTAGGAGTTTTTTCTTTAGTACAAGGTCACCTTGACCACATGAGAACTCTGGCTCCGGCAGCGGGACATAAGGTAGTTTCATGGTACAACCAAAGACTGCACTTCTGTTCTTGCGCTGAAACACACAAAAAAAGAACTGCAGCTCACTGGTTGCCTATAAAAAAGTGCAAAAAATATATCAAGAGCAACAGCCTTCTCATCAGAGAACAGATACACAAAAACATACGAAAACATTCACTGCAAGGTCTCGATATTGCCTAAGCTTCTCATCCAAAATTTTGACAAAAGACAGTAAAAAAGGAAATGATCGACTGAATGGATATAAACCTCTCACATAACCCTTGTTATTGAAAGCGTATAAAAGTATGGGGGCCATTTTTTAATAAAGCCCTCCTCACCAGCGTTGAAAACTTTTATTCTTGAAACCTTCGCTGGCAGGAGTGAGAACTGCTGCGTAATCAAAATTTTTATTTCTATTTTACGACCCAATAGCTGAAGAATAAAAAAAAAACATGAGCTTGGTGCTGTTGTGTACCAAAAGTAGAAAAAAAGTGTAATTCAAAAGATATTTAAAAATATTCGATCAAGTGCAGATGATGAGGAACAATAACGTATGCATTGCAAGCGGTATAATATTGGTTCCAGTGAATATAATGCCTCCGCCAACATAAGAAACGAGTACAAGCTACATGAAAAAGATGTTACGGCATACCTCACAGGGGAGTCATACTAAATTACGCAATGAAATAATGTAAATATTTTTTTTATTTGAAACTATTTACCTTGTACCTCAAATAAAATTTCACTCACATTTTTGCTTGACTGACTATGCAGAAAGTGTGTAAATTGAAATGGTAACTACTTTTTCGCCGTTTATCTGAGATATAGTTGCTTATGTGCGTTACAGGGCTTGATGGCCATAAATTAATGTTTAGGTGGATTCAAGCTACTGAAAAGTCAAGCGCTGAAAGGCTCACCAAAGTATTCTAGAACGTCCCTTCCCTCAACTCTTCACCTTCACTCGAGAAAGCCGATGGGAGCGCCGTCTCTAGGCAGAGCAAATCACTGCATATCAGCGATATTCTGCGGCCATTCTTGAGTCACGCATCGCCATTTTCAGCCGAACAGCAGTGCAGTGATTAACTCTATTATGTGAAGGGTGAAAGTCGACTAGAGGAGCGTTTGTGAATACGGGGGTTACATTGCAAAATAATAAAGACTTGACAAAAAAACTTTACATATTTTTCGTTTGAATTGTGAAATATAGCAGGTGCACATTTTCGTGCTTCTCGTACGACATGCAAAAATAGACGTGCTAGCCCGTGCTGCAAAGGCCGCGAAGGGCACCCGAGTTTTAAAACTGTAAGCAGTTGGTTTAGCTACATCAGTAGAAAAAAAAGTTGTGCTGCCCACACGAAGAGTTTCTTGTGCTCGTCGTGATAATTAAAATAATGAATGTGCGTTAGGCTTGTTATCGAAGAATCTTAACGCCAGTTTTAGCGTCACATGAAGGGGCACATCGTCGTTCACTCAGGCATAATTCAGAGATATTCACAGTGATCTGGGGAAGTATTACCTCAACGGAATCGTTTCCCGTTAATTGTTTCCCGTAATTTATCCTAAACTTCGGAAGCCTATTCATCTGTTGCCTAAACACGTACTGACTTTCAGATATGGTGCCAATATATGATGCTGACCGTTCGAGCTTCACCATTATGTAGCTTTACATCACTGCTTTTTTACACACTCTAACTAGGTGCTGATTTATTTTCCATTGTTTCAGGTTACGGTTCATTGTTAATCGATTGCCGTAACTGCAGCAATCTTGAACGAGTTAAGGTGCAAAAAGTTTTCATATGTAGGGACAAGTCAAGGTGATGCTATTTTGTGCAATATAATCTAGGGCATCATAACATTGATGTGCACGGCATTGATACAACTGTAATACCTACTAACAACGGGAACTTCCAATGACTGAGCTTTGTTTTTGTTACCAAATTTCATTTGCTGAGGCAGGCAACAATCCCACTCGCGTGGGATTGTTTGTTGTAAGAGAAAATTATTGGTATTTTTGCTGTTGGATGAATTGATCACTGTTAATTAACGACAATAAATAATATATTTTCCTAGAGCCATGCCTTCAAAAAGTCATGGAACGATTATACATCAAAGAAGCTTCGCTAAAGAGGGCTTTGATTACAAATCGAAAAGTATTAGTAGTGAGATTTAGTCGCTCTTGCTTCCTGGCTTTCTAATCTGTGATGGCATTTTCCTCAAATATACTAGAAGTCAATTTCTTTCCCCACTACATACACAAATAAATGCATTGACTATATTTCAACAACTCTCCACAAAGTAGCCCACACATCGCATACGCCACGACCTGAAGCTGTTGACCATCTAGAGCGCCTTCCTAAATAAACATTTACCCTGACTCCAAGCACTGTAGCTTAGTAGATTACGATCGATAGCTTCTACCTACACATCACGGTGACAAATCGCTTTGCTTCATCGTTGCTGAGAAGTGTTTATGTTGCGATGTTGGTGCGACCTACATCGAACAAACTACTAACTTTTTATTTCCTTTTCCTCTACGTGTCATACTTCCTTTTATTTACCTCTCCTTCCATCGAGAAATTATCAGTGCCCAGGAGAGCTGTGAGCACCTCGAACACGTTATTGTCAGCTCACCCACGCTGACACGAGCCGAATTGTTTTTACGAGCTCCGACACCTCCTGACGTCGCCTGTTGTCTTATGTACGTCCTGGAGCAGGCAGGCGGAGAAGGCTTGAAGCGAAAATACTCTGAAACGATAGGTATATAAAGGCGGCAAGGATCCATGCGATACTGAATATACGAAATCAGTGGCTGTCTGCTCTAAAAAACAGGTCACGTAAATTTGCGGGAGTGGTGTAAGTAAGATACATGCGAAAACCCAAACCATGAAAGAAGTAGAAGGATCAATGAACATTGACTGTTCTAAAATAAAGAGGACGAAATATTTCTCCAGTTTTTTTGCTTGTCTGCCTCTCTAAATCTTGAACGTTTTGAGGTAGTAAATGTTTGTAACAACATCAATGCTTACCCACAGAAGAAACTCTTGGTTGTAATGGTAACGTTACCGTTTTGTAGCAATAACACTCCCTACAGTTACTACCCAAAGAAAAAAAAAGACTGGATCGAGGGCCTGTTTTCCTCTTTAGAGCAATTTAAAACAAAAACATCAGTTGAAACAACAGGGAGAACTTAAAAATATGCTACCACATCCTTCACTGCATTATTAGAGAAACCTGGTAAAAAATCAAATTTACATCTACCCACAAGGACATTCCTTTTTTGAGCAAATAATGACTCGTGATTAGCTTATCAATAACACCACCAACGTAAACTAAAACACGCAGTCACATAGGTTTCGTATTCACAAAGAAAGTGTCGCGTGCAAACGATAATAAAAAAAAATGAGCCTCATCCCTCTGAGCAGAGTTCGGTATAGCACAAAAGAGAAACGAGTTTTCCCTGAAGTAGTTGCGTGTTTATTGTGCATTGTTTCACAAGAAGGGCGAAGAATGAATGCTGCTGGAGGAAACTGTACTGTAGGTGAAGAACGGCAGGCAGTAGAAACATAAAATATCAACAAAATTAGCATACACAGGATGAGCGTGGACTAACAACTGCCACTTCTCAACTAAATCAAGCTTTTCAAACACAAGAACGTTGCCCTACATTTCTTGGAATTTTTGCGTCGTGACCACAACGTAAACGTCTGGAAATCAACAGGGCATGCAACTTATTCTCTACAAGTAGTAACTATGTTAAAAACAAGCTCGCATCTTGCTCGCGCAAGTCTAGAACCATCAAAGAAGTTAGCGTCTGACGTTGCAAACTTTTACCAGTAACGCCAGGCATTTCTTGGAAAATTTCAGCGACCTTAAGCGTATCTATCTATCTATCTATCTATCTATCTATCTATCTATCTATCTATCTATCTATCTATCTATCTATCTATCTATCTATCTATCTATCTATCTATCTATCTATCTATCTATCTATCTATCTATCTATCCATCTATCTATCTATTTAAAACAACAGATAGCCATATGTTTGTTTATCTTTTTTGTCAGCCTTGTGCCGTGGTGAGTAAGGAATCTTAGGTCCTTCTTCGTTTAAAATGAAACGGCCAATTTTTCGTTGCGCAAGTTCGCGCTATGGCATAAATGCACAACACACAAAACTTTGCAGCAATTTGCATGTTTATGGCGGATGCAGCAATGTAAGTTTGCTGGCCTATACTGAAACTTCGTTGTCATATTGGTTTCAGAGAATACGTAAGTGGGGTAACAAAAGTAAGCGGTGCCATTTTCATTGATAGTTTCAGGGATAACAAAAGTTAGAGCCCTGTGTTCATGTTTTTTTTCAATTTCGTTAAGAAGACACCTTTTCACCCCGATCTGTGCGCCTTCTACCAGAAGTAAATCTGAGGATGGGTCTCCTGGGTGAAGGAGCACGTATTGGGCAGGAAAAGCAGTTCATTTATATCGGGTGCTTTTTTTAATGTCTGTTATTAACGGTGAAGTTTGCCTAGTCTAGCTTCTGCCATAGTAGTAGCAGACAGTGTCCGTAGATAACTTCTCGTGGGTATGTGTCATTGGCTCATCCTAGAGGCCACCTCATCTCGCTTTGACCAACTGGGGTGAAGTACGTGCATTTCAAATGTAGCGCCAGACCCAAGACATCATGTGATCTTGTTCTCCAACCACATAGCCTCCCGCATTTTCGCAACCACGTGAGACCACGCGCATAGACGCCACCATGCCAAAGACGCGGCGTGGCCAGCTCGCAAAGCGCGTACCAGGGGAGAGGTGACGACTCCTGCGAGGTCACCAAGAGGCACCACGGAAAGGTAGAGTTACGCTACTACTTAATTCAGCAAGGTCCAGTACAAGAAGCACCACAAGAAAAATTATCGCACACAGAATATTTGCTGTCACTTTCGCAAAGGAGATCAGCCGTAGACTTTTTTGTGTGCAGATTTTCTCGCAGTAACTTGATCTGCAATCTCGGAAGAATACCCATCACCTCGGCGGGTTTAAGTGATAAAGGTTGACAAGGTTGTTGTAACATTTGAGCAACCTTTATCTAATCCTATATTTTGTGTTGTTGATCATCCGCTGGTACACACTTTTTACAAATCCTCCAGCACTTATGCTCATGGAACTGTCTTACTATCAAGCCTAAAACTAAATTATACACAAGATGGATGGATGAAAAACTTTTATTGGGGTCCTGAAGGATTCCACCCCCGTTTTATAGGGGTAGGATCGCGGGCCGCTCCCACGTTGGGACGGGGTGGCCCAGCCTCACCGCCGCATTGTGGGCCTTCTGGACAGCCTTGAGTATTTGTATGAGAACCGGACTCGTGAGCATTAAATGAAAGGAGATGAATAAAAAATTTTCTTGCTGCCGTAAAACATCGAACGTGATTCAGCAAACGTAAATCATGAGACGCGTGTCGTGTAAAATGACTACATGCCACACTCATCATGCGCTAATGGTCGTTTCGCTAGCTTCACATTCACCAAGTTTGGTATTACGTGACGTGAATAGATGACGAAGGCACGATTCTAGTGCGAACTTGATAAACATGAGATGCTTGTCATGTACCAACATGTCTACATTATACGCTCATAATGTGCTCGCCACTGTTTCGCAAGTTTTACACCTACCAGACTCGGTATTACGCGACGCGAATGGACGACATAAGTAAATCACACATCCACACAAGATAATCACGACATGCGTGCCATGTAACAACATGACTACATGCCCCACTGATGATGCGCTCGCGGCCGTTTCACTAGCTTCACATATGCCGAATTCGGTAATAAGTGACGTCAATGGATGACGATGGTATGTGACTGGTGCAAACATAATAATCATGCGATGCATGTCATGTGAGAGCATGACAACATGCCATAGTCAAGGTGCCAATACATTTCAACGTGACGCGGTGCGCGTGCACGCCGGGGTTCATTTCGTCGCGTCATGCCAGCGTTTCCACGCCAGGCGCCAGTCCAGCCATATACTTGAAGTGCGCGCCGTGCTGCGTTGCTTGAGCGTTTCAGCACGTCCGGCGTCACTCCGTCACGAAAAGAGGGAGACGCAGTGTTGTCTGGGTAAGGCATCGGTGCAAAATGCAGCATGTCGCATTTCGCGCCGGTTGCCATTGGGCCACTCCGACGGGCGCTAGTCACGCCTGCCTCCAGACTGTAGAGTGCTCTCGTTTTGCTAACGTAGCGCCGCTGTGCGCAGCGTGCGCGCGCGTCAACGCTACATTGTAGTATATTGGGCCCTTCATGATGCGCTCGCGTCCGTTTTTCTAGCTCCACATATACAAAATTGAGTGTTACGTGACTTCAATGAATAAAGAAATATTTGACTTGTGCAAATATGATAATCCTGACACGCTGTCATGTTGCACATGACAACCTACCACGTTTGTAGCGTTCTCGCAGCTGTTTCGCTAGCTCCACATTTACTGAATTTAGTATCACGTGATGTGAATAGAAGGCTTCTTGCCTTCAGGTAGTATGCTAGAGATTGTTGTTCAGCTGGCAGCTCGTATAAGAGAACGTGATGCAATACGCCAACAGGGAAGAGAGAGTGGCACTCGTGAAAGTGGCAAAGGACGGCGAGTATTGACGCTTCCGCATTTAAATGTACACATGCACTCTAATGCATTCTAAAGCTTTCGTACATTACGAGAAGACACTCGACTCATTCAGGTATCAGCTATAATGTAGGCACCACAGAATCAGCGTGTCGACGAGCCATACATAAACATACTGGAAGAAATATACAGTGGGTCCACAGCCACTATAGTTCTCTATAAGGAAAACGACAGCATCCGAATAAATAACGGTATAAAGCGGGGAGACAAGCTCTCTCTATTGTCCTTCCCAGCGTGTTTATTGGATGTTTTCAGGGCCCTAGATTGGGAAGAGTTGAGATTAGCAGTTCGTAGAAAGCATATTAGTAAGCTGCGAATTGCCGATGTTATTACCTTGTGAGTAACTCAGGTTTATGATTACTGAACTGAAGGCGAAAAGCAGAAGAGAAGGTCTTATAATACTATGCACGAAACCTGAGTTACATCCACCAGTCACGGCTGAAAACAGCACTTTGCAATAGGTAGTGAGATGGTGAAAGGTGTAAAGGAATACGCTTACTTCGGACAGGTAGTAACCGTGGATCCAAACCAAGAGAGCGAAATAACGAGAGGAATATAAAGTGGTTGAATCACACTCCGCTAGCATTCTCAAATAATCAATGGTACTTTGCCACTAGTCCTCAAGAGCAAGTTATATAACAGTAGCATCTTGCCGACCCTTAACTACACAGCAGAAACCTGGAGGCTTACAAAGAAAGTTCAGCATCAACTGAGGACGACGCAGTGAGTGATGGAAAGGAAAATGCTATGTGTAACCTTTAGAGACAAAAGCAGAGTGAATAAAGGAACGAACCAAAATAAAGATATCATAGTCGAAATCGTGAAAATCGGCAGGTCTCACGTAGAGTGGGAATTGAACTATGAGCTGCAGAAATATGATATGTAAATCATGATATTCATGACATACATAGCCTGATTTCACGTTATGACTGGTCATAATTGTTCTTCGCACACTAACGTTATGCCATACCAAGTTTCGTATCGATACACACTTCGAAACGGCCAAGGGACCTGGAAATCGTAGGCACCTAGATAGATAGATAGATAGATAGATAGATATATAGATAGATAGATAGATAGATAGATAGATAGATAGATGCGTTGAAAGTTGCCAAAGTTCGCTAAGAAATGCTTCGCATTTTGCTTTGTAACACGTTCGCTAATAAATGCTTCGCAGACATGGGCCGGACACGTATCACGTAGGCACACGATAAGAACTAGGCTTTAAGGGTAACTGACTGGATTCTTATAGAATGGAAACGCGCAAAGGGAAGACAGCAGGATAGCTTGGCCGATGAAATTTTAAAGTTCGAAAGTACGACGTAGAAGTAGAAAGCAGAAGACCGGGTTGATTGTTGGTTCATGGAAGAGGCCTTTGACCTACAGGGGGCGTAGTCAGGCTCCTGATGTTGTTGATGTTTAAGGTCTAGAGAACCGACAAAGCTGTTTAAATAGACTGCTAAAACAATAAATATAACCAGACACACCGCGTGGGCTTTTCAGAATGACTTAAGCGAGGTGCGCACGTATTATCTTCGACTCTATCCACACCGTTCACACGAAATTCCTCTCAGTTGTTGTGCGATCACGTGTGCAGCCTCGTGTTAAGGAATTCACTGACGACTTTGATACTGCCCAATGCAGATTCTGAGTGCAGCATCAAGTTGGGGCAAAAACAGATGTCTTTCAACTTTGGGGATTGCCGTTCTCTTTTGAATTGAATAGCCGTCAGCACGCCCAAAGCACCGCCGCATGGACTAGACTCACTTTTACAGAGGCTAGTGCTGACAATTGTTGTACATGGTATGTTTGCTTCGATGAACGGTAGATGGAGTGCGTCTCAATTTCACTTGTAAGCTTACTTTAACAATGAACCATTGCGTGCCAACGCTCACGCACCTTTCAACTTTGAAGTCGCAGGACCCATTTGAGAAAACTGATGCATTGTAAAAGGAGAAGAAAAAAAGGTTGACGGCATAGAATAAAGAGTTCTGCAATGTAGTGAACGTGCATTTCTTTGTGTTGGCAATTTATTACTTTCTTCAAGCTGCAGCTGCAAATTCAAAACACAAATGCTAATGAGTTTTTGTCACAAATGAGCCCTCGAAAAAGCGCGTACCTCCGAATGTTAGCGATGGCAACAATACCAGGAGCCATTCAGACACGCCTGAAGCCAACGTAAAAATAGGAAGCGAGCGTCAAAGGTCTCTGCGGGCGCGCCAGCACTAACCCTAGAAAAGCGTCATTGCTACGCTGACCAACCACCTTGCACCTATCACCGAGCGAACACCAAAAGCTTCGAGAAGGCAAGCGTGAGCCACTCGCTGGCTGCGTCACGTGTCGCGGAGAGTTTTCAAAAAGTCTCACCCCTTCCCCAGCTTTGGATATACAGCGTGCCGGCAAACCTTCCAAAACCCAGAGAGAACGTATATAAGCGAGCAGTTAACGACAGTGGTCAGGAGATGAATAGAGTTTGCGCCAGTGTGCGTAGAGGACGAGATGAGAGTTTTTCTGCCGTCGGGTGAAGGCTGAGTTGTCAGCCACAAAGCAGGAGGTAGAGAAATTTTTGCGCCAGCGTGCTTAAAGCAGGAGCTGAAGAGACTTTGCCGTCGTCAGGTGAAGTGCTTCTTCTATAGCGACAAAGCAGATGAGGTGAAAATGTTTTCCACCGGTGGGTGAAGGCTTGTGTTACAAGCAGGAGAATAATTTGTGTGTACCACCCTTGGGCGAAGCCGTGTTCTGTAGTCGCAGCGCAGAAGTGGCTGACTTGATTCCCGCAAAAAGTTCCGTTATTAGAGTGCGGGCATTTGACGGCGTGAGGTTTCCTGGAAGAAAAACTTCGGGAGTAGCGGAACGATAACCCGTGCCGGACTTTAAGTGAGTGTTTTTTTTTTCGGAGAAGAAGAATTCAAGCTTTGTTACAAGAGTTTTGGACTGAATTTGTTTGGCGAACATTATATTCTGTGAGTGTCTTGGTTGGTTAATGCATGAGATTTCAGGGTAGCACGTGTTGTAGGTTTCCGTTGTTCTGTGTGTAACTAGTCGTATTAGGTAGGCGGTTGTTTCATTGGTGACATCTTCTATTGAATTATTGAAGACTGTGCGTGTTTGTGTGTTGTTTGTTCTACCGTATTTGAGAATATATGTTTTTGTTTTTTTATCAACTGTTGGCTCTGACTTGTTGTTTGGACCACAGCTGGCGTTCACTGGTGCACCAAATTGGCCCAATGTGTAAGGTCCGTGCGTTCGTGGTGCAGTTTGGCAGGCCAATACGTCGGCTTTTGGAATTATCCTGGCAATTGCCTCCCTAATTGACGGGACTACTGACAGCTTTGTTTTCATGGAATGGTTAATTGCGTGTGACAGTTTACGAACCTTTTGAAGAGCTGATTGAAGATGGCCCCTTAAGAATGTATTTTATCCAAGTATCATCACGTAATCATCTAAATATAGCCTCATTTTAATAACGCAGAAAAGGCGAATGCTGCGTTTTCGGAAAACAAAGTTAGAGCACATATTCATTTTACTTATAGTGATCGTGCGCTACCAGTACTTGTATGAAATGATATTTATTATTTTGACAATGACATAAAATTAATAAACCTTTAAGAAATTCATACAAGTTGATACCAAATGTTGTATTAGGTGAACTCAAAGGGTGTCGAAGCTATAGGACTGGTGCAAAAATGATTATCATGACATGCATATCTGTAAGAAAACGGCAACATACCATGCTCAGGATACACTCACGGCCGTTTCGCTAGCTTCTCATTTACCAAACTTGGTATTACGTAACGCGAATGGACGACGAATGTAAATGATGATTCCAAACATAATAATCATGACAAGCGTGTTGTCTAAAATATACTTTTATGCTAAGCTCATCGCGCTCAAGCTGTTTTGCTTGCTTCACATATACCAAATTTGGTATAACGTGATGTGAATAGACGACGAAGGGAAAGCACATGTTCAAACATGGTAATTGTGACATAGAAATTATGTACGGCATCATTTACGTGTGCATCGTAACGTTGTACTGATTTTGAAGTAACATATACACCTTCCTGCTTCGCGCTTCGCATATCATTGATTCCCAGACTACGTGCAATCTGCCAATTGTTTTCATTTATCCGTCACACTGCAACATTTGGGCAGGTAAGACTGCGGCAGTGGTATGCCGTTTTTCGAAAGTATAGAGCAAGCAGTTTTAAGGAGTCAGTAAAATAGATGCAGTTTTGTATGAAAACCACGCAGAAAAGGTAGCAGTTGTTATGTTCTTGTTCTTCATCAACATTTTATACGCTCCACGTTTTGGCAAAACTCCGAGCCAGTTTGACTGGGCCACGTTTTCTTTGCAGTATAGGTGTTTATAGTTCTTGATCACAATAGCATGGCGAGTACTTCATTTCAAATATAAATTGCTTTGTATACAATGTTTTATAATAAAAATATGATACTTCATAGAAATTGATGCTAGCTTGAATGAAAAATTTGCCTGTCAACTCAAAGAATGAATTCGTGAAAGTTGGAAGTACGCTTTAATTTTATCTGACGAGGGTTTTTTTTTCTACTCGCCTGTAAAGTTCTTACTATCTACGCGATTCTCTGTTTTATTTCGGAAGTGCAAGATTTATTGTGAACAGAATGGTATCAGCAACGAACTACGTACCCCTGGAGTTAAAATATCATTACTCGTCAAGATAAAAACTTACTATAAAGCAACAAACGGGGATGAGAACCTTTGGCAAAATTGCTCAAAGATGAATCAAATTTCGTCACGAGTGTATCGTTTTTACTTGAATTCGTGCTCCCTTCATTGGGCCAACATTGGAAACGATATTTCGTAAGGTAATCATCGCTCAGTGTCAGATTTCATAGTTATTTCTATTCGTCAATGTCGCACTTGCTACTGCGTTTATAATAAAATTTAGGAGCGAAGTTTTGATATCATTTAATAAATTCATACAAACAGCCTTTGATAAAAAGTTTCATTGTAGTTGTTTGTTCTTTTCTTTTGGTGATGGTGCTCATTATCAACATCGTCTTGTGTGCCAATGTGGGTAAAGCATGAACCGTTTGTTTAGCGCTTCGGAGAATGAACCTGCCGTATATTGTAAAATCCTAGAATTATGCTGGAAAACACATTTGAGAAAGTGGCCACTTCTGCGTAGGAATAGTAACCACTTCATAATAATATTACAGGTTGCATAGCAAAACATCTCAAAACCTCATTTTAGCCTGCGCCTCAGTGAAACCAAAAGTAAAAGCAATTTTTATCATTTTCTTTTGTCGATTCATGTAACCGACCGTGCTCTCTGCGAAAGCTGTCTGACATCAGTGTGATTCAGCAATGTCCGGATTAGATGAATTCTAAGCTTCCTGCACTTTGTGTTGCACTGTTTCCGGGAGCGGCTCACCTTTGAACTTGCAATAATACCACGTGATTTCGCCACCATGTGACGTTAAGTCATGTGGCGTAGCATTTACATCACTCTGACGTCACAATTTTACGCTAACTGTGGCGTGATGACGGTATGAGGGGACGTCAATACGCCATGATTTTTCGCAGCACGTGTTGATGCTGCGGACGTGGGCGCTTTCTCGGGACACCGGTAATTTTTCGCGTTATTCTTGTAACTATTGCTATGCTTGTAACTATCGCTTATATGCTTTGTTGTTTCTAATCTTATATGCACGTTGTTTTTTGTCCTGTCATCCCTCTTAGGCCATAAGAAACAATCTTGTAACGCGTCCGGTTTTTTGCTGTCTGCCAGGCTCTGCCACTCAAGCCACCAATTGGCTTTGGCAGGCCTAGTCACATGTACTGTTTTATTTGAAGAAATAAAAGGTATTATTATTATATTAATATTACTATTATTATTATAATTATTATATTATTATTATTTGAACCATATGAGACATTCGCCTTCAAAAATATTTTGTTTGGAGGAAAAAGAGCTGATATAGAATTTGCTAAAAGGCAATCCTTTTAGCCAATGAATGCTTTCGTCCCGTAATAACCTGAAAATTTTGTATTTCTCCAGAACCTTGGTCAATTTAACCAGATGTTTGTGTTATTTCGTGTTTTCAGTTTGTCTTCTATTATCAGGACAAATGGCCACTAAGTGAAACTCTTTCGGTCTCACCAGACCTACTGACAGACCAGCCCTCCATGAATGTTAAGCAGCGCGAAATGGTTCTATTTCAAAGCCTTATCACAAATACGTACGTTGACTGTTGCGACTTGCTTTCAACGTAATGTTCCCGTCCCGTGTAACCACTCTCGTAGCTATTGCAATAAGAAAAAGACTGGGCTCAACGAAAGCCTGTAGAGGAGAGAGAGATATAATTATTTTATTGAGGAGCTGAAGAGGTTTGCTTAGTTTTCCACCTGAGAGGCTACTCCAGGTGCCGGGTCATGAAAATGATATATACAATGATAAACACACTACACAGAGTTACATACACGCATAACAGTCACATGACCCATACAGTCACTCACACGCACTGCACTATTTACAATGTTTCGTTCAAGCCTGTGGGCCGTAAGAATATCAGTAGCGCTTTTGTGGAGTGTAACGCACTGTAGCTGTTCTGTCATAAGCCTAGAATATTTCTTATGTCCATGCTTGTGTCCTGTTGTATATTTATGGCCATCTTCAGATAGTGCATCTCTGATGCGTATATCACAAACCCACAGGGGAGGAGGTCTCAGCGCTATATATTGATGCTTTGGAGCGGGCGAAACATGCAGTATTTTGAGACACATTTTATTGATGATGCAGTATTGTTCCCTACCCTTTATTCGGGCATGTAGGCAAGGGTCTTTCAGCTTCATTACCATTTCCGGCGAACTGCGCCGGGTGGTTCGTTCCTAGAAAAGTGGGTCCGCACACCACAGGGGATGTACCACGAATCGTGCAGCAGTGTCAATTTGTAAAAAAATAAAAATAAAAAAGAAGAGGAAGCCTAAAAAAATAATTTTAAGAAGAAGGCTTAAGAAGAAAAATTCTTTTGCTTACAATTTTATAAATTTTTATAAAAGCAATATGTCAAATATAAGTACTTGAGTTAAAAATACATAAAATAAATTACGAAGGAAGTTAGTGTTAGGTGTATACTTATGATATTACTATGACAGTCACATTGATTTTTTCATTTATTTATATGAGGCCTCGTATAAGCCTCTGTTACAATGACCAGAGCCGACGCCCCTAAAAAGAGTAATACCGTTTCAGAAAGCCCATTTTCCGGAAGGGCGGTTCCAGAAATCTTTGCTTTAAGTTTCGATACCTGCGGCATTCTGTTAAAAAGTGCTCTATGATTTCTGCTTGTTCGCAATGGTAACATTCAGGGTAGGGGGTTGGAAGGTGCGAAATCATGTAAGATAATAAAATTTTAGAGCTAGAATTCTGGATCGCACTTTAGTTAGCAACGGCAGCTTCTTCTTCTTCTTCTTCTTCTTCTTCTTCTTCTTCTTCTTCTTCTTCTTCTTCTTCTTCTTCTTCTTCTTCTTCTTCTTCTTCTTCTTCTTCTTCTTCTTCTTCTTCTTCTTCTTCTTCTTCTTCTTCTTCTTCTTCTTCTTCTTCTCTCCTATATATCATAGCTATATTCCGTATGGATAGTTGCGAAGAGTGTTGCAGCTTCACTGACGTCATCGGTAATTATTTCGGCTAATTGATACTTCTTTTAATTTTATGCGACCGGCGGAGAATGGCAGCTAGCCTAGGTTTGTGGTGCATACTAGTTTCATGGCAGACAATGGCTCTGTTTAGACGATGGCGTTCCAGACACTGCGATCAGACTCAACTCCGTCTTTAAGGTATAAGGCAAAAAAATACTTGTTTATTTAACTGCGTTCGGAAGCGCTCTGCTGTCACTTGAGCGTCCCCGCGTCCCTCGCTCGCACTCTTCTCCTTTCTCGTTTCCTTGTCCCAGCCCAGAACGTGAAAAATAATCAACATTCCCGGCCACGCAATGTTAAACACATAGTTCAAGTGGGTACAGTCTTTGTATCGGCCTGATCGCAAGGTGACCGGTCTTGCAACTTGATCTTGCAAGAACGAATGAGACCATCTGCACTGTGTTACAATTCCGTGACCCTTGCAAGCTTCCATAGCTGGCGCGGCGTGTTGTCCGCATGCACGAGAACGATGTCCCCTTGCTTCAATGCTGTATTTGATTTCGTGTCGGCAAAGTGTGGAGATCGTAATTGCAACAGGTATTCCTTTTGCCAACCCTTCCAAAAACTTTCAACCAGCAGCTTCCTGTAGTTGTGTCTGCGTATGGCGTCTGATCGTTTGGAAAAACTGTTGACTTCGTCAGCGGTCGCATACGGTATGGAAGTCAATCTTCGTCCAAGGAGAAGTTCGGCTGGCGTCAAAGTGCAAGGTTCTCCTGCATCTGTCTCGTGAAAATCAGAGGCCTAGAGTTTACGACTGCTTCGACCTCCGCCAGCACTGTCGATATTTCTTCGTAGTTAAGACGAGCTTTGCCGATAATTTTTCGCAGTGGAAGCTTCACTTATCGTACAAGGCGCTCCCACCATCCACCCCACCAAGGAGCATTTGGTGCTATAAACTTCCACGAAATGCCGTTGGTGCTGAGGTGACCAGCGACGTCCTCTTCAGAGAACATTCAGTTTAGCCGCTTTATGTCTGCCGATGTCTTGTGAAAGCTTCGTGCGTTGTCAGAATAGATCACCCTAGGTAATCCTCTCCGAGCTGCAAATCGTCGTAGACACAGCAGGAAAGCCTCGGATGTCATTTCCGAGACAAGCTCGAGATGCACGGCTCTAGATACGGCGCACGGAAGAAGTGCAACGTAGCACTTCGTGTCCCCTTTCGCCGTGCGTGCATGCAGAGGGCCCGCGAAGTCGACTCCTACAACTTCGAACGGGTTCGTTGGTGTCACTCGATGACTTGTTAACGGAGCAGTCGGCAGTTCCTGGGCCCACACTGAAACGCTTGCATATATTGCAGCCATGCAGCACTCTTT
This sequence comes from Rhipicephalus microplus, assembly GCF_043290135.1. Taxonomy (NCBI): domain Eukaryota; kingdom Metazoa; phylum Arthropoda; class Arachnida; order Ixodida; family Ixodidae; genus Rhipicephalus; species Rhipicephalus microplus. The sequence continues at coordinate 141,559,150 of NC_134700.1, read as the reverse complement.
TTACCAAAGAGCGAGCTCGACAAATCCAGTAGCGTTCCCGCAGCTGCGTAAGTGTATCTCTAACTCCTCCATGTAGGACTTGAAGATGGGCTCTGTTTGCCAAAAGTGTCGAAAAGTGGTGACTTGACGGCATTATGATTGGGTGCTTGACATCTTGTGTGGAATGCATGAGGGATAAACAGCCTCCAACCTGAAGAATTCCGTCTTTGTCTATGTAAGGGCGTAGTTCAGCGATTCGGGATGTAGACTCGACTGGTTGGCCGTTGGTCAGAGTGGTGAGTTCTTCAAGAAAGCCTTGCTCTTGTGTACATCTTATCCAATACTGTTCAGCGTTCAGGATTTCTCTTGCCACGAGATGTCCTGTATGATTACTTCTTTTTCTGCATCGGTCAGTAATCCGAAAATCCACGCAGTGACTCTGAGTAGCTGTTGAAGCTTGCTGTACCGTTGAATATCAATTATCGGAACTGAGAAGCGTGTCATTAGTGCGACGTGGACTGTTGTAAATTTACCTTGGGTGGCTTCCGCTATGTCTAGTTCACAGAACTGTAGGGGCCATTCAGACATCGGTTCAGTTAGCCACTCGAGACCATGCCATCATTTTGAGAAGCACAGCAGTCTTTCAAGCGTCGCGCCACGTGTGAGTAGGTCAGCCGGGTTGTCCGTTCCAGGACAGTATCTCCACTTTGATGGATCTGTAGTGCACCTAATTTCATTGACTCTGTTGGCTATGAACTGTTTCCACTTTTTGACGTCACTTTTTATCCATGACAACACAATGGCGGAATGTGTCCACATCGTTTAGTCAACTTGAACATTCCTCAAAGCCCTTTTCACGTATGCCAACATTCTTGAGCCGATTAAGGCAGCCAGCAGCTCCAATCGCGGCAGTGTTGTCTTCTTAATGGGCGCAACACGGGGCTTTGCAATCAACAGTATCGGCTCCTCAGGACTTGATACGACGTATATCGCTGTTCCGTATGCCGCTGGACTGGCATCGCAGAAAACATGTACTTGAAGCACATTGGTCTTCCTTGCTCCGCCGCCCAGATAGCGAGGAACGACGACGTCTTGCAGTTGAGGCAGCAGGATGGCCCAACCGCGTGGACCATGACCGAAAAGTAAGAGAGGTTCTATGCCGCACGGAACTTTTTAAGAAATCTTTCTTTCCAAAAACAATCCACGACTGGAATAGGTTACCTGCTGACATCGTCAACGTAGTTTCGATTGAGATGTTTTTTGCCCTGCTGAAATGATTGTTTCTTTGATCTTTTTAGGACGTACTGTATGTATTACTGTTCTTATCTTTTGTTCTTCTTTCTTTTGTCCTCACACTGTTTGCAGAAGGGAACTGTGGCTATACTCCGGTATCAAATCACTTATTTTTCCTGTTGAAGTGACTCAACCTTGTAGTGTTCTTGTTTCTCACATATACTGCATACTGCTGTGAATAACTTATGTTGTCGATCTGCTGTAGCTGTTGTTGTTGCTATTACCGTTTTCCACGCTTTATATATGACAAAATATTGAACTGTCCAGACTGCCTGTAAACCCCTCCCCCACTGTAATGCCTCTGGCGCTGTGGGTACTAAATAAATAAATAAATAAATAAATAAATCATTCCATTCTTTTTGCAGGTAATTGGGTAGGACTGCATCCCAGCCAATTGCTCGTATCCACAGTCTCTGAAATAATATTTGTATGGCAATAGTATATGGTCCTACAAATCCCAGCGGGTCAAATATTCTTGATGCTGACTGCAAGACAAATCGTTTTGTACCCATCTGTGCTGTCGAAAACCGAAGTAGATTTTCAACCGAAAAGTTGATTTCATGCTTTGCAGGATTCCAAACCAAACCCTTGACCAACGTTTCGTGAAGAACGACCATCTCATTACTAGTAGATACCACTTGATTTTCAAGCGTGCGCATTAAATTTGCTGAATTTGTTGTCCATTTTCGCAATGTCATGCCGGCCGATTTCATTATTGTGCGCGCTTCTCGGCATAGTTTAGCGGCTTCCTCTTCTGTGTCGGCACCAGTGACTAAGTCATCCACGTAAAACGACTCGGCAAGAGTTTGCGCTGTTTGTGCCATGACAGCCGGTGCTCTTTTCACGTGGTAGAGAATAATAGCTGTGAGCAAAAATGGGCTACATGTAGCTCCAAAAGGCACTCGTGTCATCCTCCACTCTTGCAGCTTGCCCTTGAATAAATCTCCTTCTGCAAACCAGAGAAAGCGGAAAGCGTCTCTGTCGTCCTCCCTAATCGCAATTTGAAGGAATGCCTTTTCTATGTCCGCGATAACTGCCACCGGGTGCGTTCTGAAGCGTAGCAGAATTTGCACGAGGTCTTGGTATAAGTTGTCACCCTTTTGGAGGCAGTCATTAAGGGACTTGCATCCTTTGGCATGTGACGAAGCGTCAAACACCACTCTCATTTTCGTCGTCAGTGCTTGTTCACGCATGACTTCCTTGTGCGGCATGTAATATAATTTCGGCACCTCTGCAGGTACGTCACTGACTACTTCGGCGTGTCCTGCCCTCAAGTACTCCCTTATGGTATGGTCATACGTTTCGAGCAGTCCTTTTCTGGAGTTGAGACGGTTGACAAGCTTGTCCAGTCGAGTAACGGCTACTTGCCTGTTGCTTGCAAGCTTGAAATTATCCTTCCTATGGAGGGTCACTTCATATCTTCCGTTTTTAAAGCTAATCGTTTGCTCAAAATGCCTCAAGACGTTGCTCATTTCAGGTGGCTTGTTTATCGTGTCCGTAATTCCTATGTTTTCAAGTTCCCAAAAGGAGCGCAAAATCTCGTCGGAATCGGTAGCTTGGGCTTTTAGCACTCACACCATCATTTGTGAAGTAGTTACGCGGGACACCAAGTGTGATGTGCTTCCCTGGAAGGTCCATCCAAGCTTGTAGTTCAGTGCGATCAATGATTCTTTGCCTTCGCACCGTGAAACTTCGCCGGTGAACACTTTCCACATCTGATCGGACCCGATAAGTACGCTGATGCCACTCTTAGTTATGATAGATGGATGTTGGAGCTCATCGGCAACATCGTTTCCCAGCTTCTTGAAAGACGCAACGAAGGCTACTTCCATTGCAGTCTCTGCGATGTTTTGGCAGATGCTTGGGATCTCTATTGCAGTTAAGACTATTTCCGCGTCGGAAAACTGGCTTCGCAGTCGTAGTTCTACTATGCGACGCCTCTTAGCCTCTTGGTCCGGTGTATTTGCGAAAGTATTGAAGGCTATTCGAGTTGCTCCCACGCTTTTCAGCTTGAGGTGCTTGGACAGATCTTCAGTTACGAAAGTCCTCTGACTGCCACCATCGAAAACGCCTCGTATGTGGCGGCAGGTGTCATCATTGATGGCCCATGCTCTGAAAGTCTGAAGAAAAACGGAAGTGGTAGAGTCTTCCTTGACGGGTCTTCTTCCAAGTCATGCACAGACTGTCGTAGTTTTTTCGTAGTTCTTGTTAGCATAGTTTGACTTTCGCGAACACCTATCGGGATCGCACATGCTTGTAGCGTGTCGAGCTTGGCATCTGGAGCAGGTAATCCTCTTTTTGCAGTCCCGTGCCCGATGTCCTTTGGTGGTGCAGCGGAAACACCTTTTGTCGTTGGAAAGCAGTTCCTTCTTCTGCGTCAGTGACAAGTCAGCTGTGCAGGCTTCCGATCCGTGATGGCTGGACGAGCAGAATACGCAGTTGTCCTTTTTTTCTCGTACCGAGTTGCTGTGAAGCACAGATGACGTCGGTTTTCCGCACCGTGAGTACGTCGAATGACTGACCACGGGGAGTGTTCCATGTTCTCGTCCTTTGGCGTCCTTAAAATCACTCTTCTCCAGGCTTTCCAGCTCGATACACAGGAAGTTGAGCACACGGTTCAGTCCCACGGGTGTATCTTCAGCTCTCGAGTCATATGCCAACTGGACGGCACATGATCGATGATACTGCACGACTATATCCTGTGGAAGAGCACGCAGTAGGATGTCGCAGAGCATTGACGAAAATGACGACTTGTGCACACCCAAAGTCTCTAAGCCTCGGATATTCACGAGAACTTAATCGTACAACCTGCGTAGCGTTTTGGTGTCAGTCGATGAACGGACAGGGCTTAACATCCGTAGCTTGGCAAAATATTCTTGCTCCAGGCGCGTCTTGTCCCCAAATCGCTTCTGTAGCATTGTGATGGCGTTACTGTAGCAACTTTCTGTCATCGGAAGGCCCGCAATTACTGATGCAGCGTCTCCTTTGAGATATAGTCGCAGGTAATGAAACTTCTCTGTGGCAGTGATGCGATTGCTACTATGAACAATTTGGTAAAATTGTTCCCCAAATTCGGTCCACTTGCATAGGTCTCCGAAAAAAGGAGCTATTGTCAGTTTGGGCAATTTAACTCCACTTCCGTCTGATGGTGCTACGACTGTCTGGGCAACTGTTTCTTGAGTTCCGGTCGATGTCCTTAGCATGCGATCTTTTTTGCTGAGAATCTCAGCGAGAAGGCGCGTAGCAACGTCCTCGTATGGTAAGACAGCGTTATACTCGACCTCGAACTCGTCGTCAGGTATATGCGGCTCAATCTCGTTGTTCAGGTTTTAGGCTCTTCGTTATTAGCCTTCAGCCTCTCATATATGGAGTTGAGCTGGTCATAGCAGGCAGAGTCTTTAGCGAGGAGCTCACTTGCCTCGTTTAAAATCCTCGTGTTTCGTGCTCGCCGCGACGTCCGCTTCGACTTCAGTCGCTCCATGCCGCGGCAGTTGACTGGTAGCCGTCCGTAGGGTCCTGGTTTTCAATCCTGGTTCTTCGGCACCAATGCTTAGACGATGGCGTTCCAGACACTGCGATCAGACTCAACTCCGTCTTTAAGGTATAAGGCAAAAAAATACTTGTTTATTCAACTGCGTTCGGATGATGATGATGAAAAACATTTATTGTAAAAGAGAGAGGTACGGGGCCAAAGCATGACCCTGCTACATGGTCGGCGTCCTTAGTCCGGGACACCGCATGACGAGGCCCCTACTCGCGCCCGTCTCACCAGAGCCCGTTGAGACTCTAGTGATGAGCTGTCGAGGAGGGCAGTCTCCCATGCCTCTCGGGAAGGGGTAGGGGAAGGGGGTAGGTGGGGATTTTTCGGACATGCCCATACCATGTGGAAGATATCACACGTCTCCCCACAGTGTGGGCACCGCCCTTCTGTGTTCGCATCGAAATGCTTTAGGATTGCAGGACAGAGTAGAGTACCTGTCTGCAGGCGCCTTAGAGTTCGCTCTTCCGCCTTACTCAGCCCCTTTGCAGGAGCCGGGTAAAGGCGGTGAGTGTCACGATAATAGGTGAGAATTTCTTTGAACCGCAGCAGCGGTGTATTGGCATCCGAGTCATAAGAGCCAAGGTGAGGAGCCCGGTGGGTAAGCGCTCGGGCGGCCGCGTCAGCGGCCTCATTACCTCGTAAGCCCTGATGGCCAGGAGCCCATACGATGCGTTTCGGGGCTGCATCAGCGAGAGCCCGTTTTAGAATTTCGCTGGCTAGGGGGGATATCTCTCCTACCAAGTAATGAGTACATGCTTTCCAGGAGTCCGTGATGATAACTTTCGAGTTGGGGTCCGCAGCCGCAAGCGCTATCGCGACTTCCTCAGCGCGCTCTGGATTTTGTGCTCGGAACGAGAGCACATTGACATGCTTTTCCCGGTGAACTACAGAGGCCGTGTAAAATCCCGTGGGCGAAGGCCCTGCTATATCTACGTAGAATACACCAGGTCGGGAGCCGTGTTGCCTCTCAAGCGTGCGAGCCCGCGCCTGTCTTCTGCTTTCGTGCGTGTGCTTATCCATGTTACTGGGGAGTGGAGCGACCGAGAGCATATGCCGCCATAGTTCCGGAATACGCTCCGCCTCCTCTGCAGTGCAAGTGTGCTGTATATGTAAGCGGTTTAGCAGGCGGCGCCCGGGAGCCGTCTGCACGAGCCGCGTATATTGATTCATAAGGTGGGCCTCCCGCAACTCCTGGTAGGAGTTGAGCACACCTAACGCCCTCAGTTTGGCGTTGGAAGTGGCCACCGGGAGATCCAGAGCTCGTTTAGTAGCCTTACGAATGATGGCATCTATTCTTTCGTCTTCTCGTTCACCTCGGGAGTGCCACGCGCACAAGGAGCGCTGACCATGTATGTCAATGTGACGCGCTATTAGCAACACACGCAGGCTGTCACCAAAAACTGCCGGCCGCACAAGCTGGTACTTTTCTGACTCGTATGTAAGAACACAACGTTCATTTGGTAATTTTGTACGCCATAGTGAACTGACATACGGCATACCTTTTTACTAGGTTGTATCAGTATTAAATGCGAAGTATTTCGTAGCTAAATTCGGCGACTTTGAGCGTATCTATCTATCTATCTATCTATCTATCTATCTATCTATCTATCTATCTATCTATCTATCTATCTATCTATCTATCTATCTATCTATCTATCTATCTATCTATCTTGCCACCTACGACTTTAGCTCTCCTGGCCGTTTCGGTATAAGGCAAAAAAATACTTGTTTATTTAACGGCGTTCGGAAGCGCTCTGCTGTCACTTGAGCGTCCTCGCGTCCCTCGCTCGCGCTCTTCTCCTTTGTCGTTTCCTTGTCCCAGCCCAGAACGTGAAAAATAATCAACAGCTATATGACTTCTCGGGACGACAAGAGACACCGACAAGCTGAGACAAGTAGTTGCTGCGCCACTAAAACTTCTTGTGCTTACATAAAAAGTGGATATGTAGAAAACATAGTTGATCGCTGTGCCCTAATTGTTAATTTAACACCAACGTGATTCGTGTAAATTAATTTTGCGTTTTTAGAGCAGTAGCGCCGCACCTCTCACGGACAGTCGACCGAGGGAAAAGTAGAGTGGCGTGAGGCTCGTGGTGACGTGAAATAGAAGACGTCATTGCTCTTGGCCGGCCAGGACGTGTGAGCTACATCGCTACTGCCAGCACCAACGTCCCAATAAAACTGTGACTACGGCATGGCTTCGTCAGCCACCGTCATGTTTTCCTGCACGGTATGTGACGACTACAAACACATGGACATGCCACCAGCGCTGCTCCGCTGCTACTGAGCTGTGCGGTCATGTCTCAATCAGCTTCAGTTTTGCAACCACACTTCGACCCACCACTTTCATCTTTCTAGACCTCTAGCCTGAAATAATTGTTCAAGGACTTCTAGGTGGAATGCAGCTGAATAGCATCTGGCTCCACTAATTTATGATCGAAGACCTCGAGTACCACCTACCACATGACGTCTTGTGACGTCTCACCTAATTACTGTTACGACAAACCTCGAGATGTTGGGCTCTGTTTATATGGCATTGAGCCCCAACCTGTGCTACAGACCAACCGCAGTGCGCATGGCCATTTTTAATCAGCCTTCATGCCTTTTTCCTGTCTAAAATGACTGGCTACATCAGGAACGGAGGCCGTCCTTTCCTGTCAATCGACACGTCGGCTGAGAGACCCACAACGCTGAAGTCCGTGGCTCCTCCTTCCGATGTACCGGGTTTCTTCCAGACTCAGTGGCGCGTCTCTTCATCACGGCCAATAATATGTCCTTATACCTGCCTGTATAAAGTCTTCCTCTGCAGCACTTATTGCCACTGGCTCTGATGACACCGAAATGCAGCACTTACTACGGAAATGCATATCTTCTGCTTGAGGTAGGAGTCCTCTGTTGCTGCATCTGCAGACATTGGTCATTGAGTGACAGTAATGGACCTAGCTCATTCACCAGTGCTGTATGTGCTTTTACTAATAATTATGGAAGGTCTCGACAACACTTACACTGAGACGCAGAGTCTGCTGTCACGCCCACCACTGTCAAGTTGGTCGACATACTGGTGCTTGCCACTCAAGCACCAGTCGACGGCCAACTGTACCATCACCCCTCCACCATATCAAGTCGCAGAGAGATTTTGGCCGTGCTGTTTGCGAATGATTCATCTGCCCTTATCCATAACCGACGCAAACAAGCTTTTCCGAAATCCTGCCATACTGAAAACCCAGGCACCACCCTTTAAACTTCCCATTGCAAGGTGCTTTGTATCATTTCTTTAACACAGGCTTCATCAACTTTACCCGCCCCGCACAATGCATGGGACACACAAAAATAGTTTTGTACTATCAGCAGATGCATTGGGGTCGGCGCTTAGGAATCCACAACGCCACACGACTAATGATACGTCAATCACGTCATTCACACCATCAGCACCAACAACTCATCCTAACACCACTGCTCTGTCTCTTTCACGCCGTCACTCCACCTTTCGAATTCAGTCCCAGGGTGTGCCCACCAAGTTTGCGCGTTGCAGTGGCCTGTGCCTCCGGTGCTTCGGGCTCGTTGTACAGAGACGTTGCTTGGAACCCTATTCCCTTCCACGTCACCAGTTTCTCAGCTGCTTTAACCCTTAGCATGTTAAACGTGAACCTTGCCTTCTTTGCGGTTTTAAGTGCCGCACACCAGAACTATAACAGACATCATGCATTTCACTATGCGTACTCGATCTTCCCTGAAGTAGCTTGTAGACCTACCTCTGAAGTGCATACTCTCGGTTTTACTTGATTATTTTTGTATGCGTCTTTCAAATCCCTTAGTACGCTGAATGGGGAGCCGATTAGCACCGTGCCACTTGCAGCCAGTAGACAAAAGAAAAATATTACTGCATCTTCATGAAAGGAACAATTATGAGTAGGTGAATTATTGGCACCGTTCGGCGTCACTGTCAGTAACTCGTCACATTGCCTATTCACATATGTAAATAATAAAGAAAGCACTGTACAGTTCAATACAATGTAAATTACTCACCAATAGCATGCCTTGTTAAGTTGAGAATTCAGCTTTGCCTTGGATTCTCTAGGGGTTCAATAAAGTACAGCCACTGGTTCATCTATAGGATCTTGCCTGAAATTAGCACAGACGAAGTTTATGCACGGCTTCCTCGTGACTTTCAGTTGTTCTCATACAAGAGGCATCGTAGATCGTATGGAAACGTCATTTACTGCACAAGCCATTCAGCGTTCCCGTTCACCCCCCGCCTTCGCGCCCTCAATTACAACTAAGCTTGGCACTTTGGCCACTTTGCCACTACTTTCAGCGCCCTTATATCTGGAGTAGCTTAACGTCATTGAGAGCATCTGCGCTGCACAACTGACGACGAACGATGTAAAAGGCTAGACCCAGTGGTGCTTCAGGCCTTAATAAATAGCTGCGTATTTCTATGGTCCACTGCGAAAGACGTTGACAGACTATAGTCTTTTGATCAGAGGGTACTGCGTGAGTCTCGGTGCCATGTAGCAGTATTGTGAAGATGAATGGATGGATGAATGAAGTTTATTCGGTTCTTTGGAACGTGCTTTAGCATGTTGCTGGCCACTCCCACATGAGAAAAGAAAGACAGTCTCTCTGCTGCGTCGCGGGCGCGATGAAACGCCCGTAGCTGTTGTTCAAGTCCGGAGCTTGCAATCGTACCCTCCGATTTGGACGGCGTGATGACTTTCCCTTAGCGTAACGTGGAGCGTCCCAAGAGTTTGCGTTCTAAGGTAGCTATATCGTGGCAGTAGGAACATGTATTAGTTGGCTGTATTTTGGGGTAAATTTTATTCAATAGCGTGGGATTAGGGTACGGCCCTAATCCCGCGCTTGAGTGTAAGCCTAAGCGTCCGAGCCTTAGGTCTGCTTAGTTTTTTTTTGTGTGGTAGAGGGTATTGTCTCCACGCCATGTAAAAATGTTTTGTCAATTCATTATACGAGATGTGAGGGTCACGGTTGTCTAAGGCATCAGTGCCGCGCCCCCCGACAGCTACGTGGTTTACTACAGTCCTCGTACAGCTATGTGGGCTGACTCGTTGAGATTGGGCGGGGCTCCTTGAATGCGTCCCATATGAGCTGGGAACCAAACGAGTGTGTGTGGCTCGATGTCTTCGGCCCGAAGAATTCGCAAAGCTGGTTCCGATATTGTTCCCCTGGCAAATGGTCGGACCGCTGATCTCGAGTCGCTGTAAATTGTGACCTCCTGTTATCCAACAAGGTCAAAACAATCGCCCCTTGCTCTGATATTTCAGCCACCGTAATCCGGACTATTGTCAAGTTGGTGGTATCACCCTCGTGGTTGACGCTAACTGCCGCATACGCCTTCCCCTCAGGATATCGGGCCTCATCGACGATAGAGCAGTCCCCGCCATGTTCTTGAGCTCTTTGTAGTAGAGCCTTTACCCTGGCCCGCCTTCTACTCTCGTTATGCTCTGGGTGGACATTTCGCGGGATGCAGGCAACGATGATTTGTTCTCGTTGTTGCAAGGAATGCGACAGAAGTGAAACTAGATTTCCATCGGTGGAATACCCAGCTTCCGCAGGATGTTTCTACCGCAATGCGCGGTGGACAGCCTGGCGAATGGCGCTTTCTCCTGTGCCTCTCTGATTTCTTCCAGCGTGTTGTGCATGCCGAGACGGAACAGTCTATCCGTGCTTGTGTACACGGTGAGTCCGAGAGCACTGTTTATGTCCTTACTGATTAGCGTGTTGTGCTTGTCACAATTCGATTTCTGCCAGTTGTGCATGGCTGCAACATAGATGAAATGACACATCAGAAGGGAGTGCGCCAACTTTACGAGGTTATCTTCTCCAAGTCCATCTTGCCTATTGGTAGCCCTTATTAGTGTGACGGCATCGCCAGTCTTTCTGGCGAGACTCGTGACCGCCAGGCGATTGAAGCCGTTCGACTGGATGTTCATACATAGAACCCGGAGGGAGTCGACCCTGGGGATCGAGCTTCCCTCATCTGCCCTAAGAGTGATGTCAGTATCCTCTAATGGCATCCACACTCTTGGTTTAGGGCCCCTGCGCTTGGGCCTGTACAGAAGCTGTTCCAATTTCTGTAGCGAGCACCGAAGACCAGTCGGTTTAAGGTTTAAGTTTCCGTGGTCTCAATAGTTTCCTGTCACATAGCCTGTATTCATCCGTTGCTGCCACCGGTACAGCATATGGTGATGTCATCAGCATAGATGGTACCAATAATGCCATCCACTTCGGAGACTCTTTGAGACAGACCGATCATGATGAGGTTAAAGAGGGTCGGGGATAGTACTGAGCCTTGTAGCGTCCCTCTAAAGTCAAGTTCTACCGGATCCTAAACAAGATCACCCATCGTGAGTATAGCCTCTCTCTCAGTCAAAAATGATTCAATGTAGCCATGGAAGCGCCTGCCAAGCCCAAGGTTTGAGATCTAACTCGGCACGAACTGTTGCAGAACGTTATGAAATGCCCTCTGCAAGTCCAGTCCCAGTATAGCTCTTATGTCCCTTGTTATCGTATCAACCACTTGTTATTTGCTTAGTTTCATGGCGTCTTGCGTCGAGAGGCCCGCCCTGATGCCTATCATATTGTGGGAATAAATGTCGCGTTCCTACAGGTACCGTGTAACCTTGTTCAGAATAGCATGTTTCATTTTATTTTATTTCAAGTTCTCCTATTACATGAAAATACACAACACTGGTTAGACCCATAGCCACTGGCTAGTAGGAGGTCTAAATAAATATGCATTTAAAGGAACAGATTCTGTTAACAAAGCAGATATTTTATAAGTACACTTCAATCATACAAGAAAAAAAGAAAAAAATCGAAACAAAATATAAGAAGGAAACACATTTGTGATAAGTCATTTTCAGTATCTTGCAGCATTGTTCCATGCAAACAACGGATTGTTTGTATACAATACATCAAATACATAAAAGTGCATATACCATGTCAAGTATGATTTTGTTAGACATATAATCTATACATAACGAAGTGGAGATTACAACGAAGTGTGTGTTAGTGTACCTGTTCATTCTTCTGCAGAAAGTATTTTTAAGAGCACAGAAAAAACTTTTGCTTTCTTTTATTTGGCATGGTATATCATTCCAGACCTTTACTCCAGCAGCATGGTCAGCCACCTCACCTATGCATGATGTCAGGTAGAAGGCATGAGGTTGCCGAGACTGTGAGATTTGCCCGGTTTGGGGTTGAGGATGGTGGTGGTCGTCTTCTACATCTCTGGGACACCGCCACTCTTCCACACCTGGTTGACAATATCCATCAGATATTCCACAGACCGGTCACCCAGGTTTCTCAAAGCCTTGTTGGTGATCTTATCAGGACCTGGGGCTGACCTGCCATTTAAGTCATGCAATGCCTGCCTGATCTCCTCGCTTCCAAATTATGCGTCCAGAACTGCGTTAGCACCTCCTCGGTAAATGGGAGCCGGGGGTGGCGGGACGAAAGCGATTAGCAAGTACTTCCCGATCACTTCTGCCAGTACCTGATTGTCTGAGGATTCTTGCTTAGTTGCATGAAGTGTGCGAGTCGGCGTGCACCTCTGGTTCAGTTTTATGTTAGTGTCTTCCAACAGCTGCTTTAGGAGGTTCCAAAGGCCTGCCCTGTGCATTTTCCCGTCTACCGAATTGCAAATATTGTCCCATTGTTTTTAGGGAGGAACACACAGTGTTCACCAATGCTTTTGTTCACCTCGGCAATCTTCTTGCGAAGCCCGCGATTGAGGCCCTGCCCTTTCCACTTGGCCAGAAGGAACTGTTTGGCTTTAAAAAAATGAGCCACTCAGCTGCCCATCTTTTTTACAGGCACGTCCGTGGTGCCTTCCTTAGTGGTAGCCAGGATGTCGTCTCTTATCGGCGCCATCCAGAGTTCGAGGTCTAGTTTCTCCTCATCCTCAGAACTTTATGTTTCTTACTATGTGAAACAAGTTCCAGTTGGTCAGTCTGAACTTACGTGGTCTAGTCTGTTCTATTTGCAGAACAATAGTGAGGAGGCGATGGTCGCTGCGAAAGTCCACGTTGAGGTTAGACCACTTGACTTCGACCACGTTCCGGACAAAGGTGAGGTCTGGTGTCGTGTCCCTAGTGGACGAAGTACCACATCTTGTAAGGAACGTAGTGTCTGCTACGAGTACTTCGTCCTGGTTCAACACCTTCCTCCACAAGTACTCCCCCTTACGAGTGTCGTACAGATAGCCCCAAGCATGCTAGGGTGCATTAAAGTCACCCCCCCCCCCGCTATAATCACCGGGTGAACCTCTAGACGGCCTTGGATAGAAGGGCCTTGAATCGCTGTCTGAAGTCCTTAGGGCTGCTGTACACACTGAGAATGAAAATACTTTCTTTATAAATGGATCAAGGGATGATTTCTATCATGATGTGCTCAATTTTGCGTGAACCCATAACAAGAGCGTGAATGACGTGGGCCATTTTGTTGCTTATAAGAGCCCCAACGCCTCTTCCTTTTTCTTTGTGACAGAGCGTTAACAGAGTAGCGTAACGCTATTCGTTTAAGTTTCTTGCAAGATTATGACGTGTGGTTTTTCGAAATGTGAGCAAATAATTTGCTGCAGAGGGTTCCTCTCTTGAAGAAACCCCCTTCAGTTCCACTGCCACATTATGAATGCACTAGTTCGGGCAGCCATTCTGTTGCTGCGGTGACTGGGCCGTCGGATTATTTGTTGTCGGCAGTGGCATTGCTCTGAGACCTACGACAGGTGCGATGACGTTTTCTAGAAATGACTCTATCTTGGAAAACCGCTGATTTTGCCTTTCCTCTATGGCTAGTATGTTGCCCTACATGTGCGAGCCCGTCTCGACTAGTTGTTTTATGCTCTTGCTGAGTGAAGACAACATTTAGTGGATCTCTGATCGAGCTCTACACGAAGCTTCGTCCTATTCGCCAACTATGGCCCTCTCTTTGGCCGTCCTCTCCATCTTGCAAGCCTCAACTTTGGCCATTTCCGTAAAGTTAGTTCACGCGGCGACGGCATTCACGAGCTGTTGTCCTCCTTCCACTCCTAATCTCAGATGTCTCAGCCGTAAGTCTGGCTATGGTGTCCCTCATTTCTTTTTTTCGCGTTCAACTTATGCTAGCAACTTGTTATCCCTTTGGTGGCGGACCCTGCGTTACCTTTTCCGATGCACCTTTGACGGACATGGCCCACCCATGATGGCTGGCCCCGGTGTTGCTTATCTCCAGACCGAGATCTTGTCGTCTGGAATGACACCTGTACTTCTCGATAACGGGAGCTGGAGCATCCCGTGGATCGGAACCTGGATGCGGTTGTGTTGCAGGGGCTCCCTCTAGAACGGGACCGCCCTGTGGACGACGATTTGGATCCGTGTCTGGTGCGGGAGCGTCCCCTGAAGTGGGGGCGTCTCTTGGAACAGGAGCGCGTGTATTGCCAGCTCCCCCTGCATTCTCGGTAAAATAGCCGCCAGACCATGTCGCCACTGTCCTTGCTTCCAGAAGCTTCTGCCGTCTTCTCCAATCTTCGTCTCCTCACGACATATGAAATCTGGTACCGTTGCTAGCAGACTTTGTCTGCCGTTATGTGCGGACCTCCACGCAACTTGCAATCTGGGACGAATTGATGGTGATCGCCCAGGTTCTTAGCCCCACAACCTCTGATCACTGTTTATTTGGGACTTAGGCAAACGTCAGCTTGATGACCAAGCCTTCCACATGTGTAGCAGTTGTCAGCCTGCTTGTGATACAGAAAGCACGGCACTAGCACTGGGCCATAACGCACAAACTTCGGCACTTTCAAACCATTAAAAACCACATGCCAATATCCTTAATTCTCTTCGCCCTTAACGCCAAGTGGTTTTTGAATTCACGATGTTTCTTTCAAGGTCTATCGGGCCGTCACTCAGCGAAATGCCTCTATTTACCCCTTTGCACGTCGAATGCGGGGAAGCCTCATCAGCATTCACTTCATAGATTTCGCTCGCCACTTCTATTGTTTTAATCCTAGTATACCTTGAGGAGTTCTCCCAGTCTGTTGTGCTGAACACGACAATAGTCTGGTGCAAGTTTTGGCAGATGACGACACTGGTAGCCTTGGCTTCGTCAATCACTGATGCCTTCACTATTGTTATAGGCACCCCCGGCAATGCAGTTTACGAGATCTGATGGTAGCGCCAGAACACACAGCCTAGCGGGTAGGCGCAGCAAAACCGAGTCTTCCAATGCGTAGCCTAGCGAGTAGACACAGCAAAACCGAACTTGCACGTTCATATCATTTTCTTTTTTAGTTGTGAGCAAGTGGTCATGGCTGAATATGTAAGCGCCCAGGAAGTGTTCTTTGTAAACGTGCCAAAAAGGGCAGTGACACTTCGGCGTGTCACTGTGTTCAGCGAGCGTTCCATTTTCTTAGTATCCCTGGCGGTCCGTACCAACAATGCTGAGGCGGCCCAACGAGCTTCGTTGCGCCTTCTGGTTCACTGTCGGGTGCCTCTACCCACGGTCCTCACTCCAACCTTAGAAACGTCAAGCCCATCCCTAAGGGTGAAGTACAACATTCGCGTCTTCCTTTTTAGTTTTGATCGCAGAGTCACTGGTAGGTAGCAGGATTTTAGCAAGCCTTGCAAGACAGCGACTTTTCGTTCATAGCATCGCATTGCCAACGCAGCGTAAATGAAACTTCATTCTTTTGAACTACGTACGCATACGTTGTCTAAATAAGGAGACACACTGCCTAAACTTATGCATTTATGTTCTGCCTCAAATATGCGTCAACTTTTTTTGTTGATTGACATAGCTCACAAGTATCAACGCAGCCACCAGATCAAAATGGTTGGTCGTTTAACAAGAGGAAGGAATTTTTTCGCGTCGGATCGCTGCCTTCATGAAGCATTCTTCAGGTTGCGCAGGAGAGCCCAACTTCTTACTGCACTCTTTTCAGCTCGGGACGACTTTAAGCTCTCCCATAGTAGAGTACCCTGTGCTCTAAATTGTTACCCCCTTTTTCTACCCCCCCACCCAACATCAGAGCATGTCGTCAACAAAGGAGTGCCACAGAGCAGCATGCTAAGCCAGACGATGTCTAGTGCAGTCATGATGGAGCTCCTATATAACCTTCCATTTAAAATTAGATGTTCAGTATACGAAGAATATATTAGTATAAAGACGCCTGCACTATTGTTTTCGGGTATCCAACCTACATACATACATACATACACAGACAGATAGATAGATAGATAGATAGATAGATAGACAGACAGACAGACATATAGATAGATAGATAAATAGATAGATAGATAGATAGATATACAGACAGACAGACAGACAGACATATAGATAGATAGATAGATAGATAGATAGATAGATAGATAGATAGACAGATAGATAGATAGATAGATAGATAGATAGATAGATAGATAGATAGATAGATAGACAGATAGATGCCAAGTATTAGTGAACCCAAGGCTAAAACTGCCTTGGGTTCACTAATACTTGGCATTTGAAACGTGGGCTTTTTCTAGATAACCTCCATTTGTAATCACTACAGAATCTTTACAATGAATTAGTGGAGCCTATACAGCATGCAGGGTCACTGTATCCTGAATACGACATACTAGGTACGCTGGCGCCTTACAGTACTGTGTCGTGACGCGCATCGCCTTACACAGTGCACTGTTTGATTGGCTTGTGAGGGGTCGCCATGCTTGCGTCGTTTCTCGCTACGAACGATTGATATGGTCAGCGGTGTGGAACAACTTGGTGGTAGCAGGTCTTTAGTTGAGGCAAAGCGACGCACTGTTTAGACTGAGTGGACGACAATTGCGTTCGCCCGCGAGATTTTTCTAGTTACCAAGAATGTTGTCCTTTACAATTGTAGTAGAATATTGTTATCATTTATTACTGCAACTTTAGTTGACAATGTATTGAAAGTGTCTGTTTTTCTCCTTGCCTTTATGACAGATCCTTTCTTGTTTACTTGTTACTACGTCATAATAATCATTAGGTACAAATAGTGCCTGCCATTTTTTGTATACAATGATCTTTGTTTCTCTCTCTCTTTGTGTACAACGGATTTATCATGTGTATGCGGTCGGCCATTTCTCCTTTTCAGAATTTTGTAAGAGAGAAAGAAAACACTACAAAAACTCATTATCTATCTTAAGTATCTCGATCGCAGTACGAACACCTTTTCATTAATATGTGTATAACTACCTTATCCTGGCAATATTTGAAAAGCCAAGTTTCTTCACATATCAAAGGCGATTGCTGATAGGATACTGCTAGTCCGAAAGAAAGTGTGCAAGTGTGTCTTTAAATGATCAAAATAACGTAATGCGAACGGAAAACCCTGAAATGTTAGGTGAATATAAATATTTCTTACTTAATAACAATGCACAACATATACCCCGAATTAAGAGAAACGTGACAAACTCATCGGCACACAAAGCACATAATGTCTATAAAAAAGGTGTTTCATCAGGCTTCAGCCAATAGTTTCTGCAATGCGGGCTCCTACAAAATCCGCAGGAAAGCGTTACCGTGTTACACAAAGCACTCCTGCCTGAGAGCATGTCACGAGTCAGTTTTATTCTGTGAACATGTATGTGGTCCACTTTGCCCAAACCTCCATTGCGCACCACTACAACGAGGCATGCACGTGAAAGAAGAAGCTTCACTTACTGAAGAGCTACAAAACCAAGTTTTGCGCACGTGAAAGACCTCAATGAACTAACGAACACGTAGAAGAAAAATAAATCGTTAGCCATGTGGTAGTCGACGTCCCAATGGATACCACGAGCTTTGTTGCTGCATGCTGCTTGTCCTGCAATAGCCAGAAGACCAGCCGTTGACAGCCTATTAGAGGGGAAATCGGTCCCGAGCCTCTCATTCGTCCCTTGTGGCTGAACGCCGGGCCTATAAATACGAATGAATCCCTGGGGAGAGATCTTTCCGTGAACAGAAATCGACTGGATGACTTTTCTCGGGAACGCGTGAACTTCAACGCAATACTTTAGTTTTGCGTTTCATTCTTCTTTAAGTTCTCGTGGTTAGACCAAAGCTTTCCTCTTATTCCACTGCGTGGTGTGGTTATTTAGACATGTTTTATTGCGGTAATATGTTACATAAGAACAGCACTAAACCCCTGTATTTTTTATGATTAATTTACGATTTATTTTTGGACTGCACTTGTGCAGAAACAGCTCTCAGCAAGCACCTAAAAGCACCCGAAATTGTATCGAGTTAACCGAGCACAAAAGTGAATCGATGCAACACAGAAATAGAATGTGTGATGCCTCGTGGTGTGGAAGTATAGTTATGTACAATATCAGTGACGTGGTTTCTGCGATTTAGCTGTGCTTTTCCTTCAACAGCAACAATTATTTCGGAAAGCTTACCATGTTGCAGCCCCTTAAATCGGCATTCCCACACAACAACGAATGGCAAGCTGTTCACAAATCTCTTCGTGTTGCCGGCACTAAAGTCACGTGACAGGAGTTGAAGTATGGAGGCGCACGCACCGCTCACCGACGTAGAAGGGTGGACGGCAACGGAAAGCGAAGCGTCAATGTGTACGGTCGTTGCTATAACGGTGCACAAAAGAGAATAATAAACTATGAAGAGGCGCGAAGGGTTTGAGATGTTTTGTTGCTAAGGAAACTCAATTCCTATCAAGCCCGTCTGAATTCCCTGTTAATATCCTAACCGCAAATTGCGAACGTTGACTCTCAAATCCAAATCTAATACCAAAACCTGTTTGTAGATTTATTTGTCCATGCTTACTATAAATTGATCATACTGTATCCTATTAGTCATTTCAATTTACATCTGTTTCCATGTTTTATTTCAAATGCTATACAAAATGGTTTGGTTTCTGCATTGCTAAACTAACCTGTGTGGGAGAAGCCTGGACAAGGACAACTATCTTTTATAATGCAAGCGGTACCAGCTTTTCTGTAAAGTCGTAATAAAGAAGTCACATTTTCGCCGCAAGGGCGAAGCAATTAATGCGATGGCAGTGCCTTTGAATGTGCCGCGGAGAGCTGCAAGCAGATTAAAACGTACAGAGCGCTGCTCACGAACAAATGACGCACGAAAGTAACACACACAGGACGAGAGCGAACTAACAATGTCCACCATCGACACTTAACGTGCTGTTTGAACAAAAACGACACACGAAACGTCTTCGCAGGTAAAGATGAGTGCCCAGTAACAAGTGTCCCAGTTTTTATACTTCGCAGTGTATCAGAAGCGCGCTCTCTTCGTGAACGGGGCCTGTGTAGCGAGCGAATTGACCATTGTGGACTCTGAAAACTACACAATCCTTCCGGCCAGAGCCGAAGGCAACTCCCCACCGAACGATAAGCGCCCACGTGCCGTAGCTGATGACTGCCGGCAGCGCCCGCAAGGTGCACTGCTCTGCGAGTGTGTGCATTTGCACTCAATCCTTGCGCTCCGCAAGCGCTGCAAAGCCTACAGGAGGCCGAGCCGCGCAAGGCCAACTAATATTTTCGTGCGTTTTGTGAGTGTTTCTTACATCAAGCTTTATACTATAAGAACTACTCGGTTGTTTTCACAGTGCTTTGCAATACCAAATGAAGATCGTTTCATGGGATACATTTCGCCATCCGCTACTGCCCGCAAAAAAAAGACGAAGATCCCACGTAACTTGGGAATCAATGCTATGCAAGGTGACTCTGTTGTAATTTTTTATTGAGTGAAGCATTATGAAGGGACGCTAAATATATGCAAGAAATTGGATAGTCAACACTAGAACCAGCATTGGCTTTTCACGAACATTTGCCTCTTCTTGCAAAGTATTTCGAAGACTCTAATTTAAGGCAGTGATCGCGAGGGCGCCCAAACGTAGGCGAATTAGTAGATAGATAGATAGATAGATAGATAGATAGATAGATAGATACATAGATACATAGATAGGTTGACGGATAGATAGATAGATAGATAGATAGATACATAGATAGGTTGACGGATAGATAGATAGATAGATAGACAGATAGATAGATAGATAGATAGATAGATACATAGATTGGTTGACGGATAGATAGATAGATAGATAGTTAGATAGACAGATAGATAGATAGATAGATAGATAGATAGATAGATAGATAGATAGATAGATAGATAGATAGATAAACAGACAGGCAGACGGGATGCTGGATGGACGGATAGACAGACGGACGGACGGATGGACAGACAGACACACAGCTGGACGGGCAGACGGACGGATAGGCAGAAAGACAGACGGACGGATGGATGGACGCACAAATATACGTACGTACGTACGTACGGATGGACGAACGGACGGACGGACAGACAGACAGACAGACAAAGACAGGTGGACGGACAGATGGACAGACCAACGGACGGACTGACAGACAGATGGATGGACGGATACATAGATAGATAGATAGATAGATAGATAGATAGATAGATAGATAGATAGATAGATATAGATGCTCAAAGTGGTTGCAGTACGCAAAGAAATTGATTTTAAAAACCATTGACAGTATAACCACCAGAGTTAATTTTTAAAGTGTGCTTTGTTCTTGAGAGCAAGAATATCCACAGAGGACCCTAAAACCTTTACCTCTTAGCCTGCATTCCATTAGGATTCCAGTGAAAACAATGAATGATAACATGCCAATGAATAAACTGACACTCGCGGCATATGATACTCAAAACGTTGTTGGAAAGAGAGTCCGACGTTGACATGGGAGAAAAACTGTGTGAATGAAATTCGAAAGGGTATTTTGATTTTTAAGATAAATAATATTATTTGATATTTTGCCTAAACGGCGATTTCATTCCCGACACCGTTCACCCTAATCCCAAAAGATGGTTTGGTGGAATTACTCTCAGAATGCTTTTTCTCACACGACCGCCTTCGGATTAAGCCTTCTGTCTGCCCTCCTGATCCTAATTTTTCATTCAGGAAACAGTGCTGGATCCGTTAGCGCGGGGAACAAGACACCGTTACCTTGTTCGACCGATAACTTCATTGACACAGCGGCACAATACACGTCCTTTCTTTTCATTGCCGCCTAGCTTTTAGCATCTCAGGGTGTTGCAGTGTACGTATGGCGCTGTCGAACTTCGCAGTAAATCAGATTGAAGCTTTCACTCACTGATTTTAAACGTGGCGAGGTTCTGGCAGCAACTGGACGCGAGGAATTTCGCGCGTTCGTGCACCCTCTTGACACGCAGCGCCGCTTGTGGCATCTGAGTGCAGTCATCACATGTGCGGCCAGCCTCTCTCGTACGGTATTCACGCGCTCAGCACACTAGGCAGTATATTTTTAGACACTGTACTCGTTCTCCTGCGCTGCACGCTCGAGGCACTCTAACGCAACGCCTCCAAAATACCATTCACCAATTTTCTTGCGCAGAACATCAAATTATTTGTTCACTCTCTCCACGTGCAACATTATTGTCTTTCGACGACATTTGCAGATTACATGCAGATAAGGGGCCAATTTTTTTATTCTTTGAGCTTTCATATATACAAAAAAAGTCATAGCTTTACCGGAAAGGCGAAGCAATGAACGCGATAGCAACGGATTGAAATGCCATGCGCAGAGTTGAAAAGAGGAAGGCACAGTGATGCCTGGGGAGCGCGTCGGTGCGAAATGCAGCATGTCGCATTTTACGAAAAAAGGGAGACACAGTGTTGTCTCGGTAACACATCGGCGCGAAATGCAGCATGTCGCATTTCGCACCGGTTGCGACCGGGCAGCATTGACAGACGCTGGTGGCGCCTGGCATAAGACTATAGAGTGCTCGCGTTTCGCTTACGTAGCGTCGCGGTGCCCAGCGTGCGTGCGCGTCAACGCTACATTGCAGTATATGGGCCCTTCGTGATGCGCTCCTGGCTGTTTTGCTAGCTTCACATATACCAAATTTGGTGTTACGTGACATCTATGGATTGCAAAATTTATGGCTGGTGCAAGAATGATAATTCTGACACGTGTGTCATGTAACAACATGACAGTATACCACGCTGATAGCGTGCTCGCAGCCGTTTCGCTAGCTCCACATATACCAAGTTTGGTATTACGTGACGTGAATAGATGAAGAAGGTAAATGACACATCCAAACATGATAAACATAACATGGAAGTCATGTGCGGCCTCATTTACCTCCAACTTGCAACGTTGTGCTGACTTTAAGGTGACATATCAACATCGATTCCCACTGTACATGAGATCTGCCAATTTTCCCAACTGTCTTTCAGTTGTGTTTTAAAAAATACACGGAAGAAAAGGAAATATATCAAAATAAAAACTAAGAAGGATGGACAAAAATCATTTGTCACAGCAGCGTCAAGTGATTGAACGCTGACCTGGTGAGCCCATAATAATTCAATATAGCAAGCATTCTGTGCAATGTGAAAACGATTGCTTTCAATTGAGTCCACTATCATTCGACTTATTTCTCCCTATACTGACGCAACCCTCTATTGCTTGCTTGAGTGTTTCCCAGATTGCAAAAAAAGTTCAAAACTTCAGCCTCCGTGTTTTGTAAAGCATTCAGCCAATCAATACAAAATAGCCTTGCTGTTAGTACTTCTGTTGTAGTGCGTACATGTAGAATAAATCTAGGAGGCACATCTTGAAGAATGCTCCTGCTCTAGAATAGTGAAACTAGATTACCTTCAGTGTTGTTTGTAAAAACCTGGACCTTAGATTAAGCAAACACCGCTTGAGAGACCATGCAGCCATATTGTCAAACGAACGAGCCGGTTTTCATTACGCGTAACGTTCTGCTGTGCAGCCTCAAGTGTACATACAAGGGGCAGCAGATTGGAAGGGACGATCTCTCAAGCTTGGCCCTACTGCAAGCTTCTGCGCGGGCCCGAGGGTGCCATCGTCGCATGCGTTGTTCAATTATTACTTATGCGGGCGTCGGCGCTGAATCGAGAAGGGCTTCGCACTAATTTGGAGCGAGCCACTGGAGATGAGAGTCGACGCGCCCAAACGGGTACGAATGAAAATGCTTACCCATTCCTGTGTGGTGCCGGTGCACCAGCGTTTTTATCTTCCGTGTTTGGGAAAAGAAGCAGAGTTGAAGCTATTGTTTACTATTCGCAAAATGCGGTACTAACGCGAACTATGACTAACACAGCTGTAATAAATGCGAAAATGACTTATGTATTTGCAAATGCAAAATCAACAAACTAAATGTGGAAACCTAGCAAATTGTGATTGATTCCTAAAACAAAGGAAACTTGTACTCAACTGAATCTCATGGAGGAAAAAGAAATAGAGCAGATTGGTTGCGATAACTAAACTATGAATTACGTGATCTTTGAAAGGACATACTACAGATGATCTCAGTTATTAGAAAGACATTTTTTTTGTGGAAAACGGTGATATAGAAAAAACTAAGGTTAACTTACAAAATTACGGCAACGGACATTGTTACACCAGCATTGTTCATGTGCCATGTCTCCACAATAAGAAGTTGGTGTGTGTTTTTTTTAAAGATCCCCGGGCGAGTTAATTAATATTCAATAAAATTTAAATAGTGTGAAATAGATGGAACACACTAAAACGCTCAGACTCGGCGTTCTGCGTTTGTATATTTCTGCGTGTTCTGTGTTTTCTATGCTGTTTTAATCTTTTGTGTATATGTACCTAGTGACGTACGTGTACGGCCTCCGCAATAATATGTTTGTGGTTGAACATATTCGAAAAAAACTCCCAAGCATTTCCCCGAGGGTGAACATGGTTAAGTGCGAATGCACGGGGTGATGCTATAAGGGGGAGTAAAGTTAAAATTCGTTGGCATTCGCCAGTGATCTAACGTAAACTCCCTCGTGTGATCACATTGCGATTCCCGTGAACCATTAAACCCTCTCGGGAAATCTTAGTGAATTTACGCGTATATGTGAGAGTGATTTCGCACTAAAATGATGTTTATGTCCACGGCCCGCTTTGCCTGATTGCGCTCAGCATCACGGGCCCTTCGCCGCGCTGCCTTGTCTTCAACCGGCGCGACATCTTCAACGACGCGTGCAATGCGCGCATTCGATTGCGTTATACTCGTTGTTGGAGGTGTCGCAGTCGAAGTTGATGCCTGCGATGGATCCATAATTATGACGGCTTGCCGATCTCGAGCAAGTCGTGGTGGGCGCGCAGCCATGGAGCAGAGGGCGGAGCGTGCGCAATCACGTGGTGTGTGACGTCGCTGTGCCGTTGCTACAGACGCTCCTCTCCGCTCTTCTCCGCTCCTCACGCCGTTGCTAGGGGAGAGGAGGAGGCTCATCGCGGACTGCGGATTCAGGGTCGCTTATAAAGTGCATTCGCACTTAAAAGGTATGCGTAGATCTATCACTGCAGCAAAGTCAGATTGTTGAGGGGTTGTGTAGAGATCGGTAACATATTGTAATCTATCAAAACACAGTAATCCCCAGGAGGTGCATGAAACATGCAAGGGTTTAAAACACGCCAAGCCTGCGCGGAAGGCGCAGCACAGTAGAGTGGCCTTTCAGAGCCTTTTCTAAACACTCACTTGGTAACTGCTACAAGCACACTTGCAGGGTACCCACTACAGCATTAATAATAATAATTTTCGGGTAGTATGCTGACATTCGCTATGCCAACCTTCGTCATTCTCCTGAGAAGCATGGTATCTGCGAAACATTTGCAATGAATTTTGTGCCAATTGTTCTTGCAGTGGCTGACGAGGATGAGGAATTATGCCTGAAGTGTGTACGCACTACAGTTAATAGGTTATCAAGAACAAGCTTTTGTAATGAGTTGGACCATTGGATGACTCACTCGTTACGTCATTTTCATTGTGTGATGCCTGGTTGGTTCTTTTTCTCTTCTAAAACGCTTTATTACTTCTATTAACGCGATTCCTTCTCTGACACCAAGCCTGCCTAAGGCAAGTTTGCAAACAAGTCCCACGCGCCGGTGTAGCTCAGTGGTAGTATACTGGGCTGTCATCGCAGTGGACCCGGATTCGAGCCCCACTGTGTCCTTGGTACTAATTTTTTTCTTATATCGTGTGATGTGGTTACGGACACCGGCGGTGGACAACTACGACGCCGCGCTTTACCCGAGTTGTGATCTCACAACAGTTTTCGCTGTAAAAAAAAGGTGCTTGCTGAAGAGAAAAGAGGAGATTGAACCAAACGCAGACACACTCTTTAAATTCAAGGCCCGCTATGTGCAAATACACTTATCTGTGCAATGTTTTGGTAACATGCACAGCGAAGTGACAACAGCGCTCTACTAAGATGATTATTCCTTTTATTTCCAAAAGTCCACATATGCAATGAATGCTGTCCCGTGTTCCACGCATTATGTACACATTTGTTGACGCGATGATCATCGTCTTCTATTGTCTGCACGATAGAAGACGCATACGCACTTTCAGCTGCATGCTGCACTTCAAGGTCCGCTGGCTGGTCTCTCCAAAGTCGGAGGAGTGCGCTATTGAATAAGCCATAACACACAGTAATGGTTTTTTCCTTATTACGGTCAACTTTGGCGAACTTTGGCTTGCATTGCGGAAGCTACGCTAAAGTTACACAAAGATGGGTGAGTTTGTTTAGGTTTACGAAAATCGACCCGAATCTACATGTTACACTGTATATGTCGTAGAAAGACGATAGTCTTGCGTCTGGAGAGAGTGAACAAAACATTTATTTGATGTTTTGCGCAAGAAAATCGGTGAATGGTATTCTGCAGGCGCTGCGTTCGAGTGCCTCGAGTGCGTGGCGGAGGTAAACGAGCGCATCTAGGCATGTTAGAGACAAGTGCCATCTGGCAGTTATCTTCCAAAACGAAGGCGTGCAGCCCACGCCAGTCTCGGAAGTGATAAAATGTAAAACGCTAAGCGATGGGCTAATGCCACCACTGTGACGTCGTAGCAAAGCGTTGGAAACACATTTTTGAGCATCGCGTTTCACTGTCAGCGCAGCGCGATTAAACGCTACATTCCTTGGAGTTACTTGTGTGTTCCTTGTTGCGTAAGACGGCGACGCCAACACGGTCCCGAAGGTGCCACTGCTTCGAACTCCGCCGGGAAGGTCACCAGCCGTTTGGTAGCGTAGGTTTCTCAGCTCGCGACTGCTTCTGCGCAGAACTGATAGACGAGCGGATGAGACGACGGTGAGTGAAACAAGGTTTATGTACAGCATATATACAGAGGCGTTACAAATTCGGCACTGGGGCCGACAGAGACGCGAAGAGCCGAGCTTTTCTCTCTAACACATAGCTCTACTCTCAAATGGGTCTGTTGTCAAAGGGGTCTCTCTCGACGCGCCGCAGGGCTTCTTTTATATGCCCCGGGTCCAACCCAAATGTCCAACCCGTAGCGCCGCTGGTCGCGAGGTCAGAATCCTCCAATGAGGTCGCCGCTGGGTTGCGTCCTTCTTTCTCATCGAATTTGGAGAGGCAGCGCTGCAGGTGGCTGCACCCAAGGACGAGTGACGTCGCCGCGCATTGCGTCAGCCTCCAGACAGGAAGACACCGGTTGTTTAATGGACGGGCTCGCTTGCTGAGGTGACTCACTGCACGTGCACGCCAGAAAGGCGCCGTGGCGTGTTTACGCCGTTGAGTTGTTGATCGCGTCAGGCGGCTCGCGGGCTGGCCTTGACACAGATTGCCTTTTTCAGAAGCATGGACGTTCGCTGTGGACTCGCAGGCATAACAGCACCCCCGCCGCCAGACAATGCGCCGGAAAGACGAGCTGCTTCCACGTGGCTCGGATGTCAGGCGCGCTCGTTCGCCAGGTCCCTCCAGGTTCGCCTCCAGGGCCATGGGGAGAATGCAGCTCCAGACTCTGTCCCGGGAACATATCCCATTCTTGAAGATGGATCCCAGCTCCACTGGCTTGTCGCCACAACTTGTCGACCAGCTTCACTCGTCTCTTCTGACAATCTTTGGTTTCAGCACTTATCAATGGTTCTGCAACTTGCCAAGCATGGTTCGACAACAGACAACACACGACACAAGCAAGTGCCCTCGGTCACCCGACAGAACACCAGACAAAGTATAGTACAACATATACCTAGGTACGTGTTTATCGGAATTTCGTTCCCTCTACCTCAAGAGGCACATGTGGGACACAAGACTCTTAAAATGAGAGCTCAATTTTTTTACGCGTAAAACAACGTAACGAACTAGAATACCACATAAAGTTGGCTCCTTGAGCTCACTCTGGACGAGAGCGCTCAGCTCAGGTCGTGATGAGGTCAAAATTTTGCCCCGAATCGCCAGCGAGAAACCAAAAAGGTGGAGAAGGTACTAACTAAAACGCACGGCTCGATGCGCCTGCATTAGGGTTTAGCTTTCCTTTTTTTTAGTGAACGTCAAAGTTGCGCTGTCGGAGTATCACGCTCCATCTCAGTAACCAGCCACTTTTAGGCGACGATACCTATGCGGTACCAACAGCTGCTCATTATTGCGACGTTGCACAGCGGAACAACGATACAGCTTGCTGGGGATTGGCTCCTCACAAGTTAGCTTGACATCGTGTTCGATCACAGTCGTGTTTCCGGTACGGTCCGAACACACGTCTCCAATCTTGGAAACAATCTTTCTCGGGTCCTCCTTTTGGACTTCACTTAACCTAGGCTCTAGGTTCAACTGCTCCAAGATTACCTCCGATTCCCTTTTGATTACCTCTCTAGAACTAAAACTTTCTGATCCCTCTTCCTCTGAAGCATTCAAAAGCCGATTTACGACTGCTTTCAAGTTACTGTGGTAAATTTTGTTCGGCCGCCTTCCTAATTTTGCTTCATAATTCGTATCGGAAAGCTTAGATATTACTTTGGCGGGCTCTTCCCAATGAACCTCAGGCTTGTTCTTTTTGGACGGCCGCAGCAGCCTTACCTGACTACCAACTTTAAAAGCGTGCTTCTTCGCCGATTTGTCATAGTACTCCTTCGACAACATTTGTGAAGCTTTCGTGTGACTTTCCACTAGCGCATTAATTGAGAGGTCCTCACGCTGCTCTCGAATGAGCGTTTCTCGATCAACCCTCAACAGCTCACTCCAACTTTCCGCTACAGGCGAGAGCGTTGGAGCCCTCTCGCTCTGATTCAATGGCGCCATGTCGTCTCTCCTTGCAACGGAAACCACGCCGGTCGCTTCGGCGACGGGCCGCTCGCGAGACTGCTCACATGACTCACGCGGAAAATTTTCTCTCTGAGGTTCCGTTGACCCGCTGACAAGGTCACTTGAGAGTTCACCGCATTGAACAAGATCAAGCTCCTGCGAAAGCTTCCGTGCTTGCGATCGCGTGAGGGCCATGTACGCCAAGTTGGGGAAGAATGATTTACCCTGCTCTTTGAGAAGCTGCTCTGAGTTGTGGAGAAAAGATAAGGAAAACGATCGGGAAGCGCGGCAGGCACAGCCACTTCGGTGCGAAGCTTACCGAACGGGCCTTCAATGACAACCGTAGCGATTGGTAAGCAAGCACTCTGCTCCTCGGTGACTGGCCTGATTCACGCGCATTCTCCTGTAAAGTCATCCGGAGACACCAATGAAGGATGGACAACATCCATGGTTGCCGCTGAGTCACGAAGTGCTCGACACGTTTGCCCATTCACACTAAGTTCTTGGATATACGGCTCCAACAACCGCATGTTCTTTTCCGATTCTCGGATTGTTGCAAATGCAAACTTTTCCTTGCAGTTTATCGCGAAGTGCCCTTCCTTTTTGCAGTTGTAGCAGATTAGCGGCTTCCGTGATTCAAACGCCCGTGTGGTATCAGTGCGTTGTTTAGAAACCTCACTCGATTTCTCCGCTTCCGTTTGCCCTTCCTCTACAGTGCCCTTCGTAAGAAACGGGTCCTTTTTGAAATTACGGTGCGGAGCGGGTTTCCGTTGATCAAGTTTCCTTGAAAAGCCCCCTTTCCTTTCCTCCTTTTCAACGCGCACTGCCCTCCTATGCAACTTTCGGCGACTATAATACTCCTCAGCTAATTCTGCTGCCTTGTTCAGCTGTACTTCACCAAGTTTGTCCTGCAGCCAAAGTTTGACATCCTCCTCGATGCAGCGGTTGAATTTCTCCAATGCAACGCATTCCACCACTTTATCGCGGTCGTCATAAACAACTTCGCCCTTGAGCCATTCAAATAAATTGGCTTTAAGACGAAACGCGAAGTCAACGTGTGACTCATTCCCCTTTTTAGCATACCAGAACCTCTGCCTGAAAGCCTCGGGTGACAACCTATAACGTCTCAAGAGCACTTCCTTAACCTCGTCATAGCTATCAAACGCTTCCCTCGACAAGCAAGTTATCGCGTCGGACACTTCGCCGGGAAGAAGAGCTAACAGGTTCTGCGCCCAAAGAGACCGCTCCAAAGCGTTTCGCTCACAGACGTGTTCAAACTTGACGAGATACTTCGCCATGTCCTCGCCTACTACGAACGGTGGCAGTTGGTCCCGAATTCTATAACCGCTGACCTGAACTGTTGGAGAAGCTACGCTAGGCGCCTGCGAACACTGTAGTATTGCCAATTCGATTCGTTTCAACTCGAGGCGCTCCTGTCTCTCAGCTTCCTCGCGTCGTTCTCGCCTTTCAGCTTCTTCACGTTCGCGAGCTTCTCGCCTTTCAGCTCCTCACGAACTTCTCGCCTTTCAGCTTCTTCACGTTCTCGAGATTCTCGCCTTTCAGCCTCTTAGCGGCGTGCTTTGATATTCACCCAGGCCTCATCGACTTCCTCAGCCGACACTCCCTCATCCTTCATGATCTCAAGGATCACTTGCTTTCGTTTCGCACGGCCCAAAGTAATGCCGAGTTCCTCACAAATTTCGATGAGTTTCTTCACTTTAAGGTTCTCCATCGCTCACACTAGCCTCTTGCTGTTTGCACCTGTAACAATTTACTTGCCGTACCCCAAATAAGTCAACTAGCAAGACGCGCAAGCAACTTTTCACACTCCCGTGTTTACCCCCTCCGCATTATTTAGGTTTCAAAGCACTTCTACTATGCTTGAAACGATCAAAGCTCACTTCAATGCTTCACACAGCCCTTCTCTAAACTACTACAACCGGAGCTAGAGTAGTCTGGTGAACTGAGGGGAAAACATCTGGCACTCACCGCATCGATGTCACTGACGCCGGCCGATCCCGCCGCTGCCACCACTGTTGCGTAAGACGGTGACGCCAACACGGTCCCGAAGGCGCCACTGCTTCGAACTCCGCCGGGAAGGTCACCAGCCGTTTGGTAGCGTAGGTTTCTCAGCTCGCGACTGCTTCTGCGCAGAGCTGATAGACGAGCGGACGAGACAACGGTGAGTTAAACAAGGTTTATGTACAGCATATATACAGAGGCGTTACAAATTCGGCACTGGGGCCGACAGAGACGCGAAGAGCCGAGCTTTTCTCTCTAACACATAGCTCTACTCTCAAATGGGTCTGTTGTCAAAGGGGTCTCTCTCGACGCGCCGCAGGGCTTCTTTTATATGCCCCGGGTCCAACCCAAATGTCCAACCCGAAGCGCCGCTGGTCGCGAGGTCAGAATCCTCCAATGAAGTCGCCGCTCAGCCGCGTCCTTCCTTCTTATCGAATCTGGAGAGGCTGCGCTGCAGGTGGCTGCACCCACGGATGAGTGACGTCGCCGCGCATTGCGTCAGCCGCCAGAAAGGAAGACGCCGGTTGTTTACTCGACGGGCTCGCGGCTGAGATGACTCACTGCACGTGCGCGCCAGAAAGGCGCCGTGGCGTGTTTACGCCGTTGAGTTGTTGATCGCGTCAGGCGGCTCGCGGGCTGGCCTTGACACAGATTGCCTTTTTCAGTGGCATGGACGTTCGCTGTGGACTCGCAGGCATAACAGCACCCCCGCCGCCAGACAATGCGCCGGAAAGACGAGCTGCTTCCACGTGGCTCGGATGTCAGGCGCGCTCGTTCGCCAGGTCCCTCCAGGTTCGCCTCCAGGGCCATGGGGAGAATGCAGCTCCAGACTCTGTCCCGGGAACATATCCCATTCTTGAAGATGGATCCCAGCTCCACTGGCTTGTCGCCACAACTTGTCGACCAGCTTCACTCGTCTCTTCTGACAATCTTTGGTTTCAGCACTTATCGATGGTTCTGCAACTTGCCAAGCAAGGTTCGACAACAGACAACACACGACACAAGCAAGTGCCCTCGGTCACCCGACAGAACACCAGACAAAGTATAGTAACAACATATACCTAGGTACGTGTTTATCGGAATTTCGTTCCCTCTACCTCAAGAGGCACATGTGGGACACAAGACTCTTAAAATGAGAGCTCAATTTTTTTTACGCGTAAAACAACGTAACGAATTAGAATACCACATAAAGTTGGCTCCTTGAGCTCACTCTGGACGAGAGCGCTCAGCTCAGGTTGTGATGAGGTCAAAGTTTTGCCCCGAATCGCCAGCGAGAAACCAAAAAGGTGGAGAAGGTACTAACTAAAACGCACGGCTCGATGCGCCTGCATTAGGGTTTAGCTATCCTTTTTTTTAGTGAACGTCAAAGTTGCGCTGTCGGAGTATCACGCTCCATCTCAGTAACCAGCCACTTTTAGGCGACGATACCTATGCGGTACCAACAGCTGCTCATTATTGCGACGTTGCACAGCGGAACAACGATACAGCTTGCTGGGGATTGGCTCCTCACAAGTTAGCTTGACATCGTGTTCGATCACAGTCGTGTTTCCGGTACGGTCCGAACACACGTCTCCAATCTTGGAAACAATCTTTCTCGGGTCCTCCTTTTGGACTTCACTTAACCTAGGCTCTAGGTTCAACTGCTCCAAGATTACCTCCGATTCCCTTTTGATTACCTCTCTAGAACTAAAACTTTCTGCTCCCTCTTCCTCTGAAGCATTCAAAAGCCGATTTACGACTGCTTTCAAGTTACTGTGGTAAATTTTGTTCGGCCGCCTTCCTAATTTTGCTTCATAATTCGTATCGGAAAGCTTAGATATTACTTTGGCGGGCTCTTCCCAATGAACCTCAGGCTTGTTCTTTTTGGACGGCCGCAGCAGCATTACCTGACTACCAACTTTAAAAGCGTGCTTCTTCGCCGATTTGTCATAGTACTCCTTCGACAACATTTGTGAAGCTTTCGTGTGACTTTCCACTAGCGCATTAATTGAGAGGTCCTCACGCTGCTCTCGAATGAGCGTTTCTCGATCAACCCTCGACAGCTCACTCCAACTTTCCGCTACAGGCGAGAGCGTTGGAGCCCTCTCGCTCTGATTCAATGGCGCCATGTCGTCTCTCCTTGCAACGGAAACCACGCCGGTCGCTTCGGCGACGGGCCGCTCGCGTGACTGCTCACATGACTCACGCGGAAAATTTTCTCTCTGAGGTTCCGTTGACCCGCTTACAAGGTCACTTGAGAGTTCACCGCATTGAACAAGATCAAGCTCCTGCGAAAGCTTCCGTGCTTGCGATCGCGTGAGGGCCATGTACGCCAAGTTGGGGAAGAATGATTTACCCTGCTCTTTGAGAAGCTGCTCTGAGTTGTTGGAGAAAAGATAAGGAAAACGATCGGGAAGCGCGGCAGGCACAGCCACTTCGGTGCGAAGCTTACCGAACGGGCCTTCAATGACAACCGTAGCGATTGGTAAGCAAGCACTCTGCTCCTCGGTGACTGGCCTGATTCACGCGCATTCTCCTGTAAAGTCATCCGGAGACACCAATGAAGGATGGACAACATCCATGGTTGCCGCTGAGTCACGAAGTGCTCGACACGTTTGCCCATTCACACTAAGTTCTTGGATATACGGCTCCAACAACCGCATGTTCTTTTCCGATTCTCGGATTGTTGCAAATGCAAACTTTTCCTTGCAGTTTATCGCGAAGTGCCCTTCCTTTTTGCAGTTGTAGCAGATTAGCGGCTTCCGTGATTCAAACGCCCGTGTGGTATCAGTGCGTTGTTTAGAAACCTCACTCGATTTCTCCGCTTCCGTTTGCCCTTCCTCTACAGTGCCCTTCGTAAGAAACGGGTCCTTTTTGAAATTACGGTGCGGAGCGGGTTTCCGTTGATCAAGTTTCCTTGAAAAGCCCCCTTTCCTTTCCTCCTTTTCAACGCGCACTGCCCTCCTATGCAACTTTCGGCGACTATAATACTCCTCAGCTAACTCTGCTGCCTTGTTCAGCTGTACTTCACCAAGTTTGTCCTGCAGCCAAAGTTTGACATCCTCCTCGATGCAGCGGTTGAATTTCTCCAATGCAACGCATTCCACCACTTTATCGCGGTCGTCATAAACACCTTCGCCCTTGAGCCATTCAAATAAATTGGCTTTAAGACGAAACGCGAAGTCAACGTGTGACTCATTCCCCTTTTTAGCATACCAGAACCTCTGCCTGAAAGCCTCGGGTGACAACCTATAACGTCTCAAGAGCACTTCCTTAATCTCGTCATAGCTATCAAACGCTTCCCTCGACAAGCAAGTTATCGCGTCGGACACTTCGCCGGGAAGAAGAGCTAACAGGTTCTGCGCCCAAAGAGACCGCTCCAAAGCGTTTCGCTCACAGACGTGTTCAAACTTGACGAGATACTTCGCCATGTCCTCGCCTACTACGAACGGTGGCAGTTGGTCCCGAATTCTATAACCGCTGACCTGAACTGTTGGAGAAGCTACGCTAGGCGCCTGCGAACACTGTAGTATTGCCAATTCGATTCGTTTCAACTCGAGGCGCTCCTGTCTCTCAGCTTCCTCGCGTCGTTCTCGCCTTTCAGCTTCTTCACGTTCGCGAGCTTCTCGCCTTTCAGCTCCTCACGAACTTCTCGCCTTTCAGCTTCTTCACGTTCTCGAGCTTCTCGCCTTTCAGCCTCTTAGCGGCGTGCTTTGATATCCACCCAGGCCTCATCGACTTCCTCAGCCGACACTCCCTCATCCTTCATGATCTCAAGGATCACTTGCTTTCGTTTCGCACGGCCCAAAGTAATGCCGAGTTCCTCACAAATTTCGATGAGTTTCTTCACTTTAAGGTTCTCCATCGTTCACACTAGCCTCTTGCTGTTTGCCCCTGTTAACAATTTACTTGCCGTACCCCCAATAAGTCAACTAGCAAGACGTGCAAGCAACTTTTCACACTCCCGTGTTTACCCCCTCCGCATTAATTTTGGTTTCAAAGCACTTCTACTATGCTTGAAACGATCAAAGCTCACTTCAATGCTTCACACAGCCCTTCTCTAAACTACTACAACCTGAGCTAGAGTAGTCTGGTGAACTGAGGGGAAAACATCTGGCACTCACTGCATCGATGTCACTGACGCCGGCCGATCCCGCCGCTGCCACCACTGTTGCGTAAGACGGTGATGCCAACACGGTCCCGAAGGCGCCACTGCTTCGAACTCCGCCGGGAAGGTCACCAGCCGTTTGGTAGCGTAGGTTTCTCAGCTCGCGACTGCTTCTGCGCAGAGCTGATAGACGAGCGGACAAGACGACGGTGAGTTAAACAAGGTTTATGTACAGCATATATACAGAGGCGTTACAAATTCGGCACTGGGGCCGACAGAGACGCGAAAAGCCGAGCTGTTCTCTCTAACACATAGCTCTACTCTCAAATGGGTCTGCTGTCAAAGGGGTCTCTCTCGACGCGCCGCAGGGCTTCTTTTATATGTCCCGGGTCCAACCCAAATGTCCAACCCGAAGCGCCGCTGGTCGCGAGGTCAGAATCCTCCAATGAGGTCGCCGCTGGGCCGCGTCCTTCTTTCTCATCGAATCTGGAGAGGCTGCGCTGCATGTGGCTGCACCTAAGGACAAGTGACGTCGCCGCGCATTGCGTCAGCCGCCAGACAGGAAGACGCCGTTTGTTTACTCGA
Organism: Rhipicephalus microplus; assembly: GCF_043290135.1. NCBI lineage: Eukaryota > Metazoa > Arthropoda > Arachnida > Ixodida > Ixodidae > Rhipicephalus > Rhipicephalus microplus. The sequence continues at coordinate 141,524,556 of NC_134700.1, read as the reverse complement.
TGGGCTCGCGGCTGAGATGACTCACTGCACGTGCGCGCCAGAAAGGCGCCGTGGCGTGATGACGCCGTTGATTTTTTGATCGCGTCAGGCGGCTCGCGGGCTGGCCTTGACACAGATTGCCTTTTTCAGTGGCATGGACGTTCGCTGTGGACTCGCAGGCATAACAGCCTCTTCTAGTATAAAGGCAGACATTGAAAACATCCAAGCGTTGTAGTGCCGCCTCAGATATTCGAAATAGTTGCTTTTTAATTGAGAATCGTACAACTATGAACGCTAAACCTTGAGCAATAATGATGGGCGCTGCGGATGGGGCCAGCCATTTTGTGTCGTTTGAGGTATCGTCAGGGCAGACAAACAGACAATTGTACAGACAGACAGACAGACAGACAGACAGACAGACAGACAGACAGACAGACAGACAGATCAAAATTTTTCCGTCGAAGGTCCCCAAGAAAGACTATTGTCTTTAAAAAAGGAAAGTGCACAGCGTTAGAACGATTAGATATTACGAGATCCAGAAATTATGCCGTCTTCATATATTCCTTTGTACTCGTACTCTAAGCTCAACCGGGCACAGGCCACCACTTTGCGTCTACTTCAAACAAACACGTCTCCCTCACCTGCCTGCTTTCACCTCACATTCCCAGACGTGTGCACAACCTCCTACTGACGGTGCTGTAACACTCACCCGGCTACGGTTCCGCACATGCTGTGGGAGTGCCGGGCACAGTACAGACACACTAACGCCACGACTCTTTCGTCGAAGCTCCATGAGACTCTGCGGAGCCCCGTTCTTTACGACCAAACCTGGGCGACCCAGGACGCCCGTGAGGCGGCGTCGAAGCAAGCCCTTGACGTCCCCTCATGAGAAGCCTAGGCCCACCCACCTAAACCTCTGGTTTCTTATAATAAAGTTCATTTCTGCGTCTCCTCGTACCAGCGCTGCCACTTCTTCACTTCATTATGAACTCCAATGTTAACCGACCACTACCAATGACAGTCTATTTTATCAACGAGCCTACAAACTATGTTCAAATTTAGGAAGCACTAACCAAACGCCAACAGTTCGTAAACTTGCCCAGCCGGCATGACTACAAACTCTAACGTGTGGCTAGTATTAAGCGAGCTCATACGACACAAAGACTGTTATATCATGTCATGTCATGTGTATTTAAGTATGTGATTATGTGAGATAGATGAAAGAGTATAAGAATATATTGTCTTTATTTTCATTATTTCATTGAAGTAGTTTTATTCTTGGCATAAATGGTACTTTTCTCATTGCAAAACATTCCAGTTAGTACTCCTTGTTTGGTAAGCATAAATTTGCATTGTCATAAAAGGTGGTAGTAAAATCACTGCAATAACCAGATGATACATGATGTTGATTAATTGATATGAGGGTTTTAACGTCCCAACCCCCCCATATGTTTATGAGAGACGTCGTAGTGGAGGGCTCCGGAAATCTCGACTCCCTGGGGTTCTTTAACGTGCAACCAAATCTTAGCACATGGGTCTACAACACTTCCACCTCCATCAAAAAATGCAGCCACCGCAGCAGGGATTCGAACCCGCGACCTGCGGGTCAGCAGCCGAGTACCTTAGCTACTAGGCCACCGTGGCGGGGCATGATACCGAATGTCACTACTAACCCAATTTGTGCCACCTTATTCACGCAAAAAGGGCACCACCTTCTATCTACGTGTGCAGGATTGTGCGAACATCTAAAAAATAACAGAATAATTATAAAGCTGGGAACAACCGTGGCCAAATGCGCCTGGAAATTGTATACTCTACTCAGTAGGTATAATATAACTCTAGCTAGCCAGTACAGACGTTCCAAAGTTGGCTTTTATATTCATCCGTTATGGTACATACACAGCAAAAAAGAATGACATATTTAGACCTTCTTCCAGGAGATTCTAACATGCTCTTGTTAAGTGGTGCTCCCACCTAAAAATTATAAGTCAGTGATACGCCAACCCATTTCAGCCTTCCTTTTGCTTTACGTAATGCTCTTTTTTTTGAAATTATTGAACACCTCATGGAGGCTTCTCCTTGTGCCCCATCCCTGCTTTTGAAGTTGCCTTCTCATCCACCTTTACCTAAAATGTAGCAGAGGGTACAAAGCGTCTGCACACAATCTTTGGGTAAATCAGTTGCCCCTTACCAAAAGAGAAGTTCGCTTGTTGTAACATCAGCTCCAGTACACACCTACATTTCACGAATTTTTCCTTACAAGCTTCCAACTTTCTCTTCCTGCCTATTTGCATTAAATTGACAAGACAGGCAAAGCAAGGAGAACAAAATAGTGGAGGTAGGGACATCGAAATCTGAGAGTATACGTCAGTCCCAGGTTTTCAAAGTTCTGTATTTGACTGAGCACCTGCTCCACATAAGCAACTGCAGGAGATATAAAAGTTACAGTCATTAGGCGAGAAAGATAAAAAGGTCACAGTGGTTGAGCGATCACACCTGATTGGTTTTCATTTGTTTTTCAGTGCAATATGACATCGCCTGCTCTACATTAGGGAGTGAAATCATTATAAAAGCCAGCATCGCCACCAGCCAATTGATGAAATTCATCGTTTCTCGCATTTAATATATACGTACATCCTCGTGCAGTGAGGCCCACAGGACGGCTTTGCGCTCTCCCATAGTAGAGTACCAAGTACTCTAAATTGTTAACAAATTTTTCTAAGCACTAAAGTTTTTTTTTTTTGAACCGGCTTTCATCGTGACGTGCACGTGCTTATTCATTGGTTGCCAACGAATTCCTTGAAATACAAGTACTTAACACATAGAAATGATGAATTGAGGGTGTTAAGTTTAAAATATTGAACTGAATTGTTGTTGCATCACTTGACATACTGTATGGCGTTCGTTAATTACCCAAAGTGCTCACAGGTCATTCACGGCAAGGTGTTTCCCAAACCCACGAAAGCAACGATTACCTTGAAGCCAGTATGCGAGTTCTGCATACCTTTATGACAAACTGTAGCATCGATTTGAACTCTCGATGCCAGGCACTCTCTTCGTTAGCTTTTTTCGTGCAATTCACCGCTTATTTCCTTTATTGCACAGGAGGGTATACCAAAGCCGACGTGCCTAAATTTGACTTCTTTGTCTTTATTTAAGCCTCTTCGTCTCTATGCCTGTCAGAAATACCCAGTGCATCACAAACGTGTTTGCGTTTCTTTATATTTAGCATTTAAACATGTGCACTACATGTTCAGTATGTTTGTGCCACGTAATCTATTCAATTGCTATCGAAAAACATTATACAAACCGAATGTTGATTGACCATGTCAAACTTTTCAAAACTTTAATAAAGAAATAACTAACACGTGTACACGAATTCAAAAAGAGTAACGCGAACAGTCACGATGCGACAGCAAGGCAGTAGGTTAAAGGGCTAAAAATGTTCCCAAAATAGTTGTGATCTGTCTTATCACGTTTAGAATAAAGTAGGAAAATGGTGTAACTTGTTTTGCCAAATCTCTAAAATTGTGTTTTCGGCCAAACAAAGGCTGATTGGCTGGTGTGAGGGCTTCGTTTGTTTTTACAGCAGTGCTGCCAAGTGACTTGGAAAAGGAGAGTACTTGGGGTCAGTGTCCACAGTACTCCGACTGAACCATCGCGTTTTTTCGGAGAACGCGAACCCTCGCTTCTTCAGACACCTTGGAAAGAACGGCTGTGTGGGTTTGTTTTAGGTGGTTCCAGAGCACGTCCCTCATTACGTATTGTGTTTCCTTAAGCAGAAGAGCCGTCTGCGACAACAATTTCGATCCAATAAGGTGCTCGGCTGGAGGAATGCTGCCGCTACCCGGCACACAAGGGAGGCAGCGAGGCACTCTCATTCATGCATACGTGTCCGAGGGCATCCTGGAAAATTTCGGTTGATATCATTTGTACACTTAAGATTGTAAAAGCATGCGTCCCAGCAAGCTTGTCGCCAGACCCTGGGTATTACTTTTTAAGTTTTAGGTACAACTCCCCACAGACGGCCACGTGAGCCTATTTGTGCTACTACGCGAGCTGCGAGTCACCTAGCTCTCGTTATTGAGATGTCATATTTGTTTTCTTCAATAAAAACGTCACCCAGTCACGTATGGCCGTTTTATCAGAACACTGGCGATGAGTGCAGTTGCTATTTGAATTTGCCAACAGCCGGACGTCTCTCGCCTGTTTATAAGAGGAACGATGGCAGTATTAGGAACGTCACTTGGTCCTCAATCATAAGTGTATGTGCAATTCTCCACGAAACAGCTGACGATCGAGCAAGCGTAGCCAAACGCCAGCGTGACGCCTGATGCTGATGCTGATGCTGATGACCTTTGATGAATGGCGCTTACCGACAAAGGGGATGGGCCAAGAACCGGGCGGCAGGATACTTAAATGAAACTAAACTGAAAATGATGCCAATCTGAAAAAGTAGCTTAAAATAATTCTACCAAAAAGCAAAAATGTGTGCTGAGCAAGCGGTCAAACCATCTTTTGTTTTTGAAAGACATAACTACGAATTATAAATTAAAGATCTGAAAAGGTAGTGGTTGACTAGCATGGTAATCTTTTAGTTGCGTTGCGCCTGATTATCGATGCTTTTACCCGGCCTCACCACTTCACCCTCTTCACAAATTATTTGAGTGAGTATAGATGCATTAATGAAACATTAAACAGTGGCACGAAAAATTGGGACAAAAGTAAGGACATAAAGAACGAGAAAGTCAACAGCCATTGATCAAACTATGAAGTGGCCACATCGCGTTGTAGAATTAAGTACAATTCTCAAATTGGTAGACAGACCTTCAACTCACGCTGTTTTGTTTGTGGCCTCACTGCTCCTGCTTCGAACAACTGATGACCTTTCATTTTTGTCCTAATAGAAGTGTTGTTACGTTCCATTTCCCACGACGCTGCTGAGCATTTCGTGCCCGTATATTGTTTAGAGATAAATTTTTTTCTGAGCATTTCCTTTCTGTGCGAACGTGTGTGAGAGAAAGAGAAAGACTGAGAGGAAAATTGATGTGGTGAAAAAGAACTGAAATGGTCGATATTTGCTGCCAGTCGTCATGGGGGCATGGCCCAGGACTTTTTGCGATCAGTGAAGGGAGGAGAAGCTATGAAGAAGGAGCAGAACAACAAAACAGGAGTATGTTCTCAATGCACGCGGGAGCACGTAGCTTAGTCGTGTGTGTGTGTGTGTTGTGTGTGTGTGTGTGTGTGTGCGTGTGCGTGTGCGTGTGTGTGTGTGCGTGTGCGTGCGCGTGCGTGTGTGCGTACGTGTGTGTGTGTGTATGTGTGTGTGTGTGTGTGTGTGTGTTTGTGTTTCGCCCCCTATATACGGAAATTGCTAAAAAGAAAATGGGGGTAGCCTGTTTCACCAGGAGGCATAACGGGCTCAAGCCAATATAGCATAGACGAAGAGTGGTCTTTTGCCCTAAGCGTACGAAGCTACGTAAGATGACCCTGACGTTTCTAAACAAGCTTCCGCTCAGTCGTTTTTCTTGAAAGAAGGAAAGAGGAACGCAGAAAAAAATTACCTACTTACAAACTTACATTTTTCTAGCTTTCTTGGGAACCTGTTCGAGGACTTCCTTATCTTTGTCGGCTGTCACATTGTCGCTTTATATACTCAGATAACGCAAAATCTTTCAGAAAAAGGAAAGAAATAGTACTCTTCACAAGAAGCTATAATGAGAAAGCTTTGTGCGGAGGCAAAGGTTTTTGCCGAGTGGCAGTAAGGCAGAAGTTTATCACAACAAAAATAATTCGGCTCTATGGATTTTCAATGCAATATTCCACACTAAGACAAATACAAGTCTGTTGGTCGCATCTTAGCTTGTGTTTTCTTTTCACTTTAATCAGAAGTGATTTGTTTCTCTCATCAATCTTCTTGTGTTTCTTATTGTGTATTGATTAATCACCTGTCTTAAAATTATAAAATGCGCTGCAACTTGTGCTGTTTCTCATCCCTATAGTGTTACCCGTGACTGTTCTTCCGATCAATTTCGTGCGTTTTTAGCCTACATTACGCCGATATTGAGTCAATACTGTAGCGGGGTCACTACGTGAACGAAGGGAGCTGAGTTGATGTTCAGATGAAACTGTTTATTCTGCCAAACTTGCAGCTGGTAAATGGGAATTCTAGTTACAGCAGCACACTGGTACTAATGGCCGTGAACACAGGGTCGGCCGTCGATCAACTTAGAAGCGGTGAAGCACGTCACCATTCATAGACGTGCTGTCAAATATTCCAGCATTGTCACTGGTCGTCGCTCGAGCTCTAGAATAATCTCCATTGTTCACGTCTTGCTCACAATGTTAACAGCATAATCTGCAAAGATCACGAACCTTGTCGAATAATGAGGCATAGTGTGCAATGAGAATTCTTGACCTATAGGCTTTATGGGCAAAAACCGAATCAAACAAAAGTGAAAACAAGAAACACGCGTTGCAATACTCAAGGTTTGTTTTAGTTTCATTATATAGCAGAGAAATGTTTTTTTAGAACCACAACTGGCAAAAACATTTGTTTTCGTTGTGTTTCCCTTGTCCTGGGCGTTTTTTACGCTGTTTGTAGTTTTCGCTGTTTTTAAGCGTATGCTTATTGATCTACTGCTAAACAGCTTTAGATCAAACTTTACATAGTTAGTGTACTATATAAATTAGAATTTGTAGACACTATTGCCAAGCAAAAAACAATATCAGTGAGTAGCAAGAAAACGGACTCAAAGACAGCTTACCGCTGGCAGGGACTGAACCGGGGACTTTTAATTAACGCGCCCGGTGTTCTGAGACACTGCGGTGCTCATATCCTCAACCACACTATGGTTTACATATATGCATTCAAACGTGACATTGTTAGTCAGCGCCGATTGCAGCCACGGCGCAAGTGTGAAACGTTGTTTTTTTGATTACTGGCTCAGTGCAGCAGGTGACGCTTTTACGAACTAGCATCTGACGAATAATTCTTGCAAAATAACTTAAAGCATTGAATGTGCCACGACGAGAGAACTATGAATTAGGAAAGGAAAGGCGATTTGAAGGCTTCGTTTTTTTTTCAGGCACAGTATAATTGACAACCAACGTACAATGATGACAAGCAAAGTGCATGGCACGATATTTTCAGTAGCTATGATATAACAACAGGGCACGAATAACTTTTTTTTAAATCAACGGAGAACTGCCACTGCCCAGGGCGACACTACGGGCTGCTCTCATGTGGAGACAAAGACACCTAACTTGACCGCCGCATCGCTGGCTCTCTGGACAGCCGAAGTTGATGCTGATAAATCCAGCTCTTGAAGGCCGAGCACCGTTTCTGCACTGTAAGACCCTTATCCGAACGTACCGAAGGGCACTGCCAAATCATGCGCTCTAAATCACGTGTTCCCCTGCAGCAAGGGGACTGCGAGCTGAAGTCCCGATATGAAATTGTATAAAATAAAGTGGGCAAGAATATAGCTTTACGCTGGTGAGGACTGGACCAGCAGCCTTCACACAGCATGTCTGATGCCCTGTAGGAACTCTGTGAACGAGACTTCTCTAAATTTTTAATGTCCAAATGAGATCACACGACGACACCGTTTCCCCCCGGGATGGGACCACTGATCACGGGCAGTGTAAAAGCAGACGACGTGGACATGGCTGGCAATGCTTCAGCATCCTAGAGACAGCGCGAAATCTCTCATGCTCCAGGCAGATAATGGAGGGGAGCTGGGTAGGATCAATTATTATCGACTAAAAAAAGAGACGGATTTTAGGCATCCTAAAGAGGAACACCGGGTGCAATTTTGTCTATACTTAAATAATGCTGTTGTCTAATAGTATTGACAGTGCTCAAAAAGCTAGGCTGGTTCATTTCGCGCACACACTCTTCAATAATTGTATTTAAGCAAAAAACGACGAGTCAAAACAAAAACCAAAACAGGGAGCGGCTCTGTCATTCATGGTGGGCATTCAATGTCGTAACAACAGTCTGTCGCCGATGGCGTCACGAGATCCGCTACACCCTGCCACGGCTGGTCAGGGTGTAAACGTAGCTCACATGCCTAGATCTTCTGACGCACGAAAAGCGAGTTGTCGACGTCATCCGACGGGGAATCAAGCTGTGCCGCTCGTCTGAATTTACCAGTGACATGTTCAGGGATGGTTGCAGCTACTATCTGAGTGTGGAAGCATCGATTTCTACCCTCCCGCGCCTGGAGAATCTTATGCCCCGAATAGACTTTCTCGTTGCTCGATATTGTAAGACCCGACGTCAACGACTACTGACACGCTGTATAGAGCTGACAAAACTGAAATGTGCTCGCGCTGTCGTCACCTAGTAGAACAAAGCGTGTGCTGCATTCGTCTGCTGTGAAAAGAGGGGTTTTCGAAAAAGTGGTAAGCCCTGACGTCATATACGCAGGGTGGCCCGCGTGTGCAAGTGTGATTTCAGAATCAGCGACTAATTTTAAAATTTGTTTTTTTAAAAAAAACTGATTGACTTATGGTTGTGTAATTTGACACATATTACCGTGGTACACATGCGAAACATGTTGAAAGTTTTATTGAAATTGGTGAATATGAAGAAAAATGCCGGAAATCCCTTTTAATATCTTAGCCAAGTGTATCGAAGGCCTTGTGAGTTTATTCTACTGCGCAGTTGGAACTTTCACTAAAATATGTTATTTTTTATTTGTTTTCGGCAATCTTTGGTGTCGTGGCATTTTTCAGATTTTGGTTACAATAACAGGTAACACGACAGAATCATGCTAGTTTCATAGTATGGTTAGAAATTACTTATTGCCCCACCAGATGCGAACCCTATGAGACGAGCACTCTCAGCCAGATATTTACGTTTAGTTCAGCTGCTTGATATAACACACTGGCACAACACATACCTGGTGTGCATCCTTAACATCTCAACGCTTTCAGCTCCGAGTTTTTCAAGGGGAACAGCATTGTTTCTCGTTCATTTAGCTTTACTACCGGCTCAAGAGCAAGAAAACAGTTTATTCTGAGCATTCCATTAGTATACAAGAAAAATACCATTAACTCCTATACATAGGACACCAGGGCTTACGGGTTTCAATAGTAAATACGGTCATATAAAGTACTTCTAAACATTTTTACTCTGTTAGCCCATGCAATTGGTGTCAATCTACACCATGTAGCAACCACGTACCAGTTACAGCGCCTAGGACGTCCAAGGTAATCATTGCAAGCGAGTGGCTGTCATTTAATTGTTGGTCGCTCAAGGTACAATATTAAAAAAGCTGATGCAGATTGCCTCGCAGTGCCAAAATCATGTCCGCTGATGCATGCAAGGGTAGGCTAATTTACCTGCATTTCATCGTCGTCATCTTATATCTCGCACAAGCGCCATTCTTATAGGGTGTAATACGAATTCAAATCTAGTAACAGATTTGTCGCTACTGCAAACCATTCACATATAAACTAAGTAGTCTGGCAAAATTTATGGACTAGCATAACGAAAAATCTAGAGCTGCCACAAGAGCGATAGCATTGGATTAGCATGATACCATTCGTAGCTCTGTCAGTACATAGAGCCTGGTTTACTGTATTTATGACATAAATATTACCTAATGCTGCAGTCGATGTGTCAGTGTTCGGGAATGCCGAACTCGCAAGTAGGAAGCTCAAAATTATCAAATGAACAGAAGAAAGTATCTCAACCACCGATTTAACAGTTATTGCATAAAACGTCATCAAAACCCAGTTTTGGCGAGTGTCGTCTTTTTCAAATTTTGCAATTTTGCGTTCCACTTTGAAAAGTTCTAAAAGAGACGATGGCAAAAAAATCTACTGCATATTGTCGCAGCGTTCAAAGAACCGGACACAAAGCTTTGTTTCGACGTTAACAGCAAGGCTCTATTCGCACACACAAACGAAGCGCAAAGAGCCGATGCGCAACGTCGTCTTCCTCGAAAAGCGCCGAAGACTGCCACTCATGATGCTGGCTTCTTCCCCCTTTGTTGTGCTTACGGCTAATAACCGTGGCACTAACCTTCGTTTCAAGAAGGCATCGTCCCGATGCTTCATCATCAAAACAGCAGGGTTTGTAGTCACAGGCAGCCCATGGGTTCTTTCGGACAAATAAGGCTTCATCCGAACGACGTGCACAACTTCTGGTGCATGTCTTTGACGTCTTGAACTATGTGGACTGTCGGGAATCACCTCATAGTTGACATCAGACGCAGAAGGACGTTATATGGCCCAAAATACTGTCTTAAGAGCTTCTCCGGCAGGACACGATGGCGAACTGGGGTCCCGATCCAAACTTTCTCTCCTGGTTCACAGGAGACTGGTCGGTGACGAAGAATATAGCGCCTTGTGTAATAGTCCCGGTTGCGACGAATACGTTCGCGGGCAAGTTGGCGGGCTTCTTCGGCAAGCTGAGTTATGTAGTCTGCACTTGTTTCAACGCCATCACTTTCATGCGGCAACATAGCGTTGTGACGTCACGGCCATAGAGAAGACGGAATGGTGTCATGCGTGTTTCTTTGCCTTATTGTAAGCGAAATTGACATAAGCAGTATCTCGTCCCAGTTTTTAAGTTCCTTCCACCACGACATACAGGTGCTCCCAAAATGATTCGGAGCGCCGGAGTGGTGCGCACTTGTTGGTGGAGTGCACCGGTGAAAAAGTAGTGCCAGCACCTGCGCGTGCGCGGTTTCCCTAGTAAGCGCGCCTTGTTCCTCAAAGCATCCTAATAAGTGTTGGTTCGCTCCAGAAAAATAGAGCTTGGTGCTTTTTAGCGTTTTGGATGCGGATGCTGTCGCAACGCTCTGTGCGAGCGTATGCATGCCGTGGAGCATACGAGCACATGCATGCGCGTTAGTGGGCACCAGTGCTTTTGAAAGTCAATGGCGTAACTGCTTCAATAGTTGCGAAATGTGACCATCCCGCCACTCATTTTCGGCAACACCTGCGGTAGCGAAAATCGGAAAGCGGCACACTGCACCTGAACCATTCAATTAAGCGCGTAAAAGTGTATTATGCACCAAGTAACTTCGAGTAATTCAAAAGACCAAAGGCTAATCTTAAGTAATTAGTTTAATTAGAAATACCACAACACGGACACCACACGAAACATTTATTACAGCTAGCGAATATGTTCACTAGGCAAGTAATCGTAATTATAATAATGATTTTGCCACGCACACGATAATAAAATAAATGATGCATACATTTCAGCTGCATGTTATTACTGGTCACGCCAAATTAAGAAATAATACTAGTTCCACTAATTACAATCAATTTGAGGCTCCGCAACTGGGAGTCTGTAAGTTCAACGATATGATGGTCACTCAATAGTTACAACTGCCCCGCCGCGGAGGTCTAGTGGCTAAGGTACTCGGCTGCTGACCCGCAGGGCGTGGGTTCGATTCCCGGCTGCGGCGGCTGTATTTCCGATGGAGGCGGAAATGTTTTAGGCCCGTGTGCTCAGATTTGCGTGCACGTTAAAGAACTCCAGGTGGTCGAAATTTCCGGAGCCCTCCACTACGGCGTCTCTCATAATCATATGGTGGTTTTGGGACGTTAAACGCCACAAATCAATCAATCAATCAATAGTTACAACTAATAAACCAGAATAAAGCAACTGTAAACAGAATGATAATGACGCGTAATGCTTTTGTCGTCAAAGTTGTTTTGAGAATCGCTATGAAGGCCTATATAGCTTTTTTTTCTTTTTTTGGCATTGACACGTCTGTTTCTTCAATACGCCTTCATTATACGTTAATATAGATTTACCATGCATGACTGTGTGTAGCGCGGCAAAAGGTGCACTTTCATTCGACGTATTCGTGAGCAGTTTGCACGCCTGATTGATAAGAAGATGTGAAGACATAAAAACCATCGAACTGTCGCAAAATTCAGCCCTTCTCCTGTTGAGGCAGCATGCCGAAGAGAGTTCCGATCCAGTAGCGGAGAAGGATAGTTGAGAAGGTGTTTTGCCGCATCAAACGGAGGTTTATGAGTGCCGTTGTCTCAACAAGGCCGACTGAAAGATGCTGCTCGATCAGGACGCAGCCGATGCACGTGAGGCGGTTGGACTCTTCCGACCACCTCATGGTTGCTGCAGATGTTGTGGACCCTTTTCAGAGCGTCAAGCAAATTAAGGCCGCTCTCGACTTTTAAGTCGGTGAAAAAACCATAAAAAGGCGCCTGCGAGAGGCCGGACTTCACGGGTTTATCACCGCCCAAAAACTACACCTGACGGAGCCGCAAAAGGTCCGCACCTTGAATTTGCTAGAGTGCATGAGCATTGGACGTTGGAAGATTGGGAGGAGGTGATCTTGCCAGATGAGAGCAAATTTTGTTCAAGGTGGGACCAAGAGCTCTACGTTTGGAGGCCATACAAGTGCAGGTGTGTGTCTTTTGATTGTGTGGCCATATTTCTCCGAGACATTTCCTACGTAACAATACACCTTTTTTTTCTTTTTTTGTGCATATACAACCCTGGATATATTTCCGAGGTTCATAGCGGCGGCCGGTGTGTTGTAAACGTCCGTAGAGCAGTAAGCAAAGATGGATTCGGCCAGCTAGTGTGGCTGTCACGATCTTTCACAGCTGGGGCCTACTGCGAAATCCTCGACAGTTATCTGCTTCCGTAGGCTCAGGACGAGCCATTTAAAGACGGGTGGTTCTGGTTTAAGCAAGCCCTCAGCCCAGTGCACACCACCAGAGCGGTTCAGAATATCCTTGAGGAACTTGCTGTTCTCACACTTCCCTGGTCTCAAAAAGGCGCTAACTTTAACATCATCGAGAACGTGTGGCGACAGCTGAAGCGAACCATGTCCCGCCGAAATATAGGAGACGCCAGTGCTGACGAACTGTGGATCGGCATAGCTGGCGAGCAGAAATGCCTCTGCGAGAAAGACTTTATAGAGTCACTCTACGAGTAAATTCCACGCCGTATGCAAGCTGCGATTCGCGTGAATGGTGCGTGCACATGATATTGATGTCACCCAACGTGTTTATACTTGTCCATGGTGCAAGCATGGTATTAAACTGCATAGATAGGCCAGCACATTGCCATGCGCAGTGCTTTTTGGTTCGTTCATTATGTATTTACTTGCCAGTGTCCGAAAGCGCCAGTTCGCCTAATCAACGTTCAAAGCAAAGTCAGTGTTTCCAACTCTCTTAATAGCCGTGCCAGCAATCTGATTTGATAGAGAGAGTGCTTCGCACTTTCTTCACTAGAGACATGGTATTGTCACAATTATATGGCGTCAAAAAGAATAGCGCCGAGGCATAAAAGCCCACCAGAAAAGCCCCATGGTTATCTTCATCCCACCGACGCTCGCCTACGCACGCCGCTTTGTCACCTTTTTCACGCTTATTTTTGTCGTTTTCGGTCTATTTCAGAGAACAAGTTTGTTGAAAGGGCCCCTCACCAGCCCGCGTTCAATGACGAGACGGTTTTCTCCGCGCGTCCACTACCGGTTTTATACGTGATATGTCCCCTCGCCGCATTTTCTTTTAGTAGCACGGGAAACAAGTCGGAGCTGAGCGGTCGATCTCCGTTCTTTTGCTGCACTAAATATGTAACAGGGGACAACACGAGAACACAGAAGTGCGCACTTTTGTGTTCTCGTGTCGTCCCCTGTAACATTTTTAGCACAGCAAAAGAACAATGCCCTACCAACTAGCCCCCATTGAATCCTTATTCAGTCAATATTGTCAGGATTTCGCGCTGCTCGCAACAGGCTATTATCGCAGATTGCGCTGTCCGAAACACACAAACTGAAGTAAAATCAGTTGACCGCACACGATCGTCATGCGAGACAAGGAAGAACGGATGGGCGGCTGCATGGGATGTGTTGTCGCAGTGCTAACAGGGACAAACGATATGCCTTTAACGCAAGGCAATGCCTATTGATTGATATGTGGGGTTTAACGTCTGATAACCACTATATGATTATGAGAGACGCCGTAGCGGAGGGCTCCGGAAATTTAGAGCACCTGGGGTTCTTTAACGTGCACCCAAATCTGAGCACACGAGCGTACAACATTTCCGCCTCCATCGGAAATGCAGCCGCCGCAGTCGGGATCTGAACCCGCGCCCTGCGGGTCAGGGCAATGCCTATATACGTAAACACAAAAATGAATTTAGCTTGCTAGGGACGCCACGCATGCGCAGACCAGGGCTGTATATTTCCGCGCTGTGCTCCGCCGACGAGCTGCCACCGCTCGAGCGCTCCGAATTATTTTTAGAGCACCTGTACATGCAAAGCATATCCCCAAGTCTTTTGTTCATCTGTTCCATCAGACCATTTGTTTGTGGATGGTATTCCGTTGTACGCGAGTGAGATGTTTCACTTAGGCTTAAAACTGTGCGTAATAGCTCGACTGTGAACGCTTTTCCTCTGTCAGTTATTACTACAGATGGAGCGCCATGTCTCAGGACTATATTCTCAATAAAAAACCGGGCTTCTTAACTTGCTGTGCCCCACTCCAAAGCCGTAGTTTCGGCGTAGCAAGTAAAATAGTTTGTGGCTACAATTATTTACGACCAGTAGCCGAGGCTGGAAATGGTCCTAGAAGATCCATTCCAACTTGAGCGAACGGAGTTTCCGGTACATCAATTGGATGGAGGAGCCCTGCTGGTTTGATGGCTGCCACTTTTCTACGTTGGCACAGAAGACAATCCGAACGTGAACGGTTGCCATCAGTTTCGGCCAGTAATACTTTTGTATCACTAGGCATAGCGTTCGTGTGTGGCGTAAATGACCGGATGTCGGTTCGTCATGGCACGCCTCTAGTACTTCTTTCCTGAGTGGTGTTGAGACGACAAGTAAGTAGATTTCTCCGCTCGTAGAAATGTTCACCTTTAAAGGACCTCGATGCACAAACAAAACGGTGCTACCCCTCTTGCGAAGAGCTTTGGCCTTGCAGATGTGCGTCCCTACAAGAAATCAATAAGGGGTTGCAACTCGGGGTCGTCGCGTCGCTGCTGTGCGATTGTAGACGTGTTGACTACACTGACAAACGCCGCATGGTCATCATCTTCAGCATTTGCGTCTTCTAATAGGTGCGAGAAAAACAATCAACGTCTGTATGTCGCTTTCTGAATTTATAAACCATATCTTTATTGAATTCTTCAAGCTTGAGGATCCAGTGCGCCAATCGTCCTGACGAGTCCTTTATGTTCGTCAACCAGCAAAGCGAGTAGTGATCGCTGATAACTTTGAACGGGCGGCCGTACAAATATGGACGAAACTTCAATGATTTGCCACACCACTGCAAGACACTCTTTTTTAGTGGTGGAATAATTCTCCCCTGTACGGGAGAGAGTCCTACTTGCATAAGCAATTACTAGTTCGGTGCCATCTTGCCACTGAACGAGCCCAACTTCTGAGCCGGCATTGCTGGCGTCGGTGTGAACCGCTGTCGGAGCGTCACCGTCGAAGTTTCCGAGAACTGGCGCGTTTTCAAGACGTTGTCGCAGGTTGTTAAACGCTTCCTGCTGCTTTTCACCCCACACAAACGTGATGTCTTCTAGGGTGAATTGTGTCAAAGGTGACGCAACACGCGAAAAATTCTCAATGAAGCGTCGGTAATAGGCGCACAGGCCTGAAAGTCGCCTCCCCGCCTTCTTGTCTGATGGCGTGGGAAAACTTGCAACAGCGGCTATTTTGTCTGCTCAGGCCGTACATCTTCACTGCTGACAAGGTGTCCCAAGAAAAGAAGCTCTTCGAAGCCAAAGTTGCATTTTTCTGGCTTGAGCGTTAGCCCGGCCGATCGTATCGCTTGAAATACCGTGTTTAGTCGCTTCAAGTGCTCGTCTAATGTCGCTGAATATAAAATTACATCGTCCAATTATATCAGACACGTTTGCCACTTCAGGCATGATGGGACTGTGTCCATGAGTCGCTGAAACTTTGCCTGTGCTGAGCACAAGCCGAACGGTAGAACTTTAAACTCATAAAGTTCATCGGGTGTCACGAATGCCATTTTTTCTCGATCTCTTTCGTCAAATGCTATTTGCCAATATCCACTCCGTAAATCCATCGACGAGAAATACCGTGAATGGCGTAGTCAATCGAAAGAATCGTCTATACGAGGTAGCGGGAAAAGGCCTTTTTCGTAACCCAATTTAGCTTGCAGTAATCAACGCAGAAATATAAGAAGCCATCTTTTTTTCTTCAGTAATACGACTGGTGATGCACAAAGACCTTTTGACGGCTGAATAACGTCATGCTGAGTCATATTTCGCTTCTGACTTTCTATGGCCTCACGTTCCCGCAGAGCTACACGGTATGGGTTTGGCCGTATCGGTCTGGTCGTTTCATTCATAATTATCTGATGTTTTGTCAACGGCGTTTGTCGAAATCTGGACGTCGAAAAAAAATAGTCCTGAAACCTAATAATAAGCTCCACAAGATTTTGCTTCTGCGGGGGCAGTAAACTTGAGCCAACGTCGACGGATAAAGGGGCTGACCCGGTGTCATCGGCTTTCTCCACGGTCAAGCAGCCTGCAACCTCAATTAGCGACGTACGCGACTGGCATACCTCTTGCAAGATGTCGTCACTCAGTACTGAAGTTTGTCACCAGAACGTGCGTGTGTCGAGAACTAAGGCTTACGATGGCTCTTGCAATCGATAGGCCATGGCTGAATAACAATGCTGGAATTCGTTCAGCGATGTGGTTGAAGTTGCCTGGGTGGTTTCATGTTAAAGCTACGAGAGCACTTGAACGGGGTGGAAGGGTCACGTGATCATCGAAGACGCGCAGATGTTCACGTCGCTGGTCGTTACATATAATATCTGAAAGTTAATCAGGGGCCATCAAAAATGTAACGAACTTGTCTGGATTGTCTATGACGGCGCAGTATTCACACAGGAAATCCACCGCCAAGATTAGGTCTTTGCATTGATTGATTGATTTATATGTGGGGTTGAACGTCCCAAAACCACCACATGTTTATGAGAGACACCGTAGTGGAGGGCTCCGGAAATTTCGACCACCTGGGGTTCTTCAACGTGCCCCCATATCTGATCACACGGGCCTACAACGTTTCCGCCTCCTTCGGAAATGCAGCCGCCGCAGCCGGGATTTGAGCCCGCGACCTTCAGGTCAGCAGCAGAGTACCTTAGCCAGATCAGGTCTTTGCAGCACTCGGACAAAATCATTAAAGTGGCAACGAAAGCTGAATCACTGACACTAATTTTGGCAGTGACTATCCAGTCGGCGTAATCAAGTGCCTCCCCGCGGTTCTTATGTTAGGGCCCGTCCATGATGTCTTAACTTTTATAAGCCAATCGTTAAAACTTCAGCTCATGATAGAGAAATCTGCGCCAGTGTCTACTAGCGCTGTCACAGGGCGTCCGTCTATGTAAACAGCTAGGTCGTTTGTCGTATTGTCGCGTCGTACTGGTACTGTAGATATTGCAGGATCTCGACGGGAGGCAACCTTCCCTCCAAAGGTCGCAGCTGCAAGTTTTCCTGATGAGGGCTTGGGGACCTGCCCTGGACAGCGTCAGCGTAACTATGACGGTTTGGCGAAGAGCTCGGCGAAGGTGACAGAGCGCGGCGTTAACGATACAGAGCGGATGACTGTCCTTGCGGGTGCGCGCTGTCACGTCGGGTGTCGAAAGGAGGTAGTGAAAATGTCAGCGCATATGTCGGGTATCTTTGTTCACGATATAGACAGAGGCGGTAAACATGTACAGCTTCTCCGCAATCGAAACACAGTAGATGGCGGTCGACGGTGTGCCACAGATCCGTCTTGCGAACGAATGGTCGACTGGTGGGCGCCCTCGGCGACCAAGTTGCTGGTGTCGGCGGAGGGTAAAAACACGGGTAAAACAGAGTTTCAGTAGGTGTGTTATATTGCGGAGTCGTCGTCGTTGGTGGTAGCGGCGGCGGCGGTGGGTTGAAGACTGGTGCCGTTGGCGCGTCGTAAGAATGAGGCAGTGCGGACGATTTGTGTGGCACTGGCGACGGACGACGGGTGGCTGCCGCATAGTTAATATATCACTGGGCTGGTAGTGGTTCGGGCTGCGAGAATGCTTGCCTGATTTTCTGCCGCACAACTTCTCCAACTGAAACCATCGCACGTTCTTTCGGAGTCACAAGGAAGCTGCGGGTCTCCTCACGAAGAACCTCGCGAATAAGCTCACGCAGACAACCGTCACTGCCAGCCGTCAGAGCAGAGACGCTGATTGAGGCGCCGTTTGGTTGGTCGTAATTGCGACATCGTGACTGCAGTGTGCGCTCGATAGTAGCCTCTTCGACAAATTTCGTTCCGGTCGTCGGTGGATTGCGAAAAAGGCTGGCAATCAGCTGTTTTTTGGCGCTTCGCATCAAACGGCGGAGTTTCTTGGTGACAGGCATGTGAGGGTTAGCCCGTCAAAATAGGCGCGTCATGTCCTCAGCAAACATGGCGACAGTCTCAATCAGTTTCTGTACCCGAGACTCGATAAGTTACTGAGCAAAGTCAAGGTGGTTGTTGTTTGCGAAGGTGCTGATAATCTGCTGCCGAAATTCATCCCACGAAGACAGCGTTTCCTCGTGGTTCTCATAGCACGTGCGAGCGCTGTCTGCTAAAGCAAAATAGGTGCGTGAAAGCATTAGCTCGGTGCTCCAGCGGTTTGCCTTGGCGACTCGCTCATACTTGCTAACCAGTCCTCAACGTCTTCATACGCCTCACCATGGAATGTTTCCGGAATCTGAGGCTTCTCAAAAGTCAGCTCGGAAGCACCTGCAGTTGCCATTTCTCCAGGGGGAGTGCTTTGCTGGGAAAGTTCCAGGGGAATCGCCTCAGGACTAAGGCCTCCCTGTTGGCGACAGTAGCGGTGAACAGAGGTACGTACGTCTGAAGGAACAGGTGGCGATGTCAGACTTGAAGTGCCGGGCCTCGGAGGAGTCCCGAGCATCAGTCGCACAAGTCCAGCACCGCCACCAGTGTCGGAACGTGCAAAGATCAGGACACAAGGCTTTGTTTCGACTTTAACAGCAAGGCTGTATTGGCACACAAAAATAAAGCGCAAGAGCAGACGCGCAACGTTGTCTTCCTCGAAAAACGCCCGACACTACCGCTCGTGATGCTGGTTTTTTCCTCCTCTGTTGTGCTTAGGGCTAATAACCATGACAATATGCTTTCGCAGGAAATTCAAAATAGATGAAGCACCTCTTTTGATTCCTGAGTTGATTCTGTCACAATTAGCACCAAAACGTCTTCGTCAATTTTTATAGCCCATCGGAGCCAAAAAGAATCATTTTCTCGCATGATTGAGGCACTAGTAAACAAGACAAAATAAATGTTCTGATCAACTCCAAGTTTTTCCACCAGAAGCTAGACATAGCGAACGAACGAATAACCTAGACTGCTTATTTTTTAACTGATGGGGAAATGCAGCCATCATTCTTCAAAAAACAAAAAATGAATTTCTCGAGACAGCATCCAGTCGGAGTTTCGAAACACCACGCTGTGGCATTACAGCAACACCTTTGACTATCCACTGATCCACGCAAACCCTGCCACTCCTATCAAAAGACTTTTCGCTGACCCGCACGCGCTGCGAGTCAAACATGAACCCCTCGCTGCTTGTTATGGTATTGCTGGCTTCCACTTTTCCCGCTATTGGCTGTCTACCGCCACTTTGAAAATTTAGAATTTTTTCAGTTCAATTTTTTTAACATAGACACCTATGTACGTAGTAAGTACGCTGAACTCTTTGCAGTCTCTTGGTACCACACACTTTGCATACAAAGAGGACATGATCCTGGCGCAGCCCAGCACAAAACACAACATGGTGGCGTTTTGCACTGTAGTGTACCAGAGGGGTGTAACAACCACCCCACCCACCAATTTAAACAGGAGAACATGTAAAAACTGTGCGCTGTCCTCCCACATTATTTCTCACTGATACTATAAGCAACTTTCAAAGCTGTCTGCCCTACGTTAACAGAGTGGACGCTGGCCCATCTCATGGACGTCGCTTGCAGTGGCGCACAGAGCTCCTCTATGTATTTAAGACGAAGCTTCCTGACCTAACAAAAGTATTCAGTGGCACTGCTAGAATCACTGCACGCTGTATCCTGATGTCGGCGAGGGCAGTTGGTATCTCTGGAGAAATGTAATGAGCAGTATGGCACGTGAGCACTTATACGTGTGGCTTGGAATATTTTTGGTGTTTAGCTTGAGGCCGCGTTAGTTTCTGAATTGAGTCGACTGTTCAGATTGCAGGCTAAAGCTTATCGGAGCAATCTCAAATAATTGTTAATGCTGTACATGCAGTGGAGGTGTGCGCGAGGTGGCTGCGACACGTGACGCGTTGCACATGAATTTACAACAAACATGCATGAAACTACGCTGAGGTAAACATGAAAGGATATGATTGTCAGCGTTAATGAACAATCAGCTGCCTACAGCTGCAGTATATGTAAGTCATTTGCGTATATTATCAGAAGGTAACTGACACGAAGTATTGTCCGTGGTAGACAGCTTAAGAGTTTGTCATATATATTCAATTTGCAGGTTCTCGTCACCAAAGAAAATTCTTCTTGATATGAAGTCGTAGATTGCGTGGTGGTTTTACAATAATATTTCTTCACAGAAAAGTTTCTAATATATCAATTGCCTTCGCATGGGGCTTTACAACAAAAACATGCAGTCCTGTCCTTTTATCAAGATGTGTGTTTTTGGCTGTTTCACGTGACACAGGAAACTCAAGGGCTGTAATTCCCCCGGAATTTTATTCTCAGTATTTTTCAGCTCTTGTCGGAAGTCTTACAAGTAGAATAAAACTAGCACAAAGTGTATTTTAGACAACAAGACAACAACATCAAACAGACTTACGATATGTAAAAATTCAAGCTCGCACATGCAAAAAAAAAAATCAACGCCTCTCTTTTTGAAGAAAACATAATCAATAACGTAGCCACTTTTGGCTCTCCTATGTGAATTTCACCAGACTGTCTCCTCCGGCTGCTCACAATTTCTGCTGTTTACCTAGGAAAAGTACTTACACTGGGAAGATCTTCATTACGTTGTCACACCTATTATTGCCACGTCTAGACGACTCCCCAACATTAGACATCGCCTGATTCCGGCCTTAGATTTCTCTCTTGTACACTTTTAACAAAATTGAGACAACCTGCCAGTATTTCTGCCTCGTCTTCATTAACGCTTCTTGTGTTTGCCATTTAGCTCCAAGACGCAGGCAGTGTTGTTTTGGGGCTTTTGGAGCCGTATCTTCTTTACCAAGCAAGTAGCCAAGAAGCTACGCGAAGAAAAATTAGCCCACTGGTGTAGCCAACAGAGTTCTTCCCGTAGGTATGCTAATTTTAAATATTTATATGTCATACACTTTACATAATTATTTACGTAATCACAATTTCCTTCCGCAGTAGCAGCCACACCAGCATCAATATATGCCCGTCATAATAAGACTCCGTAGTTGGGTTTGAATGAGCAGATGTATTAACTCTGCGCATGTCAAGCTTCTTGCTTCCGCAAGTAGTTATGAACTCATCGGCTACTCATGAGCAAAGTTCAAGTGAGAGATGAATAACTGTTCGTTTTAGCGAATAATGTTACTAGTATTTACTATATATCACAATCGGGAGCAAATCCAACAAATGACACAGCCACGTAATGGAGTGACATCACGCTCAGCTAAAGTTTATTGTGCTGGGCGTACACATGCGATCATATCAAGGTCAGGAGTATCGGCTCTGTCGCTCCCACTCATGTCCCAAGCATAGTTGATTCGTTGGTTGAGAGGAATAGCTGGGCCCAGCAGGAGGGATCAGCCAATAATCACGCGGCAATGGAATTTGAAGAAAAACAAAAGGGGGGGATGTCTCTTGTTTTTGTTTTCGATAAACAAAAAGCTTAGTTGTGCTAACATACGGTTACAAGTTTGTTTTTGTTTTTGTTTTTTGATAAGCAATTGTTTTTCGATAAATTTGTTTTGTCTTTCTTTGATAAACAAAAAGCTTACTTGTGCTAATATACGGATACAATTTTATAGAAAAAATCTATAATATTAGTAATATTAAAAAGTTATAGTGAGGAGTATACGAAATAGACTAATGACGAAAATAAGTAATCAGTGTGCACTCCTGAGGTTAGCACGATAGTAGTTGTGATTCTGTTGTATAGTTATATACCACTCTATATATGTCCCCTCCTCTATGACCAAGTGCCCAAGCTCCTAGGGGGAGTAGTACCACTTCAGACAGCTCAAGCCCGTATTTTCGGAATGCTGGTGTTAGAATTTCTCGCTATGAGTTTTGATACCTGCGGTACACTGTGAAAAGTGATCTCTTGCTTCAGTTTGTGCACAATAGTGACAATGGGAGGAAGAATCAAAACGAGGTCTCCATAAATAAAAGTTTAAAGGTGGAATCCTGCATCGTGATTTTTTCAACGACACTTCAAATTGTGCTGTTGCACATCATGAGCTGTGCCACTTAAACTTAAGGTGCTCCCGCAAGTCGTGGGATTGAATCCCGGTAGCGGCGGCTGCATTTTCGATGGAGGGTAAATGCTGTAGGCCCGTGTGCTCACATTTGAGCGCACGTTAAGAAACCCCAGGTGGTCGATATTTCTGAAGCCCGCCACTACGGCGTCTCTTATAATCATATGGTGGTTTTGGGACGTTAAATCCCACATATCATCAACTTAAGGGGCTGAAAATCTTCGCCATTTAAAATAGTAGAGTTGGTGTGTTCCTGCCGTATACATAAATAAATTTAGAAATCGCGCAATAATATATAGGTAGGAGGCTCTTAGAATATTTAGGACAGGGCCCTGAATTGACTCTGCCACCAGCGTGTCCGCCACTTCATTTAGTGTTAGTCCAGTAAGACATATCGCTCAAACCGAACGGACAACACATACGTGATGGGATGTGTACAATTCTAATAAACGAGGCAATGTTTTCCACACTGTCCAAGTAGTGCAAACGGACAAAGAATCGGTCAATATAACAACCGAAGAGATATATGTTGGGAGCTTACGTATGACCAGAATCACTGCCTTTAATTCTGCCTGAAATATTGGCGTATAATCGGACAGTCACAGTGAATAATACCAATTTAATGCTGTTGAATAGATGCCGGGCTGTTCCTGTTTTCTCGGGATTAACGAAAGCACATACGTTTATGCCTCAACCTATGTAGGCTATTGAGGTGGTCTTCGAGCGACCAATTCAAATATTTGATCGACAAACGTTAAGCATTCTTTGGAAATATACCGTCGAACTCCATTCATACCGCAGGATTCTGTTCCTGGGAGAAACGCACATTGGAAATGTTTTACCCCTGATGGCTCTAAGATTTATTTCACAGAAACAACTTTAGGTCGATGTAGTCGAGGACACTCACAAATATGAATGGGTCACTTGTATATGCTTAATGGGAGCGTCTCTGTGAGAAGACATATAGTTTCCTAAAGTTACCTACAGGGCACTATGCCAATGCCATCGTTCAGTGACTATAGGAATGATGAGTAGTGAACGAATTTGCGAAGTTTTTGTACATGCAGTCGGCGAATTGCACTTGTGGCTTCGTTCGATCATTGATTTGTTTCGGTTGTGTTTCGAAGAAAAAAGTTTACCTTTTTAAACTTCGTGACCAAACTTCGTAACTACTCAGGCGAGCATTGCATTGGAACTAATGAGCTCAATCTGGAAAAGAATAATTTCTAATATAAACGTTGGGCGACACTTTAGCTTTCTCTCGAAAATAACGTTGATGAACTCTTCACCCTTCGCTCACATTTTGAATTAGCTAGCATAACCACGCCACAGTTTTATCAATTTCCTCAGTTCGTAGACTACTTTCGGTTAAGGGTGAACACCAGAACATTGCCATTAAGAAAGAAACATATCTACGAGGACCTCTTGATATTTCAAACTATGGTACATTGGCTACTGAAAAAAGGGCTCGGAAATTTTAAGTACTTCATGATTGTTTGTTAGCGTATGATAAAAAGACGCACTATATTTCCACACAAGATGCTTACTTTGTTGATGCATTTGTTGCTGATAATACTTGATTAACTTAGCATGTTTGTAGCTCACATGCTCTAGAGTATGAAGACTTTCGAAGCTTCGAGCACGCAACATGAAATGCGTTAAAAATGTACGCTCATCGTACTAGATCACATTCAACGAGAGGGCATTCACACAGTTTAAAGCAGGTGCGTAGCCCAGTGGTAGCAAAAGTATTGGTGATGCAGAAGACTGGGGTTCTATTCCCCCATCAGCACCGCCGTGGTCTATTGGGTAAGGTAGTCGGCTGCTGACCCGCACGTCGCGGGATCGAATCCCGGCAGCAGCGGTTGCAATTTAAATGAAACCGAAAATGCTGTAGGCCCGTGCGCTCATATTTGGGTTCACGATAAAGAACCTCAGATGGTCTAAATTCCCACAACCCTCCACTACGGTGTCTATCATAAACAAATGGTGATTTGGGGACGTTAAACTTCACATATAAATCAAGGAAATATTCAAGCAATCAATCAATCAGTAAATCAACCAATCTATTGTCACAGGAGCCAGATAATTTTAATATTTATATTGTTGCATCTACTAAGCTTTCAGTCACAGATCACAAAGTTTTCGCTCGAAATTAACGACACTGGCAACAGAATTTATGCGAGTCAGCTGCTTTGTATACCTTTCCTTCTTGTTCTCTAAGGTGCACTAATTACTTTGTATTGTTCTTAGCTGTCTATTGTACCAGAACATTGATGATAATAAAATACAGTTCCAGTTCATATGCAAAAAGCATGAATAATTGTAAACTGATTTAAATAAAATATTTGTTTCTGGAGAACAATCTTGCGTTTTGAAGATTTGTCCTTGATTCTTCATAAAATTTTATTGAGTATAAGTTCCAAGAAGTAAATTATTTAGGCTAATCCCAATTTTATGTATAAATATTTATTCATTATTGGAAAGTGTTCGCTGGGAAGGAAACAAAACAATTTTGTTGTCCATCAAAGCTTTTCGGTTATCTCGATGTAGGTGAACCCAATAAATAGCCCTAAATTCTTTTTTTCCATTCCTAAATTTTATAATAAGCAACCACGGGGGAGTCTGCTATGATGGTTCTCAGCACAGGCTCAGAAAACTAAGCTCGAAATCAAATGAAAACTCGTCTTCGAGCAAATACAAAACCGTATAATGTCGAAGAAGAAATGGTGCCTGTTGCAACAGGAAAGGAAGGAAATTTTATTTACTAGAAAAGAAAAGTGTACATTACACTGGGCTAGATCAATATGTTACAGCCCGTCAAGAACAAGGAAAAAAGCCAGGGCACACATAAGACAGAGAACGCGTTCAATGCTCTAACCACTGAACTACCACAGCGGCCTATAAGACAGAGAAAGAAAGTCACAATGTTTGCAGAAGAAGAGAGAGCTGACACGTTATATTTTCTTTCCATAGTGTTGCAGCGTGAGTAGGAACTTTGCACGAAATTCTCCTAGATAACTCTAAAGAACAGTAACCAATGAGGAAACAAAAAGCTCAAGCATGGGAGCACTTCTGTAAAAATCTCGCTTGTTCGTCTTACAGCCTGCACGTTATACTTCTTTCAGAGATTATCGGTTGCGCAATATTATGTCAAACGTGTTGCGTAATAACTGGTCACAAAAATAAAAAAACTGAAAGTTAGTATTTAGCGATGTCACCATAACAGAGAACGCTTGAAAACGTTCTTTGATACTGTTTAGGAAATACTGACAGAGCACAAACTTTTCGAGAAAATACCAAGACATCTAGTTTACAACCTGCTACGGTATTACCAGTGGGCTGATTTTGTCAAGGATGCAAAATTTTCAGTTCTTATCTTTCGTTCTCCTGCTGCTTTTCTATTTTCCCTAACCTTTATTTCTCTCTCTCTTTCTTTAAAGCTTCCTTTCTCAAAAAAGGGTCCTTTGAGTAATAGTAAAAAAAACTTGCGACCTCTGAAACACAACCCTTGAAATACAAAGCAAGTTGAATCTAATTTGAGACCATGGCACTCGCGAAAGAATCAGAAAGAAAATATTTGCACCTGCCAACGTAATCCACTTAGACGTGACGTGTAGTGAGAAAGCTAATTGCGCTACCATTTTAGGTGAAGGGTTCCTTCGCAAGATGCCGGAACGAATGGTGGAAAGCATCAGAGTATTTTCTTTTCTTATTTTTTGTCCGTTCGAGAACTAGAAACTTGGGACGTGATGACAGCAACTCAAGCAGGCATTCGTGATGTGTGTCTGAGGTACCACAATCTGGGAATGGAGAAAAAAACAACAGATGTCAGTGCTTGTGAACGATAAATTGTAAGGCCCAGCACACGCGATACTTTTCAAGTGTAGGCACGTCCTTCAGCGGTCAAAACCGTCAGATCCATTCAGTTTAGTTTATGTGCTCGTCCACTTTTGAAGATTATGACTAAGCGATGCTAAGCATCACAGATATAAATGGTATCATTCTGACAAATTTGGTGTCTTTTCGCTGCCCCTTAGTGGAGGAACGAGAGAAATGTTCCAAGAGCGTCAGTCGTTCTTGTGGAGGAGGATTTTTGATCCAGTAGCGCAGTTTTACTCTTCTCCATGAGATTAACCCAGCAGTGAAAAATGTGGGGAGGGGGTTACACGGTTAACCCTGTAATGCCCAGGAACCGCTAAGTCTTGAGTGAAATTGCGAGAAAACGTTCACTATGTTTACTCTTGAAGTAGTTGATGATATGTTGGGTTTAACGTCCCGAAACCATCATTTGATTATGAGAGACGCCGTAGTAGAGGGCTCCGGAAATTTCGACCTCCTGGGGTTCTTTAACGTGCACCCAAATCTGAGCACACGGGCCTACAACATTTCCGCCTCCATCGGAAATGCAGCCGCTGCAGCCGGGATTCGAACCCGTGACCTCCGGGTCAGCAGCCGAGTACCTTAGACACTAGACCACCATGGTGGGACTACTCTTGAAGTACAGTTCATTTAGAAAATACGAATGAAATTTTGTTTGAGGCATAACCTAATTAGTACTGATTGAAAAAATTATTACTACTATATATTAGGCAAGTCTCTGTATCTTCTTCATTACATGTAAAATCTGCAATAGCTGCTTATCATGACACCTATAGTAGTTTTTAGTAGCTTTAATGAGGTGTTATATTCAATGTATCAAGTATGATACAGTGGGAACGTCAATCAGTGTTAAAATAATGATAACCCGCACTCTGTTTTTGCCAAAGGTCTGGCAATTCGCTCAAGTCCTATAACTGTACGGAGACCTCAATGTTGAAAGAAGGCGTCCTTGTTTTTTATATGCCTTCATTTCTGGAATAATATTATACAATATAAATATGCCAGATTAATTGAGTGCTCAGCTAAATGATAAAACACTGCGATTGGCGCACACTGGCACAAAAAATGCGGTGTGCCCTTACCCACTGAAAGATCGGTTATTACTTGAAACACATGCGAACGTGTAGTTTTTAGAACATACTAGTGTAAATTCAGCAATAAATCTAGCCCAAGGAGAAACGGAAAACGAGCAGAAAGTTTTCTTTCGCGTAGACTTCAATGCCACCACGTACCCAGAAAAAATGGATGCCCGAAATACAAACTCGTTAATCTACATGGCATGTAAACAGCCAGACTAAGCTATTGTTTGCGTATATTGTTGATCACAGCATTTTGATTGAAAATACTGCTTTGTATGAGAACACTTCAAGTGACGGATTTCGTTATGGGACACGTTTTTGGAAACCGCTTAGTTGGACAAACGTGTATGAGGCTAGGTTTGATAGAATGACTGCCCCCTAAAAGCATATTATTTGGACAAAATTGCTACTCACAATTGGGAATTATGCAGATACAGAGGGAGGTCCCAAAGTCAACAGACTGTACAGGGGACCTCTTTGAAGGAATGAGTAACAAAAGTATGTACAACGCAGCTATATATAAATACAAACTAAACACTGTAACAAAAAAATCGTAATACTAACCTTTGTGTATAAAAAAGGCTAAAAAATTGGTGATGACGAAATGATTATGCTGAATGCAAGTAAGAACGAAGGTTGAACTTGAATGTGTGGAAATGAGAGATAGTCTTAAATATGGCATGGTAATGAGTTCCACAGTTGTGTGGCTGAGAAGTTATAGTGAACTCGCCATAATTATTTCTGGGTCTCAGTTATAAATAGCTATTGCTGAAAGTAAAACCGGTAGACAACGAGTGAGGATGCTGGCTTTTGGTGACTATGAGGAACGGAAGCTTTGCGTTGATAGATTTGTGCATCAGCATTGCGAGTAAGTGCTTGTGAACTTTTTCCACCGACAAAATGCCTGTTTTGATATGAGAGGGCACTATTTAGACGCGGATAGAAAGATAGGGACAAGCACTATTGTATCTGTCAAGCGCTTGTCCCGGTCTTTCCGCCCGCATCTAAACAGTTCGCTCTTATTTCAAAACAATCATATATCACCAACTCGCGCCATCAGCCATATTGATAAAACGCCATTAGCGATGAGCAATGAAGATGCTTCTGATGTGAAGCTGCTGGGTGTCATGATACGAATAGCTTGATTTTGAGTGTGCTGCAAGGATGATAAATGAACCGGATAAGGTTTTCACCTTAATGATATGCAATAATTGCTATGTGTATGAATAAATGCGTAGTAAAGAGAGATTAGTGTTTCTTCAATGAAGAAATTGCGAATGCTTTTATTATTCTAATGCCATAAGGCGCCTTTTTAGTTAACGTCAGAACATGATCATCAAATTTTAGGTGTCTATCTAATGTTACACCAACAAACATGACATTATCAGTAGGATTGAGTGTGCTGAAAGCAAAGGTTATTGATTGAAATTCTGATAAATGATTTTGCCTACAGGAAATAATGACTAACTTAGATTTCATCGCATTAGTGTGTTGTTTATTTTGTTGACACGGGATGTTATCTTCGTCGTTGTTAAGTTTTCCCAATGATGAATAAATGTTATTATATATAATATATCTTTTTGAGCAGCTATCTGAAAAGTACCTGCAGTGACTTAACGCCAGAAGTGTCAGACTATTAAGGTTTTTGTAATGTTCTGACCTAACACTTGAAGATGCTGACAATCATTGAAATTTGTACATAGTTTAAAATGTTTTGCATGTTAAAAAAAGATGAAGACCCGTGAAAATCATTATTTTTTTCTTTAATAGCATTGAATGTTGTGACAGAAAGTATTACCGCTTGAACAATAAACATCTAGATTTGTAGAAATATTTCTTTGTCGTCACTCTATGTGAGCAAAAAATTGGCATTGTCTTTGAGAAAAAAGTGAATATACCTGAAAACCTATAAGCTAAAAATAGAAAACGTTGCGCTACAATGTGCAAAGCACAAAAAAGTGATGCGGCACGATTCTTGTGTCTAATCTGGCCGCTTCTAGGCTGTTGCTAAGCTTTCCCTGGGTGTTGTGGCTAGGGTTGTCTGTGTGTTTCTTCTTAGGGCGAAAAGATTCATTTGAACTCCGGAATTTCAAACACTCGACATAGATTTTTGAAAACCAACGCAGGAGCTCGCAACAAATCCATGCGTTTGCCCTTCCCGTATATCAACGTTGGGGTCTTTATAGGTAACCTCTGCGGCCGTTCTCGCTCCCTAGCATTTTCTTGTTGTACACAAAACAGAAATTGACCGACGAAACTTGTGACGCAACACAAATGACTACAAATTCAGATGAAGCATTCATTTATTACCTCTTATAGAAAAAGCAGAACTTTTTAGTTTGTGTAAATTTAATCAAAAACTACAATGCATCAATACCGAAACATTTCTATTTCAGCTTTTGCTGTAATTTGTCACGAGCCTTGAACAGAGACCTTATGGAGTCTGTTTTGAGTTGCTTTTGGCAGTGTGACAGAGGCAGTGACGAAGCCGGGGCCAGAATTAGCCTCTTGACAGCTAAAAAGCTTTTAAAGGTATCTAAGTATAAAGCTGGCTGGAGATCACACCTTGTTAACTTTCTCACTTTTCAATCAGGTTAGAATTCTTCAAGCTGCTAAGCGTAGAAATGCTCCTCGCAGCTAAGAAACACACGCTTCTTTCAAGCCACCAGCCAGAGGAGCCAATCTTCCAGCTGTGACACTTGCGGTAGTGCTTGGTTCTAAAGAACTTTCCCATGAGCTGGAAGTACTAAACATCTAGTTTCGTACACCAGAGGATATTGAGTTACCGCATCCCCCGAGCATGCCTGACCAGATACCTCGAACATGCATGAGAGGAGGAGAAGATATCAAGGAATACATCGACATTCATCACCGTTCGTTGGTTTCCTCTAAACGCTACGCTAGCGCATCATTTATTACACGCTGGGCTGGTCTACAACCATGAGTGTCGCTTTGCGTTTTTTCGAAATGCTATTCGCACCATGGGAGCTAGTGATGGCCCCTATTCCGCAACTTTCTCTTTCTTCACCCTCATTCTTCGCTCTATTTATCCATGTTGAATCTATCAAGGCAAGTCAAACAGCACAACTTCCGCAAGCAGCAATGCAGATACCTACTTCGCTGAAGGTCATTCCTTGCACGGCGTGGCGTGAGTTCATAGCTAAGGAAAACTGCTAGCTCTTATTACGTTCGTTAAAAGTGGTCTTGCAATCCTTACTAAGTATTGGCTATTGTTGAATTTCAACGGTTACTAGAGATGCTCCAGTCGTTGACAATGTAAAAAGGTAAGCGAGAGTTTTCGAGAAAACATGAGCCTAGAAGCCAGGTACAATAAGCAGTTAAATTAAAAGTGGGCACATAAGGACAAAAAGGCCGTGAAGGCGAATGAGACCGATGAACATGAAGCCTGCTAGTATAGCGGGAATATCGCGCGCTAAGTTGTAGAGTTGAATACAACGTACAAGTGTCTAGAGTTTTCAGAATGAATGAAAGCTTAGGCAAATAACTGCATACATATAACCTGTGCCAGAACGTCTTGCTTGCTTGCACATTGTTTTTACTCAGCAAGGCGTCTATAACGTTATACACATTACTTGCGCATTTGTTACAACGTCATTTTTTTATTCTAGAGCTTGCCAGCCCTCAATTTCGTTACCTCAATAGTCTGTATATAAATTTTTCCTTTGCCCGGTATGCCGGCTCCACAAATGTATTGGGAAGGCAAGCAAGCCATGCGTGAGATTCATGTGTCCTAGATTTCAAAACCGCTCATTCGGGCATAAAAGGAAACCAATACGTAGAGCTGTGCGCCATATAACACGAACATAGACACCACCATACATAGACACATGGAATAGGACAAGCCTGCCTGCACAAACCAAGTGGTAGAGTTCGCATTTAGTTCGTTCCTCCATCTGCAGTATTGTGTGCCTCAGCGCAGACACACGCGTGCCGCAGCGCATCCATGACGGCAATCGCCGGACGTGGCTTTCACACATGCCATTTTCGATTCCAATTTATCTTTTCATGCCTTACCTTTTTGAGCCGTGTTTCGGGCTCAGCCTGGTTTTTCCATCAGCACGTTTGAATACTGTCAGACGTTAAATACTGTGGAATGCCACGTTTTCACGTTTTTTACATTAACATTCTCGCACGTCAAGAACCAACAGAAACTTAGAAATACGTACACGCATTGTTTCTGGTGAAAAACGTGTCTTTTTGTTTTTTTTTCACCTTGGTACTCTTTCTGTTTTCTTTTTCTTTTGTTCTCACGAGGATTCAGCTGGTGGCTTGAAGGGCTTTCGTATTTGTTTTTTCTTCTCTCTATCTCTAATATCATTATATATAGGGTAACAATATCAAATAACATGGCGCTGCATGAAAAGCAACCTTTCAAAAAATATGATATGCAAGTGTAATGACCTACTTTTTACGCTTGACAGCCAAAAACTGCGTGCTTATTTCACCGTCAAGTTGGCCACGAAATAGTAAGGGCCACGCGAGCATTGGGGAAATATTTCTGTCTGTAGCTGCCAAATGTCGATCCATCTGGTGTCGACAGCACAGCTCTGTCTTAGGCATTACAAGGGTCGTGCTCTCGGCAGCGGGCGGGTACAGCCACTCAATTGAAACGACGGCAATTTCACCTCATGCTTGCATGAACGCTAGTATTGTGGGACCGCCTGCGCATCATAAAAGGAACCTTATCAACACACTTTCGTGTGCTCTTAATCACGTCCTGCTTAAATGCTGGCTTTATCTAAGAAACGAGACGAAGTATGTCCGGTTTGCTAGCTGCATCTGGCACTTTAAGCGGCACCTAATGATCAATGTACCACTTCTTAATGCTAGCAAGTACTTTTTTCTAGATATGTGAATCACGGTAGTGGTTCTGCGTACTTTATCTACAAATACCCAAGAGCTAACTTCTGTTTGCAATGTCCGCTTAATCTTGCCATCAGCTTTATCCAGGAATTTAAAAAGCAATTCTTGGATCAACAAGGTTAGTTCTTCCTTATCTTGTGACTCCATTATATATTAGCAGGGCATTATGCAGAGTCATAAACAATGTCGGAAAGAATATTCACAATAAAAGCAAGAAGGCATTCAACAAAACCTGCAGTATATAATAACTACAACTTCTCTTGAACGCTGAACTGCATACCATATTATTTTTGTTGAAAAATAAAAAAACAATTTAACTTAGGGAAACATAAGACGTTCACCACCATGAAATGTCACGACGCAAGGAAGCTGCGATTTTGCTCCAAATTAGAAAGTAGATGTGCTCAATGTTGAAGAAACACCTAGTTCTTTGAAGAGCAAAGCAGATCACCAAAGTCAAATACGGGTAGGAACCATTCGAAAACAATCGAAAACGCCGCTCCAATTAAGTACTCCATGCGATGAAGGGCAGCAAAACTGCCAGGACTGTTCTATCAAATTGCATAAGTTGAGACAAATCTGGCTGCTTTTCTCGGCTGCCTTCATTCATTATGGTCGCCTGTCAGTTTTCATCCCGCACTGGCCAATGCGCATCATGAGGGACCTTCATTGGTTTCCTAAGACAGCACCGCTTACCTTTCCCTTCTAACGCTAGGGGGCCCCCGAACGCTTGAAAAATCGGTGCCGACTGCATAACTCGTTGTGGATCTCCCCAGAACTACTGCGAGTGGAAATGGCCATATGATTGGATAAATGTAACACTAAATGTGATGGCGGTATTGCATCAAAATAATAATTACCATTGGATTATTTTTAATTTTTTTTTCATTGGCATGATCTCACTCAAAGCGACAGAGAATAAAGCTCTCTGACTATTCCAGCTTGAAAACTGCAAAGCTGGTCAAAGAATGCGCCGAACACCATGTGTTGGAGGAAACGCGCTGGTAACGCTCCGGGTGTCGTTACTTGAAGAAACTAAAAGACAAAAATGTAAGAGCCTTGATATATATACGTCATTGCAAAAAGAAAAAAAGATTTGTAAAGCTACGAAACATTATAGAAACTTATCTCTTAAGCCATCAGTATACGCAATCAGCTAGGAAAGCATGTAAAACTATAAAGTGAAAATTGTTAGAGGGCCTCCTTGATGGATAGATGGTCTCTACTAACTGCATGCCAGACTTAAGAGGTCAAGTTCACGACGGATTTAATCGAAACGAAAAACCTTCTACTAGACCAACTTTCAAGGACGCTTGCAAGCATCGGCTTAATTATAGCTGGTGTTTTTGCGAATATATTTTCTCAGCCGTCAGGAACACGAATGTTAGATGTCGGATTCGTTAAGAATATAACTAGAACTAGAATACCGCTATAAGACCAATTTATAATGACCTGTTTTTTAAAGACAATAGTCTTTCGTGGGGCCCTTCGACGGAAAAATTTTAGTCTGTCTGTCTGTCTATCTGTTTGTACATTTGTCTGTTTATCCGCCCTATCGATACCTCAAACGGCACTAAGCGACCAACCCCAGCAGCAGCGCCCACCAATATTGCTCAAGGTTTAGCGTTCATTGTTGTGCGATTGTCAATTAAAAAAGCAAATATTGCGCATATTTAAGGCGCCACAACAACATGCCTTTGTTTTGTATGTCTGCCTTTATACTAGAAGAGGCACTTACAAGTAATTTTAAGGACTGTAGCGCTTAACACGCTGCGCTTACAGTGCAACGCGATGCTCAAGAAGGTGTTTCCAACATTTTGCTACGACGGAACGGTCGTGGGACCTGCCCGTCACTTTACATTCTACACCTTATCACCCCCGTGACTGGCGCGCATCTTTCTCCGCGGTTGCACACGCCTTCGTTTTCGAAGATAACTGCCAGTAGGCACTCGTGTCTAACGAGCCTAAATGCACTTGTTTGCTTCCGTTAGACGCTCGAGGCATACTAACGCAGTGTCTTCAGAATACCATTCACCAATTTTTTTGCGCAGAAGATCAAATAAACGTTTTGTTCACTCTCTTCAGAAGCAAGACTATCGTCTTTTGACGACATATACAGTGTAACAAATACATTCGGGCCAATTTTTTCGCCAAGCAACAGATCGGTGTTATTTGATCAATGTATGCTCGTACATGCGTACATGCGTGCACCGCCCTGAACTAGAACTTGAAGTCGGGCCTGTGGACGCCATTGCTGACACGTCAAATGACGACTACGTGAGGTATTGACTCTGCGTCAACAATCTCGAGGGCTTCCAAAACTCTACGTAATTTACTGGCAGTGATAATCGTCCTACTAAATACTTCCCGAGCCGTTTAGCGTTGCTCCATCCGCCCTCCTCCTCCGGCTTTTGCAATGTCAGTTAAGCTATAGCATGTGCGGTCATGTCCTTCAGTCAGCTTTTTCGCGTTACTTTCCGTTTTTGTTGAGATTCTTAAAACTACTGACGCAGCTGTGAAAACGTTTTACTTAACTGCGTTTACAACGCGGGTGCCCCATCGAATGCAAGTACGTTTACCGTTACGCTGAATGACAGTTAGGCCTAGTGCCGTTAGATTCCCGAAGCAGACATGCACGCCTCGTCTTGCGAGTGGATTGCTCTAAGTACTTCCTTTCTTCTATATTGGAGATTGACACTATAATTTGATGTGCGAGTATTTTTCTTTGGATTTTATGAATTCGGTGTAAACGGCAGACTACTGTAATATCTGAAGGTAAGCAATTTTTGTTTGAATTGTACTCTCTAGTCGAGTCACCGAAAATAATAAATATGAATGAATTAGGTGTGTTGCGTTGTATCACGGATTGCTTTTTCGGCATGTTTCAAGCAGTGTGTAACTGCTTCATTCATGCAGAGTAAATGACCTAAATAGTTCAACGCACATGAACAAAAATTTTTTTATTGTAGTAGACCTGCGTTCACTAAACTGACCGCTTTTAATCTTCATTGTCCGCTTAATGGAGCTATTTTGGATATGTAAATTAGCTTTGGCTGTTTGTCCAACGTAAGAAGTTTTAGGTTACATATTTGTGTTACTTGCTTTTCGTGTCCCTGCAACAAATTTGTCGATGATAAAACTTTGATAACGACTTTCCTCGCACTGGTATGAATATTGTCATGTGCGTCTTGCGAGAAACACGAAGGTGACAGTGCATACGCCCATCTGCACGCTTTTATGCAGAATGCAACAACGAGAAAGATGAGGAAATCTCTGGCGCGCGGTAAATTAAAAGACCAACCCACTGTTGCTTTCTCAGCTTCTTCAAATAAGACCTCTGTCTCCACGTCGTGACACTGGTGGAGGAGCTGGGGCCTGCAACCTGATGCAGGAAAGCGTTGTTCGAGACCGTACACCCCGTCCGGAGCCCCAGAATCTTGTTAGGACTCCAGTACACCAATTCAGCCGGCGCCTACTAGGCCTAAGTCCGGAACTTTTGACTGCATTTCCAAGTTTCCAAACCGGGCTTCTCGATGACGGCAGTAGCGCTATATGTGGCCTGATTCGCCGCAGTGGAAACAATGAGGTCGATGGTCGGCAGTGCGCCACAAGTCATTCCGGGGTACTGGTGGTCGGCGCACAGGTTCCCGCTGCCATAAAGGCAAGGTAAGGGGCCGAGGCTGAAAGGGTGCTTCTTCTGGGGCAGGCAGGTGATGGCAGAGGGCATCAGCATAGGTCGACGAACGTGGTTCAGGTGGTGGCGCTAGTGAAAAGCTTGTCGTAGTATGCCGTAGTAATATGGCGGCCCCTTCATTGTCTGCCAATCTTCCTCCTTCCCAGACGACTCTTCCTTCCCAGGTAACTTTTGAGCCTCCTCGTGTTCCTGAAGTCTTCTGTGGAAAAGCGTAAGAGGATGTCAAGGACTGGCTCGACCAGTTCAAGTGGACCGATGTGGTAAATCGCTGGAGCGCACAAAAGAAACTTGGCCGTGCCTACTTTACAATGGAAAATTGCGCTCACACATAGTACGAGAACGGAGAGCCTACTTTCCCAACATGGGAAAATTTCCGCCAAAAGCTTCTCGAGACGTTCCTGAGTGTGGACCGATGGAATCTCGCACAACAGATGATTGAAGCCTGCGTGGAAAAGCCGAACAAAAGCGTCGCCATGTTCACTGAGGATATGACCCCTCTATTTTGCCGCGCTGACCCTGACATGCCCGAGGTAAGAAAAGCTCGTACCTGATGCGGAAAGTTAAGAAACCGCTTTTCGCCGGCCTTGTACGAAATCCGCCAACAACAGTGGATGAATGTATTAAAGAGGCTACTGTCATTGAGCGGGCGCTCCAGCAATGATGCCGCCACTTTTACCGCCTGCCCGACCAAACGCCGGTTGGTACTGTCGCTCAAAACGCTGCCGTTTCCGAAAGCTCTCTGCGGCAAAAGATTACACAAATCCCGCGGGAAGAGCTGCGGGCCCTCGGCCTTCCGTCTACCGAGCCATCAGTTGCTTCTGTTGCAGAAATCGTGTGCCATAAACTACGGCAATCTTGCAGGGATCATTGTCGCTACCAATTACTTGTCCCGCTACGCAGAAACTGAAATCATGCAGAGGGCCACAGCAGTACAAGCGGCTCACTTCTTCATAAAAAACGTCCTCCTTCGACGCGGTGCTCCAACCGTTCTCATCACGGATAGAGGAACTGCGTTCATGGCAGAACTTTTGGAGTCGGTTCTTAGGTTCAGCGGTACAGCTACCGGAGAACAACGGCATACCATCCACAAACAAACTTACTTACAGAGCTCCTTATTAAGACCCTCGCAGACATGCTCTGCAACTATCTCGACACAGAACACAAGAACTGGAATGAGATCTTGCCTTATGTGACCTTAGCCTATAATACGGCCCAGCAGGAAACTACCGGAATGACGCCATTTAGTTTAATACACGGGCACGAAGTCACTACGACGATGAACGCTATGCTGCCGCACGAGTGTGGCGACACTCATGCTGACGACGAAGAATTTGGTCAGCGCGCCGAAGGAGGCCGACAGCTAGTCTACGTGCGTATTTGTCACTAGCAACACAAAGATGCGAAACAGTACGAACTACGACATAAATTGGTAACCTACACACCAGGCGACAAGGTGTGGGTTCGGATCCCAATACGTCGACGCGGACTTTCAGAGAAGCTATTACGACAATAATTCAGCCCATATCGAGCCACTCGACGATTGAACGACATCAACTACGAAGTTATTCCTGACGGCGATTGCAGTGCCAGTAGCCGAAACCGCTCACCCGAGATCGTACGTGTCATCCGGATGAAACGCTACTTGTCGAGCCAACTTTCGCTTCTTCTGTGAACACCAGTGCATATGTGCGTTTTCATAAGTAGAGCGCCTTGGCTGCGCATCAGGTCAATACCATTTTCGGAGGGAGGGAAATGTCACTTGCGTCCTGCGAAAAACACGAAGGTGACAGTGCATACTCGCACGTGCACGCTTTTAAGCAGAACGCAAGAACGAGAAAGACGAGAAACTCTCTGGCGCGCGGTAAATAAAAAGACCGACCCGCTGCTGCTTTCTCAGCTTCTTCAAATACGACCTCTACACAGTAAAAATTTTTACACCCAGAAGGGTGTAAATGAGCTTGTCCCATGGACGACACCCTAAGGATGCTAATTCAGAACCTTCCAAAAAGGGTGCCTTTCCATGCACCCTTATAATAGGGTGTACATGTAAAAAAACTGTAGGGTGTTACAAAAACACCTTTAAGGAAGGGTGCCTTTGATGTCCATCACTTTTTTAGCACCCTCTGAGGAGGGTGCGAGAAGGGTGCACAAGGGTGTTGAGTGCCCATGGCAGGGGTGCCAGTATTCTTTTAGACTGCACTAATAGATATCAGCATGCACTGATTACACACTACTTGAAGAAAGTGGTCCTGATTATCAATGGTGTGCCACCTGTCGAGCTCCTTTCATTGCGCGTGGGCAAAAATATAAACACGAACAATCGTGTATGAACTTCTGCTGGATCTATATATACTTCACAGTATATGCTTAATGCGCGTTACAGAAAATGAAGCCTTGCTGCCCTTGCATATTGCATTCATTTAATAGGCAAATAAAACTTATAAACTTTTCTTCTGCCACACAACTTTTTCACCAGATGTGTAACATGTTCACGTATACGTACACTACACATGCGACACCTCAAATGTTTATTATATTTTTTCAGTTTCACTTTATTGACAATTCTTTGCAAAATACAATTACACTGGTTTCAGTTTAGTATACTACTTTAAGTACATAGAGAGTACAAATAAAATACACGCTAATATATCCCTATAATTCTTTCAAGTATCTACAATCAAAGTGGTTTCCAGTTTAATACTCCTTCGTGTACACAATCGGTTAATATATAGGAATGAAATAGAGGCAAATATATACTTATAATTCTTTCAAATAGATAGAATCACCATAATTTCACTGTATACGCCTTCATCTACACAATCGTTCCTAAGAAGTGATGCACACAAAAATATATACAGATAGTGTTTTCAAATGTATACAATCACA
The DNA here is from genome assembly GCF_043290135.1 of Rhipicephalus microplus. Lineage (NCBI taxonomy): Eukaryota > Metazoa > Arthropoda > Arachnida > Ixodida > Ixodidae > Rhipicephalus > Rhipicephalus microplus. Next base: position 141,485,685 of record NC_134700.1, on the reverse strand, counting down.
GTGGATTAAGCTTTGTATTCCTGGATATATAACAATTGGTTATGAGAAATGATGTACATGCAAACATATATGGGTTTTTGCACATATAACTTTACCGAATACTTAAAAAAACCAATACAATGATCAGAAACAGAATAAGCTAAAACCGAACACAAAACTCAGTCAGGCCACACAAAAAATAAAAGAGGTAATGCATAACTACGGCTAATGACACAGCTGGGTCATTTTATGCCAAATGTCCCAGCCATTTTGGCAACCATATCAAATGTATTCGAAAAACTCATGCTGCATTGAAAATAGTGAACTTCTGGAAGATTTAGGAGAGGAAAAATATTTGGTCACGTGGCTGCCTTCTGAACTTCCTGGAATGCCGTCTAGGTGTTGTATGTGAAAAATTTTATTTTAAAAGCACCGCTCCTTCTTTCTATACGAAACTCTGTCTACGCGTTACGTAACAAGAGTTTAATTTGGGCTAGTTGGTTCTTCGTGGTTGTGTGCTAGTCACAGCGCGACAACTTAAGGAAGAGACAGAAAGGACAGGAAAGAGCACCGACTGTCAACTGAATTTATTGAATGTGCTACGAGCGCTTTTATACGCAGTATAAGAACCGTGCTCATGCGCGACGACACGTGTGACCACCACAAAATAATCTTAACACAGAAAAAAATACTCCCTCTCGGAAAGGATAAGTGAACGTGTAGTGATGCACTGATCATTGGTTTACCGGATGAAAAATACTTCTACAAACGTTAAATTGGCATTAAGTAAACCTATCCTCGTGACGAATGGTGCAAAATTGACTATTCCTGTTGCTGTTTAGTACACACACTTTTCAAAGCTTGCAAGGGGTGGAAAACAACACGTTAATATCATATCTGCTGTCTATTTTTTTAATTGTAAGACATGTGATGTGGTATAACATGCAAAGGTTTTGGTCATTGTTTTTTTGTAGGTCCTGCCTTCTTTAACTTTACTTTCTGCAGGAGGGTTTCGCAAACGGGTGTGATGATTCTGTCGGTATATCGAGCATCTTTTAGTCTTTTAATCTGGGTTTTAAGCCTGACATCACCCTTGTGTGAACATGACTTCTGAAGGGTGGCCTGAATACATGTGGTATCAATTCCTCTTTTTACTAATTTTGGATGCCCACTATCAAAAGGCAGAACATTCTTAGCCCTCCTGGGCTGATAACACCAGCCCATACCCCAACAGCATCATCACACTCGTTTGCGAAATCCTCCTGCAGAAAGTAAAGTTAAAGAAAACAGGACCAAAAGAAAAACAGAATGACAAATGGCCTTTGCATGTCACACGGTACTACGTACATAAGGTGTCTCACAATTTTAGGAAAAGAGCCAGAAGATATGACATTGTTGTTTTCCACCCCTGCAAGCTTTCAAAAGTGCATGTACTTACAGCAACAGAAATAGTCAATCTTGCACCATTCGTCACTAGAATAGGTTTACTGAATGCCAATCTAATGTGTATGAGATACCGCTAACACGTGGAAAAGTAAACATAGGACAAACTGGGCAAATCTTCAATGATCAAGCAAGACAGCATGCTTTAAATGTTAAGAAGGGCTATAGTAGTCTCATGGTCGGACATCGTAAAGAGTCTAAGTGTAGTCCTAGGTTTCATAAAACACGGTTTTCGAAAAAAAGCAAGCAGAAAAAATGACAGATTTTAGAACTCTTTATCAGGAAAGCCAAGAATCAATGCAGCAGTACACCTTCACTTATCTTTTCCGAAAAAGAGTATTCTTTTCTCGGTTAAAATTATTTTGTCATGGTCACACATGTGTTGTTGCAGATGAGCCCTGGTCTTGTGCTCAGTATAAAAACGCTCGTAGCACCTTCACTAAAATTCAGTTGACAGCGCTCTTTCCTGTCATTTTTGCGATAAGATTTTTATTACAGAAAGAATTTCATTTTCTTACAATTTAGGTATAATAATGAGTTTTCATTGTATCACAACATGGAGCAAATTGTATCTCAATACGGACAAAAATCACGATGTTGTGAAATTCGTGATATTTTCTCGTATATTTCAGCAGCTTAAGAGGTGTAAAGATATTTTTTCCTCAAAATATACCTTCTGTGGAGTAAGTATTCACTGCTCAGATATCCATACAAAGTGCAATATTGCAATAAAAAATGCAAACATAACACATTTTCGCTTTATTCTTGGAAGTGAATGTGGCAAAAAAATTGCACTATTATTATTGAGCTTCAAATACCTTACAGAAGCACATTTACTTAACAGGTAGACCGAATTTGCTTTAGAAAAAATAAGATGTAGTTTTAAAACGAAATTTTCCACCAACAGCACACAGACAGCATTATGCCAGGAAGTTATAAGCCAGCCACATCAACAAAACTTTTTTTCTCGCTGAAATATTCTAGCAGTTCACTGTTTTCAACGCAGTAAGTCAGCACATTTTTTTTTCAAATACAATTCAGGTGGTCGCCAAAGTGGCTGGGACGTTTGGCATGGAATGGTCCAGCTATATTTAAGCAAGATAACTTACACAAATAACAATATTTGTTCATCTACCATGACCATACTAGAGAGAGAGAGAGAATAAACTTTATTGAAGAATTAAAATTACGTGACTAATCCCGGGTGGAGCCCTCTTGTAGAGCCCCACTGGCCACAGCGGCTCACCGGGCCTGGTCTAGGGTCACCAGTTGGCTCCCCAGTGCCAGCTCGGAAAGCCGTGCCTCCCAAGACCACGTTGTGAGTGTTTGTAGTGAGCGCACCAACCTAGATACTGCATTGGCTGGCCGCACGGTACATTGGTAGGTTATGTGTGTAAGTGTGGCTGTGTGGTTCCTACACCATGGGCATACCCCTGTTGTGTATATCTGTGAAAAAATTGCGTGTAGTTTTGATATGTGGGGGTATGTGTTCGTTTGGAGGCGGCGCCAATCCCGGGCTTGTTGGCTGCTTAAGTTCGGATGTGGAGGGGCGTACGTGCGTCTTGTAAGGCGTTGGTTTTCCAATATCTGCTTGCTTGTTACACTTTGCTCTTCATGATGCCCTGTGAGGTGTCCTGAGTAGAGTCCTGCGTCTCGGCCAGTAAGTCCGCGAGCTACGCAGTTTGCCTCCTCGTTCCCCCCCAGGCCGTCATGCCCTGGGTACCAAGTGACGCCATGTGCCTCCATCAACATGGGCCCCAAAATATCAGTGACGCACCTTGGAAGTGTGCCTCTAAGGTATAAGCGACATGCAGCTTGTGAGTCTGTCAAAATATACGCTGAGCGCCCCCTTCTTTCGGCTTCTCTGATTGCCAAGGCTATGTGCTGCTGCCTCTGCGGTGGCACTTGATCTGGTGCGTAGGGACGCGCAGGCCACGACTTTGCTTTGGTTAGTCACTGCCAATGCATATGCTTGTTTTCTGGAGCCTTGTGGTGGCGCGGGATAAAGACTGATGTCGGTAAAGTAAGCGTCTAGATCGCTACTTCTCTGCAGGAGTTTTCGTGCTCGCGCTTGACGGCGCTTTTTGTTGTAGAGCGGGTGCATGTTTTTTGGAACTGGTTCCACGATTATTTGATCACGTATTCGCTTGGGTAAAATGACTGTCTCATCGCCACAGTATTGAGGGGTGAGAGGGTATCCCATCCTCTGTAGCAGTGTTCTTCCCTAGAGCGTAGTGGTGAGTCGTTCTCGCGGTGCGATTAGCGTGGCGGTGGCCAATTCTTCATACGTATTATGCATGCCGAGTCCCATGAGTTTTTCTGTGCTTGTGCTGTTCGGAAGTCGCAAGGCTGCTTTGTACGCAATTCTGATGAGTCTGTCAATCTGCTCTATTTCGGGCTTGCGTGTTGATTGAAAGGGAAGAGCGAACGTGACTCGGCTGAGAACGAAGGCATGTACAAGGCGTACCGTGTCGGCCTCTGTCATCCCATCATTACTTCGCGCAATTCTAGCTATAAGGGATGCAATACTTTTTACCGTGTGTTTGAGTTTGCCTATTGCAGTCTTTACGCTGTTGTTTTCTTGCACGTGCATGCCTAATATTCGAGCTGCTGTGGTCCTGTTGATGATCTGTCCGGCAATTTCTAGCTGCAGCGTGGGTGCATGGTTGGACCGAGTGCGTGGGGGTCTTATTTGCAAATATTCCGATTTGCTAGGTGCGCACGACATGCCTGCAGCAGTGAGGTAGCCTTAAATCATGTCTATAGCGGTTTGCAGTACATCTTGTCGTTCTCCATAGGAGCCCTTTGTTGCCCATAGCGTAATATCGTCCGCGTAAAAGGCACAGCCCAGGTTTGGTACAGTCTCCAGCTGGAGGACTAGTTTCCGGAGGCCGATATTGAATAAAAATGGAGACAAGATGGAGCCCTGAGGTGTGCCTTTCAGTGGAAGGTCGTATGGTAATGATTTGGTACCAGCTATGCCAATCTGCGCCTTGCGATTTCCAAGAAAACCAGAGGCATAGTTGAATATGCGTTGTCCGCATCCTATGGCTGCAAGACCGTCTAGTATGGTAGAGTGCGCAATATTATCAAATGCTTTTTCGATGTCGAGTGCAACGAGTAGATTGTTGAGACTACCTGGCGCTGGGTTAAGCACTTCCTCTTTGAGCAGTAAGAAGATATCCTGGGTAGACACTCCTCGCCTAAATCCGTACATAGATGTTGGTACAAGCCCCCGTTCTTCTGTGTATTGGTCAAGGCGAGTGAGTATAACTTTTTCAAAGAGCTTGCCAATGCATGACGTTAAAGAAATTGGTCATAGCTGATCAAGGCTTCGCCGTTTGCCTGGTTTAGGTATGAGTACAACCTGTGTCAATGTCCATTCTGCAGGTATCTTTCCACTCGGTGTCCAGACTTCCTGATTAAAGTGGTCTGTGATGGCTTGTAATGCTTCATCGCTGAGGTTCCGTACCATGGCATTTGTAATGCCATCCAATCCGGGCGCTGTATATCTTTTGAAGCTTTGAGCCGCTGCATAAACCTCCGCGAAGGTTATGGGGGCGTCGAGCTCAGTGTTGGGTTCTCCATTGTATTCTTGACTGGGTGTTGAGCTAACGTTTCGCTTGCGTTCTCCTGTGTAGCGTTGTTTCAGCTCTTCTATTAACTGATCCGGATCACATTGAAATTCCCCAGCTAGCCGTTGAAGGGTAGCGTTTGTTTCGGTTCTTGTTGCAGAGGGATCCAAAAGACTCCGTAGGATGTTCCACGTCTTTTTTGTGCTTAATGTGCCTTTTAAGGAATCGCAGAAGGTGCGCCAGTTGTTGTTGTAAAGTTCCTTTGAGTATGCGTTTACTTCCTCCGTGATTTTCGCTATACGGAGTCTGAGTTTCTTAATTAGCTTTTGTCAGTGCCACCGTTTCGTGAGGCCTCGACGAGCTTCCCAAAGATGTGTCAAGTGGGTGTCAATGGCAGGTGCGTCGCTAGTTGTTTGATATATCTTGGTGTTCTTGTCATAGAGACCCTTAATGTACGATGTCCATTGGGCTATAGTTGTTGGCTTGGGCCCGTCTACTTCCTGTTGCTCTCTATATTTAGTCCAGTTAGTCAGTCTGGATTTTCCGAGCGGGCGTCGCAGTCGATCTGTTTCATATGTTATTTGCACAATATTGTGATCGCTGCCCCGATTGTCGTCCAGCACACTCCAGCGCATGGTCGCGGTATTGTTGGTTACGGTAAGGTCGAGAGTGGTGTCCCTGTTGACACTGTTTCCTATACGAGTCGGTATGCCCGGTGTCGTGAGGAGTGTGTAGTCGTAGCGCTGTATCGCTTCTAAAAGTCGCGTACCTTTGGGTCTGTCTGCGCTATAACCCCATGTGGTGTGCCAAGCGTTGAAGTCCCCAGTGATGATCAAGTGGTCGCGTGGTTGAAGCTTGTTGTTCAAATAGTGGAAGATATTGCTGAATTCTGCTTTTCTGTCTTGTGGGGGACTGTATATGTTACATATAACCTGCCTCGGGCGTCCTTTCTTCGCTGGCCAGAGCGTTACGATAAGGTGTTGCGTCTCTTTGTTCAGTGCCGTTATGCATGTAGCTGCCAATTCTTTACGGACGAGTGTCGCAATCTTAGGTGTATTTGGATCCATGTACAGTTTGTAGCCAGAAACTGTTTTAGGCCTGGCTCCCACCTCTTGCAAGCAGATTACGTCAGGAGGAACCAGCACCGCCTTTATGTATAGAGTAAGTGTAGCGTGCTTGTTGTGCAGGGAACGACAGTTCCAGGACCATGTAGTGAGATTCTCGTTTGCTATGCGTCGGTTAATTGCCATGATGCGAGGAGGTGGGTGTGCTTTCAGCGTCCGAGGTAAGCATGCTTTTGGCGTCGGACTCCTGGGACTGCGGTTGGCTCTGCTTACGTCGATGCTTCGTTTCTTTCTCGAGTCTTTCATGAACGCATCGCTTCAGGTCATGAAATTCGACAAAGAACTGTTTCATTTGGGCTTCTGTTTGCTGCAGTATGTGCTGTTGCATTAGCTGCAGTTGTTGTTGTAAAGTGAGGTTTGTCGCTGTTTGTTCTGTTCCTATATTGGCTACAGGATCTCGTGGTGGTGTCGATTGCGGTTTGATGTGCCCATTGTCCCGTAGCTTTTCGCTTGGGTGGCTAGTTAGATTTTGAGAGGCCTGGACTGTAGTTTTTGGTGTGGCTCCCATTAATTGGGCCAGCTGTTTTTCGAGCCACATTATTTTGTTCTCGTATTTGTCAAGGCGTTGCTTAAGCTGTTTGTTTTCAGCGATTACTGCTTGATAGTGTACGTTTTGTGTGATGGGGGGAGTACATGCAGACATGGGAGCCACGGCTTCCGCCCAGCTTACCAGAAGTGATGATGCCTGTTGGGTGCATCCTTGATCCCCGCCGTTGCTTTTGGCTCCCCCTCCTGGAGGACTGCGGTGGAGGTTCTGCTGAGCCGGTGCTGGCGCGTGCTTCTTGGATGGCGAGTGCGGCTTTCTGCCCGGGGACCGTGAATGCGACCGGGAACTGTGCTTGTCATCGGCTGACTTGTAGGCGTTTTCTTCCTCTTCGGAGGAGAACCAGCGGGGATTCTTGGTCCTCGGTGGGTCGTTGCTAGTGCCCTGTTGAAGCTTATGACTGTGGCCTGCTTGTACTTGCGGCTGTTTAGGCTTCGGTGGCTTAAGACTTTTTTTGCAAGTTGGATCTCCTGTGGGGTAAGCCTCCCCGCACGAGGCGCAACTAATAGAACACGGATGTCCATCCGTTGGATTAGTCAGTCCACACAGCCGGCAAATGGGGCGATCCGGATGCGGGCAAACGTCCGTGCGGTGCCCTTTTTCTCGGCAGACCTTGCAGACTTGAATCGTAGGTCGGAAGGGGTAGCAGCGGAGTTCACCCCCGTAATAGTAGACGGTACGAGGTAGCGATGGACCGAAAAATGTAACGGCTGCGCTTTTCGTTGTGCCTATCATTCTGGCAGTGATGATCTCCACACCGTGCGTTCTGACACGCAGGTGCGCCATGAGAGTTTCGGTTGAGGTGTTCATCGGTACGCCGTGAATCACCCCTCTCAGAGTATCGTCTCCATTTGCGGTGTAGGCACGGACAGCGTGAGCCCTGCCGTTAAGCACAAGGGCGCGTATCAGACGCGCTTTGTCCGCCACTTCCTCATATTTGGTCGACAGAATCGCTATGTTTGACCCTGGGTTGATTCTAAGGATGAAATGGTCATCTTTGATACCAGCTTGGCATGCCTCGATGATTGCTTGCGCAAGCGTAGGAGTCAGAATGTTTCTCAGGGGGAGGGCCTGGTTTGGACGAATGACGATCTTGTAATCGTCCTTCGGCAACGGCGGTAGCTTTGGCAATTTCTTGAATGTTGGCGTGCCTTCCTCAAAATATACCTTCTGTGGAGTAAGTATTCACTGCTCAGATATCCATACAAAGCGCAATATTGCAATAAAATATGCAAACATAACACATTTTGGCTTTATTCTTGGAAGTGAATGTGGCAAAAAAATTGCACTAATATTATTGAGCTTCAAATACCTTACAGAAGCACATTTACTTAACAGGTAGACCGAATTTGCTTTAGAAAAAAATACGCGGTAGTTTTAAAACGAAATTTTCCACCAACAACACACAGACGGCATTATGCCAGGAAGTTATAAGCCAGCCACATCAACAAAACTTTTTTTCTCGCTGAAATATTCTAGCAGTTCACTGTTTTCAACGCGGTAAGTCAGCACATTTTTTTTTCAAATACAATTCAGGTGGTCGCCAAAGTGGCAGAGACGTTTGGCATGGAATGGCCCAGCTATACTTCAGCAGAATGACTTACGAAAATAACAATATTTGATCATCTACCTTGACCACACTAGAAAAAGTTGTTCAGGCATTGTGACACTAAAAATTTCAGCGTCATAATGCCTGAACAACTTCTTTGGTAAACTCCAAACTCAAGCCGAGAAAAAGCCGCTCAATCACGGTGGTTGTTAAAGGCCTTGCGGGCGTAGACAATGTTGAAAATAAAAAAATCAACTCATCAGTGCTGTCACTCCTTCTTCGTCATTACTGACACGGAAAATTTTTCGGTTATCCATGTGGAGGTTCAGGAAGTAGGCTTGCTCTAGGCTGGGGCCGGGGTAGACTACGCAGGACGTCAGCGGCACCCTCTCATCCTGTAATAAGAGCAAATATGACTTCTCATAAAAGGATGTTCGTGCTGTTCTGGCAGCACCATATAAAAGAAAGTGTAGTGTGTATCCTTCGAAATGGCGTGTAATTGACATTACACTGAACTCGAAGCATACAACCCATACATTCCAATAATTTCGTATGATAAAGATAAGAGTTTTCCAGCATACAGCAAATTCCCAGCATACAGCAAATTTGAGACTACAGCTCAAAAATGGCACTTACGAAAGCCTGAACTCACCTGAAAATCGAATTCCTTCTGGGGTAGTGAGCCAGTGTGAAAACAATTCTTAAAGTACAACGTTCAGAACAAGTAGCCTTAATCAAAACGCACAAGAAACTTACCTCTTCATGTACAAACAGTGAAGACATCTCTGCTTTCTCTTTTACATGAGAACAAATGATCTTGGGCGTGGCACTAGCGAAGGGGTCTGCAAAAAAAAAGTAAAAGACTTACTGACTTTATTCACGCCTCTAACAATCTGAAGAATTGTTACAAGTCCCCAATCAGAGCAATTCTGACTGCCTCTATAAGGGCATCAAAAATGAACAATTTTCTCGTTCTTTCTACCCTCACAAGACGCTCCGCTCCGTCAATGGAATCTAATCCAAATTTGACGCTGTGCTTCCTATATGCCTGTTTTCTAGACGTAGGGCTGCGAACATGTGTTTTGTGCACCTAATCTAGCACAGAAATTCGTCATCGATAATTCAATCAACTTAATTCATTGTAATTTGATAAAAGATGTGATAGCTCGTCCAGTTTTTAAAGAGTTGCGGGCCTGTAATAGGCACTGCCTAGCACGTATGAAAGTATTTCTTTACAAAATTTTTTTCAAAGCTTGCTTTCAGAAAAAGCGTCTGGCATATTTCGACAACCAAACCCATCCTCTGATGGCAATCAGGGGCACGCTATTAGCGATTATTGACCACGGGATTTACAAACGTAACCCGTGCCTAAATACTCAGTTAAACACAATCAAGCAAGTAGGAGCGCTCGAACGACACCAACGTGCGCGGACGCCGACTACGTTGCAGCAGCCATGGCTTATGCTAGAGCTACCGCACATAGGTCCCACAGTCACGTATACTCTCTCGATTCTGTTATAACGCCTAACGTTATCGCAGATGAAGGCAAAGCACGAAAACAGCAAACAGAAACGAGGGAAAACAACGCACGGCGATGGCCACGACAACGCGCCTTTGGAAGTCTGCTAGATCTTTTCCTGTTGCTGGTGACACTTGTCCTGAATAGCTCAAAAGACCGAGGCGCACGTGCTGGGAGCATCGCGGCATATCAGCACCTCCAACTATACCGTCTTTAAGCAAAAAAAAGCCATTTCGTACAGTGCGCCTCTGTACATAATTTTTTTTCTTTCTTTTTTTACGCTTACACCTACAGAAGCACATTGCACATTTGAGTATTAATAGAAATGTTATTACGATGTACCCAAAGCACATCTTAAAACAATGTCAATCACTTTGTGCAGTGTAGAGACAATGTGCGATCAGCAACTAATCCCGCCCTTGTTCAGTGATCGCATCACTCACTGTATGAGTGATGCACGCACTGACACAACATCGCGCATAGCAGTGTGAACTCGTTAAGTCACACGTTTAATCGAGCATCTGCAGTAGGCCCGCGAACGCATGCTGTTGTAAATGGCTGGCAGCCTGCTTCGGCAGAGCTGCTGCAGGCGCCCAGCTAGCGCTGTATGATTACTACCTACGAAAACAGTACACTCACCGTTAACAGGCTCACGTTGTCCGCGTCCGCCGCTCCATGAATAATCCTTAATCCGAGCGTCACTTCGAACACGGAGTCATGCGTGACCATCACTGAAGATGCGCCTGTTCACTGGAACTCACACAGCGACCAAGATCCCAGACCAACGCAACGCATTTGAAAGACGGATCAGACAGAGAGAAAGAGCAACATTGAGAGAGAGGAGGAGGAGGCACTGGCGGCGGCGCCGCAGCTGTCGACGCAGGTGTTCGGTGAACCAACTATTCGCTTATCTACACCACCGTTGGGGGGGGCAACGCTGGCCGGGGTGAGCGGGGGAGGGAGGAGTGGGAAACCCGCCAAGACGGCGCTGAAAGGCAAACGTTATGGCGCATACGACGGACGGCCGTTCGACGCGGAATGACTGCTTGTAAATGGCAACTCTCCTTCCAGCCAGTCGCACAGCGAGGCAGGTTATTTACCAGCCTCGGGTTCTTTGAGTATTTTGACGGAATGCGATTGCAGTGGGCGAAAAATAGTGAAGCAAAACTTGCGGAAAACAAATTGCACCATGGAATGGCGAGAAACAATAACTATTTTGTCCTCGGTGGCATTAGCGGGAGAGCATCGCTACACCTTTTTCCAGAGAAATTTCTTTTCGCATTGTCTGTGTCTGGCAATTCCGCGTATGGTGCCGCAAACACTGAATGCGTAGTCGAAGCTGGAACAAATTAATCCACAGTCGCGGATGTTTAGAAGGCTTGTCACGCACCACGAAACGTGCCGAGGTTGTTATAACAAACTTTTTGCTGACCACATGATGAGCACATAATTCCATATGGTTGCCCAATGGGCTTGCTAAGCACCTGTAGCAAAGGCAGGGCACGTTCTTGTCAAACGTTGTTAATGTAAACGATGGTTGTGCATAAGTGCAGTGACAGCTTTCCGTGTGAATTGGTCATATCCCACGTTTTCGAGCGTAGAAGCGCCTCAGCGGACCTAATCAGCTACCACAGCAAGTTCGTAAGCAATGATGAGGTACGAAATTGTGCAGCCGTTTTCCATGTACTGAATAGTCCGTGTACAGTGCGTTGACCACCGCCATTTCTTAAACCACCTCCCATACAGACTCCCAATCTGAAAAGGTGTCGGACCTTAAACACTAAGAAGCAGTGCCCCACCCGCACACACACACGAAATTTGAGGGCGCACGGGCTGATACACACGCATACTTATTCACAGGCGCACACACATACACGTATACACACATACGGCAACACACACACACGACCGTAAACGCACGCATTCATGGGCGTACACATGTGCACAGGCAAGCTTAACACAAGCATGGACTCGCACATACACGTGCACGCACACATGCACAGGTGTACACACAATCGCGCTTACACGCGAACACATGCGCAGGCTCACGCACACACACCCATACTCGGGCGAACATTATGTTCCTGTATATAATCCACAGCAAACATGTAGCTTATAACCAACGCTAAGGTGAGCTTTCGTAACGTGGATTGCAGTTAATTGCCATTATAGATGAAACGCGATTTGCTTCTGCTGGCATTCTGCTGTATTCGGAGAGCACCTTCACACATTCTAAGTCTAGGCCGTCATTTAACGCAAGGTCCACATATTCGTGTAGTAGCTACACTGCTCGGCCGCCAATCCGAAGGTCGCGGGTTCGATGCCGGCCGTGGCAGTCGAATTCAGATGAAGGCGAAAAGGTAGAAGCCTGTGCACTGTGTGATATCAGCGCCCATTAAAGAACACCAAATGGTCAAAATCTCTAGAGCTTTGCACTACGAGGACCCTCATATTCATATCGAGGTTTTTGAGACGTAAAATCCCAAATATTATAATTATGTGTTCTTCTTATGCTGCATATTCCATCTGATGTATCGTCACCTACACCCTTCTCAGGCACAAAAGCACCCTTAGAGCCTATTTTAGGGTGCTATCGAGGCAAGCACCCAAACAAATGGGTGCTTTTTTTCAATCGACCATTTATGGGTGTTAAAGGGTGTTGCAAAGGGTGCTTTCTCGTAAAAGCACCCTTTTTACACCCTGTTGGGTGTAAAAATTTTTACTGTGTATATAGAAGTCGCGACAATAGGACGAGCCCCTGGATGCGCTTTTAAATGTGAAGCATTTCTCATCTATCTATCTATCTGTCTAATATCTATCTATCTATCTATCTACCTAACCGCCTTCAAGTTTTAGATCTCCTAGCCGTTTCAATAATGCTATCAATGCAAGCTTGGTATGGCATAACATTACTGTATGAAAAACATATTTGACTAGTCACATCATGAACATCATGGCATGTATGTCATGAATGTCATGATTTACAGTTTATGGTCCTGCAGCTCTTGCGGTGGTTTAATTCACATGGCATGTTGCAAAACTGATGTGGTATGACATGATTGCACGGCGAACACAAGTGACCGACCCTAACATGAAAATCATGGCATGCGTGCCTTGTAACAACATGACCACATGCCACGCTCATGATGCGCTCGCAGCCGTTTTGCTAGCGTCACATATACCAAATTTGGTATTGCAGTACGTGAATGAATGATTTACGTATGCGACTGGTGCAAAAATGATCATCACGAGATGCGTGTCATGTAACAACATGACTACTTGCCGTTTCGCTAGCTTCACTTATGCCAAATTTCGCATTACCGGACGTGAATAGATGACAAAGCTATGATACAGGTGCAAACATGATAAACATGACATGCAAGTCTTGTGACAACATGACTACATACCGCACTGATGATGCGCTCGCAGCCGTTTCGCTAGCTTTACTTATGCCAAATTTGGTATTACGCGACGCCAATAAATAACGAAGGTATGTGACTAGTGCAAACATGACAATCATGACGTGCGTGTCATGTGAGCACATGACTTCACACCACAGTCAAGGCCCCCATACATTTCGACGTGACGTGGTGCGCGTGCTTGCCGGCGTTCATTACGTCACGTCACGCAGACGTTGCACCGCCAGGCGCCAGTTCTGCCATATACTCAGAGGTGCGCGCCGCGCTGCGTTGCTTTGACGCATGCGTGTTTCAGCGCGTCCGGCGTCCCTCCATCGCGGAAAGAGTGGGACACAGTGTTGTCTGGGTAACGCATCGTCGAGAAATGCAGCATGTCGCATTTTGCACCGGTTGCCGTCAGGCCGCCCAGATGGACGCTGGTTGCGCCTGGCTTCAGACAATAGGGCGTTCGCGTTTCGCTAAAGTAGCGTCACTGTGCCCAGAGTGCGCGTGCGTCAACAATGCATCGGAGTATATTGGGCCCTTATTGCTGCGCTCGCGGCCGTTTCGCTAGCTATACATATGCCAAGTTTGTTGTTACGTGACGTCAATGGATGACAAAATATATGACTGGTGCAAACATGATAATCCTGACACGCGTGTCATGTAAGAACATGACAACATACCACGATCACAGTTTGCTCAGTGCCGTTTCACTAGCTCCACATGTACTAAATTTCGTATCACGTGACGTCAAAAGATGACGAAGGTAAACAACACATCCAATAATCATGACACGGAAGTTATGTACGACATCATTCACCTGCACCTCGTCGTTTTGTGCTGATTTGAAAGTGACATATAAACAATTCTCAATCGTGCTTTGCATATCATTGATTTCCGCTGTACCATGGATCTGTCAATTTTATTTTCGTATGGAAAAAATTTGATGCCAGAACAGTCTGGCCTTTTCACTTTTTTTGGGGACCTTTAGGCAAAAAAAAGATCACTCTAGATTTTGAAGCTGTGGGGTATATAAAACTATTCTCAAGCAGTTGCCAAATTTTTAAGTGTGTTTGTGTGGGCAATAACACCGAAAATTCGCACCGCGAAGCGTTCTGGCAAGCTGTTTCGGCTGATTATCGGTGAGCTGTGTAATTTGTTGTACATGCTATGCGCCATTCATAAGGAAGTATTCGCGTGATATGATCCGCAAGGGGTGCTACGAAGTGGCCATACCTGTGCTTGCTTAAATATGTACCTGATTTCAAGGTGTTCAAGATTTCTTTTGTTAAACGTTAGGACATGCGTTTAATTACGGAAATTGCTTGTCTAGTTTGAGCGTATATTTAAGGGTTATTCTTTTAAGTTAGCACCCTATTTAAACAATTATCATTGTTCTTCTGGTCATTGTTTGTACATGTTTAGGTTTCCGTGGCCACTATTTATAAGCTTGTTCTAGGGAAACTGCTACCTGCATCTCTGTATTTTGCATCAATACTTAGTACTGTGATAGTAATCTGTATAGATTATGAAGACGGCATTGTGTAATATGAGATCTCGTTGATTTTCGCTTTAGCGCATTTAGTGTGGGTGAACAGTACAACAGTGCACGAATTTTCAGTATAAAGCTCTGTACCCAGTGTGCTTGTATTTATTTGATTTTCTTTGCAACCCTGCCGTATTACTTTTTTACAATATTCTTCATACGAGCTCACTACAGAATGCACAAATTCATGCAGATCTGCTGTCACTTTCCTGCTGTGAAAAATAGACTAGCGTGTTTTTCGTGGTCGTTCTTTTAATTTCACTTGTGATGAAATAAATGTATTGTCGCTGTACTTGTGCCTCTCGCATCATTTTTTTCTTATTCTTGCAAACACGTACCATTAGGCGCGAATAACCTGCCAGCAGTGACTCGCTCTCCTATCCCGATTATGTACTAGGAAGAGAGCGCATATGCAGGAGAGAGAAACGACAAAACTAGCGATGTCTGGGAAAGGGAAGCATGGTGAGACAGGAGGGACATACCAACAAAAAAGAACTGACATTAGAATCTGGGTTCTAGAACGTTTCTATCTCTATTTTTCGAAAGTTAAGGTGGTGATCGAGTACCTCGTTATACGAACAGCTTTTCGTGACCGCTTAAAGGAAGAAAGGTAGAAACGCTTTTTATTCTTTCCAGGTCGGACATTAGCAGAAGTATACGACCACTCCAGTCGAATGAACTAATTTTAAGCACCCGAAAGCGCACGCTAAAAAGCGTTTGTTTTGTATTGGCCAATCTGCTTCGAAGCAGTTTTTTTTATTTTGTCATAGCAGGTATCAGTCATAAGAGAAACTGCCTTTACACAATAAACAAGGACATGATGTGTCCATGTAAGCACTAAAGCTTAGTTACGAACATAGATCTACACACGCACTCTAAAACCTTGACCACACGCAGGTTAAACTCCTATGCACACTAAACACCTGTTTACAAGTTAGAACGAATACGCCACACCAAGTGATATTCACTGCTCGCGAACCTCCTGATTTTATGAACATCTCACCATTTCTCACGTAAATTAGTCTAACGACCATTGTAACACGCAGCTTTTAGGCAGTGCCTGTAGAGACTTACAAAACCATTGCAAATCGTGTTGCTCACGGATAGCTCTAAATGGCTACATGAAACATCGTATTTATCTTGGGATTCTAATTAGCTGATGCCAAAACCTACAACGATTGATTGATTGACTGATTGATAGAATGATTGATTGACTGCTCGAATAATTGATTGATCTGTAGGATTTATTGTTTAAAAGTTAGCACTTAAATGTGAGAGATACCGTAGTGGGCGGCTCCAGAAAGTTTGACCACCTGGGGATCTTCACCATGCGCCCAAATTTTAGCGCACGTGTCTACAGCATTTTCGCCTGCATCGAAAATGCAGCCGCCGCCACCAGGGTTTGATCCCGTGACCTGTGAATCAGCAGCCGAGTACTTTCGCCACTAGACCACCGCGGTGGGTCAAGCCTACCACAAGGCCTCACCTACGCATGAATGCGTGTGCAATGCGCAGTAGGTACACTGAACTGGCGTTGGTATTGTGTATCTTACTGCAATTAAGGCTTGACCGAATGAGCTTAGCAATGACAACTGCGGTGACTGCATTTTTGGTCTAGGCAGAAATGCGCAGGACCCACGTACATAGACTTAGGGGCTTGTTAAGATCCCCATGTAATCGAAATTTCCTCAGGTTTTTGTACTTCGCCTCTCATAATCATATACTCGTTTGACACTTTGATGCCCATTAAGTATTATTAGACACAATATTGCCTGGCTATTCTTCCTCTGTATCAATGTTAGGAGTAAGGTAAATGAATAGCTTAACACAAAAATATTTTATGCGAGCATCCATAAAGACATTACTCCCAACATATCTGTCTAAGTGACACCCCTATAACATGCCGAAACAAATGACCAAGTAAAACCAATTGAAAAATTTTGTTCATTTGAATTACCAGCGTGTCGACACTATGACACCTTGTTCTGCAATGATGGTTGCCGGCTGCTCTTCCAGCTGCCAAAAACTTACTTCTCTGACACATTCGCATTGTCTCAGCAACGGTTTTTGATGGCGTGAGTGGTGTCACCACCTTGAAGAGATGAAGTGAAATACTCCAACAAGGCACTAATGAGCGCTTGGGTAGCTTTAGCGTAATCTATAGGATTTTGGTAAACTATAGTCGCAAGCTCTATAGTCACTGAAGTGCGCCGTAGTATTCAGTACTTCAAATCAGTGAGTGTGCAGTGCATGCTTTGTCTTTTGCGCCCTGTTAGCATTCGTTGTTTCAGTGCCACCTAGTGCTTTGACTGCGATATCACCAACTTGTGAAGGTCCGGTGAAAAGCTCACGAAGTGCGGCCGACGAAAGTCGCAAATTTATCGCTTTGATACTGCAAGATATAGTTGCCCGTGAGATGCGGAACGCCTTCCAGTGCTCACAGTTTAACGATAGTTATAGTGCGCAAACATAACGACGACAAAGGTACAAGAACGACATGAGCGCTATACACACCTATTCTTTGTACGTTTGTTGTCATTTTGGCCTTGCACTATAGCTATTGTCGTGTCATACCAACTAGCCCAAAGTACCGCACTTCTAAGTCACAGATTAAGCTACACACTGCACCAGCGTGCATACACCACACTGCGCATATACCTCATTGTGCCTGAAGCTCATGCATATACCACACTGCGTCTGAAGAGCAGTGTGTCATATGCATGAGCACCGGAACAGGTTGCCTCAATACTATAGTGAGCGCATATATTGGCGCTCATCTTGACAACTGACGACACCTTGAGCTGGTCTAGATCGTGTACCCGTATTCGTTATTGATTGCTTACGGCATCGGCTCGCAGATATTTATTGCAAAGGTTTGTAATACTATCGTGTACCAGTGTTTATCAATGGCTCGTTGATAATTTTTAGCACGAGTTATCATGTTGGCCAGAGCTTGATAATTCTTCAGCTACGGCTAGAGTAAACTGTTAAAAATAACGTTAGTCATCCTTTCGTAACTGAGCCAACATAACATCAACGTGTGCGCGTCAAGGCCAAGCAGTTATGTGGCTGCCAAACAGCAATTCACGTCACGAAAAGTTACATACACCAATACGCAATCAAAATCACACTATTGAACACATTGTTCATTTGTGGTTTATACCAATTTAAATTGCGGGGTAATAAATGATGTTTCGTTAATGTTTTGTGAAAGTATTCCTTGACAGTGAAGGCACACTTTTTGTATCATCCATTGATCTTTTTTTCTGCTAGAAGATAATGTTTTACTTTTACACTACACGTATTATACGATAAAGGCCTAGTCAGATGTTTTCTTAGGGGGATGGTAAAGTGTAATTGTATAAACGCGTTTAAGGATGCAACTGTCGTACCCCCGAAAAATTCTGGTCACCTCATTTACCAGCTCCTAACGACAAAACTGAAAGCACCTTTTTATGTTCTTTTCAAGGGTAACAAAAGTATCTCTATCGTTTTTCACATAAAAGGAACGGGTATAAAGTAGAACAGAATCTCTTATAGTTCATGAGAAGAACAAAAGAACAATTATTTGAATATATTTTGCCAAATAAGGGAAGAAAACTATAGAAAATTAGCGGGCTATTTTCTAATCTTGTTGTCCACCTATGCTATTAGGGCACATCGGTGGACAAAACAGGATGTCATCAAAAGCCTGTGTTTGTAAACAGTGAAAGGGTCTAAAATGTTCGTGCATTTGTATAAGTTCGTGTATGCAGACACACAAACTTAGAAATAATTTGGCTAGTGGAATCCCCCTCTAATACACCTACCTGAGTCTAGGCTAGTAGCGAGAGGCCGAAATTCAAATTGTGACAGACAAATAAATTCTGACAGCTAAGAATGCTCGGAAATACAATTTTTTCTCACCTATTAAATATCAACTTCAAAGCTCTGTGACGCTGAATTTTATTACAAATAGGAAAATCCATAAAAAATGATCAAATAAAAACGTTGGCTAGTTGCAGTAGAAACATTTCTCGCCACTACAAAAAAATGGACTAGAAACTCGGGAAACGTAACACGTGCAAAGATAACGCCTAAAGTAGCCGATATAAATCTTCGTATTTGCATGAAAAGTGCTGTCGTTTAACTCTTTCGCATATATCGCTCCGTGAACTACGAAAAGTTCACCAGCTATGCTTCCACTTTTATATGTCTCGCCAACAATAAAACCACTTGGAAGCATTTTAAAACGCATGGACCAGCGGTACACTTTCTCTATACAAATAGTTAGTAAACAAAACACCTTCCAGAGTACACGCTTAAAGCCACACTGCGCCAAACTCATAAGACTTGGTTGTAGCCTAACCGGAATCAATGACCTATCCAAAAGAGTGCGCGTTACGATGTCTATTTTGACAAGGGTCAGCCTTAGACCGCCAAAGTTGACACAATATTGTTATCTCCGTTATTTATTAAAAACTTCAGTATTTCAATATTCTTTGCTTCTATTCTTTAAGTTCGACTTCAAGACATTTGCATTCACCGTAGCCTTTTCAATTTGCCTCTTTTCCCTCCTAGACAGCATTTGGATTCAATTCAAGCACACCATTAGTCATACTTCTCTTATAAAGGGTATACAGCCTTTCCACATATTAGCTTTTTGAGAAATTCGTTCGTATGCTACAACGCTGCTGGGAAAGATGGATGAATGGCTGAAATTTCTTCATATATATTAGAGTCAAAGCAGCCCTTTTCTATTGTAAGTGGTATATTTAGGATCAAGTTTTTTTGTCGAAAATGGCAAGAAAAATCAATGAGTGCAATTGAATTTGTAATTTGGGAATGTGCGTATGGTTAGTATAAGTACGACCAACTCATTCAGCCTTCCTAGAATATCATAAGGCATTTGACTTGGTGCAGATATCAGCATTCATGCATGCTCTACAGAATCACGGCATTGACGAAGCTTACATAAACACACTAGTATGAATATACAGCGGATCAACCACCACCATAGCTCTCCCTAAAGGAAGCGACAGTATTTCACTAAAGAAGGTCGTAGGACCGGAAGGCACAATCTCTTCAATGCTACTCAACCCGTGTTGACATGATGCTTTCAGAGTCTACATTGCGAGAAACTATTAATAAATGTTAATACAGAGTATCTTAATAACCCGCAATTCGCCAATGGTATTGCATTGATGAGTAGCCTAGGGGACGAGTTACAACTCGTCATTACTGAATCAGACACGGAAAGTAGAAGAGTCCATCTGCAAATTAGTATGCAATAAACTAAAGTAATCTGCAACAGTCTTGGCAGAAAACAGCGCTTTACGATAGGCGGTGGGGCACTGGAAGCTTTGAAGCAACGCGTTCACTTAAGACAGGTAGTAACCAGGAAGCCAAACCAGGAGAAGTAAATAACTAGAAGAATATTGAATGAATTCAGGAAAGTCAGCACGCATTCTCAATTTATGATTGGTAGCCTACCACTAACATCTAGGAATGTAACAGCAGAAAGCTGGCGACTAACAAAGAGGTGTCAACTTGATGGTAATGTCCTTTTTTGGCCCTTATGGTATTATTATAAATAAATACATAAAAAATGAAGACGACGCAGCGAGCGATGAAAACGCGAATGACAGTTGTAACTATTAGAGTCAAAAAACACATTTAGCGAACCAAATTATGGTTAGGGTATTGTACTTTATATCAAGAGCAAGAAAGGAACATTGGCCAGGCATGTAGCGTGTAGACAGAATAACAGCCGTTCGTTAAGGGTACCAGGCTGCATTACGAGAGAAGGAAAATGCGTGAGGAGAGATAGAAAACTAGGTAGGCAGATGAGATTACAAAGCTTGCAGATATAACGTGGCAATAAAAAGCACATGAGCTGATTGATAGGCAAAACATGGGAGAAAGCATTGGCCTGCAGTAGACATAGTCAGGCGGGTCATGGTCATAGTGTTGATGATGATGAGTTGTGTTAGACTAGAGACTCAATCTGCGGCCAGTGAAGCAGTAGCAAGTAATGAGAATGAAACAATAAAGCAAACAAGTAGCATGGGACATACCCGCTGTTACTTCCGTCATGCAAGTGTAGCTAGGGTTGCGCTGGGTGAACATATTCTTGATTGCCGTGCGGTCAATATTTTCTGTCACACACAGAAGTGATTCCCGCTCACTGCTCAGCACACTGTTTCAGCGCCTTTCCTTTGTCTTGTTATACCAACATGTCCTACCATGTGCTTCTGCTTCACAATTTGTTTTAAATGTGAAGCATTTTTAGCGAAGTTCGGTGACTTTTGGCGTATCTATCTATCTATCTATCTATCTATCTATCTATCTATCTATCTATCTATCTATCTATCTATCTATCTATCTGTCTGTCTATCTATCTGTCTATCTATCTATTCAGCCTCCTACGACTTTTAGCTCTTCCTGGCCGTTTCGATAATAACATCCATACCAAACTTTGTATGGCATAACATGACTGTATAAAAAACATATTTCACTACTCATAACATGAAAATAACTATCCTAATAACTAACATAACAATTTGCAGTCTGTGTTTGTTTCTGACAATAACTCCATTCCTTCTCTGACAGGCATAACTCGTTGTGAACCAATCAGTCGCATTAAAACAACGAGTGAAGGCATTCTGAACCTTATCTTAAAATTAGACGTAAAAAAATGCACTGGTCCTGATGGGATACACAATGCAATCTTAGTTCGCTACTCCATTTGGTCATCCAGATATCTGACGATCATATTCAACAAATCTTTATCTTCTGGCACTGTTCCATCCTCATGGAAGACAGCAAAGGTACTCCCTCTTTATAAATCTGGCAACAAGCAGTCTCTATTGAATTATAGACCGATATCATTGACTTCTCAATCATGCAAGATGTTAGAACATATCATTCATAAACACATTATGCTCTTCTTGGAATCGCACCAACTACTATCAAACATGCCACATTAGTTTAGGCGTGGTTTTAGTACCACAACACAATTAGTCGAATTCACGCATGATATTTTTTCGAACCTTGATCTTGGCAACCAGGTTGACGCTATATTTATTGACTTCTCAAAGGCCTTCGATACAGTACTGCATTCTAAACTTCTCGCTAAACTCGATGTCATATCAAACAATCTTCCATCGTTTAGTTGGATCTCTAGCTTTTTGCCATCTCGCTCTCAGTTCGTTTCTTACAGGTCAACCAACTCTACTGCCATTGATGTAACATCTGGAGTGCCCCGAGGGTCCATTTTTGGGCCTCTTCTTTTTTTAATTTACTTAAATGATTTGCCTGTTTGCATCTTCTCTTCCAGTCGTTTTTACGCCGATGATTGCGTTTTATATGAGGTCATTAAAACACACGCTGACCATTACCGCTTGCAAGAGTCATTTGCTGGTTTTTGCGATTGGTGCAGAACCTGGCAAATGAACATTAACTTTAAAAAAAACCGTACTTATGTCCTTCTGTAGTAAATCTCCTTCTGCTTTTGATTACTATTTTGATAGCCGTGCAGTAAATAGGGTTTTTGATTATAGGTATTCAGGGGTCATTTTTATTCATAATATGACATGGTCTAAGCACATTGACTACGTATGTAACAAAGCATTAAAAAAACTAGGCTATCTACGTCGCACTCTATCTAAATCTCCGAAGGAAACTAAGCTTCTCTTATTTAAATCACTCATTCGCCCAATAGTAGACTACGCATCTGTCGTTTGGAACCCGTACAAGCAGTGCGAGATTAATAGGTTAGAAGCAATTCAGAAAAAAGCTGTAAGATTCATATGTCGTCGCTATGACCGTGACTTTTCACCCTCTTCTACTCTTTCTTCACTGAACTTGACTTCGCTCTCTTCGCGTCGCCGAATAGAGTCATTAAAATTTTTGCATAGCATTGTGACGTCTTCGGTTAAACTTTCAAATGACAAGGACTACATAAACTTTGCACCTCAGTCAATGACAAGAAGGTATCACAACTTAAACTTAACGCCTTACTATGCTCGAACTAACATGTTCAAGTTCAGTTTTTTTCCCCGTTCTATTGAAAACTGGAATTCGTTGCCTGGTACTATTCGTTCACGCCCGTCATCCAATTTTCAAGCCGACATCCATGACATGCGTCTGTAACATACCCTCATCTATTTGCGATTCGTGTTAGCTCTTGAGTTGCATTGTTTCTTTATTCCATATTCATTCATGTTAATCACATGTTTGTGCACTTTTGACCTTGTATAACCACAAATCTGTAGTATCTTACCTGTTTACATAATTTTCATTTCTGTCTGTTAAAATTCCGCGTATTTTGTACACCCACTCCTGCCATAGCGCACTTAGCGCTGCAGTATGTGTAAATAAATAAATAAATAAAATCATAACATGTATGTGATGAATGTCATGATATACATGAATATAATTGTAAATAAAAGTTGCAAATAGTGACAACCTAACTAAAAATTGGGCTATCCCAAATCTTCGCATTTAACAGTTGAACGTGATGGAGAAATCCTGCCCACAGTGCGTACTAAACACATTTTGCATTAAATCTTTTCGAATTTGCTTTGCACCTACTACGTGGCATCAAATGATTAGTGGGAATAAACGCAGTAACGTTTGTGCATTTTGTAGTGACCAGCTATAAACCACGAAATCCTTATGATAATCACATGTGCGGACGCCCGATGGTAATGTGCGCATTCACCACGCATTACTGCAATATTTCATGCGTTGTGTACAGGACGCCTGTGTTTGTAAAGAATGACAGTTACTTTCACTGCATTTACAAGCATAGGAAGTTAGATTCACTGAATTGACAAGCAGGCGCGTGGCTGGGTGATTGAAAAACCACTTGCCACGCGAACGACCCGAGTTCAATTCACACTCGGACCGCTACTTTCTAATTGTTCTCGAATTTCCCGTCACGTAATTTGCGACATTCAAAGGTATTTCAGCGGAATGAGGTCTTTAACGCTATCGCGGTAAAACCATTTTTGTTTACCCCATCCAATGCTCTTGCGTACGCAAAGGGCAAGAGGGAATAGGACTGCGCATGCGCTGATTATATGAGAGCTGCATGCGTTTGGCCTAACAAGGGTTGCACACGCCGCATCTCGCACCTGCTTTGCTTTCGCTACAACTACTGCGTACCTTACTGGTAGATCACTCGTGAGATGTCGACTTTCCGAGAGCAAAAACAGACAAAATGGCCGTCACCAACAGCAGCACGATGGTCCTGGCACTGAAAGAAGTCCGTGGGAGTTCGTACATTGTCTTTTATTCAAAAGCTAATTAAAGAGCTTCAACACTTACGTTCAACAGGAGCAGTGCATTGCGATCTCTGCTAAGTGGGACTAGAACAAACCAGGACGAGCACCATTAGTTATTCCACTTCAGATATCTTGTCAGGAAAGCATTCTTTCTCAGAAACAAGTATCCACTTATGACGTAAAGCACCGCGAAGGTTTGTCAGCTGTGCGCATGGTGTCGTGTATATAATTCCGTTGAACTTCGGTGTTGGCTCCGTGGGTCCAATCACGTGCGTGAATATTTTCTGCAGTGTCATTCATAATTTCGGAAACGTACGGAATATATCAAGACATGCACTGAGGCGCACTTGGCTGGGACTCGCATGTTCCACTAAGCTAAGGTGGCTTTCTCCCACGTGTGCATTACTTAGGGGCAACCTCACCAATGCGGAAGTGGCTTGCATGGCTCGTGATTAATACCCATGCATAGCAAGAGTGGGGACATTTAAGGAAGGTATCGCCACCAAAGGCGAGGGTCTTCATGCATTGAGCATTTGGCAGTCCTTGTTCTCTTGTTTCGTATTCTTTGCTCTTCACCAACAATGTGCTTGTGAGAAAGCATCTTTATTATGGTCCCCGGCCCATCAAAGTCCACAGGGGAACAATAGGGCTCACGGGATCATCCCAAAGGCCCACTTTCTGGTCGATAGCCACTGTCTCACTGCCCACGCTCGATAAAACGCTCTCTGTGGGAGACGAGCTGAAGTCATTACAGGAAATCCCCTCACGTTCTTATTGCTATTTTACGATGTCGCCACAGGAAGCTAAACACCTCTACAAAAAATAGGCAATTGTGACGACAATTTTGCAACCTTGGGTGTTTTTAAGCTCCAAATTTACAGTAAATGGCACCCGTAAATGTTTAATTTACGATGCGCCCACTGAAACAGTAAAGCAGTTGTAGCGCGCGTGGTCTGAACATGGTAATCCGACAGCAATCTGAGAAGAAAATTACAGTCCTGGGAGACTTTATTACTCAGCCGTGGTGCCGAAGAATAACTAAAGAATTTTGTCTTGTCCTGTCCGCCACCGAGTAACAAGGGATCCCCGCCGATGGGTTGATTGATGAATACTGTCTCTCCGCGGTCACTCTTGAAGAGTGTAAGTATATGCTCTTTCATTGTCGCGCTGCGGGATGGCGTTAAGCACTCGTCTTCATTGTATCTATGTCTCTCACGTTGCTTCACAATGTGCACAAACCCCCAAACTACTTTTATTCGTCCAAAAAGCTCAGTTTAAAAAAAAAGATCAGTTAGTCCAAAAAGCTCAGCCTTCAGTTTTGTGCTGCGTCATGCCTTATAATCTATTTCAGCTTAATGCCTCGCCTCTTCTTTGTACTGCGTGATTCAAGCACTCGAAATGAATGTTGAGACTCAGGTGAAGTCGCCATTTCCGATGTTTTCTATTATAAAATAATTCAGCATAAGGCACCCTTGGCACTCGGCACGCAACAAGTTGGGTACGGAAATCCTTTTTTACCCTGAACTACACTTGTCTCTAAATACAGCATTAGCCTGCACCTACATCGCTATAAAATTAGAGCAGCTCGCCTCACCTAGTCCGTTTGTGATGTAGTACCTTAAAAATGCGAGCATAGCAGACGACAGCACCACATCAATTAGAAGATGAGAAGAATGAAGAGGCATTGCAGCGCGCCCATTAAAAAAAAGAAGAGGAGACTCTCGCGGGGCCACACTTGATGGCCCTGTGATCTCGGTACTACCAGAATCGGAACACATAGTGTCGATCAGATATAGAAAATGGGCTATTTATACGGATATTATGGAAAATATTACTAAATATACGGACTATCAGCACCTAACATACCCCTGGAAACCTCAGTGGAGTCAATCTAAAAAGTTAGAAGTTATTTTAACCAAATTTCGATGTCGTGTCCCTCCATTAAACTTTTACTTGCACAGAGCTGGTCTGGCGATATCCCCCCTGTGTCCATTCTGTGAAGAAACGGAAACAATAGAGCATTACTTTATAACATGTAAAAACTATTCATTAATTAGGAAAAGACTTTTAATTGTTCCGTTTCAAGCAGTAGGTTTAAATTTAACTGCAGATAATGTTCTAAGTTTCGGTGCCTTTAGCTTGGGACATTGCCACAGGAGCGTATTCGATGCTGTATGCAATTTCATTCGAGAATCAAAGCGCATGTCATAATAATGCCTGCTTAAATATATTTCTGAAGACACTTGTCTAATTTTGAATGAAATTTGCATATTCATTTGATTGTGACCGGGTGAGATAAGCTCGATTGTCTGGTCTACTCAAAATTTCTGTCTTCCACTGTAGTATTACCTCACCTTTTCTCTTCTTGATTCAATCTTCAATTATTTGTTTAGTTTAATATTCCTTTTTAGTTAATTATTATTTTCTATTACATCATTAGTTTTTTCATTAAGGATAAACCTTTTAATATATCTCATATAGGATACTTCTAGATTTCATGGCCAATCCCCATAGTGGGTATGTGCCAGTGCGAAGGGGCAACAACAACAACAACAACTCTCGCGGAGAACGAAGCTGTTCGGACGCCGGCAAGCGAGCGACGCATGGAAGCCTAGGGCGAACCCGCAACTACGCGCGAGGTTCGAAAGGCCGCGTTCCAGTCCTCGAGCCATTGACGTCATCGGGGCACGGCGTGTCGGCGTGGCCAGGCGCGAGTTCTCGGTGAGTGGTCCTGCGGACATCTCCGGTACGGCGAGCGCCCTCGAAAGACTGGAGCTGCTGACCACGTCCACCAAGCCGCCGTCACTGACAGTGTGCGGCTACTGCTAGACCTGGTGATGCCCCTTACAGTGGTATGCTGACCTGGAATCCAAGCGACGACAGCATCCGAGCACGCAACGGGTCCCACTTCAAGACACCGGGCTACGGCACAGACTGTGAGGCTATTTACTCTTTTCTTTCGTGTGTGAACTGCGTGCGTGTACGACTTATAGTACTGTATGTGCAATAGTTTTTTTATTCGTCCAATATAACTCCCGTTTGTTTTCCTCACTGTCTCCAACTTCCTCGTGTCGCACGCCTTGCTATGTGACGAACCTAACACACGACATATCTGGCGTCCGCGAGACAGGACTACTCTTATTACATCTAAGGAGAGTATCACATCGCATATGTGTGCGTGACGGTCGATGATGGAGGCAGATAAGCTGACGGCGATTGGAAAGGAATTGGGGTTAAGTGGCTCAGCACTAAAAAAATGGATGGACCAAGATCGCGCACGGGAAAAAGAGGCACGTGACGTTCGTCTGGCTGAACGAAATGCCGCGAAAGAAGCCGAGGCAGAGGCAGTCGCTAGATTACAAGCAGAGAAGGAAGTTCTAGAGCTCAAGTTAAAGTTGCATCAGTTAGGTGCGACAGCAGGTAGCACAACTACTGGGCAGCTTACCGAGGGTAGGCCCGTAGGCACCACACAGAGCTACCAAAGTCCACATAAACTCATCCCAGCCTTTAACGGGGAACGCGATGAGCTGGACGCATATATACAGCGATTTGAGCGCGTGGCTGCTAGTCAAGACTGGCCGCAAGACAAATGGGCCCTATCACTAAGCCTTTGCTTGACCGGAGAGGCCTTGAGTGTAGTTGGTAGGATGGCACCAGAACATGCCACGGACTACGTAACGTTGAAGAAAACGCTACTACAACGCTTTAGGTTCACAGAAGAAGGCTATCGGACAAAATTTCGATCAGCCAAACCAGATAATTCTGAAACGGGCACGCAGTTTGC
Source organism: Rhipicephalus microplus (assembly GCF_043290135.1). Lineage (NCBI taxonomy): Eukaryota > Metazoa > Arthropoda > Arachnida > Ixodida > Ixodidae > Rhipicephalus > Rhipicephalus microplus. Next base: position 141,457,952 of record NC_134700.1, on the reverse strand, counting down.
CGGGCGTCTATTAGCTTATTTTGTCTATTGGCAAGAAATGGCCAAGACAGACCGGACCTACGATGCTCTGCGAGACAAAATTGTCTCGGAGCAGTTTCTCGCACAATGCCATGAGAAACTCGCTGTGTTTCTTAAGGAAAGAAACTGTGAGAACCTTGAAAAACTTGCGGAGGCCACAGACCACTACTTGGAGGCCCAGGGGTTGATTAACCTTGGCAAATGTAAAGGCGATATCCTGAGCAAGCCTCCAGGTCAAACTCGAACGTCTGAGCGGCAAGATGACAAAGAGAGACCGCAGTGTTTGCTTTGCAACAAAAAGGGTCACAGAGCTGCTGATTGCTGGACCAACACAAAGAGTCCAAGTACAAAGCCACCCTTTTGTGGAAAATGCCGCCGCACTGGGCATAAAACAGGTGACTGCTCCAAAAGGGCCAACAGCGTTGAGAAGGCCTCATGTTCTTTTCAACAAAGAGATGGAGCCAAGATAATTAATTTAGAGTTGCAGGCTTAGTTTTGTGTTCCTTATAGTCCGGAGTGCGCAGAAACGCACCCAGCCAAGCTGAAGGAAAAATTGATGCTTACGGGCGAAGGTGTACTCGGAGAATATCCTGCAACAGTACTGCGAGATACCGGATGCGATTCAGTCATTGTCAAAAGATCTCTTGTGGCGGATAGCAAGCTGACTGGAAAGATTTCCTCGATTTACCTCCTGGACGTATGGTTGATGAAGCTGCCTGAAGCACACGTGGAAATTTTTTTCACCGTTCTTCACTGGCAAAACTCGAGCCCTCTGTATGGATACTCCGTTATATGATGTTGTCTTGGGAAATGTGGAAGGCGTTCGAGATGCTCACAATCCTGATAACGATTGGAAGAGCCGTCTTTACACCCAGAACACTGCAGAAGAGTACTCTGGCGCAAAAAAATTTGGTTCTGCACACGGACCCTTGTATGCAAAGACTTCAACATCGGCTGCAAGGAAAACACGTTGCAAGACAAAAGTTGCTGCAGTAAACCGAAAGGCAGGAAATCCACATCTACTTCCGGCTCCAGTTATAAACCCCTTAGACATCAGCCCACAGGACTTTAAAACCAAACAGGAGGAAGACAGCAGCCTGCGGAAATGCTTCGAAGCCGTCAACAAAGAGGTCACGACCAGGTTTGCTAAAATATTGTTCTTCACGAAGAATGGTATCCTCTATCGCAAGTACACCCTTCACTCTAAGAGGCAGGTGAATCAGCTTGTGGTACCAAGGTGCCTCCGACAATTTGTTATGAAAATGGCCCACGAAGGCATCCTTTCGGGCCATCAGGGAATTAAACGAACTACCAACCGGGTACTCGAAGAGTTCTACTGGACAGGGGTTCAGTCAGACATCACACGATTTGTTAAATCGTGTGATATATGTCAAAGAACTATTCCCAAGCACTTGGTGGGTCGTGTACCTCTCGGCAACACTCCTATAATTGACACCCCTTTCAAGAGAGTAGCCATTGATATAGTGGGTCCATTATCACCGATGTCAGAGGGCGGAAACAAGTACGTACTGACAATGGTGGACATGGCAACGCGTTATCCCGATGCTGTAGCACTGTCGAGCATCGAGACGGAGAAAGTCGCTGAGGCACTTCTTGAGATGTTTTCTCGTGTAGTTGTCCCACGGGAGATAATCAGTGACAGAGGCACGTCATTCTCGTCACGCCTAATGAAGGAGCTAAGCCGACTTCTCTCCTTATAACAATTGCCAACAACCCCATATCATCCCATGGCTAATGGCCTTGTAGAAGGGTTCAACGGCACCCTGAAACAAATGATAAGAAGAATGTTTCAGGAGTGTCCGAAGAAATGGGATCGGTACCTGGCACCCTTACTCTTCGCTTATCGCGAAGTTCCCCAGTCGAACTTAGGCTTCTCTCCGTTCGACTTGCTCTACGGCCGTTACGTCAGAGGTCCCCTGGCGATATTGAAAGAAATATGGGCTGCTGATCATCTTGATGATGATTTAAAAACAGCCTACGGGTACGTAGTCAAACTACAGAATAGTCTTGAAGGCACCTGCCGTTTAGCAAAGGAGGAGCTTCAGAAAGCGAAGCTAGAACAAAAGAAGCATTATGATCAAAAGGCCAGACCACGTCAATTATCCCCTGGAGACAAGGTTCTGCTTCTGCTTCCATCGCATACAAACAAATTGGTTCTGACGTGGAAGGGACCCTTTTAAGTCCTTGAGAAGAGAAATGATGTCGATGATTTAATAGATCTTGGTACCAGCAGCACAATATTCCATATCAACCTATTGAAAAAGTATGAGGAACCGCTGCCTGCACCACCGCACGAAGCATCAGCTGTTTGCCAGGCGGATGACGCTGAAAACGACGAGCTACAATGCGTACCATTCCAACGAAGGGACTACTGCACCCAGTCTCATACGCAAGCCGTATACTGCAACCATGCGAAGCTGCTTACTCTACAATGGAGCGAGCGGCCCTACCTTTTACGTGGCCGGTCCGAAAACTTCATATCGTCTTATTCGGACGCACATTCATTCTACAGAGTGACCACAAAACGCTTGTGTACGTGACGTCAGCCAAGCATGTGAACGGCTGCGTGTTACGGTGGAGCCTCATCTTTATGGAAGTGCGTAGATTACGTGAGCCGTTTGCCAACTCTGTGAGCAACATCTGTATGAAGAATCGATGCTCAGTGGTAATAATAGCTTATGATGTGAACCTTACAGCGCGATACAAGTATCACGAAGCTTTAGTTTTGTGACTTGTTTCTATTTTTTTTCTGGTTTGTACTTCTGTGACCGAATGTGCTGAGTGTGCGGGGCTCGGAACTGCTATAGTGTGCAGTGGTGCTTACGTGTGTGTTTCCGTCTGCATACCAACGTGTCCGCCGTGCCCCGTGCCCCAGTGCCCTCAAGTTCTTCTACCGGAAGAACTTTCTTAAGTGGGGGGTGATGTGATGTAGTACCTTAAAAATGCGAGCATAGCAGACGACAGCACCACATCATTTAGAAGATGAGAAGAATGAAGAGGCATTGCAGTGCGCCCATTGAAAAAAAGAAGAGGAGACGCTCGCGGAGAACGAAGCTGTTCGGACGCCGGCAAGCGAGCTACGCAAGGAAGCCTAGGTTTGAACCCGCAACTATGCGCGAGGTTCGAAAGGCCGAGTTCTAGTCCTCGAGCCATTGACGTCCTCGGGGCACGGCGTGTCGGCGTGGCCAGGCGCGAGTTCTCGGTGAGTGGTCCTGCGGACATCTCCGGTACGGCGAGCGCCCTCGAAAGACCGGAGCTGCTGACCACGTCCACCGAGCCACCGTCGCTGACAGTGTGCGGCTACTACTAGACCTGGTGATGCCCCTTACAGTGGTATGCTGACCTGGAATACAAGCGACGACAGCATCCGAGCACGCAACGGGTCCCACTTCAAGGCACCGGGCTACGGCACAGACTGTGAGACTATTTACTCTTTTCTTTCGTGTGTGAACAGCGTGCGTGTACGACTTATAGTACCGTATGTGCAATAGTTTTTTTGTTCGTCCAATATAACTCCCGTTTGTTTTCCTCACTGTCTCCATCTTCCTCGCGTTGCACGCCTTGCTATGTGACGAACCTAACACACGACACCGTTTATTAATGTCTGAGCTACTGTATCTTGTTACTTGACTCCAGCAATGTTGCTTCCGAGAAAACTGTCTTCTTTTGCTCACCACTATAACCATGTGCTACTAGTGTAAAACCATTATTAAGGGTTCTAAGCACAAGCATGATTCCTGAGTTCTGCAAGTGTTGTTGAAAAGTGTGCTCTGTTTTCCCAAAAGCGATTCCACAGAGAAGCAAGCAGGAGAAATAAAACGTGGATGCAACGAAGCGGTGCTTTATTTCACTGATTATCTGCGGTTCGATGTCGCAAATCACTACATCATTACGACTGACGTAGTAGGAGAGGTCTTGGTAAATATCAACCATATGGTGCTCTTCAACGTGCTCTGTCATCAAACTGTGCACGGGTCTTCGCCATTTCGCCTCCTTCAAAATACAGCAAACACATCAGGAATCAAACGCGCGACCTTCGGGTCAGCAGACAAGCACCCTAGCCGCCACATCACCGAGAAAGACTAATGAAACCGTGCAAAAGAGGTCCTCGAGAAGGAACAGCAAAGTGATTCAGTGGAGAAACAGTCGAGTACTATTTCGAAAAACTACCTTAGTGTCTGGTTTCACCTGTTAGCATGAACAGCTCTCACTTGATTACTTTCAAATTTTTCCCCAACGCTGGTGAAAGGCGTAGCGGGATAACTATTATAAGAATAAGCGTAATTGTTTCACTTGCGAAATAGTTCTCCTGAAGTTTCTCAGAACCTTTTTGTTTGACGCAAGTAGATTGTCAACGGCGAATGCACCAGGAGTACCAATTTGCTAGCGCGTCCACCGCGTTAAAGAAGTAAAATATCAGTAGCTACATCAAGCCCCACCGACGTTTTAAACCATGCTATTTAAAAAGTGGTCAGTAGAATATGACTTGTCGGGCACATTGTTCCTCTGTGTTTAAAACATTTATTGTGTCAAAAAGAAATATATAGGCATCCTCTCGTGGTTCCTTTTTGATAAACATGCAACTCATACGAACGATTGAAGTGGCTCACTAGGCCGAAGGTTATTCTTATTTCCGATGGAGGCGGAAACGTTGTCGGCCCATGGCTCAGATTCCGGTGCACGTTGAGGAACCTCAGGTGGTCGAAATTTCTGGAGCCCTCCACTATGGCCTCCGTCATACTCATATGGTAGTTTTCGGATGTTAAACTCCACATATCGATTATCGAAGGTGATATGTCATCTCTAAACGGGACAGGAGTTGAAAGAGCATAAAGGTCTATTATTATTCATAATTTTTGTAAACGATGCAGTTATATACGTGATTGAGCTGAACTGGCAATGTACGGCGATAGCACCAATATGCTTTTTTCAATCACGGCACCTAAATTATTTAGTACACAGTGTGATTCCCCACCTTGTGTCGCTAGATGCTTAGAGGAACCAAAATAAATTGCTGTTAAACGCAAGAAAACAACAAAATAACCTATATGTAGGTCACGAAATACACCCATCGTGAAAGCAATATTCATTAATTATGCAGAAATGAAACTGATGGAAGTGTGATGATGTTTATTGAACCAGTGAAATCGCAACAATATTAATACGTGGGGCTTAACGTCACAAAACCACCATATGATTATAGGAGACGCCGTAGTGGAGGGCTCCAGAAATTTTGACCACCGGGGGTTCTTTATCATGCACCCAAATCTGAGCACACGGGCCTACAACATTTCCACCTTCAATGGAAATGCAGCCGCCGCAGCCGGGATAGTGAAGTCGCGACGAGGTGGTAACCGAAAATGACCATACGGCAAGTCTGACAAAGGCGGCACTAGTTCTCGCGCAATCAGAGCGCAAGGTTTTTCGTTCTCTTAGGAAGGCGCATACGCGTTGGTGCGTATGCTCCCCTACAATACCCCCGGGGTGAAGAGTAGCTATCCTAGCGACTCAGGGAGTAGGCACAATGAGGGGGTCGTAGTAGGGCTTGAGACGGTCGACCTGTACGGTCTCACGTTCTCGACAGGACAAATCTGGCGATTGTGTTAGGGGCTCGATGGTGTAATTCATCGGCTAGCTCTCGTCGATGACATGGTACGGACCATGGTACCAGTCCAGAAGTTTATAAGAAAGGCCAGGAACGTGCGGGGGCACCCAAAGCCACACAAGGGAGCCAGCACGAAACGTAGGAGCTATGTGGTGAACGTCGTCATGTCGAGTCTTTTGTAGACCTTGAGCCTCACTTGGCAGAGACCAAGCCAACTGACGGCAGTCTTCAGTGTATCTGGTGACTTCAGAAAGCAGAGAGCACTCAGACGCATCAGGGCGGTACTGAAGTATAGTGTCCAATGGGTGGGAAGGTTCGCGGTCGTACAACAGAAAGAACGGGGGAAAGCCGGTAGTCGCATGCGTCGCGCTGTTATAGGCGAAGGTAACAAAAGGTAATACAGCGTCCCAGTCGGTGTGGTCGGAGGAGGTGTACATCCTCAGCATGTCGCCAAAAGTGTGGTTGATGGTATGCGGTAGATTTTCGGTGGATGATCTTGCATTCAATGAGGATAGCTTGGATGACCTCCGGTAGGAACACTCGGCCCCCATCACTGAGTTATTCCCGCGGAAGATCATGGCATAGATTGAAGCTATGGAGATTGAAGAGCGCAACTTTGTGGGCGGTCGCTGCCGATAGAGCTGCATTCTCAGCGTAGCGTGTCATGTGATCGACACCGACAAATAACCACCAGTTTCCGGAGCCACTATATAGAAAGGGGCCATAGAGGTCGTTACCCACGCGGTCGAATGGGCGAGCCGGGCACGGGAGCGGCTGTAAAATACCGGTAAGGTGCCGCGAAGGTATCTTGTCTTGTTGGCAAGTGGTGCAAGACTGAATGCATTTCTGCACAAAGCGATACATTCCTCGCCAGTAATATCGTTGGCGCAGCCTTTCGTAGGTTTTCAGGACACCTGCGTGAGCGCTTAGGGGACCTGCATGGAAATTCATGGAGATGTTCGAGCGCAAATGAACAGGGACAGAAGGAGCCATGTCCGACCACCAGGCATGCAGTTGCGGTGGTACAGAATGTTGTCTCACATGGAAACGCGGGCTTCGTGTCGTCGTAGAGCTCTCATGGAAGAGACAGCAGACGGATCGGTAAGGTAGTCGAGTAACAAGGCAAGGTATAGGTCTTTACGCTGCTCCGAAAGCATGTCAGCCGTGTCGAGTGATGACAAGCTGGTAAACATTGGGGACAGAAAAGCCACATCTGGTGTTATTGGCGATCGGGAAAGTGCATCGGCATCCGCATGCTTGCGACCGGAACGATATACGACACAGATGTTGTATTCCTACAATCGAAGCGCCCAACGCCCCAGGCGTCCAGACGGGTCTTTCAAGGTGGACAGCCAACATAGAGCGTGGTGGTCGGTGACCACGTCGTGAGCCAAACACTCCTTCCCTGTCACCGAGTAATTCAATTCAGCCTGCTTGAGAGCGCGACTTGCAAAAGCGACTACGTATTCGGCCTGGGTGCCTTGCCGTCGTTGCAAAACTGCACCTACACCGCTGCCAATTGCATTGGTGTGAATTTATGTGGCAGCAGTGGGGTCGTAGTGACATATAATAGTTGGTAAGGTCAGCAGCTGGCGCAGCTCGCCAAATGCGTCGTCATATGAAGGTGAGCATGTAGATATACCTTTGCTGTTGAAAAGCCGACTCGTAAGAGATGCTGTGACGGACGCAAAGTTGCGCATGAAGCGACAAAAGTAGGAGCAGAGGCCGACGAAACTTCTTAAGGCTTTCAGTGATGTGGGCATTGGGATGTCAGCGACCGTTCGAAGCTTATCGGGATCCGAAAGAACACAGTCTCTTGCCATGACATGTTCCAAGATGCTTAGTTTTCCTGCTGCGAGGTGGCACTCCTTGGTGTTAAGTTGTAGGCCTGCAGAAGTTATACACGTCAGAATCTCGTGCAGACGACCAAGATGTGTCGGGAAATCTGTTGAAAAGACTACGATGTCGTCCAGGTAACACAAGCAAGTTTTACACTTGTGGGCGCGCAAGATGGTGTCGATCATGCGCTCAAATGTCGCAGGCACGTTGCAGAGCCCAAAATGGCATGAATTTCAACTCATATAGGCCATTCAGCGTTACAAAGGCTGTTTTAGGGCGATAAAGTTAATCCATTGGCACCTGCCAATACCCAGAACGCAGATCCGAGGATGTAAAGTATTCTGTGCTTTGTGAACAGTCAAGAGCATAGTCTATTCGTGGTAGGGGGTAGACATCTTTCTTCGTAATCTTGTTCAAGCGCCGATAGTCCACGCAAAATTGAACGGTGCCAGTTTTTTTCTTTACCAGAACCACAGGTGATGACCAAGCGCTTTGAGAAGGCTGTATGACTCCACGTTTAGGCATGTCATTTACTTGCTCCGTAATGGCGTGGCGCTCTTCGGCGTAAACGTGGTAAGGACGCTGTCGCAGAGGCGAATGTGAGCCGGTGTCAATAGTGTGAGTGACAGTCATGTTGCGGCTCAAATCAGGTTCTTGAAAGTCGAAAGAAGACCGAAACTTGTTAAGCAGAGCAACAAGTTGGCGGCGATGCTAGGGGGGAAGATCTGCGTCAATAGCATTGTCGAAAGCTGATGAACTTGACGGCTCAGACGCATGAGTGACTGCGGCACTGTGACATTGTGTTTTGTCGGGAAGAATAATTTCATCGATATGACCGACAGGTTGTACATATTCTAAGGTTCGACCGCGGAGTAAGCCAATGGGGTAGTTTGCAGTGGTTGGTAACCTGCATGACGGTTGAACCAGAAACAATTCTAAGAACGGCAAATGAGAGAACGATGTCCTTGTGTTCTGTAAAAACCGGAGATGGCGTAAACACCACCGTGGCGTCAGGTTGCGCCAGACATGAAAGACTAATAGGGACTGAACCTTCTGGAAGCAAGATGATGTTGTCGTCAGCGATGAGTTTGCAGAGCAGAGGAGAATGGTCGGGCGATAGAAATTCACATGTTGGTACAAGGGACACTTCCACACGTGAACAATCGATGATAGCTTCATGACGTTATAAGAAATCCCAACCCAGGATGAGGTCATGAGTGCAAGATGGTAGAACAAAAATTGGACGATGTATAAAACGTCTTCGACGACGACGCGCGCCGTACAGATAACCGAGAGATGAATGCGTGGCGCGCCAGCCGTGGACATCACCATGCCACAGAGAGATGTGGTCACTTTCTTCAGTTTCCGACAAAGTTTTGCGTTGATCACAGAAACGGCAGCCTCGGTATCAAATATAGCTAGTGTGGTGACTCCCTCAACATCGACATCAATAACATTTTGCGCCCAAAACGGAGGCCTTGAGCATTGCGCAGAAGTTGCAGTTCATGCCTCCGGAAGTGCACTGATTAGTTTGGAATGGGAATGGGAATGGGGATGGGAAACGAGCAGTTGATGGGTGCTGATCCGAGTAAGAGTGCCTCTGTTCATACGCAGACGTGGTGGCCTGCTGCGGCGCGTAGGTAGGATTTCTATAGGAGGCGTACGCAGGTGTGGGACAGTGGCATCAGAAGCATGCAATGTGGCCAGCGATGCCACAAACGAAGGAGATAGGGCAGTTTTCATGGGTGCGCCACTCATTAAATGGACGGAAAAAGCGAAGTGGGGGCCTGTAAACTGGAGGTGAGGCCGGAGGAGGTGTAGCCGATAAGGAGACTGGATGCAGTTCGGGCCGCGTGACAACAGCTGCGTAGGTGAGAGGTGAAGGTCGCACAGGTGGTGCGTAGCCGGCAGTTGAGAGATCAGATGGTACCAAAGTGCATGGATAAAGGGCTGAAACTGTACGAACGCTTCGCAAATTTCAGTGCGTATGGCCTGCTGCAGTGTCGAAGGCAGGCTTGCGGTCGGCGCGTCGTTATACGGCAGCAGGGAGAGCTGTTGGACGACTTCGTCTGTGATGAAGTCTTCGATCTGGTTGCACAGAGTTTTTTGGCGAACGTTGCCATTGGCGAGTGCGACGGCCGGGATTGAAGCTGGTGGTGGGACACTCGATGGACACTCGATGGGGCGATGGAACGCTGGCAGCGCAATTCATCAAAGCTCTGCCACAGGCGTACGAGGACTGCCATCGTGGTCGGGCTTTTCGGCAGCAACAATTGTAATGCGCCATCCTGAATGACCTTGAGAATCCTTCGTATTTTCTCTACTTCAGGCATAGAATAGTTAAAACGCTTGCAGAGGTCGAGTCCATCCTCAATATAACCAGTAAATGTCTCGCGAGGCTGCTGGGCTCGGTGGCGTAGATGCTGGTCTGCACAGAGATTGCGGACCTCTGGTCAGCAGAACACTTCAGTCACGAGGGTCTTAAAGGTGGACCAGTTGGCGATAGCGGTTGCGCGGTTGGTAAACAAAAGCTTAGTGATGTCAGCCAAGTAAAAGATTACATAGGCGAGCTTAGAGTCATTGTCCCACTTGTTGCTGGCGCTTATGCGTTCATACAAGGAGAGCCAATCTTCGACGTCTTGGTCACCACTGCCGCTGAACATTGGTGGGTCCCGTTAACGGGTAGCGCCAAAGCAGGTAGACGGGGCAGCCGATGGTGCTGGCTGTGCTAGGATGTGCTGGTTGATGACTGCGTCAGTCGTGTTGTGAGGTGGTCTCTCGACCAACTTACGAGAGCGGAGCTCCAGGTCTGCTTGGGGATCTAAGCAGCCTCCACCAAATGTGATGATGTTTATTCAACCCGAGAAGACGCAACGAGGTCGCAACGAAAAATGGCCGTACGGCAATAATGGCAAAAGTGGCACAGGTTCTCACGCAATCAGAGCGCAGGGTTTCTCTGTCTCTTCCGAAGGCGCATACGCGTCGGTGCGTATGCTTCACTACAGAAGTAACAAATCAGACGCTTCTTGGAGTGACGTTTTTCGAAGTGTTAAGCTGGGAAGCACATATTATCCAACTGCGCATGTACTTATCAAAAGAGATTGTTTATTGTACAAAATTTCTACTCATTTCTCTATGATTCAAACAACAGCTGTGCAGCTGCCTTTTTTTTCATTTTAAGCTTTTCTATGGCGCTCAAGCGTGGGAGAACAACTACTAAAACTAGCTACAAGAAACTCGTACTTCTGCATAAAAGAGTTCTTCGGCTTTACTGTAGCCACAAAAAAATCGTACAAACTTGAGGACAGCAGCTTTATTTGAAATATGTAATATGCTTTGTGGTGGTCAAGTCTTTTACATGAAAATCTTACAAATCAAGTACAGCAAAAATTATATGAGCTCAATGAAGGAACTACAGAACAGACTTATTCTATCCGCCAAAGCTAAATCAATCTACAACAAACACGAAAAAATTTTGGTAAACTAACGCTTGCTTATCAGGCACCTTGTATAATATACAAACTGCAACTTACGCTCTATTCCGACTGTACGAAAAAAATCATCCATACTAGAAGTTACGAAAGTGCTAATGCAGGAAACATATGGTTTGATATAATATAAAAAGTAATGACGTGAGATATGGTAGTAGCTCAGTGATGGAAATTTGTACTGGGTGTGTTGTAATAACCACAACATTATTATGTGTCACGGCTCTAATGTTCCAGACTAATCTTTTTCAGGAGAGATTATTCATTATGCTACGTGCCAGTTGTGAATAGTGAAAGCCAGAATAAATGTAACAAGAAAATTGTTATGCAATGTCTTTTCTCTTTTGCTTATATTGTTCATGATGGCCTGAATGTTCAGAAAGCTGTTTTTTGTAACCAAGGGCATTACTACACAAATATCTGTGCTATAGAAACTGTGTACAAGAGTCTTTGGTACTTTGTCAGGCTATATGCCTTCAACCCCAACAACCTTTTAAATGCAAAGCATTTCTTAGCGAACTTCGGCAACATTGAGCGTATCTATCTATCTATCTATCTATCTATCTATCTATCTATCTATCTATCTATCTATCTATCTATCTATCTATCTATCTATCTATCTATCTATCTATCTATCTATCTATCTATCTATCTATCTATCTATCTATCTATCTATCTATCTATCTATCTATCTATCTATCTGGCCGCTTAAGTTTGAGTGCTCTCGTGGTCATTCCCTTATTTTGGCGTGAACCAAAATTAGCATGGAAGGGTAAGATGTTTTAACGAACATGACGTGCTAGTCAAGACAATAATAATCTTACAATAAAGTGGCATAAGTTGTCAAACACTTCTCGTCAGACTGTGGCGCATACCCATGGGCGGGTATGTGCCTCTTGTATGCGGGTATTTGCCACGTGTAATTGACACCTAACCTAGGAACGACGAGAATGCACATAAAAATTTTCACGTGTAAGCGTTTACAAATTCCCGACATCGGTAGTGTCGACCTAACGATGGCATTCAATAAATGTCAGTGTTAAGAAGAAACTGACAGACACCGTTGACCCACCGATAAATACAAATAATGAATTTCAGGGTCCCAGCAGGAATCGAAGCCAAGGACTTTGCGTGACAGTCAAGCACTGTACTGCAGAGATACGCCCGCTCTCGGGGCAACTTTTCAAATAGACGCTAATCTTTGTGAAACGTCAATAGTGGTTTCTAGGTTATACTCACTGGGCGTAACCTCCTTGGTTTTAGAAAGGGTTAGAGAACGTTGGGCTGCAGTGCCATGAATACAGTGAACTAGTATATACCATGAACTCGAGGTGGTAAAGGTGAGAAGTAGACCCGAAGCGCAAGCCGTAAGAAAGTGTGCGTGTGCCACCTCTCGTTTAGTCCTTGGAATGACCGCTGCATGGCGGTGCATCTATATGGGGAATATGCGGTGAAAAGATGCGACATGGTGGTACTTGAAGTGTTGAATAGATGAACGAACGGACACACAGACAGATGCATGGATGGACGCATGAACGGACGCAGGGGTGGATGCATGGACGAACGAAGAAATGGACGCACGAACAGACGCACACATGGACTGGCGGATAGACGCACGTACGGTCACACCGACGGACGCATGGACGGACGGAAGCAAAAACGATTGGACGGACGAATGCTTCGCCCCACTCTCCATCATTCACTCCATGGATATGCTGCCAAGTTTTTTTCTTGCAGAAGGAAACTATAATACAATATTTTTGAAATTAAAATTAGAAATTGAGAAGCAACTAGGTAGAAGCAGGCCTACATTTGAAAAGCTCTTTTTTTTCGAAAATGGGCCAAGTGCAGAACCGAAACTATCTCTAGTATTGCTGTTTTCTGGCACATACATAATTTAAATTTTTGTCTAAAACAGAGACGGATTCAAGATGGCAAGTGTTGTTGTACCCCATAAAAACCTCTGATCACCCATTTACCAGCTTCTAACTTTGACACTAAAAGCATGTTCTTCCGTTTTTTTTTCACTGGTAAAGTGATACTCTCCTCAGTTTTTGAGATAAAAGGAATGTTCGTGAAGTTCAAAGGAATCTCTTACCTATTTATGTAGCTAAAAAGAACATATATTTGACTATATTTTGCCCAATAAGGGAATAAAAGCATAGAAACCGAGCGGGCTATTTTAAAAAGGTCTTCTTGCGCACCGATGCTTTTATTAAGAAGATCTTCTATCGGACGACTCGGAGCACTTTCGGTAATACTTTTCATGCTCCATACGAAGCAAGTCTATTCCATCGGAACATTGAGAGTGCTCCCTCGATTTTCCATTGGTACAGATCTGCACCAGCTTTTTCGCAAGATGCACTTCACGGGGCAACTTTCCCTGCCCCGTGAAAATCGGCGGATTCGACTGGAAGTCGCAAGCGCCCCGAGCTTTGAAATGATGCCAATTCTGGGTGCGCCAACGAACACCGCTCGCGTTGGTTGCGCATCGCATTGGAGCTCTCGTTTTGCTAGCGTAGCGTCGATGTGTGCAGCGTGCCCACTCAAGCAAAAAGAGAGACCTGCGTATCGCGTTCCATTGTGACCACGCCATTTGCTCCTGAGGAAGCCCGGGTGTTCTTTTGGAAGACACCCTTCTGTTGCCCTCCGCCATGGTAGAGTGCTCTGGTGCTGAGTTTGTAGGCTACACCGATTCTGCCAATCGATAACACCAGTGAAAGAAAGCGAATGTTATCAAGGGTCTGTATTTGTGAACATTGAAAGGGTTAACTGCTGTCTCATGAGAAAATTGAAAGTATCCACGTGCCATTGCAGCCTTATTTGGGCTAGTTTTGGTTGTACACTTGGCCCATTTTGAAAAAAAAATTTGTGTTTAGAACAAAGGTTCGAGGAGTTATAGTGCAACTTGCTGATCTCTTAGAAGGGTACAAATGGCCCTGTATTTAAAGAACTTGAATGATTTGAAGTTCGAGCTCCTCTGTGCATCTTCCGAAAAAGTAGAGTTCCTGGAAACCTTCTAAGAATCACTAGGTTTTTTTTTTGTGAAGAAGCTCAGAAGGAAAGCATTGCGGTCACCTTGATTAGGTTATTCCCGTAGCGTGGAGCTCAAATTTAATTTCACGAACTTGGTTTGAATTGAAACTGCGCCGTGAGAATGAAAAGTGTTTTTTTTATTTTGGCACTGAATACATATTCATAAGTTTTAAAAGATGGTTTACTCACGTTGTGAAAAACTTGGTAAAAAGGCAGAAGGAAACAATTATACAAGTCAGGGAGGGGGAGGGGCGGGGAATTGAATAGGCATTGTCGATCTTGTCATCCTACCTGTGATCACGTGAAGAAGGAGGGGGGGGGCCGGCGAGAGATGAAAGTATAGAACATCTCCCCGAAGGGAACCCCGATGAAATGCTAAGCAACAACGGTGCGCAAGTGTTGACATCGTTGAGCGAAACTCGGTGCAGCATTTACTCTGCTAAACGTTTGTTTGAAACACAAGGACAGGGACGTGGGTTGAGTTCCGTGTAAGCATTTATAAATCTTGGTTGACGTTTTCTGAGAATCGATAATGGCGTGCTGGACCGGAGGAGTTGCGCATTTTTTCTTGACTACCATGGCCTCGCGATCGATGAAGTGCTCGCTGAGAGGAACCTGCAGACACGCGACATTGAAGAGATAGCCTGTGGGCGCTTCGGTGAGCTTGCTACACGTGAGTGAGAGAGTGACATCCGCGCGCACCTGTGAGGGAAGCGTGCAGGTAGAGCTTGACGTCAACGCGAAGCTTCGTCGTAACTCACTTGGCACCGCTCCAACACATGCAGCGAGGGGAACGCGTTGCGTTGCGTTCGTATGGACGCACGTACGTACGGCGTTACACAAGTGAGTCAAGTTGCTTCGTATCTAATATAAAAGGTGACTTTGTAAAGAGGTTAGCATTTGTGGCCGTGGCCCAGTGGATGACATGATCCGCATCTGTTGCAGAGGGCCGGTCCGGCAGTGATTGGTTCGATACCAATTGGCGGAACATTGAGATCCGGAACAGCACCTTGACTCACGGGTGTAAAGCCGTACGTGCGTGCGTCCGTACGAGCATGCCGCAAATCGTTCCCTTCATCACACGTGGTGAAGCGGGGCCAAGCAGGCCACGCCACAGCTGCTCGTACACGCCACGCTCCAAGCGCACGCTTCGCTTGCAGGTGCTCACTGATGTCACTCTCTCCATCCCCAGCCGCATGCCCGCTAAAGCGTCCACTGCTGCCAACTCCCCCGACTCGCAACACACCTCTCTCGCTTCATTCTCTTCAGCGTCCGCAACGCTCAACCACACGTCCATTGAAAGCACTCAATCCTGCTTCCATGCCTTCACGTTTCAAACAAACGTTGCTGGTAACTAGAACTCAATCTATTAGTTAAAACAAACTATACGGTTGGGCAAGATTACCACGAAACTACAATCTCCTTAGCTTGGCTTTCGTGGGGCGCACGATGCGTGAATGAACACTCCCCGCGAGAGTTTCTCGGCCCCTCCTCTATGGCGGCCAGCGCTCCTTATATGTTTTTTTCTGGTCAGCCTCGGTGGAACAGTGGCTACGGTGCTAGGCTGATGACGCAAAGGTTCGAGGTTTGGTCCTGGCCGAGCCAGTGAAATCTCCATATAAGCGAAATGGCAGAGACCCGTGTGCTGTGTGTTGTCAGGGCACGTTAAAGAGAACCAAATGGTCAAAACTTTCGGGACCCTTCACCACGGCGTTTGTCATATTTATATGGTGGATTTGTGACGTAAAACACCAGATAATATTAATTTATATGTTCTTCATTAGGATTGGAACATGCCCACCGCCGTAGAGTTTTGCTATATACCTGCCGTATTGTATGGGGGCGAAGAGGTTTTCGTGTATGATTCCCACAACGTGCATCGCACCATATCACGTACTACCTTTTTGAGATACAGTTACACGTTAAACAGTTGCACGTAGTTTATAGTTAGGATACCCTGTGTGTAAGAAGTGAGCGCAATATGTATTGGTGACTCTTCGGGAATATGTGTGACATTTTTTTTTTGGCTGCCGTCATATTGCCACATTCTCTCGTTTTAAACCGATGTTTTGAACGTGGTTCGAAGGTCTTCTAAAGCTCTTGCTTTCCTAAAGCGGAGTCCTGTTTTTATATTACTGCTACTACTGGACCGTAAAGAAAATGCTACACTTCAGTAATTTTTGTTAACAATTAAAGAATCACTGCAACTTCAGAGCGCATCAGTGCAATGAGGATGATGTTTATTCACTTCACTTCACTTTATTTTTTCTTAAGGACCTCGCAGGGAGGTATTACTTAAGGGGTGGGGTTAACATAATAGTGGCTACATACAAAATAGTGGTTTCATACATTTACACGACAGTGGCTACGATGCACTTACAGGATAGTGGCAACAAAACATTTATTTAGACATACAAAGTTTTATTTTTCAGAAAATGAAAATAAGCAGATGGTTTCGACGATATCGCAGGCTGGTCCAGTCAGCTGATGATTTACAAAAGAAGGATTCAGAAAAAGTCGCTGGATGGCTGCGGGGACGAGTAACTTGTAAATGGTGCCCTGTGCGCAGTTGTGCGCGGTTGCGGGGCCAGAATATATGGGACATCATGCGGTGAGCTATAGAAAAACTTGTGAAAAAGAAATAATGAATCGATGTGGCGTCGGAACGACAGCGTGTTTAAGCCAGACGGAATTTTAATTGTGATTCGCTGGTATAATAAGAATATGAGTATGACGTCGTCGGCAAACTAAGCGATTGAATGCCCGATATCATCGACAGATATTGATATAGTACATCGCGTGGCCAGCAAAACAGCTGACAAGCGCATTGTCGCGCACTGTTGTTGATGTGTAAAGAAAAATGACTTTCTCGCAAAGCGCGTAAGACGTGACCGAGTACTTCCCGGATAAGACTACCTGGAGGTAATGACAGTCCAGTTTTTGTCAATGAAAATCTTACCAAGCCAGTAAGAAGCAATTTAGTAAGGCGCTTGCCATAAAAAAGAGGAAGAAATGATGATTCCTCTGGACAAAGAATTGTCGCATCACGGCCCACAAGCCTGAGGACAGCAGGGTCTATTGCATCAATGCGGAGTCTGATCTAAGACTATTCACTTGACGTTGACAACTTCGCTCTGTTTTTTTAAGTGCGAATGCACTTTATAAGCGACCCTGAATCCGCCGTCCGCGGTGCGCCTCTTCCTCTCCCCTAGCAACGGCCCGAAGAGCGGAGAGGAGCGTCTGTAGCATTGACGCAGCGACGTCACACACCACGTGATTGCGCGCGCTCCGCTCTCCGCTCCATGGCTGCGCGCGCCCGCGCAGCCACGACTTGCTCGAGATCAGCAAGTCGTCATAGGTATGAATCCATCGCGGCATCAACCTCGACTGCGATACCTCCAACAACGAGTACAACGCGATCGAATGCGAGCATTGCATGCGTCGTTGAAGATGTCATGAAGATTGAAGACAAGGCAGTGCGGCGAAGGACCCGTGATGCCGAGCGCAAGCAGGCGAAGCGGGCCGTGGACATAAACATCGTTATAGTGCGAATTTACTCCCACATATACGCGTAAACTCACAAAGATTTCCCGGGAGGGTATAAAGGTTCCTGGGAATCGCAATGTGACCACACGGGGGAGTTTACGTTAACTCACTGGCGAATGCCAATGGATATTAACTTTACTTCCCCTCATAGCATCACCCCGTGCATTTGCACCTAACCATGTTTACCCTCATAAAATACATGGGAGTGTCCTTTTTTTTCCTTCCATAGTTTTTAACTAGCATTAAGTTGGTGCTTCCTTTCGAGGAAGCTAAATATCTGCTTGGTAGTTCTACTTGTTCTTTGCTACACAACAATGCGCGTAGCTTGCTAAAAACTATGACAACAATGTTGCTTGTACTGACTTGCTCTGTCATTCCTTTTCACTTTTATTTGTAAATGTTCTGAACTGCGAATCAGTATGGATTGAGGCTGACTCTCCCACTTCTGGTAGTCTTAGTGAAGTGATTATTGCGTGCATTTACTCATCCCCATCTTCATCTATTCCGCATTTTCTACACAATCTAACTGATTCACTCAACATTGTCACTGCTGGAAATAAGCAAGTTGTACTGGTTTGTGGCATCCATATTAACCTAATGAATATAAATGATAGCGCACCATGGTATACAGTGATTGTTTTTTTTGGCTTTGGGCTTCAGTCCTTAATCTCATCCCCTACTCGATTCTCACCTACTGAAACTAATACTCTGATTCACTACGTACTAAATAATACCTCGCCAACGCAAACCGCAGGAGTCATTGATGTGCCAATCATTGATCGTATTCCCGTAATTGTAAATCTCGCTATAAATCCTGCTCGACATAACGCTTGCCTCTTTATTTTAACCTTCAATCAGGAAAACTTTATCAAGAATATTCAGGGCACTGACTGGACTTTTATTGGCAGCTTGCAAAATCCCGTGGAAGCACTAGGCCATTTTTTCTCCATATTGCATAAATTTGTGTATGCAAGTACTAAAACAATCAAATGCGATAAAATATTTATTTTTCACTGCAATCCCTGCTTAACTTAAGGTTTGTTATCGAGTATGCAGAAAAAAGCATAACCTTTATAGAAAAACTTAAAGACAGCCATTTAATAATGAGTTGAGACATAACTATCAAAATATAGTAACATGTTAAATAATCTTCTCAAACAATCAAAACGGCTTTACCACGAGAAAGAACTTTGTAGGGCAAAAAATGATCTAATGAAAAAATGGAAACTTTTCAATTTTTTTGAACGGACCTCAGGTTATTATTGATATAATTAGGTATGATCAGCAAATTTGTACTGAGTGATCTGACATAGCTGAGGCCTTTAGTGATTACTTCTTAGAAATCTATAAGGACAGGCCCAGAGCGCCTCCATACCCCTGTACCCGCTGTACCTATTATTTTTTTTTCCTTTTTCCTGTATCTACTAATGAAGTTTATTCTACCATCTTGAGTCTAACCACGTTTTCAGAAAGGTGCTTGACTTTAACTTGACTTGAAACCGCCTTTAAAGGCCCACTCACCAGGCCCTATACCAAATTTTGTTTAGACCATGGAAGTTGTTGGGTGTCCGATGAGGAACATTTTTGCCACATTTTTTTTAATCGGTTAATTACGAGCTAAGGAAACTGTTTTTTTAGAAGCGGCGCGAAACTAGGATGAGAGGAGGCGAACTCAAAACCCTTGCCACTCCTCCGCGTTGCCTTCACAAGCCAAATGTCTTCCCCATCCTCTTCGGCATCCGACCAAGAGGTCACGTGCGCATTACGTGCCCGAACAAGCCCAACCCTCGTACACGCGAGCGGCGTTTTTTTAGGACGATAGTTAAAGATGATAGTCTTTTCTGGGGACCTTCAACGCAAAAACTTTGGTCTGTATGTCTGTCTGTCTGTCTGTCTGCCTGCCTGTCTGTCTGTACATTTGTCTGTTTGTCCACTCTTACCGGCATCGTGTACTTGAAACGGCCGACCCCATCCGCAGCGACCACCAATGTTGCTCAAGGTTGAGCGTTCATGCTTGTGCAATTGTCAATGAAAAAGCAATTATTGCGCATGTCTGGGGCACCATAACAACACGCATATATTCTGCATATACATGACCGAATTTGGCTTATGAGAAGCCAGCGAAACTGCCGGTAGTGCATCATGAGCATGGCATGTAGTTATGTTGTTACATGACGCGCATGTCATGCTTTTCATTTTGGGGTTTGTCGCTCGTGTTCGCCATGCAATCACGCTTATCATACCAGTTTTGCAACATGCGATGTGAACGAAACCACCGCAACAGCTGCACGACCATGAAAATTAAATCATGACATTCATGACATACATGTCATGATTTTTTTGTTATGACCAGTCAAAGGTGTTCTTGATACAGTCATGTTATGCCATACCAAGTTTGGTATCGATACCACTATCGAAACGGACAGGAGAGCTAAAAGTCATAGGCGGCTAGATAGATAGATAGATAGATAGATAGATAGATAGATAGATAGATAGATAGATAGATAGATAGATAGATAGATAGATAGATAGATAGATAGATAGATAGATACGCTTAAAGTCACTGAAGTTCACCAAGAAACGCTGAAAAAAATTGTGAACTGAACTGAACTGTGGCGATCGCAATGCGTTGTCATGAACCAACGAAGCACTCTTCCACAATTTAATGCCTTCGCAAAATTCATAAAAGTATTATATTTTCTGTCCCCTTGGGTGACTTTTGCGTGCTTTTGTTGTCGTCAACACTCTATAACGTGACTCGCTGCTTCTGAGTAGCGTATCTCTAAACGTTTATCAAAACATCACATATAGACATCACAACTAGACACTAGATTTATCACAACTAGACATATACTCGTTCCGCTTTAAGCAAGAGAAAACTGCAACAAAAAACATTAAAAAGAGATGATGCTATCGGCCAATCATATTGATCATTCGAAAACCCAGTTGTTTCTAATCGTCAACTTGCAAAAAGTAATGCTCATATATATTCATTTTTTTCATTAGAACAATTGTGATTATTGCCATGACAGTTTTTTTTTCAACCTTGCCTACACACATAGAGTTTTTGGAAGAGACAGCTAAACAGAGGAGAGCAGCTGGAACAAAAGAAATGTTATTCAGCAGAGAGCGCAGGAGCAAAGGCGAGAAGGAGAGATGCCGAAATTAGAATGAAAGGCCTGTGCACACAGCAGATGTTGTCGGGTATGCAGATCGTGCTCATTTACAAGTGCTAATCCAGCAAGAAACTTGTTTCTAAAAGTGTGACATCTACCAAGAAGAGGTTATTTGGAGGCGTACCAAGAAAACGGCTGAAGTGAGCCTCGCATACAAATGAAGATTCGTACAAGAAATACAGCACTGTATACAGAAAAGCCACCTGGTGTACACGAAAATAGTTTTTTTTATTTTTTTCTTCGGTGAAATGGTTTCTGAAAGATATGGATAAAAACTGCAAGCCCTCTAATTATGAAAACAGAACGCACAATACTTTGCGAGCTCATTTTTGGCGCATTCTAAGAACCACAAAAAGGGCGTGGGTGGATTCATTGGAGATTTTCTGGTTGTTGTTATTGTTCTTTCTTTTTTCGAAGTAACACGGAAATTGCAACGTGGGCGTAATTCTGACAAAGAAAAGCTCATATTTAATTCACCTTAGTCACCTACAAGCACACGTGTTGTGTCACTGAATATATAGTTTTATTTATCACCCAACGTTTTTCTTTAAAAGAATCTGTTTCACGTGATACCGCATGATTTATTTGAACTTCACACCTTTTGAACGACCGCCTTGGAAAATGAGCTACGCTTTGGCATTCGCACACTGTTTTTATCATCACTTTTAGCTTTGATCACTGCAAACATGCGAAATATTTAGTTGAAAGGGTCTTTTTGAATAATGTAAAAGGAGGCTTGTGTAATTCAGCTTGAATAGTTCGGTCTCTTTGGCAGAAGTAGAGTCATGTAAAGTAGCGTTTTTCTAATGTATTTTCTGCGCAATTTATGACATTTAATGGTAATACAGCTTTGCAGGCCATATTCACGATTCCTACACCTTCATGCGTTAGAACCGTTCAGACCGTGCTCTATTGTTTTTATTCATTTCATTGGACATGCGAGCTGTTTGTGTGCTTCTAAACACCTGCGTGAGTTTCGCGCCACAAGCATAAAACTAAAGGTTCAATAAAAGAAAGTATTTGTTTCAGCTCTTGGTTTCTCTTCTCTTCGCCACTCTGCATATTACTGAACGTAAATGAAGCGGGGCAGCATGAGAAAAAGTGCAATTCGTAAAACGGATGAAATCACTCTACCGGTGATGTGGGAATAGTGGCTGCTCCTGCAAGGTCGGCTGCTGATTCGTTGCTAGAGCTTACCATTGTGGTACCATGAATGTTGGCTTTCTGAGTGGTTTAGTCGAGCTTACTTGTAGAAATGGTTAAACGTGGTATAAAATACCAAAGAATAGGTGAAACCACTACATAAGACCACGGCATTCAAAGTACCAGAGTGCGTTTCTCGAAAATTATTTGTAATTACACAACAAGATACCAGGTGGCTCTGGAAGATACCAGGTGGCTTGGAAGATACCAGGTGGCTTGCGAATCGGTGGCATGCAAAGCCTGCGCATGCAAGCTGACTGTGTCAGAACTTTTGAAGACGATAGTCCTTCTTAGAATATTTCGCAGCAGAAATCTTGGTCTGTGTTTAGAAAAATTTATTCTCACGAACAGTTAACATCAATTACAATCCAGCAGAACATCGCGACAGAACACAACATCCGCACACACACCAAACGTTCTTACAAAAAGATATGTTTACATATGTATATGGAACGCAACATACACTGACACACAAGAATCGTTACAAAAGGTATGTCTACGTATGCACAATATATGGTAAACGAAGAACACACAAATGAAATGTAAAGATCTATATGTTACGTATTTGCATAGTATTTACAAGGTATTTCTGTGAGTATTCAACAAATAATTACCTACCAAAACCAAGCAGGCCTGAAAACAAGCTTTACACAACTCTCGCAGACGAAAGCAAAAGGGCTGGACCAGTGTAAAAGTAATTCCTCCTCACTCAAAAAGAAGGGTTCCTCTGACAAAAGAGATGTTATTTTTTTGTACAGTTGCTCCAAAGTCGGGAAGAGAGTACGGCGGCAACGACCTACTGCAAGAGCCTCACAGCGATTACGCCAAAGACAGCCGGCACCAGCAACAATGAGAAGGCAGGCAAAGTGGCCTCTAGAACAACATCCCGAAAAAAACAAAAAGGTTTACTCCGAGGCCATGAAATCCAGCATACACAGCCCTCAAGAAAACACGAGCAACGACGATTTTCTTAAAATACGCTGATTTATTTCCCGTAGGGAGTAGTTCGGACATAATGCTGGCCGGACCATTCTCCACCTTTTGAGGCGGTCAAGGGCAGAAAGGATCACCCCACCCCAACCACCACATAAAGTCCCGGAGGTGGCCAGGCAGAAATGATGCCGTCAGCATGCTCCAAGACACACAACTAGAGCGGGTGTGGCGTGCCGGAGGAACTAACGGGAGCAACAAAGCGGCTGTTGTGACAACGATAGGATCGTCTAACACTACCTCAGGGCAAGTCGACTGATTATGTTGAAAAAACGCGACAGCTGTTGCATAAACCAAAGGAAGTATTACTGATTGTGGGCCCTGATTAAAGTGCACATTAGGTAATAAATACCGCAGGTGAGGGCCTTGAAAATAACATGGCCGAGTTCGCGCGGGGGATTTTTCTCCTTGTACGAGGCGCAACAGGAAGCGCAGGGCCAGTAGCCAGCAGCGTATTGATACCGAAGGGAAAGCAAAACCTCCCTGGGAACGCTGCTGCACGAGAAACCGACTCAGTGCCACCGGGCCGAATGAGGGAACACAAGGCAGACTGCAATGACCTCACGATGCGTAAAGGCGACTTCTTCACATGAGAAAGCTACCAAATGCGACCGCAGAACACAATCTGCGCGATGTACCTACGCTCAAGAAGTGGGAAGTCGAAATCCCAGGCGTTCACAATTTTTTTTACTTCATCGAGGGCGTTTGACCAAACGGAGTTACAAACTACGTAGTGGTTGTATAGAATTCCTCAAATGTGAAAAGACGCAGTCGGCTGAAGAAGAGATGTGGAGCTAAATTGGGAGTTTGGACAGCCGATGTACAAATACTGAGATTTCGAGAGGTTTAGTGCGTTACCTGAAATGTCACCTTACTGAAAAATAAGCGAAGGTTATGTGAAAGACTATTTTCATCTGAAAGACACAGGGCTATGCCTTCAGCAAAAGCTGTGACTTTCACGGCACTGCTGCCCGGAAACGCAAGACCCCGGACTTGCGAATCCGCTTCTAGAGCACACAAAAATGGCTCAGAACTGAGGACAAATGGAACCGGAGACAATGTGCATCCCTGACGGACCCCACGTGTAATAGAAAAGGCAGCACTCTCCCAACCATCTAGAACTAGTGTGATTTTTATACCAGAGTAGGAATGTGTTAATATTTCCACAAAAGTACCAGGAAAATCAAGGGCTGTGAGCACTTTAAAGATATACGTTTGCTTTAGTCGATGAAATGCTTTCTTTTGGTCCAAAAACACAAGGAGACCACATGCAGGTCACGACAGAAAATAGGCTACGATATCCCGGGTTGTAAACGACAATCTGTGTATTTCTTGTCTAGGCGTAGATGGAGCCTGGTGATGACCCCCCAGGGTGTGCAACAGAGCCCCCTTAAACGTTGAACGATCACCATCGCGAATATATCTTTAGGTCAACGTTAAGAAGCGTGATAGGTCTCCAATCTTCAGATTAACAGGGGAAGCATCACCTTTCGTAATAAGCACAATGCGTCCATCTCGAAAACTTAATGGAAAGACACCATCTTCGAAGCATTGTCGGATAACCGCGGTTAAGACAGTACCAAGCTCATTCCAAAATGACAAGTAAAATTTAACTGGGGAACCGTCTGGCCCAGGGGCTGTCTCCCGTTTCATAGATTGTAGTGCTGCCTTTACCTCTTCGACTGATGGAAGAACGTTCAGAGAATCAGCAGCTTGTTGAGAAACACGAGTCAATCCTCTAAGCATAGGCGGTATTATATTGTCGCGACGTGAAGATAGAGGTCGTATTTCAAGACGCCGAGAAAACAGCAGCGCGTTGGTCTTTTTGTTAGGCGCACGCGCCAGAGAGTTCCTCGTCTTTCTCGTGTTTGCGTTCTGCATAAAAAAATTTAGATGCGCGTATGCGCTGTCACCTTCGTTTTTTTCGCGGGACGCACGTGACAATATCACAGTTTGTCCGCATGGCCGAACATGACATCTCTTCAAAATGCGCCAGAAAGAGAGATCGATCACGCGTAGGAAGCAGTTGTGTAGGTGTTGTCTGCGTGGTCGTAAAAACAGGTTATTGTAACTCTTAAAACACAATTGTTTCACATGGCGTAGCACCGCAGAGTGGGACCAAGGGTTGTGCCTACAATGTCCTGCAGCCACCACCAGATATGAGGCGGTAATCAAATGATAGGAGCGTTCACGTAATTCTTGTTGCCAGGCTCGCATCAAGGGAGACGACTTTTCGGCGCGCAAGACGATGCTTGACTTCACTGCAGCATCAGCAAGCTCCTCAGAAACGCGACGACGAAGTGAACGCCCTTTAACTGAGCCGTGCTGGCACCACTGCGTTTTAAGCGCGTCCCAATCAAAAGAATCAGACGCAGTGAGTGGCACCCGTATTGCACGGGACAAGTTTGACCGAGAGCACGTGTCTTGGAGGACGCGAACATCAAGATGCCATGGTTTCTTCGAAAAAGAAATTGGTATTTTTAGTTCTAATAGAGTTGAATGCTGGTCAGAGATGTACACAGGCAAAGGTGAGATGGGCGGAACACGTAAGTCGGAGACAAACGTCTCTAAACCATCTGAAATATAAGCCTGGTCAAGTCTGCTGGAGGATGGTCCGCGGCGCCATGCCCAAACAAAAATATTCCCGTG
The DNA here is from genome assembly GCF_043290135.1 of Rhipicephalus microplus. NCBI lineage: Eukaryota > Metazoa > Arthropoda > Arachnida > Ixodida > Ixodidae > Rhipicephalus > Rhipicephalus microplus. The sequence goes on along the minus strand of NC_134700.1, from coordinate 141,432,381 downwards.
CATGACAGTATGCGCATCCAGCAATGAAAAATACTGGACAAAGCATCGCAGATCACGTGATTTCCAAGCAGACCGACCCGAGCCAGGACCTTGTACATCGAATCGCGTATTAAGCACACAGTTAAAGTCTCCAATTAGAATTACGTGACGACTGTCTCAAAAAAAGGTTCAAATTTTGAAAAAAAACTATTGGACTGTCTGGCTTGTGCATGCGCATACACACAGAGTATCTTCATTCGAGTAGAAAATATGTACAATCCATAGCCATAATTATACCGACGCCATCACGAACAACATGGTGACCTCTCAGTAATGTCTGAATAAATATATTGATGCCTACTCCCATAAAACGAGTTGTTGCGAAAGAGAAACAGGAATCTAAGGTAAACTTTTGTTTAAAGCCACTTACGTCTGATAGTTAAAAAGAATTAGTTTCCTGCAGGCACAAAACATTACAATTTGCAGCACGGGCTACACTAATCACCTCTGACTGCTTTACCGGGCTGCGAAAACATTTTACGTTTAAGGAAATAATAATCAATGCTATAGCCATCTGTCGTGTGTTAGGTTCGTCACGTCGCAAGGCGTGTGACGCGAGGGAGATGGAGACAGTGAGGAAAACAAAAGGGAGTTATATTGGACGAAGAACAAAAACTATTGCACATACAGTACTATAAGTTATACACACGCGTGGTTCACACACAAAAGAAAAGAGTAACCAGTCTCACAGTCTGTGCCGTAGCCCGGTGCCTAGAAGTGGGACCCGTTGCGTGCTCGGATGCAGTCGTCGCTTGGGTGCCAGGTCAGCATACCACTGTCGAGGGCATCACCAGGTCTAGGCGTAGCCGCACACTGTGAGTGACGTCCGCTCGGTGGACGTGGTCAGCAGCTCCGGTCTTTCGAGGGCGCTCGCCGTACCGGAGATGTCCACAGGACCACTCACCGAGAACTCGTGCTTGGCCACGCCGACACGCCGTCCCCCGAGGACGTCAATGGCTCGAGGACAGGAACCCGGCCTTTCGAACCTCGCGCGTAGTTGCGGGTTCGCCCTAGGCTCCCTTGCGTCGTCTTGCCGGCGTCCGAACGGCTTCGTTCTCCGCGAGCGTCTCCTTTTCTTTTTTCAATGGGCGCGCTGCAATGCCGCTTCATTCTTCTCATCTTCTAAATGATGCGGTGCTGTCGTCTGCTAGGCTCGCATTTTTAAGGTACTACATCACATCACCCCCCACTTAAGAAAGTTCTTCCGGTAGAAGAACTTGAGGGCACTGGGGACACGTTGGTTCGCAGACGGAAACACACACGTAAGCACCACTGCACATTATAGCAGTTCCGAGCCCCGCACACTCGGCACATTCGGTCACAGAAGTACAAACCAGAAAAAAAAATAGAAACAAGTCACAGAACTAAAGCGTCATAATACTTGTATAGCGCTGTAAGGTTTACATCTTAAGCAATTAATACCACTGAGCATCGATTCTTTATGCAGACGTTGCTCACAGAGTTGGCAAACGGCCCATGTAATCTACGCACTTCCATAAAGATGAGGCTCCACCGTAACACGCAGCTGTTCAAATGCTTGGCTGACGTGATGTACACAAGCGGTTTGTGGTCACTCTTTAGAATGAATGTGCGTCCGAATAAGACGATATGAACTTTCCGGACCGACCACGTAAGAGGCAGGGCCGCTCGCTCCACTGTAGAGTAAGCAGCTTCGCATGGTTGCAGTATACGGCTTGCGTATGAGACTGGGTGCAGTAGTCCTTTCGTTGGAATGGAACGCATGTTAGCTCGTCGCTTTCGGTGTCATTCGCCCGGCAAACAGCTGATGCTTCATGCGGTGGTGCAGGCAGCGGCGCCTCATACTTTTTCAATAGGTTGATATGGAATATTGTGCTGCTGGTACCGAGATCTATTAAATAATCGACATCATTTCTCTTCTCAAGGACATAAAATGGTCCCTTCCACGTCAGAACCAATTTGTTGGTATCCGATGGAAGCAGAAGTAGAACCTTGTCTCTAGGGGATAATTGACGTTGTCTGGTCTTTCGGTCACAATGCATCTTCTGTATCATATTTGCTTTCTGAAGCTCCTCTTTGGCTAATCGGCAGGTGTCTTCAAGACGATTCCGCAATTCGACTACGTACCGATAGGATGTTTTCACATCATCATCAAGATGATCAGCGGCCCATATTTCTTTCAATATCGCCAGGGGACCTCTGACGTAACGGCCGTAGAGCAAGTCGAACGGGGAGAAGCCTAAGCTCGACTGGGGAACTTCGCGATAAGCGAAGAGTAAGGGCGCCAGGTACCGGTCCCATTTCTTCGGACACTCCTGACACATTCTTCTTATCATTTGTTTCAGGGTACCGTTGAACCTCTCTACAAGGCTATTAGCCATGGGATGATATGGGGTTGTTGGCAATTGTTTGAAGGAGAGAAGTCGGCTTAGCTCCTTCCTTAGGCGTGACGAGAATGACGTGTCTCTGTCACTGATTATCTCCCGTGGGACACCTACACGAGAAAACATCTCCAGAAGTGCCTCAGCGACTTTCTCCGTCTCAATGCTCGGCAGTGCTACAGCATCGGGATAACGCGTTGCCATGTCCACCATTGTGAGTACGTACTTGTTTCCGCCCTCTGACATCGGTGATAATGGACCCACAATATCAATGGCTACTCTCTTGAAAGGTGTGTCACTTATAGGAGTGTTGCCGAGAGGTACACGGCCCACCAAATCCTTGGGAATAGTTCTTTGACATATATCACACGATTTAACAAATCGTGTGATGTCTGACTGAACCCCTGGCCAGTAGAACTCTTCGAGTACCCGGTCGGTAGTTTGTTTAATTCCCTGATGGCCCGAAAGGATGCCTTCTTGGGCCATTTTCATAACAAATTGTCGGAGGCACCTTGGTACCACAAGCTGATTCACCTGCCTCTTAGAGTGAAGGGTGTACTTGCGATAGAGGACACCATTCTTCGTGAAGAACAATATTTTAGCAAACCTGGTCGTGACCTCTTTGTTGACGGCTTCGAAGCATTTCCGCAGGCTGCTGTCTTCCTCCTGTTTGGTTTTAAAGTCCTGTGGGCTGATGTCTAAGGGGTTTATAACTGGAGCCGGAAGTAGATGTGGATTTCCTGCCTTTCGGTTTACTGCAGCAACTTTTGTCTTGCAACGTGTTTTCCTTGCAGCCGATGTTGAAGTCTTTGCATACGAGGGTCCGTGTGCAGAACCAAATTTTTTTGCGCCAGAGTACTCTTCTGCAGTGTTCTGGGTGTAAAGACGGCTCTTCCAATCGTTATCAGGATTGTGAGCATCTCGAACGCCTTCCACATTTCCCAAGACAACATCATATAAAGGAGTATCCATACAAAGGGCTCGAGTTTTGCCAGTGAAGAACGGTGAAAAAATTTCCACGTATGCTTCAGGCAGCTTCATCAACCGTCCGTCCAGGAGGTAAATCGAGGAAATCTTTCCAGTCAGCTTGCTATCCGCCACAAGAGACCTTTTGACAATAATTGAATCGCATCCGGTATCTCGCAGTACTGTTGCGGGATATCCTTCGAGTACACCTTCGCCCGTGGGCATCGATTTTTCCTTCAGCTTGGCTGGACGCGATTCTGCGCACTCCGGACTATAAGGAACACAAAGGGAAGCCTGCGACTCTTAATTAATTATCTTGGCTCCATCTCTTTGTTGAAAAGAGCATGAGGCCTTCTCAACGCTGTTGGCACTTTTGGAGCAGTCAGCTGTTTTATTCCCAGTGCGGCGGCCTTTTCCACAAACGGGTGGCTTTGTACCTGGGCCCCCTGTGTTGGTCCAGCAATCAGCTGCTCTGTGACCCTTTTTGTTGCAAAGGAAACACTGCGGTCTCTCTTTGTCATCTTGCCGCTCAGACGTTGGAGTTTGACCTGGAGGCTTGCTCAGGATATCGCCTTTACATTTGCCAAGGTTAATCAACCCCTGGGCCTCCAAGTAGTGGTCTGTAGCCTCCGCAAGTTTTTCAAGGTTCTCACAGTTTCTTTCCTTAAGAAACACAGCGAGTTTCTCATGGCATTGCGCGAGAAACTGCTCCGAGACAATTTAGTCTCGCAGAGCATCGTAGGTCCGGTCTGTCTTGGCCATTTCTTGCCAATGGTCAAAATAACCTAATAGACGGCCGGGAAAACTGCGTGCCCGTTTCAGAATTATCTGGTTTGGCTGATCGAAACTTTGTCCGATAGCCTTCTTTTGTGTACCTGAAGCGTTGTAGTAGCGTTTTCTTCAACGTTACGTAGTCTGTGGCATGTTCTGGTGCCATCCTACCAACTACACTCAAGGCCTCTCCGGTCAAGCAAAGGCTTAGTGATAGGGCCCATTTGTCTTGCGGCCAGTCTTGACTAGTAGCGACGCGCTCAAATCGCTGTATATATGCGTCCAGCTCATCGCGTTCCTCGTTAAAGGCTGGGATGAGTTTATGTGGACTTCGGTAGCTCTGCGTGGTGCCTACGGGCGCACCCTCGGTAAGCTGCCCAGTAGTTGTGCTACCTGCTGTCGCACCTAACTTATGCAACTTTAACTTGAGCTCTAGAACTTCCTTCTCTGCTCGTAATCTAGCGACTGCCTCTGCCTCGGCTTCTTTCGCGGCATTTCGTTCAGCCAGACGAGCGTCACGTGCCTCTCTTTCGCGTGCGCGTTCTTGGTCCATCCATTCTTTTAGTGCTGATCCACTTAACCCCAATTCCTTTCCGATCGCCGTCAGCTTATCTGCCTCCATCATCGACCGTCACACACACATATGCGATGTGATACTCTCCTTAGATGTAATAAGAGTAGTCCTGTCTCGCGGACGCCAGATATGTCGTGTGTTAGGTTCGTCACGTCGCAAGGCGTGTGACGCGAGGGAGATGGAGACAGTGAGGAAAACAAAAGGGAGTTATATTGGACGAAGAACAAAAACTATTGCACATACAGTACTATAAGTTATACACACGCGTGGTTCACACACAAACAAAAGAGTAACCAGTCTCACAGTCTGTGCCGTAGCCCGGTGCCTTGAAGTGGGACCCGTTGCGTGCTCGGATGCAGTCGTCGCTTGGGTGCCAGGTCAGCATACCACTGTCGAGGGCATCACCAGGTCTAGGCGTAGCCGCACACTGTGAGTGACGTCGGCTCGGTGGACGTGGTCAGCAGCTCCGGTCTTTCGAGGGCGCTCGCCGTACCGGAGATGTCCACAGGACCACTCACCGAGAACTCGTGCTTGGCCACGCCGACACGCCGTCCCCCGAGGACGTCAATGGCTTGAGGACAGGAACCCGGCCTTTCGAACCTCGCGCGTAGTTGCGGGTTCGCCCTAGGCTCCCTTGCGTCGTCTTGCCGGCGTCCGAACGGCTTCGTTCTCCGCGAGCGTCTCCTCTTCTTTTTTCAATGGGCGCGCTGCAATGCCGCTTCATTCTTCTCATCTTCTAAATGATGCGGTGCTGTCGTCTGCTAGGCTCGCATTTTTAGGGTACTACATCACACCATCTTAAACAATAACACTAATCAGCTCTGACTGCTTTACCGGGCTGCGAAAACCTTTTATGTTTAGGGTAATAATATTCGATACGATAGCCACCGTAAACAATAAACAGTATTTCGGATACTCACCTCACAGTTAATTCTGACAGACGCGGGAGCCGGTTCCCCCCGCAAGCAGCTCAATCACATCTTACGACCAGGCGACCCAACGGTAGCGCGGAGCTTCTGCGGCCGCATCGAAGTCCGCAGGAGACTTCTGCCTCTGCTGAGGGCCTCCGAGTCGCTGCTGGATATTCGGTGGCACTTGGTGCCAAGGCTCTTGAGTGAAGATGGCATAAATTAGTCTAGATTTTCCCGGCTGATCTCGCTTGGAGTGCTGTCGGTGTCTACATGCAGGGCCGTGTCAGTCCTAGTGCTGTTCGAGTCCTCGTTGATAGAAACCTTGTCACCTTGGGACAAAGTCTCTTCAATAATAGAAGGACTATTAGAAAACTGAGGAGCCATGGCGTGAGCATCAGGTATCCCGTCATCATCTGCGACGTGTTCGCTGAGAGACGCGTCTTCTGGCGAGTGCCCAACCTGTGGTTCTGGGGAATCACCACTGGTCGCGGGCTGCTGAATATATCATCCGCACCTTGAGGGGCTGCCTAGTCCGGTCTAGTTGGAGACACTGCAGGCGTTTGGTGTGGCACTGGAATCTGCCCAATTTCGTCATGGAAAATATCCGGGCCAGTTGTCGATAGTACGACGTCCCTGTTCTTGGATTGCGTTCCTAGTTAAAGTGGTGGGTAATTCTTGGAGGCCACCTCGGAATATGACGGCCGGATGGTGAAGGCGACGGTGGCATGCAGTTCACTACAACGACAACACGGCAGCAAGCAGGCCTTCCCATCGCGGCCCTAAACGCCGCACTTTCTGCAAAACGGAGCTGTGCAGTTTATGCAGAAGTGCCCACTGTCTCCACATCGACGGAACACTCGCTGGATCCCTTTATAGTCACAGGTCACTCGATGGCCTGCGACCTTGAGGTAGTTGGGCAGAGGCGACGATGTGTTCATTTCCTGCCGGATGAATCGCGTCTCAGTGGTCACGGTTGGGCGCGAACCCATGAGTCCTCTTGTGAAGTGCAGCACCTTCCCGTAGAGAGACAATGCTTGAGCGAGGATCTCACTGCGGACGTGGCACAGCAGTAACAGAAGGTTGATTTGAAAGACTTGAGGTTTCAAGGGCACGACAGCAACGCGTTCTCCTCTGATGATGAGGTGGGACGCCTCCACGATTTGAGCCAGAGCGCTTTACTGTTAAGGCCAAACCTCATAAACGCGAAAATGCTCGTTGCAGCAACGAGTGACGCGACGTAGATTGCCTTCGCGCGAATAGTCGCTAGCGCAGGCAAACCTCATTCACGCGGCGGCTTCCGCGAGGGAACTCCACCGTTGCTTGCATGAGGCCGTCTACTCGTACTGAGAAAACCACGTAGAGAGTGGTACGCAGTTCGAAAAAAAGATATATTGTTGTGTAAGGGAACGGAAAGTGTTTAATATTGCCTTGCAACACATTTTTTATGTAAACGTGCATAAGCATTACGCTATTTCTTCGTTGTTCACGCGTGACTCGGGCGGAGAGCAGAGTGAGAGGAGGTGGTGATTTAGCGGCACTTAAAAAGAACCGGCAGTACGTCAGTCATGTACATCCTGTTCCGGTGCTTTGAGCACAGCACTTCCGGGCGATGGGTGACGGATTGCAAATCTGGAGAACCGACCGACCACGCGAAAAGTACCCCGCGACGCGTCGCACGAATGCCCTGTTTCGCCTCTCGTAGCATCGCTCATTGCTCTCGCGTGCATTTTCGCGTTGATGAGGTTTGGTCTTTAACGGTGACATGTTAATTCCGGCCTCCAAAGTGCTGTACACAGTAGACCTCTTGGATTCTTACTATGGAAAACGTCGCGTCAACGACGTCTTCAGAACTAGTCCCCTCGAAGACGACTACGTCGAAGGCTATTGCCTTCATCGGGGGCTGGCTTGCCATTATGAGCGTCCGCCAGCCCAAGTACGCTCTGACACGCTAATAGAGAGTTTTAGTACTGCGTACGCTGCGTACGTGGCGGCGTTGCGTACGTAAGGACGCTGCGTTCTGCGTAGTGCGCATGCGCAGACCGCAACGCGCACGTATCGCGTTACGTAGTCAGCTGCTACGTACGCACGCATGAGATGCGTACGTGCGTACATATGAGGTGATCGCGCCGCTCTCGAACAAATTCGCGACAACAAGCACCGACTGGCTCAGTGGCTTAAAATATGGCCATAATCTGGCTATAACACTTGGATTGGCTCACATTGGCTGTCAACAACACGTACTTCTATTTTGATATACCAGATGACGCAACACGCTTCACGCTCGTTACGTACGCGGGTACTACGGCGTACTAAAAGCCGATTAGTGGCAAACGACCCCACGTAACGCAAGGCGCTTGCGTGATGCGTGCGTAGCACCATTCCGCAGTACTAAAACTCTCTATTGAAGGCAACGAGGAAACGCGAGATTTAAGAGCAAACCTCATAAGCGCGAAAATGCACGCAACAGCGACGAGCGATGCTATGAGCGACGAAACAGGGCGTTCGCGCGACATGTCGCGTGCACGTTTTCGCAAGATCGCTCGGTTCTCCAGATTTGGAAACCGTCGCTGATTGCCCGGAAGTGCTGGGCTCAAGCAGCCAATAGCGAAAAACCGGAAAAGGCAAAGACTACATAGGTGCACGTGACCCTGCCCGAGTCACGTATGCACAACAAGAAATATCGCAAAGTTTACGCATGTGCATACAAAAAAGGTGCTGTAAGGCACTCATAAACACTTTCCGTTCCATTACAGAACAATATATCTTATGTTTAAATTGCATACCGCTCACTACGTGGTTTTTTTGGTGCGAGTAGATGGCCTCATGCCAGAAACAGTGGAGTTCGCTCGCCGAGGTCGTCGCGTGAATGAGGTTTGCCTGCGCTAGCGACTGATGGCGCGAAGATGATCTACGTCGCATCGCTCGTCGCTGTCGCGTGCATTTTCGCGCTTATAAGGTAGGTGACGCCAACAAAACGAGCAATTCTATATGAATGCAATCACAAGCATTTGAGTTTGAGTGTGAGTTTTGTACTTATCTGTTACCCGACTCAGTGGAAGGATGAAATTTTAACCCCTTCCTCAATGATTAGCCATCTTGATCTGAATTCTACGTTGATATGCACCGAGATTGTCACTGAAAAATATACATCACGAATATTTTGGCCGAACATCACTACGGCGGCACTAGGTTGCGCATTACTTTATTTATAAAATAAATCACAGCATATCCATGGAGTGCATGCTGATGAGCGGGGCGAAGCGTCTTGTCCGTCCGTTCGTTCTTGCTCCCGTCCATCTGTGAGTCTGCCTGTGCGACCGTCCGTGCGTCCATTTGTCAATCCGTGCATCCGTCTGTGCGTCCCGCCGTTCATGCGTCCATCCGTGCGTCTGTCCTGCGTTTGTCGGTACGTTCATTTATACGTCCATCTAGTGAGCGCTCTAAGTACCACCATCTCGCATCCTTTAATCATACATTCAGCATGTAGAAGTACCCCTATCAACCAGACATTTTAAGGACTAAATGAGAGGTGGCACTCGCGCACTTTCTTACGGCCGGCGCTTCGTGTCTACCTTCCACCTTACACCACCTAGAGTTCATGACTATATATACTAGTTCTATATATGACTATATATATATGACTTTATATACTAGTTCTATGTATGACCATATGACTATATATACTAGTTCAGTATATTCAGGGCACTGGGGCCCCACCCTCGCTAAGTTTTGTTAAAGTCAATGAGGTTACTCCGAGCCAGTTTAACGTGGCAACCCTTTCTGGTCAGGTACTGCTGTAAGTGCATCCTTCTGATATAGTTTTTCGTCCTTCTGGTACTATCACGGATGTCGGGTAGTTCTTGACGCTCGCGCGTTAAAATTGCCTACGTTTGTTCTCGTCGTTCCTGAGTAGATACTAAAGTCAATTATCTGTGACACTGTAACGAGCTGTATAGAGAGACAAGGCTCTAGACGAGACGCTCGTGTTTCTGTACGAAACCTGCGATGACTCAATCGTCATCGGGCAGTAATGAGGGCGTTTACGCTGTTACACAAAAAATTGTATTTACAAAAGACATGAAATGTCTAATAATAAATGAAGTAAGGGCAAAATTATAACGTGCTTAAAATGCTGGCGTGAGAGTCAGAAGGGTATAAAAACAGAAAGAGTTCACCGGAGAGGAAGGCGGTGGTCAAGTCCCGGTGGCAAACTCAACGCTGGGAAGGGACGGCCGACGCTTGGGTAGCCTGGTAAGTCCAATGACAGCCGCGGTCAAGAACGCGGCTCACTGCAGAGGTCGTTGACCTGGAGCACGCATGTCGTTTGCCATGCCTATCTCGAACGCTGGCTGGCGCTCGCTGCCGTAGGTGCCGGACTCGCCTGGCGCAAACGTCCTGCCGACGTTTCGCCCACGCCAGGTTCGAACTGCAAGGACGGCTGGTATGGCCCCAGGTGGGAGCCTGCTGCGACCTCGAGTCCGCAACCCGAAGGGTCACTGCTTCCACGCCCTGGTTCTTCAACCTTGCTCCTTCCTTCCAGCCACGTCTGCCTCACTCCTTCTTCTTCGCCTCACCCCCTGCTCTGATTTTTTCCTGCGTCGTCTTCTTCGACTGTCTCTGTGGCGCGCACTTCAAACACAATTCTATTTTCACGATCACGCACGGCCACTTCACTCATCACACATGCCCCTCTTTCGGAAAAAGTTTTTTTTCATTCAAAAAAAGCTTTCTAGCCACGTCTTAGTCGCAATCACCACGTGTCCGCACAAGACCACTGCACCGCACCAGTGAATAGAGGTGATATATGTCCACAATAAATGTTCACACACCCTCACACATAAAAACAAGAAAAAAACATGTAGATAGCCATCACACGATGACTGTTTTCTTCTGGTGACTAAACCACGTGGTTCAGAAATATACATTGTAGACAAACTGTAAACCAGTGTCAAGACACTTCCGTTTAAGCTTAGGTTACAGCCTACTCAAGAAATCGGCACCTGAATTATCTGAGCCTCTAATATGTTGAAACACAAAAGAATACTCTTGTAATGGCAGGCTCCATCTCAGTACTCTGCTGTTCAGGTGTTTGGCCTTAGCTAGATATTGTAATGGTTGGTGATCAGTTTGCACAACAAACTGCGTTCCGTACACAAAGATGTGAAACTTTTCTATTGCCCACACTAGTGCCAGACATTCTCGTTCTATGGTGGAGTAATTCTGTTTTCGCGGCAATAGCTGTCAGCTGGCGTATGACACTGGATGTAACACTTCATTGGTGGTCCTGCATGAGAACTGCCCCGATAAAGGTGTCAGACGCATCCGAACGCAGCACGAATGTGCGTTTCGGATCAGGAGCTCGTACTCTTGGCCCTGATAAAAGGGCTTGCTTCAGTGTCTCAAAAGCCGCTTCTCTTTCTTGGTTCCAGCAGATCTTGTACTTCTACCTTTTCTTGGTTATTTCCGTTAAAAGCTGGGCCTTTTCGGCATATCGCAGTATTTAATCGCGGTTGTATCCTGCTAATCCCAGGAACGATCGCAGCTGCCTCTTGGTCTCGGGTCGAGTTGCGTTAGCAATCTTCGCCACTCTACTTTCTACTGGTTGAATAGTTCCGCCTCCGAACCGATGACCCAAGATGATGATGGATTCCCCGGCGATTTCACATTTCTGAGGCTTGATGGTTAGTCCTCCTTCACGGACTCACTGCAACAAGTGCTGTAAAGTCTCTAAATGCTCCTCCCAGGTTTCTGTAGCTACGAGAACGTCGTCAATGTAATGGTGTACGTTTTCCACACCCTGAAGAAGAGTGCTCATTTTTCTCGTGAACACTGCGGAAGCCGTCTTGATGCCGAAAGGCATATATATGAATTGGTAATGTCCTGACTGCGTCGATAAGGCATTGACTGATCTTGAAGCCCGATAGAGTGGGACTTGCCAATAGCCTTTCGTCAGATCTTACTTGGAAAAATATCTCTTCGTGCCGACCTCGGTGAACATTATGCCCGTTCGTGGTATAGGTTCGGCATCGGAGATTAGAATCTCATTGATACGCCGAAAGTCCACACACGTACGATAAGTGTTATTCGGCTTCTTGACGAGAACCAGTGGTGAATTATAAGGAGAATTCGATCTCTCGATGACGCCAAGCTTCAGCATGTTTTGAACTTTCTTCTCGACGACTTTCTTCATTGCTATCGGCAAAGGGTATTGTGGAGTGGTAATAGGTTCAGATGTTGTCAACTGAAGGCGGCGCTCCAAAATGTTTGTCTTCCCGGGGATGCCGAATAAGACATCGTCATAAGCGGCTAGAATCTTTTCAAGCGCAACAAGCTTTTCTTCTTCCAGTCCCTCGGTTATAGGAATTGCTTCCACACCAACGCTTCGGGCAGTCTTGCAGACTGGTAATGGCGTGTCTGTCTCGTCCTCTTCCATGACCACGAGAGATGCTGTTTGAGGGGTTGTCCTCGGCTGCCGATTTTCATAGCGCTTCAGCATATTTATAAGGAACAGTTTGTTGCCATGTCCCAGTTCCAATAAATAGTCGTGGTTATCTTTCTTTCCAGTGACTCGAAAAGGTCCTTTCCATTGCATCAATAACTTGTTCTCCGTGGTAGGGAGTAAGATCAAAGCAAGATCTCCCACTTCTAACAGACGGTTCTTGCTTCCCCGATCATAGTACTGCTTTTGAGTTTTCCTCGCTTGTGACAAGTTCTCATGCGCTAATTGCAACGTCTTCTCAAGACGATCTCGAAGATCCAATACGTAGCCATACGTTGTTTTTACTTCATCACTGATGTGTTCTCCCGTCCATATCTCCTTCAATATACTGAGAGGGCCTCTAACGTATTTCCCATAGATAAGTTCAAACGGCGAGAATCCCATGCTGGTTTGGGGTACCTCTCGGTATGCAAAAAGGAGTGGCGCGAGCAGCCGATTCCATGATTTCGGATCCTCTTGACATAGTTTTCGCAGCATCTGTTTCAGCGTGCCGCTAAACCGTTCAACCATCCCGTTGTACATAAGGTGGTAGGGTGTCGAACTTAGATGTTTGATGGATAACACTGCGCTGACTCCTCTCATCAACTCGGACGTAAAGTAAGATGCCTGATCGCACAGAATCTCACGGGGAAATCCGGTGCGGAAAAACATTTCCAACAGGCCCTCAGTCACAGTCACCGAATCAATCGCGGGCAGGGCCACTGCGTCCGGATAACGTGTCGCAAAGTCAACCATTGTCAGAATGTATCGGTTAGCCTTGTTAGAGACTGGTTTCAAGGGTCCGATAATGTCAACTGCCACTCGCTCGAATGGTGTCTCAATAAACGGCACTCGGCCAAGTTGTGCTTTGCCTACTTTGCTTTTCAGGTACGTTTTTTGGCACGTATCACAAGATCGAACATATTTATTAGCTTCTTCCTGTACTCCAGGCCAATAGAACGATCCTAGTACTCGATCAGTGGTTCTTTTTGTACCTTGATGTCCTAACATCAGATTTTCGTGCGCCATCTCAAGTACTTGGCTGCGCAATTTGCAGGGAACCACCACCTGTTTTATCATTTTGCCAGAGGATAACCGGTAATGGCGGTAGACTATCCCCCTTTTTATGGTAAATGAATAATGTGTTGATCCCCTTCCATAATATACTTGTCCGACTTTGTTTCTGCAGGTATCCAAGGTCTTGTCTTCTGCTTGCGCAGTTTTGAGATCCTTTTTGGTCATTTTCAAACTGTCGAGTTGAGTGTGGCTGAATCCGGCTTAGACCTTGTGCTCTTGATGCCGCTCAGCAAGTGGTTCAAGTGATGACTTTCCTCCTTGTGTCGTTTACGTACTATGTTGTCCGTCTCTAATTTCGGTACAGCAAGCTTCTCTTTCAGTTTCAGTTCCGTTTCAGTTTATTCATTCATTCAAAATACAAAATTTGTAGAATGTAGTATGCAGACGAGGGTTCCAAAGTCAAGCGACTGCAGTGGGACCCTCGGTTAACAATAACAATAAAATAATAATTATAACAGCACGTAAAATACGCAACATAAGTGAAAAGTAAACAGTGAACTTACATAAAATAACATCAAGTAAACAAAAAAGGCAGTCAGAATGCGACACAAGAACAATAGTAATAAGTTATACAAGTAAAACATAATTACGCCATAAAGCAATAATCTAAATTTGCAAAGGCTTACTAATTTCATGCCCGGATACATAACAATCGTTAATTAATCATCGTTGTTAACCTTGTTATGCAAGATGAAGTTTTTAAGTTCACGTTTGAATGCATGAAAAGTTGATGATGATTTTAGTGTATAGGGCAGGTTATTCCACAATTTAATGACCGCGAAGGCGGACGTCATTTTGCAATAATTGGTGTTACATTTAGGTAAAAGGAAGTTGTGACTGTGGGCGAATCTAGTGCTATTGATGTTAGAGAGTAAACTAGCATCGATAAAATCAAACACAAGCTGTTTGTTAAGTTGTTTATATAACAATATGATTAAGTGAAAATTAAATAAGGCCAGACACTGTAAGAATACAGTTAGCCTGAAGGAGCGGGGTAGCATTAGAAGAAAATGAACTGTTGGTAATAATGCGAATGACCTGATTCTGAACGTGCTGTACAGATGAAATATGAGTGTTATATGTATTTCCTCATGATGTGACGCCATAGGTGATGCGACTATGTATGAATGCAAAGTATAAAGACAATAAGGCTTCAAGTGAAAAAAAGGACAAGATTTGATGAGTGATCTTATACCAAATGCTGTTTTTTGTTTGACGTACAGAATATGATTGGTGAACTTTAAATGAGGGTCTAATTTTACGCCCAGAAAACACACACAGTTAGACGCAGGGATGAAATGATTGTCAATGAACACTTGTGGAATGAAAGGTAGCATTTTTTGTGATGTTTTAAAAGCCATGAACTGAGTTTTGAGCGGGTTTAAAATTAAGTTGTTTAAGCGACACCATTCAACGACATTAGTCAGTTCTTTATTCAACATACTGATCAGAGTAGGTAATGATTTATGCGAGATGGAAATGGTTGTATCATCAGCGTAAAGAATTACTTTAGAATCTTGAAGGCAGTCAGGCAAATCATTAATATAGATACAAAACAGTAAGGGTCCAAGAATAGAACCTTTTGGGACCCCTTGATTAATTATTTTAACATTAGAATTAACCCCCCCCCAATGCAGACTGATTGTTCACGATCAAGAAGGTAGTTTTTTATGAAGGTCAAGGATGAGCCAGTGATACCCAAGGACTCTAACTTGCTAAATAAAATATTATGACTAATGGTATCAAAGGCTTTCGTAAAATCAAGAAATACAGACCCTGTGAAATTACCGTTGTCGATGGACGTTTTCAAGAAATCGGTTAATGATAGCATTGTTAAATTCGTAGAACTACCAGCCCGGAAACCGAATTGACAAGGCTTTAGCAGCTTAAATTTATTAAGGTACTTGTTAATACGTTTCAGAAATAATTTTTCAATAAGTTTGCTGATGGAAGACAGAATAGAAATAGGGCAGTAGTTACGGACATCTGTCGTATCACCTTTTTTGTGTACTGGGATTAACTTGGCTTTTTTCAGTGAGCTCGGAAATATACCATGTTTAAAAAGGACATTAATTATATTGCTTAAGACGTCCGAGATTTCTGAAGCAGCAAGTTTTAAATGAAACGCCGATACATTGTCTAGTCCAGCGCTACAGTTTTTAGACTCAGGATTGTAGAATAGACCTCGTCAATGGTAACAGGAAATAGAAAGAATGAATGGATACAGCGGGTAAGGGTGTGCGAGGATACTTTAGGCCTATCATTGTATATTTCACAAAAGTAATCACTAAAAGACTCAGCTATGTCAGAGGACTCAGTACAGATTTGCTGTTTATACCTAATTTTATCAATTACATTACTAACCTGAGGTTTGTTTAAAAAGTCATTGAAAAGTTACCACTTTTTCTTTGAGTCATTTCTTGCTTTACAGAATTCTTTTTCATAATAAAGTCGTTTTGATTGTTTCAGCAGTTTATTTAACATCCTACTATATTTTTTATACCTAAGTCTCAAATTCACATTAAATGGCTGTTTTTTGTTTTCCTGTAGAGATTATCTTTTTTCCGCATACTAGTTAACAAGCCTTGAGTTAACCAGGGATTACGTTGAAACCTATGTATTTTCTTGCATTTAACAGTTTTAGTGTTTGCATGCACAGCTTTAAAAAATAGGGAGCAGAAGTTGCCTAGTGCTTCTTAAGGATTTTCTAAGGTGCTAATGGAAGACCACTCAGTGCCTTGAATTGCCTTGATAAAGTTTTCCTGATCGAAGGTTGACGTGAAATGGCACGTGTTAAGGCGAGGTAGATTTACGGCGAAAGTTACAAAGACAGGATGATGATCAGTGATGCACACATCAATGACTCCTGCGCTAGGGCTTGGCGAAAAGTTGCTTAATACGTGGTCAATGAGCGTGCTTGTTCCAGTGGGTGAAAATCGAGTAGGGGATAAAATTAAGGATTCAAGCCCGAAGCCAAGAAAACAATCACTATATGCAATGGTGCTGTTGTTATCTGTATCCATTAGGTTAATGTTGATATCATCAACCAAAACAACTTGCTTATTTTCTGCGGTGATAATGTCGAGTACAGCAGCTAAATTATGTAGAAAATGCGGAATAGACGAAGATGGGAAACGGTAAATGCATGCAATGATCACTTTATTTAGATTAACAGAGGAGGGGACGGCAGCCTCGATCCATACAGATTCACAGTTCGGAATGTTCAAAGATAGGTCAGTCCTGCGCTTGTATTTTATCTCGCGTGATATAAATATGGCTGAGCCGCCGTAGCGACCCGAATCGCGGTGACAATATTCAGAGTTAAACGATCGAAATCCTTACAGATTGCCATCACAAGATCCTAGTCATGTTTCATTAATACATAAAAATAAAAAGGAATGGCACAGTAAGTCAGTGAATCCAAAAATGTTATCGTAGTTTTTTGGCAAACTACGCGCATTGATGTGCAGCAATGAACAAGTAGAATTAGCAACGAGGGATTTAGTTTCCTCGAAAGAAAGCAACGACATGATGAAACACGACGAAAGCTATGAGGTGGGAAAAGCGAACCGAATTTGTCAACGTCACGTGAAGAAGTTGAGAACAGATTCCGTATTATTCCAAAATACCCTGCTGTCTTCTGTCCTGCGGGCCTTGATATGAAAATTCTCTGTCCAGAGGAACCGCCATTTCTTTTCCTTTTTTAGAACAAGCGCTTTACTAAACAGCTTTTTATTGGCAATGGTAAGATGTTAATTGACAAAGACTGGACTGTCATTACTTCCGAATAGTCATAACTGGGAAGCACGCAGTTGCGCTTTACGCACTTTACGAAGGAACTCATTTTTCTTCTCGCGTGAACAAAAGCGCGCGATGATGCACTTGTCAGCTGTTTTACTGGCGACGCGATGAACTGCATCAATATCTGTCGATGAAATAGGACATTCAATCACTTGTCCAATGGTTTTCAAAAGAACAGCGCAGTTCTCGCCTTGTGTACATGGAACACCTTTGATTTCATTGTTATTGAGCCCACTGTATTGCTCCATATCTGCAATCTTTTTGGTTAACTGGTCATTTTCTGCCCTCAGTGCTTTGTTTGACTGCACCAGCTCATCTACAGATTTGCAAACTGAATCATATTGGTCACTGATGAAACGTACACTATCGGCAAGTGCAGAAAGATTGCCTAGTCCCTGATCTTCTAATTTTTTCGAAATTTTAGACACAAGATCATCAACAAGATTGTCAAGTTTAGCATGAAGCAGGGACTCAAAGTGCTCGATTTTCTTAGCAAGTTCGGTGTTAGTAGGCATGGTGTGTAAGAAAAACCAGAAGGCAACACTTATGAGCAGCAGCCGCATGTGAGTAGGCAACACGAGCGGGGGTAATAGTACAAGAACCAACCTGTAGCGGAGAGAACAGATTCTTAGTAGACGTCCGAATCCTACGGCCGCTGCTCAAAAGTGGTTCGGGTGCGCTGGGGACATCCTTATATAACCTCCGATGAGGCCAGCGCAGGCGCAGGGGTGACCACGCCACGTAGCGCTCCACGTGCGAATGACAGGTCGCTAAAGGTCGTACAAGACGATGATAGCGAGTCGATGTCGATCTTCCAGTAGCCACGTGGCGCAGGCGCCGAGAGCCACTTCTGGTAGCCACGCAGCGCCGGCGAAGTCAGGCACAGGGGAGGCACAGGAGGTTGCCTCGTGTTGACACGAGCGTGGTTGCACACGGGAGAATGCTGCTCGGCTGGAACACCTGGACTGCACCGGCCTGTAGCGGAGAGAACAGATTCTTAGTAGACGTCCGAATCCTACGGCCGCTGCTCAAAAGTGGTTCGGGTGCGCTGGGGACTTCCTTATATAACCTTCGATGAGGCCAGCGCAGGCGCAGGGGTGACCACGCCACGTAGCGCTCCACGTGCGAATGACAGGTCGCTAAAGGTCGTACAAGACGATGATAGCGAGTCGATGTCGATCTTCCAGTAGCCACGTGGCGCAGGCGCCGAGAGCCACTTCTGGTAGCCACGCAGCGCCGGCGAAGTCAGGCACAGGGGAGGCACAGGAGGTTGCCTCGTGTTGACACGAGCGTGGTTGCACACGGGAGAATGCTGCTCGGCAGGAACACCTGGACTGCACCGGCCTGTAGTGCAGAGAACAGATTCTTAGTAGACGTCCGAATCCTACGGCAGCTGCTCAAAAGTGGTTCGGGTGCGCTGGGGACTTCCTTATATAACCTCCGATGAGGCCAGCGCAGGCACAGGGGTGACCACGCCACGTAGCGCTCCACGTGCGAATGACAGGTCGCTAAAGGTCGTACAAGACGATGATAGCGAGTCGATGTCGATGTTCCAGTAGCCACGTGGCGCAGGCGCCGAGAGCCACTTCTGGTAGCCACGCAGCGCCGGCGAAGTCAGGCACAGGGGAGGCACAGGAGGTTGCCTCGTGTTGACACCAGCGTGGTTGCACACGGGAAAATGCTGCTCGGCTGGAGCACCTGGACTGCACCAGCCTGTAGCGGAGAGAACAGATTCTTAGTAGACGTCCGAATCCTACGGCCGCTGCTCAAAAGTTGTATCAGGTTGTACATGTTGTATCAGGGTCGTGAGCCTGACGTGATGCGGGCACATTTCCCACGATAATGTCGTATAACGAGGAATTCATGCATTTTACGATGCATACGCCTTAAAAGTATGCTGAAAAAATTTCCACCTTTCCCTCTGGAACCTTAATTCTACTTCCATCCGCAAAGAACAATGTTGCCGTGGTTCCCGTAAGGGCTCCGTCTGGCACGAGGGAACGCCGCACAACCATCGTATTACTTCCTGTGTCCCGTAATACTGAGGCAGTCTTGCCGAATATCACGCCCTGCAATACGGGCATCTGATGCTTCGTCACCCTTGGTTCAGTATACACTGCACTAGCCATACTCTCTTCGCTTTTTTCGTCCTCCACCTGCTCGACTTCGTTAAGGTTCTCCCTTTGCGACCATATACATGAGGCTTTGCGGGTAGTGCTGGGTATCTTGGTGCACGCTTGGGTGTCGTGCCCAGTTTTACGACAATACCCACAGTATGGTTTCCTTGTCTGAGCGCGGCATTCTGCAGCTCTCTGACCGGTCTTGTCACACACAAAACATCGAGTGGAAGTTTTTGAAGTTGAATTACCTCCTTTTCCTGCAGGAGAGTTCTCCCCTTTGTCACGGAAAGCAAGCAGGTTTGACTGTCGCTGAGCTTCTAAGAAGTTGTCGGCCGCTTCCGCCATCTCTTCAAGCTTACGGCAGTTTTTCTCTCGCAAAAATAGCGCCACCTTATGAAGACAGTTGTTTATAAATTGCTCCACTACTATGAGATTCCGGACTGATGAGTTTTCCTTTTCCATTTTCGACATCTTAACTCATCTATCGAAGAAGCTTGTTAGCCTCTTTGCGTACTGCACACCCGTTTCACCATCTTGTGGCTTGCTGTGTCGGAATTTTTTACGGTAGCCCTCCGCCATGAAACGAAATCGCTGCAAAAGCGCCGACTTGGTTTCGTCATAATCGAGAGCCTGTTCTGGCGACAGACGACCAAAGACCTTGAGAGCCTCCCCACTCAAACACAAACTTACCGCCATGGCCCACTTGTCTTTTGGCCATTCTTTACCGGTAGCAACATTATCAAACCTTATCAGGTATGTGTCTAAGTCGTCCCGGTTCTCTTTAAACCCTGGCATGAAATTGTGAGGAATAATGGTAGGAGATGCTCGAACTGGTCGGACTTGGTCAGCCACCACTGACTCTCTAACGCCTTCAGCCTGAGCGAGTTGAAGACGCAACTGTATACTCTTCTGGTATTCCTCCTGAAGTCGCCGTTCTAACTCCATCTGCTCCATCTTCTCTTTCCTTGCTTCACGTTCTGCAGCCCTCTCTTATTGAGCTCGAGACTGTCGTTCTTCTACCCAAGCCCTTAACTCAGCTCCCTCTAGCCCCATGCGCAACGCCAGTGCCGTTAAATCCGAAGTCATCTTTGATCTTTTTTTTTCTAGCAAAATGTAACCAGGGAACAGTAACTATTAATGCAATAAACGCATTCGTCCTGTCGCCTTGGACGCCAATGTAACGAGCTGTATAGAGAGACAAAGCTCTAGACGAGACGCTCGTGTTTCTGTACGGAAACCTGCGATGACTCAATCGTCATCGGGCAGTAACGAGGCCGTTTATGCAGTCACACAAAAAATTGTATTTACAAAAGACATTAAAGATCTAATGATAAATGAAGTAAGGGCAAAATTATAACGTGCTTGAAATGCTGGTGTGAGAGTCACAAGGGCATAAAAACAGAAAGAGTTCACCGGAGAGGACGGCAGTGGTCAAGTCCCGGCGGCAAACTCAACGCTGGGAAGGGACGGCCGACGCTTGGGTAGCCTGGTAAGTCCAATGACAGCCGCGGCCAAGAACGCGGCTCACTGCAGAGGTCGTTGACCTGGAGCACGCATGGCGTTTGCCATACCTATCTCGAACGCTGGCTGGCGCTCGCTGTCGTAGGTGCCGGACTCGCCTGGCGCAAACGTCCTGGCGACGTTTCGCCCACGCCAGGTTCGAACTGCAAGGACGGCGGGTATGGCTCCAGGTGGGAGCCTGCTGCGACCTCGAGTCCGCAACCCGACGGGTCACTGCTTCCACGCCCTGGTTCTTCAACCTTGCTCCTTCCTTCCAGCCACGTCTGCCTCACTCCTTCTTCTTCGCCCCACCCCCTACTCTGATTTTTTTCCTGCGTCGTCTTCTTCGACTGTCTCTGTGGCGCGCACTTCAAACACAATTCTATCTTCACGATCACGCACGGCTACTTATCTCATCACAGGCACATACCCGCCCCTGGGTATGTGCCACTGTCTGGCGGGAAGTGTTTGACGACGTAGGCGACGGGATTGTGATATTATACATCACGATAGTCTTTCTTGGGAACCTTCGGCACAAAAATTTTGTTCTGTCTGTCTGTCTGTCTGTCTGTCTGTACACTCGTCTGCTTGTTTGTCCACTTTTAACGGCATGGAGTACCTAAAACGGCCGACCCCATACGCAGTGCCTACCATTGTTGCTCAAGGTTTAGGGTTCATACTCGTGCACTTATGAATAAAAAAATTCGGCAGATCCACGCACGTGGAAATCAATGTTATGCAAAGCACGCGGAAGGAAGGTGACCATGTTGCAATTTTTTATTGAGTGATATATTATGAAATGACTAAATATTTGTACAAATGGTGCATGCACAGACATATGTGGAATAGTTGCAGATGTTCACATAACCAGTTGTTTGCACTTGCGCAACGATGCCAACTGGAACATGCGTATTAGAAACACCAGAAGCTGATATGAAGATTGATGCTCGCGAGGATGGTGACCCCGAACACTGCTACATAAATGAACTTCAGCGCATATGGCAGCTGACCACAATTGACGTTAACCTGACGTGACGGCTGTATCAAAGGAGTACATATGTATTGTTTATAAAATTGAGTACGCAGCACTGCAGCCACTATTGACGTTTAAGAAAGATTGGTGTCAATTTGAAAAGTAGTATCGAGACCTGGCATAGCTCTGTGGTAATATGCTTCATTGCAACGCAGAATGCTTGGGATCGATTTCAAGTGGGACCCGGACATTTATTACTTGCATTCGTCGGGTCAACGCTACGGTTGTCGGGTATTTCGTGACGCTTGGGCGTTAAAACTGCCTATGTTTGTTCTCGTCGTTCCTGAGTAGATACTAAGTGTCAAATATCTGTGGGACACACCCGCATACCAGCGGCACATACCTGCCCCTAGGTATGTGCCACTGCCTGGTGGGAAGTGTTTGACGACGTACACGACGGGATTTTGATATTATACAAGTTTTGACCAGTGCATCATATTCGTCAAATTATCTTACCCTCCCATGCTAATTTTGGTTCACGTCGCATTAAGGGGGTGACCATGAGAGCGCCCAAACGTAAGCGGCTAGATAGATAGATAGATCAGATATCTAGATAGATCTCGCTGAAGTCTAGATAGATCTCGCTGAAGGCTAGATAGATCTCGCTGAAGTCTATCCCGCTGAAGAAATGCTTCGCACTTAAAAAGCAATTATTGCGCATGTCTGGGGCACTATAACAACACGTATTTAATCTGCATGTTCGTCTTTTACTAGAAAAGGCATACATGAGTATTTTAAGTGCTTATGACGCTGCGCTGACCATGTAACGCTTGAACGAAGAGGAGAGCGTTTCCTACGCTTTGCCAAGACGAGACGGTGGTGGCACCTACCCGTCGCCTTGCGTTCTACACCTTATCACCTCCGAGACGGCCACGCACTTCCGTCGCAGAGCCACGTGTTTCGTTTTCCAAAAAAAAAACTGCCAGATGGCGCTCATGTCTCACGTGTGACTTGACCTGATGCGCTCGTTTGCCTGCACTGCACACTCAAGGCACTCTAACGCAGCGCCTCCAGAATACCATTCACCGATTTTCTTGCGGAGAACATCAAATAAATGTTTTGTTCACTCTCTTCCCACGCAAGAGTATCGTCTTCCGACGACATTTGCAGATAACATGCAGATACGGGGCCAATTTTTTTAGTAAGCATCCAAATAAAGGCAAATTTTCTTGGAGCTTAAGTCACCAATACTCGTATCTCTAAGTTATTTCATCAGAAAGAACTATCTTTTTACATATGAATAACGTTCGTGGGTTTCCTCTTTAATTGAAGATTGTGTGCACGTGCCGCTCCTCTAGTACGGCGTTGGAGGTGGCTACCTACTTCTTCGACTACTACTACATACATCGCGGTCATACGACCCACGGCATAGGGAGCTTCACCCCCCAATGAAACTGATGGTTCCTACGCTTTGCTAGTACTACATATGTTGCTGCCAACCCACAGTGACATTGTGTTCTAGAAAAACTTTGTTTCTTTAAATTACTGCTATATGCGTCCAGATTTCAAGCAGCGCTTACTGACAGATTTTCTCACGCAGAACCACAAATGAATGTTTCATCTTCTCGCTCCAGACGGAAGATTATTGTATTTGTTATAGAGCGGAAGGTTGCGAAGTTGCGCTAAAATACAAATTCTCTGACTTGCGTGAATAGCCGCATATACTTTATATCACCAATTGCTAACAGTTGCATAAGGATGCCAACAGCAACACGGATATTAGCAACACCAGAAGCAGTAAGCTGATGTAAAGTGCGGTTGCTCGCGAGAATTGTAGCCCTGGATACTGCTGCATAAATAAAGCGTGCATGCGTAATGCATAAGAAATCGTAAAGTCAGCACTACAACCCCTATTGTCATTTCGAGAGCAGTAGGGTCTATTTGAAAGGTATTTCCGAGACCTAGCGAGCCTCAGCGGTAGAATACTTGATTGGAACGCAGAATGCTAGCGGTCGATTCCCGCTGGTACAATGACAATGCATTCTTTACATTCATCCAGTTAATGCTGCCAGTGTCCGCTTTTTGCTAATGATTACACGTTAAAATAACTTATGTGTGTTTTCGCCATTTTTAGGTAGACAAGTACTGTCAAACACCTGTGGCGCATACAAGGCACCCGTACCGACCGGGTATGTTCCACTGTTTTATTGCGATGGTAATTATATGGACACTCTCAGCTGGATTTTGTCGCTGGCGTGGGCGTCGACGAGGGCGTCGGCGTTGCCGTCCTTCACCATATATGTATACATATCTATATATATGAAAACGCAAGAAAGAAAACTGATTCAGAAAAAGAGTGCGGTACACGAAATTGAAGGTCGGACCTCCTAGATGTGAGTGAGAGGCGTTCGCCACCAAGCTACGAAGGAGCACCTCCTGTGACGTACACATGGCAACCTATTTTTATCTACCACTTACCTCTCCTGATCGGCATCTCGGGGAGAACTATCGCGTTTTCAGCATTACCTGCGAGATGGCGCATTGAGAGCACGTCGCCACTTCGTCTCGACGCGGCGACACGCGCTCTCATTTCCCTCGCGCACTTTGCACCGCGGAGAGGTGGCAGGGCGGACGCTCAGGCGGGTGCTTGCTTATCTCGTGGTGCGGACAATTATAGGCCTTGGGATTTTACCGGAACGATTCTGTTGTAGCTACCGGGCGGACAAACGTTACTGCAATCGTAGCACAGTCTGCGTTTGCGAAAAGGGCACGCTTTTTAGACACATCGAAGTGACAATTGAGACGCTCATTGGCGTTAATCTCCACCTGTGAGTGCGTTTGTGGGTCATTTCTGTGTGAGAAACGCGGGCCACGTTTCGATCTGCTTGCCACTCTGTGATTGATCCTCCAATTTGCTGCTACCGCTTTTATTTGTTCGCTTTTGCGGTAAAGCTGCTACTTCTTTTTGGAAAGTGTTTGACAATGTACGTGACGGGATTTTAACACTATTCTAGGCATTACCATCGAGTCGTATTTGTCAAAATTTCTAAACCTTGAATACTTATCTTGGTGTACCATAAAATGAGGGGATGATCAAGAGAGCTCCGAGACCTTAGTCGTCAGATATAGAGATGACATACAGACATACAGACAGAGACAGACATACAGACAGACACAGGCACATACAGACAGACACAAACAGACATACAGACAGACACAGGCACATACAGACAGACACAGACAGAGACATACAGACAGACAGACAGACACAGAGACATACAGACACAGACATACAATACCATTCGCCGATTTTCTTGCGCAGAACAACAAATAAATGTTTTGTTCACTCTCTCCGGACGCAAGACTATCATCTTTCGACGACATTTGCAGTGTAACATGTAGATCCGGGGTTAATTTTTTTTTTGTAGAAGACAACGAAAGGCTCTAGATTACACGAAAACTAATAGGCTAAGTGGGGAAAATAGGAACAGCGTATGTGCTTCGAAGCGCGGCGAACTTGCACGTTTTCAGGAAGGGGGGTGGGACAATGCTTTGAAGAATGAAGTGTGTGCTGGGCTATTTTAAGATGTGCCAGTGTCGGTGATATATAGGCGATCCAAGCAAACAGGCTTACGTTTAGAGCGCTCGTAAAAGTTCGCCACTCGCAATATACACTCACAGAATCAGGTGTACTGCAAGAGTTGAGGGACTGTATTACCATTCCCAGAGGTCTTCAACTTCATGGTGAGTAGGGTAGAGTTAGCCGCGGAACTTACTCTTTTCTTGAAGGCAGAGTAAAAAGTATACGGCGAACGCTCTGTTACCCCGGCGAAGTTAGCAATCTACGCAACTCTCATGCCGATGAGGTTGAATAAGATCTGGCACTCCGTCCTTGCTGAACGACTACAATCTAGAGGCTGCTTATCACCAGCGACGCCGTAAAGCAATTTATTTGTACTGTAATACTACGCCTCTGAGCGTATACACCCCAAATGTAAGTTTATTGCGTGAGGTTAGTAGGATAACGTTCAGTGATAACAGAAACATAGTTTTGTGATCATAAACGTTACATTCCGGAAGCACCAAGAGCACCTTCGAAGCAAGCAGCCCCACCGTGCTGGTCTGGTGGCTAAGGTACTCGGCTGCTGACCCGCAGTTCGCGGGATCGAATCCCGGCTGCGGTGGCTGCATTTCCGATGGAGGCGGAAATGTTTTAGGCCCATGTGCTCAGACTTGGGTGCACGTTAAAGAACCTCATTTTCCGGAGCCCTCCATCCACTATGGTGTCTCTCATAATCATATTGTGGTTTCCGGTCGTTAAATTTAACCCCACATATTAATCAATCAATCAATCAATCAAAGCAAGCAACAGGTGCAACTTCTAACACATCGCCAAAAATTAGTTTACGGCACAGACAAATTTCCACTACAGTAACTTACAGGCTCTAGAGATTAGTAAAAAAAAGCAAAAAAACGCTTAACCAAGTGCAATTTGAACACACCACCTATACCTAGGACCAGGCGGGTACTCTAACACTAAACACGCCACGTCACATGATGCACCCTGTGTAGGAATAAAAACTGCTAAAAAGGAAATACCGATCCGCTTCACGGGTTAGAGTCTGAACACGGACGTGATTATCTTTTTCAACAAAACTTCTCGTGTATATAGAATGAAAACTGCCGCCGTTGACTCATGACAGGCCGCTATAGCCAAGACACCAAGTTTCCTTGAGAATTCACAACGTAGAAAGGAAAGTATACAAAAGTTACAAAAAAAATGCTGGGGCAGATCATCATCTATTACTGCCGAGTATAGGAGCCGTTTTTTGCTTGCTCTTCTAGGTGCCGTGCACAAAAATATGAGCTGTAATATTCGATAAGTACAAGCGAACTAGGTTGAATCAGGTTTATTTTTCATCGCAAGCGACAATATGCGATTGCAGCAGCCGTGTAAGTGTGCAAAGATTTTCATTTGTAAACCAATAGCTCGAACCACATAGCCCATTGCTAAAAATCAATTTCACGTGCACGAATGTATCTCATCATGTCACTACATGAGCACGTACCGAACGACAAGTCCGTGTTTTCACGTATATGTTGGTTGTAACAATGCATATTTTTATGCTTGCTCACTGCCGCTGTGACGTCACTCGGTTTCCCAGGTGAGTGCGTGCACGGGAGACTTTGAACCTGTTGCCACCATTGACTCCCGTAAAGGACAAAGCATTCCCGGCGAGTTTTACATGCTTAACATCTTCATTCTACCTTTTGCTCCAGAAAAGGCGCTGGTTTAAGTAGGTTTTACGCTTGAAAGCGTTTGGGGATTAACATGTGAGCCATTTCATCTACAAAAAAAGTGAAAGAACGTGCGCTATCAAACGTGTGGCGAATCTATAGGAGCAAATTTGATGGATCAACTACCAATGCGATAAAATAAGAAGAGAAAATTGATTCAGTCTTCATATATTTACACACACACGCACACACACCGTCTAGAATATTCAGACAAATTGTTCCCACTCATTCGCAAAGTTTCTGCAGTTTCATTCGTACTCTTTCGAATATCTATCTTCTTATACACTTAGTTATTGCGGTGAGTGTGTGCTGCTGCTGCGACTACGTCATTCGGCACATAACCGGAGTGATGACCGTCAAGTGCAAACAAGACCTTTCGTTTCACAAACGTCTTGTGACCGACACAAGAAGTGGCGTTTCCTTGCCCTGGCCTCACTCGCAGTGTTGCGCAGTCGCTTATATACCTTAAGGCCTTGGAAAAATGTTGAGACTGTGTTGAAATTAAAACGTGTAGCCCCCGTGGGCGCTCCTACTGCACTGCCGGTTTTCTAGATCAGTGTGTTTCGTAGTGCTTTTAAATACTCTAGCTAAAAGCAGAGCTCACACACCTGAAAACAGGCTTTTGCCTGTTGCCGAGGGGTTATGGAGTTGTCCTCTCTTGGGTGCTGCTAGGTTGCTTGCTGGGCAGGGTAGCTCCGCACTATATTCATCAGTATCGCTGTCGGAGCTCTACAAAAACACTGCATGGAAGCATCCAGCGCTCTTTAGGCACTTTCATGACGAATTCTGTTCTTCATTGTAAAATTATTATTTTTTGATTATCAGAAAGCATTTCAAACATTATAGAACATATAAGACTTCTCTCTCATTTCAGGCTTCTTTCACACTTAGCTTAGGCAGATGAATGATGGCTTTTGCTTGTATTTATATCTGTTTGTTTTAGGCTAGTGTTGAAGAAGGCAACGCTATGAAATTGACCATGATTTTGAAATGGAAAAAAATAATCTGGAAACAGAACAATGGTATATATGGTGTTTCCATATATCTGAAAATAGAGAAAGTAATAACTACGGCAAGACAATGGCGTTTTCAGCGGACTGAAATCACATGATACGTCGCAAAAGTCTAACAGCGCATGAAAGGTTTGGAAAAAGACGCAGAGCTAACTTCCTTCTAGTGTTAATGGCAGCTTTTTTTGCATCTGTTTGTGTCTTCCCTTTACAAACTTCAATGCGGTTTTAGCATTTTGCTATGCGTTCATAACAACTTGTCAATGTGTCAACTCTTTCAAACTAAAATTTGTGATACAGATCCCAATACACGATTAAGTACACTTAATCACCCAAGCGGCAAAGCAAGTGTTCTCAACGGTAAAATAGATTAATCCTTCCGCGGAGGCAGAATGTAGACACCATCAAGCAAACTCATCAGACTTCAGCGCTATATGGGCAAACGATACGAAATGTTAAAAATATTTTTTAATATACCGGCTTAGAAACTTGCTTTGTAAATATAATAAAAGTGCACTGGTATGTGTGATAGACATTTTCTGTCACTTGAAGAACCTGTATTTCCCAGTTTGAACGTAATTTTGGACCCTTTAGCGCATTAGTTTTACGTAATTTTCAAGCCTCAAAATTGCATTGATGTCATGCCCACGCCATGACAGTATAGCGTACAATGAATGTTTTTCCCAATTCTTTTTTCCTGTGTAATGAATACGCATTTGAGGCACCCTCAATTTAAAACTTCAGCAAACACATTCACTTCATGAAACGTCAATGTTTCAACAAGGTACACTTACGCAAATATATATGCAGCGAAACGGTAGCGCAACAGAACGCTGCAAGCCGGAAAAACATGCTCGCATCTGTTCCGAGGGATTGGCGGAGATCCTGCGTGGTGTTTCAAAGCAGTGAAGCTGCACACGCATTCGTGTGTGATCCAAGCCGTGCTGACAGCTGATGATCTCGTTAATTTCCCCTCGCCCGTTTTTCAATCTGGTCACGCGCGTGCTCTGGACAGCCACCACAGAGGAGTCACGCACTTGGGTTGACGCCAGGTTGACGCCTCGCCCTACAGGCACCTCTTCCCAAACACTCCAGAAGTGTTTCTTTTTGTTTTTTCTTGATTCTTTTTTTGTTATCTCTTTCTTTTCACTGATTTGTTGCTGGCAGTCAGAATTTTTGAAAAGCGAAAAAACAGGACAGTGAAATAGAATAGCATCCTGAAATTCAACACAAGGAGCAAAAAAAAACGATTGAAACACGGCAATCCAACAGAAAAGAAGTGACAGACGACGTGGGTTTGACACGTGTACACACAATGTCACCGAAATGGCGGACGTGTTATTTCTGTTTATTTTTCAGCGTGATACGTCCGTAAAATAGTTGAAAAAAAAATACATACGCGAATGCATCACTGAAGACAAATGCCCTAGAAAGCTTCATTTTCTTTTCACATTACTTTGTTCTTGAGTGACAGAATTGCATCCACATAGCAAGAAAGTCCCAATTCATTATCTTCAATGTACCTTTCATGAAGAAATTTTCAAAGTTCGTCAAACAACAATGTCAACTTTAAAGCACTTTCCCGCGCAAGCTTTTTCGTGTTCGTTTGTTTACACAAGTCAAAAAGCTTTCCTATTTTATGCCTGCTCAGTATTGTAGGGTCTGGAACAAAGAACCTTTAGTAGCGTTCCTTGACAACCTTGCGTAACTTTTTTTGCCTTTTTTCAAAATTGTTGGGCTGACCAGAGTCAACTAACTATTGAATGAATTAGACTCTGGTTGCCACCTGACGTTAAGGAGCATACACATAACCGAATCTTTGTAGGGTGCACCTTCCACAAAATTAAACTCTGAAAGCTCGACGTTAACTGCATCCTCCATTAGTCAGCATTAAAAATTTGGCAGTTACCACGTACCTTCGGAATCAATGTAATGCAAAGCATGCGGATAGGTGACTGTGTTGTAATTCTTTTATTGAGCAATACGTTACGAGTGGGCATTAAAGATATCTACAAATAAATACAAGCACAGACACATGGTTAACCATCACACATGTTCAATATAAAAACTTGTTTACAGCTCAGTAATGATGCCAACAACAACATAGATACAGGCAGGGACAAGCAAGGAGCTGTTACCCAGCGCTGGTGCTCGATAGGATGGTTGCCTGCAACACTGCTACATAAATCAACTTCAGCGCATGGCGCCTCCCTACAATTGACATTAACCCGACGAAGCGGCTGTGTCATACTATTACACCTTAATGTTTAAGCTGTATAGGCAGTACTACTAACACAATTGACGTTTTCTAAACACCAAGGTCTATTTGAAAAGTACTTCTGAGGGCGGGGCTCTAAGGTAGGATATTTGATTGCCAGAAACCGTGTGTTTGATTCCTGCTCAGGCACTGAAATGTTTTCGGTGCATTCATCCGGTCAACGGAATCAATGTCAGTATTTTTTAAAGCACAAACACGTGTTAAAACTGACAAAGCTTGTTCTCATCATTTCCCGGTAAGTTGCAAAATTCACTGCTCTCTCCAACACATTTATGTACCCTTAGGGTAAAATAGTTTGAAAATAAGTAAACTGCCGGTGCCCTGTGTCACATCGCCGCATGCGTGTGTCCAATTCCCACCCATGCGTAGGTACACAAGTCTGGCGAAAAGAGTTTGACAACGTAGGCGACAGTATTGTAACAAGATTCATGCCATGACCAGCCAGTCATATTCGTTAAACCGTCGTACTTGTTTCATAATGATTTCAGAGCACCCAAACGTGGGCGTTCATATATAGGTAGTTGGATAGGTAGATAGATGCTTCAAAGGAATGATTCGCAATGATTAAAACTTTATTCCTGAGTACGCCCCACAACCACACTGCATAACCAGTGGTCAAGTTACGAGCTGGGATGTCACAATAAAAATGCGCTTTGAGAAATCTTAAGTATAAAGGGAATTCATAGAAAACAAGATCTAAAGAAGGAAAAAGACATGGTGCTCCCATTCATAGCTAAACCAGACTTGAAGAGCGACTGACACCATAAATTAAGATCAGTAGACGAATAAAACGCCACTTCACTAACTGTTGCAACATTTAACCAAGACGAGTGGTGTGTATAGTATAAAAGTGTTAATTTCAACGTTGGAGCAGTGCACTCGTGACATATTCATTCAAGCTGGACGCTGGCTCTGACGCATTTACGTGCCTGGAACAAAGGCATGTTCTGAAGACGAAATGGGAAGGCCAACCATCAGCTTGCGCATTGTGCGTTACAACAACGAGGCATGAGCGCGAAAATCAGACCGAATAAATATCTCTGGAGAGCTTGACTCACCATATAGTTTTTTTACACGTAGTTACTGCGGTGTCTTTTCCACACATGCGCGTCAGTTTATGAATTAAGATAGCACAGCAACATTAATTGCAATATGATGTGTCTTACACATCACAAAATCTTGATAAGAAATGCCAATGCAGGCTTGCTTTTTTATAAGAAATATTTCGGCTCTATCTTTCAGTGCAAGTTTTAGGGTGATATTCAAAATCTATTTAAATAGAAAACGTAATCACCAGGTTTAATTCGGTGCAACGCTGACTGTACGCAGAAGGTATAAAAAACGCAAATGAACATCCATACTCGCCTTCTTCTTGCCATGTCCATACTTTTTTTTCTAACAAGCTTTCCTTCAAAGTGTAGAGTGCTCCCAACAAACAGGTGAAAGTTGAATCCGAAAGTTCACTTTATTTAAGCATACTTGAAAGGGAGGCACGTGTTGTGGTTTTCGGTCAATTGATTTAAGAGGAAGCGATTCGGGATACAGGGAGCGGTATGGGAGAGTAAGCTCAGGGAATGTTCACGTTCAGACGAAACATTCTGGTCACGCGCGTGCTCTGGACAGCCACCACAGAGCAGTCACGCACTTGGCTTGACGCCAGGAATGCGCCCTTAAAAAACATATTTTCAAATAAAAACGGGAAAACAGGAATGAAATAAGGAAAGTTGTAAATGTAAGAAATGTCCAGAGAAGGACACCAACGAATAATGAATGTTCGAGAAGAAACAAGAAAAGAAAATACATGGCCTTCTGTGCTGGTTGTGACGTTTGTATAGCTGGCGGGATGGTGCTTTGTAGCCCGTTCTTTCAGTGCTCACCACGCGCCCTTTTATGTGCACGCACGGAGGGCTTTCGCTGCGTGCTGCCGTCCTGAAGAGGCCCCGGAGCCTGGCATTTTTCCTTCCAAATACATGAACTGAAAAGCGCGCACAAACGTGTGCGATAACCAAGATCTTCCCGGGTTCCCTGGTGCGTGCTTTTAGTATCACACAGTGCTGAAAGCGGTGTGGCGAGCTGTTCAGTTCACAGCGTGCTCGGGCACAGAGTGGTAATGTGCACATTAAAAAACATCTGATTGAATTTAACGATTCTTAGCTTCCTCCTTGAACGGCGTTCCTCCTTGAACAATGAGCACCCCTCAAGAAGCCGTTACAGGTCCCACAAAAGATACAAGTTTCAAGGAAAACCATCTGGATTCGTTCTGATAAGCGAACTGTCCTGATTCAATACTTTTTAACGGTTGTTCGGAAGCACCACTTTCCGACTGCACTGCAAGCTTGACTTGTGCAGCTTATTATTTAGTTGCGGCTACCGCTTTCTCCTTTTGAAAACGACGTCCCCTAAACAAGAGGCAATTCAATTGCTTCTCGAAAATGTTTCGGACCAAGAGTGCGCTATATAGTGCACTCTACTCCGTTCGAAAGAAGCTTCTTCTACCTGCTATGAAAGAGGACACTGTGTTCTTGTTTTGCGTCTAAACAAAGCCAACAGCTTGTCTTATTAGCCTCAAATGCAATAAAACTTGTTTGTCAATGCTCACAGGCGCCACGCTCATCTTATAACGAAATATACGTTACCTGACGTCGTTACCTGAAAATAACGTTACCTGACGTCGTTCCCGTTCACGTTAATCTTCAGTGAAGGGTTCTATAAAAACCAGTGCATAAGAGCGGAATAATAAAGATGCGATAAAGCTAGTCTACCTCCTCAAAGCTCAACGACGAATGTTTCACAGTGCGAAAGGGTGCCACATATCTGAAAAAACTTGCAAAACATAGAACTGTGTTAGCGTGAGGGTACAGAGGCCACCAACTTCGCTGTTATATGATTTTCCAAGTGTAGGTGCTTTTACGTTTTGAACGAAACTACTCATTTTGGGATTTAATTGCTGATTTTGTGTTCTAGCGTGTGCCTTTTTCTGATATAAAATTGCATGTTTCTCCTTTTTTGCGAAATGCACGCCCCCACACCACGCTGCCTGTGTGTTGTAGACATAGGGAACAAGCAGTTCAAGGTGAATTTGCAGCTTTTTATTTCTGTGTACCCACAATAATTCATCCCTTCATTTAGAGATAAATAGAAATAGAAAGTACTTTTAAAGGTTAAGATATTTGAGTGGGTCTTTGATGACGTATGTTTGAAACAGGACTCTTTGATGTCGTTCTCACTTATTTTATTTGGTGTACATTTTTTAACACGAGCTATTATTTGGTCGTGAACTTAAACCTTTGCTGGCCGCCCAGATATACTCAATCCTTCATCAAATCAAGAAAGTTCGAAGTGCAAGACATTGTGCCAACTATGCTGCTTCATCACTACCAGGGTACATACAGTTAGCACACTAACGTGCAGTGTTACATTCAGTCGATCCGAAAAAGCCTTCCATTCCTATTAAAGAAAGCGCTTCCACTACCACTGATTCTTCTCTGAGTCTTTTTTCAATTTTCTATTTTTGATCCCTAGCTATAATAGCCTACCCTGCGCCTGGTTGAAATTCCCGCTTTTCTGTTCTCTCTCTGTGTGTCTCAATATTTTCCCCAAATATATATTACTTCAACAATGCGGCCCGGCAATAAGTTTCGAATTCTGCTCACAGGCGATAATGTCCAGAGACACAGATGGAGGAAGAAAGGAGTAGACCCAGGCGTTTACATGTCACCCCCTAGGCGAATAGCGGAAAACGAAAAAAAAATAAAAACAAGAAAAAGAGCGTGCATTATGAGTGATGAGTGAAGCAAATAAGAAATAAGAGACACAAAGCGGTGCACTTGTGACATATCCATTCAAGCTAGACGCTGGCTCTGACGCATTTACGCGCCTGCACCAAAGGCACGTTTTGAAGACGAAATGAGAAGGCCAAACCGTCGCCGTGGATGGGATGGAAGGTAAACTGCCTGCGAACTACAACGTCAGAAATGCGCCTGCTCTAAGAAAGGAAAAAAAAAACTGCCTGCTAGGTCAACTCACAGAAACTGTCCGTGACGCCATCATTGAACTCTTCAGCTTTTATCTCTTTTACTCCCGTGGCCTTCACAAAATGTGAGTCTAAAAGCTTCGACTTAGATGAAAAGGTGTCGGCTTGGCGTATAGTAGCCATCGTCCGGCAACAGCAGCACTCGGTATGGTATCGTATGAAAACCTTTATTCTCATCTGACGATCAGTGCACGACTGGTGCTGGCTGCTCTCATATCGGGACAGAGAAGAGAGGCAAGCCCCTTTGCCGGCACACGAGCCCTCTTGACAGCCATGAATTGGTGGGCCAGCATGTCACTGGGCAGCATTTGCTGCCACCTCTGTTCACCGTGAGAAGCACCAACGGACAACAGAGAGTGGTATCAGAGCATAAGGCCTAAATCGACTACGCCCCCATCCTTAGTAGAAATGACCAATACCTCGCCACCCGGACAGATTTTATTCATGACTACTGGCATCTTTCTTTTTCCGCCTTAATTTTTCACTGAAAGAGGGTTGATGGCACCAATTCACACCTGTGTTTGTTCGATTCCTCTTGCATATATTT
Source organism: Rhipicephalus microplus (assembly GCF_043290135.1). Taxonomy (NCBI): domain Eukaryota; kingdom Metazoa; phylum Arthropoda; class Arachnida; order Ixodida; family Ixodidae; genus Rhipicephalus; species Rhipicephalus microplus. The sequence goes on along the minus strand of NC_134700.1, from coordinate 141,397,645 downwards.
CCTATATATACGTTCGTGCTTCAGAGTCCAATGGCTTTTCCTACAACCCGTTTCCCGCTCATAATATCGCGCCCGTTTCTGCGATCTGCTCTTTCATGTTTTAAAATGGCGTGTTACATTTGCTCCTTCGGCATTTTTATCCCATAGCTTACCCATATACAAAGGTAAGAAAAGCAGTCCTTTCTTGGTGCTTCCTTGTTTGACTTCTCACAAAAGAGATTTTCCGTGATATTTTGCCCTAAGAGCTCGCGAATGCCGCCTTACCACATTGGTCTCGCGCACGGTTGATGTTTTGTAAGGGTCCCGTTTGTACTAGACACACGGTTGGTGCAAATATAACAATTTTTTGTTGATATTGCCGCACTGCTTTGACTCTTGAAGTAAAAGTGAGGTGCTCTCGTGCTTGAGCATGCTTTTGGCATTCTTGGATAGGCGAATTCTTAACGAATATCAGGCCGCCTTAATGCTCTGGATGAACCTGCTTGCTTCACACGCGTTTATTCGCTTCTAACTTCTTTCTGTCTCACTCACTTTCGACATATTTGGCTTTGAAGTGTCCGCAATGTCGAAGTTTTCCTGATTTCAAGGAACAGCACTCCTACTTCAGCGTTTCCTGTCAACTGACGTGTTGCGCGCTCCTGTTTGGCGAATTAATTGGTTACCTTTACGTAAGTGTTACGTTGAGTGAATATGTCGCGGGCGGAAAGAGTGCATAAAAAGTAATTAAGAAAAGTTTCTAACTGCTAAAAAATAGGCTGGTGCTGCATTTAAGGCTGTATCTTACTAGCTGAACATGGACTTATCGTTGAGTGTGTGTGTGGTGCAGAGAGAAAGCGGAGTCGATCAATTCAAGCTGACGCCATGCCGTGAGTGATGCGAACACATTATTACTTTCGTACGAAGTGTCCTGTCTTTCGCCGTTCTCTGAAACTAGAAGTAATTCACTCCTCAGCTTTTCGTTCATGACATTTTCTGGCTGGCCATAGATGTACTTACTTCTACGTATATCTGATTCACGACTGAGGACCACTGTGTACTACTATATCTATTTACCAAACTTCAAAGCAGTACCGACATGAAATTTCAAAAGTGAGATACTGAGCTAGACAGACTTACGTGTAAACATACACAACATCTGCGAGATATGAAAAGCAAATATAGCCTAGAACATAGTTAAAATCAATTTTAAAGTGCATGCCACGCAACTGAGCGAAATGCTGAGCCCTTCGCGACGCCCACATAAACGCAGGAGAAATGTGCACACACCTGCGACGTTTTGTAAGCTGGTTGCTAACACTCACCTTGCGCTCGCGCCACCTGCGATTGCCTGCTATTTTGCGTGTGCTGGCTGTGATGACTGTATACGTGTGAAACCCGCTCACGCACGCTCTCTTGCGCGGCACTCATGTCACAGTTTTGTGTGGTCACGTGGCCAGGTGTGTTTACCTTGGTCCCGGAACTGCTCCTGCCTAGCTCAGTGCGTTTTGAAACTGAAATTTAGACTAGGTGTTCTAAACACATCTCTTCATAAGTAATCCTCTCAGACTCGCGCAAACGAGGTTTCTATCCATGATAAGGGGGTTATGTGCTACCTCTTGCAACAACAGCAAAAAAGAAAGGTGCGCACTTTTCGTGTCGGTGCTCATTAATTAAAATATGCTGCTAGTTTTGGCTCAGAAGAAAAGTTTTCGTCACCCCACTCTTTGAAGGCGCGCGACCAAGAAGGCTGACAGGTGCGTGTACTCCCGCTTCTGCTCGGGTCTCCCTTCTTCGCAAAAGCTCTGGTCCTCAGGATTTTACTCAACGCGTACTGTCCCGCTTGGCGGTGCATGGGCGAAACACCAAAGCAAGACACACCACTCGAATGAAACGCTGTGCAATATGCGTTGCATTGACTTCGGGATCAGCCCACTTCTGAGCTATTGATAGCGCCCAATGAGAACTTCGTGTTGTGAGTTTGTGGTGTCACGAAATATTACCACCGTGTGTTTTCACAGATTTCACTGATCTGTGGTGCTACGAGAAAGTCGCATGATGACATTCGAATTCTGTAGCGTCTTATATATCTACCACCAAACTCAAATGGCCATCAACTAAAATCTTGTGCAAAACACCGCTTAGCTCGCGACTTATGGCTGAGCAGACTTACAACCTGCGTGGCTTTTCCTCGTTGTTCAGCATTACGAAGATTTCGTACCCAAGTTATTATTATGAAGAGGGCACTGCCGGTGTATACCCACCGAAGTTTTTTATTTATTCACATGATGCAGCACACACGTAGAAACACTGGTTGACTGCGTGGCATCAAAAATTACTGGACGAATCAGTCCTTAAAGGCAAATAGTGCATAAATTTAGGTTAAAACCAAAAAAGAATATGAGAAAAACAACAGTTGAAATGTTAATAAAAAAGCTGTTCATTTCAGCTGTGTTTGCAGAACATTTAACGATTGTTGGCTGCCAAATTTTTGTAGTTGAAATATTTTGTCAAACACTCAGTGATACACCGCTGTTGAATTTGCGGCGTTTGACTTCCTCTTCAGATGCGAGCCTTTATCTTTAAAGGGCAACCTTTACAATGGTGTATGTGACAATGATAGTTTAAAAATTCTTTTCGTGTTCACTGAGACACAAAATGAAGTATGCAATTTTCCGCAATTAGGAATAATTCATTAGCATGTAATTTATGTAGTAATGTGACAATATAAGTTGAGAAGCAACCAATACTGTTACGTAAATGAAGTGCCCTTATCTAAAAAAACCACGCTAATGAATTTAAAGCAAAGTGGCTGGATGCGTTAAGATATGTAAAAAAAAACAAGATTATGTAAGGTCACTGCGCCGCTTTATTCATCTTACTGAATTTTATGTTGAATATTTAACAAATGACTGTAAGCTAATGGCTGCCTAACCAATTCAACAACGGCAAGAAAACAGGTTCCGGTTTTTGGCGTTTTCTTCACGCAACTCAACTTGACCATAACGATGCGTTCACGGAAGGTATAATCTGGTTCAATAGACCTCTATACTTGAGTAATCTAAACTTCATGGGCATGCGACGTAGCACTATGGGGCCAGAGGGGCAATGCCGCCAGCAGTAAAAGTTCTTCATCTGAAAGCATAGTGGCCCAAGAGTGCGCATGGCAACGTAGGATTCGCTGCGCTACTTTGGCATAATTAAATTTTATGTCCCTTCTTTTCTCCACGTCGTTTTAAAAGCCCAAATATTGACTTTCCGCCGACGCCGGTCGCCGCAATGCCACTGCAAAAACGTGCAATGCGCGTTATCGCATTTTCATACTTGTTTTGCATATGCCGGGTTGAGGTAGCCCATACACAACGCGAATTTTCTCCGCACGTTGAGGTAGGAACAGACAAGGCTATTCTAGTAACTGTGGGAACACCTTTAGGAGAGGAAGTGTGGCTTGAACGAACAAAACGAGTGGGTAAATTGAAGAGGGTGATCCCATGCATTTTCCTGCATTAACCAAGTCAACCTGGATGAAGCTTTCGCCACGGGCTTTCTTCTTAGCTTCGAAGCATAACTGAGCATAATAACACAAAAGTGGCTTAAAAAATTACGTCAGCAGTCCAGAAAGTAGCGAAGCCGAGCAAAAAGAGAGCAGGCGATCTTAGAAGAAGGCTTTAATTTGAAAAGTGGTGGTGGTGTGAGAGTGTTCGTTATCCCTTTGGTCGCCGTCATTGAGGTTGTTTAGTGATCTTTGCACATAGTTTACCACTTGAAAAGATGATAATTTCTGGGTAAACACGAATGGTTAGGGGCTTATTTACATGTTTCTACACATGCAGTTACTGTAGCGTGCAGATGGGCGCTTTCAAATAATTTCCCCGCAGAGTGTTTAAATACCTTACAACTCGTGTTCACAAAAAAAGGAAATAGAAAACACTATCATTTGTTTTTCCCTCTTTTCCGCTGCTGCATTCTCATCAATCTCCATTAGCTGTTTATTTTTAGCAGCTGCTGCCTTAGCTAGCCCTGCGAGGTAGGTATGTAGCAGCTGTTTTCAGAAAACAGTGTTTCCTCATGACCACCAAATAACAACTCTCATAGTATGCAATCTGTTGCTGCGAAATAAACGAGGAATACAAAGGGTAAAGGCTCAGCGAAAACACAGTGCTAGCCTTGATGATTGCCTCGTATGTTATAGCAGATGCTGCATGTTGCTACATATTGGACGTAACTGACATAAAGACGCATAAACAGCAATGATGTGCATATAGGCACATATACGCGTCTACAAACTTCGAGATCATATTTCAACGCTCGCTATGAAAGATATTCAGTCTATATGCTTTTATATTTTTGTACTCCGAAAATGTGTCACATAAAAAAAATGGATTTATGTGTCACATAAAAGAAATGAATTTAAAAAATGAACAGTATATTCTACAACATACTAAAACCTTACCGGTGTCACAGAAAAGAACATACGCTCAAGAGCCTAACAAACGCCGGCAGATTTCACAGTGACAAAATTCTTGAAGTGGTAACTCCTGAAACGACAGTAATGTTGAACAGTAGTTGCTTTTCTAGCGATGCTTTTGCGTGAAGTTGGAAAATATACAAACTGTTTCTCTTTTTTTACGTGAAAAACGCGACACCACAGCTGGAAAGCCCCTGGAGCATTCTCTTTAACATCTTGGACACTTCTCTATTCTTATCTCGCCGAAAAAGTAAAAGGAAGAGATAAAAAAAGACGATCTACAAGAAATAAACTTGCAGATGGAGTTCCCTGCCTCTCCATATTGTGTGGAAAACACTAACGCAGAAAACCAGGCAGAAAGATTACAAGCGTCAATAGCAACCAGTAAGCCCTCTATACCGTGCCCTCTGGGACACTTCCAACTAATCTCACACAGATAGTTAGTCACCGTGTTTCTGCGGAAATATTCGGATACACTCACTGAGCTTTCTTTTCCACTCTCAGTTATGGTTATTGAGCTATATTTGAAAACGCTCTGACACACACACACACACACACACACACGCACGCACGCACACACACACACACACGCACGCACACACACACACACACACACACACACATACACACACACACACAAACAGTGTGTGCGTGTTTGGGTATTTATTTGTGTTCCTAATAAAGCTAGCGATAAATGGGGTTTTCCTCTGTCGCTTTGAGAGAGCAATTAACGCAAGCCGAGTGAGCTTTTGGGTGCGTGAGGACGGCGGCACTGATTACGCTTATGCCACTGCACACCATTTTCGGGGATATGACATGTAGGGGCCTGGTCTTGCGATACTTTTTTTTTCGAATTACGGATATGGAGCACGCGAGGAGCAGAGGAGTCACGAAGTTGCAGAGTGCTTTGGTGTCTTACAATTATAATTTCTTTTCTCGTGGGGCGCTTGTATATTCGCGAAAACAAGAAATCATTGCAACGTGTCGCGAATATTCTCAGACTCGTCACTATTGCGAAATGAACAAGTGACTCACAAGGCGCTTCACACAAACAGCCTTTACATTCATTCCTTTTTAAAGCCAAAGCTCCAGGGAAATCATCGAATACGAAAAAAGATCGCCCGCGGCAATGGTATAAAGATACGCAAAAACTCACGCTGATGTGATGAAGCCACTCTATAGGGACATCACAAAGTGACGGGTTACAAAATTTTGTGACATGATGAAGGCTTTATTACGACGTCATGTAATGACGCCATCAGACAAAATATTCATTTGGTTAGAGGAGCGTCAGTCTTGGAGGCCCTGCTAGACTACGTCAGGCACAAAAATCTTCGATTGCCGCTAATACCGGAGGCAATGCAAAACTGTATTTGTTGCAAAAAGCTTTAGTTTCAGATAGTATGAAGGAATGGTGTGGAGAATCAGTGAGATAGTCTGAAGAGAAGAAGATGGCTTTCGGCTTCAATTTTTTCCATAAAAGTGTACAAGGGTCGTGGTGTCTGTTTGCTACCCTTATTTCTGCTCTATCTTAGACATTTACCCACCTCAGTTTGATTTGAGTGTAACCAACGATGCCTGTGCGTGGTTAACCTGTCTCTTTTTGGCTTCTGTTTAACTGTTTGATAAGCACAATATGAACCCGGCACCGGCTTTTCCGCCGTGACGACATAAGTTTAAACTACTACAGTAGGTGATAGCATACATAGACGCCGTAATATACACCACTTTTCATGCGCGAAATGCGCGCTCAACTCAAAGCTACTACAAAACTGTATCTGAGCTTGAAACTTGCTCACAGCATTACTTCATGTGGTACTTCTAAACATGCTTGTTATGACAAAATTGACGCACCAAATAACCTATTTCGTGGCAACGTCATTACTCAACAACGATATGATTATTCGGCACACCGTAGTGCGTGCTTACGACTCAAGCTTTACCACATCGGGTTTTCGAACGGGACTCGGAGCGCAAGCTGTCTGCTGTACTTACATGCCGTTCCCACACCAAAACGTTAGATCAAGCTGGTAGCAGCGCGTCACCCTTGTGTTTAGAAAGAATGTAAATAAAGTAATTTCCGTCACCTTTTCAACTCAGTTAAATTATTGGTATATAACTTCGTCATCAATCAGCGACGAGGAGGAGGTACAATCGCAATCTTTTTGAGAGTGAACACAGAAGCACGTGGCTTTCGGTACTACTGGCGCCATTAAACGTCATGTCGCCTTAATAATTGAGCACACGAGCAACGAGGATAGCTTAAATTCACGCGCATTACGTCCCCGCAGCGTTCGAAGGGCGTCTGCTAGCTGAAGTTTGGTGTCCGTGGCGATCCTAATATGATCGCAGCTGAATTTTGGGGGCTTTCAGTTCGAATGGCTTGTATATGTGCCTGCTGTGTAACATTGTTTCCGTCTTTTTTTTTTCTGCCTTCTTTTATTCGCACAACGAACAGGCAATGAACACAGCCCGAAGTGGTATTTATTCCACTTCTTAAGCAAGACTTATACGCTCAATGAAGTTCTATCAGTACTGTTGAAAAGTTTTGCTCACTGGTATTCACTAGTATTTTGTCGCTTTTTTTTTAAATGAAAGCGCTGGCTATCTTAAAGGTATAAAAACCGTCTGTCACACCGCATGCACTAAAGACTTGTACTCGAGCACAGAAATCATGAGGCAAGCTAACCCGCACACGTGGTCACAAACACAAAAAAATCACAGCATATCCACGGATTGAATGATTACGATTGGGGGGAAGCTTGAAGGGTTCTATCGGCAAACCTTGAATTGTCTGTCTGTCTGTCTGTCTGTCTGTCTGTCCGTTCGTCCGTGCGTCCGTTCATCCATCCATTCACCCGTCCGTATGTCTGTCCATCCATCCGTCTTTCCATCTATCCAGTGAGCCCTCCAAGTACCACCATCTCACATCTTTTCACCGTGTATTATTCATATACAAGAACCACCATCCAGAGTACATTCCAAGGACTAAGCGAGAAGTGCCTACCTACCACTGCTACTACATACATCAAGGACGCCTGATCCAAGGTTTAAAGAGCTTGCCCTTAAAAATAGCGACGAGTACTGCACTGGCCCAAAGTCACGGTGTGCTTCAAGGTTCCATCACTCTTGGTGAACCTTGAGCTCGATCGCAGACGCCTCGTAAACATGGTTTTGCACCCTACCTGATTTCATGTATATTCCTAAATACTTTCACAAGTTCTCATGCTTGCCAGAAGAGCACCGTGATCTAGCGATTGTCCATGTGTTCATTCACTACTTTTACAATCTTCACCGACACAAGCTCATGCTGGAACACGAAATGGGCGTCAGAAATAGCGCCCATTTAAAGATCGACGATGACCCAGGAAACGGTAGCAAAACATAACATATTTTCTAGTTAACTTGCATATCGGGTGGAACGTAACTGTAAGTTGTGTACTGTTGCCACTTTGAGGCACACGTCTTTCGTCAAGCGGTGCCCGTGCAGCAGACGACACGTGCTAGCTCGCCTGACGGAATGTGTGTGACGGCAGAATTTTCACAGCCTGGCCGCATTGTGCATCGGCAACATTTCTCACTGCCGCCGCTGAACAGCGCTGGGAGCTCCGAAAGCCTCGCACTGCTATGTTCACTATCAAAAAGATTACAACTAAAGGTATTACCAGCTTCGCCAAGGTGACGTAGTTTTGTCATGCTCGTACGAACAGTGATAGGACGCGTGTTTCACTTCTGACGTTTTTTTTTAGATTCTTTTTCACGGATCCGTTTTGAAGACGAATGCTGCTCTTAAAGTACCATCAGCGGAAGCAAGGCAACGAAGTAGTAGGGTACGAACGTTTGGTAAAAAAAGAATTAGTGTGAATTAAGAAGCTTGCTCTAGTCTAACAACAGATTGCAGTTCTGAACTAGTCCTCTTTAAGGACCACTTTTGAATCTATATTACCAAGTAGTTATACACGCATGATTATATGGTATAAATAGTACAAAATACTGTGCGTCTGACTTTCAGATGCGGAGCGCTCTTTTATTCGCGTATGTAATGCCTTACGTACGTGCGTCCGTACAAATGCGCGGGAACACGTTCCCCTCGCAGTAGGTGTTGGAGCGCTGTCAAATAGGTCACGCTGCATCTGCGCGCTGCCTTCACGCTCCCCTCGTAGTGTGCGCTGACGTCACTCTCTCTTTCGTCTGCCGCATGCTCGCCGCAGCGCCCGCAGCTGCTGCCTCTTCTATTCGCCCACAACAGCTGCCGCTACCACCACTCGCTCACTACACCACTGAATAGTCAGGTCAGGAGCAATAAACATTACGCGCGCCTAACGTACTTGTTTAAACATGTCTGTACGTCTAACATTGCATCGCTTCAAACGAATCTTTCAGCGCTCATCGCAGCACTCGCGTTAGTGCCGTTCAACCTATGAAGCCACCTGTGCGCAACGCTGCTGCTTCACATTGCATCAAGGTTCCCTTTGGAAAGATGGTGCAAACTTTTTTTTCCCATGACGTTGCTTCGTAAGTTCACGCCACCCTTTCTAAACCTTTCGTGAAAACAGCAGTTCTGCCTAATACTGGCGAGTGCACGTGGGAGCTCTCCAGCATAATAGCAGCAGTGGAGGAAACATGAGAACTAAGAGTTGGGTGAAAAGGATATCGGAAGCGGAAATTAACGAGGACAAAGAGCGTGAGGGATGGCCACGCATTTCTACAGTAAGAGCTAGCCGCGTACTAGCATAGCGCAAGAGCGAAAGATAAAAGGGGGGGAAGAGGAGTGAAGACTCGACGTAGAGGAAGCGTTAATGACGGGCTGTGTGAGAGATAACGGGGCGAAACTTAAAGCCACTTCAATTATTTTGGCGTTAACACAAAAGCCATAGAAGGGCTCCAGCCACCGCCTCGACTATCGGTGACGCGCGGCACTCTTCGACAACTCCCTCGTCGCCAACGCAGCTTCGCGATTGCCGGGCGTTACGAAGAAAAACTTTTTTTGTCGTGACCTGCGCCGTTCGTATTGTGTTTATACAAGGGGAGCCTGAGAAATGCACCGCTAGTCCCGCAGGACGCTTTCAAGTGCTTCTGCCGTATTTTCAATGGAGGCACGAAAAGCTTCTGTCCTTGCCTGTTTACCATACGGGCGTGCCAAATTCAAGCTGCAAATAAATAAACAAGTAGCTGGCCACTTTGCGCCGAGGTTTGGAAAGGTCTCGTTTATTGCGGGCCTATAAGGAAAGTTTGTGCTAGTGATTTTCAAGAGTGGCGTGTCCAGATGGCTGGTATTAGAGGCAAAAAAGACAGCGCAGTTTACAGGGTGACCATCGCTAAAAGCCGTACACTTTTGAAATTGCGAGAAAATACATACTTGATTTTTTAATGACTTTGAATGGTACTTGGTCAAAATGCTTTAAGTCGCTAGAAAAAACATTGAGGTTTGGGAAGTTTCTGCCAAGAATATGCTTGTGGAATATTTAGTGAATTGATTAAATGGAGAACTGAGTGTCACTATATACGCTTTCACAGTCCATCTTAAAATATTTCAATATTGTGCTTCTATTGTACATAGTTACGTTCCAAGCCAGATTCGTGCAGTAGCCGCAGTATTCCACGGATAGATCAGCCCCGTTCATGATAATAGGAATAAAAGACTACTAAATCAGAGGCACGCTCGGTTTGTTGCAGGAGCTTTACGTAGCTAAAATAAATACCCTCAAGAAACCATAAATTGTAAACGTATTTGGATCCAGGTGTGTCGGAAAGACTGATGGGAGATTGTTCATTACTGTGCACTAGAACTCGAACCGATAATGACTAAACGTAATGAATTCTACTGTTTGTCCTAGATTTATCTCAGCAATACATCCGCTGTACACAAAATGACCAAAATGCCCACCAGAAGACCAATAGAACTTGTGTTAACCTGTCATGGTTTTCTTCACATTTTGCTTCTTGACAAATTAGGATCATCTGCTTACCCGATGGAACATTTAGTGCACCTAATGCCTGTGGTTCGAATAATTTATTTTTGAGAGTCTACGTGATGCGAAATGATGCCGTGTTTAACACATTCAGCTCGGAATTATTAAGAGCTTGCACATCACAAGCAAGAAATTTCTTTCTTGATAAGCAGGACATTATTTCATTCTCTATATTTGGGAAGCATCAATTCACAGAGCATTCATTCGGTTCGTAGCACTGGAAATTTTTCTGAGAGGCACTAAAAAACATTCAGAAAATGGTGCCGTAACTAATACACTGGTCCTACTACGAGCATATGCTTGGCAGTGTTCGGTTTCATTAAGCTTTTTACAGTTATTAAAATTTCCGCTTTTTAGACTCTAGTAACTATAACTACGGCTATCTATCAGCTTACATTTCTTCGCAAGTAGCACTGTAGCATGTAAAAGCTGCGACTGGAAAGCCAGCAGCATGACAGAGAGTAATTGTAGTGACGCAGCTACTAACAAAATGTGTACCCAGACTCAGCCTTAGCATTTAAAAAGTCACGCCCGGAGAATAAATCAAAGGAAAATATTGCTGCTCTACTTGTGATCGTTTTATGACATTAACTTTATTTAAACGTCATGCGTCCAAAATATTTCCTAGATTATGAATCCTTTATTCTATACGGCTTCACAACCTTGACGCTCACGTACTGATAAAATAATAACGAAGTGACAAAATTTGTGTAAGTGTGAAAAAACGAACAATCATAAGGACTGGACTCACGTTTTCTTTCACAGGAAGCAGCGACAGTGTTCATCAACTAAGAATCATTTGCGCATCTGCATTTGGTAGGAAAAGTGATATAGGGATACTGAGCTTTTGGGAAGCTTGCGTTATCCCGGCTACTGAAAGGTCCGGAAGCAACAAGGAAGGCCTGTGAGAAGTAATGCAAAAACGGAAGTAAAGAGTGATTCCGTCCAGTTTCTCGGCCAAGAGCTGACATTCTTTGAGGACAGGCGGCAGCGTTTAGGGCGATCTGCGAGGATGAAATAGCAGCGAAAAGAGAAATATAGTAAAAAAACGAAGAATTGCAGCATCCCAAAGCCTTTTCCTAAGAAAGCCCTTCTGAACACCGAAAGCTTTCTTTTTCATGGCTCCCTATAACTAGTGGCCGCAAAGCCACTTCCTGGAGTCACTGAATCTCTATTGAACAAGCCTTCCACTCCGGAAATTATCCTGCCCAAAATAAAGCTGATGTTACCGTTCATCTTCTCAACGCGTCGCAAGACACTTCTGATTTCCCCTCTCCCAAGCTGTGTTTGGGTGTAAGCATTCGGGAAGACGAGGAAGTGGATGTGTGTGGGTGCTTTGTCGTACAAGTGTGGGATTTCGCGTGTACCTGATCTGCTTTTGCCTCTGTACTTGTCTGTTCTGGTGTTCACGTTTCTACACGTACACCGTATTCAGAAGTAGCCTGATCGTAACCTGACCCTCAGCTTTAACATCTTCTGTCGAGAGCACGCGGAAACAAACGCAATGAGCCTATAGGAATTATCATCATGTAACACGTTAGTTAGCCCAGAACTGACAACAGTAAAGTCTTGGCCCCAAGTTAAGGTAAACGTATGTTGAAAAACAATGCAAAATATTTAAACTATTGAAATACCGTACACCTGAGCATTATAAGTGCAAAAGACATGGAATAAAAGATTTTTCGAAATTCGGCAGAAGTAACGCCAGAAATAATGATGCATTTATTTTTTGTCACTTGCGTGTATTCTAATCCTCATAGTTTACCATACAAGCTGTCTTATCATTAGTGTCACTTCTCTATAGCGTGTTTTGGTCCGTAAATAGCATGCACATTTTGTTCCATGCAGAATGTGTGTGCTGAGTGTTACAGTTGTCGGTTCTAAGGTCATGACGCAATCGCGCTTTGACCAACACATACTTTTTGTGAAGAAGTGCTCCATGTGAGTGCCCTGCTTTACAGCAGGATGCTACAGCATGCGCGTATTTGCTTTTGGTCTAGCATTTCTTTCAACACATCACATTCATATTTTATGCTCCTAATAACCGCCATCTAAGGGTAGTCACTAAAATTGCTTTCCAGTCAACTAATCTGCGTTCTGTCTTCTTTCGCTGTATCTCTCAATCGGCCATGCAAATGACTTAAGGTGTTTTCACTTGACAAAAAATGTAGCGATTATCAGGCTGCAAATTCGCTCGCAGCAAAAAAAAATGGCAGCATATCCACGCAGTGAATGATGGAGGGTTGGGTGAAGCATTCGTCCGTTCATTCGTTCTTGCTTCCGTCCGTCCATGCGTCCGTCTATGTGACCGTCCATGCGTCCATCCGCCTGTCCGTGCGTGCGTCTGTTCGTGCATCCGTCTTTGCGTTCGTCCATGCATCCAACCCTGCGTCCGTTCGTGCGTCCATTCATGCATCTGTCTGTGTGTCCGTTCGTTCATCTATTCAACACTCCAAGTACCACCATCTCGCATCTTTTCATCATATATTCCCCATATAGAAGCACCGCCATCCAGCGGACATTTTAAGGACTAAACGAGAGGTGGCACACGCACACTTTCTTACGGCTTACGCTTTGTGTCTACTTCCCACATTTAACCACCTCGAGTTGATGGTATATTCTAGTTCACTGTATTCATGGCACTGCGGCCCAACGCTCGCTAATCCTTTCTAAAACCAAGGAGGTTGCGCCTAGCGAGTAAAATGTAGCAACCTTTTCCTGTCAGATAGTGCTGAATGTACATGCCAATGACTGCCAATGGGAAATGAAAAACAGGAAAATTCGGCAGTTACTTTCTTACAGCTTGCGCTTCGTATCTACTTCCCACCTTGAACCACCTCGAGTTCATTCATGGTGTATACTAGTTCATTGTAATCATGGCACTGCGGCTTGCTAAACATTTTATTCATCACACTGCGGCTCGCTCGCTAAACCTTTCTATAACTAAGGAGGTTACATCCAGCGCGTATGACGTAGCAACCCTTTCCTGTCAGATATTGCTCAATGTACATGCCAATGGCTGCTAATGGGGATTGCAGCGTGCGCGTTAACTAAAAGCCGAATGCTCTTGTCTCTCAATCTCTATTAGCAGCCACTGGCATGTACAGTGAGCACTATTTTTTTATTGTTCAACAACGCACAAAAGAAATTACTGACCAGCACCACCTTGGAGGTCAAAATGTTATACTTGTTACACACTACAACGGCTACGATGGACGAACAGGTGCCGCTATAAAGAGCTTGGCCCCTAAAACAGCAAGTGAAAGAAAGGAAATAGGGGCAGAAAAGGCCCGAAGAAGAGACAAAGGAAACTCGACCAAGAATCCGACGAAGAAGGGGGGTCAAGCTCCCGCCGCTTCCAAAGGATTAATTCAAGATTGTAATTAGGCCTCACTAGGGCTTACCACTACGCTCAATCACTACTCCGGAGATGGCAGCGGCAGTCACGCAGCTTGCCAACACACCGTAACAGGCAAGCACTTTCTGTTGCGGATAAAACCGGGATCAAACATAATAACTATATCAACTTTGGAGCAAGAAGTTACGGAGCGGCTTCGTCGCATAACCGCGCTCACAATAAACGGCCACGCACCTGTCGTAAACATGTACGTGGCGACTGGCGAAGAAGCTCTCAGGGGAGTGATGCATGGCATACCATCCCGCACCCCTTCAGAAACGCTGATGGAAAACTTGCGAGTGCGAACGCAAGGAGTCGGAATCATACAAGCCCGATGATGAGAGAAACGAAGAGCGCGATGATCACCTTCTGTGGCCCAGCTTTTCTGCGTTTCGTGTGTTACTGCGGAGGAGGATTGGCGTGCCACCCATACCGAGCCATGGTGCAAGTGTGCAAGATCTGCTGCAGCAAGGGTCATCGTACGGATGTGTGCCCCCAACCAGACGCTCGCGTCTGCCGCATATGTGGAACTAGAGACCCAACTGACGGACATGTGTGCGCGCCAAAGTGTGCCTCGTGCGGTGGGAAACACGTCACAGGTGACCGTAGCTGTACACAAAGACTCAAGCAACCCAGAGTGACTGCAAGAAAACCAAAGCGTGCACCCAGTGTTAAACGTAGTGGTTACGCTTGTTTTCACCAGATAAAGAGTAATCGGAGCTTCGCGACGACAGAAAGCCGCGGTCGACGAGCCGACACAGCACCCCTACGCGCCACTAGCGAAACGAAGCGTGCACCGTCTCCAAGTCTTCACCTCCACGCAAACCAAGATCGAGGCCAAGGTCGCGGAAACCAGCAACAAACTAGCCAAGGTGGGAAGCAGTGGATTCACAAACTCCCGTTCGAGACGGCGCTGGACCGCTGGGGCACAACCAGCTACTTCCCAGCCACAGCATGTAGAGGGACAGCTGCAAGACATAGGAACCCAACTGCAGCTTCTGTTTGCAGAGCTGGGCAATCTTAAGACATATGTCGACGACTACATAAAAGGAGTAAAAAACCAAGGAAACGGGGAAGCTCAATCCCTGGAGGCTGCTGTCCTGCGGTATCGGCGACGACTGACACAGATACCTTTGAGAGCCCTAATACTGGCTAGACCAATCAAATGCCACCAATAGAATCTCGAGTTATGACAGTGGAACTGTCGCTCCCTGCCCAACGAAGATTCTGCGCTAACACAGTTTGTGCAATTCACCGCAATTGCACCTGATCTACTATGTTTGCAAGAAGCAGGAATACCAAAACGCTCAGTATTGGGATACACATTTCACACAACATAAACAACACGAGGACGGCTATTTTGGTTCGGAAGGATCTCGTTGTTAGCGTAGAAACAGTACCAAGGTTTGACATACAAAACCAAATAGCAACAGTATGGCCTGTTAAGAGAGGCTGCCCAAAAACCATTGTCTCGAATGTCTATAGTTCGCTTCAGAATTGGATGGCGGACTTCACACCAATTATCTCTCATGCTATAAACAGCGCGAAACGAGGTGACAGAGTCATACTGCCTGGGGATTTTAATGCTTGACATACAGAGTGGGGCTACAAAACGGATACGATCAAAGGAATCAACTTGCTAAAGGAAACGCAGGCTCATGATCCAGTTCTCATCACGCAACCAGACTTTCCCACAAGACTGAGAGACAGCGTGGCCAGGGACACCACCCCTGACCTAAGTTTTGTAAGCGATGAACGAGGAGTAACCTGGATGAACCTAGACGAAGCACTGGGAAGCGACATTTACATATTCAGCATCTCTATGCAAACGGCAAGCATAAGACAACCAACCGGTACTGCATGTCTCACAGATTGGAAAAAATTGAGGTAGTGCCAGACTGATACTCAGGACCTCAACACGATAAAAGACTGCATGACTTATATGCGAGAGGCAGCAGATTAAGCAAATATACAATTTAAAGTAGCACCGCGAAATCCAGCCATCGACAACCATCTCCTTCACCTATGGGACGCAAGACACAGCCTCATAAACAGATGGAAGGGGCAGCGGCACAACCGAAAGCTCAGAGAGCACATAGCACAAATCACGGAGGCAACCAATGCGTACTCACAAAAGCTGTGTACTTCTAACTGGAGGAGTTTGTGCGGCTCTTTTCGGGAAAATCTAAGCACCAAAAGAACTTGGGCAATCTTTCGTATTTTGCTTACTCCTGGTACCACAGGAAGAGAAAGCCGCTAGCCATGAGGCTTATACCTAATGATTACGCAGGCACAGATGCGGACCTTCTTCGCGAACTGCAAGACACGTTTATGGGCGAATCGACAACACGGACAACCGTATCACCCTTTATGGGTCGGACAAACCCTGGCCTTGATTAACCAATATCACTTGCAGAAGTGTACACTGCAGCAAAATCTTTCGAAAAGAACACTGCACCTGGACCAGATCGCATCAGGAATGCCAAGATCAGAAACTTAGCCAGCGAAACATGAGAGCACCTAACAAATTTCTTCAATGACATTATTTGGAAGACAGGACGATCCATATGACCTGAAAGGAAGGAGGCAGAAATAATTTTAATACCAAAGCCTAGAAAACCAAAATCGCTCCAGAACCTTCGACTAATTTTATTAACCTCTTGCTTGGGTAAACTTTTCGAGGTCATTCATACACGACCAGGGAGGTAATTAGATGACAACAACCTAATTGCATGTTTGGCTTCCGTCTGGGAATTTTCTCGCAAGACGTCGTCCTTCTCCATCGCGACAAAGTTCTACACCCCCCACCTGGAAGCATGAACAGAATCCTGCTTGCGTTGGACCTGCGCAAAGCTTTAGACAACATATCTCATGACACTATATTGAATGCACTACAAGAGCTAGGCTGTGGGGAGGTAACCTACAACTACGTTCAAAGTTTTCTCAGCAACAGAACGGCGTCTATAAGATTGGGCACTCTCAGAGGTAATAAAATTCACATAGCAAATAAAGGCACTCCACGGAGATCTATACTGTCCTCTTTAGTATTAAATATAAGGGGGCGGAAATCAGCTGTAGTGTTGAAGAAAGTCAAAGAACTTGGAGTAGCCATCCACGCCAACGACATTTCACTTTGAGCGACAAAGGGACCTTATGAAGACAGCCAAGACACTCGTTAACGAGCAATTCATACAATTGGGGGATATTCCAAGAAGACAGTTATCACATGTGCGCCGGAAAAACCTAAATACATGCAAATCCGGCCCAAGAACACCCACCAGACACGCTCCCCAACCTTCAATCTTGAGCTAAATAGTAACCAGATAAAGCAATATCGGGGCTCAGGGTGCTGTGAATGCTGATAGAGGAGACAGGCAGAGCACATCGTTTACGTTAAAAACACTAAAACGCGCAACGAGGAGCGTAGCGAGACTCATGAAGCCAGTCACTTGCAGTAATGAGAGCATGACGGAAGAACACACCAGGAGGTTGGTACAGGTCTTTATCATTAGACGCGTTACATATGCTCTCCCGTACCAACTCATACGCAGATGGGAAGCAGAGCTGGCCGACACACTCATACGCATTACCCAAAAAGCTGCATTGGGCCTCTCAGTGCGCTGACACAGAACGTTTGGAATACTTGGCTGTATATAATACATATAACAAACACGCCGCAGCCGTATTGATCGCGCAGAGAGAGAGAGAGAGAGAGACTCAACTCGATGATGCAAGGCAAACTATTGCTAAAGAGGCTTCACTACCCCTTGTCATAACAGTTCTGCGATGAGGAGACGCGTCAAATACCCAGAGAAGACAGGGAACACATATATGTCACCCCTATTCCAAGAAACATGCACCCCAATGTTAATGCCGGCCGCAGACGAGCAAGGGCGGTGGCCCTAGAACAGCTCATAAATAACCCGAACACTTACTATGCAGACTCCAGTCTAAACTCAACGAGGCAAAACGCATTTGCTGCAGTCGTTATCAACCGAAGCCAAGCGATCACTTCGGCGACAATACTTACGAAAAGCCCGGCCGTAGCAGAAGCTGCAGCCATAGCACTGGCCATTCGTGCAGCAAAGTGCAAGAGACAGTCTGCGCACGTTCTCACAGATTGCCAAGAAGCTTGCCGACTGTTTTTCAAAGGTGTCCTTCCCAAGAACGTCCTACGCATGCTAGTATCCAACCTTCAAGAAGACCACGGCATCACATGGTGCCCTGCTCACAAAGGTGTAGGAGGAAATGAACGGGCAGACCGCATGGCTCGAGCATTAACTTTCCGAGCCACGAAAATGCTGACCCGGACGAATTACTTCACACCTGCACTCCCACGAGATATCCTTGAGAGCCGAAGACTGGCGCGGCAGACGATTCCACCACTCCACCATAAACTCACCTGCTGGCAATCCAGGGATTGGAGACGAATACACGAATACAGATGAACACATATCCCAACAAACACACACTTAGCAAAATCCAGCCATCCCAATTTGCTGACCGCTGCCTTTGGTGCGGTGACACACCGATACTCCAGCACATCACGTGCACTTGCCAACAAAGACCAGCAGAGGGCAACTCACCCCTCATCACACGAAACGAATTTAGAAGGTCGTGGGAGGTGCGACTCATCCGGCAGGACGCCAGAGGGTAACCTTGGACCAGGCCAAGCGGGCCGGTCGGGCCAACCGGACCCTGGAATATGGGCTCCACCCACGAAAACCTTAGTACGCCATTTAAATAAATGTTTATTCCTGCTCCTATAGGGATTCTTAGTTAAAGTTTGCAGAGCGGTGACAAAGCCGCGCCTAGGCCTGGCGGCGAGCTCCGGAAAACTTGAGGAGAGACGCGGGAGAGGTGGCAGGCAAGTCAGTGTGGTTCGCCGAAACAGGAGCCCATGCGACGCGCGCGCAACGCTTTCTGCGGTTGGTGCGGGGAACTTTCAGGCGCCATGCCGTCAACTTGGCGCGCTAAACCGAGACGCCCGCTCTGCGAAGTTGCCTTTCCGCGATGGAGGAAGCGGCCTCACAGAAGCGTCGGCGAAGTCCGCAGTATTGTAGTGTTGTGGGCGGCCACAACAAAGCAGACAGCAACAAGGGACGCTCTCTGCATGTAAAACTATATTTAGTTTCTCAGCAAATCAGTGCCGCGTTCGCGAAAGATAGAGCAAGCATCTCCCAAGAGCCGGGAAAAAAACGAGGAGAGAACTTCAAATTGCCTCGCGTGGTTAAACTTCAGCTTGCTCCTTCAGAGCGACAATAGCGGATCATGCTCCCACGGCACGGAGCAAATGAGTGTAAAGTGCTCGGACATTTTTAGTGCCATGAGTGTATAACTTTAGTTTTAGGGGCGAAGCTCTTTATAGCGGCGCCCGTTTGTACCTCGTAGCCGTTGTAGTATGTAACAAGTATAACATTTTGATCTCCAAGGTGGTGCTGGTGAGAGATTTCTTCTGTGCGTGGTTGCATAATAAAAAATAGTGCTCAATGTACATGCCAATGGTTGCTAATGGAGAATGAGAGACAATAGCATTCGGATTTAGTTAACGCGTACGCGGCGATGCCCATTAGCAGCCATTATTTGGCATATGCATTGAGCACACACTACGACTACGACTACGACTATGACTACGAGGGACGAACTGGTGCTGCTATAACGAGCTTCGCCTCTAAGAAGTTTGTGGCGTATCGAAAGCCGAATGCTCCTGTCTCTCATTCCCCTTTAGCAGCCATTGGCATGTACATTGAGCATTATCTGACAAGAAAGGGTTGCTACGTTATACTCGCTGGGTGTAACCTCCTTAGTTTTAGAAAGGTTTAGCGAGCGTTGAGCAGCAGTGCCATGAATACAATGAACTAGTATATACCATGAACTCAATGTGGTTAAAGGCGGAAAATAGCTACGAAGCGGAAGCCGTAAGTAAAAGCCGAATTCTCCTGCCTCTCAGTTCCCGTTAGCAGCCATTGGCATGTACATTGAGCACTATCTAACAGGAAAAGGTTGCTACTGTGACGACGTTTACTCGAGCAGAGAAGTCGCAACGAGGTCGCGACGGAAAATGGGCGTCGCGACCTCGTTGCGACGCCCATTTTCCAAAGGAGGTTTCTGAAAGTCGAAAGAAGAGCGAAACTTGTTAAGGAAAGCAACAAGTTGGCTGCGATGCGAGGGGGGAAGGTCTGCGTCAATAGCATTGTCGAAGGCTGGCGAGCTTGATAGCTGAGACGCATGAGTGATTGCGGCAATGTGACATTGGGATTCGTCGGGAAGAATGATATGATCGATAAGGTCGACAGGTTGTACATATCCTAAGGTTTCACCGCGGAGTAAGCCAATGGGGTAGTTGCAGTTGTTGGTAACCAGCATTACGGTTAAACCAGACGCAATTGTAAGAACGGCAAATGGGAGCACGATGCCCCTGCGTTCAGTAAAAACAGGAGATAGCGTGAACACCACCGTGGCATCAGGTTGCGCCACACATGAAAGGCCAATAGGGACTGAAGCTTCCGGATGCAAGGTGATGTCGTCGTCAGCGATGAGTTTGCAGAGCAAAGGTGAATGGTCGGGCGATGGAAATTCACAACTTGGCATTAGGGACACTTCCGCACGGCAACAATCAATGATAGCTTCATGACGTGATAAGAAATCCCAACCCTGGATGAGGTCATGAGAGCAAGATGGTAGTACAAAAAAATTGGACGATGTACAAAACGTCTTGGATGACGACGCGCGCCATACACACAGCCGAGGGATGAATGCGTTGCGCGCTAGCCGTGGACAGCACGATGCCACAGAGAGATGTGGTCACTTTCTTCAGTTTGCGACAAAATTTTGCGTTCATCACAGAAACGGCGGCCCCAGTATCGATTAACGCTTGTGTGGCGACTCCCCCTAAACTGATATCAACAACATTTTGCGGCGGAGGCCTTGATAATTGCGCAGAAGTTGCAGTTCTTGCCTCTGGAACTGCACTGATTATTTCCTTCCTCAGGAGGTGGTCTACGACGCATAGGAGATGGCGATCGCCGACGAGGAGATGGGAAACGAGTAGTTGATGGGCGACGATCCGAGTCAGAGTACTTCTGTTCGTATGCCGACGTGGTGGCCTGCTACGACGCATAAGTAGGAGTTCCAAAGGAGGCGTGCGCAGGTGTGGGACGGTGGCGGCAGTAGCATGCAATGTAGCCACCGATGCCACACGCGAAGCAGATAGGACGGTTGTCATGGGTGCGCCACTCATTAGATGGACGAAAAAAGCGAGGTGAGGGCCTGTGTACCGGAGGCGCTGCCGGAGGAGGTGGAGCCGATAAGGATACTGGATGCGGTGGGGGCCGCGCAACCACAGCTGCGTAGCTGCGAGGTGAAGACGGCGCAGGTTGTGCGTAGCTGACAGCTGAGAGATTAGATGCTGCTGAAGTGCATGCGTAAGGGGTCTGCACTGTAGGCAGGACATCGCAAATTTCAGTGCGTATGGCCTACTGCAGTGTCGAAGGCACACTTGCGGTGGGCGCGTTGCTATGCGGCAGCAGGAAGAGCTGTCGGGCGACTTCCTCTCCGATGAAGTCTTTGATCTGGTTGGACAGACTTTCTTGGCAAACGTTGGCATTTGCGAGTGTGAAAGCCGAGATCGAATCCGGTGGTGAGACACTCTGTCGGGCGATGGAACGCTGACGGTGTAATTCGTCGAAGCTCTGGTGCAGGCTTACGAGGATTGCCACCGAGGTCGGGCTTTTCACTAAAAACATCTGGAATGTGCCATCCTCAATGCCCTTGAGAATCTGCCAAATTTTCTCTTCTTCGGGCATAGATGGGTTAACACGCCTATAGAGGTCGAGCACATCCTCAATATAACTGGTAAACGTATCGCCAGGCTGCTGGGCTCTGTGGCGCAGACGCTGGTGAGCGCGGAGCTTGCGGACCTCTGGTCGGCCGAACGCTTCAGCTACGAGGGTCTTAAAGCAGGACCAGTTGGCGATGGCGGTTTGAAGGTTGGTAAACCAAAGCTTAGCTATGTCTGCCGAATAAAAGATAACGTAGACGAGCTTAGAGACGTCGTCCCACTTGTTGCTGGCGCCTACGCGTTCGTACAAGGAGAGCCAGTCTTCGACGTCTTGCTCACCACTTCCGCTGAAGATTGGTGGGTCCCAGTGGCGAGTAGCGCCGGGGCAGGTAGACGGGCAGCCGATGGTGTTGGCTGGGCTAGGACGGGATGAATGGTGACTGCGTCAGTCATGTTTCGCGGTAGTCTCTCGGGCAACTTGCGAGAGCGGAGCTCCAGGACTGCTTTGGGATCTCAGCAGCCTCCACCAAATATTATGACGTTTATTCGAGCAGAGAAGTCGCAACGACGTCGCGACGGGAAATGGGTGCACGGAAAGTCTGGCAAAGGCGGCACAGGCTCTCGCGCAATCAGAGCACGGGGTTTTTTGTTATCTTCCGAAGGCGCATACGCGTTGGTGCGTATGCTCCACTACACTATGTTATACTCGCTGGGCGTAACCTCCTTGGTTTTGGAAAGGTTTAGCAAGCGTTGGGCCACAGTGCCATGAATACAGTGAACTAGTATATACCGTGAACTAGAGGTGGTTAAAGGTGGGAAGTAGACCCGAAGCGCAAGCCGTAAGAAAGTGTGCGTGTGGCTCCTATCGTTTAGTCCTTGGAATGTCCGCTGAATGGCGGTGCTTATATATGGGGCAGAAAGTAATCACGGAGGATAATAAGACAGTGTGGACATACACGAATCTAATTAGACTCTTTCAGCTAGAGCTTGCTAAGACGCGTGACAACTCACCCCGGAAAAGAAGACACAAACCCAAAAGTTGGTGGGATGAGGAAGTTAAGAGAGCCATAGCAAAACGTCAGGAATCCTCCAGGGAACACAGACATGCTAAGCAGGAGGGGTGAACCGACAGATGATGTTGAAAGAAAATGGGCAACCTTTCTAAGCTGTAGAAGGGATGCATCCCTTCTGATCAATGAAAAGATTAGAAGGAAGGGAGCTCAGTGGCTGGCAGAAGTACATAAAAAAGATAGAAAGGCAGCTGCGAAATTTTGGAACCATCTAAACTCCCTAAGAAATGAGACGAGCCTAGAGCAGAGATTTATAACTACAGCCCAAGGTGCTAGGCTAGAAGGGGACGAAGCTATTGAATATATAAGAACAAAAGTGACAGAAAAATTTCAACAAAGAAGTACTTTATGCACCACAATAGACGAGGACGAATCAAGTGGTGCAATGGCTCCATTTTCACAACAAGAGTGGGAAAGGGCTGAGAAAAGGGTTCCTAGTAGTACATCAAAAGGCCCAGATGGCATTCCAATTAGGCTGATAAAGACATTAGGTCCGAAGTCTAAGCAGGCTTTGAGAGAGGCAGTGAGTACAATAATAATCGATGGTGAAGTTCCCGATGGATGGAAACTTAGCAGGATGAGCATGATCTATAAAGGAAAGGGGAACAAAGCTGACGTAAACAACTACCGTCCTATAACAGTGACATCAGTGGTCTACAGGCTGGCGATGCAGATTATAAAGGAAAGACTGCAGGCGTGGATAGAGGATAAGGGGGTGCTGGGGGAACTGCAGAATGGGTTTCGGAAACACAAGAGGTTGGAAGATAATCTGTTCTCACTGACACAGTGCATCGAAATAGCAGAAAAGGAACACAGGCCCCTGTGGCTAGCATTTTTGGATATCAAGGGAGCATACGATAGCGTGGTTCAAGAGGAATTGTGGGGAATACTGGACACACTAGGCGTGGAACATGTAGTCACTAATCTTTTAAAGGATATCTATAAAGGTAACAAGGTAGTTATAAAGTGGGAAAAACAGGTATCCAAGCCTGCAGAGGTAAAACGGGGGCTTAGGCAGGGGTGCCCCCTGTCACCCTTATTATTCATGATGTACCTACAAGAATTAGAGGCAAAATTAGAGGGAAGTGGACTGGGCTTCAACCTCTCTTCAGTCAAACAAGAAAAACTTATTGATCAGGCACTACCAGCATTAATGTACGCAGATGATATAGTGCTAATGGCCAACAACAAGGAAGATTTGCAGAGATTGATGGACATCTGCGGTAATGAGGGAGATAGGTTAGATTTTAGATTCAGTAGGGAAAAATCAGCAGTCGTGATTTTCAATGACAACGAAGGTAGTGAGCTTAGAATACAGGAGGTCACGCTAGAGATAACAGATAAATACAAATATCTGGGCGTATGGACAAGCAATGGGACCGAGTATCTGAGGGAACACGAAATATACGTGACGACTAAAGGTAACAGAAATGCAGCAGTCATGAAAAATAGGGCACTGTGGAATTACAATAGGTATGATGTTGTGAGAGGAATATGGAAAAGGGTCATTGTTCCTGGGCTGACGTTTGGCAATGCGGTCTTGTGCATGAGATCAGAAGTTCAAGCAAGATTAGAAATTAAGCAACGTGGAATAGGTAGGCTTGCTTTAGGAGCTCACGGGAATACACCAAATCAGGGAGTACAAAGTGATATGGGATGGACATCATTTGAGAGCAGGGAAGCTAGCAGCAAGATAAAATTTGAGAAGCGATTGAGAGAAATGGGGGAAGAGCGTTGGGCTAGGAAGGTTTTCAGCTACTTGTACATGAAGAGTGTCGATACACAATGGAGGAAGCGAACCAGGAAGTTGACTGGTAAATACTTAGAAAACAGCAGGTGGCCAAACCAAAAAGAACTATCAGTTAAGAAGAAAGTGAAGAAAACGGACAGTGACATGTGGAGAATGGGCATGATAAAGAAGTCCGCACTAGAGATCTATCGAACATTCAAGCAGGACATTGCCAAGGAAAGGATCTATGATAATACTCGGGGTAGTTCTCTACTGTTTGAGGCCAGAACGGGAGTACTGTGAACCAAGACATATCGGGCCAAATACGAAGGGGTAGACACAGTATGCAGTGCGTGTGGAGAGGAAGAAGAAACTGCCGAACACTTAATAATGTTCTGTAAAGGACTTCACCCTATAGTTCAGGATGATGGCGCAGAGTTTTTCAAAGCACTGGGGTTTAAGGACCGGGAGGGCAAATTAAACTTTAAGCGGGTAGACTTAACTAGAAGGAGGTTATCTGATTGGTGGCTAAAGTCAAGGCACGAGTGAAAATTAAACTCTTCACTGCAAAGTACGAATCCTCAAACTCTTTTTTTAAGAAAAAAAAATATAGTTTTTGGTTCATTAGGTATTACGGCTTGGTGGCGCTAGTCACCGCCCGATCTAAAGGGTACAGCCATATCCATTCATCCATCCATCCATATATAATGAAAAAATGCGAGATGGTGGTACTTGGAGTGTTGAATAGATGGATGGACGAACGGACAAACAGACAGATGCATGCAAGGACGCATGAACGGACGCACGAAAAGACGCACGCACGGACGGGCGGATGGACGCATAGACGGTCACACAGACGGACGCATGGACAGACGGAAGCAAGAACGAATAGACTGAGAATGCTTTGGCCCACTCTCCATCATTCACTCCGTGAATATGCTGCCAATTTTTTTTTATTTTTTAGCACGCCACAAACGTTTTCACAATACAGTACACAGCACTGCTGGATATATATACCACATCAAAACAACAACTACATTGTTTTCATAAACGTCAACACATCACATCGATGGAGTACGAGGCTTCATGTCGGCATAATGAGATTTACCTTGACGCATAGACCTGATAAATGCATTTTGCAGTGACTCGGGCGTCTTCGTCTTCCGTCGTCTGCTCCACATTATAATATTTACTAACGAGCTTCAATCCTTTTGTTAGATTAGCTTCTGGGAGTGCTTGTCCAGCTTAGCGATCTTTGGGAAGCCGCACTGCAGGAGGTACATTGTGAGGTGACTCAAACGCAACGCACGCAAGTGAGCGGCAGCGCATTGGCGGGAAGCGAAAACACGCGATGTACATCCCTGATTTCTGCTTTTCTACCAAAGATGGCGCTGCCAGTGCACAGCCGCAGCGCCACAATGTGTTGCTTTAGCTTCCTGTAGTGACATGTACATGACTTATAAGTATACACGTAAATGCGCGTTTTGTTGGTCCTGAATATCACCAATCCAGGAACCAATGATCCACAAGTGCGCAACAAAATATTAGAGGGTCACTTCAGCGGGTGTTCTATTCACGACTGTGATTGAGGGACAACTTTTTTCAGCGATGCTGAACAGCAGCCTTCACCCTTCTTAATTTCGGACTAAGGTATCATCATTCGAGCGTTTTGCAAGTCGTTCCAAAGAGCGACAGTGCCCTTGCAGATGCTAGTGCTGCACCATCGCATTCCATACACTCTCTGCGCGTCATCGTGCTCCAGTGATTGATCAAGGGTGGCCGGAAAGAAACCTATTCTCTTCCGTGGCTTCTCTTTTCTCTTCTCATTCGCTGTCAGCTACACTTTCCCTTCCACCACATAAGAGTGTGGGCAGCTTAGATCAGCACCAAACAGCGCCGGGACGTGCCTAGGTTTGTGTGTGTGTGGGGGGGGGGGGCGTGAGTGTGTGTGTGTGTGTGTGCGTGTGCGTGCGTGTGTGTGTGTGTGTGTGTGTGTGTGAGTGTGTGTGTGTGTGTGTGAGTGTGTGCGTGCGTGCGTGTGTGTGTGTGTGTGTTTGTGCAAGTGTAAGAGCGAAAGGAGAAGGAGGCGAAGAGATAATTGCCACCGGCACGCACATCAAATGTGGTAGCGTCATCTCCGGGCGCCAGTCCACACAGTCAGAGACGTCCCTTGGGGCAAACTGAAGACAACGTAACAGAGTTGAAAACGGTAACGAGAACAAAAGAGGAACACTCATAAGTGAAGGGATGAAAAACAACCGAAAATAAGTATGATGAAAGTATAGCTACCTCATACGAGAGGCACTATTGTGTCTCATCGTGGGTCACTTTCTCTTCCAACGCCTTTTACGACGGCCCAATGCTTAGTTGTAGATGGTTTTGCTCTGCTCTACTTGGTGTCAGACTTGCACGCTTGTGTGTTTGAGGCGCGTTCTTTTCTCGCGTGAATAGGTGCTGCGGAAAATGAAGGCCCCAAAACGGGAAGTGAGAGAAAGATAAAAAAGTAAATAAATGAGGGACTTCCAATAGTCCACTCACTCAACCTATTCTTCCTGGCCTTATCAGTTGGCGTTCTTTGTGAAATCGACCTTTACGTGTGCGCGTACTGAGGTCGCTCTTCAGTCCGGAAGGCTAACCCGCTTAGCTGGCTTCTTTAGTTCCAAGAGCACAGAGCATTGGTCATTGTTTTCTCGTACTCAATTACACAGCCTGGCCTTCCATACACAGCGTGCCGCAATGCGCACCGGCTGCAGCACGTGCCTTCATACATAGTGAAGTACGGACACGCCGTGATGGCATTTCGCGTTTTTCGTAATGAACGGTGCGACAAGCTTCAAACAGGTTCTTTATGTGCTATGCAGGTTAACCAGATGCTGCTATATATCTGGAATGCTACCCTACACTGGGGTTGAAGAATACGGGGTTGAAATAGAGAGACAGTTAAAAAATAATTAAGAAAAAAACACAGACACACGCACACATAAAATCAGCCCACTCAGAGACACAGGCCAGTAGTTCGGAAGAGGCCCAGTAGCGCTCGCACAGCCTCTTTCTGTGATGATGAATCATGACATTGGCACAATATATTTTTTTCTGACAGCGGCTGGTCATCTAACTTTTGAGTGTATTAGAAAGGTATTGTCTTTCTAGGTTTTATTCCGGGCTCTCACAAAGGACGTGTCGCATTGTCTCTTCATCTCCGCAGTGGGCACAGGCGGCGGTGTCGGCCATCCTTATGTGGAACGCGTACCGACGGGTAAACGTGACTCCCAACCATAGTCTGCACAGTGCAGTTGTGTCTCATCGTCGAAGTTTTGTTTGAAGCCGTATGCTTAACGTAGGATCAAGGGATCGTAATCTTGCATGCGTAAAAAGTGGCTCATTCCAAAGTGACATAGAGCATTGGCGAGCAAGCATGCGGAGCCTCCTAGCAGCGTTCGTCCTAGAGAGAGGTATTGACTGGTCGTTGTCTTCTGTATGAACTGAACGGGTAGCTTGATCAGCCGTACATTATCGATAATTCTACAGTGGCTTGGAAACCACTGAAGTATAACGTGGCGCCCTTTCCCTGTTATATGGTGTAGCATTTCTGCCATCTCAAATACCAACTGCTCGTGCGGAATTTCGTGAGCTGGCTACCAGCTAATCAAAGATCACGTGCTTCTTGACTCCAACCAGTAGAAAAGTGTGTTCCATACTCGCCGTCATTGATACTGGCGACGCGGACAGACGCTCCCACGTTCAAATACACATAGATAACCCCTTGAAGTACACGGGCGATGGGCCGCCATGGTAGCTGAGTCGGTATAGAGCATCGGAAGCATTTTTTTAAGGTAACAGGTTCAATACCTGCCCACAGCATTCTTTCGTTCGTTCACTTCATTTTTTTTCACATTTACATTGCATTTACTACTAATATCTTTCGCTAGAGTCTTGTTTCTATTGTACTTTCTCAGGTCTCATAATATTTTTTCTAAGAATGCGAAAACAGTCTTTAAAATTTCCACTTTTTTCCGTTCACTGTCAAACAAGGTTCATGCCTCTATGAGAAGTATTTCTATAACACGGAAATTAATCACGTCTCCAGTGCTCTACAGTGATGTCTTAGAGTTTGCATGACGCAAGTTGGTGTTTAGCATTTTAAGCACAGCTTCAAACGAATGCACTCATACTGAGTGACAAATCTTTGTTCCGACGATTAACGCCAAAAATCTTTCACCATCGAGGTAGCTGAGCTAAATGACATAAACTTCGATACAGCATATGCTGACTCCTGCGCTTAGTAGACATCAACATGCACGTAACACTAGTACTTATAGTATCCACTCGTTAGGAGTATAGTCAATTGAGGTGAGGAACATCAAGATATACCCTTTCTAGTAATACGGTAACTTACTCCTGTAATCAAACTTATACGACACCGCACAAACGCAAGAGGGAAAGTTCCTAGCTTAAACCATGATTGCGCGAATGCCTTGCGGCTCCTGCATGTCACTCACTGCGCGCAATGCTTGAGCTACTCAAGCACTCCGCGCTCTGTTGCGTCATAATACAGTACAACCCTTAACCGAATACACATGGCGACACCACACCTCCCCGCCAATAAAAGTCTCCGTGGAAGGGTTATGGCGTAGAGAGATAAGGCGCATTTGTGAAGCGTCAGCTATGAGCATTAATAGCGGTGTGGGCAGGACACCCTGCTTCCGTGACGGCAGACAATTAATTTTTGGGTTTGGTTTTAGGTCATTCGGAGCAACGTTGCATTTTCAGTCTTTGCTTTCGACCTGTTTACGTCAATGCTGTCGACTTCACATCCATGACGGAAAAGATGGCAGTGAATCGCTGGTTGACCTTAGATAAAGTGACCTTTATGTAAAAAAGCGTACTTATACGCCTGATGTTGCTTTGGGCATCTACAATAAATACCTACGTTGCTTCATTAACTGATTGCCCCAGGATCTGCCGTAGGGTTTCGCCAGATCACGCCTCCCTCCCCAAAAAAAGAACAATATGACAACCACAGTGTAATTGCTACCCTTTATTCGTTTCGTGAGTTAGATGCAAGTTCATGCTGACACGCTGAGCCACTTATCTATGATACCAAACTTGCATTGTCTTGCATGTAAGGCAATTTTTTTAAGAAGCGGAATGAAGAATGTGTGACAGCTATTTAAACAATGACATGTTTTATGACAGAATGCTATTGCAGGGACAAATATTAGTCTAGTTTCAAGTATGCCATCCCAATTTTTAATTCAGTTACAATCTGGGTATTGTTACTAAACAAATGCGACTAAATAATCTACAGTTTCTTTGTAGAAATCATGAAGAAAAGTTGGTTTAAAAAAAAATCGGAAAGTTTAAAGAGAATGCCAGAAACATGAATTGACTGACCCAAATGTTCTTTTTTCATACATTTTCGAAGCCCTGTGCCAATGTTTCGCTGTTTATGCAACATATACAAATAATGATTTGCTAAGTGAAATGCCAGTACAAAGCCACCTGCAAACAAACGCAGTTTGGAGATTTTAAGAGTTGTTTAGTTACACGATTCAGTCCATAAGCGAAAATTTTGCTTTTCTTTACAGTTGTTATTGAGGGCGGTGTTTCTATACATCTAGTGCTTCTATTCCCTGGTCTTTCACAGCTCATATCTGGTACAGTTTTCCCTCTGCACACATAGATTAGGCATTTAATTGTTTAGATAATGCGGCATGAATGACTTTCCAGGGTACGAAGATTGATTTTTAAAGTTGTAGCGCTACTGTAGAAACGCTGAAAGAAGAATAGAGCCGCGTGACATGCGGCGCACGGGCCACGGAGAGATGAGAAGGCTCCGACTCTGCGTTGTGACTCGAGCATCTCAAGTCACGCAGCTCTCTATTTTGCAGCGCCTTCGCCACGGCTATACAAGGCTACGAAGAACGAGGGCATGCTGCGATCATTAAAACAAGCAGCTTGTGCACTCAAATAACACGCGTAAAGAATCAAAGAAAACGTTTATCTTCCTGCCGCCAAAAGCGTTTCACAATTTACAGTGATGAACGGGACGTTCAGGAGACGCCATTCTAAGAACAAGTTTCTTCGTTGTCTGCTTTTTCCTGTACTGATATAATCTTGTTCTTGTTTGCGGTATTCGTGCCAACCAACACTACGTGTAATTTATTTCAGCACCTCATCTGCAATGACAGAAGATGTACAGCCGGAATGCAAATGAGTATTTGTATGACACTTGCAGAAACTGCCCGATGAATGTTGTTGGTATTTATTTTGTCGCTTATGGTCGTGGTTGCTCGTTTGTGCATGTGTCAGCGCACCTGTAGTTGTGCCTATGTGTACGTCTGTAGGTCTGTGTTTTTGTTTTTGTGTTAAGGTGAGGCAATTAAACATGTGGGCGTATGGTTGTAACTCAGTACTAACAAATATTGATTTTTAAAACTTATTTGAGTTTTCTTCAGTTGCACATGACGAGTATATGTGTTGAATAGCGCTTTGTGTCGTAATTTATTAAATAATATTTCAGTCTGTATCCAGCAAAATAAAACAAAAAGTTCTGTATTGTTAAACACAAATATAGTAAGGCTTCTTTTAAATGAAACCACCAGGTACCCCAAGAATTTACTTATCAGAAGGCAAATACGCGAAGAAAATACTCACCTTATGTTCTCGAGGGTAATTATTATATACTGGAGGGGAAACAAGAGGAAAAACGAAGCTAATTGGAACTCGCCTTCCGAGTCTGGGTCCTAAATGACTCTCTTGGGGATACAAATGGATGCGCTTCCAGCCGATCACCGCTTTCTGTCACTCTACTGTTGCTATTATGGGGCCCCGGATCTCGGCTTGACGGCGCCAGAACCTGAAGCAACGCAGACAAACAAGCCTTCAGCACGCGCACGCACGCACGCGCGCACGCACACAAGCACACTAATATACAGACACAGTGGCACACACGCACGCAAGCAAGCGCAGACACACACGTGGGCTCTTACCTTTGCATTGAGTTCAATTGAATCTTTATTGCAGACTTTTATAACTAAAAACGTAACTGTGGAGAAAGAAAAAAAATCGCTGAGTTGCGGCTTCACCAAGACCCTTTCCCTCCCATACACATTGGTGGAGTTGTATGCACCGTGCAGGGATAGCACAGATATGAAAAAAAAAACTTGGACAGTAGAGGAAACAAGCTTTATTATACGCTTTCCTATGCCCCTCCCACCCTTCAATTTTGCGGGAAATGGGCTGATGAATGAGAGTGCCCTCGATAAACCGGACGTGGTCAAACACCCACCGTCGCCGCTACAACTTTCTTGTGTGTGTTTTTTTATTTCTGTATCCTTCCCTGCCTGCTCTCTGAGCCAGCATTTTCGATCTTGTATGGCACGCGCAATGAGTAGCCAGAGGCCGGTTGGCCAGTTATCCATATGCCGCGGCCGCGACAGCGCCAAACTGAGTTTTATAGCCCTCGCAGCTAACGATGCAGTGAGAGATGACCTACCCGCTATGCCCCCTTGGTGCACCCAATGTTTCTCGCGCACCCACTTTGCCATAACCATATCGAATCTACTCTCTCTTTTCCCGCCCAACAGCGTAGAACAACAGACGTGCTTTCACGGTCCGTAGGGGGAAAAACTTACACTGAAAAAAATATTAAAGACAAAGGTGCATAATGACAGTGAGGTGGCCTGAGGACTTCACGGGGATGCTGCTGTACTTTGAGTTATGAGCAGTGAATCCCTCGAGAGAATCAGTAGTCGGCGGAGGGAGTGGTAGAGTTTCTGTGGTGGGGACGACGAGATTCATTCGGAGAGGTGGAGTTTATGGGGCGTCACAATCTCCATTTGTACTCCTCCTCTCCCATGTCGCTTCTTTTGTCGCAAGCGTAAGAGCGACCCCGCTTTCTCCCCTCGCTTGCACGCTATCAGCCTAACAGGCCTTCCGTAATGGGAGGCTGGGGGAGATAGAGAGTGGCAGGGGCTACGGTAGCTACGGCGTGCTAGGGTTGTGAGGGATGGGAGTCAAAGTTACAGGGAACTTTTCTAAGCTTTGGTGGTTGGTACAAATATTTATGGCAGGGAAAGCGACTTACAATTCCACCGTGGGTGTCCTCGACGATGGGGAACTTTTGAATGCGACTTTTTTTTCGTTCATTTCGTGGCTTTTTGCCGCACGCGTTGCTTTCATTTGTTCATTAAACATAAACCATTTAGCTTAACAGAGGGAGAAAAAGAAAGTGAGTGAGTTCCACAAAACTGTCTCTAAGGTTGTTGATGGTAGGCACGCGTGAAAAGCAGAAAGGTGCCCCCCCCCCTCACTACCATCGAACATTTACGCATTAAGCTTTGTCTGTAAGGGCATATTGTGACGCCGTCATCTGAGAATGTTTGCGATAACAGGCGTTACGGCGAGTAAGAGCACTCCAAAGCTTCGCCTCAGCCCTTTTTTTTCTGACCAGGAGAGTAAGCATGAGCAGCCTTTCGCACGATGTTGCTCACATTCATGAGATGATTTGTTCGCTTCGCACAGCAAATAATACGACATGTGTAGGAAGCCAGATGAGAGCAGCTAGCATTTAGACACTTGTCTGCACGCAGGTTGGTTTGTTTTTACGGGCCGATGCTTGCTCCTGTTTCCTTATGACTTGAAATTACGAATGCACATACGAAAGCAGTGGCAGAGTTGAAGTTTTGTTCCCAAGGAAATAGAAATGGGTGTATGGTTAGCGAAATTCGGTATCCTTGACATCATCATATATGTTATTATCATGCTTAGTGCCAGCAGATTATAATGTTTCACATTTGTTTTAAAGATTAAGCCCTCACATAGTGAACATTTGCAGAAAAACATTGGCTTTAAAAACGTGGTTTTCTCTTTATGGTACAAAATACTTTCATAATTGTATATTTGCAGTCGTTGCCTTTTTTTTAATCACATGGGAAAATATTCATAAACAGTACTCGTCTACATAGTTTAAACGCGATATTATTCGGTGACCGAAGTTTTTTTTTAATAATCAGTTATTGTGTTTAAGACAGCTTGCTGCCGGTATAGTGGATTCGGCTACTCCTCTTCTGATAAACAATAACTTGCATCGTGAAGATTTCAGTGAAAGTAAAGCGCAACAAAATTGACACAATGATTTTATACTGATATGTTCATTCACAGCTACAACTGAGAATGTTTTGGGCTGTTTTTGTTTTTTTATAATTTTTTCATTTGTTGTTTCTTTCTTTCTTTGTCCCTGCCTTCCTTTTTTCCTATCGCCCTTTTTATTTTTTTTGTTTCTCTCTTCCTTTCTTACTTTCTTCCTTCAGCTATTCGTTTCTTGCTTTATTCCTTTTTTCTTGTTTTTTCTCCCACTTTTTCTTCCTTTGTATCTAAATTCTTTGTTTTTGTTTTTCTATCTTTTTCTTTCTTTTGTCGTTTATTCTTTTTGTTCTTCGTGCCCTGCCTCGTATTATTGGAAGAATTAAACCGCTGTGATTGTTTGTGTGCGTGAGGTGAGGTAGTACCAAGAAGTTGGCATTGAGCCTGATGCCGCACGTTACGGCGCCGGTGCCAGAATGTGATGTGATGCATTCAAATTCAGGCAACAGTGTGAAGTGGCATCGAAAATCAAAACCTCAGTAAAAGCTCAGTTTGAAACAGTACGGCAAGTCTCACGTATTCTAGGAGTTGATGTAATGCGAAGATGTAGGCAGGTTGGAGCCTATGGAGGTTATTTTTATTGCTTCACTTCAATCTTTGTGAATTAGGCTGACGTTTTGGTCTTTTCTGACTAAGTGTATGACCAAATATGGGGCCGAATTCACAAAGCTTTCTCTTTGGCTATGCATTTTCTTAGCCAAAAATTTTCTTATCTGGAGGGATTACTATAGCGCGGGTATGAATTTAACTTATTCGGCACTTAAGAGGGCAAGGAGGACACACGATAGCCGATGAAACGACCAGGAAAGAAAGAAGTGTGTGCCGATAATATCAAGGTAGCACGCAAAGCGTCTAGTATCGAGAGTATACGATGATAGCCAATGATTTGCTGTATCTAAGTTTCAGTTTCGCGAGCGTATGCTACGGCGCTTACGGGATGCCGCGTACGTTGTAATAGACGTTTTGTTGGGCTGTGCAAAGCCAAGCACTCGCGTTTAATCAACGACTGTAGCTAAAAAAAATAATTGCTAGATGGCCTTAAGCCACCGAGCAATCCATGCACTATCTCGCCAAGTACAAGTAAACAACACTCCAGGTGCACCACATAAATGAAACCACACACAAATCGATGCATGCAATGTTTGAAATTGTGCCTCGAATGTCTTCCCCTATTTAACGCGACAGTTACCTTACATTTCATTGAAGCTGCGCTGCTACCTAACTAATTCGGTGCAATCTAGCACGGTATAGTGGTGAACGTAAGGGTGTTTTGTACCTATAGTCAAAGGTAGCCTTTCTTACAATATTCTTATTACAAGACACATGAGCGACTTTGGTGCCTGCAGACGAATTGTGCGCAAATAGATAACAGCAGTAATCAAATGAAATTGTGAGCGCAATTCCGCTGGTTCCATGCACCGCAGCATTTTTCTAAAGCCGGAATGCGAGAACGTGCATACGCTTACGCTTAGGTATATGTCTAGGTAAAATGAGGGAGACTCGTCGGGAGGTGTCTCAGTGCTAAGGCTTTTCACAAAACACGGTGCAAATAATTCGTCCTGCGTTGTTTCAGGGCGCAAACAAAGCAAGGGACGTGTATACGAGTCTTGAGGTCGAGAGACGTTATCACACGTGCGAAAAGAATGAAGAGAGAGAGAGAGAGACTCTCGTATCGGCTTCGCGAAAGCTTGAAAATTGATAGATAACAAAGACAATTTTCTGGCCCAGCAGACGTCAGGAAAAGTCTCCGCAAAGCAGCATCAGATGCTCGGAGAGCATAAAAAAGTGGAGTACGCGTTATATGGGAGTGACAGCCACTCAGAAAGCGAGATGAAGTGTGACTGTCCTTAGATGTGAGAATCAATGCTAATTAGGAGAGTTGAGTTAATGAGCCAACACTTTCCTAAATAACGGTAATGGAAGCAAACTGAGCATTCATCCAGTGAAAGTGACACTAGTGACAGTGAACTCATAATAGTTGATTAGCGTTGTCACAGGCCGATATATATTTTTGTTTTCTTATTTATATTTGGCAAACTATGAGAAGGTAGCCTACGTTAGAGCCGGCCATCGCAACGTCATGACAGTAATGTACAAGAATAAATAGCGCATGGTTATACAGCCACACGTGGCAGATTCTATCTTCTAGTAACCTTGGGCAAACGCATTCTAACTATTTTTCTATTTTTGACAAAGTTTCACCGGACGTTTTTGCATTTGGCTTCATTCGAACGAATGACGATATATCAGCAATAGGGCGAATGCAAGCACTGATGCAGTGGACGAGCGTGGCCACAGCATTTGAGCCACGGTTTTTACAATGTTTTGGATTGTGTTGTGTAATTATCTGTTAATATGTGTATCGTTTACGTGAGCCGAAAACAGGCAATAAAGAAAAAAAAAAGATGCAGTGGACGAGCGGTTACAGCGCTCAACTACAATCTAGGAGGTACTTGGTTCCATTCGCAGAATCACTGAGCACTTTTTTTTTTTCAAGAGGTTGCCCGACCTGACATTTTCCGTGGTGGCGGGTACTAATTTTTTGAGAAGTAGGCTTTCGCATTTGCTTCTTTCACTCCCCTTTTGACCCAAAAGCGCTGTACTGTACTCCTTCAAAAAATAAACAATTCAGGGTTCATAATTTTCTCCTCTATCCTCTCTTATCGCCAAAGTATCCAGTGCTGAAATACAGATATCATACCTGGTATATTACTTTTCACGTGTTTGGATATTCGACCAGCAATCAGTCTTCACGGTGTTTTGAAGAAAATGTACACATGCAGAGAGCTAACTGCTTGCAGCCACGTTGACTGCCTTTGTAGGGACACGCTTTCATGCTAATTTGGTGGGCATCATCACATGCAGCAAGACCAAAGAGCACGGACAGTTAGAGCTGACGCAAACAGAGTGATTAGTTTGTGTCTTCTTTCCCGCTATTTGTCATGCTGCACGCTTCAGTGTAATGTCGCTGTCAATGGTTAAAATGAACTATAGCAATAATTGAGTTCTGCTGAGAGGGTCCCCTGTTGTCCAGAATGGAACAGAACAATGGCAATTTGATTAGTGTGATAAAGAGATACCCTACTTTTGGTTACTAAAATAAATTTCTAAACTGAAGTTTATTTTTTTTAACAACAGTTCCAGTGCAGATGAAAGGTGCATGGACAAAATTCGTGTATTCAGCTTAACTAGATTTGTGACCTTAATTGTAATTGCGAACCGGTATCACAGTATGCATAAATATCACACACATATAGAACCAAGGGTGATAGGTTGCTTATTCTGATTAAAATTTAAAGGTTGAAATCAACATATTCAACCAACGCAGTGTGTATGAGATATGCCATGTAGAGTAGCTATGCTCTAAACTAATCTTTGCAGGTTCGTTCCATTTTACCAAATTTCTTGCCCATGAGTGTAGGTTGGTAAATGAAACAACTTCTTAGAACACACATATTCTGTGTAAGGTTACATTTATTTTAATGCAGTACAAAACAAATTGAAATGTATAATGGCTCAAAAGAGAAATAACTACAAACAAATTCAGCCAAATCATTACCAAAGTTACTCACCAATGAAAAACAGATTCTCATTTAAAAGATACATTCATACATACATACGTACACACACACACACATATACATATGTACACCCATGCATACATACATACACTCAGGTGTAAATATTAAAATGAATGGCTACAAAACAACAATTCTATTACACTCATATTGAATATACTACAGAAAGTAACTTACGAGAGAAATCCACCGGCACTGTTATGTCTGAACAGGGTGTTTCTCGAACCATCTCGCAAAAGCTTGATGCATAGTTTTCCGCTGCTGCCCAGTGACAAGCAGTTTTTGTCAAAAACACAAGAATAAAGCCCTTGACATTGTCATGCTAAATGAAAGGGCTGTGCATCAATATTTTGTACATGTCTGCAATATCACTCTGTTTATTTACATAGCTTGGCTTATTCACAACCCACTAACAGAGCATGTTAGGACACTTGGGCTGAAAGTTTGCACAGCGCGAGTAAATTCTAGACAATACATGAATAATACAATTATAAGCTACTAAGCTCCTTGGTACAAACAGTGCTTATATTGACAGCTATAGGTGCCATTTAGATTCCCCAAAACACTTCTCAAAAGTAGAATCAACTTTATTTAGCTAAAAGTTTCTATTCTAGCGCGTCGTGGTGGCTCAACGGTGGAAGTGACTCTTTCGGCCAAGAAAACAAAGACCAAATATTTTTACAGTTCGTGAATTCACCCCATGCTAACTTTGAGGCAGCTGGTAAGAGTGCTTTTAG
This sequence comes from Rhipicephalus microplus, assembly GCF_043290135.1. NCBI lineage: Eukaryota > Metazoa > Arthropoda > Arachnida > Ixodida > Ixodidae > Rhipicephalus > Rhipicephalus microplus. The sequence goes on along the minus strand of NC_134700.1, from coordinate 141,359,791 downwards.
AGAGAGGAAACCACAAAATTCCCACCAGTTGTGGCCTTGGGTAGCTACTTCACTTGGACAAAAATGATGAAAACAACTCCTCAAGAAGACTTCAAAGTTTGCACATCAACACAGTTCCCATACAGCTGTCTATTAGTCTGCTTGAAAAATATTGAGTTTACTGGTGGGCAAAGACTGTACACTATGTGAGGTGATGCTCCAGTGCACTGCATGTATGTCTTGCTGCTGGCCTCAACTGCGATTTTGCTCAGCACATATGTGTAAAATAACAACTAATACTATGCCACTGCAAAGTAATTATGTGTCGTTTGCATGAAACATGGACCACAATAAAAGAACATAACAACATTTGCCTTCACAAAGTTCAAAAAATGTAAATAAATTTCCACAGAGTTTTCACAGTTCATCTGAGGATAGTAGTATTGGTTGTAAACAGATTCTTACTTCGACTAACAAACTATTTCAAGATGCCAAATTCAATATTAGAGTATACCAGCACATTTGTAGGGCTAAACGATTGTACAGGCACCTAGAAAAACACAAGTGAATGCATGCTATAGCTACATATAAAAGTAAATACTTTTATTTCTAGTCTGAGTAGAGCTGCATAGATGATAAGTCACCTGCATTACATTATGAACAAACCTATCCGAGCAAAGTATACATTTAAAAAGTTACACTTACACAGTAGATAAGTATACTGTTGAAGGACGGACAAGCAGTGGGATAATACCCAAGCACTAAAATCTACTGTTAAGATATACTAGGAGTAATGATGATGATAATCCTTCCAAATAAAATAATCCACATAGATTCACTTCCCAGAGCTTATACACTCATGGCATCATTGGTGCTATACAAATGAGTGTACATTGAAGGATTACATTTACTAAGTACATGATTACTGCATCCATGGCTTTACTTCTTGTACTACAAATAATGCAAACACAATTACCATTGGCGACCATGGATGCTGTGATTTCTGGCATGTAAATGTAGAGGCACGCAGGCACTTGACACACATGTTAAAAACTTCAGCTCAAAAACATTTGCCCACTAACACTACAACAGCCTTTAAATTAGTGTCATAGTTTGGTATCTTCCATGCAAAATTTAAATAAATTCTAACGCAAGCCAATGAACTGCTGAATAATGCACTGCTAAGAAGTTAAGCAGCAGCTGCTCCTGACATCACAATGTGCTCTTTCTGCTGTAGTAAACTTTCAGCAGGAGAACAGTCACGGGCAATCCCTTTATACTTGTTGGTCTTGATTGATTAATATGTGGGGTTTAACGTCCCAAAACCACTATATGATTATGAGAGACGCCGTAGTGGAGGGCTCCGGAAATTTAGACCACCTGGGGTTTTTTAACGTGCACCCAAATCTGAGCACACGGGTACTTGTTGGTCTTCTGGGCTCTGTTCTTGATACACTGTACATGACCGTGGAGCACCGAATCCCTTGTTACTGCTGGAACTTAGAAAAATACAAATCATTGTTACAACCATGCTACATGCAAGAGTGTATTATTGTCAATTATGTGCTCATATTTACAGATATTGTATTTTCAGAAGCCAATGACAAGCCTCAACACACACACACAAACAGTGAATACTGAAAATATATTTAATAGGATACAAGAGCAAAACTACAAAGTTATGGATGAAGGCATGAAACTTCTGCCAGACGTAAAAAGCCAATAAAGTTTCTTCTATTTTGACTTTACACTAGGTTCGAGAAGCAGACCACAAATGAGTTCACTGAGAAACACAAGTTAGACTGCATTACAACACAAAAGCCAATGTTCATAACTTTAAGACTGTCTAACATAGCCAGGTCACCGTACTGCGTATACGAGCAAATGGACAGTCTAGAAGACACAAAGAACTTGTGGATTATGAGTGTGCTTGTTGCTGACATCTATTATTCTAAATGATGAAAACCTTTCAAAAATGCACTTAATCAGGGGAAATGATCATGCTCAACAAACACAACGGGCTCCTACAGGTGCCACCAACATTCACCATCATTGTTGATACCAGTGTCTTGCCGGATGGATATGCTGCGTCCTGCACAGAACACCAAAGGAGCGCTCCATGACTTGGATTGCATGTGTGCTAGCTGCATCGCTCTGCTGCAGAAATAGGCTAGCCACAGACAGAGAAATGAGAAGTCATGGCTTTGAGACACACTGATCGTCACCTTTAGAGATCAGCAATGCATACTTAGGTCAGGTACAATTTGTAGAAAAATATATATCACTATGCAATCGTGGTGAACATGTTTGGCTGAAACACAAGCAACAGTACTGAGAGAGAAAAAACTACATTAGGTAAAAGATGCAGCTACTGGCCCTATATCATCTGAGGCTTCTTCAATAGGTCTTTCTCTTTGCAAGTTGTAAACAGCCAAACAATTTCACCCACTTGCTATTTCCTTCCAGAGCACTTAATCCACAGAGGGAGTCACAAGCTCGAGAGCTCAATAAGGAATCAAAGCATTTGTGCTTGTTTCAAAGCACAAGCTTTTGAGTCTCAGATTATTGGAGTTTCATTCATAAGCTGCAGGCTTCCAGCTTTCAACATTCTCAATTATCTTGCAATTTAGTTCTATAAATGTTGAATAAGAATTCTGTGTAAGAATATTACAAGTATCCACTGAAAGCAACCATGCTTGGGTTTTCAATTTGTGCACGGTAAGTGGTGTTCACGTAATCGTATGTATTAAAGAAAAACTAACTTTTCAGCCAGCCGTTCGGCTGTTTTGTGCCCTCGAAGCTCCCAAGCAGATCGCAGTCCTTCCAGATGAGGCTGCCATGCATGCTTCCACGCCACATCCGCTGAATGATAACAGTGCCAGCAGTGGCATAGGCTTGCATAGTTAGGGAGAACGTGTCCTTCCTATTTTTGTACAGGTGCTCCAAGTAATGATGAGGATTGATGTGCCAGAATGTGCAACCGATGCATCACAGGACCTTAACAAACCAATCTCTGCGATCTGTGAAGAGCCAAAAACGAGATATTTAAAAACAATCAATAAAAGCACTCACTTCTAATACTTATTTGAGAAAGCTATCACTTCGTTAAAGTGACCAAAATCTGCTTAATCATTTTGAAATAAACTGAAGCCTCATGTAAAATTTACGTACCTCAATATATATGTCCTACTGAAGTATAGTACTACCACAGTGGTAATCGTGTATAGAACTAATTTTCCAAAACAACATAAATTTTTTAAGTGCAACCTGGCTCCTGAAAAATAAATTCACATTAACTTTCCAACTATCAAACGAGGTCAATCGACTGGCCCAACCTCATAATCAAACAAGAGCTCACTTGTATCAAATCACAAAAAACTTTTTTTGTATTTGCTCCTTAATATATGTATGTATATAACAGTAGTAGTAAAATTTTAATGCTTCAACTTACCATAGAGAAACATTACATCTGATGGTATAAAAACTTGCACACGGTATAGAACTGCGTGAATTATAGTACCAGTGAAATTTAGTTCTGCGAGGTGAACTCACCGATGGCAGCATTTAGTAGCCGTCGGTGTCATGAGGAACCAAGTACGGCCAACAGGCAAAGGGCATCTGCAGACTGCAAGCTGCCAATGACAGCAATGAAGGGCTGGCCAGGCGTGCACGTCCATTGATAAAGTGTAAGAACTGGCCATGACCGGCTGTTGTCAAGGCTCTAGTGCCGTGCAAAACGATGGCCAGACGAACTCGGAAAAATGTAGTTAGGCGATATTGGCCTACAACTTCATCCAAAGTAAGGCACCGGTGAAATCTTTGCTTTTTCTGGGGGCCGGAGGGAAGCTTGACGTTCACGGGCTCTCGCTGCCACATAGAACTCTCAAGTTGTTACTGAAGAACAGTCTGGGCGCACTTCCAAAGTAACACAATCCACAACAGAATGTAGCATCTCGCAGCTTTGGTTGATCACATCACAGCGCTAGGTCTGGGGGCTGGAGGGAAGCTTGACGTTCACGGGCTCTCGCTGCCACATAGAACTCTCAAGTTGTTACCAAAGAACAGTCTAGGCGCGCTTCCAAAGTAACACGATCCACAACAGAATGTAGCATCTCGCAGTTTCGGTTGATCACATCACGGCGCTAGAACTATGGTTATCACAAAAAAGAGAAGTGACGACTTAACAAACAAAAGCGCCAAGCTGCCTCACCACAACTTCGCAGGGCAAAACAGCTATCAACGCTGTCTTTCGATTTTTGGTCATACGAGCACAGCATTTTCACAAGTCTTGGAACGTCAACACAGCACCACTGTTCACAACAAACATCGTTTCACTCCCGAACAGTACATTGCTCTCAAGTAAATAGAAGCGTACGGGCTAACTAGTGGCGAAGCAAGAACCGAGCGCGTAGTTCATGCGTTTCCGTACGTACTTGGGGTCACTCAAGTAACGTGTCAAAACGCTGTCAATCCAAAATGTCGCACAGCACCCAATTGAGAGACTGGAAAGTCAAGCGAACGAACTGTTACCGGCACACAAACACACATTGCACGCTTCTCGAGTGCTAGTTGCCGTCGATACATCGGCGCCAATCCCCACTTGATAACCACACCGACGCACAGGCTTCACTGCGCTTCACCGTACACCATTGCACTACCACAGCTTTCCGCACTGCTTACACGCATCGAAAGAGCTGCTGTAATTACAATACATTCGGTCAAACGTTGAAGTAACTCGTGCGAGAAGCGTTTGTTGAAAGTCGCACCGACCGATATGCTGTTTACGACGCCATGTTGTTTTCGACAACTGCGCAGCACATTAGAAAACTCTTAGAAAGTACTTGCACTATTTTCACTGCGTGAAAAAATTTTCTCCTATGTGCGAGGGGGGTGATATGACGAAGAAGACAGGCGTGCCAGATGAAAGAAGTGTTTTGGCAACGTCATGGAGTGAGCTGATGTAGAGGGTATTGCTTCACAACCAATCACAAGCTGTGCCTGTCGGCCAAGCCATCGTCTGCTCGCGTTTGTCGTCTGCTTCGATCAGAGCATGCGACAGGGGATTCGCCTTCGCAACGCTATTATTCGCAGGTCAAATGGTCGCTGCGTGGCACAAAATACATGTCAATGGCTCGCTCTACCTTTGAATGATGTTCGTGCGCCAAGTTAAATGGCTGGTAATTGACGCAGGGATGAATTCAGCCAAGGTTTGCTCCAAAATCGTGAGGGTTTGCATATTTTCGGTGTCATGCAAAGTTACTAGGGTCATTTCATTCCGATTGCTTGCCATATTATCACGATCCATATCGATGTCTGAACAGTGAAGGTGAAGATGCATGATTTGTTTGTAGTTCCATGCGTAATCACGCGCACCCCTAATACGCTTTGGTTTACAAAGTACGCTTTGTTCCAGATCGTCCCAAAGTGTATCGACAGCTGTATTTCAGAGATCGCAACCGTTGGATAGTTAGAGCCAATGAAAGTACACTAGAGCACAAACTTTATGAACCACTCACTGAAAACTTCCTCTCATTTTCATTTCCAAAGGCGTGCAAAGAATGTGCTCCCATTAACCTCTTTGGTGGTAATTTCCACCAGTGAGGCAAGGATCTCGAGTCGCACTTTCAATTGGTTGAGATGGGGCGCAACACAACAACATAACAAATAAGGTTGATCCTATGCCATGCCGCGTTCGAACGCACCGACCATTCACGTAACACATTGGTTGTCATCCAACCACAAACCTTTACATGCGTAGTTTTATGCCATTGACGCCCAATAGAATTCTTCAATTACTGCGACTTCGAACTTATTGGACGATGATGGTTGTCAACACCATCCACTGCGTACAAGGGAAACAACACGCGAAACTCAAAGCGCCGAAAGAAATAAAAACACACCAGCAGTCATCAGGCAGCCCAAATGGGCGTGAATTAACTTAAAACCAACCAGGGTACCAAAGTATACCGCCGCGGCAGCAAGTTCTAAGTAGCCACATTGTTCCTAAGAGTGGTCCGGACCACTCTAAGGATTTACTCTCAGTCATGCTGTTTTTACGCACTATTTTGCTTCGTGAATCCCCTTACGAGCACTTTTCGGTGACGTAAGCAAATATAGCAACTGCATCACCATCGCTGACATGTTCCCGGGCAGTCACAGCGCGCTTTATTTGCAGCGGCCGATGTGACAACGACGGCCTCTTACGACGTTTTTTCGTTTCGTGAATCGACTTACGCAACAAAATTTCTCTTGCGCAAAAATGTTTTCGTAAGTGAGTTTCGTAAGGACTCTCGGTTTCCATAAATAATTTTTGGTGGTAGGTGTCAGCGGTATGCGGCAGAATCATTTGCTTTTGAAAGCTTTTTTTCTACTTTGCAGTCAACAGAATGTTTTTTTTTAAATTTGCGTGGCCTAAGATAGAAGGAGCCTCAGTACAGTAATATGGTGAAGCATACCAGAGAATATTGGAATATGTTTCAACATCCTCAAACACAAAAATATATTTTCCAAAAGTGTCCTTCTGTACTATCAGGTGATGTTTCAATTACGATTTGATGATAAAGTTGAAATTTAAAGTTGATTGATTGATTTGTGGGGTTTAACGTCCCAAAGCCACCATTTGATTATGAGAGACGCAGAAAAAAAAGTGTCCTTCTGTACTATCAGGTGATGTTTCAATTACGATTTGATGATAAAGTTGAAATTTAAAGTCACCAAAGTCCGTTATGTTTGAAAGGCAGTATTAGTGGAATCAACCAATTTCCGCCATCTAGTGTTCGTTAATATGCGTACAGGGCCCTGACGTTTCAGCTTCCTTACAAAAGCGGCCGCCACTGCCCGGTTTCCATTGCGCTATCTTCCGGGTCGTCAGTCAATCACTGACTACAATTGCGCAGCAAGGTAAAATGTTTTAAATGCAGATTGAAAGCCAAAACTATAATTAGTCGCACATCTCGATTGGTACTCTGAAAGTGACCGAAGACAATATTTTACTGCATTAGCATTTTGTGGGCCTTTCCTTTTGTGTTCACTAGTGGTAGAAATTCTGATAGGTGTAAACGCATGTTCGCACATACGTTCACCACCATGTTGCACGGCAAGCCGCGCTATCAGAAGTGTGGCGCTACAAAATGAGAAATTAATTGAGTACACAAAATCATCCGCCAGCTTAGTGTCATGGCGTGAATCCTCTTTCTGGCAATGTGACACAAAGATGAAATACCACATACAAAACATAAGCAGCAGGCAGAGAGTGTTGAAATGACACGCGAGAAACATATGAATGTTGTCGGTAATTCTGGAGTGTTACCATCCTTTTTTTTTTGGTGTAGAGTCCAGCAGGCGCCATTCGCCTTGTCCCAGATGTGCAGGCGTACTTGTGCAGCGGGAGCCCGGCTGTCCAGCGCGTCGATCGACCCACTTCGATCAGCGCGTTTGGCTTCTCGTTTCCGCTTCCCTTTGATGCAACACCTTTCTTTATCCATCTATCATTGCACACTGTCCGCATGGGAGCGCAAAGGGCAGCGCACCGCTGAAGCAGGAATCGACGCTTTGTCTTTTGCGATTGTATACCTCGTATATTTGCGCACGGGTGTCTCGTACACCGTCTGCATTCATTCATCGTGAAGGGCGACTCAGAGGCACTTTGAGCAGTTTCTTCTTTAGTGGCAGCAGCCTGTGCAGCGTCACGGACTTTTTTATCATTGTATACGGTAGGATATGCGTGCGCACTAAAGTGAGTGATTGTGAGTGAATGGTGAGTGCGTGCGTGCGCGCATGCATGCGTGAGTGAGTGATTAAGTGACTTTTTGAGTGATTGAGAGACTGAATGACCAAGCAAACGGGCGAGTGGGTGTTCGTAAGTGCATGAATCAGTACATTTATCAATTGATCAGTGCAAGAATTGTTGAGTGAGAAAGGTGATTCATGGAATAATTATTGGGAAGATTTGCATGTTAAAAGATTCTACATTTAAAGAAATTGTGCGAACGAGTAAGTAAGCGACCAAGTGGGAGCGTCACTACAACACTGCGTTACTGCGGCTCAGAGAACCGGGAAGGGATGTAAATGACATACATAGCAGGTTATTGTAGAACTACTTCGAATAATTCAGAAGAAAGTGAGTCATTGATGTGATGAGAAAGTGAATCATACAATCTACTAAATAACAAAGTTGAAACAATAGAAACAATAATCAGTCAAAAACTGGGTGAACTAGTGCAAAAGTGATCTAGTGTCTGACTACGCACTCTTCCTGTGTACACGCTCATTAGTTATTTGCCTGCAACAAAAAAAAAAACTCTGATTACAGCTGGAATAGCTGGCAAAAGTTAGCGAAGCATAAAATGATAGAGTGGAATTACGAATTATCCATCCTGCCCCCAGTTTTCTTGCGCGTGCGTCAGTATATCACAAGAAAAGTATAGTGCCTTTAATGAAAACCTTCGATATAATATTTATCCACACGTGCCAATAAAAGCTTCTTTTTTGCAAAGATTTTATTGCATATACTCACGTCTAATAAGATAATAAGATGGATGATTCATTGATTGGTATGTGGGGTTTAACGTCCCAAAACCACCAAATCATTACGAGCGAAGCCGTAGTAGAGGAATCCTGGAATGTCGACCACCTTGGTTTTTAACGTGCACCCTTAATCCGAATACATGGGCCTACACCATTTTCAGAAGGACGATATTTTAATAAATTTATTGCGAGCGCACATAAACTTCCGTTGTTTATTGAGGCAATTGGATGGAAACTCTCATTGTGAAGCGCAGCAAGTAGAAAAAACAAAAAGAGCAGGACAGAGAAGAGCCCACAGATTGATATTTTCTTTCATCAAGGGTAGTTTTGAATGTTTTTCATAAAGGCAGCCTTGTTCGGGTTCCTAAAAGTTGCCACAATAGCGTGTTGCGCAAGTTTGGTAATAATATATATCACAAAAAATATTTCAGAACTGTGATGATATGAATTTGGAATATGCGTATGATACAGCATGAGTGTATGAACTTTACCAGACATAATGCTAAATATGTCGTCTATAATGTTTGTTATATGGAAAAAATTCTGAAAAAACAAACTTGCTTTTCTGCGCAGAAGAATAAGTTACATTATTCAGCAGTAATTTACGCTAGATTACCGTTTTCAGGTCTTCAAGAAATGCCGTAAGCTGCGCCAAATCATTTTCTGCAACATTTGTGTTGTTTCAGTTACTTGCATAAAACAGATACATAACAGCGATACGCCGAACTAAAAGATGCACATTTTTACAGCGCTATTGATTTTGTACAGCTTCTTTCACAGCTATTGCCCCGCCGTGATGGTCCAGTGGCTAAGGTACTCGGCTGCTAACCCGCAGGTCGCGGGTTTCAATTCCGGCTTCGGCGGCTGCATTTCCGATGGAGGCGGAAATGTTGTAGGCCCGTGTGCTCAGATTTCGGTGCACGTTAAAGAACCCCAAGTGGTCAAAATTTCTGGAGCCCTCCACTACAGCGTCTCTCATAATCATATCGTGGTTCTCGGATGTTAAATCCCACATATCAATCAATCAATCTTTCACAGCTACCAATATCGTCGGAAGCTATATCATGAAAGTGTTCTATTGATAAGACGCAAGACTCAGTAGCTCTCTCTGCGGTGTCTCATGGATTCACTGGATACCATGAGAGGCAGTCGGAGTGTGGATGGAGGTGGCCAGATTTATAATCAAGCGAAAATGTGTATTCTTAGAATCGGAGAAACCAACGACCGACGCGGCCCGTGGAATCGTTAGGCAAAGAAAGCCAGCAGAGCGCATGATGGTAAGATACAGCAGCAAAACTAAGGCCAAACAGGTATGCACCTAATTTAGCGACGGCTCAAACAAGAGCAAGACACTCTCTTTTCGGTGATTGAATAGTTCTTCTCTGCAGGGCACAAAAGGAGGCTGGCGTAGGCGATGACGCAGCCACGTCTACGTTAAAGCTGAGCTGAAGCAGCACCACTTCAATGTCCACTCGCGTCAGTGAGAGCGTCTGTCGATGTGGTCTGATCGAAGTGGGCTAATATTGGCGAAGCCTCGAGGGCAGCCATGAGCGCCAAAAATGCATTACTTCGAGACGAAATCCAAGTAAAGGCGACTTCTTTTTAAGTAGCTCAGTGAGGGGCCGCGACATATTCGGAAAGTTTCGGATGAAAAGGCACAAGTGGGAGCATAAACCAAAGAAGCTCCGGACATCTTTAGAAAAAAAAGTAGAGGAAATTGTTTCACTGAGCATTATTTCTCAAGAAATGGCTGTGCCCCAGTGGCGTTTACGAGGTGGCCAATTACAGGTAGGCCAGCTTTGCGGAATACGTCAAGAATACTGGACAGTCACTAAAGGTGGCTTGCAAGTGCTGGCGAAAAAAATGTTGACATTATCTAGGTAGCACGAGCAAGTACACCACTTGAAGCCACGGAGAAGAGAATCCATCATGCGCTCAGAAGTGACCGACACATTGTAAAGCCTGAAAAGCGTGACATTAAATGAGAAAAACCCTACGAGAGTTACAAGTATGGCTTTTTCTAGGTCTTGTGGGTAAACAGCGACTTGCCAATAACCCTATCAAGGGTCAAAGAACGAGAGAAACCTGGTGTCATGAAGACAGTAGATGGCATCATCAATTCGCTGTGAGAGGTATACGTCCTTCCTAATGAACATATTCACAAGTCTGTAGTAAATTTGAGACCTCCATGCATTGTAGTTCTTGTCCAGCACGGCAGAAGACGCCCACGGGCTAGATGAGTGTTGAACGACAACTTTGGCGATTGTTTTTTTAACCCTTTCTGGATGACACAGTATCAGGCAGCAGATACATGATAAGGACGGCGATGAACTAGGTTGGATTCACCGGTGTTGATATGAGGGGTCAAAACAGATGTCTGGCCTAAAGGGCACTTGTCAAGATCAAATACTTCAGTTTAATATGTGAAGAGATTGTGAAGTTCTCTGCTTCGGAGGGAGAAAGGTCTGGCGCAACCATTTCGTCAATGTCGAGCGGGGAATGTCGGTTGCAGTGAGAAATTTTACTTGCTGAGTATGTCATTCAGATAAACATTCAGATATATCGCACTCTTGCAATGACGACTAGACGCCAAGTTTTTGAGGTGTACATCTTCTACAGTGCCTGTCCCCATCGCTAGTGATCATCCAATTCGAACATACATTCATGCCGGTGTTTCGGGAATGCACTAAAGACATGCCGCCCGGATCCTATCGCGCCACCTCGCCTCACTTCCCCCTTCCAAGTCAGAATTTGCATTTAGCGGTATTGTTGCTTTACATTGCACAGTGATTCCCACAAACGTCCAAAATGCAACTAAACCACAGTTATTGTTGTAGTGTCTACATCCACTGGAAACCCTGATAATCATTCCCGGATACGAAATAAATAAGAGCTGTCAATTGTGGCAATACAAGAAGCTGCACTACTATTTCTGCATAAAAAAGAGAGCATACTTCTTCACATTTACACGAATGGTTCCACTTCTTCTGCAAGCTCAGCAGGGGCAGAGCTAATTCTCGAAAAGTCCATCACCGTAAAATTCAAAATCACGCATTTCATATAATCTACGGCTGCAAATATCACAGCCATTCATACTGCTCTAGAGTTCGCAGTTGAAGAACCGCCGCAGGCATGGCCAGTCTTCTCCCACTTCAGAGCAGCCCTCCGGTACATGATGCCACAGTATCACAATGAGATTAACCAATGAATAGTCGCTGACATAAGACTGCTTCATCACCACGCTGTAGAGGAGCAGTATCTCTCGGTGGATTCCGGGGCATTGTGGTATCTACGGAAACGACCATGCAGATGAAGGCACCCGATCGACTCATGATGCTCTCAGTCGTCCAGCCCTAGCGTTATCAAGAACAGACATCGTTACAAGGCTTCGTTCGATCGCACGTGAATTCGAGCTAGCACAGCGGAGTTTGACAGAATTTACTAACGCACATCTTCAGAAGTTTGACGGACCCTGGGAAGCTATCTGTCGACCCTAGATCCGGTCCGCCGAGCCACTATAGCCAGTGGAGCCTTGAAAGAAGGGCCCCATCTACGATGAGCCATCTTTTCATTTTTTTTAAATAAGTGTTTTATCTCTTTCAGCCCCAATGTACAGCTTCATCTTCTGACGAGACTAACTAGAACTGAGGAGATGCTCCTGTGCCACTTGAGCATCCGGGTGGTTTTTACGAATGCTAGTCGTTTCGCATCGGAATGGCCAGTAGCCCGTAATGTCATAGTTGTAGTTGCGAAGAGAAACTCACCAATCTTTATGTATGTGCGTTCTCGCTTCAATGCATCAACAAAAAAAAACTGTCGGAAGTGTTCGACAGATTTTACAATGACACATTATCGGCTGAAAACGTCTAAGGACACTGGCGGAAATCTTCCTCGTAATTGAAACGTTCGAGAGCGTTGTTGCATTTCTTATGGACAACTAGTCCCAAAAAGTGACTTTACGCAGTGTTGTCTAACGTAATATTAATCAGTGTTGCCCCTCTTATTTTTATTACTTGTCTCTTCAACCATCTTATACTCACCTTACTCCGTTTCCCCAAAACAGGGTAGCCAGCTGGTCTGACATCTGGCTAACATTCCTGTCCTTCACTTTTGCTTCTCCTCCTTCCTAATGACATCATGATCAAGCACACCCACCTATCTCGCCCAATTTCTTCCTTCGGTTCAGCTTTCTGCACGGCTCCGGCTCTTCAGGGACTTCATAGAGTAACAGTGGTCTGCTGGATTAAGCGAGTTTAAGGCCAATCGATTATGCCATAGCCCATCTGGCCAACTGGAATATTCTAAATACAGAGTGACTGATAAAAGTGCTCGGGATTACAACAAGATTACGTGGCTGCGTAATCGTTGCCACGTAATCGTGGCTAACATTACGTGGCTACGAATGGTGAAGGCGCAAACATTCCTGAAACATTGTGGGTGCCTCCGACAAACAGTAGTTCTATCTATATTCCTAGGCGACGCCGGTGAACCGCTGTTTGCATTGACTTCAAGACACTTCACTCATGTGTCGCACAGCGAAGCAGAACTTCGTAGATGCACGCGTATGTTGCAAAAGATTCCCGCACTCCACAGGCTTGAACAAGGACCACTCACTGAACAATGGTTTACCGGCTGGAATCACCATGCGTCACCAACCCTCTCACTCTCATTGTCACGTTCACTGTCATCTTCATCATCAGTAGACGCGTGCCCTGAGTACCCCGCTTCTATCGCCGAGCTAAGTACGTATGTTCGATATCAGGTATACGATGAACAAAGAAAACAACACCTAGTTGGACTCTCATGCAGCCTGCAGGTTAGTGTTATACAGCTGCTATAGAGGATTCATTTCGGAGCGTCAAAGGTATGAGCACCAGCAACCACGTGGAATTTCAGGGAACAAGTATGCTGACAAGGGTATGTATACTTGGGCGTGTCGTTAATTCATAACTAATATTATCGTAGCACGTAAAAACTGAGACACAGGACAAAGAAAGAGGCAAAAGGGGAGCGCTAGTTTTTCCAACCAAGTTTTATTTCGTAGAGCGTACATATATATATATATATATATATATATATATATATATATATATATATATATATATATATATATATATACTCACGAAATGCGAGGAAAAAAAACAGAAAACAGCTTTGAAACTCCCGAACGCTATGCAAAAAAATTTGCAATTTTATGAAGGACCATTCTTTTTGAGAAAGCCCGATGGAGGGAGTGCTAACAAAGTTCAGCCCTAATCTACAAATCTTCTTTGCCTCCATTATCTCGCTTATCATTTTATGTCTGTTTCTACCAATAATCACGGTATCACGAGACGGTTGCTTGAAACCACACGTGCTGCAGTGCTGTGCCCAAAAACAATCGCGTTCATTGCTGACGTTGTCAGCGTGTTATCGGAGGAGCCAGTCATTGATACAGAGGCCAGTTTGTCCTATGTAGGGCTTGACGCATGAAATAGATATCTTGGAGACTATAATTCCTGTGCACGTGGCAAACAGATTTGTGTGCTTTTTAGAACAACCTGGTTTTGCATGCGATACAACCTTCCTACACAAGTAAGACAACTTTTTCAGGGCACAGAAAACCGCCATTACATTAGCCCGCTCCCCAACTTATTTAAGTTGTGGGAGATTCCATGTAGATAAGAAACTACAGCGACCTTCCGGGGCCCTAATGATTCAACGTGGGAGAGGGATTGATCCCAGATGTGAAGTTTCTTGATGAAATTGCCCATGACATGAACATGTACGTGGTAGCGGTAGCCCGCATTTTAAAGTCACACTGCTTGCTTTTTAAAACTAGCAGTCATTAAATGCGGACAAGATTTGTGTAAAGCATTGCTAAAACACAGGTCTGCAGTGCCTCTTTTTTCAAGTTTTTTTCGTGAGCGGTGTGGTACGGAAGCAGGGTTTTATTGCTCCCTTTTGCCCTTTTCCTTGTCCTGTGTCTTATTATTAACAAGTAGGCTACTACGGATGTATTCCGCTGAATTGATGAATACAATACTTGCGATACAATGGTATCGGTGAGGTGCTCAAGTCAATCTCAATTAATTTCAGAAAAATTGGGCACGATGACTCGCTACCGGCTATCATGATTCTTTCCGTTTACTAGCAGATAGGTTCATGAATTTCAATGCATAACGAATTCGAATTCCTTTAAGGAGGTAGATTGGATTAATCTTCATCGCGTAATGCACTTATCGTTAACGCAGCTAAATAGGTTTCTCAAAACGGCTTGATGAAAGTACTAGTGTACCAAACGCTGAAAAGCACGGCAATTCACGAGCGCTGAAAAAAGACGAAGTCCAGAAAAAGGCCCCACTCGCACCGAGCCACTCCATTCTTTATTTTATTTCCCTCATCCAATATCCGTATTCGAGCAGGCCGCAGTCCCAGCAGCAATGCTTTTTCTTGCTGCTTCTGACACACCCTTTTATGTTGCAGTCAATGGGAGCGAGGTTCAATCACGCATCTCATTTGTTATTCAGCAATGTGCACGTACGTCATAGCGTGCGCGGTGTGCTCGAAGCTGCACTATTTTTCGACGTGCGCCCATCAGTGAGGTCAAAGTTGGTAAATGGCGGATGATCTAACTACCTGACAAACGCCGTACTTGACTCCATCTGGGCGCTTATTTCTCTAACCAGTTCCTTGTTTGTGCATTATCACATCTTTCTGTTACAATACTTTCACAAGAATAAGATGAATAAAACCCGAAAGTATTTCCTTTGTGAATGCTTTTCGTCATTCACCGGTTACATTGGCCTCATAATAATGTCTTCGAGCAACGCCTCCTTAAAAAACTATGCCCGGAACGTGTCTCTCTTCAATTGAGAGCTTGCTGCCAGCACAAAATCTTGGAGGCCATGCCTACTACCACGTGTTGTGACCGTCCGCCACGTGGGTCCGCTCACCTCCGTACTGCTTCATCACGTGAAATTGCCGTACCGTTCTGTCACATGACATCACCGCTGCTCGGACGCAACTGTGAGAGCATTGCTGCGTTCGCAGGGGTCGAACGCCCGAGCGTACGCCTCCATACCGGAAGGGGAGGGTAAAATCCGAGGGTAGGGTGGCGCGCTCACGGCTCACGTTTCCGGCATAATTTTTATAGGGGGCGTTGTTTCAAGGTTCACTGAAACCTTGAGTTAGGAAGAACTGCTGCCTAAAAGGTTCCAGCAAATACAAACCTATGTTTATAATTTTCTTTACGATCAGCTGCAATTGCTATGAACTTCCGAATATAAAATAAGCTAGACGAGACCACTTCGAGAGGAAAGAACATCTTTTTTATATATATCACCAAGTTTTCAATCCTGTGCCTGTTTCTCGCACTGCCGATTCGCATCCTACCACAACAAAATTTAAAAAAAATGACATCGAGAAAAATTGGACGTCCAGGCAAACTGTGAACGCATGAGTTTCTGGTAGTGTGTGGCGTTCGCATCAACACGGCTTCTTTCATTTCTTATTCATGTGTTTTGAGCGTCTTTCATAGCAGGCGAACTTCTGGTCAAATTTTTTCAAACAATTTTTTTATGAATGCCACAGGGGTCCCTCATATCAGCTCTTCATGCTCTGCAGAGTGTTGTTATTCAATTCACACAAAGTTCAATGAAGAATTTCAAAAAGTGTCTTTTTACACTTGATTAAAACCATGAAGGCAGCGGATTATTTTGGTTCATACCGATTCACGTTCTCTGTGCATGAGTCAGTATCACCCTTGTTAATACACATTCGTTGAAAGCATAGTGCCTTGGATTTAGATACAGAACTGCATTAAAAATTATTTCTGCGTTTTACATATATTTATGATTGCCTTGCGCGTCATAGAGACGAATGGACAGTTTTTATTGAGCCCACTTAAAAACGGTTTAAAAACCTCATCTCAAAGGCATTTCTGCACCAACCAAACACAATTTGGACGCAAGCTGCAAATTATTACTCTCGGTAAAATCCCTCTTGCTAAACTTTTTGATAGGTTTAAAATACACAAAGTGACCATATCTTCAGCATGATTCTACTGTGTCTGTGTCGCTGCATATAGTGGGAAACAAGAAAGCTCCAGGATGTCCTAACAGAAGTTCTGACATCTTCAGGCAAAATTATTAACTTCACAAAGAATACTACTTCGTTCAATTCTTAATTTTACAGTGTATTTTGTTTTTTTTTCAGGGCATTATTTAAAACTTTTTTAGTTCGTTTTATAAAGTGGTGTAGCATATATCACACGATGAAGCTTATACTCGCGTAGACAACCCTGATGTCGCTTATGTCAACCTTTTTGAGGAAACAAAGCGTCATATAAAAGATGCGTTCTTATCGACATGTTAAAAGTAGGAACAATACTCATGAAAAAATCTTTGAAGACTGCTGTTAGGCGACCCCAAGTATCGTGTGACTAACTAAATTGCTAGAACACCGTTGTTACATTAAATTTCAATACCTAAACATTCGATCAATTGCAGAATATTAAAAACTGATTTGATTTTTAAAAATTTGTTTTGTCTTTTTTATTCAACATCAATAAATAGGAACGAGTCAGGGACACAACTTCTCATTAATTTAGTACCGTTTTCCCTGTAAAACTAGCAAGAAAACGACAATATATATTGAGTGTGGTTACTGAACCAAAAAAAAAAGACACGGAAATAGTACACAATTTTGGATTTTCAACGAGGCAGAAACACATAAACAGAATATACCGGGCAATCTATCACATAAAACAAGGTAATGGAACGAGAAAATAGTAAATAAATGCTGCAGTATATGCAAAATTTTAATTGTTAATTGTCTCCTGCACTGCTTTGTCATGTAGCAGCCGATCCGTTCTTCCTTGTCTAGCGTGACTACGGCGAAATCACCTGATTTCTCTTAATTTTTTTGCTTCTAAGTGTAAGAGCTGGATAACAGCATGTATACCTGACACGAGCAAAATCTGGATAGGCTCAACGCTGTGTACTGACATTGCATATGTACTTTTAAGAAGTGGCGAGAAGGAGGTATCACCTGTAGGAGGAATTGCAAAAGTGAGGAGTAATCCACATCTTTGTCCTTGAACCTGGCTCTGTGAGGCGCCCTTCAATACCCTCTTTTCATACCTAAACCTTTCCCTGGTCTCTTCAGAGCCTCTGGCCCATGCTTTTGGAAGTTGACCAACCCATAGGATGGTGTTGGCATAGCTGACCCAAATTGAAAGTGGCGTTTGGACACATAGCGCTTCTTGCCAGAGGCTATCGCCACATGACGGTCTAGCGCTTTATAGTCTGGCAACATTGCCAAGTGGGTAGTACTTTCTCACAGCATTCACAATATAGGAGAGAGCAGTCGCGTTTCATCAGTTGCGCGAGCGTAACCTCTTTTCTTCGTGCCACACCTTCTTGCTTAGTTTCCGGTGCTGGTCGGGTTGATTGAAAAGAGAGAGCACATAAAGCGCACGACAAACCTCTGCAACTACCTGTAATTGAGAATTTTTGTCGGCAATCATTTCAACCATCAATCAATTAGGATATTGAGGTCATTAATATTTTAGAAGAATCGACCATTAGGCGAGTTGGTATTGCAATGTGGACGGCGTTGTTCCGAAATCTTGGCGCATACGAATGTCAGGCATAGGTGTACTGGTATACGTTGCAGCGTTATAAAATATATATAACAGAAAACAGGACATATGGACTAATAAATGGTTCATTATAAATGCGCACAATGGTCAGTGGCAGTCAGATAATGGCATCCGCATTTCCAAAGGCATGGAATTAAAAAAAAAACTTGCCCCATTTACATTGACTTAGGTGCCATTATTATTTTCCAGCTCAGTACGCCACTATGGGGGGGGGGTGTCATAATCATACAATGGCCTTGACATGTGTAGCTTCTAATTACATACAGTACAAGCCGTGTTCAGTAATGCGAGTCAAAGTTTCGCCTCAAGGGCAAAGCAATGAATGTGATAGCTATGACTTGGATGTAACGCTGAGCACGGCAAGCAGATGTAAACTTGCAGCGCGTGGCTCACGCACAAATGACGCACTAAAAGAATATACACAGGACGAGAGATAACTAACAAAGTTGACCGCTTGACACTTGACGCGCTGTTTAAATGAAAACGACACACGAAACGTAATCGCAAGTACATATTAGTGCAAATTAATGAGTTTCGCAATTTTTATACTTCGCTGTGAATGAAAAGCGGACTTTTTTCGCAAATAAGGCCCGTGCAGCGGAACAAAGTGCCCACAATATAGGTGCGCGTGCGTGTGACGTTTACCGTGCCCGCGCATGTATATACAAATCTTTTGTATATATAGGCCTTGGCAGCGGAAAAGTGATGCAAATAATCATAACTCTCAAAGCGCCAGGGGAAATCTCCGCAGGGTAATGTGGGGAGAGGAAAAAGACAAGTTACATCTCTCCACGAACCACCCCATTGGCGTCTTACACTTGGCTGACTAAGCAAAGCGACTGGTAAACCTGCTGAGCATCGCCAGAACAATCATGACGTGCACTAATTGTAATGACGGCCACTGGCAGTGGGGAAATCTCTAATGTTCACCGTTGCCCTTAAAGCTTGGCCAACTAATTATCTCGTCCGAACAATGCTATGAATGCAGGATTTTATCTAAATCTTTCGTCAGACGTTTCAGTCGTTGCGTACGGACGAAAAATGAAATTCTGTCAAATGCACAGAAACGCAGCGTGCTTTCTTCGACGATTTTCAGCACAAATACTAAGTAACGACATTTATGCGTTCAAGATTGTCTGCATTGCCGTTCAGTTTTTAAATTTCTTACCTGCAAATGCAAGAGGCAAATTTTTCGTATTTTCTATAAATGTAGATTTTCATTTTTGCGCTACATACTTATTTCACTTCTTATAAAAGGGAAATTGCTGAGAACTTCAATGGTCGTAGGTGTTTTACACATTCGCACAGTAGCTATGGCAACCAGAACGATAATTTAAGTAGACGTAGCAACACATTGAAATTCGACCTTCCAAAAGTAAAGCCAGACAAAAGTCCTAGAGGAAATGCACAGAAGCAATGCATGTGCTGAGGCAGAAATCAAATTACATTTGTTTAAACATGGTGCACAAAATGTGTTAAAAGATTGGTCTGAATCTACATGTTACACTGTAAATATCGTCGAAAGACGATAGTCTTGCTTCTGGAGAGAGTGAAAAAAACGTTTATTTGATGTTCTGCTCAAAAAAAATCGGTGAATGGTATTCAGAAGGCGCTGCGTTGGAGTGCCTCGAGCGTGTAACAGAGGCCAACAAGCGCATCTAGGCACGTTAGACCCGAGCGTCATCTGGCAGTTATCTTCAAAAACGAAGGCGTGCGCGACCGCGGAGAAAGATGCGCGCCAGTCTCGCAGGTGATAATGTGTAGAATGCAAAGCGACGGGCAGGTGCCACCACCGTGTCGTCGTAGCAAAGCGTTCGAAACACCCTCTTTAGCATCGCGTTGCACTGTCAGCGCAGTGCGATAAACGCAACAGTCCTTAGAGTTACTTGTGTGTGCCTCTTCTCGTATAAAGGCAGACATACAAAACATAGGCGTGTTGTTATGGCGCTTCAGATATGCGCACTATATGCTTTTATAATTTACAATCGCACAAATATGAACACTAAACCTTGAGCATAATTTGTGGGCGCTGCGGATGGGGTTGGCCGTTTGGTGCCGCTTTAAGTATCGTTAGGGCGGACAAACAGACAAACGTACAGACAGACAGACAGACCAAACATTTTTCGTCGCAGGTCCCCAGGAAAGACTATCGTCTTTAAAAAAGCCACCACTGTGCACATACGGAGTGCCACCTGACGGTGAGAGCGCTAGAATATTGAAGTTATGAGGACAAATTTTTATCCATCATTCAAAAAAAGAAAGGAACCATGAAGCACTTACAAACTTACACTCCGATGGTTTTACTCTCCGTGGCTCACAAGCTATTTAAAATAATGGACAATAGAAATAGGACCACCTTAGACTTCAATCTATCGAGAAACCAAGCGGCATTCCGTACAGGCTACTCGGCTATAGATTACCTTCATGCTATCATTTAGGTGATAGAGAAATTCTTGAAGTATACAGTATCGCAATTGCAGCTTTTAGAGATCACGAAAAAACATTTGATTTCTAAAGAAATCAGCAGTATTACTGGAACTGGGGAATCAAGGCGTCTATAAGTCAGATATAAAGCGACTGTAAAAAAATATATACAGGCTTTGGAGCCTGCATAGTGATCAATGAAGAAAGATACTTAATTATAATAAAGAAAAGTGTGAGGCAGGAGAGCGCAATCTTTCCATTGGTAACCATGACGTGCTTACAGGATGTTCTCAGGACCTTGATTAGCTAGTGTGTGAGATATGCCTCGATTGAGAGTAGCTTAGCAAGCTGCCATTCGCCGACTGGATGCAAAGAGGGAAGAAATTTCAGCTCATGACAACTGAGTTCAAAAAATGAAGCACTGTAAGCTGGAAATTGATATGCAACAAGGTAAACTAATATACAACAGTCTCGCAAGACAACAACGCCTCACGATAGGTAGCGAGGCACTGTATGTGGTACTTAAACGTATTTACCTAGAACATATAGTTACTGCGGAGCCGAACCATGAGAGTGATATAACTAGAAGTATATGAATTGAATGAAGGGAGTGAAACACTTTTGGCAAGCATTCTTAGATTATGAATGATAGTTTACAACTGCCGCTCATGTGAAAAATATATAACAGCTGCATTCTACCTGTGCTTAAGGAGCAGGAAGGTAAAGGCTTGCTGAGAGGCTCTAACTCGAATTCAAGAGAGCGAAGCTAGCTATGCAAAACAAAAACAACAAAAATAGCTGTAACTTGGCGTGACAAAACAGAGTGGAGTAGAAGTTAAAAAGCATCCTAGTAGAAGTTAAAAACCACAAGCGGGCATTAACAGGGCATCTGCTAGTAGGCAAAATAGCGCTGGTCATTCAGAGCAGCGGGGTGGATTTCAAGAAAAGGCAAACGCGTGAAGCGCAGCCAGAAACTTAAGTGTTCCCACTTAAGAGCAGATTAGAAAGTATGTGGGTATACCGCCACCGCTGAAAGCACAGGAGTGGGTCCTTGCGGAACATAGGAGAGGCCTTTGTCATGCCTTACGCGTAGCCAGGCTGATTATAATGCTGCAATGGCAACTATAATTTAGAGAACTAAAGATGTTTTGATTCTGTCAAGAATATCTATCTATCTATCTATCTATCTATCTATCTATCTATCTATCTATCTATCTATTTACCTATCCATCTATCTTTCTGTCTATATATTTTCGTATACAAGTTTAGAAGTCTGCAGCATTTTCTGCTTGGAGGCGGAAGCCCACAAGCCCAGCCCAATGGCAGAGCAAGCCTTACAGACGTTATGGGCCAGGTGGCCGCTAATGAAGAACGTTTCTGAGTGCATGAGCAGATTTTTTTTATTTGTCGTGGAGGCCAGTGGCTGCACCGTTTGCTATCATGCGGGTGGTGCCTCTCCGGACTTTCGAAGTTGTATCAGATGGTAGCTAGCTAACTATCCACTAGCAGCTAGATAGTTGACAAAGGTGTCCCCTCAGTTTATAGCGAACTGCGAATACTTTGCTCCCATTCAGATTCGTTGATTGTTTGGTCTCCAAAACGCCCCACATGAAAGGAAAAAAAAACTCCGTTCGAATCGCAGGAGGTGAACTGAATTTCCACTCGACCTTCAAAAGAAGCTAATGGGCGCACCCTGAGGTTTCTTTCGATTCACGTGTAACTTTCTGTAGTTCATTCTCTACCTCAGCTCATTTCTCTCGTCCATAATAAGTTGTCAAAATGTGAAAGATAGAAAGCAAAGCATAGAAGAATGCGCATGATTACACTCTTCATCAGTTCAACTGCCGTGTTGCCCTGAGAGGAGAACTTCAGAGTAATAATTTAGGTAGTCGGAGTGGGTAGGCTGCCTGAATTGTAAAAATTAGTTCTTTCTTTCACTCTTTTTTACGTAGCTAAAAAACGTTATTCGCAAAACGCTGGGCGTAGCCGATGTAACGGACGACATCTAGAGACATTTTACCGCAATAAAGCTTGGCACTTTCTTGTTTCCTGTAATTGGTTAATGCTTCAAAGGAGAAAAGGAGGCGGGGATTGTTGCGTTACAAATTGCTGTGTCGGAGGGTGTGCTCGTTAAGTGCCACGATCGCCAATGGAGCGCGTCCCGTTAACCGACTTGACTCCAGAAAACGCGCATGAACGGCTCGCTTCTGGCTTAGGCGCAGGAACCCTGAGTCGCTGAAATCGGGTCACGAACGGCCTCCCTTCTAGGACGAAATAGAGATCTTTTCAAGACAGCGACGAAAAAAAATAAAAAAAATCATTCGCAACCTACGTCTGGCGACAAGGGGGTTGTGTAGGAAGGACGAGTAACACGCATAAAACGACATAGGCAGTTCGTCGGTAACGATCGCTGAACGACGTCGTCCGTCAACGCGGTTTGAATGAAAACCCAGGCAATAGGAGCATAAAAAAGGGAAGAACATGCATAAAGAAATCGGGAAAAAAAGGACACTCATGAGAAAGTTGAAGAACTGTTTGGGAAAATTTAGTCGCAACATTACCTTCACTTTGTTTTCTATTTCGTCAACTCCGCATTCTAAGAATGCACTGTGGTATAGTAAGAGTGGTGGTAGAATGTCTGCTTTTTTTTATCACTAAGGCAGGTAAATGCATGCAGCCCATATAGGGTTTTAAAAAGAACGTCTGCTGTGGGCATCAACTTATTTTGTACATATTTATATTTGATTGTATGACCACCACCGCTTTTGAAGAGGCAGAAACAATGACAGGGGGAGGACCGTAGACATGACCAGTAACCACGGTATGTTCTCTGTATCTTCCCACTTCTGTTTTAAGCGCGACAAATGAAAACGCACGTAGGCGATGTTTGTTTATAATATTATCATCTCATTCTGTTACATTATCCAGTATTTAAACGTTGATGAACGCCGTCTAGGAGGTAGTGTTTTGTAAAAAAATAGTGTCAAAAGAGCACGTTCGCTGTTTAACGGCAGCAAGAAAATTCTTTGCTCTTCTTGTGTATAATTGAGTTTTAGGCTTGATAGTAAGACTGCTCAATGAGCGTAAGTGCTGGAGGATTTGTAAAAATTGTCCACCAGCGGATGATCAACAACACAAAATATAAAGTTAGATAAAGGTTGCTCAAATGTTACAGCAACCTTGTCAACCTTTATCAGTTAGACCCACCAAGGTGGTGGGTATTCTTCTCAAATTGCAGATCGAGTTATTACGAGAAACTCTGCACGCAAAAAAAGTCTACGGCCGATCCACTTTGTGAAAATGAAAGCAAATATTCTCTGTGTGCGATAATTTTCCTTGTGGTGCTTCTCGTACTGCACCTTGCTGAATTAAGTAGTAGCGCAACTCTACCTTTCCGTGGTGCCTCTTCGCGACCTCGCAGGAGTCGTCACCTCTCTACTGGTATGTGCTTTGCGAGCTGGCCATGCCGCGTCTTTGGCATGGTGGCGTCTATGCGCGTGGTCTCGCGTGGTTGCGAAGACGTGGGAGTCTAAGTGGTTGGAGAACAAGCTCACATGAAGTCTTGGATCTGGCGCTACATTTGAAATGCATGTACTTCCACCCGGTTGGTCAAAGTGAGACGAGGTGGCCTCTAGGATGAGCCAATGACACATACCCACTAGAAGTTATCTCCGAACACTGTCTGCTACTACTAAGGCAGAAGCTAGACTAGGCAAACTTCACCGTTAATAACAGACATGAAAAAAATCACACAGCATAAATGAACTGCTTTTCCTTGCCCAATACGTGCTCCTTCACCCAGGAGACCCATCCTCAGATTTACTTCTGGTAGAAGGCGCATAGATCAGGGTGCAATGGTGTCTTCTTAACAAAATTTAAAAAAAAACATGAACACAGGGCTCTAACTTTCGTTATCACTGAAACTATTATTGAAAATGACGCCGCTTACTTTTCTTACTCCACTTACGTATTCTCTGAAACCAATATGACAACGAAGTAGTAATATAGGCTAGCAAATCTACATTGCTGCATCCGCCATAAACATGCAAATTACTGCAAAGTTTTGTGTGTTGTGTATTTATGCCATAGCGCAAACTTACGCAAGGAAAAATTGGCCATTTCGTTTCAAGCAAACAAGGGCCTAAGATTCCTTACTCTCCATGGCACAAGGCTGACAAAAAGATAAACAAACATATGGCTATCTGTTTTTTTAAATAGATAGATAGATAGATAGACAGATAGATAGATAGATAGATAGATAGATACATAATAATAGTAGATACATAATAGATAGATAGATAGATAGATAGATAGATAGATAGATAGATAGATAGATAGATAGATAGATAGATACAAACCTCCATGCACATAAATGCGCAGATACACGTAAGTTACAAGCATAGATCAGATACAATTCTTGATGCTTACTTTTAAATATGCTTATTACCTCTCACTTTCTCTAAATTTATGGCTTGCAAATCAGAGATATGCCAACGTACGATGTGTTTAGACACACCAGACACTCAGGCGAGCCAAGACAAGAATTACTGACTCTATCACGATCAAAATTATCAACTGAGAGAAGACGTCAAAGGTCGAGAATCACTAACACAATGACCTGCCCCTAGACCTGTTTCTTAAATAAACAATCGAATGAGAAACCACGTGATAATCGCGGTTTGCTGAAGATAGCGATCAATTTGGCTAGAAGATAGATTTTCATGAATTAGCTCGCTTTTGTATATCCGGTGTCTAGCGTGGATAATGAACGTCTTTAATCTAATGAAACTTCTAAAATGTTTCTACACTGATTCTTAAGCAGTTAGCAGACTTCCAAAAATGGTGATAGCGTAACTATCGAATGACGCGCTGTGCAATGCGTATGATATTACTTCAGCTGTGTGTTCCAACAAAGTTCATACTGAAGCTTTATAGCTGAGCATACACAAGCAGCATTATTAGATAAATAATCAAATAAGCATAGTGCGGTGGGAATTGCACCACTATATTTCACCGAGCAAGACAACTTATCCAACGAACACTCTGTCATCGCTACAAACGGCGCTGATTCTATAGCTGTTTACAATGTATGGCGTGGGCTTATAAAGTCTTCTGCGTAACAAGCGCATTTTCTTCCCCGTGCAGCTTTGACATTTGATGAGCTTATCTGAGGACGCGGTACTGAAATTGTATTCTTTGCAAACCGGAACCTACTGACGCAATGCTATGTCAAAGTGCGATTTCTAATGGGTACCGCATCAGCTGCTGTATGGGGACCAATACTTGAAAGTAATAGTGATGTAACGCGTTGTTGGTGAATGTGTAAATGCACTGGTGCCTGAAGCGTTTCGCTAACACCAAAGAAAATACGATAGGATTGGACAATCCAATATAGTTTATTACCACCGGGACATTACCTCATGCCAGAAAAAAAGACCACTGCACTGGCGTTTACGTGCACAGAGTGGAGGTTCACGGGGACAAGACACTGTCCTTTCAGTAAAACGTTCCACCTCTAAAATAAAGAATTAGTGTCATGGCCTTGTAAAAAATACTGCACTGCCTGACTCGCTATATTCCGGGTAAGAAATCACTGTGTTTACCGCGAAGGCAATCGTTGGTGAACGAAAGTGCCCCAACAAAAACCACGACCGACTCGAGATCAACGAAGCGTAGAGGACTTCGACGCAGTGAACAAAGGTGCGCTGCGGTGCGCCGCTCGGCTGAGCTCAACAAGGTGCACGAACACTGTGGCGAGCACCCTTCATTCCCCAATCAGCGGAGCGTAGGTTTATACATTACATAAAGGGAAGCATTTCGGGAAAGCCAACACAGATGGGGGGGATCCAGTGAGCACTTACTAGACCAAAGCTCCCTCTACATCACTCTGCGTTGATGACTCGCACTGCTTTTATTGCCGAGACTCAGTGTACTAACGCAACACTTGGTCAGCTATGTTCGTTTTGAACGCACTCTTCTATGCCCTCGTCTCTGTGGTGGCCACCGTTGAATAGTAGTTATTAGGAAGATAAACAGCCCTAATTTTAGCTGTCCCGTCATGCAACGCCAGTCGCGCGTCAAGTGCTCGCGTGGGGTGCACTTAATGTCAGCCAGCCCAGCGTTTCGGCACAGGCGATCTTCATGTGTGCCCGTGTTTGACGCCCAGCTGTCCACTCAATGACTGTATGTGTGGTCTGCGTGTGACTGTAAAGCCCAGTCTGCCTACCGTCAATCGTACTGTGTTGTTCCTCTCTCTGCACATCTGCAATGTGTGAATAGGTCGGCCTATACCAAATCGCTCGATTCTAGTCAATATTTACCGTTTTAGTAAGCCAAGACAGCATGCCACCCCATTTTCTATGTTGCGGCACAATGTAGCACCATGAGCTGCGGCCGATGCACACCCCATGAGTTTAAAAATGCGGTCTCCAATGTTTAGCTGAAAGGAGGTCATTGAAATTCGTAAAACTTCATTCGATTGGGCGCGTTCAGCCACAGCAGCGCTGAATCACTCCATTTACCATTACTACGTCGACTTGGTAGACTAGTCTGTAGACTGTAATATTCAGTAAATGAAAAAAACGGCCAGGCCTGCGCGTAACGCGCTACACAATCACAGCGAAAGCTCCAAGAGTGGTCTAGCGCGCTTGCTCGGTACTCGCTACACCCCAAATATTCATAAATTCTGTGTAGTAGGCCGCCATTCACAGAGAACTCCTTCGCCATTCTTCGGAGAAGTGTGGTATCAGCTACATATTTCTTTAGAATTGTGTGCCAATTTCTCATGCAGCCGTGTTCGCTGCTTACGATCTGGTTCAACTGACTGGTGAACACCTGCTTCGGACTCTTTCGGACGGTGGTTTGGCTGAGTTGGTTGAATTTGGCCTGTTGTAGCTAACTGACATTGCATATTACTTGTTTAGGCGATCGAATCAGTGGTAATGTCTAATTTGTCTCCTGGTCAAGGGCACAGCCTTTGGTAAGCCTCCTTGCCGAATGATGACTTGCCAATGAAATATTTTGTCCGCATTGTTGCTGGCAGCCTCCCTGTTGCACAGGTGCCCTCTAATGGGGGATTTATTAGGCTCAACAACCGAAAGACGATCCAGGCGGAGCTGCAAGTTATGACGCCGGCTTGGGGGCGCTAGATTACGCCTTGGTGGGGCTAGCCACCACCCGATCTAAAGGGTACAGCCATATCTATCCATCCAACCATCCATCCATCCATCCATCCATCCATCCATCCATCCATCCATTCATCCATCCATTCATCCATCCATCCATCCATCCATCCATCCATCCATCCATCCATCCATCCATCCATCCATCCATCCATCCATCCATCCATCCATCCATCCACACATCCACCTGATAAGTGATGTTCGTCATTGCCCATGAAAAGCATCTATCTATCTATCTATCTATCTATCTATCTATCTATCTATCTATCTATCTATCTATCTATCTATCTATCTATCTATCTATCTATCTATCTATTTATCTATCTATCTATCAAGCCGCCTATGACTCTTACCTCTCCTGTATTTTTTAATTTTGGTGTCGGTACCAAACTTGGTATTGCATTAAAAGACTGTTTGAAGAACATATCTGGCTAGTCATAACATGAAAATCATGATATGTGTCTTATCGCTTTCATAATTTACAATTCATGATCCTGCAGCTCTTGCGGTAGTTTCGTTCACATGGCATGTTGCAAAACCAGTAGGGTATGGCATGACTGCATGGTGAACACAAGTGAAGGACCCTAACATGAAAATCATGACATGCGTATCATATAACAACATTACTTCATGCCACACTCATGATGCGCTCGCGGCTGTTTCACTAGCGTCGCATATACAAAATTTGCAATTACGGTGCGTGGATGAATGACAAGGGTATGTGACTGGTGCAACCATATTCTTGAGATGCGCGTCATGTAACAACATGAATGGATGCCATGCTCATGATGCACTGGCGGCAGTTTCGCTAGTCTCACTTATACCAAATTTAGCATTACGGCACTTAAATGGCTGACGAAGGTATGATACTGGTGCAAACGTGATAAATATGGGATGCGTGTCATATAACAGCATGGCTACATGCTATGTTCATGATGCATTCACGGCCTTTTCACAAGCTCCACAATTACCAAACTCGATTTTACGCGACGCGAAGGGCAGACATGAGTAAATGACACATCCAAATATGATAATCACGATATGCGTGTCATGTAACAACATGACTACATGCCACACTGATGATGTGCTCGCGGTCGTTTCACTAGCTTCACACATGCCAAATCTGGTATTACGTGACGCCAATGGATGAGGAAAGTATGCGCAAACACGATATTCATGAGATGCGTGTCATGTGAGAACAGGACTACATGTCATAGTTTAGGTGCCAATACATTTCGACGTAGATACAATCCAACCTTAGCGTAGATACAATAAATGATAATCTGACGAGTATCATTACGGAGTGTGCAGTGGAAGTTGGAGGCAGGGTAGTTAGACAGGACACTGGCAAGCTTTCCCAGGAAACAAAAAACATAATTAAAAAGCGTCAAATCACGAAAGTCTCAAGTACAACAGACAAAATAGAACTGGCAGAGCTTTCGAAGTTGATTAATAGGCGTAAGGTATGCGATGTAAGAAGGTATAACATGGAGAGAATTGAACATGCTCTGAAAAACGGAGAAAGCGTCAAAGCAGTGAAGAGGAAACTTGCGATAGGCAAAAGTCGGATGTATGCACTAAGGGACAAAGAAGGCAAAATAACTACCAATATGGATATGATAGTTAAAATAGCGGAGGAATTTTACAGAGATCTGTACAGTAGCCGAGACAACCACGACCTCAATACTATAAGAACTAGCAGTAACCCAGATGGCACCCAACCAGTAATGATAGAAGAAGTCAGAAAACCTTTGGAGAGCATGCAAAGAGGCAAAGCTGCTGGTGAGGATCAGGTAACATCAGACCTGCTGAAAGATGGAGGACAGATTGTGTTAGAAGAACTAGCCACCCTGTTTACGAGGTGTCTCCTGACGGGAAGGGTACCAGAGTCTTGGAAGAACGCTAACATCACCTTAATACATAAGAAAGGAGATGACAAGGACTTGAAGAATTACAGGCCGATCAGCTTGCTTTCTGTAGTATACAAGCTATTTATAAAGGGTATTGCTAACAGAGTAAAGAAAACATTAGGATTCAATCAACCAAAGGAACAAGCAGGATTTAGAACAGGCTACTCAACAATTGACCACATTCATACTATCAATCAGGTAATAGTGAAATGCTCAGAGTATAACCAACCACTATACATAACCTTCATAGATTACGAGAAGGCGTTTCATTCAGTAGAAATATCAGCCGTCATGCAGACGCTGCGGAATCAGGGCGTAGATAAAGTATATAAAACATTCTGGAAGAAATCTACAGGGGATCAACTGCTACCATAGTGCTTCATAAAGAAAGCAACAGAATACCAATCAAGAAGGGTGTAAGGCAGGGGGACACAATTTCCCCAATGCTATTTACCGCGTGCTTACAGGAGGTTTTCAGAAGCCTAGAATGGAAACAGTTAGGGATAAGAGTTAATGGCGAATACCTTAGTAACTTGCGCTTCGCCGATGACATTGCATTGCTGAGTAACTCAGGGCACGAATTGCAACTCATGATTACGGAGTTAGACAAGGAGAGCAGAAAGATGGGTCTCAAAATGAATCTGCAGAAAACGAAAGTAACTTACAACAACCTCGGAAAGGAGCAGCGCTTCGAGATAGGTAATAGTGCACTTGAAGTTGTAAAAGACTATGTCTACTTAGGGCAGGTAATAACCACAGAGCCTAACCACGAGATTGAAGTAACTAGATGAATAAGAATGGGGTGGAGCACATTCGGCAAGCACTCTCAAATTATGACAGGTAGATTGCCACAATCCCTCAAGAGGAAGGAATATAACAGCTGTATCTTGCCGGTACTTAGCTACGGAGCAGAAACCTGGAGACTTACAAAGAGGGTTCAGCTTAAATTGAGGACGACGCAGCGAGCAATGGAAAGAAAAATGGTAGGTGTAACCTTAAGAGACAAAAAGAGAGCAGAGTGGATTAGGGGACAAACGGGGGTTGGATATCATAGTTGAAATAAAGAAGAGGAAATGGACATGGGCCGGGCATGTAGCACGTAGACAGGATAACCCCTGGTCATTAAGGGTAACTAACTGGATTCCCCGAGAAGGGAAGTGGGTTAGAGGGAGACAGAAGGTTAGGTGGGCAGATGAGATTAAGAAGTTTGGGGGTATAAATTGGCAGCAGCAAGCACAGGACCGGGTTAACTGGCGGAACATGGGAGAGGCCTTTGTCCTGCAGTGGACGTAGTCAGGCTGATGATGATGATGATGATGATGACATTTCGACGTGACGCGGAGTGCGTCACGCCAGCGTAGCCATGCCAGGCGCCAGTCTTGCCCTATACTCGCAGGCGCGCGTCGCGCCGCGTTGCTTTGACGCATTTGCGTTTGAGCGCGTCCGGCGTCCCTCCCTCACGAAAAGAGGTAGACGCCGCCTTGTCTCGGTAACGCATCGGCGCGAAATGCAGCATATCACATTTCACGCCGGTGTCCTTCGGGCCGCGCCGACAGACGCTGGTTGCGCCTGGCGTCAGACTATAGAGAGCTCGCGTTTTGCTAACATAGCGTCGCTGTGCCCAGCGTGCACGTGCGTCAACGCTACATTGGAGTATACTGGGCCTTTCATGATGCACTTGCGGCCATTTCGCTGGCTCCACATATACCAATTTTGGTTTTAAGCGACGTCAATGGAT
This sequence comes from Rhipicephalus microplus, assembly GCF_043290135.1. Classification (NCBI taxonomy): domain Eukaryota; kingdom Metazoa; phylum Arthropoda; class Arachnida; order Ixodida; family Ixodidae; genus Rhipicephalus; species Rhipicephalus microplus. Next base: position 141,328,390 of record NC_134700.1, on the reverse strand, counting down.
GGTGATATATAGATATGACTTGTGCAAACAAGATAACACAAACACGCGTGTGATGTGGCAACATGAAAACATACCATGCTCATTGCGCGCTCAGGACCGTTTCGCTAGCTCCACAAATAAATATTTCGTAACACGTGACGTGAATAGATGGCGAAAGTAAACGACGCATCCAAACATGATAGTCCTGACGTGGAAGGCATGTACGGCATCATTTACCTTCACCTCATAACGTTGTGCTGATTTTAAAGTTACATATCAACATTTCTCATTTGTGCTTGGCATATCATCGGTTTCGACTGTACGCAGGATCTGCAAATATTTCTTTTTTGGCGTCACTGTCTGAACGCTGTTTGCATATGGCTATCACAAGCACTCCTTTCTCATTCAGTCAACACATTGCTTAACTCGCGTCCTCTTCTGATTACACATGACCAACTGTTTAGCAAGCGTTAACCTTCGGCAAATTGCCTTACACCCGTTTTAGTTACAAAGCGATGTCTTCGCAGCCATCTCGATACAATTGATTATTGGTTGGTTCCTCGAATTCTTGGTAGAAGCCCCATGTGGAGATATGCCATGAATCGGACGGTGCCTTGCTTTATAAAATAATTCACGTCTTGAAGGAAAAGGATGAATTGATTAGATAATACGAGTAATAATTTGAAGTTGTAGAATTCCAAAACAAAACTAAAAATTTTAGAAATACATAAACAGACAAAACACACACACACACACACAAATGCACACAAACACGTCTATGCATGAAAAAACCTAAGTTTAAGCATGCTATTTTTTTAGACTCGTGAAAAATTTGTAAATGCGTTAAGAACGCTCCTGTGGCTAAAGCGAAATGCAATCACACCAAATGAAATATTCACCAGAAGTTAGAAGTTTAAGTCTCACTTTCGTAGGGGTTGTTCTAGTAATCTTTTCCTTTGACTTTTAAATCTTTGGCATGTGAAAAAAAATGGCAGCATATCCACGGAGTGAATGATGGGGAGTGGGGCGAAGCATTCGTCCATCCATTTGTTCTTGATTCCGTCCGCTCCTGCCTACGTCTGTGTAATCGTCCATGCGTCCATCCACCCGTCCGTGCGTGCGTCTGTTCGTGTGTCGGTCCCTGCGTTCGTCCATGCATCCGCGCCTGCGTCCGTGTATGCGTCCATCCATGCATCTGTCTGTGTGTCCGTACGTTCATCTATTCAGCACTCCAAGTACCACCATCTCGCATCTTGTCATCATATATTCTCCATATAGAAGCACCGTCATCCAGCGGACATTTCAAGGACTAAACGGTAGGTGGCACATGCACACTTTCTTACGGCTTGCGCTACGGGTTTACTTCCCACCTTTAACCACCTCGAGTTCATGGTATATACTAGTTCACTGTATTCATGGCTATGCGGCCCAACGCTCGCTAAACTTTTCTAAAACCAAGGAGGTTGCACGCAGCGAGTATAACGTAGCAACCCTCTCTTGTCAGATTGTGCTCAATGTACATGCCAATAGCTGCTAATAGGGAATGCAGCGTGCGCGTTACTTAAAGGCCGAATGCTCCTGTCTCTCATCCCCCCTTAGCAACCATTACCATGTGCATTGAGCACTATCTTTTATTGTTCAACAACGCACAGAAGAAATCTCTCACCGGAATCACCTTGGAAGTGAACGTCGTAAGGAACGCTATTTCGTGTATGTGTTAATGGTGGTTACGTTCTACGAGGGACGCACAAACTACGCCATAAGGAGCTTCGCCCCTAAAAAAAGTGCCCCAGAGATTCACTCTTATTACAATGAAGGCATAAAGGCGTCCAGTCAGACCCGACCAGGGAAGGTAAAATTTAAATGAAGGGACTCGACAACGCAACCTTGTAATCACTATTTCCTCCTTTCTTGATGAACACCACTTACTCTTCCAAGGGAACTTTAGCTGCCTGATACGAATTCACCACCACACCATCCCTTGAAAAAGTAACGATGCACCCAGCAAAACGGGTTTCTGTGGCTACTGTGCTGTCGCAGTGGTTTTCCTGCCCGAATTTTCTTGACAGCCTCAGAAAAGGACAAGCTGCGAATGTTTTGTTTTCCGTTCGCACTTATCTTTTATTTAGCGGTTTGGATTTTTGGCCCTGCCTACAGTTGATTTTCTTTCTTTGAAACTGACGTCGCCAATACCCACTAGCAAAAGATCAATGGTTATTTAAATTAATCAGCGCAGCGATACGTTCCTTGTCTCCCTGCATCCACCTATATTTGCCATCTACGCCTGTCTTTATTCGGTGGTATCTAACGTCCTGGAATGAATGAGGCGCAAAAATGTCCGCTTATTTATGAATGCTTGATTTGCTTTGCGTATGTGAGTATTATTGCTTTCTTGGCGTGTCGTTGTCCTCTCTTTCAAGGCAAAAGCCATTTTGTCCCTATACGCCCTGCAGAAACAGTGCAGAACTTACCGATTGGGGTCAAAAAGTTTTATCAGACGCAACGCATTTATCGACCGAAATTACGTACCTTTTTTGTGGGTTGTCTAGTACGGTTTATTCTCGAGAAACGAAATTCTGAAATTGTGATCGTGCAAGATAGTAAATGCCAGAAACGCTTCCGCCAATTATATCGGTCACGCTTACCTTCGTGTACTCCTATTGCACTGTTTTATATTGCTGTCTGCGTGACGTAGCTGAAACACAAAGCAAAAACTTTACCTTAGTTTTCTTCTAAAATGCTTCTATTTGAAGTAAAATACCTCGAATTGCAAGGCTACGCTAACCGTGTACGTTTTGAGTGCATCCTGGCAGAATGCATCCAACGTACGGTTAGCTGTATATTTATTTTTTATTTATTTGTTAATACTGTCAACACTCACAGAGGGCCATAACAAAAAGGACATACATAAAAAATGTACAATATTCATAAATTTTTATGTTACCTTGAAAACTCACAATGAAAACTAGTATTAACCTAATCAGCAACTCAACAATCAAATAACAATTCAAAAACAATTCAAAATTCACAGTGATTTTTCAAAATATTTTCTATGAACATAAACTGGCTTACATCACTTGGCACTGAAAAAATTAATTAATCAAGTAAATGCGCTTTTACAGCATTTTCGAAGTCAGTGACATCTTTTAAAACAACCATTTCGTTCGGCACTTTATTCCACATTTCTATGACATCTCAAAAAAGGAATATCGAAATGTGTGAGTACTTGTACGGTATGGTTTTATGACGCAATCGTGGTTAGTTCGTGGATTTCTTTTGCCTGGAGAATGCAAATATTTGAGTTTATCAATCTTCAGTTCATATTGCATTATTTGAAACAATACTTTCAGCCTATATTCATCTCTACGTAGTTCAAGAGGATCTTTGTTGCATCTCCATAACATCAGTGTGACTGATTTCTTCCATCGGTACGTTGAACAAATGATGCGCGCCACTAGTCTCCGTGTTCTTTCTAGCGTCTTAAAAGTAACTTGATGGTGACTTCAAACATTCGATGAATATTATAGTACTGTCCTAATGAAGGTTGTGTATGCAATACGTTTTACGTCGTGTGATGCATCCAGCAGCTTCTTCCTCAATAGGAATAACGTTTGATAGGCTTCTGTGGAAACATCTATATGCTCAATTCATGTTAATTTTTGCGTGATTGTTAACCCAAGGTACTCTAACTTGGTCGTATTTACCAACACGTGTTCACCAATGCTGTACAAAAAGGAATGGATTGTTTTCTTTTTACTGATGTGTGTAAATGTAGTTTGAGAATAATTTATTGCCATTTTTCATTTCCTACAGTTATCTAAGTTTTGAAAATTATTTCTGAATTTGAATTTGTTAGTCTAGTTTGGTAACTGTGGCATAGATTAAGCAGTCATCTGCGAAAAGCTTAACATGAACACCCTCTTCTGCCACACTACTGACATCATTGATGTACGGGAGAAACAATAGTGTTCCCAATACAGAGCCTTGGGGCACTCCCGAAAGCACCGCCAAGGCTTGCGATAAGTGACCATCATCCAGTTTTACTACCTGCGTACGATGTGTTAAGTAAGCTTCGATCCATTTTATTACAAGTTTATTTATTTCTGTATGACGTAATTTGACAATTATCGGGACATAGGATACTTTATCAAACGCTTTCGTAAAAGCCACACAGGTCACATCAACTTTTGTCTTATGTTCGAAATAGCCAATGTACGAAGTTATTTGCTCAAGCATGTTCTTTTGTAGGAGTTCAATAGGTGCATACATTTCTTACTGATTTACTGTAACTCAATTTATTACGCTGCTCTGGCTTAATTAATCTCTGGGGAGGCACAAATAAGGCAGTCAACCAAAACTTCCTGTTATATTAAAGAACTGCGACAGCCAGAACTCTTATTTGAGACCAGGTAGGAGCGTAGGCATAGCCAGCGAAAACAGCGACAATGTCTGGGCCGAGCGTCTTGTGCTTTCCAGTGACGACGTGTTTTTCCGAGCTTTGCATGACCCACTACTTTTCATTATATTTTCCCCTCGCTGAAGACTGAGCCAAGCAGGTGTTCTAGTGTGTCGTGACTACAAGTGGTTCGCGATACGATTCGAGAAGATCCACGTGTACGATTTTGCAGCCTTGGTGACGCAGGTCCGATGTGGGCTTGAGGGGTTGAATGAGGTAGTTGACAGGAAAAGTTTGCTCTGTGACGCGATAATGTCCATGGTACCTGCTGAGAAACTTTGGAGAGGTACCAGGAGCAGTAGTAGGAGGCACCCACAACCAAACAAAAGAGTTGGGAGAAAACTGGTAGTGGGACCATTCATCGTCGTGACGAAATTTCTGTAGCCCTTGTTCTTGTTTTGTAAGGGTGCGAACCAATTGCCGACATTCTTCTGCATACCGAGTGGCTTCGAAAACTGATGTGCCTTCGGATGAGTGCGGCCGGCACGGGAGAACGGTGCCGATTGGATATGATAGCTCTTTACCATAAAGTAAAAAAGAGGTCGAAAAGCCTGTCATCGCTTGATGTGCATGCCGTGTTGTTAGCGTACGTTACGTACGGAAGGATAAGATCTCATTCGGTGTGGTCGGAGGTGACATACATAGAAAGCATGTTGCCGAAAGTGCGGTTGAAACGTTCAGTCAAGCCGTTTGTTTGTGGGCGATATGTGGTAGTACAGCGGTAAGTCACATAATATTCAGCAAGAATTACTTGAATGAAATCCGCAAGAAAGACGCGTACTTGGTCACTCAAAAGTTCACGTGGAGTGTTGTGACGCAGAACAAAACGTTCCAGCAGGAAAAACGCAATGTCACGTGCCGTCGCGGCTGGTAGAGCGGGTGTTTCTACGTATCTAGTGAGATGGTCGATTGCTACAATAATCTAGTGAATTCTAGCTTATGTATATGGCAGAGGACCATAGAGGTCAATTCCAACCTGGTCGAATGGTCGCACTGGGCAGGGTGACGGCTGCATTGGTGCAGCAGGGCGGCCAGGATTGTGCTTGCGGCGTTGGCACTCTGCGCAAGATCAAATGTACTTTGAACGAATATGTACATGCCGCGCCAATAAATTAAAAAACGTAGCCTGGCGGAGGTTTTAAACAAACCGGCGTGTGCACACGGCGGATCGGCAAGGAAAGCAGAACATATGCTAGCACGGGTATAACGATCAGCCTGGGTTTGACGATCAGCCATTTGCAGCCGTCCTGGTGGTCGTTGCGGTGATAAATTATTCTATCACGGATGGCGAAGTGAGAGGCTTGTCGGTGTAGCGCTCTAGATGATGGGCGGGCGAGTTATTCAGATAGTGTTATGCCTGCGAGTCCACATCGAACGTCCATGCCTCTGAAAAAGGCAATCTGTGTCAAGGCTAGCACGCGAGCCCGCCTGACGCGAACAACTCAACGGCGAGATCACGTGGCGGCGCCTTCCTGTCTGGAGAGTCTTACGCAATGCGTGGTGACGTCAGTCGTCCTTGGGTGCAGCCACGTGCAGCGGCTCCGTATTTGATGAGAATGTCGCGGCCCAGTGGCGACCCCATTGGAGCATTCTGACCTGACGACCAGCGGCGCTTCTGGTTCGACATTTGGTTACTCAAAGAATCCACCCGGTGCATATTGATTTGTGGGGTTTAACGTCCTAAAACCACTATTTGAAATAATATTTTTATTTCTATTTTTATTTCTATTTGTATAATTCTTCTATTAGAATATATAAGAAAAACCTCGCGGCGCGACGTGAGCAGTAGACCTATGTGTCACAGAAGAAAGCTCGGCTCTTCAAGTCTATAAACTGTCGGCCCCAGTGCCAAATTTGTAATGCCTCTACTTCTTTGCTGTCATCATCATCGTCATCATAATCAGCCTGACTACGTCCACTGCAGGAAAAAGGCCTCTCCCATGTACCGCCAGTTAGCCCGGTCTTGTGCTTGCTGCTGCCAATTTATACCCGAAAACTTCTTAATCTCATCTGCCCACCTAGCCTTCTTTCTCCCCCTAACTCGCTTGCCTTCTTTGGGAATCCAGTTGGTGACCCTTAATGACCAGCAGTTATCCTGTCTACGCGCTACATGCCCGGCCGATGTTCATATTCTCTTCTTGATTTCAGCTATGATATCCTTAACCCCCGTTTGTTAACTAATCCACTCTGCCCTCTTCTTGTCTCTTAAGGTTACACCTACCATTTTTCTTTCCATTGCTTGCTGCGTCGTCCTCAATTTAAGCTGAACCTTCTTTGTAAGTCTCCAGGTTTCTGCTCCGTATCTAAGTACCAGCAAGATACAGCTGCTATATTCCATCCTCTTGAGGGATAGTTGCAATCTACCTGTCATTATTCGAGAGTGCTTGCCAAATGTGCTCCACCCCATTCTTTTCTTCTCGTTACTTCAATCTCGTGGTTCGGCTCCGCGGTTATTACGTGCCCTAAGTAGACATAGTCTTTTACAACTTGAAGTGCACTATTACCTATCTCGAAGCGCTGCTCTTTTCCGAGGTTGTTGTAAATTAGTTTTGTTTTCGGCAGATTCAATTTAAGGCCAACCTTTCTGCTCTCCTTGTCTATCTCCGTAATCATGAGTTGCTATTCATCCCCTGAGTTACTCAGCAATGCAATGTCATCGGCGAAGCGCAGGTTACTAAGGTACTCTTCATTAACTCTTATCCCTAACTGTTCCCATTCTAGGCTTCTGAAAACCTCCTGTAAGCACGCGGTGAATAGCATTCGGGAGATTGTGTCCCCCTGTCTTACACCCTTCTTGATTGGTATTCTGTTGCTCTCTTTATGAAGCACTATGGTAGCAGTTGATCCCCTGTATATTTCTTCAAGAATGTTTATATATGCTTCATCTACGCCCTGATTCAGCAGTGTCTGCATGACGGCTGATATTTCTACTGAATCAAATGCCTTCTCGTAATCTATGAAGGCTATGTATAGGGGTTGGTTATACTCTGAGCATTTCTCTATTACCTGATTGATAGCATGAATGTGGTCAATTGTTGAGTAGCCTGTTTGAAATAATTCTTGTTCCTTTGGCTGATTGAATTCTAATGTTTTCTTTACTTTGTTAGCAATTACCTTTGTAAATAGCTTGTATACTACAGAGAGCAAGCTAATCGGCCTGTAATTCTTCAAGTCCTTGTCAACTCCTTTCTTATGTATTAAGATAATGTTAGCGTTCTTCCAAGATTCTGGTACTCTTCCCGTCAGCAGACACCTCGTAAACAGTGTGGCTAGTTTTCTAACACAATCTGTCTTCCACCTTTCAGCAGATCTGATGTTACCTAATCCTCACCAGCAGCTTTGCCTCTTTGCATGCTCTCCAACGCTTTTCTGACTTCCATCATTACTGGTGGGGTGTCATTTGGGTTACTGCTACTTCTTATGACATTAAAGTCATGGTTGTCCCGGCTACTGTACAGATCTCTGTAAAACTCCTCCGATATTTTAACTATGGTATCCATATTGGTAGTTATTTTTCCTTCTTTGACCCTTAGGGCATACATCCGATTTTTGCCTATCCTAAGTTTCCTCTTCACTGCTTTGACGCTTCCTCCGTTTTTAAGAGCGTGTTCAATTCTCTCCAAGTTATACCTTCTTACATCGGATACCTTACGCCTAATAAGCAACTTCTAAAGCTCTGCCAGTTCTATTTTGTCTGTTGTACTTGAGACTTTCATGATTTGGCGCTTCTTAATGATATTCTTCATTTCCTGGGTAAGCTTGCCAGTGCCCTGTCTAACTACTCAGCCTCCAACTTCCACTGCACTCTCCGTAATAATACTCGTCAGAGTATCATTCATTGTATCTATGCTAAGGTTGGTTTTCTCACTCAAAGCCGAGTACCTGTTCTGAAGCGAGACTCTTAAGTCTTTCACTTTCCCCTCAGTGTCAGCTCATTGATCGGCTTCTTGCGTATCAGTTTCTGTCGTTCCTTTCTCAAGTCTAGGCGAATTCGAGACCGTACAAATCTATGGCCACTGCATCGTACCTTGCCAACCACTTCCGCATCCTGCACGATGTCTGGGTGTGCACTCATTATAAAGTCTATTTTGTTCTTATTTTCGCCATTAGGGCTCCTTCATGTGCACTTGCAGTTTCCTTGTTTTCGGTAGAAGGTATTCAAAATCCGTAAAAATTGCGTTCTGTGATTTCTACTAGTAGCTCTCCTTTGGCGTTTCTAGTACCGATGCCATAATCTCCTACTGCCTGGTCTGCAGCCTGCTTCTTCCCTACCTTTGCATTAAAGTCCCCCATCAGTATTGTATACTGTGTCTTTACCTTACTCATTGCCGATTCCACGTCTTCACAGAAGCTTTCAACTCTAGCGTCATCATGGCTGGATGTAGGCGCGTATGCCTCTACCACCTTCACCTTGTATCTCTTATTCAGTTTACGATACCTACCACCCTTTCATTAATGCTATAGTATTCCTGTATGTTGCCAGCTATGTTTGTGCGGATTAGAAACCACACTCCCCGTTCTATCCCGTCAGCCAAGCCCCGATAGCAAAGGACGTGCCCATTATGTAGCACCGTATAGGCCTCATCTGTCCTCCTAACCTCACTGAGCCCCATTATAGCCCATTTAACACCCTCTAGCTCCACGAATAGTGCAGCTAGACTTCCCTCACTAGATAAGTTTCTAGCGTTAAACGTTGCCAAGTTCAGGTTCCAATGGCGGCCTGTCCGGATTCAGAGATTCTTAGCACCCTCTTCTGCGTTGCAGATCTGACCGCTGCCATGGTCAGTTGCTTCGCAGCTGCTGGGGACTGAGGGCCGTGAGTTATTTGACGTTTGCATGTGGGAGGTAGTGGCCAGATGCTGCACCAGGGTGGCCAATCCTTCTCTGGTGAGGGAGTGCGTTCCCGACGGTGGTTGCCGGTGAGGCCGCACCCTAGGTCTCGCAATGCAGTTCAATCACCACGCAGATTTTTTTATCCGTTTTGGAACTGCGCGGCACCTGGATTTGAACCACGGACCTTTTGCATGTGAGGCGGATGCTCTAATCCCTACGCCATCGCTGCTAGACGCCGCATTGAGGCCATTCAAATGTAAATAATAATTTCAATATAACACGGCTAAGCCGCAGAATTGTATATAATCAACTGCATACAGTTACATGTAATCAACTGCACGATTGAATAATCTTGCAATTTAACAATTCCAAGCAAGCACTCCTACCCGAGTAAGCCCGCCTTCCCATGCTACAGCTAATTTCAAATTTTTCTGTCATTCCACACCTGATCAAGCAGCACATCCACAGTGAGTTGCTTTTAAATCCTCCAATTCTATGCAGCTGCTCAATCTCTAAGCACCTGAAGTTTGTCTTTGAAATGCCATTTTTGGCACGCATAATGATCGCCCCCCATGCTTAATCCAATACACCCAGGGCGACTTTCACAATGCCGTGAGCAAATGGCCTTCGAGATCTGTATTCCTAAATGGTACCTATCACGACAATGTAGACAGCGAAAGTAAGCCATCTAAGATCAGTGTTCATTACTGAGAGCTGTTGCATTTCTTCATCAAAGGTCCTTCCAAGCCTCACTTCCTGTGGTATAATCGCATTGTCCCCCCCCCCCCCCTGCAGTGGTCTAGTAGCTAAGGAACTCTGCTGCTGACGCGTAGGTCGCGGGATCGAAGCCCGGCTGCATTTTCGATGAAGGCAAAAATACTGTAGGCCCGTGTGCTCAGATTTGGGTGCACGTTAAGCAATCGCAGAAGGTCAAAATTTCCGTAGCCCTGTTCTACGACGTCTCTCAATATCATACAGTGGTTTGGGGAGGTTAAACCCCACATATCAATCAATGATCGCATTGCGTTTTTGTAGTAAGCTATCACTGTAATGTGCTAAGCGATAAATAAGAATGAGAAAACTTCTGAAGAAGTCCACATGCACTCAACTTTTTCCCAGTAGGAAGATCATCTTGAATTGTTTCAAAAAAGCACCTCCCTCCACTTGGCCCGTAGTTTCGACTTGATGGAGGAGGGGGAGGCTTGCTCAGGATTCTACGGTACACCTTTAGGCAAAGGAAGCTATAATGAGTGAGAAAGGTTATACAATTGAGAGCTAAAGAATGGGAGAAAACTTTGACTAAAGTGAGAGTGATGAAAGCCCTTAGAATTTGTACGGCAGCGCAGTGAACTGCATGTGATGTTCAACTCACATCACCCATAGGAAATAAAACATGCCAGCTGGAGCACCTAGCACACTGAAAGTCCACATTGAACCTCCATTGTTATTATGAATAGATATTGATGGTCGCAAGATGAACGCTCTTCTCCCCATCTGATGCCTCGCTCATATACACCTAATTTTGCAATTATAACACGCTAAATGAGTTTGAAGGCACATTCAAATACCCATTTTTAAATTGCATTATCGATCTGGTAACTTTAAATGGGATGGCAACATATACTGAAAACACATCTACGGAGAACACACACGAATGGTAACATTTACTAGCATCCATCATAATTCCTCTTCGTTCTTCACAAAAAAAATCACAAAAGGATGCTGACAGGGCCAAGCTCCACCACACCTTAGCAACCGAATTCAAAAGAGGCTACTATGTGTAAGCACTGATAGTAAATTTATATGACTGCAGCAACATAATCCTTGGACTTTTTCATCAGTTCTTGCAAATGTGCTTCTGTCATCAAGTGTGCTTTCCGTTAGCCCCAGAAATAATTAAAAACACTGCATTTTGTAAAATATTAAGAAGATATCCACTACCAAGCTTTACTACACCAACCTCTCTATCATAGTCATCGCTGTGGCATACACAAGAAAACTAGTCAAGTAGTGCAACAGACTTCGAAAAGCAATCTTTATAGTGTAAACCAACACCACATGAAAGGTCTATAGTATAAAATGACCGGGCCATATCATTCTATATTTGTTGCATTTGCGAAAAGTTTGTGAAGTTCAAAAGATCAATTATGTAAAAGTTATCAATTATATTTTAGTAACAGCATAACTATTCTTGGAGAGAGAAGTGATGGCTGTAAATAACCATTTTGGATCAGGTAAATGTAATCGAGTACTTTGTTTTTGTAACATGTATGAAAATGCTAAGCAGAATGTGAAAGATATTGCTTGCGTTAGTAAATGCTTTTACAGAATTCCCAGATTTGCTGTTTTGTAATGTACATTTGCCCCACTAACAGCCACAACCGTTATAATTCAAATGGCCACAGAGTGCATAAACTGCACGTGCAAGTGTCTGTCTGCTGTGTGCCACTTCATGGCAAGAGCCACGTTTCCGTTTTCCACCTCAGTCTTGCAATGTGCGAATGGGCGGAGCAGTCTTGCAATGTACTTCTTTGCTGTACATAAACCTCGTGAACTCATCGTCGTCTCGTCCGCTCGTCTATCAGCTCTGCGCAGAAGCAGTCACGAGCTGAGAAACCTACGCTACCAAAGGGCTGGCGACCTTCCTGGCGGAGATCGGAGCAGCGGCGCCTTCGGGACTGTGTTGGCGTCGCCGTCTTTCGCAACAGTGGTGTCAGCGGCGAGATTCATTGCGCTCTTCGTAACGTCGTCAGAGGCGCGCTTCGTAACAGTGTTTGGCAGCTGCGGGATCGGTCGGCGTCAGCGACATCGATGCGGTGAGTGCCTGACGTTTTTACCTCAGTTCACCAGACTACTCTAGCTCAGGTTATAGTAGTTTTGGAGAAGTGCTCTGTGAAGCATTGGTGGGCGAGCTTTGATCGTTTTAAGCCAAGTCAGAGCGCTTTGAAAAACCTACGCTACCAAACGGCTGGTGACCTTCCTGGCGAAGATCGGAGCAGCGGCGCCTTTGGGACTGTGTTGGCGTCGCCGTCTTTCGCAACAGTGGTGTCAGCGGCGAGATTCCTGGCGCACTTCGTAACGTCATCGGAGGCGCGCTTCGTAACAGTGGTTGGCAGCTGCGGGATCGGCCGGCGTCAGCGACATCGATGTGGTGAGTGCCTGATGTTTTCCCCTCAGTTCACCAGACTACTCTAGCTCAGGTTATAGTAGTTTTGGAGAAGTGCTGTGTCAAGCTTTGGTGGGCGAGGTTTGATCGTTTTAAGCCAAGTCAGAGTGCTCTGAAACCCAAGTTATTGCAGAGGGTGTAAACACGACAGTGTTAAAATTGCTTGCGCGTCTTGCTCGTAGAATTATAGTGGGTACGGCAAGTAGATCCTTAACAGGGGCAAGCAGCAAGAGGCTAGTGTGAACGATGGAGAACCTTAGAGTAAAGGAACTCATCAAAATTTGGGAGGAACTTGGCCTTACTTTAGGCCGTGCGAAAAGAAAGCAAGCGATCATAGAGATCATGAAGGATGAAGGAGTGTCGCCTGAGGAAGTTGATGAGGCCTGGGCGGATATCAAAGCACGCCGCGAGGAGGCTGAAAGGCGAGAAGTAGAAGCTCGTGAACGTGAAAGAGCTGAAAGGCGAGGACGCCGTGAGAAGGCCAAGAGACAGGAGTGCCTTGAGTTGAAAGGAATAGAATGGGCAATCCTACAGTGTTCGCAAGTGCCTAGCATAGCTTCTGCGACAGTTCAGGTCAGTGGTCAGAGAGTTCGCAACCAACTGCCACCCATCGTAGTAGGCGAGAAATGGCGAAGTATCTCGTCAAGTTTGTACATATCTGTGAGCGAAATGCTTTGGAGCGGTCTTTTTAGACGCAGAAATTGTTAGCTCTTCTTCCCCGCGAAGTATCCGACGCGATAACTTGCTTGTCGAGGGAAGCGTTTGAGAGCTATCACGAGGTTAAGGAAGTGCTCTTGAGACGTTATAAGTTGTCACCCGAAGCCTTCAGGCAAAAGTTCCGGTATGCTAAAAAGGAAAATGAGTCACACGTGGACTTCGCATTTCGTCCTAAAGCCGATTTAATTGAACGGCTCATGGGCGAAGGTGTTTATGACGATCGCGATAAAGTGGTACAATGCATTGCATTGGAGCAATGCTACCGCTGCATCGAGGAGGATGTCAAGCTTTGGCTGCAGGACAAACTTGGTGAAGTACAGCTAAACAAGGCAGCAGAGTTAGCTGAGGAGTATTATACTCGCCGAAAGTTGCATAGCAGAGCAGTGCGCTTTGAAAAGAATGAAAGGAAAGAGGGCTTTTCAAAGAAACCTGATCCACGGAAACCCGCTTCGCACCGTAATTTCAAGAAGGACCCGTCTCTTACGAAGGACACTGTCGGGGAAGGGCAAACGAAAGCGGAGAAATCAAGGGAGGTTCCTAAACAACGCACTCATACCACACGAGTGTTTGAATCACTGAAGCCGCTAATCTGCTACAACTGCAAAAATGAAGGGCACATCGCGATAAACTGTAAGCAAAAGTGTGCTTTTGCAACAATCCAAGAATCGGAAAAGAACATGCGGTTGTTAGAGCCGTATCTCCAAGAAATTAGTGTGAATGGGGAAATGTGTCGAGCACTTCGAGACTCAGCGGCAACCACGACGTTGTCCATCCTTCATTGGTGTCTCGGGATGACTTTACAGGAGAATGCGCGTGGATCAGGCAAGTCGCCGAGGAGCAGAGTGCTTGCTTACCAATCGCTACAGTTGTCATTGAAGGCCTAATCGGTAATCTTCGCACCGAAGCGGTTGTGTCTGCCACGCTTCTCGATCGTTTTCCTTATTTTTTTCTCTAACAACTCAGAGCAACTTCTCAAAGAAGAGGGTAAATCGTTCTTCCCCAACTTAGCGTACATGACCCTCACGCGATCGCAAGCGCTGAGGCTTTCGCATTAGCTTAATCTTGTTTAATGTGGTGAACCATCAAGTGACCTTGGCGGCGAGTCGACGGAACCTCAGAGAGGAAATTCTCCGTGTGAGTCATGTGAGCAGTCACTCGAGCGGCCCGTCGCCGAAGCGACAGGCGCGGTTACGGTAGCAGGGGGAGACGACATGGCGCAATTGAGTCAGAGCGAAAAGGGTGCAACGCTCTCGCCTGTAGCGGAAAGTTGGAGTAAGCTGTCGAGGGTTGATCGAGAGACGCTCATTTGAGAGCAGCGTGAGGACCTCTCAATTAAAGCGCTAATGGAAAGCGTAAACTTGTGAAAAAAGAAAAATAATGTTACTTTTTTGAGTAAGCTGGGCTCCTGTAATTGAGCTACACAAATGCGCAAGGTCGCAAGTATGAGCAGCTCTTGGTGCCACAAAATTATCGTCGCCAATTATTGGAACTGGTGCATGAAAACGCATGGGCAGGGCATCTCGGCATAAAAAAGACCGAGGCTAGAGTTTCCCTTGAGTTATATTGGCCGAAGTGCTGGAAGTATATTGAAGAATTTGTACGCTCATGCGACACTTGTCAGAGAGCGGGGAAATCCACGGATAAGTGGAAGGCACCCAGGAAGCTAGTGTCAATTATCACAGAACCTTTTCGGCGCCTAGGAATTGATATCGTCGGGCTATTGCTGGAGTCAAGGCAAGGTTGTCGGTACATCCTGATGGCCCTCTGTGTAGCCACAAAATTTCCGGAAGCTATACCACTTAAGGAGCTCATTTCCCCTCATGTCGTAGATGTACTGCTATCTATATTTGCACACATCGGATTTCTTTCTCAAATTCAATGTGACAATGATAGTGTCTTCACCAGCTGCCTTACCTCCACTTTTATAAAGAAATGTGGAATAAAAGTAGTGCACAGCTCGATCCATCTCCTGCAATATAATCCGGTAGAGCATATACATTCCGTTCTGAAACGGATACTGAGAGCTCTTTGCTACAAGCACAAATGCGACTGGGAAGCATGTATTCCTCCCGCTATGTTCGCTTTGAGATCAGCTTCTCATGAGAGCACTGGTTTTAGCCCTGCAGAGCTTGTGTATGGCAAGAGTTTGAGAACACTATTGTGAATGCTACGCGAGTCCTGGGAGGGATTTGATGAGGACCCTAATGTAGTTGCGTATGTTCTAGACCTCCTTCAGAGGCTTGGAAAAACGAAAGATCTAGTGGAAAGCCACATGAAGGCTGCACAAGTGTTGTCGAAGGAGTACTACGACAAATCGGCGAAGAAGCACGCTTTTGAAGTAGGAAGTCAGGTAATGCTGCCGCGGCCGTCCAAAAAGAACAAGCTTGAGGTTCATTGGGAAGGGCCTGCCAAAGAAATTTTGAAGCTTTCTGATGCCAATTATGAAGTGAAATTAGGAAGGCGGCGGAACAAAATTTGTCACAATAACTTGAAACCACACGTTCAACGTCAAGCAATCGTAAATCTGCTGTTGAATGCTTCAGAGTAAGAGGGAGCAGACATTTTGAGTTCTAGTGATGTAATCAAAAGCGGATCGGAGGTAATCTTGGAGCAGTTGAACCTAGAGCCTAGGTTAAGTCAAATCCAGAAAGAAGACCTGAGAAGTATTGTTTCCGAGTTTGAAGACGTGTTTTCGGACCGTCCCGGAAACACGACGGTGATCGAACACGATATCGAGCTAACTTGTGAAGAGCCAATCAGTAGCATGCCGTATAGTTGTTCCCCTGTGCAAAAGCAGATCATGAAAGAGCAGATCGATAAAATGCTGGAGTTGGGAGTCTTAGTACCCGGCGAGATTGACCATACATCCCCTCTAATATTGGTTCAAGTGCCAGGAAAAGATCCAACGCCATGCATCAATTATCGGCGTCTTAACGCCATAACTCGAGACCAAACTTACCCGATACCAAATCTAGAGGAGAAGGTGGAAACTGTGTCACACTCTAGCTATATTTTCACGTTAGACCAAGTGCGAGGGTATTGGCAAGTCCCCCTTACGGGGCGTGCTAGCCGCTATTTTGTTTCTCTATTTGGAACGTATCGTTCACTTAAGCTGATCTTTGGATTGAAAATGCACCCTTTTGTTTTTCAGGCTTAATGGACCGCGTTCTTAAAGGCCTCTGTCAGTTCGCTCTGCCGTATCTTGACGATGTCGCTATCTTCTCCAACAACTTGGAAGAATATGTCGAGCATTTACGCATCGTGCTGAACAGGTTGAATGAAGCTGGTGTTACCGTGAAACCTACTAAATCTCACCTAGGGTGCGACGAGGTGTCTTACCTGGGACATGTTATGGGACGTGGCGGGCGTAGACCTTCAGAAATTAAGGTAGCCGCCGTCATGACCTATCCCCGACCAACTACAAAATCTGAGATAAGGACAATCTTGGGCCTGGATGGACACTATCAGCATTACGTGCAATACTACTCTAGCATTGCCAGCCCTCTAAGTGACCCACTTCGAAAATCTCAGCCGGTTAAAGTAGCATGGGACTCAGAAAAGGAGAATACGTTTTGCCAGCCAAAACAGGCCCTAAGCGAAAAGCCTGTTCTCATGGCACCCGATTTCTCTAAGAGATTTGTGATTCAATGCGACGCGAGTGATCGTGGCATGGGAGCTATATTGCGCCAGGAAGACAGTGCTGGTAGCGAAAGGCCAGTTTTATATTTGAGTCGAAAACTCAGCGGCAGGGAAGAGGCATACAGTACCTACGAAAAGGAATGCGCTTGCCTCGTGTGGGCCGTTCAAAAGCTAGCCTGTTAGTTCTCGGGTTTGAGGTTTGTGGTCGAAACGGACCACTGTCCTCTAACCTGGTTAAATAACATGTCGCCTAAGAGTGGCCGGTTACTGAGGTGGAGCATGATACTCCAACAGCACAACTTTGACGTTCGCTACAAAAAAGGAAAGCTAAACGCTAATGCAGACGCATTGAGCCGTGTGTCTTGTTAGTACCTTCTCCACCTTTCGGTTTCTTGCTGGTGATTCGGGGCAAAATTTTTGTACTCATCACCGCCTTAGCTGAGCGCTATCGTCCAGAATGAGCTCAAGAAGGCAACTTTATGTTCTATTCTATTTCGTTACGTTGTTGTACGTGTAAAATTTCGAGTTCTTATTTTAAGGGTCTCGTGTCCCACATGTGCCTCTTGATGTAGAGGGAACAAAATTCCGATAGACACGTAGCTAGGTATATGTTGTAATATACTTTGTCTAGAGTTCTGTCGGGTGACCGAGGACACTTGCTTGTGTCGTGTGTTGTCTGTTGTCGAACCGTTCTTGACAAGTTTCAGAACCATCGACAAGTGCTCAGACCAAAGATCGTCAAAAGAGACGAGCGAAGCTGGCCGACAAGTTGTGGCGACAAGCCAATGAAGCTGGGATCCGTCCTCAAGAATAGGATGTGTTCCCGGAACAGCGTCTGGAGCTGCATTTCCACCCCCCCCCCCGTGGCCCTGGAGGCGAACCTGGAGAGACCTGGCGAACGAGCGCGCCTGACATCCGAGCCACGTGGAAGCAGCTCGTCTTTCCGGCGCATTGTATGGTGGTGGGGGTGCTGGTATGCCTGCGAGTCCACATCGAACGTCTATGGCTCTGATAAAGGCAATCTGTGTCAAGGCCAGCACACGAGCCCACCTGACGCGAACAACTTCACAGCGTCATCACGTGGCGGCGCCTTTCTGTCTGGCGAGTCTTACGCAATGCGTGGCGACGTCACTCGTCCTGGGGTGCAGCCACGTGCAGCGGCTCCGCATTTGATGAGAATGACGCGGCCCAGCGGTGACCCCATTAGAAGATTCTAACCTGACGACCAGCGGAACTTCTGGTTAGACATTTGGTTACTCAAAGAATCCCCCCGGTGTATATTAAAAAAGCCTCTCAGTGCGACGCGAGCAGTGAACCTTTGTGTCAGAGAAGGGAGCTCGGCTCTTCGAGTCTCTAAACTCGGCCGCAGTGCCGCATTTGTAAGGCCTCTGCTTATTTGCTGTACATAAACCCTGTTAACTCACCGTCGTCTCGTCCGCTCGTCTATCAGCTCTGCGAAGAAGCAGTCGCGATCTGAGAAACTTACGCTACCAAACGGCTGGTGACAGTGTCGGTGGAGATCGGAGCAGCGGCGCCTTCGGGACTGTGTTGGTGTCGCAGTCTTTCGCAACAGTGGTGTCAGCGGCGAGATTTGTCGCCATGTCGATGGGTCCTGATGTCACAAAACGAGCGCTCAAAAACGGGCGTGCCGCCAAATTCTCGCGACGAAACGCCGGAGTGACGCCGCGAGGTCAACGATAAAAAAAGAAAACAAGCATCCAAAGACTCCCCGGGCACGCGTCCCTCTCCCCTCGGAAGCGTAGGTTCACCGACGAACCTCCTCACGCCACATCGGCGCCCGAGCAAGCCCTCGAAGTTTCTCGATGGAAAAGGGCGTGGTGATGCCGGGTTGAGTCATCTGTCGCGGACGGCCCCCGTATCGTCTCGCCCTTTCCCCCAGCCTTCGCTGCGCATGCGCTGACGAAATGATGAGAACTTTCTAGAATCTCGCGCGGAAGGTATTTAATCGAGCAGCCGAGATGAGATAGCAGGAGAAGACGGAAGTTAGCGCCAGAGCGCGTAAGGATTCCGCCGTGTAGTCGGCGAGGGTTTTTTCCGTAGGGACAAAGCAGGAGAAGAAGAGGATTTCCACCTAAGGGGTGAAGGCTCGAGCTACAGGCAAGAGCGTGTGTCTACCGCTATCGAGCGAAGACGCGTGGCAACAGCTGCGTGTGTGAAGACGACGTGTTTTCAGCGAAGAAGTTTGAAGCTTGGAGAGTGGCCAATTTAAGACGCGAGGTTTCCTGGAACAGAAACTTCAGGGACAGCGGAACGTGAGGTTTCCTGGAAGAGAAACTTCGTGGGCAACGGAACTACAACAACGCTGGACTTTGAGTGAGTGATTCTGGGAAGAGTATCATCCAGACTTTTGTTCCGAGAACTTTGGACTGAATAGGTTCTCTATTTCATTAGTATTTAAGTGTCTTGGTTGTTCAATGCGTGCGACTGCATTGTAGTGCGTATTGTTGTCTGTGTCCGTTGTTTCGAGTGTGGCTGATTGTACTGTGTAGTACATTGTTTGATTGGTGACATATTGTATGCAACTATTGTTGAGTGTGCATGCTTGTGTATTGTTTTTGATCTGCCATTATTGAGAATATAATTTTATTTTGTTTATCAACTCTCGGCTCTGACTTGTTCTTTGGGCCACAGCCAACATCCCTTGGCGCGCCATAAAGGACCATTTCTAAATTGTTCACGCTTTCGTGGTGCGGTTCGGGGGGCCGATACTTTGGTCCTTGAAATTAGCCTGGCGATCGCCTCCCGAATTAACGAGACCTGTGACAATTAATCTGGTGTCCGCGACAGAACCTTTTGGTGCACAGTGTGTCCAAAGTAGTGAGAAACAGCCTCGAGTTGTGTATAGTGCTATCGGAACAATTTTGTGTCTTGCTCAGTGTTCTCGTTAACGAGTGCAGGAGAGTGTTCCGGTAGACTGATTTAGGCAGATATTTTTTGCACGCGGAAAGGTTTTATTTGCGAGACACAATGGATCTCGATAAGTTAGTCACTCTTGGTAATAAGATGGGTCTTTCTGGCGCCGAACTACGGGAGCGGGTAAGCCAGAAGTTAAAGAAGGTGAAAGTGCGGTGGAGAGAAGAGGTTGGCAGCTGAAAGGGCCAAGGAAGAAAAAGCAGCTGAGTTGGAACGAGAGAGGTTGGCAGCTGAGAAAGCGAGAGAAGAAAGGGAGCAGCAATTGATGTTGGAGCTGGAGAGAGAAAGACTGGCAGCCGAGAGCGCGAAAGAAGAAAGAGAGGAAAGGGAACGGCAGCGACAGCACGAGATGGAACTCGAGCAGCTCCATTTGCAACAGCGAAGTGAAACTCCGGTCCAAGCTAGAGTTGAAAGCAGCGAACGGGAGGACCACGGCTTCCGCTTGAACACAAGCAAGCTGCTCGTAGCGTTTGATGAAGGGAAAGACGACCTTGACGCGTACCTTCACCGATTTGAGACAATTGCGAGGAGCCAGAATTGGCCGGAACATCAATGGGCAACTGCTTTAAGTACTTGCTTGAGTGGTGAAGCGCTCAGTGTGTACGGTAGGCTGACGCCGACCGATGCAGCCAACTATGCAAAGGTGAAAGCCGCTTTACTGAAGCGATTTAGATTTACTGTGGAAGGTTTCCGGGACAGATTTCGGACAGGAAAGCCAGCTGATGGTGAGACGGCTACGCAGTATGCCGCCCGACTTTGCCATTATTTCGACAGATGGATTGAACTTTCAGCGACAGCGCAGGAGTACGATGAGCTTAGAGAGCTCCTAATTAGAGAACAATTTCTTACTAGTTGCCACCCAAGCCTGTCGCTGTACTTGAAAGAGAGGAGAGCTAAGTCACTTGAAGACATGCTTGAATTAGCTGATCAATTCTTGGAAGCGCAAGGTGGCCCTAATTTGGAAAGGTCAAGAAGGAGTGTCCTGAAGATTCGAGGAAATCGGCCCCCGAAGAAAAGAAGCGTGCACCGGAGAGCATTCCACGATGTTTCCTGTGTAACCGAGTGGGTCATCGCGCTAACAACTGTCGAACTAACTTTACGAGGCGCACGGTCGTAAAATGTTTCAAGTGTGGTCAGACTGGGCACAAAGCAGACGCTTGTCATAACGGAGTGAGTCAAACTCAACAGGTATCCTGTTGTCACGGGTCCCGCTAATACGGGAGGCGATCGCCGGGCTAATTCCAAGGGCCGAAGTATCGGCCCTCCGAACCGCACCACGAAAGCGTGGACAATTTAGAAGTGGTGCTTTTTGGCGCGCCAGCGGACGCCGGCTGTGGCCCAAAGAATAAGTCCGAGCCGAGAGTTGATGAACAAAACAAAATTATATTCTCAATAATGGCAGATCAGAAACAATACACAAGTATGCACACTCCACAATAGTTGAATACAACGTGTCACCAATCAAACAATGTACTTCACAGTACATTCAGCCACACTCGAAACAACGAACACAGACAACAATACGCACTACAATGCAGTCACATGCATTGAACAACCAAGACCCTTAAAGACTAAAGAGTTAGAAAACTTATTCAGTCCAAAGTTCTTGGAAAAGAAGTCCGACTGATACACTTCCGAGAATCACTCACATAAGGTCCAGCGTTGTTGTCGTTCCGCTGCCCCAGAAGTTACTCTTTCAGGAAACCTCGCGTTCCGCTGTCCCTGAAGTTTCTCTTCCAGGAAACCTCGCGTCTTAAATTGGCCACTCTCCAAGCTTCAAACTTCTTCGCTGGAAACACGTCGGCTTCACACACGCAGCTGTTGCCACGCGTCTTCGCTCGATAGCGGTAGACACACGCTCTTGCTTGTAGCTCGAGCCTTCACCCCTTAGGTGGAAATCCTCTTCTTCTCCTGCTTTGTCCCTACGGACAAAACCTTCGCCGTTTACGCGGCGGAATCCCTACGCGCTCTGGCGCTAACTTCCGTCTTCTCCTGCTATCTCATCTCGGCTGCTCGATTAAATACCTTCCGCGCGAGATTCTAGAAAGTTCTCATCATTTCATCGCCGCGATGCACAGCGAAGTCTGGGGGAAAGGGCGAGACCGTACGGGGGCCGTCCGCGACAGATGACTCAACCCGGCATCACCACGCCCCTTTCCATCGAGAAAATGCCAGGGCTTGTCGACCGCCGATGTGGGGTGAGGAGGTTCGTCGGCGAACCTATGCTTCCGAGGGGAGAGGGACGCGTGCCCGGGGAGTCTTTGGATGCTTGTTTTTTTTATCGTTGACCTCGGGGCGTTACTTTGGCGTTTAGTCACGAGAATTTGGCGGCGCGCCCTTTTTTGAGCGCTCGTTTTGTGACACCTATGTGCTAGCAGCACCGAAATTCGATGATGATGCCGTCACCAACAGATTCGTAGAGTTTAAAATGGGGAGAAACTTCCTATTATGGGTGCTGTAATGACAAAACAGCCAACCGTTGTTACCAAGGGAATGCCAACGCTGCCTGGAAAAATTGCGGGCAAAAAGGTTACGGTGTTAAGAGATACCGGTAACTCCACGGTTACCGTGCGAAGAAATTTGGTACGAGAAATTGAGTTGATAGGCAGAACGAAACCGGTTGGCCCAATTGACAGTACGGTTCGGATGCTTCCCTAAGCAGAGATTGAGGTTGAAACCCCGTACTTCAGCGGAAATGTTACGGCTCTCTGCATGACGACCCTCCTGTACGACCTCGTCATCGGAAACATCGACGGGGCGCGAGGGCCGAACGAACCAGATCGTTTGGGGGAAGACCCAAAGATGGAGCCCCCGTCGACACAGGGGCCGCAAGAGACAGCGGAGAAAAATCCCGTGACGGATCTCACTCGAGCCCAAGGTGATACCGCGGTGCAAGAGACAGAGAATGAGAAGATGATCGAGTTGAACGACTTCACATGCTGGGCAGCAGGACTTACGTCGGCACGACCACAACCGACCGACAGTGTAAAGGTGACGAAGTCGGCCAGCCAGGTCCAATGTCGTGACATGGACAAGCGGGTGACAGGATCGGTTGAGCGTTATGACCCGCTAACAATGTCGGAAGTGACAACGATGGCGGAGACGCCGCCTCAGATACCATCGAGGGAAAGGGCTCGCCGAAACAAAACGAGGAAAAACTAGAAGATATCGAACGAGCACCGGAAGAAAGGGCGCAAGCGTCGCTCCAAGTACACGGGATAGGTGTTGAGGTCGAATCGGAATGTGTTTGACAGTGCTGAGTGCAGTATGTTAAGTTATTGTGGTTGTTATCCTGTGTTACAACTGTATGTCGAGTGAGTCAAAATGTTTGTTACGGTGATGTGATTGTACAATTGTTGTAATGAGAGAACTTTGTACATTTGTGTTGTTTGGATTCTGTGATGGAGTGTTGTACTCATGTACCTGTGGTTATATCTCATGTGTTGTGAAATTGAATTACAATGTACAATTGTATTGAGTGATCTATTGTGAATGTCACCTGTCATGAGCGATGGACTATGTTAGTCTTTGAGAGTGTGGGGACTGTTCGCGCTCGTTTTTGTGGCTTCGATTATTATGAGTCTGAGAATTCATTGTAGGTCATCTTCCTCATCTATCAATAACCATCATCAGTCTTCGCCCCGTTCCTCTTCATCATCGGCGCCATCTTGCTGTTGCTTGAATAAAGCGTCAGCTGCACCGTTGTATTTCAAGTGGTGAAGCTGCTTCCCGATCTCTTCGACCTCTCTCGATCCAAAGCCAGCTCCTGGAGCTCCGTTCGGGACGTCGCTTGCGCCAGCAGAGCACCATGGCCCAAGAGCAAGCCCAACCGAACCACTCACCGGCGCAACCACCAGCCGCCAACCCTAGCCCGGTGAACAACCCCCCTCGGGAGCCTCCAATTCGCGTCTCAAGCCCTATTGTATACGTTCCACAGCGTAATTCGCGGCCAGACTGGCCGCTTCCGTCGACGGGGGAAATTTGTGTGAGAATTCTTTGTACGTCATCTTCCTCATCTTTCAATAACCATCATCAGTCTTCGCCCCGTTCCTCTTCATCATCGGTGCCATCTTGCTGTTGCTTGAATAAAGCGCCAGAAGCACCGTTGTATTTCATGAGATAATATTCTCAAAGTGGGTGGCAGTGTCGCAAAACGAGCGCTCTAAAACGGGTGCACCACCAAATTCTCGCGACGAAACGCCGGAGTGACGTTGCGAGGTCAACGATAAAAAAAAAGAAGCATCCAAAGACTCCCCGGGCACGCGTCCTTCTCCCCTCGGAAGCGTAGGTTCGCCGACGAACCTCTTCACCTCACATGGGCGGCCGAGCAAGCCCTCGAAATTTCTCGATGGAAAGGGGCGTAGTGATTCCGGGTTGAGTCATCCGTCGCGAACGGATCCCGTATCTTCTCGCCCTTTCCCCCAGCCTTCGCTGCGCATCGCACCGACGAAATAATGAGAATTTCCTGGAATCTCGCGCGGAAGGTATTTAATCGAGCAGCCGAGATGAGAGAGCAGGAGAAGACGGAAGTTAGCGCCAGAGCGCGTAGGGATTCCGCCGTGTAGTCGGCGAAGGTTTCGTCCGTAGGGACAAAGCAGGAGAAGAAGAGGATTTCCACCTAAGGGGTGAAGGCTCGAGCTACAGGCAAGAGCGTGTGTCTACCGCTATCGAGCGAAGACGCGTGGCAACAGCTGCGTGTGTGAAGACGACGTGTTTCCGGCGAAGACGTTTGAAGCTTGGAGAGTGGCCAATTGAAGACGCGAGGTTTCCTGGAAGAGAAACTTCGGGGGCAGCGGAACGCGAGGTTTTCTGGAAGAGAAACTTCGGGGGCAGCGGAACGGCAACAACACTGGACTTTGAGTTAGTGATTCTCGGAAGAGTATCATCCAGACGTTTGTTCCAAGAACTTTGGACTGAAAAGGTTCTCTATCTCTTTAGTCTTTAAGTGTCTTGGTTGTTCATTACATGCTACTGCATTGTAGTGCTGATTGTTGTCTGTGTCTGTTGTTTCGAGTGTGGCTGATTGCACTCTGTAGTACGTTGTTTGATAGGTGACATATTGTATGTAACTATTGTGGAGTGTGCATACTTGTGTATTGTTTTTGTTCTGCCATTATTGAGAATATAATTTTGTTTGGTTTATCATCTCTCGGCTCTGACTTGTTCTTTGGGCCACAACCGGCGTCCGCTGGCGCGCCATAAAGGACCACTTCTAAATTGTCCACGCTTTCGTGGTGCGGTTTTGGGGGCCGATACTTCGGCCCTTGGAATTAGCCCTTCGATCGCCTCCTGAATTAACGGGACCTGTGACACCTGATGCTGGAGCTGGGCTGTTCTAAATGGAGACACTCGCAATATCAGCAGAAATAGGCGAACGCGAAAGAGCATCGGCATCGGCAAGTTTGTGGCCTGAGCAATAAATGACACGGATGTCTTACTGTTGGAGCCATAAAGCCCACCATGCCAAGCGTAC
Organism: Rhipicephalus microplus; assembly: GCF_043290135.1. Classification (NCBI taxonomy): domain Eukaryota; kingdom Metazoa; phylum Arthropoda; class Arachnida; order Ixodida; family Ixodidae; genus Rhipicephalus; species Rhipicephalus microplus. The sequence continues at coordinate 141,303,193 of NC_134700.1, read as the reverse complement.
GGAGGGATTCTTGAGGGAGGATAATCAGCTGTGCGCGTGGTGGTTTGTAACAACCTCGAAAAGACTGCCGTACAGATGAGGTCACAGTTTTGAAATGGCCCAGATGACCGCTAGGCACTCTTTCTCAGTTACCGAATGATTTGCTTCTGTTCTTATAAGAGTGCGGCTCGCGTACACAACAACATAATCTTGGTAACCAGGCTTTTGTTGGGCGACTACAGCGCCAAGACCTACACCACTGGCATCCGTGTGGATTTCTGTGCGAGCCCATGAATCGAAATGACGCAGTATGGGTGGTGTTTTAAGCAGTTCACGGAGCTTTGCAAAAGCACTGTCGCAGGCTGGAGACCCCGCAGATAGATTGCGGTTTCCCTGAAGTAAGTGTGCCAGAGGTGCCATGATCGAGGCGAAATCCCGGACGAAGCGGCGGAAGTATGAGCAAAGCCCAAGGAAACTACGCAGTTCCTTGAGAGATGTGGGCCTCGGGAACTCGCTAACAGCCCGTTGCTTAGCGGGGTCAGGGAGAACGCAATCATTCGACACGACGTGCCCGAGAATAGTCAGCTCTCGTACTCCAAAGTGACACTTCTTCAAAATTAGTTGAAGGCCTTCTGCAGAGTGACAGCGTAGAACCTGATCCGAGTGACGAATGTGCGTGGTGAAATCGGGCGAGAATACCACCACATCATCGAAGTAGCACAAACACGTGTTCCATTTGAGGCCTCGTAGGATAGTGTCCATCATGCGCTCAAACGTTGCCGGTGAATTTCATAGGCCAAACGGCATCACGTTAAATTCCTATAAGCTGTCTAGTGTAACAAAAGGCAGTTTTTGGCCTATCATCCGGACTCATGGGCACTTGACAATACCCATAGCGTAGATCAAGGAAGGAAAAGAACTCTGCACTTTGTAAAAAGTCCAGAGCGGCCCCGCCGTGGTGGTCAGGTGGCTGAGGTACTCGGCTGCTGACCCGCAGGTTGCGCGATCAAATCGCGGCTGTGGCGGCTGCATTTCCGATGAAGGCGGAAATGTTCTAGGCCCATGTGCTCAGATTTGGGTGCACGTTACAGAACCTCAGGTGGTCGAAATTTCCGGAGCCCTCCACTACAGCATCTCTCATATTCATATGGTGATTTTGGGACGTAAACCCCACATATCAATCAAGAGTCGAGAGCGTCATCGATCCGAGGCAAAGGATAAATATCTTGTCGTATTATTTAGTTTAAACAACAATAATCTACGCAAAAGCGTATTGTGTCATCCTTCTTTTTACCTAAAACAACCGGTGACGCCTAAGGACTGTTTGATAGTTGATTGACGCCACGCTTTAGCATGTCACCTACTTGTTCATTCATGACACGGCGTTCAGTCAGCGAGACACGGTATGGTCACTGCCGTAGTGGTGTGTGATTACCTGTGTGGATCTGATGGCATACAGTAGATGTACGACCCAAAGTATCCCTATGACTGTCGAAAGATGACCGAAGCTTGTCAAGGAGGCTCAGAAGCTAACACATCTGTTGTTGGTTCAGGCGTTCGTCGATGACATGGTTGAAAATGTCGCCAGTAGAAGGGCCATACGCGGAACTACAGGAGAGGGCGTGGACTTCCGATGATTCATCAGGACGTCAAGTGTAGCGATTGTTTGAATGTTTCTATTCAGTTGATACATTCGCCCCGAAGCAACGTATTCGTGAATGGGAACAGATTCCCCCAAGGCACGTCGGTCGTACCACCTTGAAGAGTAACGAGAGTGGTTGGGAGCGGTGAGAGGTGGCGATGAACGAAAGCAGCGGAAGGCGTGAAGAATGCGGTAGCGTCGACGACGGCGGAACACAACACAGGTGCGAAGACAGTAAGTAGCACGTGGAGGGATCTGGGTGTCATCACTAATGAGCAACATCACGTACGAAGGGCGATCAGGCCTTCGCACGTGAAGGCCTTCGTACGGCCTTCGTACGTGAAGGGCAGGCTTTGCCGGTCCTTCACGTACGAAGGGCAGGCGAAGCATCACCAAGAAGAAAAAAGACGACTTCAGCATCGGCGCAATTATTCACGGTTTGGTAATGGAGAAAAAATCTTCACCTAAAATAATGTGCTGAGAAGAGTGCGGGAGTACTTCGAAATGCACTGTGTAGGGCACTGCTTGAATTAAAAGTCTGGCAGTACACGCGGCCACAGGCTGCACAGGCTGTGTAGTGGCAATATGAAGACAAGAACCCAAGTAAGGCGTTGTCACTCTTCGAATAGAACGACAAACTTGTTCGGCGATGTCGGAAATGGCAGCACAAGTATCAATAAAGGCAAGTACAGGTACATCTTGAAGAACAGCATTAAATACATTCGGTGACGAACAAAGACGGCTTGTGCATTGTGACGAAGACGCAGTTTTTGCCTCGGGAACTGCGTCATTTAGTCTTCCGCGTCGATATTAGGGAGACGTCGGAGCATCAGGGAAGGCGAGCGACGACGTAGAGAAGAAGATCGGCGATCAGAACCTGGCCGGTGGCTTGGTCGAGGTGGGTACAATTCAGGGTCTGAAGTGTAGGGAGTGTACGTGTGGTCGTACTCATATGGACGTGGGTTTTCACGAGAGTGGAATAGGCGGTGGCGGCACAGACGCGCGACGTGTCCGGGTAGACCACACGAAAAGCAGATTGGTCGGTTTTCGGCAGTGCGCCATGGATTAGGGACTCGGTGGAATGGAGGTCGTGGCGGCTGGGCGGCATAAACAGGAGCAGGCAGTGGAGGCTGCGCTCGTAGCGTCTGTGGTCGTGGTTGTGCTACTGCTTCGGTGTACGTCAATGGTGCTTAGACTGGTAGCACCAGCTGCGGGGGAAGAACCTCAGACACTTGGTCTTGCATAATGGTCCAAGGAGTAGGACTAAAGGGCGCACTTTGCTCCAGTACGCTGGAGATGAGCGAGAGTTGTGGGCAACTTCTTCGCACACGAAATATTTGATCTGGGAGAGGAGGACGGGATCTTGCGAGGGAGTTAGGCCGGACATCAATTTCTGCAGTGAGACAGCACGGTGGGTGATGAGACGTTGCCGGAGGAGCTCCTCATAGCATTGGCAAAGCTCGTTAACTTGGGCGACAGTAGCCGGGTGTTTTGAAATAAGCAACTGGAATGCGTCCTCGTCGACAACTTTAAAAATATGCTTGACGTGGTCCACCTCTGCCATGTTCGCATCGACGCGTTTGCACAAGTCAATGACGTACTCTATGTAACTGGTAAAACTGTCACTAGACAGTTGAGACCTTGACGGAAGGGGCTACTCCACACGAAGTTTGCGGACAGCAGAACGACCAAAGACTTCGCTGAAATTCGACTTCTGTTATCCTTTGGAACAGCAGATGGGTCGAGTTGACTTGAATGCTGTCCAGGTTGGAACGTCGGTTTCATGGTTTCGAAGCCACGAGTGAGCAATGCCACTGGCCAGTCTCATGGCTTCGTCCCATTTGTTCAAGACACTCACAAGTTCGTAGGTAGTCAGCCAGTCGTCAACGTCATGATCGTCAGTGCCGCTGAATATGGGAGAGTGCCGATGACGGACCGCGCCAGAGCACAAGATGGCCTGGGGATCAATGGGCGAAGGGCCGGTGGCGAATCAGGTGTTCTTGGTGGCAGGTCGAGTCCGGTTTCGCAATTTCAGGATTGCGAGGAGACCCAGCAATTCTCACCAAATATGATAAAGAACTGAGAAAGCCAAAACTCTTATTTGAGAGCGGGTAGGAGCGCAGGGCTAGCCGGCAAAAGCAGCGACAACGTCTGGGCCGAGCGTCTCGTGCTTAGCACTGACGATGTGTTTTTCCGAGCTTTCCATGACCCACTACTTCTTTATTACACTGTATTTAAGTAACATTTACCCTTAGTTATTCATTTCTAATATGTCTTCCTAATGGTTCACGTAGAACGTTTCTATGACTAGGCTGAAACCTAAACAAGAAAGTTTGTATAGAGAATGTGTGCGTTGCAATAGGTGTCGATTTGATTGATATGCAAGATTTACCATCCCAAAATCATCATATAACTATGAGAGATGCTGTGGCGAAAGGCTCCGGAAATTTCGACCACATGGCGTTATTTAACGTGCACGCAAATGCAGACACTTGCCTGCTGCAGTTTCGCTTTTAACAAAAATGCAGCCCCCGTAGCTGGGATTTGATCCCGTGACTTGTGGTTCAGCAGCGTAGTACCATAGCGAGTAGACAATAGCAACAACGATCCTGCTAGGGATCGACTAGACGAGAAATCAATCCCACCAATACGTTCAAAGCAACCAATTACCTTTGATAATAGGAAGCAGAGAAGAGCAGCATAACAATTATTGTTTCTCGGTGTATTATCTGCTCATTTATGTCTGACGGGATAAAGAAGCGAGCGACGTTGGCCGTCCAACATACTTGTGTGGGAACACCGTGGGGAGTGTGACCGCCAAAAAGTATGGGGACTCAAACCGAAAGCGGCACCAGTGCATTCACTTAGTATGGCGTATCTTTTAATTTTGTGCTCATAACTTGGCCGCCAGAAAGACGGTGTGCTAGTACACATTTTCTTTTATAAGAATTCGAAGCCTTTCTGTTCTTGTCGCACATTTATGCTCACCTGTGCGTCCATGCTTTTTTGTGTTTACAGAAACAATGTACTTCTCTTAATAAATGCTCCCTCTCGCGCATCTTTCTTTTCGCCGTTATGATCCCGTACTGACAGTGTGACTGAACGCTCTGCTTATTCCTCATTGCTCTGTTTTTATGAGTAAATCAACTCATTGCACTGAGGCGTGGAGCTCTCTGCTCTGCTGATCGGATGTGTCGAGCAGGAGAAAAAAGGTTAGGCCGCAAATACGAAAAGAACAGAGCTGAAAAAGTGTTTCACACACTGCACGTGAGGGTCTCTCTAAAGCTAACAAGTCCTTTCATACATGCTTTATTATCGTTAAGCGAGGTGCATAGTTCCTACTGCAGGTAGCTGCACACCAGCAACTAAAATGCATCCAGCTTTTCATCGTGTAGCCGTGATTAAGCTGTATTACAAAGCAGCAACCTATTTGTGGGTGATTCCTTGCATCTTTACAGATGTACACGCGGTTTTTCATATTAGTTAGATTAATAAAGGGCAAAAAACTGTGCTCAGCTGAATATCGGAAAGACGACACTAAATACTGGCTTTTTTAAGCCCCTAGGTAGGACGCTGTTAAAGAAGATAAATAATGTGCAACATGCAGTACCTTCTGACAGTTAGTTCTTGGTACATCTGAAGCAAAAGAAAATATTCACGTGACTTTTAATTGTGTGGGGTTTTTAATTACCTTGTTTAGACGCAATCAACATGTCGCAAGCTGCATTGACAAGCTTTCAATGACCAACACATTGAGGTGAGATATTTCTTTTAGTACACGTTGAAATTTTTGTTCAATGTGTATTTTATTGCGCGAGATGACGACTCGTTCTCTCGTCCACATATTAAAATATTTGGGCTATAAATCCTTGTGCTTCAAACTGCCTTTCTGATCTTTTCATGACAAATGACAATATTCTCGACACCTGGACTCTTGCTGCGTTGGTATGCAGAAATAGTTAAGGCATGAAGATGACCATTTATAGTAGCGTAATACTGGAACGTTATCTTTCTGAAAGGGACAGTAATATATATTTTTCAGCATGGTATTCATTTGTTTCCTGTCCTTAGAAAAATAAGCGCGAATATTGCCTCCTCTCGTAATGCGTGCGAGCGTGCAATAAAACAAACTATAATGTAAGATGCTAGCTCACGTAGGAAAAGTTTGTTGATGGTACTTTGTCTGAATTTTACAAAAGGTTGATAATAAATCTTTTGTATAAAAAAGAGATAACCAATGGTTCGCCAGTGTCAAATTGTCGTGTCGCGCAAATTCGCCCGTCTAGTTGTGTAAAAAAGCACATAAGTGTTTTATAGTATGTAAGTCTTTAGTTGACTTACAAACACCACAGTGGCAACTCGACATCGCTACATATAAAATAAATTACCACCAAAGTACTCTGTACAGATGGTCAACCAGAGAAACTTAATGCGACCACTGGCTGCTGCAGACGTCACAGCCGAAGCCAAAGTTCTGCTTCAGAAACTCCCACCGAAGTTTGGTGTTGGCCCCGGTGAACGCGTTCCCGCCTTTACCACGTTTACCGTGTTCTGATCACAACGCAGTGTTTTCGGCTTGCCGTTGTTGCTTGCATTTGGGTCGGAAGGCTGCGGATCCTCGGTGGCCAGCAGCCGCTTGTACTCTCCGAGACCAACGTTTCAACACAGCGGTTACTTTGGAGGCCTTGGAATTGTGTACGGTCCCAAGCCCGCCATTGAGTAATGCGGTCCTGGAGTGCCTTCGTAAGAAGTACAACGTTGCGGACAACTTTAATCCGGATACAAGCCACCGACAAAATTAGGTATGTTACTTGGCTTTGTCGCCTACTGGAAGTTAAAAACTCGTAGGATAGATCGTTTCTCCTGTTATCTGACGGCTGTTGAAACCAAATTCGGATGAAATATTAGGAGACAATTGAATTACCAGGAAGTTTGCCTACTAGTACTCTATTTCTGCAGTGCAGCACGACTTTTCGTTCTGACTGCGATGCTTCTGTAATGCCGCGTCGTGAAGTCAACGGAGTCAAGTCATTCATCGAGGGAACGAAAAAAGCTCGCACCATACTTAAATCATCTGAAAAGGCGTCGAAGGTGCCCCTGATGATCCTCTGACATCAGGGACACCTTCCGGAAGGAAAAACCAAACGTTAGTTCAATGCCGTCGGCAGGCTTCATTGAGCAGTTTAGAACAACCCGACCTACTGAAGCAAAACTATATGGTAGTTAGAGTGTACGTCAACCAGTAGCATGCAGAGCCATTTGAAGAAACTGATAAGAGAAAATATATGTCCTGTGCCTCATCACGTAGCAATCTGCCGATAAGTCACTACAAGGCTTCGTACTGTTGTTTGAACCTTCGCCGCACGCACAAAGTCATTCCTTCCAGAAGGATGCCTTGTTCAAGGATTCAAAGCTCGGTTGATGTAGTGCAGTGACTCAACGTCTTCCGATATCCGCCAGTCCGTCGAGTGGAAGTTTCTGGATGATAAATCTCCTTGGTGGGCAGGCAGGTAAGAGCGTCATCCGAGCCACAGAAAACACATGGAGACGAACATTCAGTCGCAATAGGTGCAAGAACGATGGTTTTGCTGCAATTATCGGCGAAGCTGAAGCAGTCGTCAGCAGTGAACATCTCATATGTTTTTACGGTAATCCTGATGAACTTGCAGTTCTGTCTTCGTTCCACGTTTCACTCGCGATATGCGTGATAATCGTCGGGCCAGAACCAACAAGTTGGGTTCACGTTAATAACGAGATAAAACATTCTTTACAGTGGGTGCATTCGTGAGTGGCTCACAGCGGAGCTAGGGGTCTTCTTTGGTTGGTGATCTACCTTGGCTAAGCAAACATGACGTGTTGCTAGAACATGACGACAACGCGCGTCCGCTAACAAAAACTGGGCAGACTTTTTCAGCGCTACATTAAAAGGGTGGTATTGCGTGCAGCTCTGAGGTATGATTAGCTTCCGGACAAAGAAACAAAATGGCTGGTATAGAAGGCGTGTATCCTGGAAGAAAGTAAGCGAGAATCAACTGCCTTCACCCATTGGGAATATGTTGCTGCTCTTAGCAGACAGGTGGCAACAAGAACGAACAAACAGAGAAGAAAGAGGTTGAACACGGGTGATAGAATAAACATGAAGCTCTTGGTGGAGGGCTTGAACTGGGCATTACGCGACAGCGAGCACACCAACTAATATTCATAACTTGAGAGACTTCTGGGTCTGAAAGAATTTTTCAAGTGATGCAGTCCTTATTATGCTCTGAAGGCAGCACCATTTACTTCTCTGTCCAAGAAGGACGCAAAGTTCGGATGGGGAATGAAGCCACAGATATATTTGGAGCAGCTCCACAGAGAACTCGCAAAGCGAGCCGTTGTGAAGTTGTACAACCTTTCGGCGCCAACACACCTTGATAAGGACAACCATAAACATAAACTTGCATCAATTCTTCTTGAAAAGGATGGGCCAGGACACTGGCAGTTAATGTTTTGTGTCAGAAAGCGCATCACTACTGGTGAAAATAATTATCATGCGAAAAAACAGGATGTAGTGGTAATAATATGGACAATGGAAAGACTTCGCTCATTCGTTTCTTTCTTCCATTCACGTCGGTAACATAATGCCAAGATATTGTGTATCAGAATATGTCCAAGACTCCTAAACTACAAATAGCAAGCTGATTTGGCTTCATCCAAGAGAACGAATGACTTCAAGTTGAAGCACATAGCAGATGAGAAAATGGCACATGTGAACTGTTTCAGCCAGGAAGTCGTAGAAGTACCGGGAGGCACACTTGATGATGTTGTCAAGTAAAGAATCGAGGTGTGCCTTACTTTGAATTTCAAGCACTGGGTTGCGATCTTCCACTGATATCATGCGGACTTGGCCACCCTCACATGAATTTTCATGAAGCCAATCCTGGAAAAGATCAATAAAGGAAGTGGCAATGCCAAGATGTACGACTGAAGGGAAAGCTGTTTTACGTGGAATACGGACTATTTCTTTTTTGTGATGCCCAAGAGCCTGCGCAACACATTGTGTGTCCGTTTCACAATTTGCAAGGACACTTTACAACTAGCTGAATGGTGAAAAAAATTAAGAAATTCTAATACATTACTCAAATGAAGCGCAGCGCGGAAGAGCACATTCGTATGTGCTTTGAATTTCTGATCACAAAGGTACCATTAGAGATTAAGCTTCGACACCTATTCACCATATCGCCTCAAAAGAGACAATTTAAAGTTTTTGTGCACTTCTGCACACTGACATATGCTCATACATATGAACATACATGCACATTCGTAATAGTGCTCAGCAAAACAGAGCAAGTGTATCGCATCATGATCTTCATCCTTTTCTCTCTCCAAGAAAAAACAGGCACACTATAAAGGGCCAGTAAACAGACTTCAAGTTTTATGTTACACCCCCAACCAAGCTGGTTAATTCGTAGAATAAACCGCAGTGACCACTTTTTCTGAATATTATAGAGCTGCGTGCTGAGCAGAGCCTCCATGTCGAAAACCAACTCCCGCGATCCTTTCCAACGGCTCACCAATATCTTTGCACGCGCAGAACGAGAACTCGGTCATAAGCGACGTTACGCAACATGCAGCTCGTCAATTGGTCTAAACCAGGCCTATAAAAAGAGTAGCGAAGTCAAGGACAGTTCCTGTTCCCACCCACAGCTACGACAGAGCTATTCAATCATACGAGTTGCGAAACTCCCCATAGGCTTTATGTACAAAATCGGGACACTTCAGTGACCAGGTCTTTTTTAGTAAGCAGAATTTCGCACCACCAATCGATCAGTACGTTTATTATTAAGAGCATTACTTGTGTTTTGTGTTGCTGCACCCGGAAGGCGCGACAGTCTGCACGACTACAGAAAAGTAGGCCTGCTTCATGTCCGGGTTTGGGAACGCAGTTTTGCTGGAAATCGAGCGACTGGGCTACGGAGAAACATTGGCAATGGGTAAACGATAAACAACCAGGCATCGCAATAAACGGAAGTGCGGTGTGACTGATCAAGTTTGCCGATGACGTCAATCGCTGACGTCTTGTCACTTTGCTGAAGTGGGCGGAGTCATGATGACGGGCGACGCCTTCCCCTTCCTCGAAAGAAGGGGGGCGAGACCACGCGAAAGTTTGAAACCAGCTGAACGCGATGTTTTCGCCCCTGTAATTTTTTAGTACAGCACGAAATAACAAAATTCCTGCGGCAGCATGTTCACAAAGTAAAAGTGCACATATTTCTCTTCACAACAATTTCAGAACGTTGGAGTTGTTTACAGACCCTTTAATGCAGCGCTCCTAAGCAATACATGCGTGTGAAGAGGAAATAGCGTATCCGGCTAGAAAATTTATAGCAGTGGTAAACGGCAACCCACTGCCCCGGTCTGCTCAGTTCCCGTAAAGCTCTGGCCAAAATTATACTGAAGAATGAAGATGATGAAACGTTACGGGAATCAGGCCAGTAAGGCATAATAATAAACGCGATAAGTAAATATGTTTCAGGTGTTTTGTTCTTGAATAACACTTTTCCGAATCGAGAACTTTTGTGTACAGCCAGAAATTTCTTCAACCTGAACGCGCGAGCCTCCATTTTTTTGTCCATTAGTAATGTATAACGAAGCACGAAGGTAAAATGAACATAAATACGTGCATGCGCATGATAAACAGTCACGTATAGTTGTTTTCTGCCACAGTGTTGCGCCGACCGGACACCAGGATCCCAGGAAGGGGTGCCTATGAAATCAGCAGCCAACGCTCGTTCATTCAGGTAATAAAAATAAATTAATTTGCTGTACACCAATTATTCTTACATTTTCAATTATGATGTATTATCTGCCAATAATATTAACTTGCTATTTAAACCAATATAAAGGTCGCACTATGTTCAGTGGTGAAAAGGTTAGTCACAATGATGCAATTGTTTTTGAAATAGAACTAACTGACCATTATCTAAACAGCATGGCACCTTTGGCAAACTGTGCAAAAATGTCCCCTCCCGCCCCCCCCCCCCCTATTTTGCACAAAACAGAGATAAAAACGTAAGTAAAGACCGTGCATCGGTAGAAAAGACGGACGTTCAGGAGCGAAAATAAATCAACTCAACAGCGGCAATCACGCAAAAAGTGAAAATTCTTGCTGCAGGTGACATACAAAAAATAAAAACACAACAAAGCAGACACACAAAAGATCCAATTGGAGGTGAGACGAGTTCTGCGATGGTGGAACAGTATATAATCAAGTCTGTGTGCTCGTGAAAAGGCTGTTAGCGACGACTCTTCGATCAGCTCATGGGCGAGGTGGCAATTTTAGATGACGTTTAGCACTTTTTCCTCACCCCCTCGCTGGCAACCTCACTTTTGACGCTGACTCACTCTTGCCTCTTCCTTACTATCTTTAAATTGCGCCTGTCACGCACTTACGCTATTTCGTCCTAATGGGCCTGGTTTCAGATCTGCTTCAGTGATTCCTATTTTTTATCGATGCTTTGCTTACATCTTGAACTTATAGCAGTTGTACTTCTTTACCATTTCATCGACTTGTATTTGCTGTGCGTGACAAATATGAGTAACAAATTTGGTGCCATCATAAACACTGAAAAGCCGCTCTATTGGGCGCTTCAGAGTAGAAGATTCAGCTTTGACGTTTTCGCTTTCCGGGAGTAGGTTCACAAAAAAGACTTTGCAGTTTTTTTTTGTCCTTCTCTTCTGTTTGTTAAGTTGGTTGCTGAGCAAATAGAAATTCTTGTGGTATTTTCTCTTTTCGGCAGAACAGCGTGACAGGGCACGTCGCCATGTATCAGCAATTTATAAAATAATAAATAAATAACGAATAGTATTCTATACGGAGGAGCCTTTCAAAATTGCCATGTTTACGAAGCCAACATCATCCAGAAGCCAGATCTGGCAGAATTGCCTCCATATAAGTGACACACCACTAAAACCAAAATGAGTGGTGATTGGTTCAGCAACTCATGGGAAGCTTTCATGCGAAATTTGATAAAAAGAAAAAAATCATGACAAGCAGCTGCCAAAAAGGTAGCTTGTTGCTCGCTTAGTTTCGCAAGCCAAAAGGTACAGCTGAGCTCTTGTGTCCTAGCTTGGGGTGGCTTTACGCAGTCACACCAACTCTATTCAAGATCTCTTGCAATAATTTTCACAAAGTGATGCTTTCTCACGATGTTATCACAAGTGTTGCCAAGTAAAGCTAAGTTGCAATACAATTCAAAATATTGCTTGTCGAGTTTTCATCATTCTACGTTGTGTACTACTGTAAACAAAACGAGTACAGCAATCTCACTTGACAGCGTGCTGCGATTCCCGGCAAGTGGCTTCCTTATCGGCGGGGCGAAGGTTCTTTGGTCACTCCTTGCCTGTGTCACGTGGTACGGCGTCGCCACGGGCCGACGCTATACGGATCAAAGGAGTGCACTGTCCGTTGTTCATGATGTTGTGTCTGGAACGACCGAGGGATTGATTCATTGATTGATATGCAGGGATTGCCATCCCAAAACCACCATATAGTTATGAGAGTCGCCGTAGTTCCGGGCTCCGGAAATTTTGACCACCTAGGGTTTTTTAATGTGTGCCTAAATCTGAGCACACCGGCCTACAGCATTTCCGCCTCCATCGGAAATACAGCTGCCGCCACCGGCATTCAATTTCGTGATCTGCGGGTCTGCAGCCGAGTACCTTAGCCACTAGACCACCACGGTGGGGCGGAACGACCAGGGACTGTGCGCAGATTTGTGGCAGGTTGGTTGGTGGCGTATGCTGTGCAGGCTAGCGAAGAAGGCACGCAGCTTTGGAACCAGTGGCTAGGCAATGCGTGGTGTTCTTTCAGGAGCTTGCTCTTTATGCTCGAGCCTTGTCAATCCATCTCGTCGTCGCAGCCTAGAGTTCAGATATTCAGAGCCGTGCTAGTTCAACTAGCAATTGTCAAAAAAAAAGAATATGCTCAACAACATACAGACGTGCACACTCGTATCAAACACAATGCAACACGCTAGGTACTTCGATTCATTCGGCAAAATCGAGTCTAAATCAGCGGGATTCTCCTACACTGTATATACACTCCACTCTTCGGGTATTGACGAGGGCTCTATCGTCGGATCTTCTCCCAAACATTCTAGAATCGCAGGCCAGAGCAAGTTGTAGCTCAGTCCGACCTCTCTGCCTTTCTATCAATAAATTTTGCCCCCCTCTCTTTCTCTCTTTTTCTCTCTCTCTCTCTCTTTGTGTGTGTTTTGCAAACAACTCTCGCCGTTTCAAACAACTCCTGACGTTTCAAACAACTCTTGAAACAACTCATGGTGTTTGTACTACAACCGGGGTGTGCTGCCACACCAACGGAACGAACTCTAAAGTGTCCGCGCTTCCAAGGAGCGTTTCGGGGTGCCGATACATTAGCCCTTAAAATACGCCCTGCTCTTGCCTCCCTATAAATAGGATCAGTGACAACTTCAAAAATATGTTTCGTGAGAAACACTCACAAGATGTTTACGCCACTAAAAGTGAGTGATTTTCTGTTGTGTTCTGTTCCAACTGTTTTTTCTGCGGAGAAATTGAGGTCTGCATTTTCTCGACTATTCGATATCAATAGGTTCTGCAGCGGAAAAAAAGAATAATACTGAAAGGTACCCAAAAATGAACACTACGAAAAGAAGCATAATAGCACACTGAAACCGGTTGAAATATCATACCAATACACAGTTTGCTTGCAGCAGTTCACACTGTCATATACTGTTCACAAGCACACCTTCCTTTTCTAATGTCAGTATATGCGCTAACACTTTTCATATACTGCATTTCCGATGGAGGCTGAAATGTTGTAGGCCAGTATGCTGAGATTTGGGTGCATGTAACGAACACGAAATGGTCGAAATTTCAGGAGCACTCCACTATGGCGTCTCTCATAATCATAAGGTTGTTTTGGGACGTTAAATGCCACATATCTATCTATCTATCTATCTATCGATCTATCGATCTATCTATCTATCTATCTATCTATCTATCTATCTATCTATCTATCTATCTATCTATCTACGCATATCGCATATCGGCACAAAAAGAAACATAACTGGGCGAGCGGTGGCTCGTTCTATCACTAAAAAAAATCTTGCAAACGAGCTGAGCAGCTTTCCATGTAGCTGTTTCTTTATTATCAAGTAATCTATAAAAACCATGCGTGACGTAAAAAGCACACAGGAAAAAGTGTTTGCACTGATCAGCACAACGTGACGAATGTTAGCTCAAGGTTGAAGTGACCGGTACAGTACTCGCTTTACAAAATACTGATGGGGTACTTACCAAGCAGTAGCGAAGCAGAGCGGCACAGGATAGAAGCTAACACCACAAAGCGTACGGTAACATAAAAGTTTCAAGAGTAATCAATCTGGTCTAAAGGGGCGGATCTACGCTTTTCCGCGCCGGTCGTAAGATATGGCAACACATCACTTACTATATTCAATGAAACGCGTGTATTAGTTAACTACTACAGCACAATTTGAAGGGCTTTATCACTGGGTCGTGACGTCAATAAAAGGAGCAAGGAGACTGTAGGCCGAACGTGTGGCCGATGAACGGAAAGTGAGATAACAACACTACACAGCGCCGATCGCGGTGAAGTGAGCGCCGGCCGTTCAACTGAGAAGCGGTGAAGCACGTCTCCATTTGTACAGTGCTCAACTGGCATGCCTGTAATGACGGAGCGTCGCGCGCGTCACAACACGAGCGACATCAGCAGTTGCAAATTCGCAACATATGCGCGGTGTCAGGGGTGTGCCCGCCTTGCAGTATCCACCCTTATCTCCGCGGCCGCGGTGACTGCTTTGGCCGTCGAAGCGCTGTCAACATCATACAACCGAAGGAAAAGGAAAAAAAAAAGCAGTTGCCTGAGCGGGCGCCTTTTATACTGTAAACTTATCTCGCTTCGTGATATTATATCACAGGGAGAACGATTACGTTTGCTTTTTATTGCGATAGCAATTATAGAGACACTTTCGGTTGGATTTTGCCGCCAGTGTCGTCATCGATGTCATGCACCGTATATGTGGACGTATCTATATATATGAAAACACGAGTAAAAAAACCAGAAAAAATGTACTCTGGTGAGCGGAATTAACTGTGGGACCTCTGCGCCGTGAAAGCGAGGCGTTAACCACTGAGCCACCCCGGAGAACATTCTTTACCTTTGAAACGTCAAGCTATTTATATCTACCAGTTACCGCTACTGTGTTTTCGGCATTACCGGAAAGATGGCGCAACGAGTGCACGTCGCGACATCGCGCAGCGGCGCCCCCTCTAACTCCTAAGCGTACTTTGCCCGGCTTAGAGAAGGGAAGCCACGCTCCCTCGTGCGCCCATATCTCGCGGTGGCGAGGAGGGGAGGTTCGTACGGCTTGGCTGGCCTCGGGCTTTACGTGGAACAATTCTGCTGAAGTTAATGGGCGTACAAAGGTCCCTGCAATCAATGTAGCCTCCGTTCGCGAAAAGCATGAGCTTTTCAGCCTTAGCGAAGTAACAAATGAGACGCTTATTCGCGTGCATCTGTACCAGTGACTACGTTTCGTGCGTAATGTGTGTGCGAATAACACGGGGCACGTTTCGATGTGCTTTCCATTCTGCGCATCACCTTTCAAATTGTTGACATTGTGTTCAATGCTTCGCCTTTGTGGCAAAGCTCCGACTTTTTTTGCTTGCTTTTTTTTGTTTTTTTGCTAAATTGGTCAGGGCGCTTTCGACAGCCAAAGCGGTTGTTGCATGCGAGGTAATAAACAACGATTAGTATTGCAAGGCAGGCACATCACTAGCGCCGCACATGCTCAGATTTGGCGTATTTGCGACTGCAGCTGTCGTCCGTCCTGTTCCAGGCGTGACGATCCGTGGTTATAGACATGAGAGTTGAGCGCTGTACGTGTGCCGTAAAACATCGGAGCCTTATCAGTGGTTGTTGCGCAAGTGCTGAAACAATCTCGACTGTTCGTGTCTTGCGTGAGATCTTGACAGTACAATCTACAATAATCGGGAACATTCTCGAACAGTGAAGTGCAGTTAGCACTGAGCGTTCCTGACAAGCTTTTTGGACGTATACCGAATGAAACAGAAGTAAAAATAAAAAAAACGCGCGTGGCATTCATGTGTCTTTTTGACTTCGATAGTGGCTTTCGCTGGCTCGCGCTGCGGTTCTGAATCCCACTTTAGCTTCTGCGATGGAACTGTTCAATATCATCGGGCAGCATCTGGAATGAATCCTTTGCGAGACTAGGGCACATGGCGCCGCAAGACGGCAACGATGTCACGCTCCGTGTTCGAAGGAAAACTCAACAAAGGCAGTCTGATAACGTGCACGGCGTGCGACAAGGTTTTCACTTGTTTCGTCTGCCTCTTAGCTTGGCTGCTGCTCGCCCCGCCGCTGTGGTCTAGTGACTGAGGAACGTGGCTGCTGACCCGCAGGAGGCGGGATCAAAGCGGCTGCATTTTAGGGGCGAAGCTCCTTATAGCGGCACCCGTTCGTCCCGCGTCCCGTCGTAGTATGTAACCAATTTTACGCTTTGACCTGCAAACATTTTGACCTCCAAGGTGGTGCCGGTGAGAGATTCCTTCTGTGCGTTGTTGAACAACAAGAAATAGTGCTCAATGTGCATGCCAATAGCTGATAATGGGGTATGAGAGACAGGAGCATTCGGCTTTTAGTTAACGTGCACGCGGCGATCCCCATTAGCAGCCATTGCATGTACATTAGGCACTATTTGAAGGGAAAGGGTTGCTACGTTATACCCGCTGGGTGAGCCACCTTAGTTTTAGACTGGTTTAGCGAGCGTTGAGCCGCAGTGCCATAAATACAATGAACTAGTATATACCATGAATGAACTCGAGGTAGTTAAAGGTGGCAAGTAGGTACGAAGTGCAAGCCGTAAAAAAGTAGTAGCCGAATTCTCCTGTCTCTCATTTCTCATGCAGGCATTGGCATGTACATTGAGCTCTATCTGCCAGGAAAAGGTTGCTACGTTATACTCGCTGGGCGTAACCTCCTTGGTTTTAGAAAGGTTTAACGAGTGTTGGGCCGCAGTGCCATGAATACAGTGAACTAGTATATACCATGAACTCGAGGTGGTTAAAGGTGGGAAGTAGACCCGAAGCGCAAGCTGTTAGAAAGTGTGCTTGTGCCACCTCTCGATTAGTCCTTGGAATGTCAGCTGGATGGTGGTGTTTCTACATAGGGAATATATGATGAAAAGATGCGAGATGGTGGTACTTGAAGTGTTGAATAGATGGATGAACGGACACACAGACAGATGCATGAATGGACGCATGAACGGACGCCGGGGCGGATGCATGGACAAACGCAGGAACGGGGGGGATGGACGCATGGGCGGTCGCACAGACGGAAGGAAGCAAAAACGAATGGACGGACGAATGCTTTGCCCCACTCTCCATCACTCACTTCGTGGATATGCTGCCAATTTTTTCGATGGAGGCGAAAATGCTGCAGGCCCGTGTGCTCAGATTTGGGTGCACGTTGAAAAACCCGGGTGGTCGACATTGCTGGAGCCCTCCACTAGGAAAAAGGAAGGAAAAACTTTATTTTCGAGGGTTTGGGACTGGGGTCATGAGCTTGATGGGTGGGGCCCCAAGTCCAGGGCTTCACTGGCTGCCGCCGTCTGTCTGACGTGCCGCAGAAGTGCAAGCTGCACCTCTGGGTCAGAGCTGGCGAGCTGTGCCTCCCATTGCTCGAAAGTATTACAAAGCTTGTACTGACCTAAAAAGGTATCTAAATTTGGTGGTCATTTTAGACCTCCCCACGAAATGTGGTAGAGCGATGGGGAGCCGCCACACCACGGACAAGCACGCCCATACAGCGTTGGAAAAATTTTGTGTAGCCTTTGAAGATTAGGAAAGACCCCCGTTTGAATTCGGCGGAGGTCAATTGCGTCCTCCCCTTCTAATGATTTGTGGGGGGCGTTGTATTTTTGTCGCATGCCTCGCTGGTTAGCAAGAATTTCGCGAGGGGCCATTCTGGATGGGTCATTATTCTCCTCAATAGCTTCCTCCTGGAGTGTTTCAAAGGATTGAATGTGCTGTCGAAGCTCTGCTCGGTTCGTGAGCCCTCGAGCACGAGCATCAGCACTTTCGTTCCCCTCCAGGCCTGCGTGTCCTGGACACCAGATCAGTCTGTATTTGTTCGTCAAGCTCCCGCCTAAGAACTTGCTTGTTCTTATCAGAAGGCGGCCTCTTAAAAAGAAACGGCACGCTTCCTGCGAGTCGGAAATGATAGTTGTCTGCGGTTCATCTCTTTGTCCCTGCGCTTTGATTGCAAGGGCAATGGCAAAGCATTCCGCCTTGGCGATCGAGGACGTGTACAGTGATGCACATGTCACCATGCAGTTGTCGTTGCTAAGTACCGATGCAACTGACCGTTTAAAATTGTACCTTGAAGCATCCACATACAAAACATTTGATTTGTTTTTGAATGTTTTTCGGAGCCATCGCACTCTCTCCTCTCTGCGCTTTCTGTTTGTTTTTACGTCCATGTTCTTGGGCAGCGGTGAGATCGAGATCTTGCTGCGGACGGGATCCGGGATTTCTACAAGAACCTCGTCCATGTTCTGGGGGTATGGCGGAAAGCCCACCCTAGCAAGTATCTCTCTCCCCGCTTTCGTTTGACTTAGACGATTTCTCAGCGCAGTCAGTACCGCTGTCTTTAGCTCAGGGTATGTATTATATATACCGAGGTCCAAAAGCTTTTGGGTTGGTGTGCTTACCGGTAGCCCTATGGCCACTCTGTAGGCGCCCCTAATTATGGACTCGATGGTTTCTTCTTCTGATTTGTTTAACACGTGGAAAAGTAGACTATACGTAACCTTACACAGTACAAGTGCCTGAACCAATCTAATTGTGTCTCCTTCCTTCATGCCCTGTTTGTGGTATGTTATTTTATGGATCATTCGTGCAACTTGTTTCGTGACTGATTTTATATGTTTATTGTATGATTCGCTCGTCCATTACTTTGAACCCAGTAACCCAGAATACGTGCGACGGCCACCTCACGTACTTTGACACCTTCAATGTTTATGTCATTGCTTCCGTTACTTTTGTATCTTTTTCCATGTACCCTGATGATTTCAGATTTTTCTGGGGCACAGCTGAGCCCGCTTGCCTTCGCAAAGTTTTCAACTGCTGCTGCAGCCTCTTGAAGTGTCTGCTCTTTGTTAGCTAGAGATCCACGCGTTGCCCATAGGGTGATATCATCCGCATAGAGAGTGTATCCTAACTGCGGAACTCCATCCAGAGCTCGCGTGAGTCCTAACATGGCGATATTAAAGAGCAGGGGAAAGAGGACGGCTCCTTGAGGGGTACCTTTGTTTAGCATCTCAAAAGCGTCTGACGTTACTTGTGCTACGCTTATCGAAGCCCGCCTTTCTGTGAGGAATGCCTTGATGTAATTGTAGGTGTTTGTCCCACATCCCATGTTGTTTAATTCTGTTAGGATGGCCTTATGCGAGATATTGTCGAATGCTCCTTTTAAATCAAGGGCTAGTATTAGATGTTTTCCTCTTGTTGGTATTTAGCTCAATACTTCCTCTTGTAATAGGAGAAATGCGTCTTGGGTGGAGAGGCCATTGCGGAAACCCAGCATAGTGGCTGGAAAAAGGCCGTTGTCCTCTATAAAGTTTTGGAGCCGATTATGAATAACCCTTTCGAAAAGCTTTCCCATGCACGACGTCAAAGATATGGGCCTGAGTGCCTGCAGGGAGGGCTTCTTCCCTGGTTTCGGTATCGTAATAATTTTGGCTACTTTCCATTCCTCGGGTATCTTCCCTTTGAGCCAATAGTTGTCATTAAAATGGTTTGTCAGTGCCTCTATAACATTATCGCTGAGGTTCCTTATCATTGCATTTGTGATTTGATCTGAGCCAGGGGCAGAATTTCTCTTGGCTGCTTGTGCAGCCGCAAGGACCTCTCCCGTGGTGATTGGGGCGTCGAGTCTCTCGTTTTTCGCACCAGTGTACTGCATTTCAATACTGCAACTATCGGTATTCTCTCCTATGTATCTGTCCTTAAGTGCTTGTATTAACTCCTCCTCTGTGCCCGGATAATCATGCATTATTCGTTGTAGTGTTCTTTTCGAGGCCGATTTTGATTTTTCTGGGTCAAGCATGTTCCTTAGGATGGCCCAAGTTTTCCCAGTGCTCAGAGTGTCCTGTAGTGAACTGCAGAACTGGATCCATCCCTCAGTTGCAATTTTGTTAGCGTATTGATTTGCCTCCTCTCCTAAAGCAGCGATTTTGCGGAGAAGGTTCCGGTTGAGTCGCTGGTTTTTCCACCTTTTCAGCATACGGCGCCTGCTCTCCCACAGGTGGAGCAGGTGCCTGTCGACTGCAGGAGTCTCTGCTGTTCTTGCGATACGTTTAGATGTTTGTTTGTGAACTGAGATTATGTACTCTGACCATTCCCCAATCGACTCCGGTACAGAGTCGGGTGAGGGATCACGTCGCCTGTATATTTCCCTGTCAGTGATCACCACGTCTCCTATGACCCTGCGTAGTTTGGAGTTGAGAGGGAAATACTGATTATGTAGTGATCGCTGCCGAGATTTTCTTCCAGGTTTGTCCAGTTAGCGTCGTTAACATTACGTGTGAATGTCAGATCTGGGAACGTGTCTCGACTTACGTTGTTACCCAGCCTCGTAGGTGTTGTGGGTAGAGTAATTAAGCTCAATTCTAGTTTGGATACGGCGTGTTCGAGACGTGTTCCTTTAGGGGAATCTCTCGAATAACCCCATGTGGTGCTGGGTGCGTTAAAATCACCCAATACCACAAGTCGATCTTTCGCCCCTGCAATACCGACGACATTTTTAAGCAGTGCACCAAAGTCCTCGTGTTTCTCTTTGGGAGGGCTGTATATATTTATTATTACGGTTTTCACTTTGCCTCTCTTCAGAGGAAGAAGGGTGATTATCTGATGATTTATCCGCAGACTTTCTATGTGCTCAACCTTTGCTGCAATACTTTTGCTAACCAGTGAGGCTACGCGGGGATAATTTGGATCTTGCAAACAATAATATCCCTGCAGTTTGACCATCTTGGGCCCAACCTCCTGCAAGCATATTAAGTCTGGCTGAATTGGTACCGAGTTCATGTAATTTTGGAGTGCTGCGGCGCGCTTGAGAAAAGTGCGACAGTTCCACTGCCAAATTTCTAAATGTTCTACACTGTTTATATTATTTTTGGCCATGCTGCATGGTCGTATCCATGCTGTCGCGGCCCGCTTTGGATGGTTTGTCAATACCTGGAGCGGACATGGAGCGTTAGTTTAATGCCCTTTGCAAGCCTCCCACAGCATCGTTACCATACTGCCTCTGAATTTTCAGTTCTTCTACGACAAACGTTTTCATTTCCGCCATGAAATCACTTAGAAGTTTATGTAAAGTAGCTATGCTTTCCCTGTTTGCTTGAACCTGCGTCTGCACTCGCTTTACTAGTTCACTGCTTTCTGATTGATTAGCGAACGAGTCTTCGTCTATCGTTTCCGCGCTCGTTTCTGCACTATCCTTCATGTGGGCTAGACGCTCTCGCGCCTCTTTATTGCCCACGGTGGGGTTGCCTATCGACCCTGGGTTTTGTATTCTCTTAATTGCATTTTCTAATTTGATTTTGATTGACGAGATGGCCATTTTATACTGTTTCCGCTCCGCAGTCATTTGATTTCCAAGCTGTTTAATTTCTTGTGTTAATCTTTTTTTCTCCTCCAGAATATTCCTATACTGTGGGCTATCAGTTGCAGGAACAATGGGAGGCACTGGACTCGCCCAGCTCACCTTGTTTGGTTGGTTGTTTTGTACGTCCTGCGTACTAAGGCCAGTGGTTGCTGCTACTGCTTCTTCTTTCCTGGCATGGGCGGAGCTTGTTTCCAAGCTGCTGCTCGGTGTTTTCTTCAAGTTTGGCTTGCCAGGGGCCTCCGCAGGCTTGCTAATATTCCGCTGTTGCGGGGTCTTTGATGATGATCTCGATCTTGATCGTGATCTGGAGCTGGATCTAGATGCCTGCCGCGTCTGGAGCGTCGCTTCCTCTCGGTCTGAGCTGAACCAACGAGGAGGTTTCTGCTGGTGTTGCTCAAATGGCGGGAAATCCTTCTCGGCATAGGTACACTTTGTTTGTCTTCGAGGCGTCTCCACTCGTGATTTTCGGGGGGCCACATTTTTCAGTTTCTTTTTGCATGATCAATCAATCAATCAATCAATCAATCAATGAAGCTTTATTTTCATAAATAGATATATGCAATTACAGGGATTATTTGGACCGATAGCCTAAAGTGGCTAGTGGACGGTCCAATACAATGTGCAACATAAAAAAGTGTACAGGTCAGCTCTGAGGTAACAACATAAAAAAAAACAATCATGTGATACAGATAACACAGTAATACATTTTTTCTTGCAGATATGCATACTTATTAGCTTGCAGCTAGTTTCTATACATAGGCACTTATTAAAAAATACAATGAAAATCGAATCACACACACATGCTTACATGTCTTGACTCCACAGAAAAAATGATTTACATGCCATGCTGAAATTACGTGCCGTTTTAATCTCTAGGGGGACCGTGTTCCATATTTTTGTTCCACTAAACTGTATCAGTCTTTCTCCGTAAACATTAAAACATTTGGGCAGATTGAAATTACCATTCGAAGCATGTCGCGTATTGCGTTTAGGAATTGAAAAAAGATCAGCAGGCAAAGGTGAATTTCTATTAATTATGTTATTTACTGAAACAGCAATTTTGTAGTCACGCAACATCGGAACTGAGAGAATGCGTTGTGATTGGAAAATATTACTTACTGATTCACCTTGGCTTATGATTTTCAGTGTACGCTTTTGAAGTCGCTCAAGAGTTTTTAGATAACTGTTGTACGTCACACCCCACGATTCCAGACAGTAACCTATGTGACAATGACACAATGAAAAGTAGAGTGTGCGGAGAATAGCTTGTGGAAAATATTGGCGAGCTTTTATTAGAGAATAGCAGCCATAGGCTAGCTTTGCGCACACACTTTGTACTTGCTCATGCCAGTGTAAGTGTTCATCAAAAGTGACGCCTAAATATTTAAAACAAGGAACTTGTTGAATAGGAGTGTTGTTTATTGTTAGGTTAAGAGATTCAGCGTCAATATGTTTCCTACGAGAGTGAAACACCATATACTTTGTTTTAGTACAGTTAACAGTCAGCTGATTCCTGGCAAACCATTCCGAAATGTTCGATAAATCGGTCATCGCGTCATTTTGTAAATCTGCTAAGGAGTGTCCTGTGAAAACTAAAACAGTGTCGTCCGCGTACATCAGTGCCCTTGACCTTTGTAGGGATCGCGGGACATCATTAATATAAAGAGAGAACAATATAGGGCCCAAAACTGAACCCTGTGGCACCCCGCATTTAATATAACCGTAGGATGATTTGATGTCACCAATGACTACCTTTTGTTTGCGTGCCGATAGATAACTAGAAAAAAAATCAAGCGAGTTACCTTTTATCCCATAAGAATGCATTTTTTCCAGTAAAATGGAATGACTAATAGCATCAAATGCCTTTCGTATGTCTAAAAATACTGCTATTGCTATGTTGTTTTCATGTAGCGCGGAATTAATATATTGCGTAAGCATCGAAACAGCAGTTGAAGTGGACCTGTTTGCAACAAAGCCGTGTTGCTGGGGACAAAGTACATTCTGTTCACCCAGGAAGCGCCTTAATTGCGACGATATTAGTTTTTCAAGCGTAGTGTTAATACTACTCAGAACAGATATTGGTCTGTAGCTGTCCGGAAGATTCCGATCACCAGATTTGTACACTGGTATTACTTTGGCGGTCTTAAGTATACTAGGATAAGTTTTAGAGGAAAATGCATGATTAAATATATGGCATAAGGGACCACACAATACATCAATATTCTCCTTTAAAATCCTTGATGATATGGCGTCATGTCCAGCTGCCTTGTTCCCTGGTAACTTATTAATTACTTGTCGGATGTCATCCTCAGTTACATCACATAAATCAAAATTATTGGTAACAGTACAGGGTGCATTTAAATTCTGCATATGAGTAGGGAACTTCCTCGCAAGGCTGAGACCAATATTAGTAAAGTAATCGTTAAAGTTGTCGGCCACTTCACGAGTTGGATTATCAGGTGTAATGCGTTCTTTGCTACCCATGCCAGTGACGTCTTTAACAATCTGCCATATTTTCTTCGTGTTACCATCATTTTTTTTCACTAGGTTGGTATAGTAGCACTTCTTGGATTTTCTTATCATTGCTACTGACTTGTTTCTGTAAAGCTTAAAATTTTGATGGTAGTATTCATTGCTCCTGTTATTTTTCCATTTGTCGTAGTAAAAATCTTTCAGCTTCAAAACCTCAAGTATATTTCTATTCATCCATGGACATATGGCATGGTCATAATTTCGGCGCGAACAGCTACGCGTTGATCGTTCAATGACATCCATAATGCATTTTACAATGTTATCACACTCGACGTCCACGTCTTCATCATAGAGGGCATCAAAATTCGTTCCTTGTAGTAGTTTTTGCACGGAATTATAGTCGACACGTGTTGTTCGTTTAATGGCAGGTATGGCAGGAGCACAAATGTATTTCTGGGGTAAAAATAGAAAGGTGGGATTGTGATCCGCAATAGCAACAGCGTATACGCCTGCCGATACATCCAGGTCAGCGTTACACAACACGTCTCCTGTAGCGTGCTCTTCACCGAATATGGCGCAGTTCAGGGCACATTCATGTTCTTGCGTAGGATCACACGTCCCACACTTGGAGCACACATTTGCGTTCGGAGTCGGGCACACGTCGGTTCGGTGTCCAGTTGATCGACAAATCTTACAAACCTGTACGATAGGCTTTTATGGATAACAGATCGCCTCTGCACCCATAAAATAGACACACCTGGGGAGCACGTCACCCGTAAAAGTTATTATTGCTGACTTCGAAGAGCCCAGCATTCTGGCTCTCTCTATCTTCACCCCTTGTGTTCGTATTCATAGGTTTGCCATCAGGTCGGCCTGAGTGGTTCCGGGCGGTAGTCCGTGAACGATGCCTTGCAGCACGTCTTCTAGGTCGGCCACGTACGCATTGAAGGGGTGAATCCGTCCTGTGATTTTCAATTGGTTGATCTCTCTCAGCCTGCCCGCCACTTGTTCGTGTGGCGTGGACAATATTATGATGTTCGATCCGGGGTGGACCCGCAGCAAAGAACTTTCTCCTTCAAAGCTGTTCCGGCAGGCCTCTATCACTGCCATAGAGAGCTCGGATCCAAATAGATTTTTCACTGTGAGGCCCTTGTGCGGTCTCAGGATAACCTTTATGTCTTCCTTTGGAAGAGGCGTCGGTCCTCGGCGTTTTCTGCGCTGGAAATCCCGCTTGACTTGGCTGTCCCGTGCTGCGTCGGCAAGCGGATGGCCTGCTGACTTTTCGTTTTTCTTCTCTAGTCCCTTCTCGGGTTCTTTCTGGCTTTTTTTAAGGCTCTTTTTTCTTCTGCGTGAAAGGACGGTGTGCCAGCCGTCCTCCGTCCAAGTAAGAGCCAGACCCGCGTCGTCATCGTTCTTGTTATCGAGAGACGCGGCACTGGGCGCTCGCGCGTCGTTACTTGGTTCCTCATTTGACGAGACGCTGTTCGCGTCGCTCGGTTGATTCTCCGACACCAGAGATGCGCGGGGAGGGTTTTCGTCAACGTCCATGTAGACGAAAAATTTCTAGGCGTTCTTATGCATGCATGCTCAGTAGAAACAGGGGAATGGGCCGACCTCCGTTTTCTTCTGCGCAAGACGCATAGTCCGAAAAGGAGGTTAAATGGCACTCACCATTGACTTCCAACTCGGTCAGAAAATGTCGGAGAAAGTCGGACGAATAGTGGTGAGCCAGTCGACGCACCCGTCGGCGCACCGCGCCCGGTTTAGCGTCCCGGCGCCGCCGACCGAAGCCGGTGATACGGTAAGCTGCGTTCGTGCACGTCGTATCTTCAAACGTTGATAATTTCTCGTGAAGCTGGTCCAGGTCCCAGATTTTGGTGTCCTTCAAGTCCTCGCAACTTCACGGAAACGATGACGCACTCTTCGAGTAGACTTGAATGAAATTTCCGCCTGAAAACGTTTCATAAAGCGGAGAGCGATGTGAGCACGTCTTCACCGCCCCACGCCACCTAGCGGATCCCCCTCCACTATGGCGTCTTTCATGATCATATGGTGGTTTTGGGACGTTACAACCCACATATTATATTGGCTGTTGCTTGGTACCAATGCCGTCATTACTCTGTAGAGTGCTATTCTATTCGTCATTCAAGCCTTCACCTAACACTGTCGCGTTTGCTGCTTGGTGTGGGGAACTTTTTAGGGCTTTTCACTTGACGTAAAATGTCTGTGAATTGCTTCACACGAAAAAAACACACACAAAGAAGACAATTAAACAGTTGTCTGGAAAGCTGCGCAGCACGTTTGTGAAAAAAACCTATTTCTTGGCTCGAGAAACTGAGTTACCGATCACGTTGTTAGGTTTTCTTTGCGTCGGAACACGTATTCAAAGTCAGTGCGTAAGTGCACTTAAGCTCGGTATCTAAAAGGCACCTATGCTCAGTATCATTATCCGTGACGTTTGGATGTCGCATGACTTCTTGTAACGAGAGCTATTTCACGGAACTTGCGAATATAGAAAAAGAAAAGTTTCTTAGCTAAAAATACTTCATAATATTATCAATAAACACTCCTGCCTCGCTAACAGCATGCATGGCCCCTAAAATGTTTTGTTTTAGCTGCGGCAACTGCTTGTCATTGTTTTTCACAAAATGATTGATTGACGTGTGGTGTTTAACGTCCCAAAAGGACCTTGTGATTATGAGAGACGCCGTAGTGGAGGGCTTCAAAAATGTCGACCACCTAAGTTTCTTTAACATGAACCCATATCTGGGCACATGCACGGCACCACAGCATTGTCACCTCCATCGAAAATGCAGCTGCTGCAGCTAGGATTCCATCCCGTGACTTGCTGGTGGGCAGCCGAGTACCTTAGGCGTTAGAACACAACGCGGTAGGTGGGGGGGGGGGGGGAGATAGGTTTTCGCGGAAAAGCAATGGGAACGGCTTCGGAGAAAATTTGTGCGAAGGGGAAAAAAAAACTTAGCAAACATTTTTGTTTTCTTTTTCATTTTATTTTTTCACTGCATGCCCATGGAGCCAAGTACTATGACAACTACTACATTGTTGAGTGTAGATGGGTGATCCCATGAGAGTCCGGATTGTACACGAGTGTTAAAGTAGAATTTTCAGATTTGATTCAGTATTTTAAAATTTGTGCACATACCACCCAGTAGCCTGAAATTGAACTTCGTTTTTTAAATAACTGCATAGTTTCGGAGGGGAAAACTTCAAACTTACTTAATACAGAGGTGCCAATCTTGTCCCTTGTCATTTCCTAAATTAAGTTAACAATATAAATACACTAATATTACCGTTACAAATACGATCATTGTTTAAATTTATATACGCAAAATAAATAGTGAAGCAGCATTGTTTGAAGCCTCCGGGCTGAAGCAAACTGTTTTTAAAACATTATGAACCGGCAGAATTTTATATAGGCTCCTTTGAGATTTTGTTCTCCTAATGTAAATAAGCTAGTGTTTCGTATCTTAGTTGCCTATTAGAAGAGCAAGTTTATCATATTTTCTGCCAATACCTTTTCTCTATATCCAATATATATTTTAATAAATGGTCTAAAGTTTTACATTTCTGCGACAGCTAAGCCTTGAAAAAAATTTTATTGACCCCCCCCCCCCCCCCTCTGCAGATGATATTACCTCTGCGCTCATACCAAGATAATATAAAAATGTGGGCTTGACCTTCTAAGTCATTAGAACGTAACCATGTTTACATAAGAAAAGCAGTTTTGGCACTTTGAGAATAACATTTTTGTTTTATGATTTTTAATGTGGGTATGAGTGGTTCAGCGAAAGTTTTCAAGCCACGCTCTCTTATATATAGTCCAAGTTAGAGCTGTCAACTCCTGCTTAGAATGGGTTAATTTCGTAAAACATTTACGCACACTCTGTGTTTTGCAGACGCCGTCGACAGCTAAGGCGCCGTTGACAACTTTCGTATAATGAGACTTCTACGGCTCTTCCAGCTGGGCTGCTCCATTCTCAATAAAAATGCAATATACATACATATATATATATATATATATATATATATATATATATATATATATATATATATATATATATATATATATATATATATATATATATATATATATATATACAAGAAAAGGCGGGCTTCGCTCATGGGCGGCCGAAAAAGTCCTTTCATTTTTGAGGCCAACTAACCGTGTTCGCACTGACGAAGACCCTGTTACACGGCATCTCCGAACTATGAGAATGAAGCCAAGGACATAGAATGGCGGTGGACATAGACGCATATGTAATTACCTTCCTCACACTGCCGTTCTGACAAGGATTATTTTTCCTGTTGCAATAATTGTTGCTTAATGATGATTTATTCTCAGAGCTGCACTAGCGTAGCCTGACATAAATTACACTTGTAAATGCCTTTGCTTTAATAGGTTCATCATAATATATAATCCAAAATATTTATTTATTTAACACACCAATCGTATCTATTCTGTACGTTTTTCGATGTGTTGGTTGTTGTCCTGCTACAAGCTCCCCGTGTTTGCGATCATCATTGATTTAATACCAGCACAATTGTCTTGATACAAATGGCTTCGATGTGTCGCTACTAGCTTGAGCAAAATAAAAAAAAACATTATTTTGGACAAAGAGAATATTTTATACCAAAAGCAGTTATCAGATCACAATGGCAGTGGCAGTGGGAGTTGTTCGATGGGGCCGCCGCCAGTGTCGGTAACCGCTATTGCAGATAGCGGTTACCGAAAACTTACCGAAATTTTCAAGGACGTCAGGTACTCTTACGATCGTCGTAAATCAAGCATGAACACTTATAACTGCGAGTGATGTTCCATTCCCTCAACTTCGATCGCTCTTAAGTATTGTGCCCCGCTGCGATGGTCTAATGGCTAAGGTACTCGGCTGCTGACCCGCAGGTCACGGGATCGAATCCCGGCTGCGGCAGCTGCATTTCTGTTGGAGGCGGAAATGTTGTAGGCCAGTGTGCGCAGATTTGGGTGCACATTAAAGAACCTCAGGGTGGTCGAAATTTTCGAAGCCCTCTACTACGGCGTCTCTCATATTCATATTGTGGTTTTAGGACGTTAAACCGGACAGATCAATTAAATCAATCCTAACCAATGTAATTCATCTAAGCGACAGAGGCCACCGGTAAGGCTGTTATTCTTTGCTTCCACCCACTGCCTAGCTAGCCATTTGTAAGCGCCCACTGTGGGCTTCGACCGTGACCCTGGTGGCAGAAGTGGTGGTTGAAGCCTTTGTACATCACCGTTAAGGCTGTATTGTTTGATACAAAACCAATTTAGGTGCCCTCGTTTTACGCCAGTACCAGTTCTGCATGGTGTCCATAACCAATACGCTACTGCGAGAGTAACAAAATGTAATTAGATAAAATCTAGCAATGGATGGAAATTGAAAACAGGAACCGAGATTCACAGATCCCCGCTGGTGCTTGAAACTCTTGCAATAGAACGCTCTATGTAGGCGTTGTTTCGGACAAGAGAGAGAGAGAACATGAAGACAAAGGCAGGGAGGTTAACCAGGGCTGAGCCCCGGTAGGTTTTCCTGCACTGGGGAAGGGGAAAGGGGGGAAGAAATGGTATAGAAGAGGAAGAGAAAAGGTCACTGACTGGGCCGACGCGTTACATTTTCACATGACGAACGATGAAGCAGGTTGGTGTCTGAGAAAACGCAACACTGCTTTCGTTGCCTTTCGGAATGGGGATGGGCATGCAGTGCCAAGGTCCCAACACTTTCTCGACAGTGAAATCACTTCTGTCCAGTTGATTTAAGACACTGCGCAGGTGAAGCCTCGTGGTTGTGTATGCCAGGCAGTCATATAAATGTGTTCAATAGCCTCATCAGCAACGCAGTCGTTGCACTCCACGCTGTCGGCCAAGGAAGCGCGTTGACATATACAGGGTGCCCCAGTTATGTTTAGCGAGAGTTTAAAAACATGCCGAATGACGCAATTTTGACGCGACTAAATCATGTTGCTGGCCATTGCCTGTAGTTTGTAAGACTATTTCTTGTGCTCAGAATTATTGTTCAATAAAATCTGTTTAAATCATTAAATTTTAAAGGCACGAAGTTGAATAAAAACCTTCAATAAGAAAGTTGTAAATTGCTTTGTAAAACGTCTGGTTAGACAGTTTCGAGCTTTCTGTCTGTTAATTATCAGTGTGTTTCTGCTAACTACCAAGATTGACGAAATACAAAAATACCACATGGCATCCCGCTCACACGCCAGTGTCCACGATTATTGTAGTGTTCCCTAACGTTCCGCGTACGAACGACAGCAGCATTTGCCCGATTGTGCAGTCTCGACAGGGCCACAACAATGGGGGTGGATTTGCGACGAACACGCTTCGCTATCGGCTACAAAAGCGATAACCGCTGTGACCACTTATCACTGTCATGAACCGGTGCGAGGGAAGCGTATAGTGTTACTACGCGGAATGTTAGAGAGCACCAGAATCACGGCGCGCGTAGGTGCGCCAGAGCATTTGTCACGCAGCGTTAAAGACGCTAGTCCTTCTTGGGGTACTTCAACGCAAAACTGTTGGTCTGCCTGTCTGTATTTCTGTGTGTCTGTACATTTGTCTGTTTGTATGCTGTAACGATACCCCAAACGGCCTCAAACGATAGCCCAAAGGCCAACTGCATCCGCAGCCCCCACCAATATTGCTCAAGTTTCGGCGTTCATAATTGTACAATCGTTAATTAAAATGCAATATTTGCGCATATCTGAGGCACCATAGCAACGCGGCAATATTTTTTATGCGTGTCTTCATATTAGAGAAGGCATACATAAGTAATTGTAAGGAGCATAGTGTTTACCGCGCTGCGCTGACAATGTAATGCGATGCTCAAAAAGTCAAGTGTTTCAAACACTTTGCTAAGACGATACGGTGTTGCCACTTGCCTGTCGCTTTGCGTTCTATACCTTATTGCCTCCAAGACAGGCGCCCAAGCCTTCCTTCGTTTTCGAAGAGAACTGCCGAATAGCGCTCATGTCCAACGTGCCTTGATGCGCTCGTTCACCTTTTCTGCGCAGATCGAGACTCGCTAACGCAGCGCCTCCCGAATACTATTCACCGATTTGCTCGCGCTGAACATAAATAAAGGTGTTGTTCACTTTCTCGAGAGGCAAGATCGACTTTTGACGACATTTGCAGGGAAACATGACGATATACGACAATTTTTCTGTGATTCGTGGACATTTTTATATAGTCACCGGAAAAACACTAATTATTAACAGATATATTGCTCCAAACGGTCTAATCCAACGTTTATCAAAGTGATCTACAACTTTCACTTTGAAACGTTTTATCTATATTCGTTGCTTCAAGAGGTAGGTAATTAAACATATTTAACAAACAATGTTTCAGAACAAAAAAATATTGTCTGACCAACTCCAGGCAACGGTCAGCAACATGCATTTGGTCATGCTATAATTGCGTGTGTCGGCATATTTTTAAAATATAGCTAAAGATAGCTTGGGCACCCCGTGTAATGTAGCACTGTAAAAGAGTAAAATAAGAAACAGGCATCACAATGTGCGAATAGTGCAACGAGTACACCGGTCAATGCTTCGCACACGAAATAAAACATTGAGTTTTCTCGAATAACTATAGGATACTCTAGCGTTGTGATTGTTCACCGACCATGAAAATGATGAGTAGTACACAGATATGCCTAGCCTGCGCACTTGCAGGCGGCAAATTTCTCTTGCGGCTTCGTTTATTGCTGCTTTCAGTTCTCGTTTGAAGAAAAGATCAAATCGCTTTAAACTTTGTGACCCAATTTTGAATAGTAAGCATAAAAGGTGGTGAAGCATAACTACCGAACGTTTCCCCATAGTTGTTTTGTGAGAAAACAGCTTCAAGCCACATGGACACACATGCGACCATAAGTAAAAAGATTAGACAATTCCGTGAGCTACCACCAATCTCATGATAGCTGAAGTGCCGTGCGTTGCAGCTCCCATATACACTAGCGCCAGAGTTCCCTGAAGTATAAATTTTGGAAACTGTATGTAAAAAAAAGACTCAGCCATAATTCGTGAATGAATGTCGCCAGCCACAGCACAAAATGCGCAATAATGCCTAATATATATATATATATATATATATATATATATATATATATGCATATGGATAGATAAATAGATAGATAGATAGATAGATAGATATAGTGGGAGTAATAATTCAAAGGACCAGTTAGTCTTCGTGAAGGTATGGGATATGGCACAACGGGAGCATTGTCAACAAGGATAAATATATTTATTTCCCAACAGTTTCAGGAGGGGTCCTCCCTTCATCAGGGGATGAGTTATGCTTACATGAACTTCCAAACTTCGTTGCTGCCGCGTCCCTCTCGCCTTGAAAGATGTTTGCGAGAGCGAGAAGGAACTAAAAAAAGAAAAAAAACAAAAAAAATAAAAAAAGGGAAGAAAAAAGGCGAAAAAGAAAAAGAAAGAAAAGAAAGAAAGTAAAAAAGAGGAAGAACCACTGTCAACACTGAGAACGAAACCAACTGTCCGTGTACGTCCACATACGGTTCTTATCACGTGCTGTTCAGTTCTCGACGTGTGTCGGGCCCCCCAAGATTGTCGCCGCGGTGCCGGGAGGGTCCGTGACGGCGTGCGTAAAGAAAGGGTTTCCCCGTAATGGGTCGGTCGGCGTGCGTAAAGGAGCCACCCATTACGGGGAAATCCTTTCTTATATATATATATATATATATATATATATATATATATATATATATATATATATATATATATATATATATATATATATATATATATATATATATATATATATATATATATATATATATATATATATATATAAGAGGCACCTCGCCTATTAACAAACAGTGTCATATTGTGGGATCCTCTACTTCCTGGTAGTTATAGTGTTACCTGGCCCGTGTGCCCCAAGATCTTACACAACAGTCTTTGGAAGCGATCCTGTGCGATGTTTCACTGTGGCTATGCTGCGTGTTAGGCGCAGGCCTGAAGTTTTTCTTTCAATAAACACCGCATTAACACAGTAATTGATTATGTGACTAGAGACGGAACGTGTCGGGTATGAGGCACTTATTAAAACCAGTCTTTTTTTTCTAATATTTTGCACGAACACACTGGGTCTTCTCTAGAAATCATGATAAAACACTCATGTAGCGCCTTCAATGAGTCGCCAGCTGAGAGTCAAGTAACAAAACCAGCAGTTCAACTTTTGCATTCATAAGCGTCTACAGCTGCACATGAACAATTTTCAATCTCAGCGTGCTGTTTTCGTTTTATGAGTGACATAGTCAATTCACAAGTCAATTCCCCAACAAACTTTTTTTTCTTTTTGCTCGTGAAGATGCCAACGATGTATGGGTGCTCGTATTTGCTGTTTTTTTTCGCTTCCAGGGCTCCAACTGCTTCTGTTCTTTTGTGCGGTGCAGACGAAGATGGGAAGCTGATAAAAAAAAAGCACAAATCGATTCTAGGAAGCCGCCTTTTTCTTAAGTGATGGTGCTGGTGTCCTGCCTAAGGGCTCGGAAGTGTTTGTCAACAGACCTAAATGAAATTAAGACCTCACATTTCCTCTTGGGTCACGAAAAAATCTCCCTTATTTGTTTTTGTCCCTCTTTCCTCTTCTTCTGGGTCATTGAAAACAATAACGGGGAGCAGAAGAATTGATTGATTGATTGATTTGTGGGGTTTAACGTCCCGAAACCACCATATGACTATGAGAGACGCCGTAGTGGAGGGCTCCGGAAATTTCGACCACCTGGGGTTCTTTAACGTGCACCCAAATCTGAGCACATGGGCCTCGACATTTCCGCCTCCATCGGAAATGCAACCGCCGCAGCCGGAATTTGAACCCGCGACCTGCTGGTCAGCAGCCGAGCACCTTAGCCACTAGACCACCACGGCGGGGCCGGGGAGCGGAAGAAACCGACGAAAACAGGAAGATAAAAGACTGCAGAGAAGTGTAGAAAAATATCAGAAAAGAACAGTAGGAAAAAAAACAAGACCTGATTCTTCGGAGACACAGGAGAAAAATGGTTAAAGAACCGGAAATAATTTTTCTGCTCAAAGTTTGTTGGTGGAAAGGTCCGCAAAGAAACCAGCAAATGTTTAGTTTTTCTATCTGTTATCGATCTCCGATCTCTCTGCATTTCTCTCTGTCTCTCCTTGTAGTTCTGTGGAGGGCTCCTTCAGTGAAAAGAAAAAAAAAGTAGTGAACTTTTACTGCCAGCACAGTGGCTGTGTGGCGGTAATGTACCTATGAAGGCCCGATCTAGGCGGTAAAGCCAGCTTATAACTATATTTAGACTTCTGAGTGGTCAGTTGACGAAATCCATACATTTTCTATTGTGTGCATTGTACTTCCTACCAGATCACTTAGGTGGGGCGGGCATATTTGACTATACTTGTTTTTATCAGCACAGCGATAATTAGTTCAGTCAACAAAGTTTGGTACATTGCATTCAGTCGTATTTACGCCAAACTAATCAGTGGAGCTAGCGAAGCATTGAGAATAGCTTATTTACCGAAAATGACAGTTTTTCTCGTGTATGATAATCATTGGTCTATCACTGAAGGGAATAATTATAGTGCAAGCAGAAGTGAAGTAGATGGGACAATGACTTATTTTCAAAAACAGTGATGGTATATGTAAATCAACTGGGTGCATTCGAAGCACTCGTTCAATTTAGTTTTCATGAATCTTGTCTTTTTAGCGCGCCTAAGTACCTTAATGGATGACTAGGAACTCATCCAAGTTATTATACTTGTATACATTTGTTTTGACAGCCCACCATTTCATTCTCCCAATTCACTTTTCTTTGTGGTTTTGATGTTCAATTTTGAAGCATCCCAGATATTAACACTAGCCTGCCGCTGACTAGAAATATTTATTGCAAACTTCTTTCTATGTGGGCCAGCTGCAGTGGCCTTTTTATAGCACGCCGAATCATGACCTTCGAGATGGCGGGCACGGGGCGGGTTTCTCCCTGGCTGTCGCAATCGCACGGAGAGAGCATGTTTCTAGAGGTAGGCTTGGCCCACTTTTTAGGGGCGAAGCTTCTTATAGCGACACCCGTTCATCCCTCGTAGCCGTCGTAGTGTCTAACAAGTATAACAATTCGACCTCCAAGGTGGTGTGGGTGAGAGATTTCTTCTGTGCGTTGTTTAACAATGAAAGATAGTGCTCAATGTACATTCCGATGGGTGCTAAGGGGAAATGAGAGACAGGATAATTAGGCTTTTAGTTAACGCGCACGCTGCGAATTTTTTAGTGTTCAACAACGCACAGAAGACAAGAAAGGGTTGCTATGTTATACTCGCTGGGCGTAACCTCCTAGGCTTTAGAAAGGTTTAGCGAGCGTTGGGCCGCAGTGCCGTCAATACAGTGAACTAGTATATACCATGAACTCGAGGTGCTTAAAGGTGGGAAGTTGACACGAAGCGCGAGCCATAAGAAAGTGTGCGTGTGCCTCCTCTCGTTCAGTCCTTGGAATGTCCACTGGATGGCGGTGCTTCTATATGAGGAATATATGATGAAAAGATGCGGGATGGTGGTACTTGGACTGTTGAATAGGTGGACGAACGGACACACAGACAGATGCATGGACGGACGTACGGATGGCTGCACGGACGGATGGATGCATGGACGGACGCAGGAGCGGATGCATGGACGAAAGCAAGGATGGACGCACAGATGAACGTGCGGACGCACGTACAGACGCACGCACGGACGGGCGGATGGACGCACGGGCGGCCACACAGACGCACATGTGGATGGACGGAAGCAAGAACGAACGGACGGACGGATGCTTCGCCCCGCTATCCATCATTCACTCCGTGGATATGCCGCCATTTTTTTCTCCACAGCGCGGCACTGCTTCGTATGGTCTAAAAAACTGCGATGCTGTTCGAGTAGCTTGCAAATAGCAAGAAAAACAATAATTTCGTGCTTTTATGTAAGTTTGCACTCATTTAGGAATATCAGGCAAAGGTGTACGAAAGGCAAATTGAACGCCTGGGTGGATATATTCTCAAACAGGCTTTTTTTTTTTGCTGTAGATTTGCACTGCTCATATTCGAGCACATATAATTTAGCAGCTTCTAACAGAAATCCGCATGTGCTGGAACCTTACAGTACTTCAATGTTCGCAGGCTGTATAGTATAGAGAGTGCTAGCGAAAAAAAAAAAGAATGACAGCCAGATCAACAATCTAAGTCAAGAGAGTGTCACGTTCTATGCTCGTGGGTTACCCTCAAATGATAAGGTTGCTTTTTTATTTCCTTTCATGAAACTTGCACTTTCAATGTGACGCCGTTTCAAGAATTCTCCTGTCAAGCTGCAGAAGCAGGATGCAGGGAGGTGGGTGTAGGCGGGCGTCATGCGTCGAGACTATGCCTATACTAAACGTCGCTGGTTCTGTGATGACCTCAGGCTGATTACATACACGTTTTTATCAATTATTGTTGCCCATTCACACTGTGAATGTTATGGTCTTCAATAGATACCCCAGAGAGAGAGAGAGAGAGAGAGAGAGAGAGAGAGAAAACTTTATTTGCGCATAACGCGGAGCATTCAAATGGTCGGGCCACTATTCCAGGGCTCCGCAGGCCCTAGTCATCATCTCTACCTGTTGGACCAGCCAGCGCTGATCAACAAGGCCGAGCTGGACAGCAGCGCCTCCCATTGTTCCCGTGTGTTGTTCATGTTGTGGTGTTCTTCATTGTGATGCGTACACTCCAACATGATTTGAAACAGACTTGGTGTGGCCCCACACCACGTACACATATCTCTGTATGCTGTGGGGTAGAATACACGCAGCATGTGTAAGTTCATATATGTGTTTGTTTGGGTTCTGCGTAATGCCACCGATTCCATTGCTGTGAGTTTCTTATGCGGTGCTGGATACACTTTCCTATTGTCCCTGTAATACCAAAAAATTGTACCAAAGTTAGGGTCTTGGGGCGTTGGATCCTCTATTGCAGTGTGCAATGAAGCTCGGTAATTTGTGAAGCCTCAAGCCGCCTCATCCGCAAACTGGTTCCTAGTGACTCCCTCGTGTCGTGGCGCCCAGATAATGGTTTGGGTGTATTCAATTGGGAAGTCCTTATGAGCTTTAGTTAGAATTCTGAAGGCCTTCATACATATTCTACCTTTTTCGTAATTTCTACATTCAGCCTTCGAATCTGTGATTATTGTCATTGGGGCTTTTGCTTCCTGCCCTCCTTGATTGCCAGCGCGATCGCTATCTCCTCCGCTTCTGTGATAGAGGCTTGGACTATGGAGGCACAACTTGTGACGTTTCCTTTTCGGTCTGTGACCACGGCTACTATGTTCTTTGCGTTTGCCTGATATGGTGCAGCATCAGTAAATCTCACCGTATTAAAATATTTTGCCTTGTTATCTTTGTAAGCGGCTTTTGCTTTACGTCTTCCAGCATTTTAAGTTGGGTCCATGTTCTTCGGTAGGGGGCATATTTTGTACCAGGCTCTGACTGAGCACAACAATTCCTTAGCTCTTGCATGTGCCTGTACTTGTTCACCGAGGCCGATCCTCTGAAGAAGTTTTCTGCGGGTTGGCGTCTGTAGCAGGCGGTTAATCTGGGTGGTTACTTGTGCCTCAGCCAACTCATCAAATGTATTGTGAAGTCCGAGCGCTAATAGCTTCGCAGTTGAAGTGCTTTGTGGTAGTCGGAGAGCCGCTTTTTTACGCCATCCTTATTATTTTGTCTGCTTTTTTCTTTCTCTGCTCTATAGATACGCCAGGTAATGTAAGAACGAAAGTCTAGATGTTTTCGTTATTCGGCAAGTACGCACCATGCGTTCAGAAATTAACGTACCTGGTATGAAACACTGCGGTATTACATGGCAGTGACAATTTGCACTTTTTCTTTCTTTAGTAGCCTACCTCGGCGGATACTTAGTTTTCATTACAAAGGTGCCGTTATGATACGTGTGCGACCCTTTGATTTTGATGCAGTGGAGAGTACATTAAGTGAACATGACACTGATATTGTCATTGTACTACTAAAACATAATCAAAGTTCATATGACTAAGAAGGGGACGATGACAATTCAGACACGTTAGCTGTGAAACACTTAGGGAGCGAACGTACGTTGGCTAATATAAGTCTTCTACATTATTCCGGCAAGTTTACTTCCCGCGTACCTCATTTCAATGACATAACCAGGGCACCCAGTTATCCAGATAACTGTTGCAGAGTCGCCACTCCGGAATCGAAATGATTTCGGAATCCTTCCACATCTGATCTCTAGAATAGAATGGGAAAGGAATGGGGACAATGATTGGAGGAGACGAACGGGAATGAAATTAAGCACACTTTGCCTGGAAAAGAAAGGGAATAGCATTGCGTATTTTTCCTAAAATACAGCCCATCTTTGTCTACGCGGAATTTTCCAAACTTCAATTACTATTTTGAATCAGAGCCCTAAATTCAACAATAAAGCAGTATTTTTAAAATGGCTTGGTTGATTGCAAGCCCAGCACATGTATACCAACGCGCCTGCTACAAATTTGTCCTTATAACGACTGTGTTCCTCTGAAATTCGCCTCTATTCACGTAACGATGGTCGAGCAGAACAACGGCAGCAGAATCCCCCCCCCCCCCCTTTTACGCCTTGTTATAATTTTCCCTTGCAGGAGCTCAAGATCGCCGGCTGACTCTCCACACTTATGTCTCTGTTGGCGACTCGCACGCACATTAAAAAATCTGTTTTCTAAGTTGTGATGCGTATGAACGGTGGCGCGATGCTTCTGTCTAATTCAAGCGTTTGTATACTAGCATGCGCGCATTCTCACCTCATACTCCAGCCCCCCCCCCCCGTTTT
This sequence comes from Rhipicephalus microplus, assembly GCF_043290135.1. Lineage (NCBI taxonomy): Eukaryota > Metazoa > Arthropoda > Arachnida > Ixodida > Ixodidae > Rhipicephalus > Rhipicephalus microplus. Next base: position 141,264,491 of record NC_134700.1, on the reverse strand, counting down.
GCAATACTGCCCCCCACCCTTTTGTATAGACACATGGGTGCTTTCGTACGAAATTCTGTCGGCAAGGTAGGTCTATCAGTGCAGCACACACTCGTACACGATGAACTGTATGCGATGTTCCTCCGTACAGACAGAGAGGAGGAATAAACGTTTGATAGGATTGGTTCGGGAAAACGGCTGAAGCAGGACAGCTCAAACGTAAACATCACCACGGTGGTGCATTCCTGAGTGTCAACGCGACGATTCGCGCTGACGAAAACCCATGTTCGTTTTGTTTAGGGTGGACAACGACCAATGTGGGGCCACCGCCACGCCTCTTGGCGACTAGAGAAGCACTGCCGTAATTCACTGCCACACAGGCTCGACATCCAGTAGTTCGCACTCGACCAGCTCATGTTTGTGAAGCGCAGCAGATATTTGGGTACATGGCAATTATTTCATCTCATTTTTATTGCGAAAGCAATTATATGGTTACTCTCGGCTGGATTTCACCACTGGCGTCGACATGGGCGTTGGCATCGATATCATGCACCTTATATGTATACGTACCTACATATATAAAAACTCAAGAAAGAAAAGAAATCCCATAAAACACCTCTGGCGCGCGGAATCAAACGGGCGACCTCCGCGTCGTGAATGTGAGGCGTTAACCACTCAGCCACCGAGGAGTACCTCCTTAAACATTCAAACGCAAGCTATTCATATCTACCAGTTACCGCTGTTGGCGGGCATCTCGGGGGGAACTATCATGTTTTCAGCATTATAAACAAGATGGCGCAGTGAGCACGTGGTGGCTCTCATCCCTCACGCGTACTTTGACCTGCATAGAGAAAGCGGGGTGTACGCTCAATTGCGCACTTTTATCTTGCAGTGGGGAGAATTGTACGTCTTGGCTAGCCTTTGGGTTTCGTCGGAACGATTACGTTGTAGTTACCGGGCGCACAAAGGTCACTGCAAGCGTTGCCCAGCCTCCATTTGCGAAAAGGGTGCGCTTTTCAGACACAGCAAAGTAACACTGAGACGCTTATTCGCGTTATTCTGTATCTATGAGTACGTTTCGTCCGCCATTTGTGCGTAAGAAACGCGGGACACGTTTCTATCTGCTTGCGACTCTGCGCGTGACCTTACAATTTGTTGCTATAGCGTTTATTGCTTCGCCTTTGCGCTAAAGCTGTGACGTTTTTAGGGGCGAAGCACCTTAAAGCGGCACCCGTTCGTCCCTCGTAGTAGTGCGTAACATGTCTTACGCTTCGACCTGCAAGGTGGTGCCGGTGGGACATTTATCCTGTGCGCTGTTGAAAAATAAAAAATTCGCAGCGTGCGCGTTAACTAAAAGCCGAATTCTCCTGTCTCCCATTACCCATTAGCAGCCATTGGCATGCACATTGAGCACTATCTGACAAGAAAGAGATGATACGTTATACTCGCTGGGCGTAACACCCTTGGTTTTAGAAAGGTTTAGCGAGCGTTGGGCCGCCGTACCATGAATACACTCAACTAGTTTATACCATTACCTCGAGGTGGTTAAAGGTGGGAAGTAGGCACGAACCCCAAGCCATAAGAAAGTGTGTGACTGCCACCTCTCGCTTAGTCCTTGGAATGTCCGCTGAATGGCGGTGCTTCTATATGCGGAATATATGACGAAAAGATGCGAGATGATAGTACTTGGAGTGTTGACTAGATGGACAAAATGACACATAAACAGATACATGGATGGACGCAAGGATTGCTGCACGCGCGGATCTACGCATGGACGGAAGCAGGGGCAGAAGCATGGACGAACACAAGGATGGACGCACGGATTGACGTGCGGACGCACTAACAGACGCACGCACGGACGTGCGGACGAACGAACAGACGCACGCACAGACAGGCATTTTAACGCACGGATGGTCACACTGACGGACGCATGGATGGTCGGAAGAAAGAACGAATGCAGGAACGGATGCTTCACCCCACTCTCCATCATTCACCCCGTGGTAATGCTGCCTTTTTTTTTTCAGAACCAACCATTCTAAAATTCGTCGTTTACAATTCAGGTTTTAAAAACTAAACGGTGAAGCGCCCATTCAGCTCACAACACTTTATGGTAAAATTTCGACGAATAAAACCAAAATAAAGTTTTTTTGTACCCTGTACTGCTCGTGAACTTTATTGGAGCATTTAAATCACGAGGACGCTTAAGCACTTTTTGCTATGTAAGCCTGGCGACTAAAATCAAGTGACTAATTGCCGAACGTGTTGGGAAGACCAGACGTTCGGGAGGTTGAGCCCAGGAGACCAGACGTAGCTAAATCTCGAGCTAAGTGCTGGTCTGTCGCACTCTAACCGCGCTCTCACTCACTTTCGCCGCACACTCACTTGGTTCTTTTCATCATTATCTTTACGTTTGCTTTGTTTTTGCAACTTCGCTCGATTTCTACGGCTCTGCATATATCCGTGTTTGCATTGCCAAAGAGGGAGGAACGTATTTTGCTACAGCTTTTACTGTATTATCACACTCAAAGCAGTCATGTAGGCCTGAATACAACTTCTATTGAAGTCTCAGGTCGAACGAATACATTCTTCTTTACGTCGGTTGTTCACAAGTCTGGAACAATCTTCCAGCATCAATCACGTCAATTGTTCATCATTCTCATTTTCATGACGTTTTAAACTCAAGAGTACTGCTATGCCACTAACCAATTATGCGATTCTTCTCTTGGATAACTGTCTGATTTTTGTTTTGTGTGTTAAAGCTGCTACTGTAGCTTGTTTTTACTGTTAATATGCTTTCTCATCAAAAATCTGGTTCTCGCCTGCATAGTTACAACTCGTAATGTTATTTTTAGCTAACAATGTAATTACAGCAGAAAGCTTCTATTGTGTTTCTTGAAATGCACCATTCCCCTCTATAATGCCTCTGTCTTTGAGGGTAATTCCAAATAAATAAATAAATAAGAGAATATTGAGCTATCGTGAGTTTCTTACAGCCGACCACATACGTCCGAAACGTATCCTTACACCTCCGTGCTGCTTGGACCATCCTAACCTACGCTTGGCAATGTCAGGCGTCCGCAAAAAGACGGATCTTCTGACACTAGCTTTAAAGCAGCTGACTCTACTTATACTGCACAAAGAATACAAACACCACGGTTATTTACACAAATTTTTCGTAAACTGTTATGGGATCTGCAGAAGCTGCAATTTTCCCAGCAAAAGCTGAAACCATCCAACTTTGAACGTCTCACAAAACAACATCGACAACCGAAAAGCTCGCCGCACTCCCCTGTGCACTTCGCAGGATCCATCAAGAAGCACCTCTAAAATGGTGACTTTTCACCAATGCTAAACCATCTCCATATTGCATTTCAACTGCACTACATTGCAAACCTCTTGAGCAATTTGTGCTGGAAAAAAGACAACTGTACCGACAAGTACTACGGAAAAGACATGATGTAACTTTTCAGTGGTTACCAGTTCATTTCGGAATCATCGATAACGAGCTTGCCGAAAATGCAGCAAAGAACGGTCATGAAAATGGCGTGACGGATCCCATTCCGCTGTCAAGAAGCGACGCAGCCGCAAGGATTATTACACTCGCGTTCATGTCGCAGAGTCTCTTTGAAATATGCGGGGGTTTCTCCACACCCGCCTTCACCACCTGGATCCAAACCTATGACTTACCATTTCATCAGGTTTATCCAGATCTGAAACAATCGTTCTGTGTCGCATATGGCTTGGGGTATCTTTTACGATATCCTTTGCTTTCCGCAACAAATGGGCACAAAGTGCTCTATGTGACCATTGCGGAACTGGTGGAACCATTGAACATAATTGTGCCAATGCCCTCAGTACAACTGTCAGATACAGTCCCTGTCAGCAGTGTTTACAGACCTCGACGACCAGCCACTTTCCGAAAAATCATCTTGGAATGCCGAAAAGATCTAGCTTCACGCCGAAACGAAAGCAGATCCTGCAGTTTCTCCGATCGACCCGCCTCGTCGGAAGATTGTGACATTCAAGTGTGTGTGCGTCTGTGTTGTCACTTCCTCCCGCTCTCTTTCTTTCTATAATATCGTTTTCCTTACAGTTATGTCTCCCATTTTCCCTTCCGCTTAGAAAACGAGATACTTGCTTTCCAGTTTACCTCCTTGCCTTTCTTCATATCACACACACACACACACACACACACACACGCACACGCACACGCACACACGCACACGCACGCACACACACACACACACACACACACACAATATACACGCTGTTCTTTATCTCGCGAGCAGTTCAGTACCTGACACACGTAAATAACGCTTGCGGCGAGGAAGACATTGCATAGCTCCGCACAAGTGAACACCAAACGTTCTCATACTCCTCATGGTTTTGAGGCGCGCTTGACAAGCGTGAGGGCTGCGGAGCAGTGCGGCTAAACGTACCGTATTCGAAGCAAAGGCAGAAAAGGCGCAAGGTGTCTGAGTGGTGGTGCGCTGTTCCTAGTGATAGCAGCAGATCTAGAGGGCATACTGATATTAGCAAATCTTGACGGAAACCATCTGATATCAGCGATTCAAAGTCATCCAAATAAACAAACAATTTCTTCTGGATGCTTTTTTCTTGTGACTCAATTTTCTTGGCGCTTTTTCTCGGAGTCACATAGTTCACAGAAATAACGCCAGAGAAGTGTTTGTGAAGCCTCGAATAAAATTGTTGCGTGTTGAGAGCCCACCAATCGCTAGCACGTCTCCTGTTTTGTTCATTATGGCATCATTGTTAAAGTTGATATGCTAAGTCCTCATTTCTATCCTAATTAGATAATATATTTAAGTTAATTCAGCGACTGCAGGCTGATATAAAGGAATGCGATGGTAAACCTATTGAATAGACAACTGAGAGTAAAAAAAGCGCAGTTTGCATTTAAGGTAATTCTCCAGCTTGAGAAGCGCTGCAGCTATCGCAGTCCTCTGTGCAACTGAGGAGTCGACTTTACGGTTTTAACAGGCATCGCTCGGAGAGTTAAACGGATATGTAGCAATGCAACTTTTATTATAAAGAAGGATTGATCCGTCATTATACTTGCAGATGATCGTAATGTATTGCGTGGACGGCACCGGTCAACCGGGGTTATAGCACACAGTTCACCCTCTCCTTCTTCAACCAACATGCTTGTGGTAGTGAACATTGAACTAGACTACGAGGAATCAACTGGGATATTTTAAAACCAACAGGACGACTCTCCGGATTTATTTGTAGGCTTTTTTACAGAGCCAACACATAAAATAACAAAAAAGTTTCAAAAAGAAACAGTACACAAAGAATTTGGATAAGAAAAGCTGTTCTGTTTTTGCTGACAGAGTTTGTGCTGGCTTCTGTTCAGAAATCTAAAGCTCTCAATCTCAGATTACTAGACGTTAGCTCATACTATGAAGCTTCATTCACCCAGGGGTTTTTGAATTGAAACTCTCCAACAAACACATAAAGGGAGCAATTGTGAAATCATTGAAAATTATATAATTAGAGAAAGACAGTGCAATATTAAGCCTAAAAAATGCAGTTGAAGTATGGACAGGCTGACCCTCAGAAAGTGTTACGCCACGTGGCATGAGAGTTCTTTCGTAATCTCGAGTTAAGAGCTCAACCTGCTTACGCAGCCAAGATGAAGTGTCATACCTTGCGCAATCATTATGAAAATATGTGCGAAAAGGGTATTGCAACGTCTTACGAAGAACTGAGAGTGCCAGTGTAAGAAGGCATAAATTGACCAGGTCTGGTAAAAACCGCAGTTTTTGGCGCCGGGTCAAAAAAGTCCTCTGAGTGCGGATAACTGCCTGCTCACGATTGCATCACAATGATGTGTGTTAGAAGATGGGGAGGAGTCCACCGATCTGCGCCATAGCTTGTCTTAGAGAGTCGATTTTTTTTTCGTGTCGCGAAAAAACATCGCGCACTCGCCGCTTTATTTCTATCCCACGTCAAGGCTACCCCGCATTAAATATGAGTAGATTAGTCTTGCCAGTCGCTGTAGCTAGTGTCCACCGTAAGTAACCCAGTTTTATGAAAGCCCTTTTTTTATAGTAAGCTATAAGATCATTTCATCTTAAATCAGATGTGATAACAAGGCCAAGGTAGGTATATAAGCAATTTTATTGTATGCGCTTATGTGTTTAAAATGGGCACTTATATCATACAAAACAGCGCCATGCTGCTAGCGGTCTATATTATTACTTGAGCTTGCAACGTAGTAGAGCGAGTGCTCCACAACAGTGCCACTGTGACGGTGCAGCGAGTAATAGTGTAGCTGCGACGAGGACAAAAAACAAGCCCCTGTAATAAGCTGCGTAGCATCTGATAAGCAGAATGAAGTGTGAAATTAACAAGTAAGCTGACCTAGATGGTGTTTGCGGTACCACGTGACCGGTACTCGGAGGTACTACCACCGTTGCTCAACAAACGTTAACAATTGGCCTTCTTGACAAAGTTTCTGACAATAGCGAGTTTTAGCTTGTACGTGCACTTCTTTACGTTATCGTGTTACCGGATACACCAGTTCGCGTTTACCGTCTTACCGGAACGGATATCTTTCAACGTGTTAGCTCCTCATACGTAAATTTTCACGTACGTACGTAAACGCGTATACATTTACGTTTTCGGAAACCATAAATGGTGATGCTAACTGCATATCTGCATTCACCTTACACATGATTGAATCACCATTGTGGTGAAATCACGAGACGTCCTTTTATTGCGTACAGTATTCTTGTATGCGCAAAAGAGTGAAAAAAACAAGGCTAATGCAACGATGGTGTCGACATCTTGTGACACTTCGTGTAACCACAGTCATAAACACGTTGGCTTACGCGTAATGTTTTTGAGGTGAAAATGATTTAAAAGGTAACTCATTTGTAGTAACTTCACGACGCGTTTTTTTGCATCAGCCGTACAATGCACGATGTTTCTGCACTAACAATTTTGTGATTACCTGGTTCACTACTGCCCCACTAGATGGCGCCACCTGTCCAGCTTCTCGGGAATTCGCACGTTCACGGCGTTTATGTCCTAGACCATTCTAGCTTTGGTAATCCGGCTGAAACAATGTAATGGCCATTGGCGCTCGCACTTCAGCTACTTCTGCTTACAGCAACTCGACGGTTCGAGTCCCCGCATTGTGGCTACCACGAGTTTCTACGAACGAAGGTGGATTTGCGAGATAAGGCTGGAAACGTAAAGTATATATGGCAGGAAACGTAAACTTTTAAACCCGATCCGGCGAGAAACGTAAAGGTTTACGTTCCGTGAAGACCCACGCATGCGCAGATTCTATCCGGTATATCCGGATTCTATCCAATAGGGAGCTAACACTCCCTATTGCTGTAACTTTTTGCGTAAGTTTGTTTTCTCACACGTTGAGGTTTTCATTCAAATGGAGAGGCTCAATTTTTTTTTTGGAATTGAACTAGAGTGAAGCGATAGTGGAGACGGCAAGTGAATGCTGTAAAGTAATTGCATTTCACGGAATATTCAGGGCCTCAGTAAAAGCTACGTGACCACATACAGTTTTCAGCTCTTTTTTAAGTATTCTTATTTTTCATTGGCGCTTTCTTCACGTGAGGTAGAAGCTTCCCTCTGCTGAACGCATGTCATCAGGTATTACTGTGCGTGTGTGGGAAAACATTTCATTTTTACTTTTCCCATCACCCGAACCTCTCTTCGCGTATTGCTGTAGAAATTATATTTATGTTCTCTTTTTCCGTTGTTAACATTTTATACTTTGCTATGGCTGTACCCTATTTTAATGACTCCAAAAACTCTTTGTCAAATTGTTTTCAGATGAACTTAGATTTGTTAGGCCAAAGCCACTTCCTACAAGTGACCCCTTGTAGAGCGGTTTCTATGTCAATGGAACATTTCTTCACATGTCGCTATATTTGGCGTGTTTCATGCAAAATGTTGGCGCTATGCAATATACTGTTGTTTTTGTATCCCTCTGGATATATTTAGAGGCTACACGAAATGTTCTGAACCAGGTTGCAGCGTAAGCCTGCTTTTCCAGAAGACTTTTGAAGTGAAAAAAAAAAACCTGTCCAGCATCGCAAAGTTTTTCAAACTACTTATTTAAAAGTTGTATTCTGACTTATAGTACGGGAAACGCCCACATAAGCGATTCCTTATAATCCTTCAACATTTTTACTAATTATAACCTTTTACATCTTCATCTCGTTTTGCGGAGTTGTTCGACATTCAATGAATTTAAGCAAATAAACAAATGAACCCGTGTCTTACGCTGCCTCAGGGGTAAGAAATGCAAAAATGTTCCCTTCATTCATTTTAAATTATCAAGAAAGACGTTTCCTTGAAAAACACTGTCTTCCCCACAAATAAAACACCTATTTAGAGGGTCTTTTATTGTCTTCCTTCGGAAATGAAATATATTTCATTAGCGCTTTTCGCTGGTGCCTTGCCTCGACGTGGTGCGTCAAGAAGAACATACTGGCGTGCCGATATGAATAGAAGAAAAACAGAAGGAATGGTCAGCGGGGCTGGGGTGGATAGAACTGTTACTGCGTCATGGTTGTTTTAGGAACATCCCTTCACAATAATAATTTCACATGAGTTATTACGGTGAGAAGTTTTTCAAAAGCTTAGTTATCATTATTTTCGTTATTTATACATCATACGGGATGAATTCAAAAACATATTTGGTACATTTACACCTGCTGGCACGGATTAAATAAGCTTGTAAACGAATTTGGATTCTTTACAATTTGTCTCTTAGGAACCACAACTATAGCTGAAGTATGTCAAAAGTGAGATAGCCGAAATTGTTACCTGCGACATATAAATACTGGGCTACTGCTTTTGATAATTTTGTCACCGTGTATTCTCGATGTCCGCATAATCTAACATTACCAGGCTGTCTCCTTCCGCCAATACGCTGTGTGCGACCGTTTGAACATTCCATCATGTAGATAAGAAAACTTTTTAATGTAGCGCGCGAGAGAGAAATAAACGTTTATTTAGAAAAAGTATTCCGAGCGAGACCCGGTGTGAACCTGAGGTGGGAGGGTTCCATAGACCAGGAACCCTGTGATTTCTACTGCCCTCTTGGCCCAAGCGATGAATTGTCACTGGTCTTCCAAAGTAGACTATAAGATGTGTGTAGTCACTTCCACAACTTTTCCTATGATGCAATTTTAAAGGGCCACTCACCAGGTTTGACAGTTTTGAGCGGACAAGCGCAATGCGTAGACAAGCTGTTCATGATCACTTCTGCCAACTACGCGCCGCGGAAGTGGGTCAAATTTAAAGATGAACGCTGCTCCTCCTCCCTTCTGCCGGCACACGTCCACAGAAAGAGGGCATGACGTGCGCGTATGAATGGCCCTACGTACACGGTGATGTAGTGACGTTGGTCTTCTACGTAGACGAGTCTGCTCTCACGTTGCAAACAGTGGCACGTGACATGGCGAAAATTAATTAACACGGCATGCATTGTTTAGAAATTTTGATGCCTACAGAGAATAATAAAGTTCTAGATAAAGAATGGGACGCAATAAAGGAATGTGAGCGTTTTTTTTTCCATTTTTCTCCCGTGAATTGCAGTGATAAGCGAGGCTAATGTGTCGCTGTTTCGCTTGCGCTCGTGTACCCATGGTCAGTGAATCGAGCAGATGACAGCCGTGGAACGCTTCTACACGTTCGCCCACCCAATGTGCTCATCCATTCTACCGCGTCAAGCCAGCGTTTCCAAACCATCGCACGTAAACCGTCAGAAGACCACAAAACAACGCTGGTCAACAAAGCCACGCCACTCGCGTGCTTGGGGGTTGGAGTTGTTTGGGCTCATCATTATGAAAATGAACTTTTAGGGGCGAAACTCCTTATAGCGGCACTCGTTTGTCCCCCGTAGTTTGTAACAAGTGTAATATTTTGACCTCCAAGGTAATGCCGGTGAGAGACTTCTTCTGTGCGTTGTTGAACAATAAAAAATAGTGCTCAGTGTACATGTCAATGGCTGCTAATGGGGAATGAGAGACAGGAGCATTTGGCTTTTAGTTAACGCACAGGCTGCGATCAACATTAGCAGCCATTGGCATGTACATTGAGCACTATCTGACAAGAAAGTGTTGCTACGTTATACTCACTGGGTGTAACCTCCTTAGCTTTAGAAAGAATTAGCGAGCGTTGAGCCGCAGTGCCATCAATACAATGAACTTGTATAGACCATGAATGAACTCGAGGTGGTTAAAAATGGGAAGTAGATACGAAGCGCAAGCTGTGAGAAAGTAAAAGCCGAATTCTCCGCCTCTCATTTCCCATTAGCAGCCATTGGCATGTACATTGAGCACTATCTGACTGAAAAATTTTGCTACGTCATACTCGCTGGGCGTAACCTCCTTGGTTTTCAAAAGGTTCAGCGCGCGTTCGGCCGCAGTGCCATGAATACAGTGAACTAGTATATACCATGAACTCGAGGTGGTTAAAGGTGGGAAGTGGACCCGAAGCGCAAGCCGTAAGAAATTGTGTATGTGCCACCTCTCGTTTAGTCCTTGGAATGTCCGCTGGACGGCGGTGCTTCTGTATGGGGAATATATGATGAAAGGATGCGAGATGGTGGTACTTGGAGTGTTGAATAGATGGACGAACGAACACATAGGCAGATGCATGGATGGACGCATGAACGGATGCAGGGGCGGCTGCATGGACGAACGCAGGGACGGACGCACGAACAGACGCACGCACGGACGGGCTGACGGACGCATGGACGGACGGAAGCAAGAACGAATGGACGGACGAATTCTTCGCCCCACTCTCCATCATTCACTGCGTGGATATGGTGCCATTTTTTTTTCACGTAAGCTATGGTTCATCACTCCAATTACAGGGGAATTGTGGCAATACATTTATTTATAATAGCTCGTACTGGGTCATGAGCAGGATAATAAACGAGCCCAGATTATACGCATTTACTTCATGAAAACAAGGAATGTCTATCTGCTACACAATTGTGGAACAGAAGGTTGAAACTTCTCCACATTTGAGAGACGGCTGAGAAAAATAAAATGAATTCAGTGTATAGGAAAGAAACCAAAATCTTTCCAGAAGTCTAATGCTTTCGAAAAGCCTAATATTAAGTGGCTGATAAAATACACCAATAAACAAATGGCTAAAGACACACTTCACAGTGAGCTAAAAGTATTCTAAAAACGTGCCAATCGGAAAATTTTATTATATGAAGTCGTTTAACCACCAAAAGAACGCCACTGTCTTTTTTTCTGCTTACAATCACAGCGAAAAATTGTAAACGAAGACCAACTGTTCAAAATACGCGTGACCGACATGGTGTCGTCAAGCCTTGTCTCACTAATTAAGACTACAGACGCTAAGCATGAATCAATGATGGATAATAAGGCAATAGATTTGAAGAGCACGCTTCTGATATTTGTATATAAGAAGGTAGTACTCCCATCGCATATATGTTTGATCTTAGCTGCGGCAGATTGAGTGGAACGGCAGAGGGAAGTTGTACTGCGTGAGCGTCAATCCCTAACGGACCGTGATACACGTGTTGCACGGTCTGCACTGGAGTTCCACCCATGCACGTAACTGTTGATAAATAGTTTGTCAAATACAAGACGAACCCTATCCCCATCTTTTCTTACCTCCTTACACTAAATAAAACAAGACAGGCGGAATGCCGGACTTGGTTGAACCGCTTCAAGAAATAAAAGCAACGCCTTGGCGCAAAAGTAAAGCAATGAACTCGATAGCAACAAATTGCAAGGTCACGCGCACTATCGAAAGCAGATCGAAACGTGCCTTGCGTTGTAGGGGTGAAGATCCTTAAAAGCGGCACCCGTTCGTTCCTCGAAGTAGTGCGTATCATGTCTGAACGCTGCCAAGTGTGCGAAACGATAGCTCACATATTTTGTGACTGTGCATTATATGTGGCGCAAAGAAAAACGCTAACTGCAACGTTGGCAAGCATTGGACGAACACCATTAAGTGAAAGCCACATATTGTCAGCAATGAACGACCAAACAGTGTCAAAAACTGCTACAAAGGCTGTTCTAGACATTATAAAAAGCACTGCACTAGAAACTAGACTGTAGGGTACTGTGCTAAGTGGCTACTGTACATACGCACCACATCTTCTTGTCGCCATCATCACTCTTCATCCCTCTTTCCTTCCCCTTTTTCTTATCCCCTGTGTAGAGTAGCAGGCTAGAGCGAAATAGCTCAGGCCGACCTCTCTGCCTTCTACTAAATTCTCACTCACTCTCACTAACGCTTTGACCTGCAAGGTGGTGCCGGTGGGAAATTTCTCCTGTGCGTTGTTGAACAATGAAAAAAAATTTGCAGCGTGCGGTTTAACTAATAGACAAATTCTCCTGTCTCTCAATCCCCATTAGCAGCCATTGGCGTGTGCATTGAGCACTATCTGACAAAAAAGGGTTGCTATGTTATACTTGCTAGGCGTAACCTCCTTGGTTTTAGAAAGGTTTAGCGAGCGTTGGGTCGCAGTGCCATGAATACAGTGAACTAGTATATACCATGAACTCGAGGTGGTTAAAGGTGGGAAGTAGACACGAAGCGCAAGCCGAAAAAAAGTGTGCGTGTGCAACCTCTCGTTTAGCCCTTGGAATGTCCGCTGGATGGCGGTGCTTCTATATGCGGAATATATGATAAATAGATGCGAGATGGTGGTACTCGGAGTATTGACTAGATGGACGAATTGACACACAGACAGATGAATGGACGAATGCATGGATGGCTGCACGGACGGATGGATGCATGGACGAACGCAGGGGTGAATGCATGGACGAACGCAGGAATGGACGCACGGATGGACATGCGGATGCACGAACACACGCTCGCGCGTGTGGGTGGATGGACGCACGGACGGTCACAAAGACGAACACATGGACGAACGGAAGCAAGAACGAATGGATGGACGGATGCTTCGCCATACTCTCCATCATTCACCCTGTGGATATGCTGCCATTTTTTTCACACACAAATGACGCACACAACGTATTTACAGTTACAGATGAACGCGAATAAGCGTCTCAGTTGTTACTGTGCTGTGTTGAAGAGTGTGCGTTTTTCGCAAACGGAGACTGTAAAACGATTGCAGTGAATTTTATGCGCCAGGTAACTACAACACAATCGTGCATGTGAAAGCCCAAGGCGTGCGCACGAGATGACAGTTGCGCTGCCGCCTCGTGACCATCTGGTGACGCGTGCTCATGGCGCCCTCTCAACGGTAAAGCTAGAAACACCATAGGTCTCCCCGAAATGCCCATCACTAGCGGTAAGTGGTAGATATAAATACAACGTTAAGAAGGTGTTTTTTCATGTTCAAGTAGCTAACCCCTCGCACTCAACATTCAAATGTCCAACGTTCTATTCCGCACGCGGGAGTCTTCTTCTGGATTATTTTAAATGCGAAGCATTCTTTAGCGAACTTCGGCGACTTTGAGCGTGTCTATCTATCTATCTATCTATCTATCTATCTATCTATCTATCTATCTATCTATCTATCTATCTATCTATCTATCTATCTGTCTATCTATCTATCTACCTATCTATCTATCTATCTATCTATCTATCTATCTATCTAGCCGTCTACGACCTTTAGCTCTCCTGGCCGTTTCGATCACGGTATCGATACCAAATTCGGTATGGCATAACATGACTGTAGGACGAACATAATTGACGAGTCATAACATGAAAATCATGATATGCATGCTATGAATGCCATGATTTACATTTATTGGTTTTCCTGCTCTTGCGGTAGTCTCATTCACATTACATGTTGAAAAAGTGGTATGCTATCATATGATTGCATGGCGAACGCAAGCGACCGACCCTAATATGAAAATCATGACTTGCGTGTCATGTAACAACATGACTACATGCCACGCTCATGATGCGCTAGTGGTCGTTCTGCTAGCTTTACTTATACCGAAATTGGTATTACGGAACGTGAATGGATGACGAAGGTGGGATGACGAAGGACTGCTGCAAACATGATAAACAAGAGATGCGTGTCATGTATCAACATGACTCTATGCTACGCTCATGATGTGTTCGCGGCTGTTTCGATAGCTTCACATGTACCAAATTTGGTATTACATGACGCCAATGAACGACATAGGTAAATGACACATCCAAACATGATAATCACGACATGCGTGTCATGTAACAACATGCCTACATGCCACACTAGAGATGTGCTCGTGGCCGTTTCGCTAGCTTTACCTATGCCAAGTTTGGTATTACGTGACGTCAATGAATGAAGAAGGTATGTGACTGGTGCAAACATGGTAATCAAGAGATGCGTGTCATGTGAGAACATGACTACATGCCACAGTCATTGGCCAGTACGTTTCGGCGTAAAGCGGTGCGCGTGCTCGCCGGCGTTCAGTTCGTCGCGTCACGCCCGCGTTGCTACGCTACGCACCCGTCCTGCTATATACTCGCAGGTGCGCGCTGTGGTGCGTTGCTTTGACTCATGCGCGTTTCAGCGCGACCGGCGTCCCTCCATCATAAAAAAAAGGAGATGCATTGTTGACTGGGTAAGGGCCAAACCTCAAAAGCGCGAAAATGCACGCGACAGCGACGAGCGACGCGGTCTAGATCATCTTCGCGCGATCAGCCGCTAGCGCAGACAAAGCTCATTCACGCGACGGCTTCGGTAGAATTTACTAGAAGTTCTAGTACACTCTAGCTTCGGCGAGCGAATTACACTGTTGCTGGCATGAGGCCGTCTACTCGCACCAAGAAAACCGCCTAACGAGCGGTATGCAATTTAAAAATAAAATATATTGTTGTGTAATGGAACGGAAAGTGTTTATTATTGCCTTGCAGCACTTTTTTATATGCACATGCGTAATAAACATTGCGTTATTTCTTATTGCGCATACGTGACTCAGGCATGGTCACGTGCACCTATGTAGTCTTTGTCTTTTCCGGTTTTTCGCTATTGGCTGCTTGAGCCCAGCACTTCCGGGTGATATGCGACGATTTTCAAATCTGGAGAACCGAGCGATTGCGCGAAAATGAGCCTGTTTCGTCGCTCATAGCATCGCTCGTCGCTGTCGCGTGCATTTTCGCGCTTACGAGGTTTGCTCTTAACGCATCGGCGCGAAATGCAGCATGTCGCATTTCCCGCCGGTTGCCGTCGGGCCGTGCCGAAAGACGCAGGTCGCACCGGTCGCGCCTGACATCAGATTATAGAGTGCTCGCTTTTTGCTGACGGAGCGTCGCTGTGCCCAGCGTGCGTGCGTGTCAGCGTTACGTTGGAGCATATTGGGCCCTTCATGAAGCGCTCGTGGCCCTTTGGCTAGCTCCACATGCACCAAATTTGGTATCACGTGTCGTCAATAGATAAACGACACACACAAACATGATAATTGTGACAAAGAAGTCATGCACGGCACAATTTACCTCCACCTCGCAACGTTGTGCTGATTTTAAAGTGATCAACATTTCTCACTCATGCTTCGCGTATCATTAATCCCCACTGTACGTGGAATCTGCCAGTTGTTTTTCTTTCTTGAGTTTTCATACATAAAATATGCGTATATATACGGCTAATGACGGTGACGCCAGTGGTAAAATCCAGCTGAGAGTGTGTATATACCTCTGTCGCAATGAATCGGTATTTTCAGCAATTCTTGACGAAACGATCCCCGAGTATTAGATACCAAGTTATTAACAAAACTATGTGCACACGTACCCGTTTTGTTTATTTTTTATATGAGCACACTAAGATGAAAGCTTTATTGATTCTGTACAATATTTCATACTTCGCCATTCAAAAAATGTGCTTCATTTATTAGGTATACCGTGCACGAATAGAAATAAAATCTTGTTCTTTTGTTTATCTTTCTGTTAAACCTGTTCATTGACTTTGATGTGCTGCCTCGAGAAAACCGCTTCAAAGAAACGCATTCCGTACTCTACTTTTCAAATTACAGTCGTTGTGAAGCAAAACAGCCCTGCAGATAACAAAAGACTGCACTGAAGATCTGCATGTTCTTGCCTCTGACTTCGTAAATTTAAGTGTCTGAAGCAGGCAAATACAGATGTTGATAACGGAAATTGTGTGACATTACTAACAATAAATTAATAAAAATGAAGCCTTTTTCGTACAAAACTCGTTATAGTGGTTAACCAAGTCACCTAGGGAATCTTATGAGAGGTTGGTGTACATGTTTGCACCTCGCCGTTAGTGAAATTCTCCAGCAGGGAATCCACACGGCAAGCTACACTAAACCTACTTCAATATCAACACCAAAAAAAATGTTGCTTGGTTGATTATTTCTTGGTTTAACGTCCCGAAACCACCATATGATTATAATTGACGCCGTATTGGATGACTCCGGAAGTTTAGACCCCTGGGGTTGTTTAACGTGCACCCAGATTTGAAGAAAAAATATCAAATACTGCGTGGGATACGTTTCTTAGAAAACTTCAGTACAATTTTGGCAGGCAGTGTGAGGCAAGTGAGTCAGTTAGTGAAAGTATATCTTATAAAAGTAAAAACAGAAGGAAAGAGACCACAGATTTCTTTAAGAGATCTGTAACGGTTGGCAGGCATAGCCTAAATTGAGACAAGTTTCCCTCCAATGTTTTCACGGAAACTAATTGACTTGCACGTATGGAGGCCAGAAATAAGGTAACGCACAAGTTCCTTTTTCACTTATTTGCAAGATTATTTTTCAGTGTACACGTGATCAAACATGCGCTTACAAACTTCACTGGTGCAAAATTATTTTGAAGATGATTTGTGATAATGTATTCCTGTAAACGGCTTATTTATCAAAAGTGTTTGTTCTACTACGTCATTCCCAAAACAATGCAATTGATATATCTCGATGAACTGCACATATACTGAAGAAATCATAAGTAGGGCCCAGTAGACCACACCATGATTTTCATACACACGTATACAAACTAATTTTTCACTTCGCCCTAACTATATAGTTATTACGTCCACTCTAATTGTAATAATGCACAAGTTTGACAATAAAAATGGTGCTTTTGCATTTTTAGCGTAATCTAAACGATTGATATGAGTAGGTGCGTCCATAATAAACAAACAGAAAAATTCACAGCATCATTACCGGAATGAATGATGATGAGTGGGGCAAAGCTTCCGTCAGTCTGTCTGTGTGTCTGTCTCTCCGTTGATTCATGTCAGAGTTCGTCATTCTGTCTGTTTGCCTGCCTGGGTGAGAGACAGATGTACGGACGGATGGGCGTTATGCCCAACTCATCATCATTCACTGCGTGGATATGCTGTGAATGTCCTAATATAACAGCACCCTCTATGCTCTTTACTCATCAACTATACGAAAAACACTACCACTATCTAGTGATAATATTTACAAGGACATATTCTTACAAGGCAATCAATTGAGCAATTCTTCAAATTCACCCGAAGTGGCTGCTACTACAACGTACGATTACGATGGAACGACCGACACACTAAGGAGCATCACCCCTAAAAAGTTCTAGCAAAATTGTTCTGCAGCAAGCTCATTTCGTTGAAATCGGGCACACTTTTCCTGACAAAAACGTGCCAAGCACTCAAGGAGTGCCCATGGCATGGCCGCATCACGAGGTATTGCTTGTATTTGGACCCGGTTGCATGCGAGAATTGCTTTATTTTGCTGGCTCATCTTAATAGATCAGCGCGGGTTGCCTAAAATTCCATAAAGATGGGTAATACTCCTGCTAAGCGCTATGCAGCCACAACACACAGAACCAGAAGTTAGAGGTGGTTGAACAGGGGCTTGACTCACTCAATGTTTCGTAGCGCAAGAAATTTTGCAGTGAAATAAACACTGATTCGCATGCAGCGGTACTCATACAAAAAAACTGTTGGTGTTTCACACTCCCCTTTTTTTGTTTCGAAAAAGCGCTTTTGTAAGTTGTTATTTTTACGGAAATCGTAGCTTCGTTCGACACTAACGCGGCTACTTCAGGTGGAGGTGAAAAAAGTTTTGATACTACGGATATCTCAAGTTATGTCATAGACAAAGCGATGGAAAGATTTCATCTGCGCATATAACGGTCCAAAAAAAAAGAACGAGGAATTGAAGGCGTTGTAGCATCAACAGGTGAAAACATAGTAGAATAGGTCATGGAACAAAGGAAGGAGGCCGGTATTTTAGTAAACGCTGAGCAAAAGCAGTTTGGGTCGGCTTTGCGGTGCGTTCATCTGGCTGAAGAATGAAAGAGATGCAAAGGTACTGAAAAAATTGCCTAGAAAGGCCGTGACTCAGGCGATGTGAAGGTTCACAGCTAGCTGAGTTAAAGTACATAACACACAATCGTAAGACGACTGTGTATTCACGTTGAAAGAATTGGTGTGTATACACGTACGCAACTTGACACCAGGCTAGGATTTGAAAACATCGGCAATTCCTGTGTCTCGCCTTCACCCTTGTGTTATTGTTGGCACACCCAGATAATTAGTATGAATATGTACTAAGAAGGTCACCTCTTCGGTATTATAAAGTAATATCCTCCAGCGTACACAAAACAGTTGTCAAGGACGATGTTGAAGGAGCTAGGGCTATGAAACCGGGATGCCTACAAGTTTCATTGTGTTACTTTCAAATATAAGGGGGGGACAGAAAAGATAAATAAGTGCACTGACGAAAAAGTCGACAAGTGACCAAAGCGCTGACGAAGCCTTAGGTCTTTTTACTCCATAGTACGCATGAAAAGAATTTGATATGCATGACGTTATTTAAAAGAAGTTTCCTTTACAAACAACGTATTACGAGGGAGCTATTTGAACTCACGGATACAGTCAACAAGGAAGTGTAAACTCATATAGAAGAACTTGATGATGGTGACATAAAAAGAAGAAATGAACAAAAATAAGTTTAACAGACATACCATGAGTGTACACGATTCCGAAAATGCTCTTGAGCAAGTAAACCATGTGATTTTACGTTGAATACCAGGGATCGCAGAATATTAGGAAAGAATAGAAACTTAAGCAGACACTACCATGAAAAGTGATGTTATTGAAGAATACGACAAAAGAATTGCAGTTAATTGAACTGTAAAAGCCATTATTTGGCTAGCAACACTGGCCTGCAATAAAAATTTGCGTGCCAAAAGAGGATTGGTGCACCAGCGTTGAGGAGGAACACACAAAAAGCTGTAAGTCAAAGAGGAAAACCGTCAGATTGGTTCTATATTTCTTGGCCGTGGTTGAGAACCAGAGCATCCTTTCTTTTACCTTGTGTCTTCTGGCTCATGTTTTGTTGAAGCAAAAGCTTTTATTGCCTCATGAAATGTTAAAGTTGACCGTAGATGCCATCAAAGTGACTGAAGTAAAAATTATCATCGCATTATAACATACTCATAAAACGTCATCTTGACATCATAAAATGTCAGCACAATAGGTGGCGTCATGATGCCATCAGATCGCTTGCTCAAAAGTGGGCCGATTGCGCAGGCAGTGCCATATCGCTTTAGGTCTAGAAATCTTTCTTTAGGACGAGAAGGATTGAAACACCTGAGTAGAAAAAGATTAATTTCCCTTTCAAGCGTTTTTTTTTTTCTGTACAAATCTGGGCAGTAAGAAATCATAGTCAGCCAATTACGCTGCAGAATTCTGCCCTTGAACTATACCTACAGAAAGCTGGGCTCACAGCATCTCCGTTATGTCTCTTTTGTTAGAAAATAGAAACAACAAATAATTTTGTTTTATTCTATTGTCAATATTTTTATCAAAGAAAAGGATTCCTTGCTCACCCAAATGAAAAACTAGGTTTAGAAATAAACGTGGTACTAATTTTATGATTTGGAGGGATTACATTATGTTATTGCCACAGGGAGGATTGCCCTACTGTGTGTGCGTACGTAATGGAAATTAAGAGACTACCTTGTTTGTTATCATTATCGTTTTCGGCTTCGACACTATCTGATCACGTGACCGTTAGCTCATGTAGCATTTTATACGTTTTTAGGATTTGTTTGTTTCATTTTACTGAAGTTACTTCGAATGCTTTGAATTCATAGCCAACTCAACTAAAAATCTGGCCGCCCAGTTTTCGGCCAATCCCTCTTTGTGGGAAAGTAGCAGCAATACAAGATGTTCATCATCATCAACATAATCATAATCTTCGTTGAATACATAAAAAACTCTCAAAGTATTTACTCAGTGATCCCTGCCGCTTTTGATGTTGCGATGCGCCACATTGTTGAAACATGTTACGCTTTAGATACGTAATAAGTACACGAGCAGATTACTTATTTCTGGCTTAAAAACCCAACCAGTAAATACCAAGCCTTCGTTTTTTTACCCTTTCAGTATTGATATCACATTAGCACTGCAAATTTATAACTAACATTGCTTTGCTCGCACACGCAATATGCCATGAGGACATTATTCGGAGGCGTTTGTGTGCGATTTTACGCATTTACGGCAGCTATTGTAATGGTCGATTTCTGAGGTTGCTCTTTGTGCGTAGTCAACTTAGGAATTTTGAAACACGCAGTTTAAGTATCATAATAAAAAAAACTAGCAACTCATATTCACTAATGTTGCTTGGCATGCCACCAGATCTGGATAACTTTTCGCAGAAGCAACGAACTTGAAGGTAGTGCAAGTGAGATTATTGAAGGTAGTGCAAGTGAGAAAAAATAACTTGTTCTCATTTACATTGATAGCCCGGAAAATACTCCCCAGTTATTCACTCTCGTGTAATGAAGAGCAAAACAGAGTGCTAAACACAGTATAATTACTAGGGCTTGACTAAGAAGTTACAAAAAAGAAAATACTCAGTGCACAAGTGGAAACCTCGTCAAATATGGCGCTGATGTGGAGGCGTACTGGCGGGCCTTCTATACTGATTACACGACTACCCAGGGTGGCGCTGAAACAGTCAATTAGGCAATTTACTTGCGACCAACTTCATTACGCGACGGTTACCCCATTCCTTAAGTAAGCAGGAGTTGAAGAAGGATGGAAAGTTTACCGTTATGTTTAGTTCTTTCATTACATGATTGATTGATTGATATGTGGGGTTTAACGTCCCAAAACCACTCTATGATTATGAGAGACGCCGTAGTGGAGGGCTCCGGAAATTTAGACCACCTGGGGTTCTTTAACGTGCACCCAAATCTGAGCACACGGGCCTACAACATTTCCGCCTTCATCGGAAATGCAGCCGCCGCAGCCGGGATTCGAACCCGCGCCCTGCGGGTCAGCAGCCGAGTACCTTAGCCACTAGACCACCGCGGCGGGGTTTCATTATATGGAGTCGGTAAAAGGCTCACTTAGTGTGCTTCTGAAGACAGATTTGGCGGCAATGACAGCATAAGCTGAATATAAAGGAAGGCCGTAGTGAAGAAAGAACATTAAAGCTTTAAGGCAAGGAGGAGTAAACATCTGATAGAGAGTGTTAGTGCGGCCTGGTCTGTATGTACTAAACTCTGGAGAAACAGCGCTAAGACGAGACGCAAGACAAAGTTACAGTATGCAATACATCCTGTGGCAGGGGGGAATGACAGCATGCGAAATCGAAAGACCAGTGATTGCCGCTTACTGAATCTTGCCGTTTCTTGTTCTTGCGTCTGAAAGCTGTTTTGTCACGTCTGTGCGTTTTGTCCCGTCTGATCGCATACCAGATGGACATTGGCGTGTATTTTTAACAGTCACAACTGGCTTTGTAGCGTTTGTATCAAATGATTCTTGAATGCAGCAGCCCGCAGTTTCTTATCAAACCTTTCAAAAGGCCTAACGGCCTACATGAGATTGAATAGAACGGTGGAGACCATTTGATATGTGGTTTCCTACTATCAATTGCACTGAACTTGGCAAAACCAGTTTGACTCACGTAGCCCGGGCACAGGTGGCGGCATGCAATCATAAATGAAAGAAATATATTGATGGGCACAGCAAAAAGTGAACGAAAATGAAGCAATCAAGCTATTGTGACCGAGTTCGATAGGAACACACCATTTTAAACGTAGATGGCATGAGCGGAAAAATCTAACTACTTTTGAACATGCATTTATTCGACCAGAGAATAGTCATAATACTAAAAGAACACACAGTTGATCCTCCAGTTAAAGGAACTGGTAGAAGAAGAACAAGAAAGGTAAACGTTTCCATGCAGAAGCAGTTAATTGGTTACTGTACATTGATATAACAAAGCCTATACATTGTCTGTCGCCGTCTGACCGCTATGCCACTGTTTAACATAAATGCATTCACTTTGACGCTTTTAATTGTATATCTCCATCGTGATGACTACCATCAATGTTTTTGATTGATTATTGAATAAGCATGACCTCCTTGTCACGAATGCCTGTGGTGGCTTTAGTAGTTAACGGTGCGAGAAGAAGCAAACAAAGTACCGTGACAGCCAGAAGAGCATGACTGATTGAACGCCATGCTTGGGTTAAGGTTTCCTGCTTGAGGCAATTTATAGTTACTGAATACCTCTGCCCCATAAGAAGTAGACAGAACGCATGATGTCTTGTTAAGCGGCCACAATTTTTCGCGAGTCGATCGTAAGGAGGGACGTGGAGTTATATTCAGGCTATACTGTATATAAGTGAAACAGTTGCATTGCAGAGCTATAATTGCTATAGATGCATGCTGTGAGCCACGCCAACGCGTTTCGTAAGGTCACCTTCATATGGCGGTGTTTTAATGCGCTGAGAAAAGTGCAGTTATCCTATTAGAAAAGTGCCGGAAAAGATGGATGCTTGAGAAACGACGATAGAGGAACTAATCATGTGTGTTACGGTCATGAATCATTACTGACTTTACCAAGAGCACTGAGAGAAGGCAGTGGTAGATATGTGTTTTGAAGATGCACAAACTAGCCTACTGTGACACAGTGAATGGCGCGCCCGGCATCTATTTTCGCTGGTCGTGTAGCTCTACTGTTTTATAGCGATAGAAATTATATGGACACTTTCCGCTGAATGTTGCCGCCGGCGTTGGCGTTGGCGTCCGCGTTACTTACCGTATATGTATACGTATCTACCTATCAATATACATATACATATAAATATAAATATATTTATTTATTTTTAAATGAGATCTAACACACAGTAATGCCAAGGATTGTACAGGGAAAGTTATTAGAACCAATGGAATGTAATTAAGAAAGAAAAGTGGGTGAAAAAATATTTAGCCGTGAGCAGGAATCGAACCTACGACCTTCGAATAACGCGTTCGATGCTCTAACCACTGAGCTACCTCAGCGGCCTTCCCTCCATTCACTTTTTTGGGGTTTATATGTGAATTTAGAAGTAGGAGTGTCAGTCAGCGCCATCTACAAGCCAAGCGACGAGTGTGAAACACTCTTTTATGCGCATATGTGGCGTCACGTAGCACGTGAACTTATTACGAGCAGGCAGCTGATTAATTGTCCCTCCTATACAACTTATACACACCAAGTCTGCCATTACGAGAGCCTCGTTCAATGAAATAAGGGAAAGAAGTGTATACCTAAGGGCTCGTTTTTTCGTGTTTTAACACAATAATAATGAGATCTAACAGACAGTAATGCCAAGGAATGTACAGGGGAAGTTATTAGAACCAATGAAATGTAAATAAGAAGAAAGAAAAGTGGATGAAAAAATAACCAGCCGTGGGCAGCTGAAACCAGCGGGCAGCTGATTAATAGTCCCTCGTATACAACCTAATCACACCAAGACTGCCAGTGCGAGACCCTCGTTAATGAATAAGGGAAAGAAGTGTATACCTAAGGGCTGCTTTTTCCGTGTTTTAGACACAATATGAATGAAATGTAACATACAGTAAAGCCAAGGATTGTACAGGGGAAGTTATTAGAACTTATCAGCTGCCTGCTCGTAATAAGTTCACGTGCTACGCGACGCCACATATGCGCATAAAAGAGTGTTGCACACTCGTCACTTGGCTTATAGATGGCGCTGACTGACACTCCTACTTCTAAATTCACATATAAACCCCCAAAAAATGCATGGAAGGAAGGCCGCTGTGGTATCTCAGTAGTTAGAGCATTGAACGCGTTATTCGTAGGTTCGATTCCTGCTCACGGCTGGTTATTTTTTCACCCACTTTTCTTTCTTATTTGCATTCAATTGGTTCTAAAACCTTCCCCTGTACAATCCTTTTCATTACTGTCTGTTAGATCTCATTATTATTGTGTCTAAAACACGGAAAAACGAGCCCTTAGGTATACAACTCTTTCCCTTATATATATATATATATATATATATATATATATATATATATATATATATATTTATATATATATATATATATATATATATATATCTTATGAGACCACGTCCGGTACGGCAGCAACCAGGTTATCCTTCTTTAATCCAGGCGCACGAGCCAGAGAGCCAGCCCGCGTGACATACGATGATGATCACTACAGTGGTTTGGTCATGCAGATGAAGATGAAGTACATAGTCAGCGCTCACACTATTTTCCCCCCCTTCGCGAAAGAGGGCAGCAAGTTAGAAAGGGTTGGGACGCCGAATATATCGTTTCAGTCGAGAGACGTGGGCGATCTCGGTGTGGCGGCGACGACGATCAGAAGCCGCGTTGACAGGAGCAACGCGATAGTTGACTTCAGATGTTCGTTCCAGGACGGTGTATGGACCGAGATACCGGTGAAGGAATTTTTCGCAGAGCCCAGGTACACGAACAGGTGTCCACAAAAGGACTTCGTCGCCTGGGCGGAACACAACAACTCGACGCTTCGCATCAATGTCGATTTTTCTCTTGTCCTGAATGGTAGCAGTGTTGGCGCGGGCGATTTCACGGCAGCGGGCGACGCGAGCGGCGAACTCTTCCGGGAGAGATGAAGATGGATTGGAAGATGTGGACAAAAAGGTGGTGTCCAGAACAAAAGTCGGTACACGGCCATACACGAGAAAAAAAGGGCTAAAATTCGTTGTACGCTGTATGGCAGTGTTATATGCGAACGTGACAATGGGAAGTATTGTGTCCCAGTTTTTGTGATCTGGTTGCACGTACATAGAGATCATGTCGGACAAAGTTCGGTGAAAACGCTCAGTCAGACCATTAGTTTCTGGGTGATACGCTGATGTGGTCTTGTGGATAGTGTTAGAGGCCTTTAAGACTTCAGCAAGGACATGTGAAAGAAATGTCTTGCCACGGTCACTAAGGAGCACACGCGGTGCGCCATGTCGTAAAATAATAGCGCGAAGGAAAAAATTGGCTACTTCAGAGGTAGCACCAGATGAAAGAGCTGCCGTCTCCGCGTAGCGAGTAAGGTGGTCTACGGCAGTAACAATCCAGCGGTGACCGGCTGACGTAAGCGGAAGAGGTCCGTATAAGTCTATGCCCACAAATTCAAAGGGAGTGGACGGGCACGGCAGTGGTTGCAGTGGCCCTGCGGGAAGAGACGTGGTACGTTTTCGGTGCTGGCATGACGCGCAGGAAGCGACGTACTTGGCGACAGAAGTGGAGAGGCCAGGCCAAAAGCAGCGAGTCCTGAGGCGGTCGTAGGTCTTCTGGAACCCTAAGTGGCCAGCTGTCGCATCGTCATGAAACGCTTGTAGAACTTCCAGACGAAGTGAGCGAGGAATGAGGGGAACCCATTGGTTACCGAGAGGATGGTAAATTTGCCGACATAATGTTCCCTCTTGAAGCTTGAAGCGGGCAAGTTGTCGTCTTAGGCGGCTGTTTGGAGCACGCGATAAGCCAGTGAGCCGATCGATGATTGTGCGGCAGTAGGTATCGGCATGTTGGAGCGAGGCGAGATCTGTGGACGAAAGAAGGTCCGCCGAGGCAACTAACTGTTTCGAAGGAGCAGCCGTCTGTTTGGTCACTTTGGCGGGCGGTGACGAACAGATGGAAGGGGACACTTCGGCGCTTTGCGAGAGCGGGCAACGGGACAAAGCGTCGGCATCTTGGTGCTCTCGGCCCGACCTATAATTGACGCTGTAGTCATACTCTTGCAATCGTAGTACCCAACGGCCAAGGCGTCCCGACAAATTTTTGAGAGACGATAACCAACACAGAGCATGATGGTCAGTCACTATTGTGAAACGCCGGCCGTATAAGTAAGGACGAAACTTTTGGATGGACCACACGATGGCGAGACATTCTTGCTCAGTGATGCTGTAGTTTCGCTCAGCATGTGACAGAGTACGGCTCGCGTAGGCCACGACTTGTTCTTCGGAAGCTTGGTTCCGCTGAAGAAGGACAGCACCGATGCCAAGTCCACTTGCGTCAGTGTGTAGCACAGTAGGTGCTGCAGTGTCGAAATGGCGAAGCACTGGCCGTGATGTGAGGCATCGCTTGAGGGTGTGAAAAGCGGCTTCGCAGTCATCCGACCAGACAAAGGGTGCGCTCGTGGTCAGAAGTTTGTGCAGAGAAGCCGCAATAGTAGCGAAATCACGTACAAAGCGGCGGAAATACGACGCTAAGCCAAGGAAGCTGCGGAGGTCTTTCTGTGTGGTTGGTGTAGGAAAGTGCAGCACCGCGGCAACCTTGTCGGGATCGGGCTCAACGCCATGTTTACTGACGACATGACCTAATACCTTGATGCTGTGACTGGCAAACCGACACTTCTTAGTGTTGAGCTGGAGACCGGCCTTAGCTAAGCACGTGAGGACTTCGTCTAGCCGTTCCAGGTGCTGTGAGAAGCTCGACGAAAAAATGACAATGTCGTCCAGGTAGCAAAGGCAGGTCTTCCATTTTAATCCCCGCAGTACCGTGTCTATCATCCGTTCGAATGTGGCTGGGGCATTGCACAGGCCGAAAGGCATTACATTGAATTCAAAGAGCCCATCTGGCGTAGCAAACGCAGTCTTCTCTTTATCAGACTCGTGCATTGGAATCTGCCAATAACCAGAGCGCAAGTCGAGACTTGAAAAGTACTCGGCACCTTGTAAAGTATCAAGAGCGTCGTCAATGCGAGGCATTGGGTAGACGTCCTTACGAGTGATTTTGTTGAGTGACCTGTAATCAATGCAAAACCGTACCGAGCCATCCTTTTTTTTCACTAGTACGACAGGAGAAGACCATGCGCTTGTCGAAGGCCTGATGACGTTGCGCGCGAGCATGTCGTTGACTTGTTCTTCTATAAGCTTGCGCTCAGAAGCCGACACACGGTAAGGGCGGCGGCGAATCACACGGGATCCGTCGGTGTCGATACGATGGGCGGTCACTGTTGTTTGACCCAGACCTTCGGAACAAACGTCAAAGAAAGTTTTGTGCTTCATTAATAACGCTAGCAAGGCATCCGTTTGCGTTGGGTTGAGATGTTCACACAAAGTGGCCTTGAGAGCAGGAAATGCATCTTCCGCTGGCATACACTTTGAGAATGACGAAGCAGATGAACCAGTGACGACACAAAGCGGTGCTTCTTCGGTAATGCTGGCAACAGTGGTCCCCTCAGGCAAAAGAAGCGGTTCTGGCGTCGTGTTGCAGGCCGTGATGCTTGCATAACCACGGGAGAACCGCACTAAACAAGATGCGATGGTGATCCCTCGAAAAATGCAGCGCTGGCAAGGAGCAACCAGAGCGTCACCATCTAGAATGTCACGTGACTTGATCGTAAGGACACGTTCTCGTCCGGGAGGCAGGAGGAAATCCGCAGCTGTCACAAGGTTGGGCGACGAAAGGTCGGCAGCAGAAGAAAGCTCAGTGTCCGTAATACGAATGAGGGGCCGACCACACGAAATTACAGCAGACGCCGCTGACAAGAAGTCCCAGCCTAAGATTATCTGATGAGCGCACGAAGACAGCACAGCCAATTGTATGTGATGACGGATTCCATCGATGAGAATACGAGCAGTGCACAACCCGGTCGGGCGAATTGGACTGTCATTAGCACCGCATAACATGGGACCGGCATAAGGAGTTTGCACTTTACGCAGGCGAAAACACAATTCACGATCAATTACTGAAATTGCGGCTCCAGTGTCTATAAGGGCGTCAACAAAAACACCTTCCACAGAAACAGGCAGTAAATTAGCTGGACGAGACGGAGGAGTTGTAGCGTTCCGACGACAAGCAGTTTCCCCTCCAAAAACTGCACCTTCTAGTTTTCCGAGTCCCGAGAGATCGGAGCGGGACGCAAGGGTGATGACGTACGCCGAAACGGTGACGGAGAACGGCGGCGAGATGAACGAGACGGATGAGGCCCAGCATGAGACCGTTGAGGGGAGGGCGACTGACGGAAGGTGGATGGATACGGTGCGGGATCGTATTCATCGGGTCTCGGGGAAAAGTCTCTCTCGTAAGCTGCGTAACCACGTCGTTCATCCTGCTGACGGCGGCGGCAGAAACGGGATATATGACCCCTTATGCCACAGTAGAAGCAGATGGGGCGGGGAGGACGCCATGTAGAATAGTGGCGTGGCCTTGGCGCATGCGTTGTCATCGCAGCCACATGGTCGCATCCGACGTCCGCAGGCACGGTTGGAACTGGTGCAGGGGCCCGCGATGCAACTTCTGCGTACGAAGGCACTGGGAAGCGCACAGGAGACGGGGCATGTGCAGCGCTTGTCATTGATGCCAGTTCGTCCTTGATTATCTCTCGCAGGTTGGGAGGAGGTGTGTGGACAGACGCAACGGTAGGGTTGCCTGGAATAAGGCCGTGAAGTTCTTCTCTGACAATTGTGCGGATAAGGGCCCGCAATTCATGCTCTTTGGTAAAGCGAGCGTCGCAGGAGGCGTGTGGAAGGCGCATGGAATGAAGCGCGTCCAGGCGTTGGCATGTAGTGATGACGTCCCGGACGGTAGTCGGATTCTGAATCACGAGAGCATTGAAGGCCACAGAGTTGATGCCTTTCAGTAGATGTCGGACGCGGTCGGCCTCCGTCATGTCATTTTGTGCTCGGCGACAGAGAGCCAGAATATCTTCAATGTAGGACGTATACGATTCGTCGTCCCCTTGAATACGGGTTGCGAGCTTCTGTTTCGCTACTACAGAACATCCTGCAGACGTGCCAAATACCTGACGGAGATGCCCCGTGAAGGCCGACCAATTGGAGAAGTCGCTCTCGTGGTTGTAATACCAGGTTTTAGCGACGCCATCGAGGTAAAAAGGAACGTAGCGCAGTTTGTGCGCCTCGTCCCAATAATTACAAACGCTGGTTCGATCATAACTGTCGAGCCATTCTTCGACGTCTTCGTTGCGAAGACCGGAAAATACCGGAGGGTCTCGATGAGAGGTACTCACGGTGTAGTGAAGCCTAAGTGGCTGAGAAGGAGCGGTTGCAGCAGTGGGCGGGTTGGGTTCTGCCATTGCTGTTGCTTGAGGACGCAACCGTCGACCAGACCGGAGCTCCAGGGGTGACGGGTAGAGCAGGAGGACGTGGGAACCAAAGCACGCTCCACCACTTATGAGACCACGTCCGGTACGGCAGCAACCAGGTTATCCTTCTTTAATCCAGGCGCACGAGCCAGAGAGCCAGCCCGCGTGACATACGATGATGATCACTACAATGGTTTGGTCATGCAGATGAAGATGAAGTACATAGTCAGCGCTCACAATATATATATATATATATGCTCAAATAATTGATCGAGAAAACGACTTCGGTGGGCGCGGAACCGAACGCCCACCTATATCGTGAATGCGAGGCGTTATTCGCTGAGCCACAGCGGAGCAACTCCTTCAATTTTCAAACGGCAAGCTCTTTATATCTACCGCTTACCGCTCTTTACGGGCATTTCGGGGGTACTATCGTGTGTTGAGCATTTTCGTGAAGATGGCCCACCGAGCGCGCGCCGCCACATTGATACGACGCGGCGGCGCACGCTCTCATCTCCCGCGCGTACTTCAGCCCGCGAAGAGGAGGGGGGTGAACGCTCTCTCGCAAGACCTTACCTCGCGGTGGCGAAGATCGAACGTCTTGGCTGGCCTCGCGCTTTCCTTTAAACGACTCTGTTTTAGTTATCGGACGCACAATGGTCCCTGCAATCATTGCACTGTCTCTGTTTGCGAAAAGGGTGCCCTTTTCAGACAGAGCGAAGTCATAACTTAGAAGCTTATTTGCGTTCATTTGTACCTGTGAGTACGTTTAGTCCGTCAATTTTGCGTGAGAAATGCGTGGCAGATTTCGATCTGCTTGCCTGGCTTGCGATTTGTTGCGTGAACTTTCAATTTGTTGCTATCGTGTTTATCGCTTCGTCTTCGCGGCGAAGCAATGAACCTTGAAACTGCCGTGAATGTTAATTTTCGTGTTCTTGTAACAATGTGCGCTGTACCTCACCTATTTGACAGCAACTAACGTTTCCAACCAATTCTTTTTCATCAATTTGATGGAATTTACGTGAAGTAGTTTGAAATAAATATGTAATTTCAAATCGCGGTCGTAATGTCCAAAACAAAATCAAAGCTCGCGAATAATGTTATGCAAATTAACTTCGTACTTCAATAATCCTGCCATAATAACAGCTACTAAATCAATGGACGTTTTCGTCCGCCTCTAAAAATAATACGAGCTCATCCGCTAAAACTGTTACTAGTCCCATATAGAATTGTTAAAAAAGGTTATTGATCTTTTCAATCTTAACGGGAGGTCGTTACTGTCAATTTGTCATGCTTATTAAAACAACACACTTTTTTCATGATTAGAGGTACGGTGAAGTGGGCATTGTACACAAAGCAAAAATATTAGTCTGTGTAGTTGAACGTACTATTGTTTCTATTCTGTCGCAGTACTTTCACCATATGCCAAGTATATTACTGAACTTTCTTCGTTTCTACACCGCATAAACGAATTAGTGCGTTCCTTTTAGTTGAGCACCTTCACACAAAGTACCCCACACAGCGGAGAAGCCCCGACATGATGCAGTCACCCATGTGGAGCCCCTTCAAAGAGAAACATCGAACCTCACTTAAAGCATGGCAACACACGTGCGGTGTGGTCAGTGATGGTTATCATATACCTTCGCGTCATGCCGACAAAAAGCTTCCACCGTTTATTGTTTTCGAGAGGTATCCATGTTCAAATTTAGGAGCGATACAATATAATACACGAACTTCTTACTTCTGCTTGTTTTCTAGGTTTGCTACATGGAGCACTACAACTTTAATTTACCGTTTCTTCTATTGACAAAGGATCACGGCCCAGGAGAGCTATGAGTAATCGACAACTTTATTGTCAGGTCACCCAGGCTGACACGAGCCGAATTGTTTTTACTAGCTGCCCAGACATCTCGGCATTCCAAGGACTTGGCGTCTGAACTTGTGTTAACGTCCTGCCACCACTCAGGCTGTCTATCTGAAGAAAAAAAACACTTTAGAAAAGCTCACAAGAGTGCTAACAGGTTGGTGCGAAAAAGACAAAAAAATAAATAAATAGAAGATTCCATGAACGTGAGCTGCTCCGACAGAAGTAGGAGGAAAAAAATTGCGACATCGTTTTCCGACTAGTAGCAGACTACAATAAACAGCATAATATTGCGTAAAACGTTGAAACGAGAGGATGAACCAAGAAAATTCTAAAAACTTTTCACTCAAAGATTGCTATCAAACGGCAGCAACAGACATTACTCTACACTTACACTAAACATGGGCTTTTGTTGTAAAACAATTATCACGACAGTGTCTCCGTTTTGGAAGTCACACTAACATTTGCTTTCGTTTCATACAAAAAAATACAAGGTTGCAATATGTTCCTATTGTGTTTAAATTAAAATTAATTTCCTGTCTTTCAATATACTAAAGTTAAATTCTGCAAAAGCAAGTTGACACTCATGGCGGACGGCGAAACGTGAAGTGTACTGGGAAAGAATAAAAAAAGATGTGCTAATATTGTCTGGCAGCTCGCCTAATTGACAGGTAGTACACATTTGTCGCAATGTTTAGTACTTACCTAGTAACTGCAGGCTGTAACCATAGTTTAGCAATTTCGCCACCACGGCATCACTCACAATAAATACTTTGAAGGCAGTACAAAAAAAACGCGATCGGATTAACTTTTTCGTTACCACGCCCCTTCAAATCACAAGGCTGGTGAACTTGACAGTACTGCGTTTCCCTCCTGATTATGCTAAAGTAACATCGGTGTTATGTAACTAATGCTACCTTTGCGAGCCAAATATTGAATTAAAGTGTCAGCTTCGCAACTTAAACATAATTAGCAGTAGTAATTCCCAAAATTTATGCCAGCTATACAACAGAGTTGTTTCTAAAAGTCAGGGAAACTCAGTTCCGCCACGCGTTTAATGTGTCAACGTGACCCTCTCAGAGAGTTTCCAGCAGCTTTGGTTCTGCTTGCATCGTTATATCAGACACAGCGTCACATCTAGCGTCACTTGTCGCTCCTATGACGTCGTCGTCAACCGCGCATGGGTGCGCTGCAGCACTGCAAAACACTTGCGCTGCTCGAAACTGTCTTGAAAACCCATCTGAATTTGGTGAGGACGAGCTTAGAGTTGGAGGATGACAACACTTCAGCTTCCAGTTTTATGACGACAATGTTATGCGTCAGCCTGAGACATTCCCCGCCGATCATGGGTTTGTTTTGTTTACATCATCAAGTTGTCTCCTCCACCGCAAGTGCGTATAGATTTTGACCTTTGTGCACATTCTTATAGCTACTCTAGTTGCGTGCTTGGTCCACACTTCGCAGGGACGCGGTGTGCTAGCGCTGGCTGCAGAGCTTCTCCTAACGACAAGAAGGCCCCCGGAGCACACCTTGGCCGTGAATATGGAGCAGTGCAATAGGTTTTAGAACTGCGCGTGATATTTTCCTTTCTTTGACACGATATGCGCAAAAATTCAAAAAAATATCCTTGGATGCATATATTGGAACACCAAGCTATGCGGAGTGAGGTGGTCGTGTAAACAGGTGACGCTAGATGAAAGAGGAAAGTTCATTGAACATCTCATTTATAGAGGGAATATTCACATCACGGGTATCCATCTATAGTGCAAGACCTGGGGACACTTATATCTAAATAACAAAGATTTACTGAGGAAAATGAACACTTGTCTCTCACGAAAAAACGTTGAGTGCATTACCGCATGGCATGAGCAACGTAGCAACCCCTCGGTTCCGTTTTCTATGCCTATGTGAAGAGAAACATTTTATACAACTTTCATTATTTTTTTTTGCTGATGCGGGGTCATTTATCAACAAAATGCATATTTCGAATTTTCTTAGTTTTCCATATTTTTGCCTGTATATTGTTTTCGTTGCACTGTTTACCAGCTGGAATCCAAAAATTTCACACTCTTGACCTTTTTCTTCATTATAAAATATTTTGTAACTCTAGAACATATAGTTTTAAGAGCCTTTTATAATGCAAAGTTGGCCATGCTGCAATTTGTGTTTGAGTATTTTCTAAAAAAACTGGTTAAAACGATCTTTCTGAAACATAAGAAAAACAATCATTTTTGCGCAGTAACGAAAAAGTTAAGGACTCACTGACTTTATTAAGCACCAAGCTAATAAAATCTCCAGGCAAGCAGCAGTAGCAAAAAACCAAAGGCCTGAGCAGAACGCGCCGAACAGCCGCCTAAATGTACAACAACTACTACTACCACTACTACCACTACTACTTCTACTACTACTACTGCTACTACTGGTGCTACTGCTACAGTCTCAAAACGTATTTACGACATTTTTAGTCGCAAGGCTGGGTTCATAGAGCACGCAATAAGTAAAAATATATAGTTGAGCTTAAGTTCTGGCTAGAAAATTGCGGATTGCTTAGGCAGTGAATGAATAAATATGTGTGATTGGAAGAGCTACGGAAACATAGCATGTAATTCCCATGTTACTAAAAAATGGGAGGTAGACGAAGGAAAGGCAGGAAGGTCAACCAGGCGAGTGTTTACCATATTGATTTAACGGCGAGTCTATCCTGCTCTCCAGAGACAAATCCTTCGATGCGCATCGACCGAGCCTGAGCCTATTCGATATGAAGGGTAATCTCATGCTGTTCGAAGCACCGTGTCTTGCAGAGAAAGTCGCATCGTGTGACAGACGTAACCGGCTTCGGTAAACCAAAGGTCATATGGCTGCCGAATGGCCCTGACATTTCTGCGGTAAGTTTCCTGAATGTGGTGTTTACGTCTGGCTGTAAAAAGCAAGAAAGGCTACAGATATGGGTTTTGGTAGCTAGATGCCCTAAGTACACGAGGGCTCGGCCACCACGTGCATATGCGTGCGTCAATGAAAACAGTATGGAGTTTTAGAATAACGTTTGCAAGCGCTGCAGGCGATGTGAGCATAGCGGGCGCCATATGCGTTTCAGAATAGCGTTTGCTTCCCATATGAAAAAGTCTAGGGACTTTCGCGCCGACCACAAACCTGAATGCACGGAAGCTATACACAGCACTTCGTGGGCCTCGCGCGCCGTGATCTCCGCACACTATTTCAAATTTTTTGCGCATGGGTCGCGAACATGAACGGCGACTCGCGTTACGATGCATGCGCAGTGGAAGCGATCGCACCGCAAGGGCTCGTAGTGCGTTATTCTAAAGCTCCCTAGTGTCTCAGAAGCCATTAGGTGGGTGACCTGGAATCCCTCTCCATCATGATGGACGCTTTTTCCTTGCGAACGCGTGAATAGACGCTCCGGACACAGTGATTTTGATGTAATCGTTCTATGGCTTAAAATAAGAAAAAAGGCGATTTGCAAAACTGAAATGCAAGCAGACGAAATCCGTAGTTTGGCGAGGATAAGTGCGGTGAGAAAGCAAGACCGTTTCGAATACTGCCTAATGCCAAAACGCATGTAAGCGAGGCGAACAAATTAATTTAAAAGAAGCAGTGGAGGGTATAAGTGACTTGGCATCTGGAACAAGTTTGGCGTTTGAGAACCATGAGGCAACGCTTACGTCATGGGATGAGTTTCACCGGAAGTTCCTCAAGGTCCTTGCCCAAGAGGACAGGAAAGAGACAGCAGAGCTTTCTATATAGGCAATAGTTCAAGGCCCTAACGAAATGGTGACGACTTACGTAGAGGACATGGATCAGCTTTTCAGGCCTGCGGAGCCCTGTATGGGCAAATCCAAAAAAGTTCGCCACTTAATGCGTGGTGTTAAAGAAAAGATTTGTGCCGGCCTAATTCGAAAACCACCTACGACACTTGTGGAGTTCCACGAGGAAGCCACTGCTATGAAGAGGGCCCTTCAATGGCGTGCCAGGTTATGTAACTGGGCTGTACATTCAAGTGCGGTCTCTTCTGTCACTCTTGTCAATGCCGTGAGTGCGTTGCGAGAGCTCATCACAGCTCTATTCAATGAGGAGTTACAAAAGGCACAGGTGACTGCTTCGCCCGTAGCGCAGCTCTCCGTTGCGGAGATGGTACGCGCCAAGCTACGGCAAGCCGTTCACGCTCCCCAACAATCCAAGGTGTCACAACAGAGGCACTGCTTCGAAATTAGCTACGGGGAAGCATTACGACATCCTCCATCGTGCAGTTCACCCAGCGTGTTTTATCCTAATGAGCGACGCGCTCAGGAAATGGAAATAGGCTTCCGTCCTCGCAGCCGGCCGTGGATCACCGAAGCATGACCGAAAAAAGAGTGACATCTGGCGTACACCCGACCACAGGCACCTTTCTTTCCACTGCGGAAAAGCCGGACACGTCTACCAAACATGTCCATACCGCCGTATGGGTCTACGTGGATATTCACCGAATGCCCCTCGTCCACGACATTGTTTTGCGTCATGGTGCACCTGCTCTTCTCATAACTAATCGCGGAACAGCATTTACGAAAGAGTTATTGCAGTCACCAAGCTGACACACACCAACCACCTGAAAACAACAGTTTATCATCTCCAAATGAACGGCTTGACGGAGCGGGTAAACAAAACACTGACAGACATGCTATCTATGTATGTTGATGTGGAGCACAAAACGTGGGATGAAATTTTGCCGTATGTCACGTTTGCTTATAATAGCGCTGTGCAAGAGACCACAGACCTAACATCATTGGAGCTTGTTTATGGTCGTCTGGTCACAACACTGTTAGACGCTATGCTCCCCAAAGACCAGGACTCCAGCGGAAATGACAGCGTTGACTACTTCGTTGAGAAAGCCGAGGAAGCCCGCCAGCTTACACGGAACCGAATTCGCACGTAGCAGGATACCGACAATCGCCATTACAACCAAGGCTCAAGGAACGTCCACTATCAACCAGGTGAACATGTATGGATGTGGACACCAATTCGACATCACGGGCTTTTGGAGAAGCTTTTGCGACGCTTCTTTGGCCCCTACGAAGCTGTGCGCTGCCTCAGTGACGTGAATTACGAGGTCGTTCCTCAAAGTTCTGATAGCAGTTTAAACCAAAGACGTTCACGTCCAGAAGTAGTCCACATAGTGTGGATGAAACCGTACCAGACCCACGAGTAATTAACACTTTGAACTTTTTAGGGGCGAAGCTCCTTATAGCGGCACCTGTTCGTCCCTCGTAGGCGTTGTAGTAGTGTGTAACAAGTATAACATTTTGACTTCCTAGGTGGTGCCGGTGGGAGATTTCGCCTGTGCGTTGTCGAACTACAAAAAATTCGCAGCGTGCGCGTTCACTAAAAGCCGAATTCTCCTGTCTCTCATTCCCCATTAGCAGCCATCGGCATGTACATTGAGCACTATCCGACAGGAAAAGATTGCTACGTTATACTCGCTCGGCGTAACCTCCATGGTTTTAGAAAGGTTTAGCGAGCGTTGGGCCGCAGTGCCATGAATACACTGAACTAGTATATACCATGAACTCGAGGTGGTTAAAGGTGGGAAGTAGACCCGAAGCGCAAGCCCTAAGAAATTGTGCGTGTGCCACCTCTAGTATAGTCCTTCAAATGTCCGCTGGATGGCGGTGCTTCTATATGGGCACTATATGTTGAAAAGATGCGAGATGATGGTACTTGGAGTGTTGAATATATGGACGAACGGACACACAGACAGATGCATGGAGGACGCATAAACGGACGCAGGGACGGATGCGCGAACAGACGCACGCACGGACGGGCGGATGGACGCATGGACAGTCACACAGATGGACGCATGGACGGACGGAAGCAAGAACAAATGAATGGATGAATGCTTCGCCCCACTCTCCATCATTCACTCCGTGGATATGCTGCCATATTTTTTTCTTATTAATCACAATAGCGCGGTGTTTTTGTTTGTTTTTTCGCCTACATAACCATCTTTTTCTATGGCCATCTCTAACATCTTAGTCAATCGATCCGGACGGTCACTCTTGAAAGGGGGGATTTGACGCAAGGTAGGCTGGTAACTATAGTGGCCAGCCTCTGAGGAGGATAACGAAGTAGTTCTGTGGGCGCGTGCTCTGGTGTTCGTGCTTTTGGCCTTTGGTTACGAAAGAAAACGCCTTGTTTTGTGCCTGCGTCCCTGTGTCCTTGTGACAACATAAAAGTAAAAACTTATTGGAAGCAATTGCCGAAGTAAATCGCGAGATCATCGTTGTCTTCAATAGGACCTGTGTTCTCATAAATTGTTTTGTATTTAAACATTTTAAAAGTTTAGTTAAAGAGCATATAAAAATTGGGGAGGTCCCACGTACAGTGGGAATCGATAATATGCGAAGCACGAATGATAAAGGTTGATATGTCATTATAAAACCAGCACAACGTTATGAGGTGGAGGTAAATGATGCGTACATGACATCCGTGTCATCATTACCATGTTTGGATGTGTCGTTTACATTCGTCATCTATTCACTTCACGTGATACTAAATTTAGTATGTGTGGATCTAGCGAAATAACCGTGAGCACAGCGAACCGAAGGGTGGTATGTTGTCATGTTCCTACATGACACACGTGCCAGGATTATCATGTATGCACCAGTCATATAGTGTTGACATTGATTGACGTAACTTACACCAAATTTGGTATATGTGGAGTTAGCAACACGGCCACGAGCGCATCATGAAGCGCCCAATATACTCCAATGAAGCTCTGACGCGCGCGCACGCTGAGGAAGCGACACTACGTTAGCAAAACGCGAGCACTCTATAGTCTGACGGCAGGCGCGACCGGCGCGATCAGCGTGCGTCGGCGTGACCCGACGGCAACCGGTGCGAAATTTGACATGCTGCACTTCGCGCCGATGCGTTATCCACACAACACTGCGTCTGCCTCTTTCGTGACGGAAGGACGCTGGACGCGCTGAAATGCGCATGCGTTAAAGCAACGACACGCCGCGCGCGGCTGCGAGTATATGGCAGGACTGGCGCCTGGCGTCGCAAAACCGGCGTGACACGTCGTAATGAACGCCGGGCAGCACGTGCACCACGTCACGTCGAAATGTATTGGCTCCTTGACTGTGGCATGTCATCATGTCATGTTTGCACCAGTCACATACCTTTGTCATCCATTGACGTCACGTAATACCAAATTTGGCATGTGTGACACTACAGCGAAACGGCCGCGAGCACGTCAAGAGTGTGGCATGTAGTCATGTTGTTACATGACATGCATGACGGCATTAACATGTTTGTATGTGTCATTCACCTAGGTCGTCCGTTCGCGTCGCGTAATACCGAGTTTGGTACATTTGAAGGTAGTGAAACGGCCGTGAGCGCATTATGAGCGTAGCGTGTAGTCATGTTGTTACATGACACGCATCTCATGATTATCTCGTTTGCACAAGTCACATACCTTCTTCATCCATTTACGTACCGTAATACCAAAATTAGTATACGCGACGCTAGCGAAATAGCCTCGAGCGCTTCTTGAGCTTGGCATGTAGTCATGTTGTTGCATGACACGCAGGTCATGATTTTCATGTTAGGGTCTGTTGCTTGTGTTCGCCATACATTCGTGTCATATCGAACCGGGTTTGCCACATGCCATGTGAACGAAACCACCGCAAGAGCTGAAGGATCATGAAGTTTAAATCATGACATTCATGACATCCATGTCATGATTTTCATGTTTTCACGTGTCACCTATGTTTTTGATACAGTCACGTTATGCCATACCAAGTTTGGTATTGATACCATTATTGAAACGACCAGGAGAGCTAAAAGTCCTAGGCGGCTAGATTGATAGATTGATGCGCTCAAAGTTGCCGAAGTTCGCTAAGAAATGCTTCGCATTTAAAAGTCTTCATATCAACAAAGTGATTGTTGATGACGGAGCGAACGTACATTGAAAAAATTATGAACGATATATAGAATGTTTCTGAAATAAATCGGTCCATTCGTTCATACGTGCATTCATTGGTGAACAGGTGGATGAATGCACCGACAGACAGATGCACGGACTGACTGATGAATGGCCCAGCTGGAGAGACGGACGTAAGAACGAATGCACAAGCAGACACACGAATGGACGAATCAAAAGATGCACGGACGGACGGATGTGCGGATTCACGAAATAAGAATTGGCGGGCATATATATAGGCAAGAATGGGCAGGCGGAAATCGTCTGGTATATTTCAAGTATATATGCGAGCTATTCATGCTCTATGTCAGGTATACATGTAACACCTTTGTTTTGGTCCGACGGGAAGCTACGAAATAATGGCGTCAACGTACATCGTAAGAGCCTATAAGGATTCGCTCCTAAAAGGTGACTGTTTCCCCACGAGGGTGAAGCAAATGAATGCGATAAATGCAATCACTTTTAAGAAAGTCATAACATTTTTCAAGACTTCGAGCATCAGAGTAAAGAGGACTGACACAAAAATGAAAGCGAACCTACGGCCACTTTTCCCACACTTCGGGAAGAGAACTATTAGCCTTTGTCGACGCCTCTTTCACTGTAACGTTTACTTCCGAGAGCACCTGCTGTGGTCGACTGGGCTTTCCGTACGAGCTGAGAAATGGTGTGGATGCTGATTGCGTTCTCACCTTGTCTTAATCAATCACGCCATCCCTGTTTGACCGAGACCGCCTGTTTCATGTCCCACTCACTGGGAACGTAAACGGACACTTTATTCATCTTAGTGGCTTTTTGTGTTTTTGTGACAAACTTTCAGTCCATCTGCTAACTGCACCTTCTCGTACTACAGCTTCCGTAGATTCATTGCGAAAGCAAAAATAGCGAACACATGCACTCATATAAGAAACCCAAGACGTGCAAAATATAAATACGAGTACTGAGGTGGTACTAATATGGGGTACAGCACGCCTCAGACAAGTTAGGCAGTCCTAACATAAGCTATATGTGATCTTACAACAATGCATATTAACTTTCAGCCATCTTCCGTTTTGTGTTTTGGGTCACAATACTGTCCAATCTAGTTTCATATTCATCGAAATCAAGTTTTCTAATTCCCGTAGTTGTTCCTAATCATTTTACATAATAGTGAAAGAAAAAGTGCTTCAGTTGAGGTGTTTCCTTTGAACAGGTCTAATGTGATGTGTTGAATATGAGAATGCAATATTTCTTCGCTTTTTTTTTCAAGATGATTACCTGCTAAACAATCAAACTTAAGTTAAGCATATGATGATCGTTTAGTTTGGTTGCATTGAAAATGACTTCTAACTTTCTCTACCGTAGATTAACTCATATTGCAAGAAGTAAAGCTCACTTTGGGCTATAACCACATTTACGCGACACATTCCGTACGGGAATACATTCCGCTTTATTGAAGGACAGCCGCTCAAAGAAAATTGAACCAAGCTATAAGCTTTCACTGCAATATAGACATATTTGGCATATTGTGATGACATTGCCTTGCTGAGTAACTCAGGGGACGAATTGCAACTCATGATCACGGAGTTAGACAAGGAGAGCAGAAAGGTGGATCTTAAAATTAATCTGCAGAAAACGAAAGTAATGTACAACAACCTCGGAAAGGAGCAGCGCTTCGAGATAGGTAATAGTGCACTTGAAGTTGTAAAAGACTATGTCTACTTAGGGCAGGTAATAACCGCAGAGCCTAACCACGAGATTGAAGTAACTACAAGAATAAGAATGGGGTGGAGCACATTCGGCAAGCACTCTCAAATTATGACAGGTAGATTGCCACTATCCCTCAAGAGGAAGGTATATAACAGCTGTATCTTGCCGGTACTTAGCTGCGGAGCAGAAACCTGGAGACTTACAAAGAGGGTTCAGCTTAAATTGAGGCCGACGCAGCGAGCAATGGAAAGAAAAATGGTAGGTGTAACCTTAAAAGACAAGAAGAGAGCCGAGTGGATTAGGGAACAAACGGGGGTTAAGGATATCATATTTGAAATAAAGAAGAGGAAATGGACATGGGCCGGCCATGTAGCGCGTAGACAGGATAACCGCTGGTCATTAAGGGTAACTAACTGGATTCCCAGAGAAGGGAAGCGGGTTAGGGGGACACAGAAGGTTAGGTGGGCAGACGAGATTAAGAAGTTTGCGGGTATGAATTGGCAGCAGCAAGCACAGGACCGGGTTAACTGGCGGAACATGGGAGAGGCCTTTGTCCTGCAGTGGACGTAATCAGGCTGATGATGATGATAATGTCAGCTTTGTAGCTGCCATCACACTTTCCAAGTTTTTCACTCGTGTAATACCTAAACACTGCATACTTTGCTGAAAACATTAATTTGCTGCCTTTGCAATATTTATTTGCTTTACCGCGTGATATGCCCCTCGAAACAATGTCATTTGCGCTGGTTGATTCGTCTGCACAAAGAATAAAAGGTAATGATAACAAGTGCAGTCTTACTATACCAGTACCCACATACAACTCAGCTAGTGTTTGCGAAATAATCTGTGCACTTAGTTTCGTTGAGCATTTTCCGCGACCAGTGCACGAAATCACTTACCTAACACCAAGATGGGGTGGCTCTGGCACTCTAAGCGTCATACATTGATCAAAGGCTCTTACACCACTGTAGGAACAATCGGAATGTAGCTGCTACAGCTCCTGCCCTATGTCTGAAGTATCCTGATTTTGACAGCTGTTAGCTTTCGACAATACAGCTGGCGCAACAACTAAGCCGGTGAGAAGTGGAGAAATAAGGGTACAAAATAGTAAAGCTTTCTCTCCGTCATCTTGCGACAGTATGTGTCGAAATGGCTCAGAAGAGACGCATAAATAAACCCGTTGGGATTCAATCTTTATGACCGATTTTGTGCGGTCATTTCGTAGACTCTTGCAAGAGTATTAATAGTCTATGCTGTCACCAAGACATGAAGAATTTGTACACTAGAGAATCTGTTGTTCAGATGCACTATACACACCAACATTTCCAGTGGCGGCGTACAGACTCTTCCAAGAGTGGAGGAGGCTAGCCAGTACAAATATATATATATATATATATATATATATATATATATATATACATATATATATATATATATATATATATATATATATATATATATATATATATAATTAGAGAGAGACAACTTTTTCAACGTGCTTGCACTTTCATGTGATTTCTCAGTTTTCATACAGAAAGCACTTGTTCAATAGCGTAAAAAAGGTCAGTCAGATTTAGGCAGCATGCACTGGGACAGCACGTATGTTTGTCATGCATGATGCATGTAATATTATTACACACACGACTTTATGCATTACCTCACAACTTTACACATGAATACAATTATATTAATGGCGGCCTCCTCAACAGTAATTATTTAATCATTGAATGGAATTTTTAAAGACTAAAAACAGCTCACAAAGAGTTCTGATTATAAATGTGAAGCAGTCCTGCAGGAACCAAAAGTATTTTGAACATTTCTATCTACTTACTTTAGCTTAACACTGAGCTCGAGTGCACTGCTTCATTAGTCACTGCTTTGCATGCTGCCCCCATCGCTCTAAATTGCCATAAACAAGGCTGATCAGATTTATCGGAGATTAAAGCGAAAACCTTTCTAGGCGTTTCCAGTACGGCAAAGCTAAAATATTTAGAAAGATTAGTCGCAGTGATGTGCTCACAGCAGCTTCGACAGGGCAGCGGCGAAGGTAATCCTGTTTGATGAAAGAAAATGATTTTCGTGAAGCAGAAAATGTTTTTTCCAGTCCATAAAAAGTGTGTTCGTTCCCAGCTGTAACTGCATCGGCCAGTCGCAGCAGAATACAAACATGAACAGGTGATGTAATATATAGGGCCCCTGTTCAGCACTAGCCTTTTCTGCAGTGCTACTGCACAGGGCAGAAAGTGTCGTAAAGAGACTTCATGGAAAATCGTCACCGATGAAATGTTAGAAAATATCACTACATTGTACCTTTCCCCGTAATATTTTCTTTTTCCCGTAACAATATAATTGAGTCATTACCGTGGTGAAGGAAAATTATGTCATCGTTGTTGTTTTTCTCTAGCGTGCAGCCGACAGTGTCTACTGTCGAGAGTGCGGGGGCTCAACCTCTCGACTTTTCTCAGTGAAGAGAATTGCACCCGCATTGCCCCCCCCCCCCTCCCGGCTGATACGCCTATGAACACGAATTATTTTTTATGCTAGCACAACTGTTTCAACTGAAGTGCTTTGATACCGGAATGCATGAAGCACAAGATGATATCTCGCAGAATAGGAGCGACGTAATAAAACAAAAACTAGAAAAGTCAATCGACATTAGGCAGTCTTTGGGATGGTTTACTAGTCTACTGCAAAAATATAGCTGA
This sequence comes from Rhipicephalus microplus, assembly GCF_043290135.1. Lineage (NCBI taxonomy): Eukaryota > Metazoa > Arthropoda > Arachnida > Ixodida > Ixodidae > Rhipicephalus > Rhipicephalus microplus. The sequence goes on along the minus strand of NC_134700.1, from coordinate 141,221,000 downwards.
TTTTTTTCGTTGCGGAGGCAATCTTCGCATTTATTTCACACCGTACGTTTTCTTTCACTAATACAACTTTTTCGCCAAAAGTTTTAATGCGAATTTCGCCCTTTTGTAGGTCACTGCTTAATACCGGTGCAGTAATTCGTCTAATGTGATGCAATATTGAACGAGATGGTGAAAATATTCATGAATGCAATTTTTTAGGCTTTGTACTGCAATAACATACGGTATTTGCGTTTTTCAGCAAGGCTTCGCGCATCATTCGCTGGCTTGGTAAAGCGCGACTTAAGTAGTGCTGTGCACTATAGTTTGTTAGAATCCGCAGTAACTATAAAGTAATGGGCATAGCTGTTATAAACACACTGCTTCAACTTCTTTCTTTTTTCGGTATACTTTTTATTTTCATGAAGGAAGGCCACGGGGGTGACATGGCTTGCTTTCTTCCGTGGCAGATATAGCTGGCATATCTAGCATACCGAGGCCATTCACAGGCCAGAAGCGGGGCGTGGGTGTATGTAGTAGAAAAATAATCTTAGAACAACAGTTCTTGCACATGCCTTCAAGTGGGCGTGGGTAGGCATCTGTGGGGAAGATAAAAACAAGGTAACCTTTGGGTGGAGTTGAAAATACATCAGAACTGAAGTGAAACTAGCCAAAATAGCCATGTAATGTAATATCGGCAAACTTGTAGCCAAATAACACAGCAGTACCAATGTGTGCAGTTCGACTATTTATGAATAAATAAAACTATTTTGTATAAGTAAGGCACGAAGCTTAGACGTTGCCATAAAATGGCTGTGGCACCAACTGCAAATTTTCTTCTACAAACAGTACAAGAAGTAGCATATTTGGCGGAAAAAAGCTACCAACAGCAAGCCTGAATATTGACGGTGTAAAAAAATGTGATCCCTCAAATATTAACAGGCAGAGCAGGGCAGCATTGTTAGCCCTAGAACTGTTCTGTCGTCGTGCATACGGCTATCTGGACCGGTGAAATTTGTGTAGTGGAAGACATCTCTGAAGAACTGGCCGTAATAGCGAGTAGGAAGAATAGCAACTCTGTCTCGGTTGTTATTTGCCCGAAGTGTTGCGACCATTGTGGTGTCGTGGTTGTTCCTAATGAGGTACAGCGGCACAAATAATGCTTCATTAGGTTATTTGCGCAGCATTACCTCTGCGGTGCGGCACATCCAGCTATGTTGGTAGCAGTTAGCGGGAGCAACCACATCACAGACAACCTAAGTGTAATCGAGTAGCAGGGAAGAGGAAACTGGCTCAAGCTTACCTCTGTTTTGTTCTATTAAACTATCTCTCTTTCTCTCTGGTTGACATCATTATGTCTGGCTTCGGAATGGCATTTGCTGCTGCTCCAGGTGGACTCAATCTATGATCATCGCCTCTTATGACTTTTGAGGATGACATCGATTTCTCTAACCAGATGAAACAGTTTATATGCAGTTTGGTTTATAATGTATGTCTCTTCACGAAATCATTGACATAGCAGACATTAAACTGGCAGATTGAATATGAAAGACCACATGAAAATGTTCACGCACCGGAGTGTGCTTTCACGAGATATTGTGCTTGTTGAAACGGGAGGCAGACTATAAGGAATAAATAACTAAGGGTGCTTCTAAAACGCGCGTAAGTGGCACGTTTAAGCTGTACACACTCTTCTATTTCTTGTAGGTTAAGTGACTGACTACGGGGAATCAACTATAGGTAGGCTGCGAGGAATTCATTGCTGGTCAACAGAACGACTCAGGGACATTTATCGACTCACATATAGTGACTGCTAAAGTATATCTATCTACTATTGCAGCTGCCGCACTGTTTGGAAATCGCTGAAAACACACTCCAGTCATTCCATGTCCTATAACTATACCCATCTTATCAAACTCAACGTAGTTTACGGACATAGAACGTGCAAGGCAAACTGGCCTATGCGTGAAGCAGTGGCACCGAGTGCAAACAACAAGAACTTCTATAATGGTTTCCATTCCGTTTCATGTACACGGCGTAGTAATTTGTATGTATTGAATGAAAAATGTTTGATGAAATATATAATAAATGACATATGAGAAATGCGATAGACAACATATGTTGACATTTTACGAGTGGAAAATATGTAGTCTTTATAAATACCGGTACGCATATCACTTGCAAAAAAAAAAAAAAGCCTGAGAAAGGCAAGTTTTCCTTGCGTGCCGCGTGAGTTATGCAGAGTATAATTGCTTCCGCGTACATACTCTTCGAACTGTCAGCTTCCGGCAGCTTCTTCATGCTTCTCCATGATCAATGCCCAACTGAACACTTTTGTGTGTTACTTCTGGACGCCTTTTCTATCTTTTATACAGTAAAGAGACTAGCACTTCCACAGAATATTTACGCAAATGGGTTTTGAAAAGAAGAAAAGGGCTTAAAGGTTTCTCTCAACGATGTGTCAGAATGACGCTCCTACATTTTACGTTCGGTCACCCCGCGTGTTGAACCCTCACACACTGGCCGCAACTGTTACCGACGGCAAAAGAGCGCCGTCCGCCCCACTCACTGCTCCTTCACGAAACTAGTTGTCGTGGTCGGACGGCAGGGTCACTGAGCAGACGACACGTGCTCTGGTGTACCTTTCAACTGACCCGTCTTTACATCACCTTTCGTTATCTGCGGGCATTTTCATTAACCTGTACGTTGGACAGACTGGTCAACCTCTCCTTATTTCTGTCAGTTTACGATGAAAATGCAGTCGGCATAGGGGGCGTCATGCAATACATTCTATTGATAATTGATATATGATGTTTAACATCCCGAAACCAGCACATGATTATGAGAGATGCCGTAATGGAGGGCTTCGGAAATCGACACCTCGAAGACTCTTACCATGCACTCAGATCTGTGCACATGGGTCTACAGCATTTTCACCTCCATCAAAAAATACAGCTACTGCTGCCGATATTCAATCCCGCTTATTGCGGGTCAACAGCCGATTACCATAGCCACTAGACAACCGTGGCGAAGCGTCCTCATTTTTCATTGCTGATTTATTTCGTTAAGTAGTAGCGAACGTTTCTTCATTTCATGCTTGAAACAGTTCATTATGAAGCATTTTGCCCATGCAATAACTACTTTAAAAAATGTTCACTACAACAAGTGTCAAACCAGAGTGGACAGTGCAAATTAAAAATATCAAACAACAAAACAGCGCCGCATTTCCTCGAAGAGTGTTTGGTCAATGAGAGTTAAGGTACGTTTTTTCTTAAAAAAGGGACCACAACTATAAAAGTGTAAGAACCTAATTTAGTGGAAGTATGACAATGAGCGCATACTAAAGGTCAGTCTATTATTAGCAGTAATATTTTTTTAAATATAATAAATGATTAGAGAGGTATTCTTCAAGCTGTATTCGGGCTTACCAAAGTTCGCTCATTTTAGTGAAAGAATCCTTTAGAATGTTTGAGCAAATTTAATTGATTGATAGATATGTGGGGTTTAACGTCCCAAAACCACTTCATGATTATGAGACACGCCGTAGTGGAGGGCTCCGGAAATTTCGACCACCTGGGGTTCTTTAACGTGCACCCAATTCTGAGCACACGGGCCTACAACATTTCCGCCTCCATCGGAAATGCAGCCGCCGCAGCCGGGATTCGAACCCGCGCCATGCGGGTCAGCAGCCGGTTTGAGCAAATTTAGGGCTATCCATAACGAAATGTATGAGAAGCTATAGCCCGTTTTCAACTTTTTAGCGTCACAGAGGTGTCTGTTTATTACTTAAGTTAAGCATATGGGGATCCTTTAGTTGGTTGCATTGAAAGTAGCTTCAAGTTTTCTCTATCAGAGATTGACTCATATTGCAAAAGTGTCTCATATTAGAGAGGTGCCTCACAGAGGTGTCTTTGTATTACGTAACAGCTGTCTGACAACGGAGTATATGGAATATGCTTCTTGATGTAAAACGCTCGTTTTGTATTTTTGCTTTTGTGTGTGACGGGGGGGGGGGTAAGAAGCTAGTAGTTCTAGTGTACGCGCGGCTTAAGCGTCCTCTGTTTTTCTGCCTTTCTCATGATTTGTATATTTTTTTGCTAAACTGATACAAGAAGCGAACAGCTGAACCCTTTTGACCTCAATGAAGCTGAAGAATTACTCCGCGGGGATAATTCCTGATGTCCCCGCTTTCTTTCTTTAACATGCATCGATTTGCAGCCTTTTGGGCATTAAAGCGCCCAAACACCTAAACTTCAGCAAAGCGCTAAAGTTATGCGCCCAGAACTTGAGTACTGTTATTTCTTGTGATCTGCCCCGTTGTGTTTGTTTTTTGGTGGCCCTTTACCTGCCTGATTCTTCTTGTCTTCTTTTCCCAAATGCCTGGTCATCAACCCTAAAAGGCAGCTGGGTTCGAAGAAATCAAACATTTGAACTCAAGTGTTTTTTTGAATTTCATATGCTTCATACCCATGGGAAAAAGTACTGAGAACTTTGCAGTGCTCACATTGAGAATTCCTTCGTAAAACTTGCACGTGACACGATCAGCATGGAATAAATAAACAGCGCAGCAAGCACATTGAAAATACACTGATATAATGTCCAAATGAAGTAAAAATATTTGTAAAAAAACTCTGCAGGTTCGACGCAAAAGCTTCGTACAGCGAGAGTGAAAACTCGTGAAAATTCTCCAGAGGTGCAACGTAGTCACTCCGGCCAGCTAGAGCGAAGTTCAAGTAAAAACTTGGCCCCGTCTCTGCATGTTACACTGCAGATGTCATCGAAAGACGATAGTCTTGCGTCTGGAGAAAGTGATCAATACGTTTATTTCACGTTCTGCGCAAGAAATTGGTTAATGGTATTCTGGAGGCGCTGCGTAAGAGTGCCTCGAGCGTGCAGCGGAGGTGAACGAGCGCATGAAGTCACGTCACACGTGAGACATGAGCGATATGTGGTGGTTATCTTGGAAAACGAATCACGCGGCGTGCCCACCAGTCTCGAATGTGATAAAGTGTAGAACGCAAGGCGACGTGTATGTGCCACCACCGTGTCGTCTTAGCAATGCGTTGCAAACACTTGCCTTTTTGTGAAAGCGTTGCATGGGAAGCGCAGCGTGCTAAACGCTATTGCCCTTAGAAATACTTACGTATGCCTGTTCTAGTAAAAGACAAGAAATATTGCCGTGTTTTTATGGTGCCTCAGATATGCGCAATATTGCTTTTTAATTGACAATCGCACAAGTATGAACGCTGAACCTTGAGCAATATTGGTGGGCGCTGCGGTTGCGGTCGGCCGTTTGGGAAATCGTCTGGTGCCTTTTAGGGTACCATTAAGAGCGGACAAACAGGAAAGTGGACAGACTGGCAGACAGACCGAAATCTTTGCGTTGAAAGTCTGCCAGAAAGATTATCGTCTTTAAAAGTACTTCACCGGCATCGCGCAACTGCTCCGGGGTCTCGAATTGAAAACAGCTGCGGAACTCCAGAGTAAAAATTCATTCGGTTAGAGGGTACGCGAGGACAAGCATTTTACTTCTATCTGAAGTAAATACTTTAGTGTGTAGCGAAGTGTAGCGATACTTTGTACTAGAAGAGTCTTAGCATCACTGAGCTGAATATAGCAAGCTTAGTAAAAGTTAGCAAGGTCTATTCACAGCTTCAGGGATAGTTCAGGGCTTGCGCCAAAATCACAGAAGCACAATCTATTAGTATTTTTTATATTTGCAGTGTTATTGATTTGACATCTAAAGGTTGAGGAACTACGTATCGTTGAATCTTTTGATTTCAATCGTTAAAGATCTCCAAAATATCTCAGATCTGCTTCCACTAACGTGAACAGACACATGAGAAGCAATGCAATGCAAACATTGCCAATACGCTGCTTGCAATATAAGGGGCTGTGCACTCTCTGAGACAACAACCAAATATCTTCCTTTGTATCTATACAACCCTCTCTTACACAATGAAAAAAAAAACGTTGCGAGTACGTTTCTTAGAAACGCATCATTCGTAAGAGACACAACGCTTTGTGGTAGCTATACGTGACATGAATGCTTAAAATGTTCTAGAAAATCAAGGAAACCACACATGTTTTTTTGCTGAATGAAATGCTAAAGAAGTCGTTTAGTCATCAGAATTTTGTGGCTGTCCTCATAGAAGAATCTTGATTGGGAAACGCAACCCTCTTTACATGATGTTGGCGAAACATATAGTTGATAAAAAGAAAGAGATGACCACGTAGCGCTGTTGCATAATTTTCATTCAGTAAATATCGAAAACGTCAATTAAAGGCAATAAAAGCAAGTAATTTTTCAAATCACCTGTGTAAAACTGCAACAGAATGTTCGTCAATATGTGAGAGCGGGTATGCCCAAGCTTTATACAAAGGCACAAAATACACCACTGCGTGGCTGATTTAGAGAATTCATATGTTTGAGAAAAATGCGCATTTTGAAATATGTCTATTAGAACGACCAACGACAAGTAAACCTTGAAGCCTTAGAACATATTGCCTTCTCTGCAAAGTTCACGGCCACTTCATCACCGTACTAAAGTAATTGTCAAACCCTCTCCAAGAATGCTATCAGTGTACACTATCGTGAAAGAGAAAAGAAAGTCCTAAATTTCAGCCCTTGCGTGTTCTACGCCTTCTCAGCGCTATGACAGTTGACAACGTCCATGCTAATAAAATCTAGAAAAGTTATACACAGCCTCCAGGCTACATCCGTTCTCTACCATTACAAAATCCTCCACGTATTTGTCGAGCCGATGGCACAGGCCACGTTGCCGTCTATTATATTCGACCGAATAGTGGTTACGATATGTCATTACGTGGGCCTCCTTCAGTAGCAAAGCATCAAGCACATTCACCCAAACTTGCGCCAATACTGCTCCTTGAGGTCATCGTATTTGCGTTGTTTTTCACTGAATGAATGACCACAGTGATCAGCGATGTGGAACGATCCGAGGGTTGCGACCTTTCAGTTGTGGCGTTTTTAAGCAATGGTTCGACAGAACGATCAACGCGGTGCAGTTCTTCTGGCGACGTTTTAACATCGTAGTTATTTGTACTAAGTGTATAGTTTGTACAGGGCGAACAGAATATGTAGCGTTTGCTATTTGCTTGATCACTGCCTCTGGAAAGGCATATGTTTTTCGCTAGATGGACTTAGTTATTTTTGAAGCTATTTCAATATCCCCAGTGTTTTTAGTGGCGATAGTTTCACTATCCTGACCTTCTCTTTACGTAGTTTTATGGCCTCCCAAATGCGCCTACAAATCGCTGAATGGGCTCGTTTTCGTCATGACACCTGTCGAAAGAAATGCGTTAAGCAGACTCATTCCACTACATGGTATTTTTGTAGTGTTTTTTCCGGTGCAGCTGCAAAAAAAACATTGTGGCTTTGTGGTAGGAAAAAGACTTGCGAACGGCCCGGGTCAAATCCTCAGTGGACCTTAGTATCTTATTCTTCATTTTATTTGCTTCCCTATTGCAAAAAACGGCGTCCCCTGTGTGATGCCAGTACTTCTTTTGCCACTGGCTGTTGCACGCTGGAGACACTAGTACACGCTGGTATTGGTATTTACTGGTACTTCGCTGGGCGCAGTGGTAAATAGCTGTGTCGCCCCGGTAGGAGTGCTCGCTTAACCGCTGTGACACTAGTGGATACTCGGAAGCGCTGGAAGCGCTTGAATTTTCACTGGAAAGTGTTGGTGAATACTGGAGCACGCGCTGTTTCTACCAGCGCAGCGTGCACATTTATGTAGCGTCTGCCATGGTATATTCCGATGTCGTTGAATATGAAACGCTTGATTCGACGACACGGATAGATGCTACCCTAACAGATCCCAATCATAGGTAAGTTTTCCGGTGCACGTACGTATCGCACCAATAATGCACCTTTTTCGCATGCCCTCGCCTATACTGGCTATATCCGCATCAGTCGTTTATTACTGTAAGGATTCCATGTTGTAGTGTGCATAAGCCTGGTGCTTGATACCACTCTTAACACAAACAGGAAATTGTTTATGGCGCCAAGTTTACGAAACGTAAATGAGCTCTCTCGATCACTCCGCAAGGTTTCCCAGCGGAGACAAGAAAAAAAGCTGCCGTTCAATTCCACCACACCGCGTAAATGGATGTTTGGCCACGCTTATTTTTCTGCTTTCTTCAGGTAACAGTTAGAAATGTTCTGAAGCTCAAATGCAGAAACTTCGACCACCCCAATCCACCGCGTCGAGAGCGGTTTTACCCAGTCCCCGGCCCAGCGAGCATTATCGTGCCAGCCATGTTAGTGTATATGTCACCGGCGCTTCTTGATTCGTGTACCCACACTATTAAAGTGTGAGAATAACTGTATAGTTTAGACGTACATGAACCTGAATCAACTGTTTTGCCTTGTGTCGATGTTCCCACAAGGAGCGCTGACGATCAATGCGTGGCGCTTTCAGCAACGCAGGCTGTCACCGAAAGCTGCCGGCCGCACTTAGCCAGTACTTCTCCGCCTGATATGTTACAACACACAATTTCCAATTGGTAATTTGCCTTCGTGAATTGACTCCCTGAAATACGCTTTGAGCGGATGGCATTAGTATTTCTTTAGTCGCTTTTTTTATTGTTGTTATTGATATAACTGCATATATCTGTACACTGGCACGCCAACTGTATACTGCCAGCGTAGGCTAGAAAAACGAGAGTCGCTCAGTATCACCACTCCATAAATGCATGTCTGGCAATGATTGATCTTCTACTTACTTGAGGTACAGTTAAGGTAACAGTTAGAAATGTTGCGAAGCTCAAATGCAGAAACTTCGAGCATTGCAATTCAGCTGCTTCAAAAGAGACCTTACCCAGTGCCCCGTCCCATCGAGGTCTATCGTTCGGGCCACGTCGGTGTAAATGCTGCCGGCGCTTTTTACTTTAAGTAGGCTTAATTCTAAAGTGTAGGAATGACTGCAAAGTACAGTTTATACATTCCTGAGCCTAAATCAACCATTTCTTCACGTGTGCGGTGCCTGCAAAGGAGCGGCGACGATCGATGTGTCGTGCTTTCAGCAACGTATACAAATAGGCTGTCACCAAAAGCTTTCTTCCGAGCGCAGTAGTCGGTACCTATCTGACTCGTATGTCAGAACACGCAATTTCGAGTTCATAATTTGGCACGCGTTAGTGAACTAACACACCGGCATACTTTTTCAGTGGATTGGATAAGTATTTTCTTCGGCGGTTTCTTAGTTGCAGGTATCGATATAACTGCAAATCAGTACACTGGCACGACAGAAGTATACTGCTATATCGTCACTTGCGCAAGAAAGATACTCAATATTCAATCATGTGCGCACATATGTACTGAACAAGTAATTTAAATATTCTGTACATTTTGACCAGTAGCAAGTGCGTGAAACGACTACCAAACAAAAAATATCGGCAGAAACAGCCGGCAATCTGTGGCTGCACCTCCAGTCAATTTGAGATTTTTCAGAGTTAAGCTGTAGATTCTTCGAAAACCTTCGGGCTCTTGCCAATATACACACATCATTCGCTGCCAGCAGGCCGTTCGCCACTGTCGAATCAAGACGCACTTGCTATTTGAAAAGGAATATCGCGTCAATCGTGAATGTGCGACTAGTAAACGCGAAGTCGAGCAGCGTGTTTTTAGCAATATTAATGATTTTACAACCCAACCATCACGTATTGGCGTGGTACAGTGGGTAGAGTTCTCGATTTGGAATTCGATGGTGGTGAGTTTGAATCCTGTCAAGTGGTATGTTTTTTTGTTTTTTATTTATAACTTGACTGTGCTCAGTAACACTTCTCTTACTTATATAGTTATTTATTTATGGCGAATGGGCACCCGCCGTTTTGACCCTGCAAAGCCATTTTGCACAGAGTACCCAGCACTTGAAGGCGCTGGTACCAACGCGAGACTGGGCCTTTAATCAGGCATGGCGCTAGACGCTGGTAACCCAGTGTCGCTGGTTTTCGCAATAGGGTTATTTCTCAATTTCTCACCCACGGAACTTTTTCGCTCAAAACCAATGCTGCTGACGCTGGTGGCGGAGTTTTTGCGACACCAGCTCGCAAACGCTGTCACGTTAAAACTATTATCATCATGAGCGAGCACCCGCTCTGTGTTTTCTCGTCTTTTTTCATGCTCTTTTTCACGTTTTGCTTCACTAACACAACGCGCACGCCAATTCGATAGAACTGGTGGTGGACTAGCTCTGGCAGGCGAGTGAAAGAGAACCGAGAGTGAGAGAATGAAAAATAAAGGGAACAGTAGAGAGAGACACAGAGAAGAAAACAGCAAAACTTGGAGAACACGACATAGCCCCGCCGTGGTGGTCTAGTGGCTAAGGTACTCGGCTGCTAATCCGCAAGTCGAGGGTTCGAATCCCGGCTGCGGCGGCTGCATTTCTGATGGAGGCGGAAATGTTGTAGGCCCGTGCGCTCAGATTTCGGTGCACGTTAAAGAACCCCAGGTGGTCAAAATTTCCGGAGCCCTCCACTACGGCGTCTCTCATAATCATATGGTGGTTTTGGGACGTTAAACCCCACATATCAATCAGAGAACACGACATAGAAAAACAGGAACAGATATAGAAGCAAGCTTACACAGAAAAGAGTTTGAACAAATGATGTGCCTATGCACGCTCCGGTGGTGCTTGTTGGTGATTTCCAGTCGTACGAAAGGCATCGTACAGCTTATCGAGATATCGTACATACTGTACAAGTGACCAGTTGTTCGAGATGTAAACGTTGAAGGCTCCGAGAAGTACGAGACCCTCAAAGCCGAACCCGCCTGGAGTTTATGTCATTCTGTAGTTGCTTCGCGCACGTTACATTCCTTTGTGTGCTTGGTGGAGAGAGAATGCTACACGGTCGACATCATCACCGGGTACCTTTCCCGTGCTACCGCACTTCTTTTTTATCGTCATCATCGTGTTCGTCATGACGTATACTAGGTACCTTACCACAATTGTGCATGTAATAACATGCTTATTCTTCGTCGTCATCAGTATGATCGCCATCACCGGACACTGGACAACGGGAGAGCCTAAACTCTTCAAGTTTGCCCCTAAAAGAAAAAAAAGGAAGTAATGTAGAACGCTTTACTCCGCACTACCTAGGCTTGGCACCACTAGTGCGAAGCTGCTTTATTTTCGTTTGTCGTACACATAAGAGTTCTACTTTAACTACTCACTGAAAACATGTTCACCACATCAATGTTTGATTCTATCATCCTACACTACGGTGGATTTTGAAGCTGGAATATGGTGGCTCATGGTGTACGCTACCGTGTGCTGGATGCTGCAAATACTGGAACACCTCGACGCTCAAGCGGAAAAGACCGTTGAAGCGTCAGAGCTACCGAAAAATAGTTCTCTGGAACACGATGCTGAAAGCATCCGTATCTTGCAACAACTCAAAATTGAACGTGCCACCACAGGACTCCCATCCAGGTACTCTGATCACTGTTCCAGGCTTACTCATGCTCTCACTCTTGTGGAATGAGAAATCAACGTACTAATTCGCCAATTCACTTCACTTTTGTATGTCACGTAAATAGAAGGGAAGCACAAAAAATTGAGAAGAGGAGAGATGCCACGAAAACGCTGCTTTTCCACTTCGAATGCAATCGGAATGCGCTCGTGTCTTTTCAGGTTCGCTGATCGCTTTGGCATTGTGGTCATAAAAATGTTTTTATTATTTTTTAAAATTTTGTTCGTGTTTTCTGAAGATGCCGAAGTTAAACGGACTGATTTTTCAGTAAGACGAAACTTAATCTATACCAATTAAACGAACTTTTAATTTCTTGTTATGTTTAAAAAAAGATACGTACAGTAGACATAGTGAGAGAGTGCCAACATAAAGAGGTAGATTTACCCTATACAGCTCACATGTGGACACATTGACCAAAAGTTCAACCCAGGATATCCGAACCAATAAGAAAATTTTAAAGGATCGCAAGTAGGACACGTCCTATTTGAATCAATCACGTTTGTTATGACAGCCCGCATAATTTTCTTACAGAAGTTGAGTACCAAACGAGACTGATGTTCGGCGAAACAGAGAGGGTTCAGGTGATCAGAAGTTTTTCGAGAAAGAACGTCGCTGCAAACAGCGTTTGGGGAAGTTCACTTGTCTTCGTCAAGACAACAGTGTTGTCTTGACAATAAAAAAGTTCACTTGTAAAATGTAAGATCCATCTACATTCTCTGTAAATATTTTTAGAAGCTTTTAGTCTATTACGTGTAATTGAGCGACATTTTTAGAAGTAAAAGCTCACACATTTGAAAGCCATAGTTACAATAATTTCAGGAGCTTGATGCTGTGTTTAATTACTTGACATCATTTAAACTCCATATCAAAAGTAAATTGAACTAAAATCTTGTAGCCGAGCGAACTTGAATTCAAACCTCTCAATAAAGGCATTTTCCCGACAGGAGTTTGGCTGCCGTCTTTACCTTTTTCGAGCAAAACTGCACTTCTGTCACTCTGGTAAGATTAGCAGAGAACTGGGTTTACTCATACGTACTCTTGCAAAATGAGTAGCTGCTCAAATTCGGGTCGCTCACGCTTTTCTTTTACAAAACACTAAAAAAACCTTCCCGAAACTAGAAATCTCCGGTTTAACACATGGCAGAGCCGCCGAAATGACGTGTTCCCCGATTAAGCCATCTTCAACAAATGCATGGTTCACTTGTTCGGCATAGCTCACTGTGACTTCCGTTATCTGCCCGCCATTAGCCGCAGTTTTTATCTTCCCTGTAGTTGACACGCCATCCGAGCGAGATAGCTGAGCGTTATCCCACTTCTAATATCGCTGATCGAGGGGTGAAAATGAGAGAAGGAGCAGAGGCAAGCGCTACAAACGCAAGTAATTCACACCCCTTGCTTCGACAAATTCGAAATTCATGAAATAATAAGAAAAGACGTGTAAACAAAAGAATTATTATGTGGGGTTTAACTTTCCAAAATCACCATATGATTATGAGGGACGCTATAGTGGAGGGCTCCAAGCTCTTTCCATAAATACGCACGAACAGTTTACTGCATACTGTGATGTGTTTTTTTGCGCATCTTACAGCGCATTTGTGCCATCACTTTAATCTGTAGCTCTGTCTTTAGCTAAAACTACATAACGACTTGGCCGAAAAAAATGCAGTGTGCGTTGAAACATATGTCATTATATTCGTTCAGATAGGCATACGAATTGTTAGGTGTGCCTTTTCGCATACATGATATCAACTGCCGGTGAGTGCAACTGGCAGCTGCCGAAGCCTGAGGCGTACGTTTGCTTGAATCGTGTCACATCAATGGTCGTCGCTCCTTGTGCGGAGACCGTACACTAGAAGTAAAGATTTGTTTGAGTGAAGTGATGCCCCATCTATGCTTTAAACTCATTCGAACTCATCGCAATCATGTATTCTGAAACCCATTTTATATATATGTGATGTTTAAAGTCCCAAAACCACCACACGACTATGAGAGACGCCGTAGTGGAGGGCTCCAGAAGTTTCCACCACCTGGGATTCTGTAACGTGCACCCAAATCTGAACACATGGGTGTACAATATTCTGAAACCCAGACACGCCGGTCATCCTTAGATGGGCTTGGTTGGTAGGCGTAATCTTTGGTGGAAATTGTGGTGATGGAGCAGGGTAATAGAAGTCATCTTGCAGGGGATCATTTCGACACATGTCCAAGATAAAAGTTTGCTCATTTTTGCGTCTCACGCACTCTCGCTGTTAAAGTACATGTTGGCACCACGAATACCTTCTGCCACCAGTTTTTTTTAAAATCTCGCCATTGTCAGCCATTATGACCACTACAGCTAGCAGCGTATCCACAAATAATTATTCCGTATTCACTGCTCTTCCCACCCTATCCACCAACGATTCCAGCATCCACCAACTTATACTTTTCAATAATGCTTTTACCAATAAATTAATAATTTTACACTAGGCCTTATTTTTGCTCACAATCAGTTATAACGTTATTTTATGGTTGCTTTGTATTACACGTCATTTCTCATTGACTCAATATTTCAAACCCCTATTGCTATAGGCACGAATTTCAACCCTCTTATTACCCTGTGCTACGTAAGATATCCTTCTCAATTTCTGTGCGCTGAATTCGTATCCTTTGTGAAATCAGTACTTGGTTTTCCTCCCCTGGCTCAATTCTGGTCTGTTTATTGCACTGCGCTACATTATGATTAATGTTTTTGGTGAATTACCTTCAAATGACATCGTTAGTTTGAAGATTTTCTTCGAATATGAACTTCTTGGCTTAGTGGTGCGCATATCTGGTGCAGTAATCCAGTGTTTACACTACACCTTTAACATTGCAGCAGTGATTGCTTAACAGGCAGCGTTACTGCACGGGAAAACAAGAATGGCGAGGAAAAAGCCTTGAAGTTTCACAGCTCCCCTGGGACAAAATGCAATACGCACCATCAGTAATACTATACAATGGCAAGTGTTAGCTGACACAGACTAGGGCTAGAATATTTCTTCATAACTGTCAAATATCAACAAACAAAAATCACCACGCAAAAGCACACACATCTATTACACTAAAGATTTTAAAAAAGATGGTATTTTGCCCGCGAGTATTCTGCAACATGCATTACTACACACTCTGCCAAGACCGGGTCTGTGAAACACGTCTGCCTTATCTTTGGTCGCACAAGATGTCACTGACTTATAAAGGGGTCCTGCAACACTTTTGTAGCGAGAGAGGAAGACGGGACGGCGGCCAACGTGGTCGTGTCGTTTTCTCGCCACTTTATTCCACACCTGAAGCGGAGCCGCGTGGCTTTCCACGTCCAACCTACCAAGTGCGCTAGCTTGTTCTAGTCCTCGCGCCGCTCGAGCTAGCATCAGCTGCACGAGAGGCGTGGCGCAGTGATCAAAAAATGATGATGGTGATGATGGCACCACACTTTTTATGCACGGTCAGAAAACACTGCTTTTCGGAGGTAGAGGCTTCCGACAACACGTGAGCCAAATATTTTAGTGCAGCACGCGGACTGGCATTCGCATTAAATTATCAAAGTCAGCTAAAATTACGTTTTCCTTCTTTCTACAAATCACGGAACGAGCCCAAAAATCACTTGTAGTAAGCCCATGTATCAGCCATTGGCTGATTTGAACATAGCGCACTTGGTTGTTACAGAGGTCACTCGAGAGCCCATCACTTGTCCACGCGTGCACACGCTATCACACTGAAAAAGCCGCGTATTCGAAGAAAAAAGAAAGAAAAAAAGTTCTCAAGGTTCTCCCTCCCCGCTTAGCTTCCAGCGCTTTCGTCAGGACGAGAGATGAGAGAATGCGATTGCAGCGTGTGGCAAATCTTTGTAACTCCACTCGTATTGAACGGATTTACGGCGTTGAATATGTGAGGTAATACGCCTTAACCTAAATTAATGTTATGGTGATTTAAAAAGTGTTTCAGGGCCCCTTTAATATGATGCGGGACATGTCTCTAGATCTCTTAGATGGTCTCCATGGCATGTGGTGCAATCTGCAATAACTTCCATTTCGAAATTGCCCGTTAGTATACAAGTGACATTTAGTCGTATCCTGCGGAGGTGCTGCAAAAATAAACTTTCTCGAATATGTGAAAGGCCTCAGAGAATTAGCGAGCACGCGGAAGCAAAATAAGTCATTTGCCCGGCAGCAGTAAATGTCACGTGGGAGAGGTTAATGGATACCGCGAGTATCGTTGCAGCGTACTGGCTTTCCCGCAGTGGTAACAAGACCGGCCGTTGATTGCCTATTAAAAGAGAGATCGCTCCGCAGCCTCCCATTTATCCCTAGTGGTGCGACACGGTACATGTTAGAACAGTAATGGATCACTGGGGAAAAAGAGCTTGTAGTGAACAGAAAGCGGCTGGCTTGCTTAAATAGTGATTTCCTGCAATCGAATCTATTAAAACCTGCACGCTTTTTTTTATGAAATACTGCCCTTATCATGAACCAGCACAATCTGTTTTTATCGGGCTCACGTTGAAGATATTATGAAAAAAAAAAAAAACACCGCCACATTCACAAAAAGAATGAGCCTTCTCAGAGTTGCACGGTGCGTTTCATGGCAAGACAATTTTTCTAGGAATGCTTGTTAACGAGCCAGCGCATGATGTGTACGTCGAAGACAGCGTTCTTGGGCATCTTTCATGGCCGACACTGCACAGCTTTGGCTTCGTCAATCAGAATGTTAACCACCTATCTCTATATGACATACTGGCCACCCCTGTGGGTCAAATGGCTCTTTCAGGCGTTCTTCAACGCTGCTGAGAGCAGGCAGGTGAGGTATCTTCTGAAGAAATCGGTATCTGTGCGTAACACTCATAGTAGTAACTTGTCCCGTGCTGCCGAGTCTACGAATCAACGATAGCGAAGTGGACGTTGTAGCGAGCGCGCTTGCTCGCGATGAGTGGCAGCGCACCATCTAGTGAGCAGCGTTGGAATAAGTGGAGAAGCAGCCGCTGCGGTGATCTGTAGCAGATACCGGTGAAGTGGGTACACTGGCAACAAATATTTACAAGCAGGCGGCCGCCGCACAAGGAGCGAGCATTACGAGGGAGTTCTTAATGAGGTACAAAAAATGATACAAATGCAAAAAAGACAGAGATTAGGAGAAAAAAAACTATTTACCATCCCCCCGAAGGAAACCCGGATGGGATGCGAAACATCAGCGGTGCGCATGGCGTTGACATGGTAGAAACCGGCGTCCACATGGGTGCTGGAAGAACAGTTTGAAGCGAAACTCGGTGTAGCGTTTAGTCGAGTAAGCGTTTGTTTAAACGTGAAGACACAGGAGGTGGGCTGCATTGAAGGCCCTTGCATTCGGCTTCCTAAGCTCGCGTTTCGTCCGTGCTACCCGCGCGCCATCTGTATTTTCGTACGCGATCGTTGTTTTTGACTCGCAACTCGTCGATAACACTGGTCTTCCACTGCCAACGCTTGTTTTAAGCTTGCCTGGCTTGCACCTCGTCGGTGTTTAGGCCGTTATTCGCGAACGCTATTCGCTTTGCTAACCCTCGCAATGCTGGCAACAGCCGGGAAAGGTACGCGCGGACTAGCGGAAAGCATACCGCGACAGCTTCCCGCCCGTTGGTATGATTGTCCGGCAAGCAGCGGTGCGCTGTCCACATTGTCAGCGCCGCGAGATTCTCGAGGTGCACGCACCTGCCGACTCACGGCTTGTTTTTTCCGACAGATACAGAGAGGTGGCGCGGGTGAGATGATGCCCACGTCAGGAGTGGGCTCAAGCGTTGCGAGTATTGCAGATGGTGAAGCGAGGGAGAGACGACTTGTGGCGAGCGCATGGCAGGCGAGAGGGGGAGGCGCCACCGCGCACTGCTAGGAGGGCTTGAGCTATTTGGCACCACTCCAACAACTGCGGCGAAGGGAGTGGTGCGGATGGAGGAACAGCATTACCCAGGTTAGTCAAAGAGTTGCTTCGTATCTTTTGGTGTCATTCGTGGGCAGATTTGAAGAATTTCCGGTAATACTTTCTGCTGCTCCATGTGTAGCAAGTCTCTTCCATTGACACATTGAGAGGCTACTTCTATGCTTCATTGGCAGGTCTGGAGCATCACCGTCGTGAGATCCACACCATTGGGCAACTTTTTCTGCTCTGAAAAAATGGCATTTTTCACCGGAAGTTTGGAAGACCCCATGCCTTGAAACCTTTTCAAACGGTGCCAACTTTGAGCGCACCAACGGTCACCAGCAGCGTCAGTAGCGCCTCGCGTCGGAGCTCACGATTTGCTAGCGTAGCGTCACTGTACCCAGCGTGCCCGCTCAAGCAAGAACACAGACGCGCGCATCGCGTTCCATTCTAACACTGCCATTTGCTCCAGAGAGAGCACGTGTGTTCCATTGGTAGATTCCCTTCTTTTGCCCTCCGCCAGAGTGGAGTGCTCCGGCGCAGAGTTTGTGGGTCACCCCGAATCTGCCAATGAATGACGCCATATTATAAGAACAAGCCTACGCAAAGCAGCGCTAAAAGAGTGGACTCAGACAGAATGAGAAACACAAGGAGTATGAGGCCTCCACTGAATTCACCTACGATTGTATTCTGAAGTGTCCTGTACCTGTTATTGGTTTTCGCATGTTTCTACGTGTAATTTTGTTCTTCTGTATCATCTTACAAAGATCACACTGAAATAGGCAACACTCACTGTAAAAGAAAGCTAACCCTCCTAGTGCAAAATACAGTCTTATTCAGAGTTGTTGGGCTCTGATATTTCAATTATCGCTGAGGAATGTCAGCCTTTATGTGAGCATGTTCGTACTTTCCAGTGCCTGTGTTACTCCCCTTATTTCAAGAATGAATTTTACAATTCAAGTCAGGCACGAAATCTAAAAAAAAAGTACGCTGGTAAATATTTAACTTTCTTGAATGCTTTTTTTCTTCTTTGTATCATTTATTCTTGCCTGTTTCTACTTACATCACTGGCTTGTTTTCTTGCTAATATTTTCTGTTTCAAACTTTGCCTTCAAGAAACTTATTTGGTTAGTTTTACACTCTCGCTCTTTTTTTTTCTTCTCACTCCTTTCTCTTGTTCCTTATTCCAGTTTTATCTCTCTATTGCTTTATATATATATATATATATATATATATATATATATATATATATATGTATATATATATATATATATATATATATATATATATATATATATATATATATATATATATATATTTATATATATATATATATATAAATAAATATATATATATATATATATATATATATATATATATATATATATATATATATATATATATATATATATATATATATATATATATATATATATATATATATATATATATATATATATATATATATCTTCACGTCTTCGTTTTTGCTTATAGCAGTCGCACCCGATAACTATAGCACTAAGCGGTACAAACAACCGATTGCTTATGTAGCTTAAGTATGTGGCTAGAAGGCGAGGTGGCCCCGCCGTGGTGGTTTAGTGGCTAGGGTACTCGGCTGCTCACCTGCAGATCGCGGGATCGAATCCCGTCTGTGGCGGCTGCATTTGCGATGGAGGCAGAAATGTTGTAGGCCCGTGAGCTCAGATTTGGGTGCACGTTAAAGAACCCCAGGTGGTCGAAATTTCCGGAGCCCTCCACTACGGCGTCTCTCGAAATCATATGGTGGTTTCGGGACGTTAAACCCCACATATCAATCTAAGAAGGCAAGATGTCAGCATTGGCGCACCGGAGAGTGAGCGAGAATTTATCCAGATGCGGTGGCGCTGTGGTCGAATCGAAGATATCCCTCCTCGCGCGCGTTATAGGGTATCATATGCATAAGTAGCAGTCGCTTTCTGTTGCAACATTATAACAAAGATTACCTGGCACAATTCTAGCGGCTTGCTGCAAAGTGTGTATTGGCACTGAAAACGGATGTTTTCGATTCTCATACTAGTATATAACTACATTTGCCACTCGCACCCCGAAGGTTGGAAGAAGGCAACTAAATGACTTGCCGTGAGCTTGACACCAAAACAACGTCCGTGCCGTTTAGAGTTTAATGCCGCAACGTTGTCCGTGACGTCGCAATACAGGTAACGGTATCAGGAAACATACTTGAAAGCGTTATTTTCATGACTTGGACGTAAAAAACCAAGGTCTTTTGTAGAAGCAAAACATTATTTTTTTCACAAGCTCTTAGAACTTACCGTGAAAATTAAACAAAAACACAACAAATGCATTGGGTTAGAGAAAACTGCAAGTTATACAAAACTCAGCTAATGCAAGTGAATAAGCCAACTAAAAAAATTGGCAGATCGCACGTACAGTGGGAATCGATGATATGCGAAGTACGAATGAGAAACGTTTATATGTCACTCTAAAATCAGCACAACGTCACGAGGTGGAGATAAATAATGCCACACATGACTTCCGTGACAAGATTATTATGTTTGGATGTGCCGCTTAACTTTGTCATTAATTTACGTCATGTGATACAGAATTCAGTGTATGTGGAGCTAGCGAAACGGCCGCGAGCACGCTAGGAGCGTGGTGTGTTCTCAAATTGTTACATGAAATGTGTGTCAGGATTATCATCTTTGGATCAGTCATATCTTTCATCATTAACGACGTCACGAAACACAAAACTTGGTATATGTGTAGCTAAGAAAACGGCGGCTAGTGCATCATGAAGGGCCCAATATACTCCAATGTAATGTTGACGCGCACGCACGCTGGGCACTGAGACGCAACGTTAGCAAAACGCGAGGCCAGGCGTGACCAGCGTCCGTCGACGCGGCCCGACGGCAACCGGCGTGAGCTGCGATATGTGGTGATTTGCGCCAATGCGCTACTCAAACAACACTGCGTCTCCATCTTATCGTGGCAGGGGACGCCGGACGTGCCGAAAGGCGGATGCGTCAAAGCAACACAGCGCAGCGCGTGCCTGCGAGTATATAGCAGGACCGGTGTCTGGCGTGGCAACGCTGGCGTGACGCGACGAATTGAACGGCGGCGAACACGCGCACCACGTCACGTCAGAGTGTACTGGCGCCTTGACTGTGGCATGCAGTCATGTTTTCCCATGACATGCATGTCATGCTTATCTTGTTTGCACTTGTCACATACTTTCGTCATCCATTAGGTCAAGTAAACCAACTTTGGCATATGTGAAGCTAGCGGCCGTGAGCACATCATGAGTGTGGTAAGTAGTCATTTTGTTTCATGACACACATGTGATTATCGAGTTTGGGCGTGTCATTTACCCATGTCGTTCGTTCGCGCACGTTATACCAATTTTGGCACATGTGAAGCGAGCGCAACGGCCGCGAGCGTATTATGAGCGTAACATGTAGTCATGTTGCATAACACGCATCTAATGACTATCATATTTGCACCAGTCACATACCTTCGTCAACCATTCATGTACCGTTGTAGCGAATTTGGTATATTTGACGCTAGCGAAACGGCCGCGAACGCATTATGAGCGTAGCGTGTAGTCAGATTGTTACATGACACGCATGTCATAGTTTTCATGCTAGGGTCTGTTGCTTGTGTTTGCCATGCAATCATGTTATATCATAGCAGTTTTGCAGCATTCCATGTGAACGAAACCACCGCAAGAGCTGCAGGACCATGAGTTGTAAATCATGACATTCATGGTATAAATGTAATGATTTTCATGTTATGACTAGTCAAGTATGTTTTTCATACAGTCATGTTATGCCATACCAAGTTCGGTATTGATACCATTATCGAAACAGCCAGGAGAGCTAAAAGACGTAGGCAGATAGATAGATAGATAGATAGATAGATAGATAGATATGCTCAAAGACCCCGAAGTTTGCTAAAAATGCTTCGCATATAAAACAGTAAATATACAATGCCACGATGGGCATACATATACAGGTGACATTCAGAAGTGCTTTGCGAACATGAATACAGCCACAAACCAGTTCACAAAAAATGAATTTTCCATATGTGAAACAGAGCCAGACAGTTACTTCAAATTTGTTAATGAAAGCTTTGAAACCATGTTAACAAGATAATACAAAACATAACGAAAGAAAACACAGGGTGAGCCCATTGGCATAAAATAAAATCTTGTTTGTTGTACGTGTTAATAATAGACGATAGGGCCACGTACGTTTCAACTTCAAGAATTTCAACTTTTCTCTCACTCTTTTTGTTTTAAATGCGAAGCATTTCTTAGCCAGCTTTGGCGATTTTGAGAGTATCTGTCTGTCTGTCTGTCTGTCTGTCTGTCTGTCTGTCTGTCTGTCTGTCTATTTGTCTATCTATCTATCTATCTATCTATCCATCTATCCATCTATCCATCTATCCATCTATCCACCATCCATCCATCCATCCATCCATCCATCCATCCATCCATCCATCCATCCATTTATCTATCTATCTATCTTTCTTTCTTTCTTTCTTTCTTTCTTTCTATCTATCTATCTGTTCACATTGGTACCTAATGTCCCGAACAAGTTCAAATAGGCCCACCGCAGATGTAGAGAGAACACGAACAAGTCACTAAATGTGCCACGCTAAAACCTGGCGGGAGATCTTGACCGATCTCAGAACCAACGTGTGCGCCGCCCTATGGCGAAATGAGATACCAGCACGTCTCCTTTCAAGGCGCGGCCGAGACGAGGCTGACACCTCCCCTTCTAGCGACCATAGCTTAAGTATGAAGAAAATAGATTGAGCGTGTGCTGCTGTGTGACGACGGTAGTTTCAACAAGGAAGCACAGGTTACCCACACGCTTGACTGTTAAAAAATTGGTTTTGATGGTTTAAAGGCAACCAGCACAAGTGATCTTTTTTTGGCTTCTATATTTGCCCGTCTTCCTCGCATGTATGTGCTGCATATGCGAAAACACGCCACCTTGGAGAAAGAAGATAAACCCACAGGTAGCGACTACTTCGCAAAGCACTCCTTAAATTTTTAGCGGTTCTCCAACAGCACGACGAAAAGCTTGGCAAGGATCTAGCACGTACTTCGAGACTCGCTGAACGATTGTCACAGTTGTTCGATAAGGAAGAGTGGACTAACGCTTTAGGCGACAAAAGCACGACAAATAGCATCAGTCGTCAAGTACTCTTTGTAGCTTTTAAGCCACGCTCCTCAACACCAGGGCCGTCAATACAGCCACCCTTACTCTTCTCTGTGCCTGCAGACTAGCATTCTTCCGCCAAGCAGAGTCCAGTAGATTAATAGCACGGACAGAAGGACCTTATCTAAAGCCCGCCATTTTTGAAAGAATCTGTAGGTGTGGCGGCCACCGCACTCTTAAGTGTTTGCTATATATTGACAATAGGATAAAACTTCCCTGTTTGGTGCCACCCTACTCTATGTCGCTCTCACTTCCTATATAATTCCGCTGGTAACAACTGCTGGAGAAGCCCCCTTCTGACGCTTATCTTCGCGCTAAGTGCGGCTGAAAGGTTGAAAGACACTTACACTGATCTAGAAAGCTGTGAGGAGTTTCTTTGTGACGCTACCAGACTCAAGGTTTCACGCTGCTGTAGAAGGTAGAGTTCTGCGCAGCGGTATAGAAAGTAGTGAAACAGCGGTTCTAGTTTCCTCAATTAAAAAAAAATTGGCAGGTAAAAGACAAGTCAGCTGGGTCAATGCTGACTGTCGGAAGGTCACAAGCTCGGCCTCTGACTTTCGAGCCGGTGGTCTGATTCCTGAAGTGGAAGCCACATTTGCGATGGGGCAAAAATGATTTCTTTCCACGTGCTCAGACTTAAGTGCACATTTAAAACCTCTGCTGGCCGGAATTTCAGAATGCCCCACTACGGAATCTTCTACATCACATCTACGTTAGGAAGCCTTAAACCCCGGCAAATTATTTTAATATTATTATAAAAATAATAGCAAAATATCTAGATGAACCTTCTGTAAACGAAGTGTAATATTCTGCAACGAACTATGTGGTGCCGGCACACATTTTCCGAAAAAGAGACACACCTTAAAAATTTGAGATTTTGTCTATTCTTGTGCATTTCACTGCACCTCTATACTGTGTCAAACAGAAAGTTGCACATCTTGAACTATGCATGTTGGATAATACTCATTTTTATTAGGTTAAAATGCGGAAATATTGTAAAAAGCCCGTGTGTTATTCGAAGCCTTACCCATTTATAAACGGCATCTATACAGAATCAGGTGATTTGGCATACACGTCACTGTATGAGTAAGAAAAGCTTGTATGTTTTCAGATATTCCTTAGCGAGTGCCTAGCTTAGATCGGTACGCTAGATACAGTGTTCGCAGCTTGAGCCTCCAGCAGACTGTTTCATTACTATACTCACATATTCAGGAAATATCATTTAGGTAGGAAAATAATCGTGCTATATTAAGATTTATGTGACAAATTAAAGACACAATTATAAGGCCTATTGTCGAAGACAAGTCCGGAAACTAGCGTGCACACATGATATCACCGACGACATGCGACGTTAGCCTTTCACCGCCATAGAAGCGTGACTCGAATTGAAACAGCGATATTTAGATCAGTAGTTGATCCCCGTTATAGCTGTACCACCAAGACGGGCATGAACGAAACAATAAAAATGCGAATTTCCTTTATCTTCTTGCAAGTATAACGCGTGCTTAGCAGCCACTATTAAGAAAAGTTTGCGCCTTCGAAATCCGCAGTCTCGTCAGCCATGCTGCAATGCTTATGTCCGCACAACTGATTCTTCTGTGAATCGCGCCACCTAAGCGGCCAGCTGCAGGGCTGCTATGTATACCATGAGTTGCATTACAATTCTGGGTAATCAAGCCACAGAGGCAGGAAGGAAATTATTCGGCTCAACAACTTCTCTCCCGCTTTTTCAGACCTTGATTGTCTCCTCAGTCTCTCCCCCCCATGCGATGCCGCTAGAGAGCAACAAAAAAAAACAACCGTTACAATAAAAAACAGATGTCGATATTGCTGAGCGCAGGAATTATCGACTGATGGGAACATAAAATCTATCAGAGCTATTCCTGCGTAACGCAAGCACGAGTTTGCAAGCACGTGGGTAAAAGGGAACATAGAAAATAGACAGAATGCGACGGATGAACAGTAACATATAGGAAAGTTAAATGAGTGATGCAAAGACACGGCTAGAGAAGAACACTGAAGAGAGAAGGCGTAGAACTTGCACCTGGAGGCAGGAGTCTTCTGTGCTTGACAAGTGGTTTTCATTCCTTGTTATTTGTTATTCCTGTCTGATTCCTTTTTATTGATGTTTTGAGATTGACTCGCCTCATATGAGGAAGCCTTGAATTTCTCTCTCTCTGTTTGGTTCATTTATGGTGCGGTACTACCGACCCGTGAGCATTGCTCGAATAGACTGAAGAGAAAAGAATGAACAGCGTCCTGAAGGAGTGCTCTTGCTTACTTACTTCCTGGTCACTGCTTCATCGTCCACACTTCATTCTCCAATACTGTGAACTAAAGGTGCAAGCATACGTGAACTCCTTTATGTTCATACAGCGCCGCACTCCGGTTGTCGGTCGCTTGACTACTGTGGTTCACTGTCTTCTCTATTGGCATGATGCAACGTTCCTTCTTACGGGGCATGTCATGTGCTTGCGCTCTGTGAGGCACGAATGGTGCTCCTTACGGTAAATAAGACAGTAATTCTTTCAGTATACTGCACCACATCCGCCAGAAGCAGCAGAAAGCTACTGGCGTGAGTTCAGGTTGCATGAATTAGCTAGTCGTTACGCACAAACAGACATTTAAAGGACAATTATTTCCCATTCCGTATAGTGATCACTACTTATCGATCGACACGCGACTTGTTTATAGACGTCCGGCTTCCTTCTCAAACGTCGGGACTACCCTAGGACACCGTATGACAAAAGCATGCACGTTCTATATCAAACGATACTAATTTAAAATTGATATGCCATGAAGCCTCTAACTGCGATGGTTCTAAACAATTATGATAAATGCACCAAGTGAAGGAACGAGAGGAAAAGTTCTATGCTTTTGAGGTGCTCTAAATCTGTCGTAGAAAACTAAGACGGAAATTTATTTGTGCCAGGAGAGAGTTCGTAATAGAGCTTGGAGGTACAGTCACAAGACAAAACACTGATAAAGTATTCCAGGAGACAAAAAGTATCAGCCAGAAAAGACAAACCGTGAAAGCCTCAAGTGAAACCGACAAACTATAGGTGGTAGAGCTTTCGAAGTTTATCGATAGACGTAAGGTAGCCGACATCAGTAGGAATAATAGAAGAGAGTTGAGCATGCTATGAAAAGTGGCAAAAGTCTAAAAGCTACGAAGTCCAATTTGTGCGCATGCAAAAATAGGATGTATGCATTAAGGGGCATGGAAGGCAACGCCATAACAAATATAATTGGGATTGTTGAGGTGGCGGAGGAGTTATACAGAAAGCCGCGCAGAAGCCGAAACAACCAGAATGTTATCGTAAGGAGCAATACTAACATAGAGCAATTGGACATCCAGTAACAACTTAGGAAGTATGAAAAGCCCTAGATGGAATGAAATGAAGAAAAGCTGCTGGTGCGAATACAGACAGACAGACAGACAGACAGACAGACAAATAACTTTTTTGGGTTCTGAGAAACGCTTCTTCTTTAGAGCAACATCGCGGGCACCTCCCACGTAGGAATGGGGACGCCTAGCCTCACCGCTGCATCGTGGGCTCTCTCGACAGCCCGTAGTTGTGGTAGCAACTCTGAACTTTGTAAGGTAGAGTCCCAGCCTTCTTCTGTGAGCCAACTTGGGCCCCGTAACGAGGGGCACTGCCAGTGCATATGTGCCAAGTCAATAACCTCACCACAATCAGGACAAGTAGAGTCAAAAGCTTCTCATCAGACTATGCTGAGGAAAAATAGGCTTAGATAGGACTTGGTCTGGAGCATTCTAAACGTGATGGCCTGAGGTCTTGACAACTTGTTGTGTGGAAGAGCAAATGACTGCCTACTCAACTGGTAGTGTTTAGCCACTTCACTGAATGTAAGTAAAGCGTCCCTGAACATCTCATCGCCAACCTGCGGACCTACGTCCTCCCCAGCGCGGAGGGTTAGTGCGCGTGCCCGGGAGTGAGCAGTGTCATTCAGGTTTACTTGAGAGTCCAGTAGGAGTTCGAGACGTGCAGGAAACCAGGTAATGGTATGTGGAGAAAATGTCCTATTATCAAGTAGTTTATATAGTTCAGTACAGGTGGAACCAGAGGCGAAAGCCTTGACCGCTGACCTTGAGTTGGTGAAGATTTGCGATCTACTGTCTTCCAAAAAGGCAAGGGCTACAGCCAACTGTTCCGCTTTTGAGAGAGTTGATGCCCTAACTGATGCAGCATTGATAATAGAACCCATATGATTGACGGAAATAACAGAAAACCTATTTGAGCGACCGTACTGAGTGGCATCGACAAAACACACTGAATGAGGATCGTTCCTAATGTTCTTCAGAAGCGTGATGGCCCTAGCCCGGCGCCTTCCTACGTTGTGCTCAGGATGGACGTTTCGCGGGAACGGAGAGACCTGGATGGCAGTACGCTGTTCATTCGGTAGTTGAAGACGGTGATCTTCTACGAGCGCCGGACTGAGGCCTAAGACGGACAAAATCTTTCTACCAGCCGGCGTGGACGACAGGCGCATTAGCTGAGCAGTCTCTTGGGCTTCAATGATCGCATCTATGGTGTTATGAACTCCTAGCTGCATAAGCCGTTCAGTGCTTGTTTGCATGGGAATGCTCAGCACTATCTTTACGCTTTTTCTTATCAGAGTTTCCAGCTTCTTTTCGAATCCATACCAAGAGTGCATGGCAGCAACGTACGTTATGTGACTCACGAGGAATGCATGAAAGAGCCTCAATAGATTGTCCTCTCTGAGTCCCCCCCCCCTTCTGTTCGCAACCCTATTCATCAACGTGATCGTGTTCTCGTTCTTGATTGAAATCTTAGCGATGGTTTGTCCGTTGTATCCGTGCGACTCTATAATTATGCCCAGCACTTTAATCACGTCCACTCTCGGAATGGGGGCGCCACTTCCAGTGTGAAGTACAATGTCTACCTCTGGTGAAGGCTTCCAGTTATTTGGCCTGGCTCCTTTTCTAGTGGGCCTGTATAAAGCAGCTCCGATATACTCGACGAGTACCTCAGCCCTGTGCCAGCAAGGAAGAGCTCTGTCTGATCAATGGCTTCCTGAAGTACAGTGTCGACTTCCCTTTCGCTACCTCCAGGAAACCAGATGGAAATATCATCAGCGTAAAGCGTATGGCTGATGCCCTTCACGTTAGATAGCAGTGTGGACAACTTGCACTCTCGGAATGGGGGCGCCACTTCCAGTGTGAAGTACAATGTCTACCTCTGGTGAAGGCTTCCAGTTATTTGGCCTGGCTCCTTTTCTGTTGGGCCTGTATAAAGCAGCTCCGATATACTCGACGAGTACCTCAGCCCTGTGCCAGCAAGGAAGAGCTCTGTCTGATCAATGGCTTCCTGGAGTGCAGTCTCGACTTCCCTTTCGCTACCTCCAGGACACCAGATGGTAATATCATCAGCGTAAAGCGTATGGCTGATGCCCTTCACGTTAGATAGCAGTGTGGACAACTTGCATATAGCGATGTTAAAGAGAAGCGGAGATATCACCGCTCCTGCCGGTGTGCCTTTAGTGCCCAGTGCTATGAGAGAGGGCTTGAGGTCTCCGATATTGAACGTGGCCTGCTCGGATTCGAGAAAGGGGCTGACATATCTGTGTAAGGCTTCGCCTAGTCCAAGCTCCGAAATCGACTTTAAGATGTGCGCGTGAGAGATGTTTTCAAACGCTTTTTCCAAGTCAAGACCCAGGATGCCTCTTACGTCTCTTGTGTTCGTCTATGATTTGATGTTTGAGTAGCTTCATTGTGTCCTGCGGGGACAAGGACGGACAAAACCCAACCATGTTGTAAAAAAAGACCTTTCTTCTCGATGTACTTAGATGCACGGTTGTAAATGACGTGCTCCACCACCTTGCCGACACAGGAGGTTAGCGATATGGGCCTTAGGTTGCCGAAACCTGGAGGTAGCCCCGGCTTAGGAATGAAGACAACTGATGCAATTTTCCAAGATTGTGGGACAGAACCCTCCCTCCATATGCGATTGATCTCATCGGTAAGGAAATTGATGGATTCGTCTTCCAGGTTCCTGAGGGCTTTGTTCGAGATGCCATCCGGCCCCGGAGCTGATCTTTCATTAAGGTTTTGAAGAACTTCCCAAACGTCGCTGGTGATAAAGGGCTCTCCGAGCTCAGTCTAAGAGGGTCCAGTGTAAGACGGATAGTCTGAACAACTCGAGGAGCCAAAGAGTAAATATATTTGCACCTAACCGTCCAGTATAGCGTCTTCAGAATCAGACCGTCTGGCGGCATGTATGAGTTTAGCATTGGCTTGCCTTTGATTACTTTTGGAATTCGACTTGTGCAAAGGGTGCTTTAGCAAATTCCATTTCCCTCCTATTCTCATTTGGCTATCAACAGAATTGCACACCTTCACTTTATTTTCCTTAAGGACCTCGCATGGAGGTATTACATAAGGGGTGGGGTTAACATAATCGTGGCTACATACAAAAGAGTGGTTACATACAACTACAAGATAATGACTACAATGCACGTACAGTATAGTGGCTACAATACACTTATTGAGACATACCAAGTTTTATTTTTTCGGAAAATGAGGATAAGAAGATATTTTCGACGATATCGTGGGGCAGGACGTTCCAGTCAGCTGATGATCGACAAAAGAAAGATGCAGAAAAAGTGGTAGTGTGGCTGCGGGGACGAGTAACTTGTAAATGGTGCCCTGTGCGCAGAGATGTGCACGGTGGCGGGGCCAGAATATATGAGACGTGATGAAGTGAGCTGCAAAAATCTTGTGAAAAAGGATTATTGAATCGATGCGGCGCCGGGACGATAGCGTGTTCAAGCCAGACTAATTTTTTAATTGCGATACGCTGGTTTAATAAAAATAAAATGATTGAATGAACCTTACTGTGCAGTTTTGAATGGTTTCTAGGGCATTGATAAGGTATGTTTGATAAGGTGACCAAATGGGAGAAGCGTATTCTAGCTTCGGGAGTACGAGTGACTTATATGCTAGAAATTTTACATGACGTGGTGCATGGTGGAGATGGCGTTTTAGGAATCCAAGGGTTTGGTTGGCCGACGCCGTAACGCGTGTTATATGAGGTGACCAATTTAAGTTATGTGAAAGGCTGATACGAAGGTACTTAAATGTACCAACTCTTTCTAATGAAGTGTTAGCAATAGTATAGGGTGCGCATAATGACTGCAGGCGGCGAGTAAAGCTTATTACCTTGCATTTGTTGGGGTTCAGCGTCATCAACCATTCGTTGCACCAATCTTGAACATTGTTAAGACCGTGCTGTAAAAGAGAGTGATCGGCATTTTTAGTGATTGGACGGTAGATGACACAATCGTCAGCGAACATTTGGGTTTGAGAGGCAACATGCAGATGGAGGTCATTAATGTAAATAACAAATAGCGGTGGACCCAAAACGCTACCTTGCGGGACGCCAGATGTTACAGGGAGGGGGCCGGAAATGGAATTATTGACATGTACTGACTGCGATCAGCTAGTAAGGAATTCATTATTCCAATGAGAAATGTTCGGATGCAAGTTCAACTTATCAAATACTTTCGCATAATCAAAAACAATAACATCGACATGTTTGTTAGTATCGAGGTTGGTATGTAAGTCATGGATGAACCTCACCCCTCTGCTGCGTAGAGAGGGTCTGGCAGTGGTCCTCGATGGTTCGGCTAAGTTCTGTAATTTTCTTGCGGAGCCGACAATTGAGCCTCTGCCCCTTCCACCTATTGAGTAGTGTTTTCTTGGCCTCTAGGATGTGCGCATGGCGGCTGTCCAGCCTTTTCGTTTCTAAATCCGTGTGTATCTTTTTTGTCGCCTGACCAACGTCTGTCTTGAGCCGTTTGACCCATTGATGCACGCTGGGGATTGAGTCTTCAGCTCTCACGCGTTCTTTTCTAATATGCCGGAAGTGATCCCAATCTGTGAAAATAAAGTCTTTTACGAGTTTGCCCTTTACACTGATATAGGTAGCTAAGACATCATGGTCACTACCCAGATCCACGTGCAAGTTGTGCCAAGTAGCAGATTCAACATATTTAACAAAGGTAAGATCCGGCGTGGTGTCCCTCGTGCAGGAGTTGCCCATACAGGTCGGAAACCCTGGGTCCGTGGCCAGGGTGAGGTTCAAGTTTGCCGCTGCTTGCCACAAATCCTCGCCTTTACGAGATGACCACAGATAACCCCCAGCCTGATGGGGAGCGTTGAAATCACACGCCACCACGAGAGGGGAGATACCGGCTCTGGCGGCAGCTCTACTCAAGAGCGCCGAAACCTTTGTCTCGAGTCATTTGGCGAACTATTAATATGCAGGATGAAAACGCTACTATTTAACTGACCTCCCGGAATAATTTCGACCAATGAGTGATCCACTTTACTACTGTTCATAAAAAGATCATGCGAGATATAGGCGTATTCCTTAGTTACGAGCGTGCAAATTCCCCTTCGTCCGTCTCCATAAAGAGCTTGAGATGTGTAACCCGGCAGAATGACAGAACCCGAAAGCGTCGCCTGAAGCAAAATGACGTGCGCCTTTTCAGAGGGAGAACGAATGAACTGTTGAAAAACTGCCTTCTTGCGGAAACACCCCAGCATTTCCACTGCCAAATCCTGAACTCTTTAGGTGGACGCGCCATGGTTAGGCTTGAAAGATATGTGCATGCGTTTGAGCGCGTTGACTTTAGCGTCCAAAGCACACAAGTTAGTGTCCAACGTATTGACCTCGGCATCCAGGGCGCTGAACTTGTCCGCCAAGGTATCGACCTTAACACGAACCACTGTTTGGCTACGCGACTGGAACATTTCTCTGATCTCTGTTTTAAAACTATGCAGTTCCTCATCAAACCCGGGTCTCTTCAAAGCCCTGTTTTAGGGGCGAAGCTCCTTATAGCGGCACCCGTTCATCCCTCGTAGTAGTAGTAGTAGCAGTGTGTAACCAGTCTTAAATTTCAATCTCCAAGGTGGTGCCAGTGAGAGATTTCTTCTTTGCGTTATTGAACAATAAAAACTCGCAGAGTGCGCGTTCACTAAAAGCCGAATTTTCCTGTGTCTCATTCCCCTTTAGCAGCTATTGGCAAGTACATAGAGCACTATTTGACAAGAAAGGGTTGCTACGTTATACTCGCTGGGCGTAACCTCCTTGGTTTTAGAAAGGTTCAGCGAGCGTTGGGCCGCAGTGCCATGAATACAGTGAACTAGTATACACCATGAACTCGAGGTGGTTAAAGCTGGGAAGTAGACACGAAGCGCAAGCAATAAGAAAGTGTGCGCGTGCCTCCTCTCGTTCAATCCATGGAATGTCCGCTGAATGGCGGTGTTTCTATATGAGGAATATATGATGAAAAGATGTGAGATGGTCGTACTTCGAGTGTTGAATAGATGAACGAACGGACACCCAGACAGATGCATGAACGGACTGACGAATGGCTGCACGGACGGATGGACGCATGAACGGACGCAGGAGTGGATGCATGGACGAAAGCAGGGACGGACGCACAGATGAACGTGCGGACGCACGAACAGACGCACGCACCGATGAGCAGATGGACACACGGGCGGTCACACAGACGTACGCATGGACGAACGTAAGCAAGAACAAATGGACAGACGGATGCTTCGCCCCACTCTCCATCATTCACTCCGTGGATATGCTGCCATTTTTTTGGATGGACGAACAGTACACTGCACTTTCATGGGTGTTTCGACGGGCGTATCCGCGGGTTTTTTTTTTACGGGCGTTTCCATGACCGTTTTCATAAGTGTTTCCACGGACGTCACGTCAAAACATATTGGCGCCTTGAGTGTGGCATGTGGTCATGTTCTCACATGACGCGCATCTCAGGGTTAACATCTTTCCACCAGTTGCAAACCATCGTCATTCATTGACGTCACGTAATGCCAAATTTGGCATATGTGAAGCTAGCGAAAGGGCCGCAAGCGCATCATGAAGGTGGCATGTAGTCATGTTGTTACATGACTCGCATGTCATGACTACCATGTTTAGATGTGTCATTTACCTTTGTCATTCATTCGCATCGCGTAACAACAAGTTTGGTACATGTGAAGCTAGCGAAACAGCTGCGAGTGCATCATGAGCGTGGCATGTAATCATGTTGTTATAGGACACGCATCTCATGATCATGTTTGCACCAGTGGCATACCTTCGTCAACATTCACTTACCGTCATACCGAATTTGGTATGTATGATGCTAGGGAAACGGCCGCGAGCACATCGTGAGTGTGGAACGCAGTCCGGTTGTTACATAACATGCATGTCATGATGTTGATGTTAGGGCCCGTAGCATGTGTTCGCCATGTAGCCATACCATACCATACTAGTTTTGCAACATATAATGTGATTGAAACCACCGCAAGAGCAGCAAGATTTTGACATGTAAATTATGACATTTATGACAGACATATCGTGATTTTCATGTTATGACTAATCAGTTATGCTCGTCATACAAACCATACCAAGTTTGGTAATGCTACCATTATCCAAACGATCAGGAGAGCTAGGGTCGTAGGCGAGAAGATAGATAGATAGATAGATAGATAGATAGATAGATATGCTCAAAGCCCCGACTTTCACCAACAAATTCTTCGCATTTCAAACTTAAGCTCCAATATTCAGACGTCGTGCTATGTCGCATTGCGAGACTCTTTCGGCTAGTTTAAAAAACCTTTTATCGAGCGTAGTACGCAGAAATATCAGAAAAATCTCCACGTAAAGGTAACGCTGAGCGTAAAGGTAATCCTGTTAAGCAGTCATGGGTCGACTTAAAGTTACATAAAAAATTGGTCTTTCATTTGTTATCGTACACGTTCATGGTTGAGCACACTGACGCTTTGCGAGCCATAGCCTCAGCCGCACTCATGCACATGTCTTCATTCACACTTCTAGACTGTATCTGTGAGAGATTGATAAATACAGAGCCTCGCAGCGCCGCTACGTGTCTCCACGCAGTTTAGAACCCGTGCTGCAGTGGAGTGAGCGCCCTACCGCAGCGCCATCTTGAGGGCGCGCCGAGTGCTGCGTGGCTACGACGACGCCCAATGCGCAATCATTAGCTGGGTTGTATGTAAAAAAATGTATGTGAAGAAGCGACTTCTATTGACGAGTTCTCAGGGGGTTGAACCTCTATCAATGTGCTCCCAATAGCGCCCACCTGGTTGTTTTGCCCAGCCGAGAACCGCCAACCTGGGCCAGCAGGTCAAGCATCTAAATGTCTCACATCACATCGGTGACACTGCTATCCTGTAAGACCTTTGCGAGGGTCCTAGTGCGTCATCT
Source organism: Rhipicephalus microplus (assembly GCF_043290135.1). NCBI lineage: Eukaryota > Metazoa > Arthropoda > Arachnida > Ixodida > Ixodidae > Rhipicephalus > Rhipicephalus microplus. Next base: position 141,187,111 of record NC_134700.1, on the reverse strand, counting down.
CCCATTGGTCATTCCTGTTCTCTTGATGGCTTATAATTGGCACTGATGGTAACTCCTTAACTATACATGAGATATATGCTTGCATATAAAAATACGTAAACATCATCTATTTGGTAGGCATACACAATGGCCAGTACTGTTATTTTCGCCATTTAATGGAAGTTATTTAGCAGAACCGCAACAGCGTTAAAGACGGGCTTCATTTTTTTTGCCGCTTCGCCTCAACTTCATGAGTAAGTTTCTAGTTGCAGATTTTAAGTACACCTAAGGCCTCTGCTAGACAGATTACGCTAGGTGCAGCCTCGCAGGTTTTAATTCAGTATCATTACGCAGGCAAGGCTTCTCAACGCTTTTCTTTTCAGGTGCAGGAAGCCTTGGGGGTTAGGCTTGTCAATAATCCATGGGACCTATCTCACGTGATCAGGCGCAGAGTCAAGTCCATACTGAAGGCTATGAAAAGGTCATGAATGCTTCAAAGTAGGTTAGCAATGCCAACCAATGACTGAAATAATTTAATGACGAGGTTAACCAAGAAGCAAATCTAACAATTAAGTTGGAATTGTTGAAAACGTTTAGAATTGTGGCCGCTCACTCCAACGCGACGCAACAAAGAGCGTCATCATTCCACTGAGTGATGAAGTGCCACTTCCGCTTTCACAGCCCTTGTTTACTAAATCTATGCAGGCAAGCACCCTGGCGTAACTCACTGCAGATGACACTCATCTAAACATCTGTAGCAAGGTAGAAGTTTATGAAGCGCGGAAAACATAGCGCACATACAGTAACTCGCGAATCTCGAAGATTGTACACAAACCGAACATGCTTACGTCAGATATAGACATCGCTGAGTTTTTTGTAGTGGGAGCAATAGGAGCTCCTTGAGCAGGAATTACTATGTGCCCTCACTACGCACTTTCTGAGGCTTCACGTTTGTTGAGCTGTCATTCGTTTTTTTTTTGTTGTTGTTAACGTTAACTTGCTTGTCATCCTGCATATTAGTAATTTTGGGGGGTTTTCTAGCTCTATATTGCCTCCGAGAGACACAAAACTCACTGAAAGAATTTCTGGCATCTCATTCTTTGAAATTACATAAAATGAAGAGAGTATTTCACTATTATAGTCAACAGCACAAACCAAGAAATGTATATGCAATTTTATTTTTTTATTCTTCTTGTGATCATTGCTTCACAGAAAGTATTTGTTCTATACCACAGTTGCTTACTCCTGTTTGCCTTGTTGCCTTTTTGTTCTGCAATCTGAAGAAGCGCGCGATGAGATACTACACTGATGAAACGAACGCGAGCGAGAAATGTTGCCATATAGTCTAACAACTTTAGTCATCCATAAATCCCTATTAGCGAACATTATAAAATCGCTACGTAAGGCCAGTTTTAAGATACAGTGCTCGAATGTGGAGGAGAGTAGGAAACTATAAAAGTCACAGTGTCTTCGAAAAAGGTAAACAAGGAATTCGATTAAACAAATCGGAATCTTAATCGAAGAACAGCAAGCATCTCCAGTTTTCCTGCATGGTGCTCATACACAAAGAAGAATGCATGGAAAATTTACTTGTATACGCAGGAGGGGTGTGTATTATAAGCGCTGTTCTGGATATTACTTCTATGTGTGTGAGCAAAACACTGCAAGTGACGACCATGCACTTCAATGAACTTGCTGTCACTACGACTCTTCCAACTAACAGCTCACTTTTTTTGCAAACGTGGCTTCTGCAGCGAATGAACTTTGTATGACCTATAACTTCAAGAAAAAGTTTGAGGTGAAAGTACAAGACGTTAAAACCAGCCCTATCGCAAGAGAAACGCCAGACCATGGGCGACCACGCTTTGTGCGTAAACGTATAGGTCGCACAAGAGCAGGCCACTCAGAACACCTGTGAAACATGAGGGAAGCGAACAGTTAGGAAGCTGGCCCTTGGTGCTATCTGGCTTATGATAGGGAAGACGCTGGTGCAATTCGCCGCTCTCAATACCACTAGCGCTGAATGGGGTATATAAATACCTCACCGTTATTATGATGGAAGGCGCATGCTTCGTGACCAAGACCCGTCGTACTGCGGCTGGTGGTGTCCCACGTTCGAATGCATTCAAAATTTTTGTGGCGCATGGCAGCCTATGACTGGCACATACGAAAAATACCTGGAAACATTAAGCAATCAACTGAGACGTTATAGACTGTATACGTGCATGGTCTACGCAATCAGTGGAGAAAACACCACCGCAACAAGAAATGCGGGAAGAAGGATGATGGAGAGGGTGGCATCCCTGAGATAAGATACTAGCTTCGGAGCGGGCTAAGCAGTCCCACCTGAAAAATGACATGCCTTGTTCTCAACACGTCAGGACAGTTTTTAGTATTAAATTTTAACAATTGATACATTGAACTAAATGTGGCTGGATAGTTCACTATAGGCGTAGCCAGAGTTATTCAATCATATGAGTTGCGAAACTGCGTTTTGAAACCTGCACACGCCATTGGCCGACATAGCGGGAGTCAGTAGAAATTCTCGCTATGTGGGAGCGACAATACAAAACACTGCATCGCCACTTGTGCGAGCGCTTTTTTAGGCTGCTCAACGCCGCACGCAACACTGGCGTTGTCGCCTCAATAAATGGTCTTGGCGTGCACGGCGCTCGCAGCCGCTGTCAGCTGTTTTCACTCTGCAAAGGCGTAATCAAAGCCAGGTCAAAGCGTCAAGTTTTATTTCGTTGAAGGTGGTGCTTGCAATTTCGTGCTACGATGGTTTTAACGCTGCGCCCTGATTATTCCTATTACTCCTCGTTTGCTCGTTTGGAAATGTGCACTTGAGATCGATTGCTCACGGGAAGTTTGACGAATCCTTTTAACTGTTCCGCTCTGCTGTTCACGATGTGTCTCACCAACACGACGTGAGCGATGGTAGCACAAACAAGACACAGATACGGTAGAGTGCAAACCAAAGCACAACAGTACCGATCAGTACTTGACGCAAATTAGCCGATTTGTCTTGCACACAGCGGTCAAATTCCACTAATCCCGAAATCAATGAGACACTGGCTGGGATACCATGTAATTATGAAAGCCCAATGAGAAGAAAGTGGGAACAACGAAGATTGCAATTTACTTGCAACTAGCACTGCAAGCCGTCTTTTCTTTAAAGGTGCGATGTTCGTGGAGTTTTTCCAATGTCATTGGCGTTTGCTCCTCCGGCAACGTCGTCTGCTGCCGTTTACAGACTTACAGGTTGTATCCACCTGGATCAACGCTGCATCCCGCTTGCATCACGCCTTGCACTTACTATTTTGCCAAAATGTAAACATCGTGGGCTCTCCACATGAATCTGATAAATTACCGACTTCACTGCACCACTCATTTACGCTGTGCTAGCTGTGTACCACACAAACACGACGCTTATAGCCACGTTACTTCTAGCGCAATACGGAAAACATGAAAAAAGACAGATAATCAAGAAAACAAGCAGCTCCCCTGTCCTTCATCACGTCTGCACGACTGCGACAAAGTAACATGTTCAGCACCCTTAGGCACCAAACCACCTGAGAACAAGTTCTAGGCGCTGACATGCTGTTTGGCAGAATGCGGCAGCGCTCACAATCTTGCTTAACGCAAAAACACAAAATATTACGTTTTCTAGATAGTTTTGTTGTCAAGATATGGCGCTACAATCTACTCACTTCCGCATTTTGGTCAAGCCGTGCTCGGATTTCAATACATATAGCCTATGGAGAGTTTCGCAACTCACATGATTGAATAACCCTAAGGCCAAGCAGCTCAGGGTGAGGGCATTTTTTTGCACCTCACTCCTTCCTTCCCATGTCCCCTACATCTCATAGCACATGCTCGTCGCCCACTCCTCTATTGTTTTTCTTACACTCTCATTATCTGGTCTCCTGGCGTCCACATACCCGAATGGCATGAACGTCCCACCCGCGTCTCTCTGCTCGCCTACTTACGCCTCCACCCCTCAGTCATCTAATCCTCTATGTAGTTTAATCCTCGCTCATTTGATCCTCTATCGGCGCTGGCTTCCAGTGTATGTCGAGGACTTGGGATTTTAGGTGCAATGTGTTCAAGGAAGTGGGACGTGCGCGACCAGGTAATGTCCTTAACTTCCACTCTTGGATCTCATCGCAGATGTTTCATATTTGGGCCCCATCACTCCACTCTCTCTTCCACCGAGCATCGTCTGTCCTCTCTTTTTCTTTGTGGACGCCACGCATCTCCAAGTTCGCATGCACTTTCGCACAAAGCCTTGAATTACCATTGCGTTCTGCTTGTCGGACCTCGTGTGGAGGATCTACCACTAGTTCACGCGCACATCACAATCAGAGAGCGAAATTCAGGCCCAGTCATTCTGAATTTAAGTCCTTTTTTTACGCGATAGACGGCAGTGCTAACAATCCACTCTCGGTTTTCAAGATTCATTCAGAGCGCACAGCACGGACACCAAAATTGTGGAAGCTTGTTTCGGTAAAGGTTGTTGATCGGTGCTTCTGACTACAGGCCTTGTGTGGTGGGAACATATTTGCGAGGTTCCAAGCTTCGGAATCCGCAGAAGCCGCTGGTATATGGCATAAATGCTTTTCTAAATTTGTAAATAGCTCGCGTACTTCCTCGGAGTCAAAATCCATCACCCCAAAACGGGTTGGTCACTTTTTCATTTCCAAGTACGACGCATGTTGCCGCTGAAGCGGGGAAAGCTGTGTGTTTAGGAGACGTCACGCAGGCGCACTAGGCAACAGGCAACCTGTTTTTCCAACTTGAAGGAAGAGCGCTGTTTACCAGTGATATTTTCTTTTGTTGCTTGCGTTTATAACTCTAAAATTGTGTACTTGGCACCACTTAAGCTGCTGCCGCCGCAACGCGGGATATCAATGAAATGTTAAGTGATCTCTCACTGCATTGATTAGTACAGTACATTGGTTCGTTGAACAGTTTCAGCCTATCCGACTGATACTGTGCAAGCTGCTGACGCGCAAACATTTATATTTAGGCGCTTGCAGTTGCTTTTGTTGTGCGTTTCCAGAGTGCTTGCAAAGTTTCCCTTTTTTGATAAGCCAGCACACCAAACGCACGGCACTCGATAGCCTATACACCGATTCAGTAGTTTCCTGCGGCACTCAGCGAGCTAAAAGCCTCCTTGACCAACTGGAAGGCAAAATTGAGGGATACCTCAGCTACACCTATAGGAGTTGCACGATGTAGTGATATCTTGTCCGTAGAGCTAACTTCAAACTATTAATGCATACTTTTAAATAAATTGTGTTTTGCATGAAATATAAATTGCGGTTTACTGCGAGGAGTCGATAACACTGACATTGGCTTCTGTCAGTGAAGCTTTCGCATACCTCTGAATTCTGTGTAATGGGTAGCATGCTTGAAACCACGGGCAACGTGCACGTATAATCTTTTAGAACTTAGAGTGTTCCCACTAGGGAGTACAACCCTTAAGAGTATGGACGCAGTAATGCGTGTGCGTTTTATACTGGGTGACTGGCTTTTATGATGTCAATATGAGTATCATATGCTCTGATGTCCGACGCTAATGCACGCTTCTACCATGTATTTTTACTGAGATATTAGATGTTTTATTGTAAAGCTTGGGTACAGAATGCTTGTGTTTGTAAAGTGCGAAAGTTACATTCACTGTATTTCTAAGCAGACACTTGACTGTGTGGCAGAACACCTGCTTTTTATGTGAACGACCCGAGTGTGACCTTCACCTGGACCCAAAATAATTAATTTTATTTTCGTCTGTCTCGATTTTTCGATCACGCACGAGATTATAATTTTTGCTTACAACCAATTATTCCAATACCTACGTTGTCATCGGAGGCCTGAGGGGTTTCTTCTAAAGCTCTGTCACCTCATATTCCTAAAAACATCTTCGCTGTCATAATAAGGCAAATCCTCCAGGTCACACTTCTCATCATTTGAAGAAAATCCTTCTTGTCTCATTCAATTTGTCATACGAGTAGAAGACAGCTGTCTTGAAGCATCTGCAATGAGGTGAATAGAGACGAAAATGCCTACATTGCAACGCTGGTGCACAACAGCACCTCTGCAAACGATTTTTGCGGAAATGCCCCTTGAAGGCTGCAAAAGGGCTACCTGTGGTGTTCGCAGGGAGCAACTCCAAATGAATGAATGAATGACCTTCATTCTTGTTACAGTACCATGTCCAGTTGTCAACGAGGAAAAGTACTTTCCTATTGTGACATGACATTCGCGCACCATTGTTGTGCAGCCATTTCATGATTATGTCTTGAGTCGTCCAAGCTTCCGAGCTCGACTCGTAAATCACGGGTCTATTGCTGAAGCTCTTTAAACACCGAGGATTTTTTATGTTACTATCCCAATGAGTGCAAACTTGTTGCTACCAACAAGTTTGCTCCAAAAAGGGCAGCATACTTTTTCTGTGTTTGCCACTTGGCCTTTGTTCACATTCGAGCGCGACTAATTTTGATGACTGAAGCTTAAAATAGGTGCTGTTAATTCTACGCTGTAAATGTCATCGTCCTAGAACTGACGCATTATTTCCAGCAGCAATGCTGCCAGCCAATCATGACACTCGACCACAAAAGCTGCTGAATCTACTCACGCAATTGGCTATTGTTCTCTTTACCGCTGTAAGCCAATCATTGCTGTAAAAGTAATCTGTTATTTCACGGTAAATTATGAACTCTTCTGCGGTGGCGCATATTGGGGGTCCACTGTTGCAAATGTTCTGGTGCAGGCCCTCCTAAGCTGCAAAACGAGTCCCTTCTTCAGTTCTTGCCGTTCACCATGTCGCAGATGCTTCCTTTTGAGGCCCGATCGCGAAGTTGTTAAATAATTCCGTAGCTTCACCTTCAAGTGTAGGATCCTTACGCTTCTTTTTGGGACGTCGTGCTTTGTTGCGAGCGCCTTCTTCGCGTATAAGCGACTTTAGAAGTCAAGATTGATGTGAGTGATCACAACGTGAACGTTTTGTGCGCGTTTTACTGTGCCGTCATTTTAATAACGCAGGTAAGGTCTGAACTTCCGGAATGTTTACAAGCCATGGAAGTTAAAAAAAAAAATTCGACGCCGCTGAAGCACGATTGGCTCCACAACGGCAGGAACAATTCGGCTGTGACTTCAGCGACTGAAACCGAGGTCAAAAAACTTTATTGGTTGCGATCACTACCCTCGAGAGGAGGCCAGTTGTACTTAGGAGGTTGTGGCATAAAATAATAACTAAATAGAGCCAGAACTGAACAAGATGATGCTCATATGTATGAGTGCAACAGAATTTTCGCCGACTTTTTAAAAGTCTTGTCTGAATACAAAACTAACCATTATACAAGCTACTGTTTTGTTCACGTGACATTTCAGTTTACTGCTTTGTGTTTATAAAAATTCAACTCATGACAGACTATATGGGGTCATACCGAGTTTGACTCGCAAATTTATTCATGGACGTTAATGTATTGATATTTATAAACCAATATTAATTTTAGCATATTTTTCTACAATTTTCAAAAATGTGATTAGCCATAGACTAGTGAACTATTCTAATAGGCATAACTTTCTATCTGAACAATATTTTAGGAGCCAGAAAGGCAAATCCACAGAAAGTAATTTATTAAAAATTAGAGAAAAAAGTTTATATAATATAGAAAACTCAATGCACACTGTAAATACTTTTTTTAGACTTTAACAAAGCATCTGAATTGGTTAAACATAAAATTCTCTTCGCAAAGTTACCTGGTTATCAAATCAGAGGCGTAACATTACATTTGATGAAGAGCTATTTATGTGAGTGAAGTCCGTTTGTGTTATTCACTAATATTAAATCCGACATGCAAACCATCATTGATGGCGTGCCACAAGGTTTATTAATAGGGCCTATCTTGTTCCTTATATACAATATTGATAATGTTTTCCCTCACACTCTTAAAATAGTCCTCTATGCAGATGATACGAGTGAACTTTTTCTTCGAGTTTACCTGGTCTCGTAAACTCGTATAAAACTCGAATTTAATAGCAATTAACAAACTCCAGCATTTAACAAACTGGTTAAGTTCGAATCAGTTAACCTAAATGTCAGCGCAATAAATTCATTATACGACACGCCACGAATAAGCCTGTTCCTTCATTTCATTCGCTATTATTTAGAAAGCAGGTAGTGAAACGAGTCTGTCAGCATAAATGTCTTTGTGTGCATTTCAACGAAAACTTATCATGAACGTAGAATTTATTGAAAGCAATATAGCGAAATCTGTAGGTCTCTTAGGCACATACCGGACCTTGTTATCGAACTCATTAAAACGCCAATTCTAGCTTTCTTGAAATCATGACCGCTTTGCACTGTTGTGTTCTTATTTGTAGAGCTACGTCGCAGCCAAATCTAAATAACTTGTACTAAAAAGAGCTCTTCGTTTCATTAATAACCTAATTTTATTCACACTACCTTACAGGCTCTTTATCAGAGCATTCTGTAAAGGAGGCAATGCATGGTAAACTATAACGTGTGATAAATACAGAAAAATATGAAATCTAAACGATACCTTCTGAAAAGTGCAATATGATGTAAACGACTGCCAAGAAAGGAAGAGTAACAACCCAGTAGAAAAACTAAAGGAAGAGCGTGCAGGAAACACAAACCTAATTAATACGAACAGTCAGTGGTTCAAAAATGAAGCAAATTTCGGCAGTCTTTACAATACTATATGAATACAATGTGACATGATAAAACTTTACACAATTTAAAACATAAAAGTTGACACATCTAGAAATAACTAAATGAGAAATAACTACGTAACCATGGAATCTTCGAGCATAAGTCGTGAGAGGCTTTGTCCTTTGCGTAAAATTACATTTCATGCAGAGCTAACTACGTGTCCTAAGTCAGTTTGTGTTACACAGTATTATCAAGTCCGACATGCTAACCACAATGCATGGCGTGCCACATGGTTATACTACCCCGAACACTTATATCGCATTTGTCTTCAGAGAATATTCTTTGCAGTCTTGAAATATATAACCAGCATCTCTCTAAGCTCCTATTTTTTGACTACACAAATGACTCTGAGTGCTTTATCGCGGCCTACACTAACAACACTGGAAACTACAGCTTTTGACATCCCACTTTTCTTAAACCAGGAAGTAGACCTACCTACGGTCAGCAACTTTTAAAATGGCAAATTCCTAACCTACTGAACAGTCATCCCCAAGTACTAACTTTGATAATGATCGCTTCCGCCATATAATTTTTCGGAAAGAAGAGGAAGATTTAATTATTAGAGCACGTATAGGTTTTGAAGGCTTCAGTGCACATAGTTATGCTATTGTTTTTTCAAATTTGTATAGATAAAGTGTTATGTATGACCTACTCTTGTGACTATTCATGTACAAAAGCCTGTGTCTACGCTCCCATAAGAACACTGGTGTGTCCACTGCTATCGCTATCTTCATCTAATTTATTTTTTTGCTTTTCATTATTGCGTGTATGTATTCTAACTCAGTTTAGAAGCCTGGTAATCTTCAGTTTGTATGAGCTTTCTCCGAGTTCTCCACAATGTGATTGTGTTCTTGCATTTCTTTTTTTTGCCAGCGCAGTTGCTCAGTGTGAGGAATGTACTGCGTGGTGATATAGGCCTTGTCAGGGGACTCATAATGCCATCTTTCGTGACCTGCATCACGGCAATCACGCATTGTCAAACAAGTAAATATATAAAATGCTCGCTAATTCGCCATACAAATCTCAGGCTAAATTTCAAGTGTCACTGTAATTAAATTCAAAGGAAGGCTCTATAAATGCTGTTTTTCGATTAGTGGTATCCAGTGGCCCAGCAAACAAATGCAATACTCTTTCCTGCAAACATGCATGGCTAATATTGAGTGGCCAGCACTCGTGGTACGCCGACTCATTCATAAAGAGGAGAAGCAACAGAATTACCGCGTTTCCATCTGTCGTGTCAGTAGTAGAGAAAGGGTCTTTACTTTCTCAGATAAATGAAGAATAGAAACAAATTTCATTCTCTCCCTTTATGCCGAGTGAACCATGCGATTCACTACATCCAACACTCAGCAATTGAGTAAAATAATGCTGTGAAATAAAAACAGAAAAGCAACTTTACTTACGGGAAAAAGATTTTGTTTCACTGAAGGCTAACTCGACTTTTTTTTCACTTCTACAGCACCCTCACCATATTTTAGAGTGCAGGGTTTATGACTTCTGATATTTTTCGCTTGAACTTCCATTATTACCGTACTGCACAAGTGAACGTGTTGGCGTCATCAAATAAAAAAGCGTGTACGCATTTTCGCAAATGTGAATAGAAAAATTCAGGTCTTTACTGGCAGCAGTACAGTTACATTTAATAGATTTAAAATCCGATGATGCAAACATCTTCAAATGCATAGTGCGGCTTGTATATATATGGTTTTATCTCTCATGGTGCCCAAATAAAAAATACGCCTTACTTTGCAAAGGCTACTTTTGCTCTGTTCTGAGACTGAAACAGTGTTTTCGGGCGTGGCATACGTGCACATTGTGTTATTCTAAGCAGAAAACGATGAAAGATTCTAGAGCAAACTGAAACAAGTAAACAATAGAAGCGAGAACGGATCAAAGTGCTCCATATGACAGCGAAAACGCACTTTTTTTTCTTTCAGAACAGGGATGAACCATGCTTTAAAACATGAAGTTTGCTGTAAGTTCTTTCAAAGAATCCTTGTATCGGTGATTGGCAGACGCAGGCAAACATTCTTACGCCTTCATTCTTCCTAAAAGTTTGCACCTGGAAGCAGGTACACGCACGACTATGGTCTGTGTACCGTCGCCGAACCCTGCTCTTTTCTTATGGCGACAGTTATTTTTATTTCATTCTGCGTTGCATAAAAAGCAGGCTTCCTTTCCTAGGAAACACGTTTACACATGGAGAACTCCGGAAGCTTTTCGAAACAACAAGCAGTGTTCTTACTTTGCCTTTAAAGCGGAAGCCAAGCTCTCGCTTCCTTCACAGTTCTGATATTTTCGACATTGCTTCTTTCGCAGTTCAGCAGCGCAGTTATCACGTTGAAAACATTGAAAATATCCGCTGTTGTGAATGTTCTTTTTACCTTATATTTTAGCATTCAATTTTCTTCAAATACCCCATTCTTAGTGTATAGCGAAAAAAAAATTTGTAAACATCGTGAGTGAACCTATATAACTTTAGTAGCATCTTCGTCATTAGGTTTTTTCCTTGCTATAGAACATGATATTGATGGTGAATGTTGCATCTTTGCTGCTCATTCTACAAGTTTGTCTTTTTTGGGCGTAAACATTTTTATACCTGAATTTTTTCACAGAGTGCGTTCACAAAGTTGCAATTGAAGCATGTATACGTGAGTGTGATTGGTATAGCATAATCTGCGACTGCAACGCGTGCGCCTCGACGGGAGCAGTCGATACATGAAGATCTTGCAAGGGGGAATCGGGCGAGGAGGGTGAAGCGTTTTCATACTCCTCCACGGCTGCTCGCGACATCTAACATCCGGCAGTGAAGGGGTGAAAAGCGGGCGCACCGACCACGTCACGCGAGTTTTCGGTAAAATGCGCCAATTTCGGCGGAGCAAGAATTCTTGCTCCATGGAGCAATCCGTAATCCGCGGTTGCTCTTTATCTGCCCATCGAGCACGTAATTCACGCTCCAATATATCATTGGAATGTGATTGGTCCACGGAGAGCAGAAAAAGTTTATCTGAATCTGCCAGTAGAATTCAACATTAGTTGATCTGTGTAGTTTGAACCGCATGATCGACCTAGAACCACTCGCGCACGTGCGTGAGAGAAAGATAACGTTTTATTGAAAAGCAGAGAATTAAGCTGGCATATATAAATCGCTCACTTGCTACTCTGCGAGGGGAACGAGATTGCGTATTCTTTAGTACGGTGTGTCAGCTTATTGCTGCTGTAGCGCCACAAGACGGGCAGCACCAGGGTAGTTGTAGAAACGCACGAGTGTGTCTTTGGGCTTCACGTTTTCTTAAGAAGCCTAGAACTTGTTCCACGTAATATTTCGCATCACCTTATCAACACTCATCCAGATGCAGAATTTGTTTTTGGAAACAACCGTATCTTACTTTCGGAAAACAACTTTTATTGTCATCTAGTGTGACAAGGACATTCGTGTTACCTGGTGGTAACATAAATATGTTTGTTTAAGGTCACCATGAAGGCTGCAGCTCACTGGTTTTCTCGTATAGTGTAGTACATAAAGCCGCGCGCATGCCAGTAGTTCATTCTGTTTTGTGTATGACTCTTATTTTCTTCTAAATTGGTGTCGTATTCTTCAAAATAGTGTCTGTCTCTCTTTTAGCCAGCGCCAACATCGACGAAACTGTCTACACAGCGTTCACTCTGGTGCCCATGTGTTTTAGTGCCATGCCTTTTTTAGGGGCGAAGCTCTTTAGCGCCTGGATTTGTCGGCGTACGTCATGCTACACGAAACCGCAACAGCAACGGAACATATAACACATGACAAACAAAAACTGTATGTAAATCTTCCTTGATATGTTCATCAATTACAGTTTTGTGCGCAACACAAACGTGGCGGAAATAAGCTTACATGAGCATGTAGCGCGTCCCTGAAGGAGAACAACGATTAACTTCATTTCTGTGATTGTGCAGCCACTATTGCTTGGTCATGCACTCACGGACCGCGTTAAGATTTTACCACAAAGATGGAAAAGGGTGTCTGTCTGTGACCATGAGGCCGCAACATTCCTTCCTCTGCCAGTGTGTTTGCGAAAGTTCTCAGGACTATTATCATTCTTCACAGATCCATACGACGGTGTGCCTCTCAGTGTGTGCGGGCGGATGTTAGACTACCCCGAGAGCTTCTCGGGCGACCGCGCTCTTCGCGTTCGTGTTGGCTCCACAATCAGCGGTCTTCACCCCGTCACTACGGGCGTATTCCTGCTCAGCATATTGAGCCATTTTCTGTTCAATCTGGCTCTAGCCAAGCTGCCCGAATACATCCTGCGCAACAGGGCGGGTAAAGTGCATGTGCCAATTTACACTGATGACATTGCGCTGTTTGCCAGCGGCCCCAGTCGCCACCATGCAGCCCTTCTCGAGTTTCTCCACGTGGCCATCGACGCGGTTCACGCATTCCTCAGCGGGATTGGACTGGCGTTCACCGCCTCCACGACGGAGGCACTGCTCTTCCACCCACGAGCGTCGGCACGCCGCTCCCCGCCTCGGCTCTCACTGCAGGGCGTCTCCATCGACAAGAGCAAGAAGGTGCAATACTTGGGGGTGATCATAGACCACCGGCTCAGCTGGTGACCGGCCGTAAACGATCTGCGGGCGAGCAACCGCAAGGTACTCGGCGCCACACGAAGTGTCCTCGCGCGAGGTCACGGCTGCACCCCTCCCCTTGCCCTGCGAGTCTAAAACACAGTCGCATCGGCACGCGTAATCTGCACGGCAGCTGTGGTTTCATTGAGTGCTTGCCAGCTGGCTGCCTTGGACGCGGATCATTGCAACGCCGCATGGGAGTACTACAGAATTCCCCACACCTCCCAGGTAGGCTCGCCGCTCAACGCAGTGGGGGAAACTCTCTGCTTCCTGCAGGTGGCCCAGCGGACACTAAAGCATGTCGTCGTAATCATCATCATCATCAGGCTTACTACGTCCACTGCAGGACGAAGGTAACTCCCATGTTCCGCCAGTTAACCCGGTCCTGTGCATGCTGCTGCCAATTTATACGCGCAAACTTCTTAATCTCGTCTGTCCACCTACCCTTCTGTCTTCCCCTAACCCGCTTACCTTCTCTGGGAATCCAGTTAGTTACCCTTAGTGACCAGCGGTTAACCTTTCTACGCGCTACATGCCCGGCCCTAGTCCATTTCCTCTTCTTAGTTTCAGCTATGATATCCTTCACCCCCGTTTTTTCCCTAATCCATTATACTCTCTTCTTGTCCCTTAAGGTTACACCTACCATTTTCCTTAACATTGCTCTCTGCGTCGTCTTCAACTTAAGCTGAACCCTCTTTGTATAACTCCTGACCGGAAGTCTCCTGATGAAAGAGTACCAAAGTCTTGGAAGAGCGCTAACTTCATCTAAATACATAAGAAAGGAGATGACAAGGACTTGAAGAATTACAGGCCGATCAGCTTGCTCTCTGTAGTATACAAGCTATTTACAAAGGTAATTGCTAGCAGAGTAAGAAAACATTAGAATTCAATCAACCAGAGGAACATGCAGTATTTCGAACAGGCTAATCAAATATAGACCACATTCATACTATCAATCAGGTAATAGAGAAATGCTCAGAGTATAACCAACCACTATACATAGCCTTCGTAGATTACGAGAAGGCATTTGATCCAGCAGAAATAACAGCCGTCATGCAGACACTGCGGAATCAGGGGGGGGGATAAGCAACAAGAGGGAAGGCAGGGAGGTTAACCAGGCACATGCCCGGTTTGCTACCCTACGCTGGGAGATTAGGAAGGGGGCATAAAGATCAGAACGAGAGAGGAAAGAGAAGAGAAAGAGAGAGAGAAAAAAAGGAGGATTGTCAGTCCATCGGCTGGCGCGTATGCAGCGGGTGCACTACACAAAAGTTAAATGTGGTCACGTAGGCCTATAGTCCTCAAAAAGCACAAGACAGCTTTGACTGCTTTTTGAGCCGACGAAAGGCGATGACGGTGTTCCAGTAGCATCTGCACAGAGAGTGGCCGATCGTCCAATTATCGCGATGCGTTTGAAAGCTTCTGTCTTTCAGAGGCAAATCGAGGGCAATGGCATATCAGATGGTCGATGTCTTCTTTGGTGCAGCAGACGTCGCATTCCGCATTGTCGGTCACTCCGATGAGGGTTCTATATGCTTTTGTGAAGGCAACCCCCAACCAAAGGCGACAAAGAAGTGAAGCTTCACGTCGACGAAGTCCGGATAGAGGTCGAAGTTCCAGTCGAGGGTTTATTTGGTATAGTCTCGTATGTCTTATGCTTGGGGTGTTCCACTCCTGCAGACTCAGACTACGTGCCAGGTGACGAAGTGGCTTTGCAGCGTCAGTCCCTGTCAAAGGAATCGGAAGGGTGTGTTCTTCTTGGTGCGATGTGCGAGCCGCGTTGTCTGCGGAATCATTGCCACTGAACCCACAATGGCCAGGAATCCACTGAAACTTGACCTCGTGGCCTATTTCTGTGACGTGGTGAACAAGCTTGAAAACTTCGTAAGTTAATTGTTCATGGCAACCTCGTCGAAGGACTGTCTGCGTGCTCTGTAGGGCTGGTTTTGAGTCGGAAAACACAGCCCATTTACTCGGTCTTTGGGATTTGATGTACTCTAGGGCGCCACGCAAAGCCGCAAGTTCTGCTGCCGTAGACGTAGTGACATGTGACAGTTTGATTCGCAGAGTGATTCCTCTAGCTGGAATCACCACCGCACCACCAGAACCAGACGCTGTGGTTCAACCATCGGTGTATATGTGCACGTGGTTGTTGTACATTTTGTGCAGATAGCTCAAGCTCAATTGTTTTAGGGCTGATGAAGGCAAATTTGATTTTTTCTGTATTCCTGGAATTAAAACACGTACTTGTGGAAATGTCAGGCACCACGGAGGACACACCAGTTTCTCAGCAGGCGTAAAACCTGACGTAAACGATGCACGATGAGCAAAGACAATAGCACTAAATTTCGTGCAGGGCCTCTCAGTAGCGAGGGTTGCCAAGTGGTGAGAAGGATTCCTAGCATAGCCTGAGGTACGTACGCATCGTTTCAATGGTGATGTGCGTCATGATCGAGTAGTCCTGTGCAATGGCGATTGTTTCAGCTGTCGATGCGCAGCGGGATAAATCAAGGCATATCCTAAGCGCTTGGGCTTAAATATTTTGGATTGTGCGCAGGTTCGTTTTGCACGTGTTAGATATAACAGGTAAGCTATACCGCAGAAATCCAGTAAATAATACCTTGTACAGCAGTAACATAGACTCGACAGACATTCCCCAACTTTTCCCAGCAAGAAACCTCAATAAGTGACAAATGGCAGTGACTCCGGCTGTGACTCTGGCTGTCCGGATGACCTGTGACTCCGGCTGCATGACACCAACTGCCCGTTAATTGATATGCCGTAACCGGACATTGGTTTTCTGGTGAAAGTCACGACTGCACACTTCTCACTTGCGATTTCGAGCCCTTGTTTGCGTAAGTGGTACGATGTCACGGATGCTGCCTTCTGAAGTCAAGCGCAAAGTTGAAGTCGAGTCACACCTGATGTCCACACACAGATGTCATCAGCATAAATGGAAAGTCGTACACTGCTTGGTTGCTTCCCAACTAGTTCAATGAGTGTTAGGTTGAACAGCGTCGGGCTTAGCACTCCGCCTTGCAGGACTTCTCAGCTGCAGTAATATTCGGGTGTCGGGCCATTCTCTGTCTGTACGTGAAATGATCTATTTTGTAGGTAGCTCTGAACCCACGTATATATCCTGCCACCGAGTCCCACTCCTTTTAGTGCGCTGAGTATGGCTTCGTGGGTGACATTGTAGTATGCTCCTTTAACGTCAAGAAACAAAGCAGCAGATAACCGTTTGCGGGCCTTCTGGTGTTCTACATATGTCACCAAGTCAACTACATTGTCAATTGACGAGCGGCCTCGTCTGAACCCGGACATGGCATCTGGATATATTTCGTAGAACTCTAACTACCATTCCAGACGCGTTAAAATCATCGTTTCCATAACTTTTCCCCCACAGCTCGCGAGGGCAATCGGGCGGTAAGAGGAAATGTCCAAGGGTGACTTGCCGGCTTTGAGAAGTGGAATCAGGCGACTTGGCTTCCATTCCTGTGGAACCATGCCACTTTGCCAGGAGTCATTGTACAGCTGCAAGAGTGCCTTCTGAGCTTGATCTCCTAGGTGACACAGAGTTAATCATGGAAGACTATGTTGGCGCGTCACCTTTCAATCTAGAGGACGCAATAAAAAGTGCCCTACAGTCAACGACGCGTTCGCTTCCGGTGATCTCATCTTGATCTGTTATGGACATTGATCTCGTGAAACTCCGAGCGATTCGTCGTCGTGCAGAACGACGTTCGAGACGCACGAGGTCACTTGATGATCTGAGAGTGGCCAGACGCACACAAAAGAAAATACAGCGTCACATGGACAAGTTGGACAAGCAACGATGGGTATCTTTTTGCGAGTCGTTGGATCCCAGAAAGCCTCTGTCACTAATCTGAAGAACTGTCCGGGGTCTTCGTACAACCATTACTCAGCGCTACTCATTAAAATCTCTTGCACAACACTTACACTTCGAAGAGATTGATGTCGCAGATTCTTTCTGTCGAGGGATTGCCAGTGGCTCAATTTTAACTGGGACAAAGACTCCCAACTTTTCTGTATCCTCGCGTGATCCCCGAATGGTGATTTCATTTTCAATGGACGAACTAAAGGCTGCGCTTGCTTTGTGTAGACGTTCTTCAGCGCCAGGACCTGATGGCATCTCTTACCGTGAAATCAGGGTGTCGATGAAGTATATATTGTCACGGCTAAAGGCCGGGCAACAAGACAGAGGACAATGAAGTGATGAGCGTGGACAGCATCCACGGTTCCTCGGAGGAAGAAGAAGTCGAAGCGGCTGCTCTTTTGTTCTGTTAATACAGACCTCGTTTCTTCTGGTGGCACCGTCGTCCTGTATTCTGTTATTTTCACCTAGCGACATTGGTGGAGGTGCTGGGTTTCTCCAACTGATGCTTGGGACACCTCCGCGCCCTATGACATTGAGTCCACGACCGCACTCTGTTCCTGTAGTGGATACTCCTGTCCATCGCTACAGTAGCCGACAGCGGGGCCTTAGTCCCAAGGCGATCCCGCTAGAACTTCTCCAGCAACACACCGTACCGAGAGAAATGGCTACCGGAGGGCCTTCACAGAGCACTGTTGATCAGCCTCTAATTCCTGAGACCTTCCACGGTGAGGTTTATGAAGACGTCGAGGATTGGTTAGCCCAGTATGAGCGAGTCGACAAAGCCAACCGCTGGTCCACTGAACAAAAGCTATCGCGCGTCTAATTTGCTTTGGCAGACAGCGCTCGTACGTGGTACGAGAACCATGAGTCAACGCTATCTTCGTGGGAGAAATTTCGGCAGCAAATTCTAGGGACATTTGCAAACACCAACCGCCATGATTCTGCTTTGAAGCTCATCGAGGCACGCATACAGAAACCAAACGAGAGCGTCGCCATGTTTGCGGGAGACATGGCCCGCCTATTTAAGCGGGCTGACCCTGAGATGCCTGAAGGTAAAAAACTCCGACATTTAATGAGGGGCGTCAAGGAAGAGCTGTTTGCCGGTCTCCTACGCAACCCACCAACAAGCGTAGCGGAATTCGTCAAAGAGGCTACAACAATCGAGCGAGCACTGCAGCAACGGAGCCGTTACCATGACCAACCAAACAAAACATCTCCCAGCCTCTCTGCTTTGAGTGCCGGTAGTGAGTGTTCTCTGCGCGAACTCATTCGTGAGGTCATTCGGGAGGAGATCTGAAACCTTCTTGTGACTCCACAAGAAAATACCAAGGCTTGCGTTGCAGAAGTTGTGCGGCCAGAACTCCGCCAGGCATTTTCGTTGCCTGAATCGCTCTCAGACCAGTGGTTTGTAAGTTACGTATCAGCTGTCTGTCGACCCACTCCAGTGTCGTACAACTCGTCATCACTGGCTTATCGTGACGTGAGCCAAGGGCCTTACAACGAGCCGTGGGCCCCAGCTCCCAATTCGCCGCAGCCGTATCCACAGTCCAACGTGCCTATGCAAACGGCGCCGATGTACAATCCGCCGATATCTGCATCTTGGTCGCAAGGTATGCCCACCAGTCGACCATTCATCCGTAAGACGGACTTGTGGCGCAACGTCGACCGTCGACCACTTTGCTTTCATTGCTGAGAAGCCAGCCATATTTTCCGCAATTGCCCGTACCGTGACCGTAGACATCATAACTTTCTACAAACCTCCCCTCGTGCCTATTTTGATAACCGCCGTGACAGCAGTGCAGGCCCGCAAGCACAGCCACCCGAAGCGCCCTATCGTCGACCCCGCTCACCTTCACCTGCACCGAACTCGCCGCCGCAGCGCAGTTACTCCGAGGTGGTCCGGGGCAGATCTCCTAGCCCTCGTCGGGGAAACTAACAGCTGCGACCTTTGGGGGGAAGGTTGCCGCCCGTCGAGATGCTATCACGCCCCCAACATCTTCTCTACGACGTGATACGACGAATGATACCACGGATCGTACGACGCACGATACCAAGGACGATACGACGTCACCGACATTAACGGAACTCGTAAGCGCCAATCTAGACATTTGTATAGACGGACGCCCAATAACAGCACTGGTAGATACTGGTGCGGACTTCTCTAATATCAGCCGTAAACTCGCCACCTGCCTGTTCAAAGTAAGAACAATATGGACGGGCCCAAACATTAGAACCACAGGAGGTCAATTGGTGACGCCAACGGGCAAATGTACAGCTCGCATTAATATCGGCAGTTCAGATTTCGTCGCTACTTTCGTAATTTTACCGGAGTGCTGCAAAGACCTGATCTTGAGCATGGACTTCTTGCGTGAATACGGTGCCATTATCAACATTCCTGAGAGATCGGTTACGTTTTGGACGGCCCCAGATCAAGTTTTGGTTGTGCCCTGTACAGACCAGCGACGTCAGCCTTTGCGTGTCTTCGAAGACGACGTGACCATCCTACCACGGTCAAGTGGACTCGTGGCTGTGACATGCGACACGTCGAGCGGTTCTGAAAACATCGTCGAGCAAATTGCAACACTGCTATTCAGCCATAGTTTATCTATCGCGGGAGGCGTCGTAAGCATAAAATGCGGACACACGCACGTCCTTGTTACGAACTTCAGCTCTGAACGCCGACGTCTAACGAGGGGCATGGCAGTCGCGTACGTGGAAGAGCTCGCCGAGATGACAAAGTGCCTAACTCTTGAAAAAGATAATTCAACTGATCTGACCCCCGCACCTTTATCTATTGATATTGGCTCAAGTTTGCTGCCGGTGCATAAGCAAAGTATCATGCAGCTTATTAAGAAGTTTGAAGATTGTTTCTCTTCAATTTCCAGGGTCCGTCGAACGCCACTGACGAAACATTGCATTATAACGGACGACATGACCAGACCCATCAGGCAAAACCCGTACCGGGTAGCTCCGCGAGAACACATGAAGCCATCGAAAAGCAGGTGCGACCGATGCTTGAAGACGATGTTATTCAGCCGTCGAAAAGCCCTTGGGCTTCGCCGGTTGTATTAGTGAAGAAAAAAGACGGCACCTTACGTTTCTGCGTGGATTACCGCAAGCTGAATCAGGTGACAAAAAAAAGACGTCTACCCACTTCCACGTATCAACGATTCACTCGATCGACTACGGCACGCGCGTTATTTCTCGTCGATGGATCTAAAGAGTGGGTATTGGCAGATTGAAGTCGATGAAAGAGACCGGGAGAAAACAGCTTTCGTGACACCTGATGGCCTTTTTGAATTTAAGGTACTTCCATTTGGCTTGTGCTCAGCACCGGCAACGTTTCAGCGGCTAATGGATACCGTACTATCAGGCCTCAAGTGGCAGACGTGCTTAGTGTGTTTAGATGACGTCGTCGTATTTTCTGCCACATTCGACGAACACGTCAGGCGACTTCACTCAGTATTTCAAGCTATCCGTTCCGCCGGACTAACAGTTAAGCCGGAAAAAATGCCATTTCGGCTTTGAAGAGCTTCTGTTCCTGGGGCATCTTGTCAGTAGTGAAGGTGTGCGGCGTGACCCTGAAAAAATAGCTGCGGTTACGAATTTTCCAGCGCCAACTGACAAAAGGCGGTCAGACGGTTTTCAGGACTTTGTGCTTACTACCGACGCTTCTTTGAAAACTTCTCGGGCATTGCCTCACCGTTGACCCACCTTACCAGAGAAGACGTCGCATTCGTATGGAATGAAGAGCAGCAAATATTATTCGACGAGCTGCGGCAATGCCTTCAAAAGCCACCAGTCCTCGCACACTTTGATGATGACGCACCGACCGCAGTGCACACCGACGCTAGCAATGTCGGCTTGGGAGCTGTCCTCGTGCAGTGGCAGGATGGCGCCGAACAAGTAATTGCTTACGCGAGCAGAACTCTTTCACGTGCGGAAGAAAATTATTCCAATACGGAACAAGAGTACCTTGTGGTGGTGTGGGCGGTTATAAAATTCCGCCCAGACCAGTATGGTCGTCCTTTTAATGTTGTCAGCGACCATCACTCCCTCTGCTGGATGACGAATTTAATAGACCTTTTAGGACGATTGGTGCGCTGGAGCCTGAAGCTTCAAGAATTTGACATGAAGGTGGTCTACAGATCGGGTAAGCGACATTCAGACGCTGATTGCCTTTCTCGTGCGCCATACGAACCTGCGACGGCAGAAGATGACAATACAGCCTTTGTCGGAGTTGTAAACACGGCAACTGTCGCACAGCTGCAACGAGACGACCCCGAACTAGAACCCATAATACGTTTTTTAGAGGGTCGCACTTCCGCTGTACCTAGACTGTTTGCGAGAGCACTTTCGTCATTTTGCTTGCGCAACGACGTCATGTATAAGACGAACTTCACGCCACACGGAAACGACTACTTACTCGTCGTCCCAACATCTCCAAGGAGCGAATTATTACAGGCATACCACGCTGAACCAACATCCGGCCACCTGGGTTACACGCGTACGTTGTGCCGAGTGAGGCAGAAATACTACTGGCCAAGACTGACGGTGACCGTTCAACACTATGTTCGGACGTGCCTTGATTGACCACGCAGAAAAGTTCCACCCGTCAAACCAGCAGGCCTCCTCCATCCTATTGACGTGCCTGTTACTCCATTCTCTCAAGTCGGAATGGACTTTTTGGGCCCATTTCCAACCTCATCAGCAGGTCGCAGACGGATTATAATAGCCACTAACTACCTCACTCGTTACGCCGAAACGAAGGCTTTGGAGAGGGGCACGGCAAGTGAAGCAGCCCGATTTTTCGTAGAGAATGTGTTGCTGAGGCATGGTGCTCCATCAGTGGTAATAACTGACAGGGGAGCTGCATTCACAGCCAAACTATTAAAGACAGCTTTAAGACGTAGTGGCACATCCCACCGGCAAACAACGGCGTATCATCTGCAAGCGAATGGTCTTACGGAACGTCTCAACAAGACACTAGTGGATATGCTCTGCATATACGTCGATGTGGAGCATAAAAACTGGGACGAGATCTTGCCGTATGTCACGTTCGCCTATAACACGGCTTATCAAGAAACAACAAGAACAACGTATTTCCGCCTTCTTCATGGTCGTTAAGCCACCACTATGCTGGATGCTATGCTGCCGCACGAGTGCGAAGACGCTGAAACGGATGCTGATTATATCACTCAGATGGCCGAAGAAGCCCGACAACTTGCACGCCTACGTATTAGTCGCCAGCAGGACTACGATTCAAGATGATACAACTTTCGTCACCGACCAGTATCCTACAAGCCAGGAGAGAAAGTTTGGATATGAACACCTATTCGGCGCCGTGGCCTCTCAGAAAAACTGTTAAGACGGTACTTCGGTTCCTATAAAGTTCTGCGACGTCTCAGTGACATTAATTATGAGGTTGTTCCTGATACTGCGCACTCTTCAAGGCGTCGAAGGTATGCTCCAGAAGTTATGCACGTGGTACACATGAAGCCTTATTTCTCCGAATGAACTCATGCGTTTCTAACGAGTACAAATCGCTTTGATTATAAAGCATCGGGACGATGCTTTCTTAAATGGGAGGCTAATGTCACGGCTAAAGGCCGGGCAAGAAGACAGAGGACGATGAAGTGATGAGCGTGGACAGCACCCACGGTTCCTCCGAGGAAGAAGAAGTCGAATCGGCTGCTCTTTTGTTCTGTTAATACGGACCTCGTTTTTTCTGGTCGCACCGTCGTCCTGTATTCTGTTATTTTCACCTAGCCACAATATAAACATCCTGGAAAAAATCTACTGGGGATCAAGTGCTACCATAGCGCTTCATAAAGAAAGCAACAGAATACTAATCAAGTAGGGTGTAAGGCAGGGGGACACAATCTCCCCATTGATATTTACCGCGTGCTTACAGAAGGTTTTCAGAAGCCTAGAATGGGAACAGTTAGGAATAAGAGTTAGTGTAGAGTACCTTAGTAACCTGCGCTTTGCTGATGACTTTGCATTGCTGAGTAACTCAGGGGACGAATCGCAACTCATGATTACGGAGTTAGACAAGGAGGGCAGAAAGTGGGTCTTAAAATAATCTGCAGAAAAGAAAGTAATGTACAACAACCTCGGAAAAAAGCAGAGCTTTGAGATAGGTAATAGTGCACTTCAAGTTGTAAAAGACTATGTCTATTTAGGGCAGGTAATAACTGCGGAGCCAAACCACGAGATTGAAGTAACTAGAAGAATAAGAATGGGGTGGAGTACATTTGGCAAGCACTGTCAAATTATGACAGGTACATTGCAACTATCCCTCAAGTGGAAGGTATATAACAGTTGTATCTTGCCGGTACTAAAACATGTACTGCGTCGGAAAAACCACAAGGCAGGGGCAGCTACTCGTCAACAGGCTATACGCTCTGCCTCACTCACTCATGGGGAAGCGGGTGAGTAAGCTCTTGACGGTTGTGCCAGACCCGCAGTACCCCAGCCTGCTGGCTACCCCACCATACCGCCACATCCCTCTGGGGACCACCAAGACCAATGGCGGCATCAAAGTGAAGGCGCGCACTTCGCTGGCAGCCATGTAGCAGGAGTGCTCCACCGTCTGTTAAGAATAGCTGAACAGCCGGCTGTTTACGTCGACGGATCAGTGCTTCGCGACGGCTTCACGGCCACCGCCTGCGTTGTTCCATCAGTCGGCGAGGTTCTCAAGTGCCGCCTCCCCTCCCTCGCCTTTTCCACTGTGGCGGAACTCGCCGCTATAAATTTGGCAGCCAATTTCCTGGGTAAGTGGGCACCCATCAGCGCTGGAGCCATCATCTGCGACTCCCGGGTGGCCATGGCTGCGATCTCCCGCGAGAAAGATGGCAACAACCTTGCAAAGAGAGTTGCCCGGAAGCTACACGTCGTGCAGCAAACTGGCTGCGACGTTTCGCTGCACTGGATACCTTCCCACACCGGAATACCTGGAAACAAGGTGGCCGACTGTGCCGCGACGGTTGCGCACGACCCCAACACCGGGGGCACCATCTTCGTGTGCTCTGCGGATGCCGGCTGTCTCCTCACTGCCCGCTACTGGCGGGAGTGTCATACCAACCCTCGCGTAGCAGCTGGAAAGCCGCCGCGGTGGCTCCCTTGCAAGGGATTACCAAGAAGAGGTCACGGTTTTATTTTCCGTCTTCTCACCAGAAGACAACTAAACCACCGCGCGAAAACACTGGCACTCTGGTCATGGCAGTTCATACTGTAGGACTGCGGCGACCTGGAGACTTCGGACCACCTTTAGCTTCATTGTCCGGCTGGTGACGCGAGCAGACAAGTGATGCTCGCAACGTACGGAGCTCTCGGCCTGCCTCGGACAATAACTGAGCAGCTCTTGTTCCTGAACAGTGGCCGCGCCCATATCAAACTAGCCATTTCAACGCTGCTAGGCTTTGTTGACAGACGCGGACTGCGTCCGCTTCTGTCAAAAAAGAGCATTCGCGTCCCATGATTTTGTTTGAAGATCTGTGCTTCCGCACTTCTTTTGCGGTGTCTTCGCTCGCTCTCTCTTTTCTCTTTCCTCTCTCCGCTCAAGTCTATTACCCCCCATTGCGCTTTCCATGTGAACCACACAGAGGTGTCACACTTAGCTGTAGACAGTTGCGGGGTTCACTTTTCTGTTCCAATTTTAAGAGCCACTTCTCTCCCCCGGAACCCTTGAATTGCGTGTCTTAGGGACTTTGCATGTTTGAACAGGCATTGCCTTGTAGCGTAGAGTACCAGGTGAAGGCAAATATTGAAGGGTCCCTGAAACGCTTTTCCATGTAGCCATGAAATGATTTCACTTGAAGATCATACACATATGGCAGGGGCAAAGAAAATACGTCATGCGCGCCTCGTGACTTTGAACACTTTTCTTTTGTTTTCGATTGGATTGGCTAACTTTTTTGGGTCTTCCAAAACACAGAATAATGTGTTGTGGGCAGCTCTCACGTGGGGACTGAGATGCCGAGCTCGTCAGCCGCCTCACGAGCTTGGTGGACAGTCGACAGCTGATCTGCCAAGGACGAGCTGCGGATTGCCGCCTCCCATCTGGCAGAGGTAATGTTTGATAAATGAATGAACTTGTTACACTGCCAGAGCTTATGTTCTAATTAAGCTATTTCCCCACATTGAGGACAAAGATTCTTTAGGTACAGGTCAGGGTACAAGATGTGTAACACTTTCAAAGTAGGGTATGTCTGCGTTTGCAAAAGCCCTAATGTAAGTGCTTGGGGCAGGGTTAGATTTTTGTGAGGTGGAGGGAAAATCCTTCTAGACAGGTAGAATTGTTTAGAGAGATCGTTATATGTTGTAAGAATTTCCTGGTTATTCCCTTCATCAGTGGAACGCAACCCCGGGGAGGCGCGGTTGGAGAGGTCTCGCGCCACCTCGTGTGCTACTTCATTGAGATTGGTAGGGGAGTCGTTGATTTGTGCAAGGTGAGCTGGGAACCAACTCAGAAGATGTTGCGTTATGTTCTTGCTATGTAGTAGTCCAGCGTGTGTCCTGAGACCATAGTCTTTGCGAAGGCCCGTAGTGCTGCCATGGAATCACTGTAGATGGCTTCAATGTTATCCCTCTTGAGTGTTAAGGCGATGGCCACCTGTTCCGCAATGATTGGGTCTTTCGTCCTGACCATCGCTGAGTGGACGACATGGCCAGCCCCATCGACCACCACTGCTACAAACGCTTTTCCATTGGTGTAGGAAGCGGCGTCATCAAATAGGACCCCTCGTTCCTCGTTTGAGACACGACGAAGTATAGTCCAGGCCCTCGCTACTCTTTTTCCGATGTGTTCTGGATACATGTTTCGTGGTATAGGAGATACTGTGATATTCTCCCAGATAATGTCGGCTATATCATTGTATTTGCGTCTAATTGTCATTGGGTGTTAGCCCAGTTCATGCAGAATCATTCTCCCCGACCTTGTTGGAGATAAGCTTGCAAACTGTGCTCTCTCTTGGGCTTCTGCTATTTTTTCGAGCGTGTTGTGAATGCGAAGCTCAAGTAGACACTCAGTGCAGGTATGTATGGATGGCCCAGGACCTTCTTGATAACTTTCCTGAGGAGCAAATTCAGTGTCTCGGACTCTGCTCTAAACCAATCGTGCATTGCTGCCACGTACGTGAAGTTGCTTAAAGCAAACGCGTGCATAAACCTAATGAGGTTGTCTTTCTTGATCCCATTTTTTATGTTGGCCACTCTTCGTATGAGGTGCACCGCGCTGCCCGTTTTCCAAGTTAACTTGGCTATATATTTGCAGTTAGCGCCGATATACTCTATCAGCATGCTTAGGACTTTGGTGGAGTCGACCCTCTGGATGGCATCCCCTTCATTTGTACGGAGGTGGATGTCTATCTGCTTTAACGGCTTCCGTCCCCTTGGTTTAGGTCCCCGAGGTGTAGTCCGATACAGCAAAAGTTCTGACTTATTTGAGCCTAGAACGACGAAGGTACTCTTCTACGGTGTCAATCGCCTCTTGCAGGGCGCTCTCAATCTGCCCCTCACTTTCAGCGGTGTACCGGATGGTAATATCGTCCGCGTAGATGCTGTGCTTCAATCTTTCGGTGCTCGATCATTTCTTTTACAGTCCAATCAGGGCAATATCGAACAGCATTGGTGAAATCACTGCCCCTTGTGGTGTGCCCCTTGCTCCTAGTTCTATTGCTGTGGTCTCAATATCTGCATTCTTCATCAGGGATCTGTGATCTTTAAGAAATGCCTTAAACAAGCATGCCTGTGCAGCTGCACACTGTGTTGATTTTTCTGCTGATAATAGCCAATGATGAACACTGTGCACTATGCGTTTACAGCGCCTCTGAACCAACCACACCGCAGTTCACGCATTTTTATGCTGTGTGTGGTTCTACACTTCTGCTAGGCACTATTACATGCCCTAATAAACAGCTTGCGGCTACATCAATTCTTGTAGGTCTTCCTCTTTTGGTGAATCATTTTCAAGCATAAGCAAGATTATGTTGCAGAACACCTGTCTGCCACTAAAGTAGTTATGCGTTGAATACTCATAAAAGATTTTGTAGTTTTTTGTTTACATCTACCTCAATCGCATCTATCTGAAACTTTTGCTCACAGACAAAGCAGGGCTCGTATTCACAAAACCATCCTATGCTAGAAATGTTTGTATAAGAGCATTTCAGCCAGCAAACATGCCGACGTATCGATTACGCAGTCGGCTGACCATTAAGAAAACACACTTACAGAAAAGACGTCTTTAGAATTCGGGCCTTGATGTTTCACTCAGAACGAACCCAACGGAGCCGACACCGAGGCTAGTATTCCTGGAAACGAGCTCTTTAAAACTAGGGCTTAAAATGTAAGTGCTTGCTAACTTTACGCATTTCTTTTGTGCAGCCAAACTTGACCATAATAAGCCCTTCACGGAAGGTAAAGTTTAGAACAGAAAGCCCGTCGGATTCAATTATTTGAATTTTGGGGTCACGCAGCGTGGCTAGTGTACAAAGACACCAGGGAAAATTGAAATACCAGTACAAGCACCAGGTTGAGTATTCATTCATTCATTCATTCATTCATTCATTGTTTATTCAGACAAAAACAATGATTCCCTACGTTTAAGGGTATAAAGGCAGATTACCTGTGTCTGACTAAGGTCCCTCCACCCATACATTTGCTTAGGTGAAGTAAAACAAAAGATACAAATTTCATTCTGCTTTTGAATGAGGGGACACAAAATTCGCAGACACATACGTTTTAAAATAACACAATACCGTCATCGCCAATTCGTAGTGCTAATATATATATATATATATATATATATATATATATATACATACATAAATGCGACAAGGAGAAATTTGTGACAGAATTACTAAGTACCAAGGAGGAATACATTTGAAAAGAAAGAAATTGAGCAATTTTCATCTAATATGCAAAAGCATGAACGACACAAAAGAAATATTTATAATAAATAATACAATTAAGGCTCCTTACAAGAAAGGAAGTACATCTCAACTTTTTTCTTCACACTGTTTTTATATAGCTGTGTTGGTTTGGTTTCTGAACTCTTCTGTTCTCTCATCTTACCCCAATGTCCCAAGTGACCGAATAAGAACTTACAGGCGGCAACAGCAGTAGTGGTAATGGTGCCAGCAGTCGATGAGTGCTTTATCGGGTTTCATGGCTCCTTAGCTTCTTGGCATATACCGGGCTGGTGGCACTTACAAACAATACACGCTGTCTGCGCACGTGGAAAGAGGGATTGCAATGAGGCAAAAGAGGGAAGTGAAGCTTAAATGAAAACAGGAAGTGGGTGACTTTAAAAGAGCGAACAGCGTTTTAACGACATATCGTAATCACAGCGCCGAGCTTGCAGAAACTAAATCGAAGCGTTTCTTTGGTAGCTTACCAGCATGAATAAGAATTAAATTACAATATGAACGAAATAAAACCAATCAGCCCGATGAAGCGTGTAGCGGTGAACAAGATAGCGAGTTCGAGTAAAAAGGCAGCGACCGAGTTTAAATGATGACGTTAAAAAAACCACGGTGCTGATGCATGAGAGTTTCTTTTCTCTCGACTGCCTTCATTGAGCTCGTTAAGCGGTTCGCAGACGCGGTTGCCGATAAAAATGAGATTCGGTCACGGGTCAGTGTAAGCGACGTGTTCCTGGCTAATTTCCACGTATGCAGGTGTGTAGGTAGAAATTGTTTTTGCGATGGGGAGATTTAGCGGGGGGGGGGGAGCACCTTGAAATGGTAATTTGTCACTCTGAGCCATGGCGCAAACAAGTTCAGAGGGGCGCCATGGGCCTGGTGCACCACCCCCTGGATACGCCACTGACATATCTATAGATACCGTTAGGGTACTGGGACGATGTGCAACTACGAAGCGTCCCAACGTACACAGCCTGGATTTCTGACAGGTTTTCTTGAGCAAGAGTTATTTTTCGTTCTTTCCCGTTTGCTTCTAGTGCACTACTGCTCATTAGTGGAGTGATGCTCTAGCCGTGCCTTAAAAATAATAAGGCTCAAACAATTAAAAACAAGGCATGCCCTTGACACAAAATATTAGGCAGCACGTAGCGGTGCGTATTGCTTAAAATATACAGAAGTTCTACCCCTATTTAGATGTAGACACGCTAAACAAGAACCGAAAAGTTACAAAGGTGTCTTTGACGTCTTGAATTCCTCGTAATATTTATTTTCTGAAAAACTAAAAGAAATCGGTCAAAATATATGACAGCTGCAAGAATGATCACTCGACTAGAGTAGCATGTGTTTTGTAATTCTTTGAAAAGGACAGACACACAGAAACGGAGAGAAATAATACAACTTCAAGAACGAGCACTAAGCCTTATATACACAGTAAACTTTTTACACCATCAAGAACATAAAAAGGGCATTTTTATATTTACACCTTTCTTACATGGTTTAACACCCTTTCTTTGCATATACACTCAACAAATTTGTTGTAGATGCCAAAATGATGTCAATATGCATGTTGTTAGGGTGTTAATGGAAGATCTGGAGGGTGCATTTTTAAAACTCCAAAAATAGCTAGGGTATATTTTATCACCACTATAGGATTACGAGAGACTCCGGAAACGGAGGGCTTCGAAAATTTAGCCTGTTTGAAATTCATTTTTCTGCACGTAAATAAACGGCCACCAAGGCCGGCATTTGATCACACAACACCAGTCGAGCACCATATCCACTACACCAAAGGAGCGGGTGGTGCCCGCGTAGGCGTTAAGCTTTGTACATGCTTGCATATTAAAGTCGCACGCATAGCGCAACGTGCCCGTTGTAATCACTTTTCTAAGGTTACAATGCCGTAGTGATCCCATGAACAAAGAAATTGTAGAGGCGTTCGCACTTTTAGAACAATCGAGAAAATGTGCAAGAAGATAATTTTTTCACGCTGCATGATTCTACAATGTTTTACCGCGTTATACTTTCTACATTAAATGTCAACGAATGAACGGGCTAGTACCAGCAGCTACAGACAGAACATATACAAGTGTAAAATAAATTGAGAAAACAAGCTTCACTGTAATAAAACCCTTTCCTCGGTCTAAAACCATTTTAGCGCACGTCGTTCTCACAAGCTTCTCGAAGGGCGCGTTCAGACTTGGGCTCGAAGAGAGCGAAACCGGTGAAACTCTCTGGAAACCGGCCCGTTTCGCTGCCCGATTAGCCGGAAAACCACGCCGCGCGGCCGGCGCACAGTAATCGCTCCGATACCGATTTTCCCGCCACGCGAAACTGAATCCGCTTGCCGCTTCACAGCCTTGGCTGCACTAGATCAAACCACGTGCCTTAACCAGCTGGCCGCAGATTCAGCATGGTGGCACAGGCGCCGGCGGTTGCTCGCATTGGCTCAAATCGCAAACTGTCAAATGCAGCACGACGAAGCTTTATGGCATCAACCAGGAAGCGTTCATCGAGAGCCTCACTTGGATTACCATCGCCGAGAACTCTGGAAGTAAACTGTTGTAACTGAAGTGTAACCCTTATCAGTTTATGGCTCAGTTATAGCCAAAGCTTCTATCTCTTGTTTCATTTACCTTGTTTCCCTTTCCCTCTTTACTTTGAGCCTTTATATTGCAACGTACACTGAAAATAAACGACTATTCTACCAGCTTGTCAGCTTGTGTCTACTTCACTTGCGCCAACGCGCAGGGACCAACGAACGATGTAACGGTGACGACGAAGAACTGGAAAGAAAAACCCTGGATTCAAGCAGGACGTCAGCTACGACGATGGTGCACCAGCAACTGACGCACTTCGACGACGAGAAAGACAACTGGAAGGTGTATGTCATCAAGGCAGAAGCATACTTTGAGGCAACAGGAGTGACAGAGTCAGCCAAGAAACGGGCGTTGTTGGTGGCAGCCTTAAGTACTCGCACTATCAGGAAGAATAGCGCCCAAGAAGCTTAATTCTTTGGAATACGAGGGCGTCGTGAAAGCCTTTGACGAGTTCTTTGATCCCAAGCGCCTTGAGATTGCAGAAAGTTTCTGCTTTTTCAACCGCTGCCAGCTGGACGTTGAGTCTGTTCAAGAATTCTTTACTGAGATTCGCCGAATCGCGGACAACTGCAATTTTGATACCATGCTCGACCGAATGCTGCGGGATAGAATAGCGTGCGGCATCAAATCGAGTGCGCTGCAAAAGCAGATGCTGACAAAGAAAGATATGACGTTAGAGGACACCGAAACAATGGCCCTCGCAGCTGAAGCGGCATACAATGATGTCCGTAAAACGGCCGGCGAAGCATCAGCTGTGCCACAATGAAGGCGCAGTCCTCCACGAGCAAAGATGTACTCGCTCAATGTGGGCGTTGTGGCAGTGTCAGACATAACAGTAATGCCTGCCGTTGGAATAACGCGCATTGTTATCGTTGTGGTGGACGCGGTCATCTACCTCGAAAATGCCAGAATGATCAAACCGCAAAGTCTCGAACTCAACAAGCATCCTCGGAAACACGCGGCCGAGTCCTGGTTGTTAACGAAGGGGAAACAGATGAAGGCGTTGATGATAGCCTGCACATTTGGACGCTAAGATCGACGCGGGAGGAAACTGTGAAGCCCCCAATACGGCGCAACCTTACGTGGGGAGGTGTTGACGTATCAATCCTTATTGACACTGGTTCACCGGTCTGCGTCGTGTCACGTCAGGTTTTTGAGCAGCACAAGAACGCTTGGCCTCCGCTGAAGCCATCACGCATAGAGCTGTCATGCTATTTGGGAAAATTGCCAGTCCTTGGAGAGATCCTGTTGCCGGTATCTTACGTTGGTGCAACCGTAGAATGCCCTTTGGTAGTGCTAGATTGCTGCGGTCCAAGATTATGTGGCCGAGACCTAATTTTTCTTCTGAGTGACGCAGGCTCCCCTGTTTTCGGCCTCTCAGCTGAGCCGCCGACTGCACAGCCGTCTACCAACACACAGGTCTTTCCGGACGTAATCTCTGAGTTCGCAGACGTCTTAAGCTCGGAACTAGGCCTCATCAAAGGACCTGCGGCGCACCTTCAGCTGAAGATGGGAGTAACACCCAAGTTCCGTAAGGCCCGCTCTATTCCTTTCACGCTACGCGACAAAGTTTCTGAAGAGCTTGATAGGCTGGTGGCACTAGGCGTTTTGTCACCGGTGCCACATTCCGAATGGGCTACGCCCGTTGTACCAGTGCTTAAGAAGAACGGCACCGTTAGGATTTGTGGCGACTTTGAGGTCACCTTAAATGCGGCATGTGAGCTGGAGCAATGCCCATTGCCAGTAATCAATGACATGTTCATGTCCTTAAACGGCTGCAAGCATTTCAGTACACTAGATCTAAGGGATGCATATAACCAAGTTCCGCTGGATGACGAATCGCGCCAGTTGTGCGTAATTACCACGCACAAAGGTCTTTTCTGCTACAACAAATTACCTTTCGGCATTGCCGCTGCGCCAGCCATATTTCAACGTAGGATGGAAACTGTTATGCAGGGCTTATCGGGCGCGCAAGCTTATCTGGACGATGTCTTGGTGTTCGAAAAAGCAGGAAGTGACGACGTGCTCAAAGTCGTTCCGCAACGTTTCCGGGAGGGTGGTGTTACACTACGTTTTGATAAATGCCAATTTCGGCAGGCGTCTGTTACTTATCTTGGCCATCGAATCAGCAAGGGCTGCACCCAATAGAAAAAAATATCGAAGCAATCGTTGATGCTCCCAGCCCGAAAAATGTAGCTGAGCTTCGCTCGTCTCTTGGCATGATCAGTTTCTACTCAAAGTTTTTACCGAACATATTGTCTGTACTCTTTTCATTGTATAGGCTACTGGAAAAAAACAGACGTTGGGACTGGACAGAAAAACAACAAACAGCGTTTGACAAAGCAAAACGGTGTTTGCGGCAGGCACGGGTGTTAGTGCACTACGACCCTTCACAGCCGCTGAAACTAGAGTGCGACGCATCGCAAAGAGGCATCAGCGCAGGGCTTTTTCACACAAAAGGGAACAGGAACGAGCCTATTGGGTTCCGTTCGAAAACATTGGCGAAAGCAGAACAAAGTTATTCATAACTTGAACGAGAAGCATTAGCCCTGGTATTTGGAGCAATGAAGTTCCGTGATTATCTTCTAGGCCGAGAATTCATACTCGTCACGGACCACCAGCCGGTCCTGGGCCTGCTGAGATCGAATCGGCCAACTCCACCGCTGGCAGCTGCTCGTATACAGTGCTGGGCGCTGTATTTGGGCGGATTCTGCTACAAGCTGCACTATTCTCTAGGCAAGCAGCTCCTGAACGCGGACGCCCTCAGTAGGTTACCACGAGAAACGTCAGAGCCAACCGCGGACGGCGAGCCACCCGAGTACATTTTGGCCCTGGCATCCGTACAGGAGAGTGCAGTCTCGACAACGGAATTGCAGGCGCTAATCGCCAGCGACCCAGTGCTGGCAAAGGTTGTGCAGTACACAAGGAATGGGTGGCCTACAAGTGCTAAAGCACTCGAGTGAAGATTACTCCCTTTTTTCAACCACAGACTTGAGCTTTCGCTGGCCCCCGTTTGCTCTATTGGAGCCGTAGGGTTGTCATTCCAGACAGCGCGCAGCTTAGAATGTTGCACATGTTCCACGAAAACTCGTCAAGGATCATCGGCGATGAAGGCAATCGCCTGGTCGGCTTTCTGGTAGCCTGGAATTAACAACGACATCGAAAAAACGTCGGCGAAGTGCACAAACTATATTCGAAATTGACCAATGCCGGCATCTGCCCCGCCAGTTAGCTGGCCGACATGCCAGAAAAGCTGGTCAAGAGTACATGTAGATTTCGCGCGGCCAATAAATGAAAACTTGATCCTTGTTCTTGTAGATGCTCACAGCAAATGGATCGAGGCCGTACCAGTGAAGCAGGTGACTACATCTTCGACTATAACTTGCCTACGCAGCTTGTTCAGCAGGTTCGGCATTCCGTGCACCCTTGTTTGAGATTACGGAACGCAATTCACAAGTCAAGATTTTGCCGATTTCTTGAATAAGTACAACATAACTCACCTGCGCACGGCTGCGTTTCATCCCCAGTCTAATGGCCTTGCAGAGAGAGCTGTTCGAACCGTGAAAGATGGGCTGAAGAAGATTAACCAGGGCCGATTAGAAGATTGCCTTTGCAGACTACTCTTCAATTACCGGAGAACACCCCTCGCATCGGGCAAGTCTCCTTCGGAGCTTCTCCTGGGCTACCAAAATCTATCTCGTCTGGACACGTGCTTTCCTCTCTGGATTGCATGAAGATCAAGTGAATCAGATGAGTGGACCCTAGCACCAGACACGAATGTTTACATCCGCAACTTTGGCAAGGGTGAAAAGTGGAAGACCGGTACGGTGAAGTCAGCCGACGGAGCGAGGATAGTGACAGTCGAGACGCCAGAGGGCCTTGTTCGGAGACATGTGGATTATGTTCACACAAGGAGAGACTCGGCTAAACGCCACCATGACACGTAGTTCTTGCGTAGTTCTCGACATGCCTATGTCGAGAACTACGCAAGAAACTTCCTGATCAGGGCCAAACGTAAAGGCGGAACTCGGTGAGCCACCAAACCAGCTGCAGTCATCATCCCCAACCCAAGACCAGGAAAAGCATATGTCCAGGGAACCCACAGTGACCACAGAACTCCGGCGCTCAACCCGACAGCGGAAACCAGTGCAGCGTCTCCAAATATTATTGATGGAGAAGTGTTGTAACTGAAGTGTAACCCTTATAAGTTTTTTTCTCAGTTATAGCCAAAGCTTCTATCTCTTGTTTCACTTACCTTGTTTCTCTTTCCCTCTTTACTTTGAGTCTTTATATTGCAACGTACACTGAAAATAAACGCCCATTCTGCCAGCTTGTCAGCTTGTGTCTACTTCGCTTGCGCCAACGCGTAGGGACCGACGAACGATGTAACATAAACGGTGCAGCGGCAGTGAATCAACATGCCTCGATCAACATGGCTCACTTTTGTGTACAGCCGGTTGAAACCACGCCGCCACTGCCGGTGCGTTCGCTTGAGTTGTTTCTGCTGGCGTATCTACCGAAACAACGTTCGGAAAGGTGCGAGCTGTTTCTTTTCACTACTTTTCGTCAATAACTATAATACGAACTTTAGTTCTCAGAAAGCAGGCAAAATCGAACTAATTATCAAGGTAGCGACGGCAACGGCGGCGGGTTGGGGCAAAACGAATAAGAACAACATCGACACGCGCGGTCGTGCTATTCTGGCAGCTTGCTATTCTGGGGTCGTGCTATTCTCGTGCTATTTACACTTCACTTTCCAAGTGTGAAGACATGCCTAATGGAAAAGGAACAACAAAGCTCTCCTTCGTGCGGCTGTTACGGGAACACGGAGAATTATTTCTGCAGGGAACGAAATAAATATCAGAGAATGACACGGCGAATTCAAAGCGCACATAGTGCTTCAGAGAAGGGAAAAATGCCTTCGCAGGTGTGTCCAGGGCAGGAACAGAATGTGGCTACCGCCCACCCGGCATTCGTACGGTTGGGAGAGCTCGCAAAGTGCGCGTCTCCGTTGCAGCCAAGGCCAAGACCAGGCATGCGCAGAACTTCTCCCTTATGCTCCGTGGAAAAAGAAAAGAGGTCTACGCTTTGCTGTGCAACTCATCTACATTTTGATTCCGTCACCATTCAAAGAAAGTGTGCGATTGTGACCCTGCGCCCATTCGTGCGCCCTTCAATGAGTTCCGCTTTGATTTACCGGTGCTATTCGTCACGGGGTGAGGCGTTCTAGTTGTTTTGTTCGCTTATACGTCGGTTTCAGTAAGCACGTTGGAAATTGAATGTCGCTTTTGTGCGGTCCATCATCTGAGGTGCAACCTATATACCTTACGCAAAATTGCGGCCATCTGGCGGCTGTCGCGTGCATACCGCAACGTGAGAGGCTCGAGTGCTGCGTAGTACGCACAGCTCGCGTGTGTTTACGTATACGTATACGTAAAGCGGATCGACGTGAGGTGTGTATTGGCTGGTAATTGCAATGCCAACGTATTGCTGCGTCTATTTCTGCACGCATATAAGAACTCTGACTGCTGAAGAAACAAAGATAAGGCATAAACTTTGCTCCTTGTTATTTTTTCAAGCGGATGACGTTTTGAGCATGTGCTCTGGCTACTGGTTCTGAAACACGTGTTTGCGAGTCTAAAAATGACATTAGGCCTTGTACTTTGTTTTTCTATGTCATCTATCTACCTTATAAACGTCAGAACTACTCCGTTCATATGTTAAAACTAGCCCTAACATGAATCGTCCATTTTGTCGAGGTTTGACAAAGCATCTATTTTTTTTTCAACTTTTACCAGACGACGTTATTGTATATCTTTATTATCATCTGCAATTTTCTTAAACGGCTCCAATATTCTCGCAGTGTCGGGACCAGGGTTAATTTCAATGTCCCTCCGCTAAAATTAGAAATTTCCGGAGGCAGATAACCGCAAATTCAAGCAAGGAAAACAGGCATTGGTACGCCAGCACTTGCAGAAAAGGGTTGCTTGTACGGCAAGACTTGCCATATTATTTTCTCACCGGCAAAGCAAACGCAGATGACTGTCAGTAAACCACACTCTTTCGGTGCCGCCGGGCCCAGTAGTCGTGCGTTCCAAAGGACGGTCCTTTTTAATGGTACCGCAGGGTGTCAGTCCATGCGATGGCTGCATGCCGGCTTCTGCGCTTCTTGACGTTGAATGAAGTGGTGGTCTGATAAGCGGCATCAAAACACCAATCCCAGGCGTCATGGTGGTTGAAATCGCTAAACGCCTGAGCAGCCACATGGACAACGGTATGCCCCAGGCAATACGCATTGCACAGGAGGCCTGAAGAACTGGACAACAAAAAGCAGAGGATAGTCAGTGAGCCACATTCTTTCTGTGTTAACCTCCAACCCCGCTTCTTGTAAGATAACCAACAAATATCTTGCCTGGTGAACCTGCCTACTTTTCCACTTCTCTTTGACGCTATCCTATCCACTTAATAACACGACACAGGTTTTCTCGGCGCAACCTTGGTATTTTCAAACTTGAAACTCGCTGACGTCATTGCTTCGCAGATTGATTCCGTTTCACCATTCTCTCAGAATACCGGATTAAATGAGGCACTTTTTTCAATTGACACGCCCAAACAACAATATGCCTGTGGGACACGCCGCATTGGTAGACTCAGAGTAAAGCTTGAGCGACTGAGATTTGGTGAACGCGCACCCAACTCCTGGTGGTCGGGTGTGCTTACACTTCGCACCTACGTCCTGATTCAACCTCCAGCTCATCTATACGCACAACCTGTCTTGCAAAACTAACACCTGGGGTATAATAGCTTTGCAGCGATTTTTCGGACACTAATATATTGATTAGTGTGCTTGGTCAACGTGGCACTTATATATACACTGAGCACAGTATTCACTGCGTTCATTCTTCATCCTCTTCAACTGTAGATAATCATCATCACTGCGAGCCTCTTCTTTCTCCGAAGATTTCGTCTGGTGGCCTGACAGTATAAATGGCTTCGAGACCACGATATCACTGCTATTTTGCAGAAGTACGGAGGGTGCTGTCTACCTTTGTCCACTCTGACCAAGAGATCTGCTGGAGCCTCATTCCGGTCACTTTTGCTACGTTTGTTTGATGTCATGGCCCAAGAGATGCTGCCTGAACCATCCGGCAGCCCCTCCCAGCCTGCCATCACCACGTGCATTCTCACAGCCCTGTAGCAGGGTTCACCACTATTCACAAGGGTCCCACGCGAGGATATCGAAATATGGCTAGAGGAGTATGACTTTGCGAGTTTCTGGAACCACAGAGATGCACCCCAAAAACTTCGTCACGTCGCCTTCTATATATCAGACGTCGCAAAAATGTGGTATCTTATCCACGAGGACGGTTCTCTGAGTGCTCTCTCATTGTCCCACAAATGTTCTTGATTTTCGGGACACCAAACGTCCAAGCTGAAATCTAGAAGAGGAAGCTGAATGGCCGCGTAAACAACCGGGCAAGACTTACAACTCGTACATCGAAGACATCCTTTCACTTTGACGCCGCATGAACACGGCTTTGCCAGATGCTGACTGCCTTCCACACATCCTCAAAGGGATCGAGCACGTCACGTTCAACGCTGTACAGTCAAAAACCTCAAAACTGTTGAGAATGTCATCATGACCTGCCAACATCTCGATGAATTATCCGTCCTCTTCATCCTCTTCACCCGAACATGATCATCACGATTGTTAGCATCTTTTTCATCCGAAGAATCGGTCCGGGCCGTCGCTGAATAAGCTACTGAATAAGCTACGCTGAATAAGACCACGATAACGCGGATCTCTTACGATATCTCAGCTTCGCAAAAACTGCAGTATGACGCGCTTTTGGCTTTTACAAATAATAATTGTAATACTGTTTGTTCTAGCATGAGTATTATATACACAATGATACATACTACTGATATGAAGGAAAGGGAGCAGAGAATATTGTTTTCTGTCTACACCCAGAGCCCAATTTGCACAAAAAAAAGAAAAGAACATTGAAATAAGCTACGAAAAAAATCATAGTCTTAAGCCTCAAGTATATCACTATAATGGTATGACAGAATGTTCAACACAATAGTGAGCAACCTGTCGTAGTAGAAGTAACAAAAATAAACTACATAAAGTTGATGCCTTATAGTATAAAATTATGAAAGAAAATGAACTGGTAAATAACATTGTTTATTTAGCGCTACAAAACAGAATCACATGTAAGAGACAGCACGGGTGCTACTAAAACTGGTTTATTGCAAAGGCTGCAGCAAAATAATCATTCATTCAATAATACTGTTAGCCCTCAAGAGGTCCGTTACAGGGTTGAATGTATAACTATGTATCAGACAATATTAGCTACGAAAATCTAAGGTGACCTTGCAGGGTTCAGTGCTAACAGCAGGTAAAATATACAAAATGCAAAGAAATGTCAAATGCACACTGAAGAGTACAAATAAAATGCAGGATGAAGTGCATCGTGTTCAAAAACAAAGGAAAAAGCGTAAACAGCATCACGAGGCAGTTTAAAGCAATATAGCAAAATAAAGGCTCTATGTAGCCACAAAGTTGTGAATAGCAGAGCAGTTTTAGATTTTCTCCGAATGACGTCAGAGACGAATACAAGATACTGCATTCAGGTATTATATACTGTTCGCCGATAGCACGAGCACAGTAACTGAACCTAAAGCAGTCATTACGTGATGTACAAACTGTGGCGATGACTTGAATGTTCCTGCGCGCTAAGCTGAAAGAAAGATATGTGCCTTAGTCTGAACCGATTGTGAAATAACTGGAAGAGGAATTTCAGTCTCGATCTTCATGTTAACTTCCGCATTTTTGAGACGCACTTGTGCACAGAATTTATAGTAGAATGAAGCGCTGACGTGGCGAGCGCTTATCAAGGTCACACTACTTATCAAGCTAGGGGCCTGTGATATAAAAACAATCCTTATTTTGTTTCTGTAGAAGCATATAGAGGTGCAACTACCACAGTTACTTCCTTTTCTCTTCATATGGCCCGCCGGGGAGGTATAGTGGCTAAGGTACGCGGCTGCTCACCTGCAGGACGTCCGATCAAATCCCGGCTGCGGCGGCTCCAATTAGATGGAGGCGAAAAGGCTGTAGGCTTATGTGCTCAGATTTGGGTGCATGTTAAAGAACCCCAGGAGGTTGAAATTTCCGCAGCCCTCGAATACGTCGTCTCTAATAATCATATCGTAGTTTCGGGGCCTTCAACCCCGCATATCAATCAATCAATTTCCCCTTCAAATGGTAGACCTCCACTAATTCTATAGCTGATTTGTTCCAGTGTCTATCTAGAATTCTTTCGTCATGAAATATTGGCTCACATGTGCATTTCCGGCTGTTGGACAAAAAATAGGCACCATAGGTTTTGCGCGTGCTTCCTTATCCGGTCAATAAAGGTCCCCTGAACGGCGTCTGAGAATACCAAGAAACAACGCATTATTCCTTACCGGGCTTTACCATTATCAGCGCACAATGTGTGGCGATAGCAGTTTGTTCATGTGTCGTGCCGATGAATAAAGCTCTTGACGGGTATCATTACATGAAAGATCTCTGTTGTGAATTCTTTCGTACTCCTTTTTTTTATGGAGTTGCACACCCAATGCTCCCGCGTCCTGTTTAAAATTACATGAACATTGCGCGCGATAAAGTAATTTTACGTGGTTTCTCTTCATTTGGGACCGCGCAAGAAATAACAACACTGTGTAGTCGATTCACAGACGAGAAGACAGCATTGAATAAAACAAAAATAAGAGTGGTCACCCTGGCGAAAACGATGAAGTACGCAGCTTTACGCAGGCCGTAAGATGGCAGCAAACCATTCACTGCTTCCAAGGAAACGTGTGCACTAATTATCAACTGTAGTACTTTTTCTAGCGCATTATACGTCTACATTTCTCGCGATGACGATTGCGGCTTTCCTATCCGTCTTTATCACCTCACGTGCATATAGTCGGGCAGGATCTGGTATGAACCAGATACGAGAGAAGTGAACATCGCGTCGACGCGAAGGCAGCGTTTTCACGCTCCGTGCTCATGAGTACTTAAGCCGATGAAGAAGTACGGACAGCAGCAGGAAGATGCGATATAAGATGTGCGATAACGAGTCCGGCGTGCGTTGTGGCCTTTACTTGTCTTGTCTGCCTGTCAGCATGGCTGCTGCTAGCTACGAACGTAATCATTGCTTTGTAAACTGTGCATTGCAATTCGTCATTGAAGCTACAAACCAACATTTCTGGCATTTCCCTGTTTGGTGCAGAGAGCTTCTTTTGTGCTCTCCACTTAACCTAATAATTTTCTAAATTGCTTCATACGAAACAAAAACGTCTGGAACGCTGCGCGGCACGCTTGCGAAATAATAATTTCTTGGCTAAAAAAAGTCAGTCGCCACTCGCGTTATTGGGTGTATTTTTTTTTCGGTACATGTGTTCAAGTTCAGTGCATAATTGAGGTCGGATGCAAGGTTCAGTTATTTTAGTAGCGGTATATGTAGCGCTTACAAATTGCTTAAAGCTCCGACGAGCGCAATAAGAGACAAGTGGTGGATCTAGGAAAGTGTTCGTAAGATAAAGCTAGCGCGTAATCTTTGCGGAAACACTTCTTTCTCGTTAAGAGCTTGCATGGAACCTGAAATGGCTTTGTTTTTTCTGCGGCAACGGTTTGTACCAGTTTTTGCACGAAAGAAAGATGTGAAGTGCGTAGGAGAAAATTTGGGTTAAGGTAGCATTAAAAAGCGTAGCCAAAATTTTTCTCTTCTTCGTTCGCTTCATGCCGTAGTCAAGTGCTGCGGCGACAAATGGCGTGTTGCCTTGTGCCCTGTACGTGTATTTGTGATTGTGTACTTATTGCAGTTTTGCTGTTCTGCGAACTTCCTATAATGTAGTTTATATTTTCATACTCATGATATGGTTTATGTAATTCCGCGTCTTGCTGTCCAATGTACCTATCTATTCGTGCTCGCGTTCATCAAATGTTACCAAAGTGGACATATGGTTACTAAGAATATCACTTGAAAATGGGTGTTTTTGCTCTTCCAACGATTCTCATGTTTCCTCTAACAATTTTCATGCGTCTATGCAGATATATAAAATGTCTGCATAAACACACGAGGCATGGATTAGCTTACACGAAACTAACCCATGCATGCAAACGACGCGTTAGAAAATAAAATATGGCATCAGAGACGAGCACGTGCATAAAAGTGGTCTAGGAGGTCATCTAATATTCCAAATCACTATAAAATGGCTTTTAAGACATTCTTTTCTGCGTTCTTTCATATCCGATGTTGCGAAGGTCCTGCATGACTGTTTCGAGCGCTGAGAACCCAAACCAGCTGCAGGGGCATACTAGAGTGTCCTCTATTGAATTTTTATATATTACTGTAAAGAGATAGTGCTTGTAGAATCGACAGTGAAGGGGACAAAAGAACTACAATCACGCCTTTGAACTTAGTGGGGTATAGGGGCCCTTTATGGCAACTGCCCGTCCATCTTGTGTATGACTTTCCGCCAACAACAGTATGTCGTACATCACTTCTTGGTTATATGTAACGATGGACAAGTCATGTTTCTTTGGGCATCCTTTCTTTCTGCTACCGAACTCGTTGTGCGAGAGCAAAGCTGCACGAGCTCATCCTGCGCAGAAAAAACTAGCGGGACCCCATGCCTATTGGCAACCTTCTGTAGAATATCTGACACAATGTGTGCATTCACTACAACTTCAGGTTACTTCCCGAGTACTCCCACATCCACTGTTTACCATATGGCGCTGCTCCTCAGTAGTCCAAGTAGAAATTTAGCCACCGCCAATAAGAACAGTCCACGGAACAGTACGTCCGAAATTGCCTCTTCTACTACATGCATGCACAATTTGCGCAAGGCCGATTCAAGGTAGGATACAGCTATGAGCGCTTTAACAAGCTTTGAGGTGACATACTGATCAAGTTTGTGCTTTAGGAGAATACAACAAACATGTAGGACCCTCAAAAAAGACAACTCGCATGGAGCTAAAAACTGTAACGCATTACACCAGGGCAGCTCTTGCTAGAAGAGGTTCATTCAGGTTCTGACACCTCAATAGGGTGTCAGAACAGGTTCACTGCTAGATACACCCTGTTGAAGTGGGTCACTCCACTAGTCTCGCTTACAATATTAAAAAAATTTTCAATGATCTAAAAGCTACATTGACGTCATTGATTAAAATCCTCTCAAGGCGCTCGCTTATTTTAACAAGATGAATGTCGCATAAAATTGGTGCCTAACGCGAGCAGATGCAGACTTCCTTATTTTGCAAAAATGGTCACTCGCTAAAAGAGATAAAAGTTCTCTTAAGCTAAACGTCTAAACTGGCTAAGAAATTATCGACCGTGAGTTCTGCAAAGTTTGAAAGGGAGCTAATTTTTTCCTGTGCACGCTCTCATGGCGTTAAATAGGGGACCGTGAGGGATAGAATTTCAAGTGCTAAAAGGATTATGTTAAGTGATCTCCAACTCATCCAGCAACAAGTTCACATGAAGAGGTAAATACTTTGATGAAAGTTAAGGTAAAATAAGTTTGACTCGCATATTCGAAGCCCTTCTATTTATTCAATGATCATAAAAGATATTTATGTTCTACTATGAGATGAAGCGAGCCAAGTGAGTAATTATCATTTGAACTGCATCCGCGGAAAGAAAGAAGGTCGATTACAAAGTTTATTTTAGTCCAACAGCAAGTTTCAGTTCCGAATTTGACCTCCAGTTGAGCAATTATGAGCCCACAATAGAAAATAATTACACGCGTGTTCTCAGTCTTTTATAAATAATTAAACTACTCCGCATGAAACTTTCAATTTTTTTCCTTTTTCACATGATGCAGCTTGGTTAGTTGGTGCCGCACTTTCCGTTCCGTGCATGAAAACTAGAGTGCGCTTTGCCACTGGCGCATATACGTTACAGTTCTCCGACGTTCTAGAGCCAGTTTCCGAAAATAAAAACAATAAATGTCTTGCAAAAATGGCGTCGAAAGCGCAAAGTAACAAGGACGAAGCGCCGAAGGTTTGGCCCATACTTTTGCGTAGTCAGGTAATAGCTGTGCAGGGGTAGAGAAAGAGAATACGAAGAAAAGGAAAAACAAGAGTGGGAGGTGTGTTAATGACGAGCTAGTGCGAGAGATAAAGGGACTGAATCATTGCACCACTTCAATTATTTGACACGAAAATTGTAAAAAGACTCCCGCTGCTGCCCTCGCCATCGGTGGCGCGGCACTCTTCGACAACTCCCTCGTCGCCATCGCGGCTACCACGCCTCTAAAGGTTACCTTTCGTTTCTTTTTTTCGCCTCTTACCCTGCACTATTTGTGTCGTGTTTCTACAAGCAGGGTACAAGAAATGCACCGCGTTTCCCGCATTACACTTCGTAGTGTTCCTCACGTCGTTGTGACAGTGACTTGAAATGCTGCTGTTGCCAGCTGCGTTTCAATGAACGGCAGGGAAAATTAAGCTGTACACTAATAAACGAAGTGCTCACCTCTTTTCGCTGAAGCTTGCCAAGGTGTCTTTTATCGTGTGATGCGGCACCACCACATACGCTTAAACGTCGTACTTCTCACCGTCATGAGCTGTATTTTCGGAGGGCTTCTATATAAGCGCAAATATAACGAGAAGTGTGGCCCTTGTTTATTGCAGAATCACTATGAAAGGTCAAGGAAAAATAGCCGTGACGTTTTGAGTGCCCTCTTAAGCTCACTTGGTCTGCCTAGTTTTGATTGAGCAATCTTTTCAGAGACACCGGATTTTCACTATCGCCCTTCGGACTTCCTACCACCGTCTCATCATTCAAGTGACGCTGTTTTGCTCGCCACTCCAAACAAAACTATACTGTCCTGCAGATGCAGACGCCACACCATCGTCTCTATATACTTCCTAGACGACATCGTTGCCCGGTGATTGATTAAGTGTGCCAGCAAGGAAACCTATTCTGCACCTAGGCTTATTTTTGTCTCCTCATTCACTGTCGCATGCACTTTCCCGCACACCACATCCAATCCTTGGCTGTTGTACGTCAACACAAAATAGCACTGAGATGCACCGAGGTGTGCCGGTGTAAGCTTAAGAGAGGAGAGGAAATTGCCACCTCCGTCCCCGCGTGTAAGAGAAAACAGTGATAGACGTCTATCGGTGGAAACTAAAAACGAACGGTGATGTGTTTGAGC
This sequence comes from Rhipicephalus microplus, assembly GCF_043290135.1. Classification (NCBI taxonomy): domain Eukaryota; kingdom Metazoa; phylum Arthropoda; class Arachnida; order Ixodida; family Ixodidae; genus Rhipicephalus; species Rhipicephalus microplus. Next base: position 141,142,150 of record NC_134700.1, on the reverse strand, counting down.
GAGAGCAAAAATGGTAACGGGAGGAAAACGGAAGACAATAAGGAAAAATATGGAGGAAAAAAATGTTCATAACATCAAAAAGTTCCAGATTTACCCGTGTGCCAGGGTCTTTCATGCCTCATCGTGGGTCGGTTTCTTTCTCTTAGTCTTGCTTTGAGACGAGCCCAAGTTATCGACGCAGCTGCCCTCAGACCTGTTTTACTCGGGGTAAGGCTCGCTTGTTTTTGTCTCTGGGTATTTGCATGAAGCTTGTTGTAATTTAGCATCAAGAGGTGCGGCAGTACTGCCTCAAAAAAGGTAGATAGGAGAATAAGAAATTAAAAAGACTGATGGATGGCAAATAGCCTAATTCAATTTATCTCAACGGAGTTACAGAAGGAGAGCAGAAAGGTAAGTTTTAAAATGAATATGCAGAAAATGAATGTAATCTACAACAACCTCGGGTGAAAACAACACTTCGAGATAGGTGATAGTGCGCTTGAATTTGTAAAACACTACGTTTATTTAAGATAGGGGATAATCACAGAGACGAACCACGAGAATGAAGTAGCAAGAAGAACAAGAATTGGATGGAGCACAATTGGCAAGCACTCTCATATCATGACTGGTAGATTGCCACTATACCTCAAGAGGAAGGTATAGAACAGCTGTATCTTGTCTGAACTTACATATGGAGCAGAAACATTGAGAATTACAAAGAGGCTTGAGCTTGAATTGAAGACGACGCAGCGAGCGATGGAAGGGAAAATGATAGGCGTAACCTTAAGAGACAAGAAGAGAGCAGAGTGAATCAGGAACCAAACCGTCGTTAAAGATAGACTTAAAATCAAGAAGAGGAAATGGACGTGGGGCGGGCATGTAGCGCGTAGTGAGGAGAACCGTTGGTCATTAAGGGTAACTGACTGGATTTCCAGAGAAGTCAAGCGGGTTAGGGGGAGGCATAAAGTTAGGTGGGCAGATGATAATAAGTTTGCGGGTGTAAAGTGGCGGCAGCAAGCAGAAGACCGACTTGACTGGCGCAACATGAGAGAGGCTTTTGCCCTGCAGTGGACGTAGTCAGGATTATGATGATGACGATGATGATGACGATGGCGATGACTTGTCGCCCTATTGACGGGCTTGCTTTCTTAACTTGACCTCCCAGTGCACGCGTAGTCACACCGCATCTACCGTTTGGTTGGCCAGGCCTCTCTGCTGGCTTGTTTGCGTCGAAGAACACGCAGCATTGCTCATTGTTCCGACGCATTCGATGGCACAGACTGGTCTTTCTTGCGCAGTGTGCTGCAATGCGTGCCGTATGCGACACGTGCAAGATTGTGATGGAGCTCGGAGACGTCATGACTGTGTTTTATTTTACTCGGAGATAAAAGCCTGACAGGTTAAAACGCCTTCTGCAGGGCTTGGCAGTCATGCTGAAAAATTATGCTGGAATACTGATATCGAAGTATATGCCGTGTAAGCATAAAATACAGGTAGGGAGATAAACGAGTTATTGATATGTTTAAGTCACTGGCAAGTGCAATCGTTAGTACTCTGTGACAAAAAAACGCTTATGATAAGCAACTGTGCTTGCGATATGCAATCAGCAATGAATACAAATGACCAATGCTACGCGCTCAGTGATTTGTCCTCTTAAGGCAAGGTTGAGGTATTGACCGAGAACCGAAGCAGGACGGCTATTCAGAAAGCTATGAGCACGAGACCCGACAATGATTTCGCGATGTGCTCTTCAAGGCAAAGCTCAAGCATCCATCTTTTTCTTTTTTATTCTGAAAAGCTGCTTAGTGGCGAAGGCTCTTTTTTTAACTGAATCTAGACAACCATGGCTTTTCGAATTTACCATCTGCTAGACAACGCCAGTTCTACATTGAATCAACACTTACAAACAAGCTGAAAGGTTGGCCCTAGAAAGAAACTATAGGTTGCTGTACCAACCATGAAACATGGCGTGTTTTCGGGAATTCTGCCTTGAAGCCTCGAGTGCTTTACTGTTTGAGCCAAACTTGAAGAGAAATCTTGCTTATTTATTGGTTGATCACTAAGTAAGAGGAAACAGCGCTTATAATCTACGAGGACAAGTGATGATACATCACAGGTAGTGAATTCGCAGCTTAAAATTTATTGGAAGGTACGAGCGCACTCACACAAAGCAACCGGCCTCGTCACAAGACGCACCATAGCATCTGCGCAGCACAGCAGTCAAGATCATGGCGAAGGAAAAAATGTGTAAGCACAGCCAAGAAAAGCACACCTGAGAAATGAATTTTGGATGCGAGTTCAGGGCCTATGTTGTGTCTCCACATTTCCTTGTGCACTCTTACTTTTTCAGCACTGTGGCCACCTCACGTAACCTCATTAAATTCATTTTTTCTCTCTTCAAACACGTGAGCCCCGTGTGTCCGATAATCAATGGCGCATTTTTTATAGTTTTCGATAATCCGACAGAGATGACGATATTACGTTTGGGTTTCAGTATGACATGTTATGTTTGATAGGGGTGCCAGATGGTGGACCCCATACTATATTATAAATACAAAAGTATGTGGTGTCTCTATTATGTTTATAGTACCTGAGAGCATATTGTATGAGTAGCTATTTCTACGAAATTAAGAAACGAAGGGCTGTACTGGGTCAGCCCAGAGTGTCATGTCTCAGACGTTGGTGGTCCCCTGGGCTGATAACCGTGCACGAAGGGTCTCAGGAGGCCCGTGATACATAATATTGGAGCGGTGGCTGCAGGCGCGCCGACCATAGAAGAACATAATGATGAACGATGGTTTTCCCACAGCCATAGAGTTTCTCACAGAGATACTTAGAGATAAATCTTGCACTAGTGAGCTGCTAGGTACATGGGACAGCCGAGATATGTTAGCTTCGAAATTGACTCGGATTTGTATATCTCCAAGACGCGTCTGGTTTCAGGTTAAAATTCTTGATTTATTACTTAAAGAGCACGTAATAATCAATTTATTTTTCGTCAATCCACACAAATTAATTTTATTAACACTGGATTCTTATGCATCTATGTACAATTTTACAAAACTTAAAAAATAGCCAATGGCCGCTAAACTTAGCAGGCAAACGACAGAGTGAGCGTTCCCTGTGCCATTTTAAGACAGCTCTTTTTTTTTCTTTTGCCGTTTGGTTGCACCGCCAAGGTGAGTGGACTTTTATTTAGAATATAATGCGCGTTGATTAGATCCGCATATAAATGCTTTGTTTAGATGAAACTTTATTTACGCAGTCTGATTCACTTTCAAGCCAAAGCCTCACTTGACACCTGCCAACAAGCGTCGCAGACACATATACGGTAACTTCCAGTGCTCCGCGGGGCCCCTTAAAAAAATTGCATACATAGTGGCGCCACAATTCCCACTAAGTATTTTTGTGAGAAACTCTCTGCTCCCAGCACGCATTCAGGGGTTGCTGACGCACCATTGTGCGCCATTAGCAAGGCTGATGGCGCTCAATCATCATGGCTCAGGCTTACACGAATAAAGGCGTGTTGTTTTGTGCCTCCGTAATGTCTCTAAGACATTGCTAGTCAGCCCCCCACCCCTCCCCCTAATAACCCTACATTATAGGTTCTCGAAGTTGCAATTTCGCTGAATAGTGCTATTCCTAATACCGACCTGATGCGCTGACGAACAGATCGCCATTTAGTTCGTCAACACAAATGAAGCGCCCCTAGCAGGGGTATGCACTACTTATGTTTAGCCCGTATTAAAATAATAGAGTAGTTCAGCATGTCGTCCTAGATACTAACACCAAGAATCTAGAAATGAAAAGCAGTATTCGATCAGTATACTTAGCACCGTGACGCTGAAGTTGATCTCTTGGGGTGACCAACAGGCATGGCGACCCTTAGAAAACTGATGGTATATTAATGAATGCGAAGCATTTTGTGGTGTAGTTCGGTGACTTTGAGCTTATCTATCTATCTATCTATCTATCTATCTATCTATCTATCTATCTATCTATCTATCTATCTATCTATCTATCTATCTATCTATCTATCTATCTATCTATCTATCTAGCCACCTACGACTTTCAGCTCTCCTGGCCATTTCGATAACGGTATCGATACCCAAAATCGGCAAAGCATAATACGCCTGTATGAAGAGCATAAGTGACTTGCCTAACATGAATTTGATTATATATGTGTCATGCATTCCATGATATATATGTCATGGTCTTGCTGCTCCTGCGGGAGTTTCTTTCACATGACATTTTGCAAAACTGGTATGGTATGACATAACTGCAAGGCAAACATAAATGACTTACCATAACGTTGAAATCATGACATGCATGTCATATAAGTCATGACTACGTGACATAATCATAGTGCGCTCGTGGTCGTTTCGCTAACTTCACATATGCCAAATTTGGTATTACGTGACATGAACGAATGGCGAAAGTATATGTCTGGTGCAAACATGATAATCATAATATGCATGTAATGTAAAAACATGACTACATTAAACGCTCATGCTGCACTCGCGGCTGCTCGCTAGCTTCACATGTACCAAACGTGGTATTACCTGTCGGATGACGAAGGTAAGTGTACAAGTTCAAACACCATAATCATGATATGCGTGTCGTGTAAATCATGACTACAACCTACACTCAAAGCGTGCTCGCGACCGTTTCACTAGCTCTAAATATATCAAATTTGGTATCAGGTGACGTGAATAGACGACGATGGTGAACGACACGTCCAAACACGATCACCATTTCATGGAAGTCATGTACTGCAATCAGCTAGTGTGACGTGGTCAGGTGCTGGCCAATGCGACTACATAGATTTCGTTTGATCACATTGGCATAGTTCGTAGGCTTTTCCCTCTTTCTAAATTCAGATTTTTTTACTAAGGAAATTTTCTCCTTCCCTTGTGAAACACGTCTATTGAATCTCGTCTGATGTGCGGTACGAGTAAGTGGAGGCACGTTTGTCAGTTATCCAGTACACCCTCTTTACTTTCATTTATAGTTGTATAAGAGCGAGTTTCATGCGAATCTACGGCTCATATATTTACAACAGTTCTACAGACTACTACTCCTCAAGTGGCACCCTATGTCCCTCGAATACGTAGGCTCCCTTGGCCACACCTCATTTTCCTCTATGTTTCACCTATTCAGCAGTTACCAGGTAAAAGGCTGATGGTGAACTAAGGAGAGAAAAAAATATGTGGGAGGATTGAAAAAAAGGTAAAGAGAGCCAGAGTGGTTCGTAGAGACATGATGGGTGGTACGGCTCTTTTTCAACTTATAATGAACTCAATACCTCGAGAGAACTGGAAGTAACCCAGAGTCAAATAAGTGCTGGAGAGATTGGCAGACTTTTTGCAGCGCGGAGGGTGAGACTCATTCAGACCGACGCAGTTTAGGGGGGAGAGGGGTGCCATTGTCCCTAAATTCACTCCACTCTCCCGTCGCCCCTTTCATCGTAAGCCCATGAACGAACAAGTTTTCTATTCCACTTTTGTTGCACAATAGAGACTCTCTAATAAGAGGTAAGGAGAGAGAGAGGGTGAGTGAGAGTAGATATGGTTGCTTCGGCGTACTTAGGTTGCCAGCAGGAAGTCATTGGGGTGGGGAACTCGAGTGCATCGTTGGTTGGTAGTAATATTTATGGTGGCCAACGCAACTGACAGCCTCTCGAGCCGCGCGGGGTGCTCTCCGGAAGAGAGGGGTAGCGGTGCGGAAAATATACATCATGCAGAGCTATCAGGAAAGTAAAGCGACGTGGAAGATTAGGTGGTGGTCTTTTCAATTTCTTTTTTTTTCTTATTTGTGTGGCACCTTCTGCCTGTGTGTTTGGTTGCCGTTCCACTTTTAGATATATGCCTTCATTCAGCAGAGCTGCGCGAAGGATAAGAAAGGTGGCCGGCTCATCACACCATTGCACGAAAATGCTTCTAATGTTGCTAATGGCGGGTGCACTTATTCGCATCTCCAGAAAACACTCCGTGTGCTCACAACACAGGTAATAAAAACAAAATGGCAGAGCCTAACACGGTGAATGCAGCCCTTTCGCTTGGCACTGTGTGGAAATTTCTTGATCGTGGCGTCAGATCGTGTTGCTTCTTTGAAGGTGATAGGTAGGTGGCCGTGGACCACCTCATTCTCATCGGAAAAAATTATCCTACTCGCCAAAGATCGGAAATAGTGGTGTTGTGCGCGCAAACATCAAGCCTCTTCGGCATCACGCCTCTTCTTGAAGTTGAAGTAAATTATATCTACTTCAACTTCAAGAACTTGTCTAGCAAGCCCGTGTTTGAAGAAGGAACTGCTCATGTGTAGTTGGCCTATCCGAAAGGTTCTAGCACATTTGCGCTGTGTTACCACCCTACTACCTGCCGGGCCTTTACAGTTTTTCAGGTAACTACGCTGTGATTCGTGCTGTCGATTGCGTATATCCCAAACGCATTCTCTTTACTTGATTACTGAACGGAGCTATGCCTGAGCTAGTGCATCTTGAGGCAAATGGTTTCTATTGTAATAAGAATGTTGCTTTGTTTTGGTTAGCGATCCATGTTATTAAGTTTTTAATGAAAGAGGTCGTGGGCTTCTGAGCACTCACTTGTTCGGGTTGGCAGTAGTGCATATTCAAAGCAGACATATGCTTGCACACTAATCACACTACGAATGCATGGACATGAAATATATATACATACATCCACACGAGCATACATCTTCCGCGATGCCACGCATTGCGGCACACTTCAATGGTTCTTGGACATTGTTTTCTTCTTCTCGGGCTCGCGTGTGTGACACAGTGAAAATAAAGAAACTATGCAGCTGCTTGTGAACGCGCAAAATGTGGCAACATATCTCCTATGAATGTTGACGCCTGCTGGCGCCGTTTTCAGGCGCGGCCCCTAGGTGTCGAGTGCTTGGTTGAAGTTTTGAATATGAAGACCGGTATTGTGGCTTCAACAAGGAATGTCCCGATATTGGCATCGTGTATTGGGGTACGTGACTTCTCACCAATCACAAAGGATATGAGGCATGGGGATACAATCTACCCAATGCTATTTACCACATGCTTACACGAGGTTTTCAGAGGTTTAGAATGCGAAGAGTTAGGGATAAGGGTTTATCGGGAGTACCCTAATAATTTGAGCTTCGCCGATGGCATTGAGTTGCTGTGTAACTCAGGGGACGAATTGCAACTCATGATTACGGAGTTTGACAAGGAAAGCAAAAAGGTAGGTCTTAAGACAAGCTTTAGCTTTCTACAGAAAGCTAAAGTAATTACGACAACCTCGGAAGCGAAGAGTGCTTCGAGATAGTTAATAGCGCACTAGAACTTTCAAAGACTATGTATACCTAAAACAGGTTATAACCACGGAACCAAACCACGAGATTAAAGTAAATAGAAGAAAAAGAATGGGGTGGAGTACATTCGGCAAGCACTTTCAAGTTTTGACAGGTAGATTGCCACTAACCATCAAGAAGAAGGTAAATAACAGCTGAATCATTCTGGTACTTAGCTACGGAGCAGAGACCGGGAGGCTTACAAAGAGGGTTCAGCTCAAATTGAGGACGACGAAGCAAGCACTGGAAAGCAAAATAGTAGGGGGCAACCTTAAGAGACAAGAAGAGACCTGAGTCGATCAGGGAGCACACTGGGGTTAAGGATATTATAGCTGACATCAAGAAGAGGAAATGGACAGGGGCCGGGCATGTAGCGCGTAGACAGGATAACCACTGGTCATTAAGAGTAAGTAAATTTATTTCCAGAGAAGACAATTTGGTTAGAGGTAGACAGGAAGTTAGGTTGGCAGATGAGAATAAGAACTTTGTGGGTATAAAATGACAGCAGAAAGCACAGCACCAAGTTGACTGGCGGAGCATGGGAGAGGCCCTTGTCCTGCAGTAGACGTAGTCAGGCTGATAATGTTGATGATGATGAACTTCTTGCTCTGCGAGTTGTAATACTTGTTTCGGGGAATCAGCTGTATTTCTGCTCGGGCGAAAAAGGATGTCTTGCCAGTTGCACGATGCTGGTGACATTGATGAGTGCCTTCGCCTCACCTAGCCAGGAACACAACACATGCCGAAAGCCTAGTTATGTCCCCTAGCTAGCTAGCACTTGCGCACCTGTTGGTTCACGCGCCTTCTACCCGACTATCTCACGTGCTTCCTAATGACACGCACCTACGAATGGGCTCGCCATAAGCAATGGGCGGTGGTGCTATTTTGGCAAGCATTTTTGGCAGACGGCGAGATTGCTTCAGCGACTCTACGTTTAATCCGTCTTCCGTGAGCTATAATACGCTTTGTGGACGATATAACTGGTTATTTTGTTTAGAGAAGCACAATTTATTGTTGAAAAATGAATAAGCAACGAATGTTTTCAAAATGCGCATTTTGTTATTAGGTTAAAAAACAATCCGTTCCTTACTCAGTGCATTTCGATAACAAGCCGAGCCATTCATCTTTAAGTAGAACTTAGTTCTTTTTTCTTATGAAGTCTGTTCTTTCCCTGCGTAACCTTGGTTTTTTAACGCGCTCCGAAGCTTCGCGATCATCCAAGTGAAAAGCGACCATGGCCGCCATCGAATGTGGAGCCCGCGCGCTTCTAAATATTGTAGATATCGACATTCTCGTGTGTTCGCGGCTTATTTTATCGATTTAAGCAGCTGCAGAGAGTCTGAGAATGCTTTTTTGAGGGGCGTTGGGGGTCTAAGCGTATCGCCGTGCATCTTCCGTCATCTGTTGCTGTTGTCGTGATGGTCGATTTGCTTGAGTTTAGGAAAGAAACCATTTTCTTTCAGCAAGAGATCGTTCGCTTTCTCTCTCCACCACCTGAGCGATCGCCGCGTAGCGAGAAAGAGCGAACGGCGCACGTTGACTGTGAAAACGCTCCTTCACACGAGAGAGACAACGCACTGGCCAGCCGTACACCGGTCCCTCCAAAAGCAGGACGCTGCGCCGTGCTCCCTATCGGGCTGCAGAAATTAGGCGTCTTTTCTCTCCTCTAATCACTACCATATATAAAGGCACTGGCTCCTGACCTGAACGTCCGATCCCGGCCGCGGCGGTCGCATTTCGGTGGGAGCAAAATGGTTGAGGCCCATGTTCTGCGCGATGTCAGCGCACAATAAAATGTGCCAGGTGTTTCCGGCGCCCACCACTACGGCGCCTCTTAATATCGTATTGTTGTTTTGTGACGTATAATCCCACGTGTTAGCTTACTGACCTGCAATGTGGTGCCGGTGGGAGATTGCTTTTGTGCGTAGTTGAACAATAAATACTTGTGTCTTGTGCGTTACTAAAAGCAGGCTGCATCATTCGCCCCTCTCTAGGTTTTACGTTAGTGCACTGAAGCGGCCTGCTCTACAAGCCTCGCCAATCGCTAGATTTGTTGCTCGCAATAGGCTAGCCAGCTGGCCTTCTTTGGCGCCGTGGCTGCGCAAGCTGTTGTCGGTCCACGCCGCTGACAAGCGACAGATAGATAGATAGATAGATAGACAGACAGACAGACAGACAGACAGACAGACAGACAGACAGACAGACAGACAGACAGACAGACAGATAGATAGGTAGATAGATAGATAGATAGATAGATAGATAGATAAATAGACAGCCAGACAGACAGACAGATAGATAGATAGATAGATAGATAGATAGATAGATAGATAGATAGATAGATAGATAGATAGATAGATAGATGGATAGATAGATAGATAGATAGATAGATAGATAGATATATAGATAGATAGATAGATAGATAGATAGATAAACAGAAAAACAGGAAAATCTATCAAGCTCACAAAGAAATGTTTCCTATTTAAAAGCATGCAAGTAACACTAGAGCTGATTGTGTGTTACTGTTCTACCCTTTAGTACACATAGCAATGAGCAAGTGTGCAAGAATACAAATTAAAATAAACAATGTTGCTTCGGCATGGCTTATACGAAATCTTATAATTGATCTTAAAGGGCCACTCACGAGGTCCCATACGAAATTTCAGTTAGACAGTGGAAGTTGTTGGGTGTCCGATGAGGAACATTTTGCCACAAAAATTTTTTGAATCGATTCATCACGAGCGGAAAAAACAGGTTTTTTGAAGCGGCGCGAAACAAAGATGAGAGGAGGCGAGCTTGAAACCCCTGCCGCTCCTCCGCGAAGCGCTTCGCAAGGCAAACCTTTCCCCCACCCTCACCGACATCGACCAAGAGGTGACGTGTGCATGACGTGCCAAAACAAGTCCAACCCCCGAGAACGTGAGCGGCGTTGCCTCGTTGACCAGCGTTATTTTGGGGTCTTCTGACTGTTTCTGCGTGATCCTTCGGAAACGCTGGCTTAGATGCGGTAGAATAATGTGTGTTCCAATACTCACCGCAGACGACTAAATAGACAGCTAAATGTACGGCGGCCATCTTAAGACCCATTCCAATTTTCACGTAGCCGGCAACATAGACAGATTCGAGAAGACCGCAACGTAGACAAATACGATGCAGGCTACATTGATGTTTAAACGAGGTGGCGGCTCAAAGGATCTCTCAGGTAGATCAGATCTCGCAGGAATAATTGTCTGCACACAAGCAGACGCTTTCCCAGACTCTCAATGTGAATGACACTTATTTGTTTTTTTTACTTCAACACGAAATAAGTCAGAAATTACAACTGTTACGTTTCTTTATTTTAGCTTTTTTCTTCTCGACGCGAGGTGGCGAATCGTCGTGTGCAAACCATCTAAATGTGTACCATTTCTCTGACACCATGGGCTCGATGCTGTCTTCTAAGCAGCCTTTGTAAACAGTCTACGTGCTCTCTAAGCACTGGAACATAGCCATGGATGAGCACAATGAGTACGAGAACGGGTAGGAGCGTTCCACGGTGGTCGTCTGCTCCATGCGCTGACCACGGGGCACGAACGCATGCGAAAACCGACACATTAGTCTCGCATCTCGTGGTGCTTCGCGGGAGAAAAATGGAAAAAAGACGCTCACATTCCCTTATTGCGTCTCGTTATTTATCTAGAGTTTTATTGACCTTTTCAAGCAACAAATTACACAAACCATAAACATGCCATGTTAAATTATTTTCGCCATATCACGTGCCACTATCTGCAAAGTCCCTGCATTGCCGTGTACGTAGGGACATTCATACGTCCACGTGAAGCCCTCATTCTCTAGGCGCGCGCCGGCAGAGGGGAGGGGAGTAGCGTTCATCTTGAAGCTTGACCCATTTCTGCGGCGCGTAGTGTTGCAAATTTTGGCAGACGTGATCATAAACGCCTTGTCTACGTATTTCGCTTGTCGGCTCAAAATTTTCAAACCTGGTGAGTGGCCCTTTAATAATAAAATTTTCTATAGACACAAAATTGCTCTAAAAAAGGAACTGTTTGACAAGTTGATTGCCATCATCGTTTCCAGCTTGATGCAGCTAGCGACATATATCTATGCCGAAAGTCGTCAATCACACCTGTCCTAATACCAAAAACAATTGTTGGGGTTTAATCACCCAAAACCACGATATTTATATATTAGGCGCTGTATAGTAGAGCGCTCACATTCTCGCATCTATCAAAAAGGAGGCTGCTGCCACCAGCATTTCATCCCGCAGCCTTGATCCCTGTGGTGGGTTAATTTTACCTCTCGTGTTTCAAGTAAAAAAAAAGATTGAAAATGTCATTTCTAAATTAGCTTTAGGGAACATATTTCAAATTTCATGACGTTTTGCATTAATACATATTCTTAAAGGGCCCTGAAACAGTTTGTCAAGTAACCATGGAATGAATCGAATGGAAGAGCTTATTGCCTCACGAATTCAACGCCGACTTTTTGCAAAGAATTCGTCCAGTGTCAGTGGAGTTACAAAGGTTTGTCACATGCTGCAATTCCATTCTCTCAATAGCTTCATTAGAACATATGCACTGGCAGTGTACAAAATTCGCTCATTTATCGAACATTACCCCTGCCAGATGGGAGGCGGCAATCCGCAGCTCATCCTTGGCAGATCAGCTCTGGGCTGTCCACTTAGCCCGCGAGGCTACTGAGGAGCTTGGCATCACAGTCCCCACGTGGGAGCTGTCCGCAAAACAGTGATCTGTGTTTTGGTGACCAAGTAAAAGTTGATTCAATCCAATTCTCACGTCCCGACGAAAGTGCGGTAAGCTAAACAGGGAGGGATGGCAGAACCACAGGAAAACGTGACGTGCGCTTGGTGATAGAGCACTTTGCTTTTTTTCTCCGAATGCTCGGTTTTCTCATTGTGAACGCGTGCGCACGCGTGAAAAAGCACGGGCCTCCCGTGGCGATCTCTATTACGAGCGAGCGCGCCATGTTCAAATCAGCCAATGACTGATAGATGGGTCATTGGCGTGTAATTTTTCTACATATAACGTGACTTGTCGAGAGAAAAGAAAGCGATTTGAGCTGACTTTGATCATTTATGGTGAATTCCAGGCCGCGCGCTATGCTATAATATTTCGGTCACGTGTTGTCGGGAGCCTCTATTACGATCGATAGCGTTTTCTGATCATGCTCAAAAAGTGTTGCAGGGCCCTTTTCATGTATCTACCCCACTTCAGTGCAAATATACGGCTATTTGCAACCCTTTTTTTGCTCCATTGAAAATAAGATGGTTGTCCAATCGTTCCTAATTATTACTTTTTGTTTAACCTTCTTCGGCTTACAAATTCCTGCTCGTTGCATACTTCTTTTTCAGTGAGAATTGCTGAATTTCTATTCCTGGCAAACATATGTACACCCACGTGCGTACACACACATGGGTGTATACACGGTTGAAGGTACAGTCGTGAGCACGCTTAACATGAATGCTCGCAGCTTTGCCTGGATCAACATGAACTGACCAATGCACTGTTGTGCTGGGCAATGTTGCCATTATACTATTCCTACACTCTTAAAAAAAGTTAGTGAAAAGGTAGCAACTGCAAGCAAATAGGTAGTAACTGCAGTGGGTACTACCTTTGTTAGACCGTTACTACCCTTTTGCTACCTGTTTTCTATCTACGTTAGTAAACAGTTACTACCTGCAACCGTTACTAACTTTTTGCAACCTCTTTACTACCTACGTTAGTAAACAGTTAGTAGCGGAAATGAAAGAGGTAGTAACTGCAGCGGTTACTACCTTTCTTTCTCTATTACTACCTCTTTGCTACCCGGCTTTTGACTATCTATTCTAATATAGTGTGTGAATGCGATTCTGATACTTTATGAGAGGAATCGTCTCGGCGTATAATCATTACACGGAAAAATGACGCAGAAAGTAACCATAGATCCAGAAAATACATTTTCTTTAAATTAGGCAACCGAGATATGGAAACGTCATTCTGATATTGTCGAAACGAAGAAGTACAAGTTAACGAATCATAAGCTAGTGCTACACGTATCGTAATAGACAATCGCAACAAACTTAGTAAATTACAGCACATATTAACAAGACTGGCAGATCAAAATAACTAGACGGTCACAATTAGCCTCGAGGAGTCACAGGTAATCCACTGCGGCGTGTCTCCAAATATTATCATTGTTTTGGCGCGTCCAACCACCAAAACGAATATCACGTTTAAACGCTTAGATATTAGTCGTGTGGGGCATTCAAATGCACTGAGAATGAGTTCAGTATATTGCTCCGGCCACGGTACATAATACATTTTTGCAGCCACTTTATAATAAATTATTATGAGATATAATTTTTTAGAACTAAGGCTGATTAAAAGTATTGTGCAACGTTACGAAACACACGTAACCACGTAGTACAATATAGTGCTAGAGGTTCAAATTTGTTATAATTCGTCCTGAAGCGCAAGTGCTCCCCTGTGCCAGAAATGCCCCAGCAAAGTAGGGGCTATATATACCCCACGCTTACTTCTCACTACAAGTATACGTAAAAAATAGTGAACTTATTGGGTCTATGCATTCTTCGCATTCATGGCGCACCTCGCTTTTTACCCGAATTTGTCTAGTTGTTAAGACATTGATTAGCAAACATTAGCTGTGGAGAATTATATGCCAAAATGCATAAACGACGTAGTGTCGGTTACTACTCTTTTTCTTAAAACCTTTAAAAGTTGCTACCAATGGGTGGTAACTGATATGGTAGTAGCAGTTATTAACTACTGGTAGTACCAGCAGAGGTAGTAACTGTTACCACCCTCGCCGTCACTAACAGCACTTACTACCAGGGTTGTAACATATGTGAAAAACCATTACTACCCCAAAGTGAGCCAGTACTACCACCACCTTTTTTCTAACAGAGTACATGACAGTGTTTTATCTAAAATCACGCGAGGCTCTGCTATCGCAAACATCAAAGACCAGCAGAACTGGTGGAAGTGAAAACCACACCATATCTCTGTCTGGACACCAGAAAATGTTATGCTACTAATGTGAACAACGCTTTCTAAGTGTTCCGAAAGTTAAGACGGCAGATTAGCGTTATTCCTCGGCGTACACCTAGTTAAACTGCTCATGATATGTATTGGTAATTCTGCCAAGCGGTAATTTTTTAGCCTCGCATATTCGGCAGCCGAAGTTTTATGTGATATATCATATGGTTGGTAGAAAGCATAATATACACACTGATTCGTTACTCGTTCAAAGTTAGGAATTCGCACAGACGGAGCACTCTAATGGTAATACCATTCACCTGCTCGTGTTCGATTAAGTAGCAGCTTGCATCGAGTGATTTAGATCTTGAATCCGCTTGACAGTTTTTCTTTCACTTCCTCTTGTCCGGTTCATTTGTTCTGGACAAACATTAGTAGGGTGTGAATTACACCATCATTAGGAACATTGTGTAGGACGAGGAGCTCCCACTTGACCCGGCAGCGGTTTAATTTTTCATGAACTGGGGAAAACCAGTCGTGACAGTCCAATTTCTCTGGTGCTAGCCGAAGCTGCACACGACAGTAGCCTAGCGAAGTTTCACATATTCTGCTCTGCCGCGGTGGTCTACTAGCTAAGGTACTCGGCTGCTTACCCGCAGGTGGCGTGATCGTATTGCGGCTGCAACAGCTACATTTTCGACGGAGGCGAAAATGTTGTAGGCCCGTGTGCTCAGATTTGGGTACATGGTAAATAACCGTTGTAGGTCAAAATTTCAAGAGCACTCCACTACGGCGTCTCCCATACTCATCTGAAGGTTTTGGGACGTTAAACCCCCTCATATTACATAAAATAAACGTGAACGATGACACGAAGAGATAGGTTCATTACGCTGTACACTCTAAACACGAAATAACCCATGAGGGTGTTTAAAACAGGTGATATGCGCTTTTACCACCCGAGCCCGAAATAAAAGCTCTCTTGAAAGGAAGTAGGTTGGGCTGTAACCTTTGTTTTTCTTTAAAGAATTCACGTCGTGTGTACGAAGTGAATGATGATGAAAGAGCTTGCTCCGGAGATTAAATCAGGTAAACCGTGAAACCTCCATGCACCCACTCGAGCATCATACAAAGACTGCCTTGTCAGGCACGTCTTTGTATATTTTACATACATATCACATAAGATTATTATTATTATTATTATTATTATTATTATTATTATTATTATTATTATTATTATTATTATTATTATTATTATTATTATTATTATTATATCCGAAGCATTTCTTGAGAACTTTGGTGAGTCTGGCCGTATCTATAGCTTATTTATCGAGCCGCCTACAACTTATAGCTCTTCTCGTCGTTCGCATAATGAGATCTATACCAAAATTGCTATGACATAACATAAGTATGTGATGAGCATAGGTTACTAGTCATAACATGAAAATCACGATACGCGTGTCATGTCAGAGCAAGACTACATGCCATGCTAGTAATGCGCTCACGGTCTTTTCTCTAACTTCCCATACAAAAACTTTGTTGTTACGGGGCGCGAATGGACGATGAAGGTGTAGTGCCATCAACATTATCATCATCTTCTGTTCTCCGCACCGCACTTCTAGCGCAGCTGGGGCTAGATCGAGTGGCGCGAGAACAGAACGGGTTCACGCGCCTGGCGTGTTGGATGCTGGCAGCAGCCGCGGCTCCGCTTCAGGCATAGAATAAAGTGGCGAGATTGGCACGGCCCCGTCAGCCACTCATGACGTCATCTCACGTATTCTCTCCTTCTCTCGCCCGCTACAGTGGTAACCCGGAAAACACGCGCTTCTTGGCGCCATCGGCTGCCATGTTTCCGCGACTCTGCCCTCCAGCACCGCCATTCCAGTTGACCTACCCCAAATTATGGTTCCTGCAGCTAGACGACGTTTTTGCGGTGAATGGCGTCACAAACCAGCTGCTGACACACGCTATTATTCTGGACGCCCTTCAGGTTTAACTGCGCCATCTCCCTGCCACTTCAAGCTCCAGCCCGCAGCCATACGTTGACCTCTGCTCTGCTCTGCTCTGCGGTGCTGGCATGCTACAGAACATGGCATGTCGGCATGTCGGAACATGCAGAACTGGCATGTCGGAACATGACTACGAGCCGCACATTCGCTCGCGGTCGTATTTTGCTACCTTCACATATACCAAGCTTAGTATTACGTAATGTCAACTGATGACGAAGGTAGATGACTGGTTAAACATGATAATGATGACATACGTGTTTTGTAAGAACAAAAATACATGCCATGCACATGCTGTGCTCGCGGTTGTCTCGCTAGCTTGATACATGCCAAATTTGGTATTACTTGACGTGAATGAATGACGAACGATATATGACTGGTGCTAATATGTCAATAATGACATCCGTGTCATGTAACAACACGACTACATGCCATGCTCTTGAATCACTCGCGAATGTTTTGCTTAATGATTGATCGATAAGTCGAGTTTAACGTTCCAAAACCACTATGAGAATATGAGACGCCATAATAGAGGGCTCAAAAAATTTTGACCACCGGAAGTACTTTAGCGTGCCCCCACATCCGAGCCCACAGGATAGAGCATTTTTGCCTCCATCGAAAATGTAGCCGCCGCAGGCGGGATTCGACCCCGTGGCCAGCGTGCCAGCAGCCGAGTACATTAGTCAATAGTCCACCACTGCGGGGTTTGGTCGTTTCACTAGTTTCACATCTACCTAACTTGGTATTACATGACGTAAAAAACAACGAAGGTATATCACTTGCGCAAGAGAGAGAGAGAGATAAAGATGCAAGGAAAGGCAGGGAGGTTAACCAGACGCACATCCGGTTTGCTACTCTGCACTGGAAAGGGATAAAGGGGAGAAAAGAGGTTGTAGAGAGATGAGAAGGTACACACAATCACGAGCACACTCGGGGAGCACACACAGTCTACAGGCGGTCGCTCAGGTTTGTTGACTTTAGGTAAATTAGCAGTGCTTTAGTTGCTTTCTGCGCAACTGAGGCAGATGCCCAAGGTCCTAGTACCTTCTGCACACAAAATGGTCCAGGTTCAAGTTGATTCAAAACCATCCGGAGCTGGCATCGCTGTGTGTCGTAGCAAGCGCAGCTGCACAGGACGTGTTCGATGGTCTCTTCAGCTCCGCAGTAGTCGCATGTAGGAGTGTCTGCCATACCAATGCGAAAGGAGTACACCTTTGTAAATGCAACACCCAACCAAAGGCGGCATAACAGTGTCGCATCGGAGCGGGAAAGTTGTGATGGTAGCTTTAGCTTGAGCGAAGGATCCAGTTCATAAAATTGACACCTCTAGAAGCTGGTAGACGACCAGAACGTGCGTGTGAGATCTCGAGCCAGCAGTTAAAGTTGTCTTGCTGCATCATTCCTTGATAGAGGAATCGGGACTACACGAGTTTCTTCATGGGCTGAGCGGGCTGCATCATCGGCTAATTGATATCCGGTAATACCGATATGTCCAGTCAGCCATTGATGTATAATATCATGCCCTCGTGCTAGAGATTCATGATGGCAATGTCTTATTTCTTGTACCAATTGGTCATGACTCCTCCTACGCATGGCAGACTGCAAACTCTGAAGCACTGCCTTCGAATCACAGAATATGACCCATTTTCTTGGACGTTCTTGAACTAGATATTGTAAAGCAGCCCTTATAGCAGCGAGCACTGATGCTGTAGGTGTAGTCATATGCGACAACTTAAACCTGATTGTCTTTGCTGCAGCCGGAATTACAGCGGCACCTGATGAGCTGCTGGACGAGACGGACCTATCAGTGTATATCTGCGTTCGGTCTAAGTACAACTCATGTAATAATTGCAGTGTTGCTTGCTTCAATGCTACTCTGGAGTGATTGCTTTTTTTTCGATTCCCAGAATTTCTAGACGTACTTGCGGCTGGTCGAGGCACCACAAAGGACATGCCATTCTCGCAGCTTGCATATATCCTGATGGAATGCTGTTTAGGGGCTTGGCTATGACGTCTGAAAACGTAGCACGTGGTCTTCTGGAGGGTAGAAGGGCCAAGTGGTGGTTGGGGACACGGCTAGCATGTCGAATGTGCGCTCTGAGGCAATCCACAACTCTATATGTTCTGACCGGATGGTCTTTGGCAAGCATGATTGTGGCATAAGTAGAAGCGCATCGGAGCAGTCCTAGGCAGATACGCAGTGCCTGACCCTGCAAACTCTCCAACGAATGAGTATTGAATTTGCAAGTGTTAGTCAGTACCAGCAAGCTGTAGCGCAATAGACCCAGAAATAGGGCCCTGTACAGCTGTAGCATGAAGGCCGCAGAAGTTCTCCATGCTTTCCCGCACATGAATTTCATTATATGCACAATAGATAGCAGTCTCTTCTTCAAGTACCCACAATGTGGGCTCCACGAAAGACTTCTGTCGATTATTATGCCCAGGAAACGATGCGTCCGTGCATAATTGACACTCCGTCCATTGATGTAAACAGGGTATGGTGTCGTTGGTTTGCGTGTAAACGCCATCAACGCGCACTTCACAGTTGATATAGTTAGGCCTTGTTTCTGAAGGTAGGCTGTTGTGAGGGTTGCTGCCCGCTGTATTTGTGCACGCACCTGAGGGCGAGTAAATGCAGCACTCCAGACGCAAATATCATCGGCGTATATGGATAGGCACACCGACTTTGGCAGAACCTCCACCAGACCAATGAGGGCAACATTGAACAATGTGGGGCTTAAAACACCTCCCTGAGGTATTCCGCAGTAGGTGTAATGTTCAGAAGTTGTACCCTCATATGTTTGCACAAAGAAACACCTGCCAGTTATATAATCTTTTATCCAATGAAACATTCGTCCACCAATGCCCATTGCTGCGAGAGAAGTGAGGATGGCATCGTGAGCTACACTATCATATGCACCCTTTACGTCAAGAAAGAGTGCGATTGATATGCGCTTGCGACTTGATTCTTGTTGAACAAATGTTGATAAGTCAAGCACACAGTCGATGGAGGAGCGGCCCCGACGAAAGCCTGCCATGCAAAAAGGGTATTTGGTGTATCGTTCCAAATACCACTCGACAAAATAGAACCATTCTTTCCATCACTTTTCCGAGGCAGCTTGCGAGGGCAATAGGGCGATACGCTGTCAAGTCCAATGGTGATTTTCCCGATTTCAAAAGTGGTATTACTCGACTTATTTTCCATTCTCGGGGAACACTGCCGCTGAGCCAAGAGTTGTTGAAGCATGTTAAAAGTTCTTTTCTGGCTTTTTGTCCAAGGTGTCCCAACGCACTAGAAGTAATACCATCAGGACCTGGCTATGACATGCGCTTAGAAGCGACTAAAGCACCTTCCAGTTCTTCCATGGTGAATGGAATGTCCATTTCTGGTAATGGCGTCTCAGGAACGATCACGGCGTCGATGCTCTCGTTCATAATATTCCCGGCAACTCTCGTCAAAAATTCTTCAGCCACCTCGAGTTCTGTTTTTCCATGATGGAGTGCCAAAGCTTTAAAAGGGTGCTGTTGTTGCGGGGAAGAACGAAGACCACGAACTGTTCTCCAGATATATGACAGCGGTTATGTCAGGTCAAGGCAACTGCCATACGTGAGACTTCGCAGATACGTGGGGGTACCATCGTTCATAATAGAAAGATCGTAATCGGAAGCGAATGTAACAATGCTCCGGCCCCTGGAATTCATCCTAGTGCTCCCCCAAAGCATGTGATGGGCGTGTAAATCACCGGTGATGATCCAAGGCCCATCGGTCCTCTTTAGGATGTCTTTTAATCTGTCGCATGACGGATCGCGATGACGGAGATATATATCCACCAATAAGCGTGAAAGAAACTGCATTCTTCTTTACACGAAGACACACGTACTGATTGTCGTCATTTGAACTTATTGGGTTCGAAAGATAAGCCAAGTCTGTGCGAATGTAAACAATTACTTTGCTTCGTTCTTCGCAAGCGGCTGAACAAAAAGCTTCATAAACGGACAATCTATAAGACGTTGATACGTTTGGTTCACATATGACAAGTATAGGGAATCGATTGGCCCGGACAAATTGGCGAAAGTCCGAGATACGGGACTTCATGCCTCTGGCATTCCACTGAAAAATCGTCGCACTTTTAACTTCAGTGCGGAAGATGAGGTTTTGTTGAGCCATTGTGCTTATACGAAGTTAGCAAGAACTGGATTCAGTGCATCCAGTATTTGCAGTGCACTCTTAGCAGACGGAGATTGTATGCTGCTCAGTAGCGTGCGAATCGTAGCAATTAATGATTGCACGATTGGAGTCACTTGCCTGTCTTGGTTGGAAAGATCTCGAACCAGGATCGTGGACTGGCCGTCATGAAACTCCTTCGGTTCGCTTGATGCTGCTTCCCTTTGAAGTGCAGGCCACTCTGTCGCAGTTAGGGTATGCTGACTGGCTTTGTCCTTTACAGCCTTTCCCACGGCATGTGGTCTGGGAGGCAAAGGAGGTGGTACTGATGAGGGATCTGGCAAACGTGTCGAGGAGGTAGCGGGCGTCCTTGAAGACCGACGTCGACGTGAACGACGCCTTCTGACTTTAGCTGCGGCTTCTCGATGAGATGAGTGATCGCGCACCATCTCCTTCAAAATGGCAATTTCCTTCTGAATCCGCGGGCAGTCCTTCGATGTGGCTTCATGGGATTCATTGCAATTAGAACAGTTCTTGACA
Source organism: Rhipicephalus microplus (assembly GCF_043290135.1). Taxonomy (NCBI): domain Eukaryota; kingdom Metazoa; phylum Arthropoda; class Arachnida; order Ixodida; family Ixodidae; genus Rhipicephalus; species Rhipicephalus microplus. The sequence continues at coordinate 141,121,133 of NC_134700.1, read as the reverse complement.
GTTGCGACGCACTTATCCGCTTCAAGGGGCACGGCGCAGCGGTGGCATACCACCGAATTCTCACAGACGCTGCTCACATGTTCAAGTTTCATGCATTTACGGCACTGGAGAGGCTTTGGAATGAAAGGCCCCACAGCATGTCTGAAGTACCCCACCTTCACAAGAGAGGGGAGTGATGTGCTCTTAAACGCAATCTTCACACAGCGAGACTTGCCTAGCCGGGTGACATCAACAACAGGAGTATCAGTTGTTGACTTGACAAGAAATTGTAAGTCATTATTGGAAATAGACACATCTATTTTAAAGATCACGCCGGTTACTACATCACATCCCAAGGGAACATGAGAGCGCACCTGGTTGCCGTCCAAGTAAGTTACACTGCGCAGAACGCCCAACGCTCTTGCGTGCAAAACGTCCACAGCCAGTATATTCTTTCTGGCGTTAACTCTTATGTCTGTGATCTCATTTGGCACGAGCGTTTCCAGAGACCTCGACACAGACTGTCTGTTAAGGCGTTTCATGCTGACGGTAGGAAGTGCAGGCAGAAACAGGATGGTATAAGTGTTCAATTTTGGCGCTTCACTTACAGTTTGAATAGTTGAGGATGAGGATGTCCTCAAGTTCCTCCTCTTCGCTTTGCGGCTCAGCACAGGTTGGAAACCGTCATCTGAAATGTCCTCACTGCTGAGAGAGTAAGCATGAGTATCTTCACTGTCGCTGTCACTCGCTTGTCCCATACGCTTCCTGGAGGCGGCCGCCGCTGACGCCGCTGGTGCCGGCAGGCGCCCGGGGTGGTCTACCTCCATCCCCTCCAAGGGAGCAGCGAAAACTGATCAACAGACTTAAACTACAACTGAAATACGCCGGAGTTAGCGGAAGTTGCTCTTATTCAAAACACACTTCCTCACTTGCGCAAACATCATCATCATGACAGGCGTGTCATGTATACGACCATGACTATATGCCACGCTCATGATGCGCTCGCCGTCGTTTCGGTAGCTTCCCATTTGCCTAATTTGGTGTTACGTGACGTGAATAAATGACGAAGATAAGTGATGGGTGCAAACGTAATAATCCTGAAATGCGTGTCATGTAAGAACGTGACTACATGCTACTCTCATAGTGCACTCGCACCATTTTGCTAGCTTCACATATACCAAATTTGTTGTTACGTGACATGAGTGTATGACGAAGGTATATGACTGGTCGAAACATGATAATCATGATATAAAAATCACAATTTACGTCGGCCTCCTAACGCCTTGTGCTGATTTTTTGTGACAATTCAACCTTCCTCATTCGCCCTTCGCATATAATCGATTCTCACTTTACGTGAGATCTACAATTAATAATAATAATAATATATTATTATTATTATTATTATTATTATTATTATTATTATTATTATTATTATTATTATTATTATTATTATTATTATTATTATTATTATTATTATTATTATTATTATTGCGAAGGTTTGTTGCAGCGGCTTCCCCTCTTCTCCATGAAAACTGGATTTCACTGAAGTCGCAAGCACTACGGGCATTGTGATGCTGCCAACTATGGGCGCGCCAACGGAAGGCGGTCGTGTCAGTTGCGTCTCGCATTGTGGCTCGCTTTTTGTTAGCCTAGCGTCATTTGCCAAGCGTGCCTTCTCATGCAAGAAGAGACGCGCGCGCATAGAGATTCATTTTGACGCTGTAATTTACTCCAGAAGGAGCGTGTCTACTACTGCGGGAGAACGCTTGGCATCCTTCTACAGACAGCTGTGAAAGCGGCTCTCGGCTTGCCTCCACACGCATCTACACAACGCCTCCTTCAATTAGGAGTCCACAACACCATAACCGAACTTACCGAGGCCCAGCAAAACAGTCAGCCCCAACGGCTCAGGCAGACCCGTCAGGGCTGCGCCATCCTGTTTCGTCTTGGCTACCCGATTCCCCGAAAAAAACCCGCACAGGTACTTCGACATAAACTTGCTTCTACTGTCCACGCACTCATCAAGGTGCCTCCGGTTCCACGTAGTATGAATCCCTCCAACCACGCTGATTGTTGACGTGCCCGAGTTCGCGCTATGACAGGCGTCTTCGGTGATGGTACCACAGACTTACAAGTCCTTTACACTGATGCTGCAGGCTACCCAAGGAAACCAGCCATGTGTTTAGCCGAAATAGATGACACAGACGCCTTTGTGGCGTCTGCCACACTTCGCACTACAAACAGTGCTTTGGCCGAGGAGGGAGTTTTCGCTCTGGCAATTGTTCATGCTACGACACTGACACATGACTCCCCTGTCACTATTGTAACAGATTCAGAAGCCGCTTGCCGTGCTTTGGCTGAAGGACTTGTGGCTGCACATACACTCAATATCGTCTTTTCTGTATCATCATCCTCATTACGTCCTGTGCGTGCCGTCTTGACTCCTGGACACGCCTCTCTCCATGATAATGAACGCATTCATGCAGTTGCCCGAGAGCTGACCGGCCGGGCACCATTGGAAGAGCTGTCCATTCCAGACGACGCATCGACAGATCCACTAATATACAACGCTACGCTGGAGTGTTACCGCCAGAGCCGTTATACGTATCCTTTACCTCATCCTTATTTTACTTAACTAAGCAGATGATGTCACTTGGCGGCAACTACAGACCATTACAATTCCTTGTCTCTATATGCTAAATAGCTTTCATCCGACTCTCTACCCCTCCTACTGCCCCTTCTATGGAGCCGTACCGACATTACACCACTCCACGTGGGAATTATCTGCCCCACAGGGCGTTACTCCCATTCCCGACCCCACCCCTTTCTCTTGGGAGACTGCGCTACTCAGCTTACACCGGCAGGAACAGCAGTAGCTGGTCCAGCGGGCTCGCAGGGTCGCGCAATGCAATTGAGCCATGGACTGAGGGCCCCACCCAAGGAAGGCTCAGTGTGCATTTGTTAATATTAAAAGTTTATTTTCCCTCTCGAGAAGGCTCGAGCATAGGGAAAAAGCCCCAAAGAAGAAACGGCAAGAAATAAAATTGTTGGCTTTCCTTAGAAGTTACCTGCGCTAATAATTATGTTTTTTTTAAAGTCGAAATGTTTGTGTTATATTTCTTAGCTGAACAAGCTAAATCGTAATCCCTTCAGGTCCTCAAATTTGGCCACTTTACTGTTACACTGTCTAGAGAATTGAACAATGTGCACAAGTCGTTACACAACTCCTCGGGGAACGAAGGCTATGACACATGGTTTCTGAATGATATCACATTTAGCGAGTTGGTAATTAAACATGATTTGGCCGTCAGATAGTGAAGTTTTGAATGGTGTAATAAAATGACAACCTGTCACAAGCGTGCGCCACATGATCACTTTTTGTACTTAGGAACCACGTTTGCGAAGATATAAAACCAGTTTTAGTCAGTTCTAGTGTGTTTTCGGTCTTTCAAGTCATCCGTCCGGGTCGGGCTGTGCACAGATCTACTGTTAGGTTCTCTGCAAAAATACATCGAAGGTACTTATCCTAATTTTATTGATATGTGGGGTTGAACGTGCCAAAACCACCGTATGATTATGAGAGGCGCTGTGGTGGGTAGCTCCGGAAATTTCGACCACATGTGGTTCTTCAACGAGCACACAAATATGGGCACACGGGCCTACAGCATTTTCACCTCGATCAAAAATTCAGCCACCGCAGCTGGGATTTGATCTCGTGACTTGTGAGACAGCTGCCGTTAACTTTAGTCACACACACACACACACACACACACACACACACACACACACACACACACACACACACACACACACACATACGCGCGTGCACGCGCACACACACACACAGAGCGAAAGGCGAAACTTGGGCATGTTAGGTATCTAGATAACTTTACTTGACTGGTGCACTACTTTTGATAATAAGGGAACGTTTTCATACACCCAGTTCACAACACCCTACCATCACTTTAAGATCTTGAACAATACATGAATTCGTCATTCATTTGACTACGTTAGCTCGCACGAAGGCACTTCGTTTCGCCGTGAAAGTGATTGAACCTTGCAAGACAAAAACAATAAGAACAACAACGACATGAAGTAAAAGTGAAACAAAGAAAGATAGAAAGAAAAAATGAAAAAGGTGCGCTGTAAGCAGCTGGTTATACCAACGTCTATGAATTGAGTGGCACGCACTGCCCACAACCGGCAGCTGCGGCTCAGTGTTTGTCGGTTCGTTTTGAAAAAACGTGCGCCAACCAAATTGTGGTGCAGTCTTTGCACTTCTCCTGGGGATGAACAAAGCACTTGAAAGAAGTTTGGGCAGAGATAGACAGTGCGAAAGACAAGAAAGAACCGTAGAGCAACAAAATGAAGTAGGGAGATAATAGGAGAAGTACAAAAGTAGTATCGTTCAGCACGGCATGGTTGTAAGGCCGCGTTGTGCAACGTGACGAAGACGGAGGATAGCTTTCAGGCGCAGCCGTGCTTGTGTAATGAGCAGGAGAATACTGGGAGCGGCAGGAAGGCGCCAGTCACTCCCTAACTTTCAGGTCTGTAGTGCTTCTTCTGGCATATTTACTCTTGTCCTGTTAAGTGGGTTTTACGTTACGAGCCTTCTCTTCTTGAGGTTTTCTAGCAAGTCGTCAATAGCAATGAAATACAAAGCGCTCTATTTAAAACATTGTCACTTGTAATTAAAGTCTACGATAGGACCTTCGTGATGTGATTTGTGTGCACCACTTTAAAAGGCTGCAATAAGGCAGCAGGTTACAACTTTGCATAATTTACGAAAAAAAGAAGAAAAAACTACTCCAGAATGAAGACTGGCACGCGCTGTATTCTCGCTTTGTTGTCAGACAGAACTGAATTAGTTCGCAATCTTTCTGGTTTCTTTTGTCATTATGCACTCTGTCGCTCTTTATTTTATATATTTTTCAGTAAAAACATCAAGCTTGTGCGTGCACAGGGGAAATTTTTAAATACAAAATGCCACAAATTACGAAATACGACTAAGTTCAACGGGTTTGGTGCTTCTGTCGACAAATATGATGATATATCAGGGTAAATTCCAGCCGCATACTCCTAATTAGTACGCCTACAAATGAAATGTTACAAGTGGCCCACTTTTCTGACCACTTTTTCGGCTTGTCAATATACATCTCCAGTTATATATCAAACTAAGTTTCAAATATATTCGTTGTATGAAATCATTTGAATAAAGTGCTCGAGCTCATGAAAGGTCGTGACTCTTTATTGCTTAGCAGCAACTTTGCAATCACTGGTTCTTTGTATCTGCACTGTTGTTGTTAATAAAGAGCTGTATTCGATTGTTTGCAAACCTGACAATGGTTTTACGGTGAGGCACATTCAGGCTTCAAGAGAGGGCGTAACGGCAACACTGTTTTTTAGGGGCGAAGCTCCTTAAGGCGTGGGCTGTGCGTCCCCTGTATGTAGCCCCGTCTCGTTTAGTTCTTGCAGTGTTCACTAGATGGCGTTATCGTCTCCTGTATGTCACCTCCTCTCGTTTAGTTCTTGCAGTGTTCACTAGATGGCGGTGCCGTCTCCTGTATGTAGCCACCTCTCGTTTAGTTCTTGCAGTGTTAACTAGATGGCGGTACTTGTAACTGATGATGAAAAGATGCAAGATGTTATAAACTAGATGGCGGTACTTGTAGTTGATGATGAAAGATGCGAGATGTTATAAAATAGGAATGATGTCACGTATGGCACGTGTCATTGGTGGAAAGCAATCGTTCGATGTAGTGCGGCGACGTACGCTATGGGAGAGCATTGTAATAAAATCAAGTGGGCAAAATGTACGGAAGATTCATGGTTTACCAGGTTTTCCTCTAGAGCTTCACCCACTCATCATCATTCACTTCGTGGATATGGCGGCACGTTTTTGTTTTCTTGCAGCTTAATCTTGTGATTTCATTGTTTTTTTCTAGGGTGCAGCGTATTCAGGTATAGCAGAATAAATCACTTTTCTTATAATCCGGAAACTGTCACCTAAGTTTTATATGAAGTCAGCGAACACCGCCAGAGGCGCAGCTGTTTGTGAGAGGGCATGCAATGTAGGTTGGGCAGCCTCAGTGTTCTAGTTTTGTAAACTTCTGTGAGAGTCACTTGTGTTCACGTACCATCGTTTAACGTCGAACGTGCGTGAGTGAGGGCCTGCGTGTGTTGTAAGACCTAAATTAAGCATCTGGGCGAAAAAAGTAGCCGTTAAAAAGATGCAGCTTGTCATGGCTTGAGCCTAAAAGACACAAAACGTTTGTGCTTGAAGCTGCATGGTGACCACATGATTAGGAGGTTTGGTAGTCTGGGAAAACCTGCAATCATTTTTGCTCATCTATTGCCCTTCTGTAAGTGAAAGTACATATCTTCTTTTTATTTTTTTTTCACACCGATCGATCTAAGCCACCATGGCCTGGTGATTATCATTAGTCTCTACGCTTAAATTTCTACTCTTCATTATTTACCTAACATTAAGTACTGTGGTATGAAAACCACTTGCCAGTGGTGTAACTTGCAAATACAGGAAAACTCTGGACTGTTGCATCCGCATTCATCCATAGGCACTTGTGAGTTTATGATTGCAAGGAGAGCTGATTGTTCGCCGACCACACTGGCTCAATATTCTATCTGTTAGAAGTATCTAAACAAGAGAATAATAAGTCTTTACTAGCAAAGCTGATTCAGAAATATGACTCTACCTAACAATCAAGTATAACATCCAGAGGTGTTCTTCCAGTTGTAAATGGCACTTCTCCATAGGACTTTGACCCTTAAAACACGAATCGCAGGCAACAACGATTAAGTGGAATCAAAGTGTATAAGCGCATGCACATCGGTTAAAAATTCGAATGACCATTGTCCATAAGCTATACGGCTTACATTCATATGCGGCCCTGGTTCGTAGTACTCGTTTAACCAAACGAGCTTTCTGGTTCTTTTTTTTAACCAAACCACCCACTGGCACGCAAAACATGTTCGACTTCATTTTTTCACAGGCACGCTTCATATAAATTCAAATAACTTTATTCGAGTCCTAAAACATAAGGCTGAAATAGGTCAAGAGACCTCCTCAGACAAATCAGGGGCTTCAACAATATCAGAACAGAGATATGATGACTTTCGGAGACGACATGAGCCGTCTGAGCGGCCCGGAGTTCATATATCAGGTTCGGCGTGCGCTGTCGCTCATCCTATTGTGTAGAGTGGAGTTCATGTTAAATAGGCACAGCCATCGCATATAACTGTAAAAAAAATTGTGCACAATCGGACCAATTAAAAGCTCTAGGAGTGGGATGAGCGTGTGGCTGCAAAAGTGTGAAAGTAACTGACTGGGCTGTGTTAATGGGGGTTTGGTAGAGGGAAGTATCACTTACTCAGCCTATAGTCAGACGTAATTTCGTTAAAAACGCCAGGCCTGCGCGCAAGGCACAGCACAGTCACAGCAAACGCTTGAAGGGTGGTCTTTCAGAACCTTTTCTACACACTCGTTGGGTAAATACTTAAAGCACACTTGCTTAATACCAACCAAGACATGATTATTAAAATATTTTAGTAGTAGGCCGGTATTCCCTCTGCTATTTTTGGTCAATCTTTAAAAAGTGTGGTATCCGCGAAACACTTGCAAGGAATTTTGTGCGAATTGTTCACGCTGTGGGTGACGACGATGAGGAATCGTGCCTGAAGTAGGTATGCGCCACAGTTAATAGGGGAACAAGAACAAGCTTTTGTAATGGGTTGAAGCATTGAACGGCCCGCTCGTTATGCTATTCACATTGTGCGACTGCTGGTTGTTCTTTCGCTGTTTTAAGACGCTTTATAAATCGTAATAACGCAATGGATTTGCCGACAGCAAGCCTGCCTAAGGCAAGTTTGCCAACAAGTCCCAAGCAGCGGCGTGGCTCAGTGGTAAAATATTGGCCTGGCACCCAGTGGACTCGGGTTGGAGCCTCACTCTGTCATTGGCGCTAGGCGTTCTTTCCGATTTCATGCGACATGGTTACGGGCGGTGGTGGCGGCGGCTACGGACAACTACGGTGGTGTGTGTTCCGAGTTTTGATCTCATGACAGCTTTCGCTGCATTATTGTCAAAGGGCCTTCAATGAGGCAATCATGCGAATGATGGATGGTCGAAAGAACTTTATTAGGTCCAATATGTCGTGCTAGTGTCTTAGCCCAAAGGGGGCCGCTTACACGCTGGGACCGAAAAGCCTAGCTCTTCAGCCGCTTCGCGGGCCCATTGAATTGTTCGTACTTGTCCTTCTAATGTAGTACTGCGCAAAACAGCGAATGAACTTGTCTGTTATACCGAGTGCGCTGCCTGAGCTCTCTTGCTAGGAAATGACTCAGCTCGTTCGGATTGCATTCTGAAATACCTTCGACGTGAGCGAGAAACCACGAGATGTGATATGGCTGAGTTTTCTATCTATTCCTCCTAGAATATATTTCTGAATGATGCTGTCAGCTTCGCCTTATATTGATGCATTCGATTAGGTTCTGAACCGCAACCACAACTTTGTCTCGCACCGCGAAAGCGCATCGGGACGCGAGCGATGTCTTCTCTGGTAGTTTTGTCGCGTCCTGGCAGTTTTGAGCAGCGTATGAATATGTCTCATTGCGTGATCACAAAGTGTTGTGATGATATGAAGAATAGCTCTGGTTCTACTATTTCAAAAGAGTGATGCCACACCAGCATGAGTTTGAAGCACTTAAGTAGATATACATTTACATAAGAGCTTCAGGTAATGAGCAGTATGCTTTCTTTCTTTTTTATTTTTGTTACAATCACGCGCATTTATCAATGTGTGTTACAGAAATTAATCAGGTGTGCATAACCTTCACACAGGTGAAGTTTATCTCATGTTGGAAGATATTTAGCTTGCCCGTTCCAACGTGGGACAAGATCATGGCTCGCTAGTCACGTCTCTCAAGGCTTAATAATGTCTGACCATCCATCCATCATGTTAATATTTTCTTGCAGGTTGCTTTCTACACATCAGCTGACTTGACAAGGCATGCCTTTCGCAGAAGACCATGATTATAAACAAGGAAAAGTGCTTGGTTAGTCATAAGTGCGATGAAGAAGGAAAAAGTTCGCCGCGTAGTTAATTATGAACTTAGGCCTTCGCGGCTTTCTGCTGAACCGTTGCAAGTTAACGCCATTTCTTCGAGTCAGCTATATATCAGTCTCGTTTAAAATAGTTATGGTTGACGGCTCAACGCAGACTGTCTGGCGGCTGCATTTTCGTTGGATGTGGAAATTCTGCCGGCCCGTGTGCTCAGATTTGGGCACACGTTGGAAAACCCCTAGTGGTGGAAATTTCCGGAGCCCTCCCCAATGGCGTCTTTCATATTCTAATGGTGGTTTCGGGACGTAAACTCTGTATTGTTTACTGTATCATACTTACTACATTGAATAATATATACCTAAATAAAGCTACTAAAGCTACAATGCGTGTCACAAAAAGCAGCGATTGCACATTTATTATGTTTGTATAAGTTGCAGTGTCTTACATATTATGCGATAGTAATTATTTATTTCCAACTACTATTAAATTATGCCTAAAACAAAAGTCCATTCATAATTTTTCTAAGACGAACTGCGCAAGAAGAGTAAGAACAGTAAGCGTTTTCTCGCAATTTTTCTGGAAGCATAAGTGATCGTGGGCATTAAACAGCAAGACCCCTCATACCAATCAGTCAATATAGAGTCCCTAATAAGCCAATGTTGTAATGAAACAGACCGAACTACGAGACAATGCCCTTGCTCCAGACCAAATGTTCTTATTCTGCTCCCCATTCTTCTCTTTCTCTAGCCGAGTTTGCGCCGGTTTCCGAACCGCAGTGCAACTGTAATCCTTAAACTCGATCACAACAGCGACGTAGCATCACCAGTTGCCCATTTCGTCTCTGGCGGGCTGCACTGAGTGTGCCGAGGTGGTCCATTTTGCGTACGCCGAAAGTTGTATTCCAGAGTTGACAATATTTCTGGGGCGCGGCATTGGCTTCGTCGGAGTGGTCGCTGCAGGCCCGCGTTGCTCAATGACCTTCCTTGCCTTGCTGTCGAACATTCTGGAGGGCGACATTGGCTTTGTGGCGGTGGTCGACCTCGGCGAAGCTGCGGCTACTTCGGAAGTCCAGCAATGATGACTCTGGTGAACTCCACTGGCAATGCCATGATAGTCGTCGCATGCCTAACAGCAGATTACGCTGTCGCTGTTTCGGGCTTAGGTCTAAGCATGCTTGTGAATTCGGCCAGGCTTCGAGACCTGACCTTCATGGTTTGGGCAGCAGCTTCTGCGCTGCAATCACTTCACTTTCCTGTTTCGTGAATGCAAAGAATGTAAATGTTGTCTGGTAGTAGCGCACCACGGCTATACATGTTAAAAACCACCTTCTCTGCGCCCCAAGCTGCAGACGCCATGATTGTATATATAAAGTTACCACATCGGCACTTTCTGCTAGCTGGTCTCCACCTGAGTGATGAGTACCGGGTTCCCTGTAGGCACAAACCGCCTCGTTGTAATCCCTAGGACATACAGGTATAGGGTAAAACTAACAGACAACTTTTGTCGGTTGCAGAAGAATCACACGCTAGGGGGTCGGAAAGGTCGTTATTGGCTGCATCTGCCTGAGGCGCATCGGTTTCCTCAGCCACGCTGCGGCGTGTAGATCATGAGGAAATCGTCAGATCGTCGATAAGTGTGTCCTTAGTAGCCATGGTTGTTTTGAATGCAACACTCCCACATTCAGCCCACATTCAGCCGGTAACTGGTTGGTATATGCCCTTCCAGCCTCTCAGTGAGGTATCTATCGCTACTGGACCTATGTATCTGTGGTCTTCCAATTGGGTTGCATGAGGCCGAGAAAAAACTTGGAGTCACAGTGCGGAAGTTTACCCTGCCACCGTCAATAATGAGCTGAGCTTGACCAGGCCTGAGGTAGTCAGCTCCCAATAACATGTCTGCGTGCAAGTCATCGAACACTGGATCAGCGGCTAGAAACTTGATCCCGGCTTCGGGTTGAATGTGTAAATCAGGTGCACTGCCAGTCAACGCATTCCCCCCAGGCCGATTCCCGGCGTGGCCTCGGCGGTGGAAAGCCGAGTATGGTGCTCATGCTTTGGTAGGATTCCCAACTGCCTGTGGATGTGCCATTGTAATGAATCAAACAGAACTAAGAGACTACCTCCTAACAAGGGCCGGCTGTTTTATTTCGCTCTGCTTTATCCTATTTCTCTAGCAGATTCTGAGCCAAAGTGGCACTGCAATCCAAACAATGTGTAGCTTTACGCGTATTTATTATGAAGCGAACAACACACATTCGCGCTCAAGCTATGTACAGAACATATATTCGATCTCTCCGACGCACTGTTCCCAAACGAGTTAATTTACAGGAATGTTGCGCGGCAGTTTCTGTGAGGCATGCAATTGAGCAAATGTGAAAATGCCTCTAACGAATTGTCGTGATAGCAATCAAGCGACAAAATCTGGGTAATTTAGCACATAATTAGTTCGTTTTACCATGGTGAAACCACACCTATGTGGTTCGCTGAAGACCCCACAGACACTCTTGCCGCAAATGAGTTTTTCGTACAATTTTGTTACGTAAAAATGACATGAGGCGTGTCTATTTAAAATCTATATTCAAACTGATGCCTATGGTGTCGACTAAGATGGAGGACAGCACGCACAACTGACAGACCACTTCCTCGTTGTCGTCTTCTGACCCCTGATATGTCAGCTACGTAGCATTACTCCCGGCGGTAAAAGCGCCGTCTCGGTGCACATTAACTACGGTCTTCAGTAGGCAGGTGGTAAGGTTTTAGCCTGCTGACGCGCGCAACATCACTGGGTGTGGTTGCAGGCAAGCTTGTGGTCTCAGATGCAGGAATGATTTCATAGGTGACGTCGATTACCTGGCTGATGATACGGTAAGGACCCATGTAGCGAGACAACAACTTATCTGATATGCCAACTCGACGAACTGGGCACCACAGGAGAACAAGATAATCGGGTGAGAAGTGAACGTCAGCATGCCGGCTGTCATAGATGGCTTTCTGGGTGGCTTGTGAAGCCGAAAATCTAGAGCGGGCGATCTGACGTGCGTGGTCGGCATGAACAATAGCGTCGCGTGCATATTCGGTTGACGGCGTTGTAGTGGTTGGAAGTAGGGTGTCGAGTGGTAACGTCGGATCACGGCCATAAAGCAAATAAAAGGGTGAATAACCAGTGGTGTTGTGGCGTGAAGAACTGTATGCGAAGGTCACGTGATGTAGCGCCAGGTCCCAGTCATGGTGGTCGGAGGACACGTACATCGCGAGCATGTCCGTGAGGGTCCCATTTAGCCGTTCGGTAAGGGCATATGTTTGGGGATGGTAGGAAGTGGTCAGCTTGTGGTGCGTCGGGGAAGAGCGCAGAAGATCGTCGATTACGCGAAACAAAAATGCGCGGCCGCGATCCGTGAGTAATTGGCGAGGAGCGCCTTGGTGTAGGATGACGTCGTGGAGCGAAAAGTCCGCAACGTCAGTAGCGATGCTGGTGGGGAGCACTCGAGTGATGGCATACCTATTCACGTAGTCTATAGCAACGGCAACCCACTTGTTGCCCAATTTTGACTCGGGAAAAGGACCGAGAAGATATATACCAACACGGAAGAAAGGTTCGGTTGGGATGGAGATCGGTTGAAGAAGTCCAGCCGGGGGCGCAGTAGGTCGCTTCCTACGTTGAAATTTATCGCAGGAGGACACGTAACGGCGAACGGACTGGGCGAGACCACGCCAAAGGAAGCGGCGACGCACGCGGTCGTACGTCCGAGATGCAGTTGGTTCATCGTGAAGCTCGTGCTGCACTGTTGAACGTAGATTTTTCGGCAGGACAAGAAGGAGCTCAGGGCCATCTGTCTGGAGCCTCCGACGGTACAGCGTGCCATTCAGGAGGACATACATGCGAAGTGACGTGTCGTTGGGAGCAGATTCGACACGGTCAATAAGTTGTCGCAGAGCAGCATCACGACGTTGTTCATCACCAATCTGAAGAAACTGGGACATTGGCATGACGCTGAGGCTAGGCTCGATGTCTGGTTCGTCGGGCGGATCAACAGGGTAGCGCGATAAGCAACCGGCGTCCAGATGGAGACGTCCAGACTTATAAGCAACCGAGTAGGCATACTCCTCTAGGCGTAATGCCTAACGACCAAGTCGTCCAGTGGGGTCCATCAGAGAAGAAAGCCAACACAGCGCGTGATGATCTGCGATGACATTGAAAGGGCGGCCATACAAGTAAGGACGGAATTTCGAAACCGCCCAAACAAGAGTGAGACATTCCCGTTGTGTTATAGAATAATTGCGTTCAGACTTAGAAAGCAGATGGCTTGCGTACGTGATTACACGGTCGTTGCCCCACTGAATTTGCGCCAAAACTGCACTAATTCTATGACCACTCGCGTCTGTTCGCACTTCTGTGGGAGCATCGGGGTCGAAATGTGCAAGAATAAGAGGTGTCGTTAGAGCGATGATTAGCTGAGAGAAGGCGTCAGCTTGAGGAGGGCCCCAACAAATTGGAATGTCTTGTTTGAGAAGGTCGGTGAGTGGCCGTGCGAGTGCTGCAAAATTTTTCACGAAGCGGCGAAAGTAGGAGCAGAGGCCCACAAAACTGCGAAAATCATGGACAGAGTGTGGGACTGGGAAGTTTGTTACAGCGCGTACTTTCGCCGGGTGGATCTGGCCGTACGCCGGCAGCGTCAACAAGGTGACCCAATACGGTAATCTGACGAAGACCGAAGTGGCACTTGGAGGAATTGAGCTGCAAGCCGGCACGTCGAAATATAGATAGAATGGTCGAAAGGCGTTCAAGAAGGGTTGAAAAGGGAAGTGAGAAAGTGATCACGTCGTCCAGGCAACACAAACATGTCGACCATATAAATCCTTGTAAGAGCGTGTCCGTCATTCTCTCGAAGGTCGCTGGAGCGTTGCAGAGACCGAATGGCATGACCTTGAATTGGTAAAGACCGTCAGGGGTAACGAAGGTGGTCTTTTCTCGGTCCATGTCATCTACAGCAATTTGCCAGTAGCCAGATCGGAGGTCGAGAAATGAAAAGAAGGTGGCGCCATAGAGGCAATCAATGGCATCGTCAATGCGTGGTAGAGGGTACACGTCTTTTTTGGTAATTTTGTTGAGGTGGCGATAATCAACGCAGAAACGCCATGAGCCGTTTTTCTTTTTTACTAATACCACGGGAGATGCCCAAGGGCTCGTTGATGGTTCGATTACGTTTTTCGTAAGCATTTTGGCCACATCTTTCTGAATCACTTCTTGCTCGGACGCTGACACGCGTTAAGGCCGACGGTGCCCCGCACCTCCACCTCAAAGATGATACGTAAAAATGACACGAGGCGTGTCTATTTAAAATATATATTCAAGCTGATGCGTATGGCGTCGACTAACACGGAGGACAGCACGCACAACCGACAGGCCACTTCCTCGTTGTCGTCTTCTGACCCCTGATATGTCAGCTACGTAGCAATATATTAGCTTAGCTGCCGAGGAAGGCACAGAGTACTGGCCCAGGTTCTACAACTGATATATGACGGCCACCGCTAATGTCATTGAGTTTATTTTCTAGTGATAGACGTTCACTAAGGGAAAGTCGTCAAGGGTGTTCCACCTGGCATTTTTTTTGCAACGCTACGGAATCGCGTCGGCATGAAATGCAGTCAACTGTGTTTTGAGCTGTTGTATTTCTCACGTTCAAATGAGGTGCTCGATCGTTCTATGTGAGCCCACATAATAAGTTAAAAACGATAGAGTTACTAATATAAACCGCAACACATAAGGACGAGAAAGATATAGCGGCAGTTACTGTTTCAACTGCTTAGTCGTTATTACGATACAAATTTGAAGAATGCAAACTGAATAAAAAGGCAATTAGGCGTCACTAAGGACCACACCTGCAGTCCTCGGAGAAACCTTTGAGGTAAGCATTATGATCGATTGCCTACAAAGTTGTGATACTCTCATAATTTAGGCCGGGGATTCTGGACAGCCAATTTAAAGAAATGCAATGACCACTCGAAATCAAGTGCGATGTTTGCTGGATGTGATCATTGATAAAGCAAAAATATAGAAAAATCCTGCTGATGTAAAAAGTGTCGAGATGCTGCCTCCGAAAAACACTGGTTAATAGCAAAATATTTTATGCAGAAGTGCCATGCAGGAACCTGTGACAGCGAGAACCTTTAACATATAAGTCCAGTGTTTATGGTGTTGTGCGTGCAACAGTGCACCGAAACTGAGATAGAAAGCAAGCATCGTCTACATGACGACACTATGCTGCATGAGGCAACACGCCCGTTCCTTTAGCGATTGAGTGATATCTCAGAGACATATTGCGATATTCAGGAATACACGCACTGTCGGGAAAATTTGGGGCTAGCGAGGTTTAACATGTGCGTGCTTAACCTACAGTTTTTCATTCTTTATTTTTGTAACATTCTTGCTGTCTTTCCTTCTAATCTCCGAAGGAGCAAAGCAACTGATTGGTTGTGAACTGACGCAAGGGCGCACCTATGCAGTCGGCATCAGGGCTATATACATATTTCAAGAAAGTTTGGCAATTTTTTCATCTCGCCGCTATCCACACCAGGCCCCAGCACCGCCATCTTTTCCTGAATTACATCCAAATCAGCTTGCCTCTCAATGCAGCCAAACTCGTAGCTGTACGATGAAACACGCCCAATTTTGCTTTCTTATGCCAACGCTTTTCGCGGCACTGATGCGGAGAGCGAATAGTGATCTGGAGTTCATCTCCGAAGCCTCAGTGACTGGAAAAACGCTATAGTAACGTGTGCTCGACAATTCTATTGTCCATCGTGGTCAGGTTCAATCACCCCATTTCAGGCCCTGTGTGCGAGGCCATATGGCCCATAGTGCACGAAGAAGTGCGAAGAAAGTTTTGGTCAACCCAGCATCAAGTGACCTGAAGAGAATATGTAGTCCGAAGAGAAATCTTCACGCATTGCAGATTTCCAACGGTTCGTTTTCACCAATATGTTTCCCATCATCGTCATCTGCGAGCAAAACTTATCGATCGCTACCGACTCCCCAGATACGAATCACTTATGTCGGCTTCAATTAGTATAAACAGCAAAGCCTTGCTGTGTATTCGCTGTGACCTGACTTACATTCTTCGGTCTGTACCACCTGACAAGGATAACCAATATGTATGCCTAACAGAGACAAAAAGGGGTCTTACTGTCACATTTTTGGTGCCTACCTGTCACAATCAAGTAGATTTGACCACAGAAAACTAGGAAAAATTCTAATCCACTTTTGGCCGATGAATCATCATCAGGAACATTAACGTCCATCGTACACTATGAGGGAGCCCAAAGATCAGCGCAAAGGGCAGAAGTCTGAAAACGTTTGCTTCAGACAACAAGCTGTGCTTGTTAAATGATGGCAGTCCCACAATTTTACGTGGCCCTGGATACAGCAACTGCCTTGACTTGGCTTTTGCCTCTAGAAGTCTTGTCAGATCTGCCGGATTATTTGCGGACATAGAAACACATGGGTGCGACCACATTCCCACATATGGAAAGATCAGTGAATTATCGTCTTGCAAGGTACGCGACATTATCCAAAGAGTGGACTGGTCTAAGTTTGAATTTCTCATGGAAGACGCTGTCAATAGAACACCTCACTTGACTTAGGTGACCAAGTCCACAGTGCAAGACATAGTGTGCACCCTTACATGCTCTTCGAGGGTAACGGAATTTGGTGTTGAATTAGAACGACTTTGGGCTCTCCAACGGCTTCTGAAACGAAGGTACCGACGCACAAAAGCAATAGACGAATCACGAACCGCAAGAAGTCTCTAGAACATGATACAACAACACATAGACAAGCTATAGTCAAAACGTTGGACAGCCTTCTGCACGTTGTTAGATCCCCGCAAGCCTTTCTCACACTTGTGGAGGGCAGTAAGAGGGCTCCGGACAGGTCCCTTTCAGTGGTCTTCATTCAAAGCTCTAGCCCTCTCTCAACAGAGATTGGAGGTCGACGTGGCAGAAGAGTTCTGTGCCAAAATATCTGGTAATCTCGCTGATCCCAACATCTACACGCACTCACGTGGTGGCACGACATCATGCGATCACCGGATGGACCAACTTCTTTCTATTCATGAGCCTAAAGCAGCACTAGCTTTGTGTAGACGGACATCAGCACCCGGTCCTGATGGAGTATCCTATCGAGCACTGTGTCACCTAAGCGAGTGTGTGAGAAGTGCCCTTCTTGAGATATACAGAGATTCGTGGTGAGAGGGCACCCTCCCAGTTAACTCGAACACAAGCCGTTTGGTCACATTGCTGACGCCTGGCAAGTCACCATAGGTGCTCACGTCGTACCGCCCGATTGCACTGGCTAGTTTCTTGAGCACGGTGACGAAGAAGATGGTACTAGGACGGCTAGAATGTTTCCTGGAGCATCACAACATCTATTCAGACGCTATGAGAGTTTTTCGCCGTATCCGATCATCAATTGATAGCCATGGTCAGCTACGTGCAACACTGAAATGCCCGTAAGCATCTCTGCGCTTCTTTATTTCTTGATGTTATAGGAGCGTATGATAACGTCACTCATGAAGCTATCCTCACCGCTCTTAAAGAGGTAGGAGTGGGCGGTCAGGTGATTCAGTGGCTATGCAGCTATCTCTTTGGGCGATTCTTTTTCGTGAGAACCAAAAATGGTGACACCTCGCTACATTACAGCAACCGTGGTGTTGCCCAGTGTGACATATTTAGCCCTTTAATACTCAACCTGACGCTAATCGCTCTCCATGACCATCTGCTGGGTACTGTCAGATTGTCTATGTACGCTGATGACATCAGTGTTTGGACGCCTGCAGTAACACGTCTACAGCTGCGCGTGCGAATTCAGAGAGCTCCTATTTACCTTCGTAAACGAGGTCTGGAAAATTCTTCTGAGAAATATGCCCCTGTGGCATTTACGCGCAAACCAATGCAGAACTACAGCGTTCTGATAAACAGCGAAAGGATGCTTTAGCTCCGATTGTACAAGTTACAAGGTGTTATAATTGACAGAGACCTCCCACGGAGCCCACATGTATCATTTATGAAATGGCATCTGCCATTTGTTCAAATTCTTTACTATAAAGAACTGGGGAATGTCCAAAGCTGCATTTTTGCGACTATACAGGGTTCTTTTCCTTGGATTCCTTTGGTACAGCCTACCTGCGTTAACCAACGCAAGTAAAACAAGTATACGAATGCTTCAAAGTGTCCAGGCTAGAGCACTCCGGAATTGTCTAGGCTTGCTCCAAAGTGCATGAACAGCGGCAACTATCGTCATCACAAGGGACCACTCATCAAAACCCACATTATTGTTAAAGTCGTGAGGAGACATAAAAAATCATGCTCAAACTCCTCGACATCACTTAGCCTCTCTACCAGTAGATGGACCACGCACATCTTACTGCGAATCAGTGACCGCACATCGCGAGTCGATCCCTACTTGGTTCTCTCCTGCCACTGAACCTGTGACTCCATCGTGGTGCCTCGCTCAACCAATTATTATTATTACCATAACTGTCCTCCATAAAAAAGCCAATTTGTCTTCACCGGCTTTTAAGCAGCTCACACTACTTCTCTTCAATAGAAAATACCAGGACTTCATACATATATAGACGACGAATTGGTTCAACCAAACAGCTCTACCAGAACAGTCGAGATACCAAGTTTGGTCACGACGATTAAATTCAAAACATCCCACGCAACTACACCAACAACAGCAGAATTGGCAGCACTTCGTACGGCGCCGGAATTTTTCATTGATCAACCTACACGCAAGTTGACTATCTTCTGCGACTCGAAGGCGGCACTGCAGTCTCTATCAGCCTTACGCCGTCGACCGCACGAACAGCTTGTGCTAAAAATAGCAAAGGTTGTACACTATCTGAATGAGAAAGGGCACCAAATTAAATTTTACTGGTTACCTACTCACTGCGGAATCATCGGCAATGAACTGGCCGATCAAGCTGCCCGCTCGGCCTACGCAGAAGATCATGGACTACTACTACTACTTTCTAGGACAGATGATGAACGAAAGCTCCGCTGGCTTGCTCACTAGCAAACGACATCACAATGGAATCAGCCGCACTTCAAGCATACCCGACTGTACTCACTTGACCTTACGTTAAGTCTTCAAATCTCGTCGAGGTTCTGCCGAGCAAACCAGACCCTTTATGTAGGCTGTGGTTGGGCGTTGCGTTTACCAACGTCTACGCTTTCTGCATTGGGATGGCCGACGCCACAGCCTGTTGACACTGTGGCAAAAAAAAACCATTCAACATTTTCTTTGTGACGGCCTAGAGTATAGTAGACAACTATGCTTTCAGAAGGAGCATAGCAAATTAGATAATGAAGCTCTGTCAGTGGAAAGAATTCTACAATATCGACAAAATTCAACTTCACAGAAGGAGGCCCTGAAGGCGCTACTGCACTCATTGCGATCGACCGGCCTTTCTGAACGGTTGTAGCCAGAACACCCTTCCTGTGTGTTTTGGTTATCTCATGAATGCTCGTGCATTTTTTCTCTCTCTCTCTATTTACCCATCTTCCTTGCCACTATTTCCCATTCACAGTGTTGGGTAGCAAACGAGACGCCAATATCTGGTTAACCTGGCGGCCTTCCTTTCTCTCTCTATCTCTCTCTCTCCCACAGTCACAGGCAACCCCAAAACCTCTACAGCCGTAATACATTAGAACGCTGCCGCCACCCGATTGTACGATCCCCCTCTGCGCTCACGTCAAGACACTGCACGGCCGTAACTGCACAGCGAACCCCATCGATGCCACCCCATACGCCTGTCGACCGGTGTTACTCACTGATAAAGAATTACGTTTGGTCTTCTCCTGAGAACAGCTCACTCTGCTGCCACTGTGAAGAAGCCGGCCATAATTGCTACCGCTACAACAACCTTCAAATGCGTCTGCATGTGTTGGGCGTGAGCGCAAGCCATCCGCATTCAGGTGAACGATCTGGCAACATCGCCAACTAAGTGAGCTGAACAGAGTGCCAACGAGGACGACAATCATGCTCACTACATTCGTTCGGTTGCCACATCTCACCGCGCTGCCGGCGCCACAATGACCCAACCTCGGCCGTGATAACTGGACCACGTACGAAAAAAAAACCGCAGCATATCCACGGAGTGAATGACGATGAGTCGGGCGAAGCGTTCGTCAGCCCATCTGCGCTTCTGTCCGTCCGTTCGTTCTTGCTTCCGTCCATCCGCGCGACCATTTGTGCATCCGTTCATGCATCTGTCCGCCTGTACATGCGTCTGTCCATGAGCCGTTCATCCGTCTGTCCATCCGTTCATGCATCGATCCGTCAGTACGCCCACGCGTGCGTTCATACGCCTGTCTTTCGGCTAGTCTATCTGTCCGTGCGTCTATGCGTTCGTCCGTGCGTCCATCTAGTGTGCCACCATCTCCCATTTCGCATCTCCTGTGGCACATACCCGCTCTAGAGCGGGTTTGTGCCTCCGGTGGCTACGTACTACTTCATACATAAGGAGGAGCGACAGACCCACGCCCTAAGGAGCTTCGCCCCTAAAGCGGCAGCAACCGATGAAGTTGCGATTGCTGTACATAAAAACACCAAACTTCCCATTCTTCTCCCATCCTCCGCGACTGAAACGTTATCGAAAAAACACGCCGCAAGTCGAACGAAGCCTTGATGTTGGAACTTTGTGCCCCGAAGACCTAAACATGCTACGTAGAAGCAGCTGAACAACCTGGTGTAACAATTATTCGACGCCGCGATCCAACCGCAATGCAAGACAATGAACTAGCAACCTGGACGTTGTCATCGACAGCCACAACGTCACCATTCTGGTCAATACAGGCGATCACTATGCCGTCTCACTGGAACGTTCCCCATGAAGTCGAGGAAGTTTAGGACTCTTCGAAAAGTTCTAAAACCTAGGTCTATGGAGGCCATGGAGTAACGCTAACCAGTGTTGCCAGAACAAGAGCCACCAAAAACAAACTGACGTGACCTGGCAGCTCAATAAACCCATTACATTGCTTCAGACATTCTGGATATTGGAAGGACTTCCTAAGTCACCATTGTTCTGTCACCATTGCTCCGTCTGCTTGGAATGGCCAATGCTTGCTATGACTGGGTGTATTATCACTGTATGGAGGCTCAAAATCTCTTGAGTGCGTTAAGTTTATAGACGAAGATTGACAAGATGGTCAGAGAGGCCAATATTTGCCTACTTATGTATGTTGTAAATAAAATGTAATAATGGATAAAGCTTGTAATCTATATATGAGGTCATGCCTTGAAGGTTAAAGATTTAGGCGTTTTCATTGTGAGGCCTTCGAGCTCCTTGTTTGAAGAAGATTGAACAACTGCCCATACCCCCTTCGCACATGATGCAATATATATATATTAATACTATCTGGGCTTCCAAGCGCCAGAACCACAGTATGACTATCAGAGACGTCTTAGGAGAGGTCTCCATACCTATTTGCTCTCTGGTTTTTTTTAAAGCGCAGTGAAGCCGCAAAGCACACACGCCTGCAGCCTTTAGCCTCCACTGAGTTGTGTCTGTTAGGAGCGGGATCTAACAACCGGCCTTTGGGTGAGAGGCGAGCGCTGCAGTCACTCAATCAACACGGCGTATCCAATATATAGAACGCTGAATGGATTCATATTTTCAGTGCATATTTGCAGCCTACATGCGCAAAATAAAGTTGTACATTTTGTCTCTAAAGCACAATGATTGATTGGTTGATTTATTGATTGATATGTGAGGTTTACGTTTCAAAACCACTATATGATCATGAGAGACGCCGTAGTGGAGGGCTCCGAAAATTTCGACCGCCTGAGGTTCTTTATGGTGCACCCAAATCTGAGTACACGGGCCTACAACATTTCCGCCTCCATCGGAAATACAGCTGTGGCAGCCGGGATGTGATCCAGCGACATGCGGGTCAGCAGCCGAGTGCTTTAGCCACTAGACCACCACGGTGGGGCGTCTCTAAAGTACAAAACAACATAAGAAGTGATACACTAAAGGAATGCATGGTACGATCTGTTCCAGCGTGTTCATCTGCGCTAATGCACATGGTACAAAAATTGATCTGTAGCTTGATTGCGGAAGGAGTAACGCTGTATTACAAAGCACCAACTGACATAATCACTTCTTCAGTGCCTTCTTTTACGTTTGTCCGTTTTTAAGTTTTGAATATTTATTCTATTCTCGTATTTTACTATTTTTATTTTTATTTTTATTTCATCAAATGCATTTAGTGGCATTCATCTGAAGTCTGCTGGCCCTCAATTCATCCTGGTGCAAAGTCTATACGTTTACCGTCTCGAGGAATCAAATTAAAAAAACTGTCTTTTAGTCTGAACGACTCGTGTTCATCGATTATTTAAGCATAGTCTTTCTTTCTTTCCTTCTTTCTCTCTCATTTATTTATACTCTGTGAAAAGATTTTAGTTCGATGCTTTTAATTAGAAAAGTTCTCTTTTTTTTTTACTCCTGGAGAAATATGATCTGGAGTAAAAAAAGCACCAAACGTTAATGGCGAGAACGGAGCCAAAATGACCCTAGCGATAAAACAGGCTTTCTATTTCGAGCTGCTTGGAGATTACGTATACTACTTCTGCACTGCTCCCGACCAATTTTCTTCTTTATAGTTTCTTCTCGGTCGAATAACCGAGAAATATAAAAGACGCGGCTTCATGGATATCACGTATTGCAGTTTCGAACCAGCACGTTGCTTTTGACTATTTATTACGAGTCGCGGATCCCGTATATCATTCGAAGTGGTAAATGCCATTGCTATGCGGCACACTGGCTTGCTTTCTTTTATAGTGAAGGCCGTTATGAGATGACAAATCGGGGGACACGCAGTTGTGCGCCGTCGCCGCCGGTATCCGTAACCACATCGCTCGAAATCAGAAAAAAAAAATCTAGCACAAATGACACAGTGGGGCTCGAACACGGGTCCACTGGGTGCCAGCCTAAAATTCCACCAATAAGTCACACTGAATTTTAATATGAATTCCCTCGTTGGTATCAAGCAAGTGTGCTTGCAGTAGTTACCCAATGGGTGTTTTGAAAGGCCTTGAAAGGCCGCTCTTCTAGCTCATTCGGTGACTGTGCTGCGCCTGTCGCGCAGGCCTGGCATTTTAGGAGCGAAGCTCCTTATGGCGTGGCTTGTGCATCTCTCGTAGTACGTAACCACGAGTGGCACATACGCGAAATAGCAGTCCTTACGATTTTGACCTCCAAGGTGGTTCCGGTGAGAGATTTTTTCTGTGCGTTGTTGAACAATGAAAGATAGTGCTCAATGCATATGTTAATGGCTGTTAAGGGAGAATGAGAGACAGGAGCATTCGGCCTTTAGGTAAGGCGCACGCTGCGATCCCCATTAGCAGCTATTGGCATGTACATTGAGCACGATCTGACAAGAAAGGGTTGCTACGTTATACTCACTGGGTGTAACCTCCTTGGTTTTAGAAAGGTTTAGCGAGCGTTGGGTCACATAGCCATGAATGCAGGGAACTAGTATATACCATGAACTCGAGGTGGTTGAAGCCTAGTTCACACTGAAACATCCGCTTTCTACAGCGACCGAAATTTCCCTGCCGCCGAAACGCAGCGTCGTTCGCACTGGACGCGCCCCACGCCGCCGAATATGCCATCTACAACGGGGCGAACGCGGGATGGATGCGCTGTCACTTGGTTGTTGTCGCGGCTCGCAAACGCTACTACGCTATCCGGCGGTGTATACTTCGACAATTCTCGTACGCAAGAAGCAAGAAAAGACAGTACTGATTACTTTGCTGGCAAGTGGCTGTCTTGTAGGCACGAAGAGCAGAAAACCACCGACGCCAGCAGCGTTGGTGGGTTCGTTTTGCTCTGCATGACCGCAACAAGCTCGGTCACGCCAACAGCAAGCTCGGTCACCTCTTTCACGAAATACGGACGCGAAGTAGGCACAGAGTAGGTTAAACTCCCGTTGGTTTTAACATTCAGTTACGTACACTGCGGCATAACAAGTGAGTAGGGCTTGGCCGCCATTTTTCAAAATCCTTGACTAGCGCTCCTATTGGTCCGCGGTGACCGTTTCGGCGGCAGACGCCACAAAAATCGGTCCGAGAGCGATCGGCGCGGAAAGGGCTCTTTCGGCGGATCTCACCGCCGTCAAACCGGATTCGGAGCACTTTTGGCGGCCAGAATGCTCAGTGTGAACGTGGCCTAAAGGTGGGAAGTAAAACCGAAGCGCAAGCCGTAAGAAAGTGTGCATGTGCCACCTCCCGTTTAGTCCTTGAAATGTCCGCTGGATGGCGGTGCTTTTATATGGAGAATATATGATGAAAAGATGCGAGATGGTGGTACTTGGAGTGCTGAATAGATGGACGAACGGACACACAGACAGATGCATGGATGGACACATGGACGGACGCAGGGGGGGATGCATGGACGAACGCAGGGACGGACGCACGAACAGACCCACGCACGGACGAGTGGATGGACGCATGGACGGTTACACAGACGTACGCAGGAACGGACGGAAGCGAGAACGAATGGACGGACGAATGCTTCGCCCCACTTCCCATCTTTCACTCCATGGATATGCTGCCATTTTTGTTTATATTTTTTATTTCTCGTCTGAATCACACAGAAAAAAACTGTTCGACATACTAAGATAGTACGCGTCGCAAGAAAAAACAGGAGGCCTGCGCGGAAGGCGCAGCACAGTCACTGTGAAAGCTGGAACGGCCTTTCAGAGCTTTTTCAAAACACTCATTGGGCGACTCTATATTGGGCCAGCATTCGCTATGATATTTTTTGTTATTCTTCTGAAAGCATGGTATCCGCTAAACATTTGGAAGGGATTTAGTGCCAATTATTCATACATTGGCTCACCAAGATGAGAAATTATGGCTGAAGTGGGTATGTGTCACAGCTATTAGGGAAACAAGAACAAGCTTTTGCAAAGGGTTGGAGCATTGGACGGCCGCTCGTAATGCTCTTCGCATTGTGAGACGACTGGTTGTTCTTTTGTTGTTTTAAAACGCTTTATAAGTCGTACTGACGTGATTGCTTTCCCGACATCAAGTCTGCCTAAGGCAAGTTTGCCAGCAAGTAGCAAGCACTGGCAGAGCTGAGTGAAAGAATACTGGGCTTGCACCCGGTGGACATGGGTTTGAGCCCCACTGTGTCATTGGTGCGAGGTTTTGGAGGCAATAGCGTTAGAGAGCTTGTGTCGCAGAAATCCCACCGTCGGCGTCAGCCCCGTTGGTTGTCAGTGAAAAACCGTCCGTGAGCGAAAAAGCAAGCTACAGAGATAGCCTTGGGAGGCCGCTATTTGTCCACGCATTCGCGCGTGACCACACTGAAGAAGCCGCGCATTCGAAAAAAAAAGGCTCAAGGTCACGAGGCGCGGTAGTTTTTTTCCCCTTCCGACCCTCCTTGTTTGGTTTCCAGCGCTTTTGTCGGGACGAGAGAAGAGAGAGTGCAATTGCAGCATGCCACAAATCTTTAAATTGCACTCGCACACGACGGATTCTTAAAACTTTGGTGGTGTTGAATTGGTGAGGCAATAAGCTCTTCTAGTGAATTGATTGCATGGTTACTGGAAAAAAGTGTTTCAGGGCCCCTTTAACGCGTTTTGTTCGAAAGGTGTCATTACGAAAATGAGCCCGTTAAATGCTTTTTAGGACAACCATGTCCATCTAGCGGAAAACAGATCATGCCTTTCAAGAGGTGTTGATCAAGCAAACAGCAAACGCTAAATGATGAGCTGCTATCTGTGAGGCATTGTGAGACTCTTTATTGCCTCCGAGATGGCGAGTGCTGCGTGCGTCTTGGAGGCCTTGCGACTATTGCCTTAGATGAAAAGCCTGTATCTACCATTCGTGCGCACGCGCTGGTACAATCTACTGTGTGCTTGTGTGTGTATGTAACAAAACATAATAATAAGTATACATTTAGCGGTTGAAAGGTGCACTAGAGGCCACAATTTGCTGTTGCATTCAACCCATGAAGACGAAGCTTAAGGGTCCCCCACTTTTTCTGTAATTTCGCGCGATGTGGTTACGGCCACATGTGGCGGTGGCGGAAAACTGCGCGTGACCCAAGTTATAATCTCATAACAGCTTTCGCTGTAAACCAAGGAAGCTTTACCACTCTAAGAGTATGAAGTATATAAGGAAATGTTTATTTTTTATAAATTAGGAAACACTTGAAGTTGATTTAGGAAGTATCGCATATAGCCTGCTTTCAGTCATACTTATCAATAGTGATTATTATTACTACTGCAGTTTTACATGCAAACACTGCGCTATGATTATTAGAGACGTGGTGGCTAACGCGTTCTGAAGTCGGGATGAACTGCCATTTTTTACGTTCACCTCCATTTGATTATAGGAGCCCCCAGCAATTGTACTCGAACAAATTGCGGCCGCGACGTCCGGGATTCATCACACGACCTCGGGGTCACCAATCGAGTGCCATAACCACCAAGAACAGATGCGAGTCGCTATTTTCCAAGAGAATTCACACTGTAGTTTTTGCTTTAGTTCACAGAGAGAAAGTTATGATCATGAACCAGCATGTGCCCTTCTTGGTGTCGTTTGAAATGCGAAGCATTTCTTCGCACACTGCAAGCACGTTTGTTATCTATCTATCTATCTATCTATCTATCTATCTATCTATCTATCTATCTATCTATCTATCTATCTATCTATCTATGTATCTATCTATCTATCTATCTATCTATCTATCTATCTATCTATCTATCTTCCTAGGTGTGGGTGCACTCGTGATCACCCCCTTAACTTGAGTTGAGCCAAACTAGAATGAGAGTTTAAGATGACCCCGCCATGGTGTTCTAGTGGCTAAGGTACTCGGCTGCTGCCCCGCGGGTCACGGGATAGAATCCCGGCTGCGGCGGCTGCATTTTCGATGGAGGCGGCAATGTTGTAGGCCCGTGTACTCAGATTTGGGTGCACGTTAAGAAACCTCAGGGGGTCGAGATTTATGGAGCCATCCACTACGGCGTCTCTCATAATCGTATGGTAGTTTTGGGACGTTAAACCAACATATCAATCAACCGAGAGGGTAAGATGGTTTGAGAATAGAATTCGCGGGTCATGTGATGAATAACGTAACGAACCCATCACGTACGTCGTAAAACACTTCCCGCCAGACAGTGGCACATACCCCGGGGTAGGTCCGTACCACTGGTATGTGGTTATGTGCCACAGGTGATTGACACTTCATATCTACCAAGGAACTGCGAAAATACACATAAGTAATTTTAATGCGCGAGCGTCCCGGAAAAAAAGGCAGATCTCACCTACCTTGGGTTTTATGCAAAGCATACGAAGGCAAGTTGACTGTGCTCTTATATTTTAAATTAGCAGAACCATACCAGATGGAACCAAAAATATTTAAAAGTGTTGTACACAGAGACATGTTACACAGACGCATTTTTACTGTAACGGTTCCCACAGTAACATAGGTATTAGCACCACAACAAGTGGTACGCTGATATACGTAGCACCTATGCCAGCGAAGATAGCGGCCTTGGACACTGCTAGATAAGTGAGTTTTTGTGCATAGTGCTTCACTACAGCTGTCGTTAACCGGAATTGACAGCTTTATGGTATAAAATACGCATGTACTGCTTATAAAAACGAATAGACAGCCCTGAAACCACTTCACATTTCGCAAACATTGTGATCTTCTTGCAAAGCAGATCCGAGACATGGCGTGGCTCCGTCGTACAATACTTCATTGCCTCACAAAATGCTGCAGTTCAATTGCTGATGAGACTATATTTATTATATAGATTTGTTGGGTCAACACTGCCGATGCCAGCTTTCACAGGCGAAGACCGACTGACCCAGTTGGCGGCCACCATGCCCCACAAAACCCAAACCGAAACTGAGCACCTGAACAAAAACAAACGAAGGCACTTTGGTAAACAACCGACTCTATCTACAATACTGTACGAAAGCATATTACGTGATCACCCACACCATTTGTCGGTCAGTCCGTCCATGCATCTGACCGCGCGTCCATCTATCCTTCCATCCATTTGTCCGTCTGTTCATCAGTCCTTCCATTTATCCGTGCATCCACCCGTCGGTGCGTCCTACCATCCGTGTATTCATGCATACGTCCACCTATCTTTCTTTCCGTGCATCCGTTCATCTATCCATTCCAATATCCATCTATGTATGCACCCGTTCTATTCGAGGATTTCAACGTAGACATAATAGACTCAAGGCCTATGGCTTTGCCCACTAATCGCCATTCACATGCGGAGATGCACTGAATTTCTTAATGTTCTCGAACTAAAAGTAGCAATGTCTGTTCGTACCAATTTTAGTTGATAGAAACTGTTAATCACATTCAGTGCTTTGCGCCTGACTGCAGTGAATCTGGACCCGACATGATGGCTGTATCGCAGGAATACACATGTAATGTTTATAAAATTAAATAGCCATCCCTGCATTCCCAATGTTCGCTTCACCAACATCATCGTCTATTCAAAAACAGCAGCGAGACCTGGTGTGGCCCTGTGGTAGAATACTTGGTTGCCACAAAGATTGCTGTGGTTAGAATACTGCAGGGACGCTGACATTTGTTCTTTACATTTGTCGGCTCAACACAGCCGAGCTTTTTCCTAACGCTCAAGAGTTAAAATCAACCATAGGGTTCTCGACATGCCTGTAAAAATATGAAGTGTCAGTCACCTGCGGCACATACCCGAATATCAGTGGCACATTTCCGGCCACGGGTATGTGCCACTGTCTGGCAAAAGGTGTTTGATGACGTACGCGACAGGATTTTGATATTATTCATGCCACAACTAGCTAGTCGTATTAGTGTAAGCATGCTACCCTCCCATACTAGTTGTGGTTTAGCCCAAGTTGAGGGTGTGATCATGAGAGCACGCAGACTTATGCGGCTATACATACAGACAAATAGAATAATAGGTATACAGGTATGTAGATGCCGACAATGTTTACAGTACTTAAAGAAATACTTTTAATGTAAAAATTTGACATCAGCTGTGATGACCCCACGAATGTGAAGCAAAAAATCAGGGTCCCTGCAGGAATCGCACTCTAGCATTCTATGTGGCAACCAAGTATTCTACTACAGAACCACACGAGGTCTCGCAACTGTTTTCTATATAGATCGCGATCTTAGTGAAACGTTCTTTGGGGATACAATGATGGCTATTTTATTCTATGAATATTACAAAAGTACTCCTATGATACAGCTGCCACGTCAGGTTCAAATCAATTGTAGTTCAGCTAGCGCAATGCAATGAAGGTGACTGACAATTTATAACAACCAAGGAAGGCGCGAACAGACATTGGCAATTTAAAATCGTGAGCATCAAAAGTGAATGATGTTGAGTGGGCGATGAATAGGTTATAAGATCCTTAATGTCTACATTGAAGTTGCCGACTAGTATAAATGGTGGTCATGGGGACGTACGCATCGATGCACAGGTGAACGGAGAGATGAATAGATGGATGGACGGACAGATGCATGAATGAATGGACATATGTTTGGCGTGGGTGGTCATCTATTCTGCTGTCGTACAGTGATTGCCCATGAAGTAAGTTGTTTACACGTTTTCAATTTTTGTTACGCAGATGTTCAGCTTCGGTTTGGGTGTTGTTGGGTGAGATGGACGCCAACTAGGTTGACCCTAAGAAGCTTCGCCTCTAAAAGCTGGCATGGGCAGCGTCGATCTAGCGAAGGCCTCAAATAAACATGATGGTCCGAGCAGAAATCGACTCCCAGCATTTTGTGTGGCAATCGAGTATTCTATCCTAGCGCCACTTCAGGTCTCATAATTGTATTTCAAGGAGACCGTAATGTTCGCGAAATGTCATTAGTGGTTGCAGTGCTGGCTATTCATTCTTATAAAGAGTAAAAGCTTACTCCTATCAGACGGCTGTCGCGTCGGGTTCACGACAATTCTAGTGAAGCGCCATCCACTGAAGCGCATTTTTCTAGCATTCTCCAGAGCTGCCATCTTCGCTGACAGTAGCGCTACATATCAGCTTACGGCTTCTCAAGATCCTAATACCCATATTGCAGTTGGCATTCTTACACCGCAAGAAACATGTGACTGTTTAACGTATATCTGGGCTCACAACATGTGCACATAGATGTGTCGCTTAAAAAAAATAATACGCTGTCACCATCTATCTGAATGCGTCACATAACATCGATTTCCAGGGTACGTGGGATCTGATGAATATTTCTTGTTTCTTTTCTGTTTCGCACCCACAACGCATAGGCCT
Organism: Rhipicephalus microplus; assembly: GCF_043290135.1. Taxonomy (NCBI): domain Eukaryota; kingdom Metazoa; phylum Arthropoda; class Arachnida; order Ixodida; family Ixodidae; genus Rhipicephalus; species Rhipicephalus microplus. The sequence continues at coordinate 141,090,759 of NC_134700.1, read as the reverse complement.
GTTACTTCTACATAGAATGGAATAACTCTCAATGCCGAGATAAGTAATACAGTGCGAGAGAGAGAAAACAGTAGTGCACGACAAAGTGTTGAAAGGAGAACGTGATAATTTAAATTCCTAGCTAAGCTATTGCCAGCTAAGTGCCCGCCATATCTGCTGTGGCGAATCTTTTGACGAATTTTCTCAAGCCTCGTTTATTTGTTTGTACGGGTACTTTGAAAACGTAAACACTAAAAATACGCAGAACTCGCTCGCTGCGCTGGTAGTGGTTGAAGTGGGTATCACGGTTGACGCTTGGCCTGGAATTCACCAAAGACTCAGCACGAAAATTCAGAGCCACAAGAACATGCGAGTTGAAAATAAGCGTAAGACTGGTTTATATGCGCAGTTTTACATGACGACCATTCCACGCTGAGTGAGCCTGCGAGGAGCTGATCATTAGCCAACCGCAAAACAAAGAATGAGTGTATTGCTGTCCTGCATCTCCGATTTCCCAGCTACTGTTCTATATTTTGACAACTATTCAGAGCTTGAATAACTTTCATTAGTTGTGAAGCCTTCGACCATGTAACTTGAGTAATTTGCATCACGAAATTGAGAAGTAAACACTAGCGTTTCACTAAAGAGCGGGTACGCAGCGGGTGCAGAAAAAAATCACACCATATGCACAGAGTGCATGATGATGAGTGGGGCGAAGTATACGCGAGTCCATTCACGCTTCTATCCGCCAGTTTGTTCTTGCTTCCATTCATCCATTTGTCCGCCCGTGCGTTCGTCCGTTAGTTCGTCTGTTCATCCGTCCGTCCATCTGTCCGTCCGCTCATCCACGCGTCCTTCCCTGCGTCCGTCCATTGCCCATGCGCCCGTCAATCCATGGGTTGGTCCATCAGTCCGTGCGTGTGTCTGTCTGTCCATCTGTCCGTCCATCTGGAGAACACTCCAAGTACCACCATCTATAATATTTTCATCATATATTCATTATATAGAAGTACCGTCAAGCAGCAGAGGTTCCAAAGACTAAACGAGAGGTGGCACGGCCAGACTAGAAAAGAAGCACGCACGCACACTCTTACGGCCTGCGCTTTGTGCATCCCCCCTTTCATCGCCGCTAAATCATGCCAATGCGGCCCAACCTTCACTAAACCTTGTTAAAACCAGGAAAGTTACGCCCAGCGAGTTTGACGTGGCAGCCTTTTTTGGTCAGATTTAGTGCTAAAAGTGCATCGTTCTGTTTCTAGTTTTTTTTTCACTAAGCATCAAACTCAAGGCATATTTTGATGAATATTAAGTCACCAATACTCGTCCCTGTTGATTGATATTTAGAGTTTAACGTTCCAAAACCACCATTTGATTATGAGAGACGCCGTAGTGGAAGGCTCCGAAAATTTCGACCACCTGGGGTTCTTTAACGTGCACCCAAATCTGAGCACACGGGCCTCCAACATTTCCGCCTCCATCGGAAATGCAGCCGCCGCAGCCGGGATTCGAACCCGCGGCCTGCGGGTAAGCAGCCGAGTACCTTAGCCACTAGATCACCGCGGCGGGGCATACTCGTCCCTGTATTTCATTTATTCAGATATAACTATTTTTTTATTTATAACAAAAGCGCGCGGGTTTTCTCCCCAAACCTAGAGTGCGCGCGTGCCGGTTCTGCCGTACGACCGCCGAGATGGCTATCTACTACTACGACGACTACTGCAACATATATCGCGGACGCATGGCCCGAGGCATAAGGAGTTTCGCCCCAAAAAGGAAACAAGAGTCGGCGAAGTAGGATCAATGCCACATGAATATAAGGCCTGCTCACTGCCGCTGTGACGTCACGCACCTTGACTGAGCGAGCGCGCAGGGGAGACTGTGAAGGCGCTGCCACTATCGTCTTTCGTAAAAAGACGAAATCTTCACGGAGAGTTTTGCAGTTATGCAAGATCTTCATTCAATCGTTTCTGTCGGGATTGGTGCTAGTTTAGCAATTTTATTGCGCTTTATATTCTTGGGTGAGTTATTTGTAAGCATTCAATATTTCATCTGAATGCAAGAAAGTTTTGTGCCCTATAGAATACGCTACTGACTTGATAGAGTAATGTTTGGTGACCAAACTAAATGCGAAATAAGTAAAGTGAATCTTACTGATTAACATTCAATTAGGCACACACACACACAAACACACGCACGCACGCACGCACACACACGCACACACCCACCCACACACACACACACAATCCAGATGATGCAGACAAAGTGTTTCTATTATTTACAAGCTTCTGGAGTTTTCCCTGCTGAGTGAGTGCGTTTGTTCTGTTGTGGATGTTTGTGGATCGGTGTACTTGGTAGTCGTACTCAAGCATTTCTGCTTGAAATGAAGCTGAAACGCATGAAAAACCATTTAACCAAGCTCTTTATCACAGGCTTTCTGCTCCACATGCATGTCATTGAGAATCTACAGAACAGAAAAAAATTGGCAGCATATCCCCGGAGTGAATGATGGAGAGTGGGGCGAAGCATTCGTCCGTCCATTTGTTCTTGCTTCCGTCCGTGTATGCGTTCATCTGTGTGACCGACCATGCGCCCATCCGCCCCTCCGTGCGTGCGTCTGTTCGTGCGTCCGTCCATGCATATGTCTGTGTGTCCGTTCGTCCATCTATTCAACACTCCAAGTACCACCATCTCGCACCTTTTCATCATATATTCCCCATATAGAAGCACCGCCATCCAGCGGACGTTCCAAGAACTAAACAAGAGGTGGCACACTAACACACTTTCTTGCGGCTTGTGCTTCGGGTCTACTTCCCACCTTTAATCACCACGAGTCTATGGTATATACTAGTTCACTGTATTCCTGGCACTGTTGCCCGACGCTCGCTAAGCCTTTCTAAAACCAAGGAGGTTATGCCCAGCGAGTATAACGTAGCAACCTTTTCCTGTCAGATAGTGCTCAACGTAAATGCCAATGGCTGCTAATAGGAAATGACAGACAGGAGAATTCGGCTTTTACTTTCTTACGGCTCACGCTTCGTATCTACTTCCCATTTTTAACCACCTCGAGTTCTTGGTTCGTTGGATTCATAGCACTGCGGCTCAACGCTCGCTAAACCTTTTTAAAACGTAGGAGGTTACGCCCAGCGAGTATAACGTAGCAACCCTTTCTTGTCTTCTGTGCGTTGATGAACAATAAAAAATTTGCAGCGTGCGCGTTAACTATAAGCCGAATTCTCCTGTCTCTCATTACCCCTTAGCAGTCATTGACATGTACATTGAGCACTATTTTTTATTGTTCAACAACGCACAGAAGAAATTTCTCACCGGCACCACCTTGGATGTCAAATTGTTATACTTGTTACACACTACAACGGCTACGAGGGATGAACAGGTGCCGCTATAAGGATCTTTGCCCCTAAATATCATTAGGGTATGCAAGGTCATCCAAACTCAGTTAAAGAGGAGCAGCACATACTTCCAATACAAAAAACAGGTGAGCGTAATAAAGAGAGTGGTGCATCATTGTAAAATCTGTAATAAATGATCGGAGGAGCGGTAAGAAATACGACGTAGTATTCGTAACAGATGCACGACACCACGCACTACCCCTCCTTCTCCTATCTATACAAGGCGACCGAAGATATTACAATATTCCCGAAGTGCGGTGCGCAAATAGCCAAATGTTTACCAACACTGAAGGAAATAAGCCTGTTTTCTGAATACATTGCCACATGGCGAGTATTGCTTTATCTTGATGTGTTGGCGGTACGAGCAGTGCAGCCGAAAACGCGGTTGGTTAAGCGGAATGTGAAGCTGCGTCTATTTCGTTTCGCCGGCATTTGCAGCCAAGTAGACCGCGTCTCGGCAAATGTGCTCGTTAAAAAATGGCAGCGTATCCACGGAGTGAATGATGGAGAGTGGAGCGAAGAATTCGTCCGTCCATTCGTTCTTGCTTTCGTCCGTCAGTGTGACCGTCCACGCGTTCACCAGCCCGTCCGTGCGTGAGTCTGTTTGTGCGTCCGACTCTGCGCTCGTCCATACAGCCACCCCTGCGTCCGTTCATGCGTCCATCCATGCATCTGTCTATGTATCCATTCGTCCATCTATTCAACACTCCAAGTACCACCATCTCGCATCTTTTCATCATATATTCCCCATATAGAAGCACCGCCATCCAGCGGACATTCCAGGACTAAACGAGAGGTGGCACACAGACACTTTCTTACGGCTTGCGCTTCGGGTCCTCTTTCCACCTTTAACCACCTCGAGTTCATGGTATATACTAGTTCACTGTATTCATGGCACTGCGGCCGAACACTCGCTAAACCTTTCGAAAACCAAGGAGGTTACACCCTGCGAGTATGACGTAGCAAACTTTTTCAGTCAGATAGTGCTCAAAGTACATGGCAATGGCTGCTAATGGGAAATGAGAGGCGGAGAATTCGGCTTTTACTTTCTTACGGCTTGCGCTTCGTATCTACACCCAATTTTAAACCACCTCGAGTTTATTCATGGTATATACAAGTTCATTGTATTCATGTCACTGCTGCTCAACGCTCGCTAAACCTTTCTAAAGCTAAGGAGGTTACACCCAGCGAGTATAACGTTGCAACCCTTTCTTGTCAGATAGTGCTCAATGTACATGCCAATGGCTGCTAATGGTGATCGCAGCCTGCGCTTCAACTAAAAGCCGAATGCTCCTGTGTTTCACTCCCCATTAGCAGCCATTGACATGTACATTGAGCACTATTTTTATTGTTCAACAACGCACAGAAGAAGTTTCTCACCGGCACCACCATGGAGGTCAAAATGTTATACTCGTTACATACTACGGGGGACGAACAGGTGCCGTTATAAGAAGTTTTGCCCCTAAAATTTAACATCTATGCAGTTGCTAGCACTATCTCGGGATAATACGTAATTGCAGGAATGAGCGCCAGTGCCGCTCAGCTAAATGTCTTCCATGTCACTGCTGCCCAGTTCAGAAGCGTACTCGACACCATTTTACAGAAAGGACTGAACGTCGTAAAGGTGGTGCCTATAAAACAACTCAAAATAACTAGTATAGACACACACACACACACATACCTAAATATCAAGGAGAGAATGCTAATGAAAACGCTGGAACCTTCGAAACACTGTCAATATTGGTGGCAGCTGGGCCCGCAGCACTGCTTCTTTGCGAGAGCTCACAGGTATACGCCACGCACATCTTCAGTGAACGAAGCACTTCACATCACACCGCAGCACTCCGCAGACGCAGAAAAACACGTTCATCTTCATGCACCTGCCAAAGGTACACAAGCACTCCACGAACAGACTTCGTCAAGCTTAGCAATCCTGCTACCTCGAACGTTGGGAGCATGAATGCGCACGTCTACTTGGTCGGAGACGAGTGCCAGAACTGAGTGACGTCAGAGGCCTTGCCTGGAGTAGTGAGCAGGTCTGAACTATTTTGCTAAGGAGCAATGGTAGAGCTTTCTTTGCTGTGTGGTCACATCACCGCGAAAACAGCGACGCCATTGTTCGCTATTGGGGCTAATTACGGGCCTCGTTTCTCAAGATTCAGGGATGCGGGAATTGTGTCAACTTCGGGTGTTTCAATATTTAAAGTGCCACCCACACCACCTCTCGATGAGGGCGCAAAGTCCTCGATGAGGGCGCAGCCACCATCTCCTCAAAGATGATGTCGCGACCACAAACCATTTCAATCACCTCGTCGATCGACTTGCTGTATCGAACTTCATGGCGCCTCCTCTAGTAGGTGAGGAAAACGCACCTACATAAAAGTCTATTAGCCGGCAAGGAGCGCTTTGATGCATATTTCCAACAACAAAAAACGCCGTTTACCTAAAACGCAGAGGCCAAACGTAAAGTCGCACGTCTACATTTATTCAGCGGCTGCTTCGTACTTCAGATTGAGCTTATAGTACTGCTATGTTAAGTACTTCCGGCATTGATATTTTAGTCACCTTCTTTATATAATTTTCCTTTTATTGTAAAATTGTTGCGGTCATAAATCTGGCTTCGAACCTCATTCTACCCTGTTGAAGAATAGCTATCAAATTAGTACAGGAAGACAGCTCTTTCATAATGAATATTTGGGATAGTACCGACATTAAAATCTTTTTTCGTTTCACAAGACACGCGGTGCAAATACAATGGCGAAATTCACATAAAGTAACTTCGTGGTCTCGTGCTGTATGGCACCTACTTTTGCCTATAAGCAGATGTAGGCTGTACAATTCAAGGCACCAACTGCTGACGCAAAACGATAGAATATCCTTTATTGCCTCGAGCCTTCTCATGATCAGCGACAGAATATAATGGTGAATGCCCAAAAGATAACATAAGTCACGTGCTGAAATTTGTGGAAGTTACAAGTCTGAATCAAACAAGTTTATCCGAGCAACTGATAATTCCATTGAGGTTCAATAAACTAAACGTGTGCGTGCCTTCCACCTAACGTTTGCCATAACCTCTCCCGATTCGTGTGTCAGTAAAACGTTGTTTGAGAAGCCAGTAAGAACTTGCTAAAGATTATCACGGGTGACAGAAATGATAAGCTAATGAGAATTACGGCACATTCGGGTGGTCGTTTTGAGCGCTCTGGCCGTGTTTCGAAGTGGTGAATTCGGCAATTTTATTGCTCTACAACAAGAATAAAGTGGTATGCTAGTCCTGTCCTTCGTTGCTGAACGTCTGTTTGCCCGAATATTTTAGCGACAGTGCTTAGTCGCTATTTTACGTAGATTTTTGAGAGCCGCCGGAGCGCTCGGAAACGACCAGTCGAATGTACCATAAAAGAAAGCAGACCAAAAATACTAAATGAAAGTACCCTTTATATTACGCTCGCTATATTCACTTAAGACTTTAGGTAGGTGCTACAGGACATTCACCCATGCGTTCGATATTGTGTGGCCCTGCTAATTATGCTATCAAAATGAGCACTAAAGCGAGCAGCCACGCTGCACCCACCATTCAATCCTAAAGGCCTGATGTTTTTGTCCCGTGAAGCGGCACAACACACTAAAGAAAACCGACGCCAAATCTGCAACAGTCAGAGAGGACTCAAAAAAGAGGCAAGAAAGAAACGAATGGCCTCGGAAATTCTCATGCGTCACCATTCTTGTTTTTTTTTCGTTTTGCCTCTCTCTTGTTTGTTCAATGTGTACAGCGGGCTCCAAGCGCGTTGTCCCGGACGAAATGACCGATTTGTGCAGCGGGAGCCGGGCAGTCCAGCATGTCGATCGACCAACTTCGATCAGCGTGTTTGGCTTCTCGTTTCCACTTGCCTTGGGCACATCAGCTCTCTTTCTCTGGCTATCACGGCTCGCTGTCCACATGGCTAAACAAAAGTGTGCGCGCAAGCGAAGGATGAACGGATGCTTTGTCTTCTGCGGTTGTTTACCCGGTATCTTCACAACCGTGGTGTCGCGTGTGCTTACTGTAGTCATCCCTCGCGAATGGCAACAGCGCCACTTCCGGAAGTATATCCTTCAACGGTGCTTCGTGTGGTGTCACCAGTTCTTTTTTAGCGCTTTGTCAATTAATCAATCAATCAATCAATCAAGTGAATGACTGATTCTTTGAGTGATCAGCTGACTGACTGATTGGTTGAGTGAATAACAGATCATTAGTGCGCAATTTCTTAGTGATTGCACCGCAGTGTGAAGTTGTGAGTCAGTCAGTGCGAGGGTAAGCTATTGATTGAGATGGGGATTTCGTAAAGCTCCTTAAAATTTAGGCTACTGGATTACTGTTTCTTCTCAATCAGCCGAAAATGAGTACATGATTTGGTAAAAAAATGCACATAAATGGGTAACTGAGCAAGAAAAGAAAATTGAAAACGGCGATGATCGGGTCAGCAATGCCGATCGGGTCAGCCAAGTCAAACGCCGGGTCAGCAATGCTTCAAATGCCCCATTGCGCTTGAGGTGCACATGAGTCAATCCATGTGCCGCAGTGTTCAACAGGGAGGCGCTGGCATAGGCAACAGTTGCAGGCACTAATCAAACGCCAACACGTATTAATTGGGAGAGTTGTTAGTCGTAGTTCCTCCTGTGCAAACTGCGCATTCTTTCCGAGTGGCCGTCAGTGTGTTTGAGCAGTGTTGTGCGCGTATCAAAGCAGTGCCAGCTGATAGTTCACTCTCGTTGAGTATGCCTTCTTTTAGAACGGCCTTTGCGCATGAGTGACATCCCGTAAGTATCGAGTTGTTTCTGGTTTGTCGCATAACATTCTAAAATATTGTTATTTGTTTCATTGCTTCATGCTTATGGTGAAACTGTGACTTCGTTTCAGAATGTTGCCCTTCCCCAATAACTGCCACTGAATTGGGAGCGTGGTATTTAGTGAGAAAGTCATGCGTATTGAGCAGAACAATTGGCATCATCACAGGAATGAGAGAGATAGAGGAAGAAAACACATTTATTTGGTCCTGAAGAAAGAGAATGAGATGCGTACACATCCAACTTTTGACTATAGACTCATGTCGGGACGGCGAGGCCAAGCTTCTCCGCCCCCTCATGGGCCTTTCAGACAGCCAGCATCTGGACGTCGTAGCTGGGTATGTTGATAGCAGCGGTCCCACCAGGCTTTGTCGGCAGTGCTGCCACGCAGGGCTTCACCAGAGCACCTTTTAATGAGCTAACTTCCCCGCAGTCTGAGCATGTTGGGTTTATCTCGGCATGTATTATACCCAAGAAGCTATTTGGCGGATGAGAATTTGTTTGGAGCATTCTCAGTTTGATATATTGCGCTTTATAAAGTTTAAGGTGAGGGGATGGAAACACTCGCCTAATGCTGCCCCTGTAGTGTGGGGTAAACTCGTGAAAGATGATCAGCAAGTCGCCAAACTTAAGCTGTTCCGAACCATTAGAGTGCTCTTGGAGTAGGGTTGACAGCCGGGCTAGTTGGTACAATTTCATAATGGAATAATTGGAAGCGCTAACCAACGGGACGCAAGATAAGAGACAAACAAGCGCTTGTTTGTCCCTTCTGTGGCGTCCCGTTGGTTTGCGCTTTCAATTATTCCATTATGAGAGTGCTGTTGATCGGACGACCCCTATGAAACCTCATGCACAATCTTGAACGATCTCATTGTTGTTCAGGCGGCCCGGTATCGCGTGCTAATCTATATGACCGAAAAAACCAGTTGAAGGGGTGAAGTTCATCTTGCAGGGACCTGCCTTTAATGAACCTAGCTGCATCTTTCGAAACTAGTCTCGACATAAAGGCCGTTGTAGCTACTCGGCAGTCAGTCTAAATGATGTGGCGTTTAGAATTTAGTACCGCCATAGCAACCGCTTCGTGTCCAGCTACTTAGACAATTGAGATGCAAAGTAAGGTGGACGAGAAGAAGCCTCCTTTGTGGTCCGCGAAAATGACTGAAAATCTGCCAGGACTTTTTTTGTGACGGGCTCCAACTACGAATGCTTTTGCACCCACCAAATCCTTTAATATAGCTCTTGCCCTCGTGAGCCTTCGACCATTGTTAAAATGTGGGTACATGTTTCTTGGGCATGGGTCAACAATAAAGGAGTCCTTGACGTTATTGTCAAGTCGAATTGCTAAACTTTGTTATTGCCAGGTGGCAGGCCTGCGGCACTTAACAGGTCTCTTCCTGCTTTAGTACTTTAGTAATTGATAATCTGGTAACTCGCGCAGTAGGATACACACACACGCGCGCACACACACACACACACACACACACAAACACACACCTACCCATATATATATATATATATATATATATATATATATATATATATAGGAGATGTAACAGATAATAATGCCAAGAAATGTATAGGGCAAGTTATTCGACCCAGTTGTAATGCAACTGTGAAGAAAGAAAAGTGGGTGAAAAGATAACTTGCCGTGAGCAGGAACCGAACCTGCAACCTTCGAATAACGCGTTCGATGCTGTGCCACTGAGCTACTACTGCGGCTGTCCCCCCAGCGCCCTTATTGGGTTTATATTTGATAATAAAACGTTGGAGTGTCAGCCAGTGCCATCTGTAGTCATGACATGAAGTGTGGCACACTCTTTACGAGCATGTTGGCCGTCAAACAGCACGTGAACTTAGTGTAGCTCAGGCGTAGCTCAGGTGTAGCTTGAACTTAGTGTAGCTTAGGTAGCTCAGTGGTAGTAAATCGAACTGGCACACTCCAGATGAGACAGCTGTTGGCGCGATTCGATGGTCGCAGTTTCAGTTTTTGCTCACGGCAAATTATCTTTTCACCCACTTGTCTATCTTAACATTTACATAACGATTAGGTGTAATAAATTCCCATATACATTCCTTGGCATTATCGTCTGTTATATCTCATATTATTGCGTCAAAACACGAAAAAATGCCCCTAATATACACTTGTTTCCCTTATTCATTACCGAGGGTTTCGTACTGGCAGACTTGGTGCTCTTAGGTTGTATATGAGAGACCATTGGTCAGCTGCCAGCTCGTAATAAGTTCACGTGCTACGTGACGCCGAAAAGGCTCATAAAGAGTGTACCACACTCGCCGCCATGGCTACATGTGGCGCTGACTGACAATTCTACGTTCAAATTGACATATAAACCCAATAAAGTGTTTTGGTGGGATAGCCGCCGTGGTAGCTCAGTGGTAGTGTATCAAACGCGTTATTCGAAGGTCACAGGTTTGGGTCCTACTGGCGGCAAGTGATCTTTTCACCCACTTTTCTTTCTTCTTATTTACATTTCATTGGTTCTAATAAGTTCCCCTATACATTTCTTGGCATTACTGTCTGTTAGATCTCATAATTATTGTGTCGAAATACGGAAAAACAAGCCCTTAGGTATACACTTCTTTCATATATATATATATATATATATATATATATATTTATATATATATATATATATATATATATATATATATATATATATATATATGTGTGTGTAACCCCGTGTTTTTGTTGCATGTCTACATATCTTGATCAAGCAGGTAAAATGTACGGATGAACAGCGGTTTACCAGTTTACCTCTGATGCTTTATCACCTTATCAACATTCACTTCCAGGGTGTAAGTTTTATCATTTTATTTCGTTTGAAATAAAAGATTTGAGGATTGAAAGAAAAACAGTGACGAGGATATTGCGAGTTATGTAACTGGAGCATTTCTAGCTTCAGTACGTCATAAACAATAGCAGAATTCACGTAGCCGCATGCGTGGTTGTGACGATTTTGAAGGAAACGTTATAACACGTCCGCGTTAGTTCAATAGCTACTGTACGTCTGGCGTTGGGCAAGACCAAAAAGTGTCTGGATATGTAGATAGTGCAGGGGAAGTTACCCTGGGACGGCTTTCTGCTTTCCTATAGTAGAGTACCTAGTACTCTAAATTGTTGCCAATCCTTTCTAAACACACAGCTTAATTTCCCTTTCTGCTATCGTAATTTTTGTATATTGTCAACATTACCTTATTGGGATGGCTTTATGCTCTCCCTTAGTAGAGTTCGTAGTACTCAACATCGTTCACCACTTTTCCTAAACACTGCGGCACCCGTATACTTGTAACCATAGGGACGGCTTTATGCTCTCCCGCTAGTAAAGTACTAAGTACTCTAAACCATTGAACATTTTTTCACCCCGCCGCAGTGGTCTAGTGGTTGAGGTACTCGGCTGCTGACCTGCAGGTCGCAGGATCAAATCCCGGCTGCAGCGGCAGCATTTCTGATGAAGGCGGAAATGTTGAAGGCCCATGTGTTCTGATTCCAGTGCACGTTAGAGAACCCTGGGTGGTCGAAATTTCCGGAGCCCTCCACTACGGCGTCTGTCATAATCATGTCGTTATTTTTTAACGTTAAACCCCACATATCAATGAAAAGTTTTTTCTAAACACTTTGCCTAATAGTCATTGTTTTTAGAAATTATCTTGACGACTTTCTAATCTGCCCTAGTAGAGTATGAAGTACCCTCATTTGCCAAACACTTTATCTGAAAACCACAAGTCCTTTAATTTTGTTAGCCAACTTCTGAGTTATGAGACAAGGACAGCTTCCAATCAGAAGTCAAGAAAAATAGAATGTTGAGAAGCCTTTACTCTTTTGTCACAGATCAATGCTACACTTCGAATTGAACCTTGTAGCTAAATACGCGGCGTGCAACGGCTTTATTTAGGGCAAGGTTTTAAGCTGCAACGGCCATCAAATTGCATTGAATAACTTCGAAAAAACGTCCGGCATGAAACAAAAAGAATCACATCGAATGGCTGCGGACGGGTGATTCGACACGCTCTATAAATAAAAGGCAAGGTCGCCTTTGAGGATACTTTTGGTTTATTGTCTCTAACGGCATACATTTAATTCTCCATCTTGGCCCATTTATATTGTCCTTTAAAAATTGCGAAAAATGAAAAAATCGCAGCATATACAATTAGTGAATGATAAGTGGGGTGAAGCTTCGAAGGGTTTGATCGGCAAACCGTGAATCATCCACTAGCTGAGTCCGTCCGTTCATTCAGTCTGTCTGTCTGTCTGTCTGTCTGTCTGTCTGTCTGTCTGTCTGTCTGTCTGTCTGTCTGTCTGTCTGTCTGTCTGTCTTTCTGTCTGTCTGTCTGGCCGTCCTTCCATCCATTAGTCTATCTGCCTGTATGTGTGTCCATTCATCCGTCCGTCGTATGCATGCCTGTTCCTCTGTCTGTTTGCCCATCCGTCCGTCGTACGTATTCCTGTCTCTCTGTCTGCCTATCCATTCGTCTGTCTGTCTGTCATCATTGTCATCATCAGCCTGACTACGCCCACTGCAGGACAAAGGCCTCTTTCATGTTCCACCAATTAACTCGGTCCTGTGCTTGCTGCTGCCATTTTATACCCGCTAACTTCTTTATCTCATCTGCCCACCTAACCTTCTGTCTCCCCCTTACCCGCTTGCCTTCTCTGGGAATCCAGTTAGTTACCCTTAATGACCAGCGGTTATCCTCTCTACGCGCTACATGCCAGGCCCATGTCCATTTGCTCTTCTTGATTTCAACTATGATATGCTTAACCCCCTTTTGTTGCCTAATCGACTCTGCTCTCTTCTTGTCTCTTAAGGTTACGCCTACCATTTTTCTTTCCACTGCGCGCTGCGTCGTGCTCATTTTAAGCTGAACCTCTTTGAAAGTCTCCATGTTTCAGCTTTATAGCTAAGTACTATAGCTAAGTATGCAGCTTTTACGTACCTTCTCCTTGAGGGATAGGAGCAATCTACCTGTCATAATTTGAGAGTGCTTGCCAACTGTGCTCCCCCATTTCTATTCTAGTTACTTCAATCTCGTGGTTCGGCTGTGCGGTTATTACCTGCTCTAAGTAGACATAGACATATAAAACTTGAGGTGGACTAATACCTATCTCGAAGCGCTGCTCTCTTCCGAGTTTGTTGTACATTACTATCGTTTTCTGCGGATTAAGTTTAAGACCCACCTTTCTGCTCTCCTTGTCAAACTCCGCAATCATGCGTTGCAATTCGTCCCCCAAGTTACTCAGCAATGCAATGTCATCGGCGAAGAGCAGGTTACTAAGGTACTCTTCATTAACTCTTATCTGTAACTGTTCCCCTTCTAGGCTTCTGAAAACCTCCTGTAAGCACGTGTTAATTAGCAATGGGGAGATTATGTCCCCCTGCCTAACACTCTTCTTGATTGATATTCTTTTGCTATCTTTATGAAGCACTATGGTAGCAGTTCTTCCCCTGTAGATTTCTCGCAGGGTGTTTATATTGTTACCACATGTGTAATTTTGGTATGTGCACCTGCGTCCATTAACGCCATTGTTGGTACACCATCGATAAGCACTCGAACCTTCTTTCTAAACATGGAAGCTAACGGAGGTGTATATGTTGAAATCGAAGACTGTCCGGCGACCTCACCTCCAATGGCCAAGCCGGCTAGTTTTCCGTAGGAGGCAAGGAGTGGCGGCGCCGAGGAGACGGTGATCGGTTGGCGCGAGGGGCATGTGGTGGTGTCACATTGCGGTCAGAGGCCGGAAATTGGCTTTTTAGCGGTCCTGGGATCTCGGAAGATGCGCTTCCCGGGAATGTCGGTGCTCGGGTAACGCCAGAACGGTAAAATCTGTGGCGACGCAAAGCGGTGCTTCTGTGTGCGTTGCAGAGAGCGCATGCGCCCGCACAAGAAAGTTATCTTCGAGAGGAAGTGTGATAATAAAAGTCAGTTGTTGTTTGGGACGCGAGTTGTTCACTTGCGCAGCTCTGCCGAGCGACGCGTCTCAACATTGGTGACCCGGACTCGGAATACAGACACAGCGACCGGAGTGTCGAACCAGCCGCAATATGGATTCAACGTCCACGACCGACGCCCCTCCGACAGTCTCCTCAGTCGACGGTAAGCTGCCCCCTTTTTTGTCTGCGGACCCCGCTTTTTGGTTCATACAAGTGGAATCTCAGTTCGCAGCCAGATGAATCACCACAGACCTTACGAAATACCACTACGTAGTCAGCAGTCTGCCGCCCACCATAGCCAGTGAAATCATGGATCTGTTGCTCGCACCACCTGTCGAAAACGCATATGCAACGCTAAAAGAAACCCTTATTCACCGAGTTACGCCCTCCGAACCACAACGACTGCAGCAATTGCTTCGCGGCACGGAACTCTGCGACCATACCCCTAGTCAGCTTTTGCGGCACATGCAACAGTTGCTTGGCGGAACATCAAACATCGTAGATGAAGTATTGCTCCGAGAACTTTTTTTGCAAAAGTTACCTGCAGGCGTCCACATAGTCATAGCGGCCTCAGAGCACAAGGATTTAACCGCAGCCGTTGAACTTGCTGACAATCTGGTAGCAATGACACCACCCACATCCATGGCTGCCGTGCAAGCGCAACAGCCTCTAAACGAACTTCAAGAGATGCGTGAGGAGATTGCTCGCCTTGCTGAAACAGTATCAGCTTTGCACGCTAGGAGGAGGGCGCAAACGATAACCGAGCCTAACACGCCGCTATCGCAAGAGCAGCACGAGCATATCTGCTGGTATCATCGGAGGTTCGGAAGTAGTGCGCGTAAATGTGTCCCACCGTGCGCGCACTCGGGAAACAGCCGCGGCAGGCACTGAGGACGACCAGTGCAATTACGTTGCCTCCAAGTCGTCCCTCAGTATTTTTAAATACCGACCGCAACAACGAAGTACGTTTCTTAGTGGACACAGGCGCCGAGGTGAGCGTTATACCGGCGTCACAAGCTGAAAGAAAGAAACCTAGTACATCGCCCTTGCAAGCTGTCAATAACACGGTGATAACAACATATGGCCATTGTTCACTGTCGCTGAACTTCGGTTTCGGCAGAACGTTTAGCTGGGTGTTCATAGCTGCCGATGTCAAAGTCGCCATTCTAGGCGCAGACTTTCTCCAGTTTTTTGGTCTGTTGGTCGACGTCCGCAACAAACGGCTTCAAGATCCCGTTGCTCGGTGAGCGGTACAAGGCACGCCGCGTTGGCACCCCCCTATCAGCCCGGCCTTGCTTAGTCCGGCTAGAGAAGCGTACTTCACCGCAATACTACAAGAGTTCCCAGAGCTGACAGGACAGCCACAGGCATTTCCAGAAGTAAAGCACGGCGTCCTGCATCACATCAAAACCACAGGCCCACCGGTCTATGCACGACCACGGCGCCTGTCACCCGAGAAGCTGCGGTTGGCTCGACAGGCGTTTGCCTACATGATGGAACTCAGGATAGTACGTCCTTCATCCAGCCCATATGCGTCACCTCTTCACATGGTCCCAAAATCAACAGACGGTGATTGGCGCCCTTGCGGGGACTATCGAGCGCTGAACCAGGTAACCGTGCCAGACCGTTACCCAGTCTCACACATTCATGACGTGACCTCCTTCCTGCATGGTGCTACCATTTTCTCTAAAATAGATATAGTGCGAGCATATCATCAGATGGCCGTAGCACCGGAGGATATCCCCAAGACCACAATAACAACGCCGTTCGGAATGTTCGAGTTCCTACGCATGCCTTTCGGCTTACGCAACGCTGGCCAAACTTTTCAACGGTTTATGGATGGCGTTGTTCGTGGCCTCGACTTTTGCAAGGTATACCTCGATGATCTTCTGATTGCTAGCAGCACTCCTGAAGAGCACAAGCGGCATCTGCGCTACGTACTTCAGCGACTGACAGAGAACGGCATCGTTATCAATACGGCAAAGTGCGTGTTTAGGGTACCGACACTATCATTTTTGGGCCACACCATTTCAAGTGCCGGAGTACAGCCCCAGAAGGACAAGGTGGAAGCAGTACGGCTGTTTTCACAGCCGAAAAAACCTCCGCCAGCGAGAGTTCCTGAGACTCGTGAATTTCTACCGTAGGTTTATCCCGAAATGCGCCAACATTCTTCACCCTCTCCCCAGCCTACTTGCGGCATCTGGATCTAAGGCAACTGCCATTCAGTGGAACGACCAATCCACACAAGCATTCCGGATGATAAAGGAAGCTCTCGCAAATGCTACCATGCTCACGTACCCGCAGCTGGGTGTTCCTCAGTGCGTCATGGTGGACACCTCCGATGCAGCGATTGGAGCCGTGTTGCAACAGAGGATGAGCGGAGTGTGGTGACCACTTGTCTTCTTCTCCAGAAAGCTGAACCTGTCCGAACGAAGGTACAGCACCTTCGGTAGGGAACTCCTGTCCATATATGCGGCTATCCGGCATTTCCGACATTATATGGAAGGACAGGAATTTTTCGTGCTCACGAATCACAAGCCACTCACCTACGCATGGCACGCGAACTCCGATTCTGGTGTTCACGTGGCACGGCAGCTCCGCCAAATGTCGTACATCGCAGAATTCACGACAGATACACGCCATGTTATTGGCAGGTATAATGCTGCTGCCGACGCTCTTTCGCGCGGTCCAGTGAATGCCATCAGCCTGCTGAGCGGCGTAGACTTCCCCACACTTTCGACGGCTCAACGCAGTGATGGAGAATTGAAGCGTCTACTGACGTCTTCAACCAGCGCCTTGAAGCTGCAATGGTTGGCAGAACCCACAGGATCCGTATGCTGCGACATGTCTACAGGCAAGGCCCGACCGTTCGTCCCCTGAAACCTCCGTCCCAGCATTTTTGACTTGCTGCACAGACTGGCGCATCCCGGGATTCGAGCCACGCAACGGCTATGCACAGCGAAGTTCGTGTGGCCAGGAATAAACCGGTATGTCCGATAGTGAACACGAGAGTGCATCGCATGCCAGCGCTCCAAACTTCAGCGACATACTGTGACCCCCTTGGGATCCTTCCCTCTGCCGGACTGTCGATTTGCCCATGTGCATGTTGACATTGTGGGACCACTGCCGTTGTGCCAGGGGCAAAGCTATTTTCTAACCTGCATCGATCGCTTCACGCGATGGCCGCAGGCCGTGCCCATTCCAGACATGACTGCTGATACCGTCGCCCGCGCATTTATCTTCCACTGGGTGGCCCGCTTCGGAGTGCCGGCAACCGTGACTACGGATCGCGGAACACAGTTTGAGTCCGCCATGTTCGCAAGCGTCACCCGGCTCTTGGGTACTCACCGCATCAGAACAACTGCCTACCATCCGATTAGCAACGGTGTGGTGGAAAGGTTCCATCGCCATCTGAGTCACAGTTGGGTAGAGGCACTGCCGTTTGTTCTGTTGGGCGTTAAAACGGCTCTGAAAGCAATTATTGCATGCTGCTCCGCTGAGCTGGTGCACGGAACAACGCTTCGCCTCCCAGGGGAGTTTTCACTACCAGTAAGGACTGAAACGTGTACGCGAACGCGGACTACGCCGTGTGACTGCGAGACATCGTGAGCAACTACGCGCTGTTCCTTCGCGGCCGCCCCACAGCCCGGCCAGTCTACGTGGACCGGGAACTCTCCTCCTGCTCTCAAGTGTTTGTGAGGCACGACGCCGTACAGCCTCCACTCCGGCCCCCGTACGACGGGCCTTTCAAGTTGCTGTGACGGGCAGACAAGCACACTACAATCGACAGAGGTGGTCGTCAAGACGTGGTTTCTTTATACCGCGTAAAATCAGCCCACGTGGACTCCGAGAGCGAAGCACCTGCACCACCTCGAGCTCTCTCTTCACAGGCACCCCCAGCAGACCACGTAGCGCAGCCCCAACAAGTCCTCAAACGGTTTACGCGGAGTGGACGGTGTACGAGACCCCCGGTGCGCATGAACTTATGAACCGCAGTGGGTCGTCCGAGTGCGGCCGTTGTGCGCGCCCTCACTACGGGGGGAGTACTGTGGCGACGCAAAGCGGTGCTTCTGTGTGCGGTGCAGAGAGCGCATGCGCCCGCACAAGAAAGTTTTCTTCGAGAGGAAGGGTGATAATAAAAGTCAGTTGTTGTTTGGGACGCGAGTTCTTCACTTGCGGAGCTCTGCTGAGCGACGCGTCTCAACAAATCTGGGTGATCGGTAGTACCTTGGTGCCTGATGGTAGTTGCGATACTTGGCAATGTGTCCTTCGAAGCCACAGTTGTAGCAGACTGGTAGAGGACGTTCGCCGAACCAATGCTGCGACTGCTCAGCTGTGAAGGGTCGGTGACGAGCTTGCTGAGCGGGGGCTGCTCACATCTGTGTGGCGGGGCCGTCACGAAGGCGTTGGCCACATCGCTGGTCGGCCACGAATGAGTCACGACGTGGCCGCGGATTTCCAGTTTAGCTGATGTCTGCCACACATACCGATGGTGGCAAAGGAGCTCATGGCGCCGTCGTGTAGTAGGGTGGATTGGTAGGTGGATGAGGAATGGTTTCGTCAACCCTACCACCTTGTCGCTGCAGCTCTTTACGGACAATCGCCCGAATAGTAGCGTCAAGGTCGGTGGGCGGGCTCACGTTGACGCTGGTGACCGTTGTCACATTTGCCAGCCTGCCAAATTTCGGGGCAATGCGACAAGTCTTCAATTTTTCAAACGTGCGGCAGTGATGTTGGACGTCGGAGGCCGAGGTGAGGTCATCCCTGCCTATCAGAAAATTGTAAATGTCTTCCTCTATGCCTTTCAAGAGGTGTCCGACCCTGTCTTTTTCAGACATCTGCGGGTTTATATTCTTGCAAAGCTTACGAACGTCCTCTATATAAGCAGTGCAGGTTTCTCCAGGAGTCTGGGCTCTTCCAGCAGGAGTCCGCTGCGCGCTTTTCTTTTTTGAGTCGGGGTCACCAAACCACTTCTTCAGTTCTTGAGCAAAAAGAGCCCATGTTGTCAAGGACTCTTCGCGGTTTTCACACCACATCAGGCAGTGTCCATGAGAAACAGCGCGACATTTTCCAGTTGATCAATAGAGTTCCAGTGGCTGTACCAGCTCACCCTTTTGTAGTGCGTTAGCACGCGTCTACATCTTCTCCTGCCATTCCCGCGAACGGGCGGGGTTCCATGTAGTGTTGCCTAGGTGTAGCCAGCGTAGACCTGCGCGAAGTCGAGGCGGTTGATTCCTGACCTTCGCTCTGTGCCATGACGACTGCTGTCGGTGGCAGACCGGCACGACGATGGCTCCGGCGAACTCCGAACAGCTGTGGCTCCGTGGTACGCCGACGTGCCGTACCCCGCACCTCCACCACTCTGTTACGTCTACGCGAGGAGTTTATTCAGAGCCAACGTAACGGTCGACTCGACGGTATACAGCGGTGAACTCGCTTCAGCGAGCTCTTGCCACCAACCAAACGTCCTCTTCTTCTTCCACCACCATGTTCCCCGCTACACAGGTGCACATACCTAAATTACACATGTGGTAACAATATATACTTCATCCACGCCCTGATTCCGCAGTGTCTTCATGACAGCTGATATTTCTACTGAATCAAACGCCTTCTCGTAATGTATGATCGAAACCATTATTCAAACAGCCAGGAGAGCTAAAAGTCGTAGGTAAATAGATAGATAGATGGATAGCTAGATAGATAGATAGATTGATAGATAGATAGATAGATAGATAAAAACGCTAAAAGTTGTCGAAGTTCGCCAAGAAATGCTTCGCATATAAAATAGCATAGGAACAACAGCGGAGAGCTTTCAGATCTTACGCTGGGTTTAGAAAAAGTGCGTAACAAGTTAGATTACTCGGTACTCTACTGTGCGAGAGCTGGAAGCCGTCCCGAAGGGCCGCATAGCTAATGAGGTGGTAGTAACAAAAAATATACAGAAGGCACTCTATCAATGGCTGAATTTTCGCGACAGTGTGCTTGGAGCCAACAACAAAGTACGTGCCCAGTCAACACGAAGTAACACAGCTAACTGCTTTCAGCTCACATGAATTCTAGTATTTCGTACTCAACTATGGAAGAGCAATAAGACATCTTGATTTATGAAGTCATCAAAAAGGTAAGCACCGACTTAAGTACACTCCCCGTCCGACTCTACGCACTGCTTCAGTCTTAAGTGAGCCACACTTCGAAAACGGCTTAGCCCGTTTTATGGAGAAGAATTATCAATTTCAGGCCCACATGATGATAGCAGCGTACAAGTGCTCGGGAATCATTTGACCAACTGATAAGAACCTTTAAATAATAAATTGGTAGTGGGTACTACACATATTTCATACAATATTTAGTAGGTCAGTTTAGCGTAATGTATACCCAGTTTTAATACAGTGCTGCGTGATGGTTACCACAGGCTGTACGTACCGAGTCTTTTTAAAACTGGTCTGCACACCAAGACGAGGACAGCAAAAGGGCACACAAAACGCTAGGGTGATCTCTTTAGAGACGAAGCTCTTCAAAGCGCAGGCTCGTCCACCTTGTAGTCTGTCGTAGCCCTAGGGCACGAACTGTTCGCTAGAAGGCGCTCGCATTGCTAGTACTCGTATTCATCACTAGATTGCGTGAACGCACGCACTGCGTTTTATATGTTGCGATAAAGGGACAGATAGATATATATACGTCAGACGGATGGACACACAGCAGCACAGACGGAGCAAGCCCCTTCATCATCATTCAGTTCATGGATATAGCGTATCAACTGAGCAAAATTCACGAAGGATCGACGGTTTCTCAATGTAACTCCAGAACTCGCACCCTCATCATCATTCAGTCCATGGACATGCTGTGATTTTTTTTATACGACGCAGCTAATGAACGAGAGCCGTCCGGTGTTCGTGATCATCTCTACTGTGCATGCGTAACAGCTGGCGTGAGCACCAACAGAATGAATGCACGAATGAATGAGCGGATCTTTAGAAAGGAAACAAAATCACAGCATATACACGCAGTGAACGAAGATGAGGGGGGGCGAAGTTTCCGTGCTTTCGTCCGTCTGTAGATCCGTGCGTCAGTCTGTCGGTCTATTCGTTCAACCATCCGTCCGTTCATCCTCCGTCTGTATATCTGTCTGACTGGCCAGCAGTCCGTCCGGCCGTGAACTATATAAAACCGTCAAGTATAGAAAAACAGCAAACGCCATCTAGTGATACTATATTCAAGGACATATACACACAACACCATCTTTTGAGCAATTTATAAACTGGACGTGAATGCATATTACTGCTTGTAAAGAGGAGGAAACGACCCACAGCATAACGAACTCTGCCCCTGAAAGACACAATTTCTGTCTGCCTAATTAGCGAGACCGTGCACTGCCTTGTAGGGGATGGCGAAAGGGGACAAAAAGAATACAGCAGAAAGAGAAACAGTAGAGAGCACTCATTGCAAAGCAGTGATGGAAAGAAGATTGAAGGGAGAAGAAAGATGGTTGACACGGTTGGAGAAGTCGAACGACGGGGCACCGGCTCAGCGAACGTTCAGGGCATCAGGAGATCGAAGATGGCGGGCCGATAGGCTAAAGCTATGCTGGCGTCGGAAATCGCGGATGACGAAACCGTTCAGCACAGAATCTAGCGCTCATGCGCAAGCGCGTTCGGGCCTGTGTAAGAAACTGAGGAAAATTATTTGGCCTCTCCCCGTTACACTTTCTCAGCCGTGATGTGAGATCGTCGGGAACGAGATCCCGCAGACGCGCCTCGAAACGATGCGTTGCGCTGACACGCGCTAGCCAGTTCGTCCCTGCCGAAGTGGGTGTGGAAGAGCGTGTAGTTTCTCCTTCTTACAATATTTCAGCAATCATATGATGGTGTCCGGGAATGAGATCCCGGAGACACGCGATGAGCGCGCGTGCTTCGGTAGGTGAACCCACGTGGCTTGCTCCAACAAGACTATGGGGCGCGTAACAGCAACAGAAACTGCCATGAACTCATGGTGTGCTTCATTTGCAAGGATGCGTTAACGTCGGGCAAGGTACCCGTCATGAACTGAATTTCAAGTCGATCCATGCGCTGCTTCGAATTCTACTCATGGCCTCTTTAGTGGGTAACGGTGTAATATTAAGGGAAAAGCTCCTAATACCGTGGGTCGTGCAGTCCCCAATATATATAGTTGTAAATACCCACCTCTCGTGAAATGTCTGCCAGATAGCGGTACTTGTATGTGATGAATATATGATCAAAAGATGTGAGATGGCGGCATTTGAAGTATTCACTAGATAGACGGACAGACAAACAGATATAGAAACGCACGGGCAGGCGAATGGATGGACCCATGTATAGACGAATGGACGGATAGACAGACAGGCAGACAGACAGGCGGATGGACGCACATACAGACAGACACACAGACAGACAAACAGACAGACAGACGAACAGACAGACAGCCAAACAGATGGATGGACGCACCGACAGACAGAGAGACAGATGGAGGGACGGATAGACAAACGAACACACAGAGAGACAGACGGATGGATGAACGTGACGGACGGATCGACGATTCACCGATAAACTTTCGGAAGCGTCGCCCTACTCATCATCGTTCACTCCGTGGATATGCTGTGATTTTTCTTTTCAATACAAGCTTGAACTGCGATGTAATCAATCAGGCTTGAACCGTACGCTATCTTACCCCGTATTCTAGAGCGTCTCTTCACTCAACGCGTCACCTTCACTTGAGATAGCCAATGGGAGCGCCTTCTCTAGGCACAGCAACTCACTGCATTCCACCGATAATCTGCTGCGATTCTTGAGTAGCGCAGTGTCATTTTCAGCCGAGTGGTGGCGCAATGCTCAACTCTGTCAAGTGAAGGGTGAAAGCCGAGTCGAGGAGCGTTTGCGAATACGGGTGTTAGACTTGAAACAGGTTATGCGCAATACTCGCGACTCTGGCGACTAGCACTACGCCCACCACTACTCCCCCCTTCATTTTGAATACCTTGACATTCACTGAAATCGCACTTCATCCAACCAGTTAGTTTAAATGACGAAGCGAAGCCTTCGGTGTAACCTAGCAGCTTTGCTGTTTTATCAGTGCACAAATCGCACAGCTGGTTGAAATCCTCGTGGCGTGCGCTACTTCGGCCAAAGTTGAGCAGTATCACGTGGCTCCTGGAGAGCTTAAAATTTTGGCAGCTTGGGCTAGTTGGTATGGCATGACGATAGTTATAGCGCGGGAACAAAACCTTCTTGTCTTTCTTGTCCTTCTTGCCTCTGTGTCGTCGTTTTGTTCTCGCGCTATAACTATCGTCCTGGAGAGCCATTCTGCGCATGCGCTAGTAGCACTGACGCAACACGACCAACAGATGGTGCACTTGTGGGTGCAAGAGCACACCGTTGCCCAGTAGTGGGCGCCTCTTTGGTCTGGGCATTGCAGACGAGTGGCGGTATGGGGATGGTGAAAAACAATTATTTACAAAAGTGAGGTGCAGGGCTTTTTAAGATGTTTCTACAGGCAAAGTGGAGTCTCTCTTCCGGGACCTCGTTGATTAAAGCCGCCGTCCTGACTCTTCGGAACAAGGCCCATTGTAGCTGTAGGTATGAGCAGCCGAGCAGGGCCACCTCCCAATGCTCTCGCGTAGGGTTTGGGTTAGGAGTAATGGCTGCGCTATCTAGAGAGGCCCACACCAAATGGTAGGCGTCTGCTATTTCTCATAGCGCTGGCAGTGCCCTTTAACCATAGGGTCGGAATGATTTACTACGGCAAGACATAGCGATGCATTCGTCTGGAGGTGAAGATAAATGAGCTTCTCTGCTTTCTTAAACCTCTTTGCGGGAACACGATAGCAGTGATGACTTTGCCGATAATAATGAAGAATTTCTTTATGTTGAAGGAGAGGGTATTTTTCATCGTCAGTGTCCATCGGCATTGACGAAGGCAGCCTGGAATTGAGTGCTCAGGCAGCGACATCTGCAGCCTCATTTCCTCGCAATCCCTGATAACTCGGTGTCATACAATTTGCTTCGAATGAGCGTCCTTTTCTCTTGTACGGTTTCGCAGTATTGTCTCGGCTAACCATGATATGTTTCAGGCTATATAATTACAACACGATCGGCGTGAATCCGTAATATTATAACGGGAATTACTGTGAGAGGCCGCCAAGCAATGGCGACCTCATCAGCCTGTGTTACAACTTATGCCCTAAAGGTTAACCCATCACCCGCGGGCCTTGGCGAACAACCACCACTGTGTACGACCCTTTAGAGGTGGGGCCAGCGACGTCCACTAAGTACTCGCTTGGCTTTTGTCAGAATTGCCGCTCCAGCACCCGAGTGCGTGCGTCACGTCACGTCATGTGTTGATTTCTGTTCATTTTAGTGCATGTAGGTCAGACTAGAAGGAATGCGCGCCACAGTTCTGCCACCTTGACCCGCTCCTGTTGTTCGAAGTCATGTCTTCCATGCAGACGGGCAAGCAGGTGTTGGCCAGAATTGGATTGGGTTAGCCATGTGAACTGGTTTAAAATATTGCCGCATATTGTTAGGCACCTACCGAAGTCCTGCGCCGCTTCCTGTTACTTTGAATTCTGCCACACCAACGGACAAGCCAAACGCGCCAAGCTATAAACGCGCCATGCAACGCTGGCTGCACGTGTCACCACATCACGCTCTGGACAAGGAACGCTGGCGGTACGCGCCAAGCTATAAACGCGCCATGCAACGCTGGCTGCAGGTGTCACCACATCACGCGCTGGACAAGGAACGCTGGCGGTTTTTCGAGGACAGCTCAAGGCGAGACGCAAGAGAAGTTGACGAGCTTTTGACCAGTGAGCTCACAACCTTTGTGTATTTAGTTGACGGGCACAAGTTTGCCAATAATAAATAGCCGTTTCAGCTTCCGGCACTGTATTTCTTCGTTACAAACTGGTGGAGGTGCAGGGTATGATTACAAGCCCATCTCAGCATAGGGAACATAGCCCAGAACCCCGACGGTTGGAGCCAGCGCTGTTGACTCCCGTACACCAACGAACGAGTCGTCGCCTACGAGGTGAGCAGCCCGAGTGTGGTGCCCTCTTCGATTCTTCGAGACCAGCGGAGGACGTAAGTTCCGGAGCCCCTGCAATGGCCACCCAAGCGACTTCCTTTCCATCGCATATCGTCATGGACCCGCCCCACATACCAGAGGTATTTCACGGTGATATTTTCGAGAATTCCTAGGACTGGCTTGACGGTTTCGAACGCGTCTCCAGACTGAACGGTTGGAACGAAGACCGAAAACTTCGCTACGTCTACGTGGCACTGCAAGATTCTGCACGTACGTGGTTCGAAAACCACGAAGCGTCCTTATTATCCTGGGACGACTTTCGAAGAAAGTTTCTTGCTACGTAACCAAACACGGACCGCAAAGAAAAGGCAGAGGCCGCTCTTCAGATGCGAAACCAACGGAACAACGAGAGCGTCGCCATGTACATTGAAGACATGTCTCGACTGTTCCGCCGGGCCGACCAGAACATGGCTGAGGAAAAGAAGTTGCGGCACCTGATGCGTGGAGTGAAGGAGGAGCTTTTTGCAGGCCTGGTGCGTAATCCACCGCGCTTTCTTGCTGAGTTCAGATCAGAGGCGACCATGATAGAAAAGACCCTGCAGCAGCGCACGGGCCAATACAACAGGGACGTAAGCGTCTCATCCGTTAGCGCGGCGTCGACAACCCTCACAAGTAACATTGATCTCTTGCGTGAAATGGTGAGGGCTGTCGTAAGGGAAGAACTGCAGAAAATACACATGACTTAAGCTCATCCAGCGATGTCTTCACTTGCCGACGTTGTGCGCGAAGAAGTGCGGCAAGCGGTTCTCCAACCACAACCTCAGGTACTACAGCGTGCACAACCGGAGCCTCCGCCTGAGTTGTCGTACGCGCAAGCTGTACGACAGGACCTTGGACGCATGAATCGGATGGCTGCGAATGCTGTGATGCCTCCGACGTTTTCTCCGAGTACGCCGCTACCAATCCCGCAGGCAAGACCACGTAAGAGCGATGTATGGCGCACTGTAGACCGGCGGCCCCTTCGCTACCACTGCGGAGAAGCAGGTCACCTTTACCGGGCGTGCCAGTATCGTTGAGCGGGACTGCGTGGTTTTCCAGTCAATGCACCATGTCCACGGAACGGTGAACGGCCCTACGAAATCGAAGAATACTTGTCTTCACGCTATTCACCTCAAGACACGCAACAACGGGAGTCGCGTTCGACAGCACCGATGCGCTCTCGGTCACCGAGTCCTCGTCCGTCATCAAATCTCCGAAGATCACGTTCACCTAGCCCGCGGTGGGAAAACTAGAGCCAGCGACCTCTGGAGGTGAGGCCGCTGGTACACTGACAACTGAAGACCCTCCATTGTTAGCCCGACAGGACGGTGGCAGTTACGCAACGACGGTCAAGTGCAAAAGTACTGACGTTACCTCCGAAATATTAGTCACGATCGGCGACGTCGAGGCCGTTGCGCTAATAGACACTGGTGCAGATTATTTCGTTGTCAGTCAATCTCTCGCAAAGAAGCTTAAGAAGGTGATGACTGAGTGGACCGGACCTCAGATACGTACCGTTGGAGGGCATTTAGTTAGTCCCGTGGGGTTATGCACCGCAAGGATAGGAATAAGAGGAATTGTGTATGTCGGCAGCTTTATTGTGCTTCCTGAGTGCTCCCGGGAACTGATTATAGGCATGGACTTTTTGCAAACAAACAAGGCAGTCATTGACTTGCAAGAGTCCCAGGTTTCGTTTTCTACGGAGAATGCCATCGCCTTCTGTAATGCGGAGAAACCAATTGTTCTACCTCTCCACATTGTGGACGAAGATGTAACCTTGCCGCCACGTTCCAGTGTGACCGTTCTTGTGAGGAGTGAAGTTCTTCGTGACTGTGACGGATTAGCTGACGGAAACATCGGACTGCTACTAGAAAAAGGACTATGCGTGGCAAGAGGCCTGGTGAGCCTTCGTGATGGATGTGCGTATGTTCTATTAACTAGCTTTCGAAATGAGCTGCACCATGTTGCGAAGGGAACATCCGTAGCATCGCTGCATGAGTACGTGCAAGTCTCAGATGTTTGCACTTTTGATAAAGCTTCAGAGACAGTAGATAACGTACTCCAGTCAGTAGACATTGACAGAGAGCTCTCGTCATCTCAGAAGCAACAGATTGCTGACCTAATCAGAGAGTTCGCCGAGTGCTTCTCCACCTCGTTGAAAGTCGGGCGTACTCCCGTCGCAAAGCACCGTATCGTGGTCGAAGAACACGTGAGACCTGTGAATCAGCGCCCATACCGAGTAGCGCCAAAAGAAAGGGAAGGCATCAAGAACCAAGTGCAGGAAAGGCTCAACGATGATGTAATCCAGCCATCCAAAAGTCCGTGGGCATCACCGGTAGTGCTAGTCAAAAAGAAGGACAACACTCTGCGGTTTTGCATTGACTACAGAAAGCTGAACAAAGTCACAAAGCGTGATGTTTACCCACTTCCACGGATCGATGATGCCTTGGATAAGTTACGCAATGCTCACTTCTTTTCATCATTGGACTTAAAAAGTGGATATTGGCAGATCGAGGTGGACGAACGAGATCGCGAGAAGACGGCGTTTGTGACCCCAGACGGACTATACGAGTTCAAAGTGCTCCCTTTCGGTTTGTGCTCTGCTCCCGCTACCTTCCAGAGGATGATGGACACTGTGCTCTCCGGACTCAAGTGGCAATCGTGTCTCGTCTACCTCGACGATGTAGTGGTTTTTTCTTCCACCTTCGAGCAGCACATCCACCGACTGAGAATAGTACTGGATGCCATTCGGGTGGCAGCACTGACCATCAAACCGCAAAAGTGTCACTTTGGATTTCGTCAGCTTCGGTTCCTCGGGCACATAGTTAGTGCGGAAGGCGTCCGCCCCGACCCGGAAAAGATTGCAGCAGTTGAAAATTTTCCAAAACCGCAAGACAAAAAGGCCGTCAGACGATTCCTGGGACTATGTGCCTACTACAGACGCTTTGTTGAAAACTTTGCTAAGGTCGCTGAGCCTTTGACACGGCTAACAAAAGAAAGTGTACCATTCTCTTGGCGGGACGAACAAGAAGCGGCTTTCTCAGAGTTGCGATGCCATTTGCAGTCTCCTCCAATACTTGCCCATTTTGACGAAGAGGCCGATACAGACATACATACCGACGCGAGTAACGTTGGCCTCGGTGCCATCCTCGTTCAGTGGCAGAATGGAGAAGAAAAGGTCATTGCTTACGCGAGCCGCACTCTATCAAATGCTGAGTCTAATTACTCAGCGACAGAGAAAGAGTGTCTCGCAGTTATATGGGCCATCAGCAAGTTTTGCCCATACCTCTACGGCAGACCGTTTCGAGCAATCAGTGATCATCATTCATTGTGTTGGCTGGCAAACATCAAGGACCCTTCAGGAAGGCTTGCTAGATGGAGCCTGCGTCTGCAGGAACACGACATCACTGTGGTCTACAAGTCTGGTCTCAAGCACAATGACGCGGATTGCCTGTCTCGCGCACCTGTTGAGTCTCCATCATCTGACCAAGAACAAGACATCCCATTTCTTGGAGTTCTGAATGTGTCGGAGATGGCTCGTCTTCAGCGAGAGGACGCGGAACTACGCCCGCTTATCCAATACTTGGAGGGTCACCAAATTGAGGTACCACGAGTTTTCGTCCGCGGTTTGACATCCTATGTCCTCCGGAACGACGTCCTATACAAGCGCAGCTTCGTAAACACCGGTGAGACGTTTCTGCTTCTTGTACCATCATCACTGCGAGCAGAAATCTTAGAAGCGTGTCATGACGACCCGTCGGCTAGCCATATGGGTAGTAGCCGCACTTTGGCCAGAATTCGCCGGAAGTATTATTAACCGAAATTAAAGGATTCGGTGCACCTTTATGTTAAGTCATGTCATGCCGCGATTGCCAGAGACGTAAAATACCACCATCGAAACCAGCGCGCCTGTTCCAACCAATAGAGCCACCAAAAGGGCCATTTCAGCAAGTGGGAAGGGATTTGCTTGGTCTATTTCCTCTCTCTTCATCGGGAAAGCGCTGGATTGTTGTAGCAACAGACTACATGACTCGATATGCTGAGACATCACCTCTCGCGAAAGGAACGTCGGACGAAGTAGCCCAGTTTTTCGTCACTCAGATTGTACTACGACATGGCGCACCACAGGTTGTCATTACAGACAAAGGAACAGCATTTACTGCCCGTTTGATGCAGTCTGTTATGAAGCTCACCCACACCGATCATAGAAGGACTAAACCATACCATCCGCAAACAAACGGATTAACCGAAAGGCTCAATAGAACGCTCGCCGACATGATCTCGATGTATGTGGACGTTGAGCACCAGACATGGGACAGTATTTTGCCTTATGCAACACTTGCGTATAATACCGCAGTACATGAAACGACACACTTCACGCCATTTCAACTCGTTTATGGTCGGACGGTCACAACAACATTAGACGCGATGTTACCTGTCAACGATTCGAATGAGAGTGACCCACACATCAGCGACTACATAGAAAGGGCAGAAGAGGCACGGCAATTGGCAAGACATCGTATCATTTTGCAACAAGGCTCCGATGCAAGTCGTTATACTCTGAAGCGGAGAGACGTACAGTACAACCCCGGAGACAAAGTGTGGGTGTGAACGCCTATACGCGCACCTGGCCTAGCAGAAAAACTGATGCGGTGCTATTTCGGCCCTTACAAAATACTTCGCCAGTTAGGCACGCTAAACTACGAAGTAATTCCTGAAGGGCAAGTGTGCTCAACCCGACGCAGGAATCACCCAGAAGTCGTACATGTAGTACGAATGAAACCGTACTACGAAAGGCACTGAACGAGACAACTGATAAATGTGCTCAAACATCAGATAAATACTCCTTTACAAAACTGTTCGACGTCAGCGTACGCATCGGGACGATGCGTTTCAGGAGGGGGACTAATGCCGCATGTTGTAAGGCACCTGCCGAAGTCCTGCGCGGCTTTCTGTTACTTTGAATTCTGCCACACCAACGGACAAGCCAAACGCGCCAAGCTATAAACGCGCCATGCAACGCTGGCTGCACGTGTCACCACATCACGCGCTGGACAAGGAACGCTGGCGGTACGCGCCAAGCTATAAACGCGCCACGCAACGCTGGCTGCAGGTGTCACCACATCACGCACTGGACAAAGAACGCTGGCGGTTTTTCGAGGACAGCTCAAGGGGAGACGCAAGAGAAGTTGACGAGGGTTTGACCAGTGAGCTCACAACCTTTGTGTATTTAGTTGACGGGCACAAGCTCGCCATTAATAAATAGCCGTTTCAGCTTCTGGCACTGTATTTGTTCGTTACAATATGGGCTTCCCTCAGCTCGTGGTGGGAGTTAATTGCAATCAATGCCTTGAGAGGGCTGTTGGACGTGGAGGTCAAAAGATCAAGAGCCCGCTTTATTGCATTTTTCATGATTTCTTCAAATCGTTCTTCTTCGATTTTGCAGAGAAGATGTAAGGGCCGGAGTGCACGACCCTGCTGGTGACAAAAGCGTGTGCTAGCCGCAATGCAGCTGTACACCGCCCCTTCTCCTCATGTTGAAGACGAGCCCTGCGTATCATGTGAGCCACGTGGTCCTCTATGTTCCTTATTTCGTCATTTTTGTGTCAATTTGGAGCTGCTGGTGAACCTATAGGCCCCGGACCCTAATCTCCTCTACTCGTCTGATTAGGCCCACAGGAGATATATGTGCTGTTTTTAGGGATGTTTATGATGTGAAAGAATTCAAATTTATTAGGTGCGCATTCGAGTCCACAACACGCCGCGTATATGTGTAATTTTTCTGCACCCTGTTGCACACTGGTCTCAACGGCACCTACATTTCTTTGAGCTGCCCATACCGTAATGCCATCGGCATAGAAGGTATGGTGAATTCCCTCTATGCCCACCAACTGGCGTGGCTGGTACGTCATTGCGATGTTATATAGAATAGGAGAAAGAACATCCCCTTGCAGTGTACCTTTGTTAACCATTTCAATCGGCCCCAATGTGAAATCTTCGATGTGGAGCAGGGCAGTTCTGTCCATGAAAAAGTCCTTGACGTAGCTAAAGTGTTCTGACCACCGTTAATGAGCCATGGGCGTTCGAGAATGATGCTGTGTTTGACATTGTCAAAGGCCCCCTTGAAATCTAAAGCGTTGTTGACCCTATCGTCGTGTTTCATCGCCATGGGTTGAATGACCTCTCGGTATAGTTGCAGCTGTACATCCTGTGCCAATTTATGAGGATGGAATGTGAACATTATAGGAGTGAAAACTCCTTTCTGCTCGAGATAATTGAAAAGTCTGTCCCGCACCATCGTATCCATCAACTTTCCAACGCAAGTAGTTAGAGAGGTGAGGCAAAGGTTGTCTGTATTTACTGGCTTTCCCTGTATGGGAATGCATGTCACCAGTTATGTCGCCCACTCGGAAGGGACCGATATCCGACCTCTCCAGATGGCGTTTATGTATTCCAAGAGGTGTGCTAGCGAACGATTGGCCAAATTTGCCAGCATCTTGACTCTAATTTCATCCATACCAGGGGCTGTTTCTCTAGGCATTTTAGCCACTGCCACCTTCATCTCTATGCTGTAGAAAAAGGACACCTAAGGTCTTATTTTTTTTTCAAAATATATATACTCCCAACCACTTGGATCATGCACCTGGCCGAGATACCTGTTGCGAAGTGTTTCCGTGAGTTGCGCTGATATACCCTAAAATACGTGAAGGGCATTTTGCAGGTATCGTGGTTTTTATCCTCGTGTTTGCGTAGGTCAATGAGGCTGCAAACCAGCTGCCATGTGCCTTTGTTTGACATCTGATGAGTAATATAATTGCATTTGTGTGTCCGATTTGCATCTGCCAAGTGCTTGGCGTAATCAGCGGCCTCTGTAGTTAACTGCTGAATACGTTTTTCAAGGGCTCTATAAAGCATCTGGCGTTTCCAGCGTCACGTGAGGCCTTGATAGGCCTCCTACAAATGCAGAAGGCGGTTGTCAACGGCTTGGAGTTCATCCAATGTTTGCGCTACAGTTTAGTTTTTTTTCTGAGTAAGCATGAGTGCAGCCCAGTCTCCGTGATTGTCTGAGTGGAGGATAGGCGATATTGTTTCTGTGCGCATTTTGTTCCAGTTAACTAGTCGCGCTGGTGTGTCCTTCCGTTTGAAACGATGTGTGGTGACTGTGATGTTCAGGAGGCAGTGGTCACTGCCCAGGGTCTCCTCTAGGTTTGTCCATGTAACGTGTTCTGTGTCCTTATGGCGCCATAGCCACAGCAGACTAACTGGCACCGGCGCCTGCCTAGCTGTGTGCCGTCGTGGTGCAGTACCAAATCTGTCCCGGTGCCGTGGACGCTTGTTCCACGGCGCAAGGTCAGATTTGGTACTGTGCCTCCCACATTGCGTCTCTCGCTGATCTATCAGTAGGAGTGGGTATATAGTGCGGCGTTTGCTAATGTTGCACAGTTACGGATAAGGAGAGCGAAATGAATGCACAGTGCCGCAGACAATCGAAGTAGCTTAACTCACACCGAAGTGTTTGCCTGGCAATTAATGGTTGAGCGCCAGAAAAACGAACAGAAAAAGGCTAAACGTGCTACGGAGACGCTGGACAACTTAGCTCACGCTACGTGTGTGACCTTGCATAGCCGAGCGAAGTCACTGTTGAGCTTTTTATGAACATCTAATTCCGTTAAACTCCTGCCGTTTTCGTGCATAAAATCCACGTTGCAGTAGAAATACTTTGTAGCAGCTGAAATCCTAGCGAGGTGAACAATGAACTAGAACTCTTTAAGTACCTTTTTAATTATGGACTTGAGGGCAGGTCTTCACATAGCAAAGTTGTAGTACGTGCCGATATACGGCATACATATATGTTTTAGAGCATTACAAAATTGCAGTGCATGCCGATTTGTAACATACAATTATATTTTCGAAAGGGAATCACGATAAGTGCTCACTGTCAGAGTCGTTTATTGCATAATGATTCATTTTTAAAATCAAGATAAATGCTTGCAGTATTTTAGGCAGCGTGAGCTAATAGTCTCGAACACAAGTATTAGTGAGAGCCTGCAGAAAAAGGTGAATAACTGGGTGCACGTTATATACGCCACATTGAAGCGGCCCGGTCAAACTCTGTTCACTTTTTCATGCAAGTTTAGCAGGGTTTGGTTCCCCTAGAAGGTTATTGAAACATCTGCGTGAAAGAAAATTTGTGAGTTTCGCAATACTGTAGATATTGTAGTGACTATGAAGTTCACTGCACGAGTCTCTCTCTCTCTCTCTTTCCCTGGGCAGGCCATTTTAAGCCGTCATTCTCCACCAGCATGCTCTTGAGCCCGATCAAGCATGCTGCCGTCAACTGGCTAACCTGCACAGACTCGGCTGCGTGGTTATAGTCGATTGTTGCGCATGACTTACACTCTGACTGGCAGTCATAATAGCTTGAAATATCCGAGTGATATGCAATGCGTACGGGGAAGCTCACGATTTTAATCGATACCCTTTATTTGTACGTTACAACAACTGTTGCAGCACCTGCTGATAGATCCTTTCAAATATATATAAAAATTATGGCGTTTCAAGAATTTTGCTTCGTTGATGTTGTAACAAAAATATAAAATCATGATGATAGGCTTTTACGTTAAATTACATTCAGCACGCATTATTCTAAAAGTAAATATGGACGATAATGGTTTTCTAAAAGGAAAAAATTACAGCACATCCAAGGAGTGAATGATGATGAGTGGGGCTAAGTGCCCATCCATCCACCCACTTTTTACTGTCCGTCCGTCAACCTGCCTGCCTCTTCGTTCGTCCAACCGTTTGTCCACCCGTTTATCCATTCGTCCATTCATATGTATGTATGTATGTATGTATGTATGTATGTATGTATGTATGTATGTATGTATGTATGTATGTATGTATGTATGTATGTATGTATGTATGTATGTATGCATGTATGTATGTATGTATGTATGTATGTATGTATGTATGTATGTATGTATGTATGTATGTATGTATGTATGTACTGAAGCATAGTGGCGCCAGCTCTTGCCTCAGGAACTGCGACTGTTAGTTTTCCTCCTGGGCATGGTTGGAACGGCGAAGCATGGGGGAAGGAGACTGAAGACGAGGTGAAGGAGATCGACGTCGGCTGAAGTTTGGTCGACGTGAGCGGGGGTCATGTGAATCAGGTGTCACGTGCGATTCTGATGGCCGAGGTATGTTGCCGGAATGCTGAACATCATTAAAATAGAATCCACGGCAACGACAGTAGCGCGCTACATGTCCTGGAATACCACAGTTGTAGCAGACAGGCCGGTTATCTGGAGTACGCCAAGAGTTTCCAAGTGCTCGAGGTGGAGGAAAGGGCCGATTTACCGGATAAACCGAAACTGGTGACCTGTAGTAGTTGGTGGCTGGGCTGTGTGAAGGGAGCGGCGCTTGGGCAGGAGGTCGGCGGACGGCTTCTGCATAAGTCAGCGGTGCAGCCACTGATATTGGGGATGCGGGCGAAGGGAGAGCCTCAGCAACTTGCGTCTGAATAGCACGGCGAAGTGATTGGTCCAGTGTTGTGGGGGTCTCGTTGATGGTGGCGACAAGAAAGAGCTGTCGAGCAACTTCCTCCCGGATGTACTGTTGAATTTGAGGCATTAACACGCTGTAGTCGGGGCCACTGCTTTTGCACTCCAAGGCCGAAATATCAGCTGTTTGCGTATTAGCGCGACGTGTAGAAATTCGTTGCTTGCGCAGCTCATCAAAATTTTGACATAGCTGAATCACGGCCGTGACGGTCTGTTGGTCTTTGGCCACAAGCATATGAGAAGCGTCGTCTTCAATGCCTTTCATTATATTCTTTATTCTGTCAGCCTCCGTCATCCTGGCATCAACTCGCCTACGGAGGCTGATCACATCCTCAATGTAGCTCGTGAAGCTCTCACCATTTCGCTGAAATCGTCCCCGCAGTCCCAGTTCAGCACGAAGCTTACGCATGGCTGGACGACCGAAAAACGAGGTGACGGCCTCTTTGAAAACTGACCAGGTGGGGATGTCAGCTTGGTGGTTGGTGAACCATAGGTTGGCCAAATCCGCCAAGTAGAAGATGACGTGAGTCAGCTTCGCAGGGTCATCCCACTTGTTAATCGCGCTGGCATGCTCGTACTCTGCCAGCCAGTCCTCGACATCTTGATCTTCAGTGCCGTTGTATACTGGCGGGTCACGCAGACGAAGTACACCAGAACACATGACAGGTGGCAGCGTGGAAGAGCATTGTCGGGGATCGACGCGCTCGGTCATCACGGACTGAGATGGTAGCTTACGGCTGCCGAGCTCCAGGACGTTACCCAGCACGTTTCCACCAAATGCAATGAGCAAGGTTGCGTAAAAACACAGGTTATTATTCGAGAAACGTTAGCCGCAACAAGCTGGTTCAGGCAGGAACCCGGCAAGCACAAGCCACACATGAACGTCAACGTCTTCTTTCACGCTGGCACAGAGCTGGCGCCACTATGCTTCGGTACAGTATGTATGTATGTATGTATGTATGTATGTATGTATGTATGTATGTATGTATGTATGTATGTATGTATGTATGTATGTATGTATGTATGTATGTATGTATGTATGTATGTATGTATGTATGTATGTATGTATGTATGTATGTATGTGACCAACGGTCGGACGCACACTTCACCCCACTCATCATCATTCACTCCTTAGATATGCTGCGAATTTATATACGAAAACCACTAGCGCCATCTAGTCCTCTCTTATCCCAGGACATATACACAGAACGCTGCTGATCAGTAATACCTAAAACTAACAAGAAGTGGCTGCTACTACAAAATACTATTACGAGAAAGAAATCTATACCATCAGAAGCTTCGCCTCCATAAACCACGCATATTCACGAAATGAAGCTCGACGAGTGAGTGGAACTGTTCGTATCACATTGGCAATTACCCGAACGTTACCAGAGTGTTGCCCCGTGTAATATAAATTGATTGGTAAAGTGAAACGAACAGTCCACAGCAAAGCTAGGTCCTAAGGTCCATAATGTGCATAACATGTCACTCAATAAAAAAATTATAGAATGGTCACGTTGCTTTAGCACGCTTCGCTTAACGACAATTTTCAAGGTACGTGGGACTTGCCTATTTTCGTGCTTATGAGAAACCACAGACACGTGAAGAATGCCATTGATAATTTCGAAATAAAGTGTTCCGGAGTACCTATAAAGTGCTACTAATAATGAAAGCGCTTCTTTCTGCTTCTCAAAAAAAACGCATGAGGTTATTTGTAACGTTTTTTCAATCCATCAAATGACAGGCCCAGTACTTCCACTTCTAGAAAAATGTCTCGTCTCCGCAAGTCTTATCTTTGTGGACAAACCACAAAGAAGTGATAAATCCTGCACAATGTGAATCCCTACTTCATGAATGCTTAGTTTAACATAGGTTTGCTGAGATTTTTGCCTCGCATAGGTTTGTACAAACATAACCAGGCTTTAGTTCAAATAAAAACAGACCTGTAGGCTCTTGCATTGTTGTATTTGTATGAAAGTAGACAGGGAACCACTGAGACAACGGTCACGGTATTTCAACCTTGCTACTATAAAACACAATGTTCCAGTTGCATGGTACGTCTAAACGGCAGTGTGTATGTAGCATACAAAGTGGAACAGAATGATAATCTTCCCGGCCAAGCAAAAGTAAGAACGCCTAATACAAATGTGGGGCACACGATATCAGGCAGTTTTTTGTACTTTAGTCCAACTATGAGTCATCGGAGCGAGAACCGTGCACGCTCGGACAAGAGCTGGAACTTAGGGAGCAATAAATTACTCGTCCAGACAGCTTAGCTCCTCACCCGTAGCAAAATAAAACTGCAAGTGAAGGGGAGCGGTAAAAGAGTAGCGACTGTATAGATATTGAGAACAAAAGTTCGGAACAAGCTGGGCATAGAGTCACCGTGGTTGCGGCCACGTGGATGTTGTGCAGATTGTGTGCTTGCAATGTTTCTGTCCCCCTGCATTCCCCTTTCAGCCTCTGAGCTAACTTTTCGGAGGCACTGACTGAGACTAAATAAGAAAAGCCGGCTCCATTAAGCTGTGTTAACTCACCCGCAAAGGTATCATACACCGGTAGCTAGCATGGCTTGGACTGCGCCAAACGGAGACACATTGTAGCTGATGATTGATTGATATGTGAGGTTTAACGTCCCAATACCACCACATGATTATGAGAAACGCCGTAGTGGAGGGCTCGAGAAATTTCGACCACCTGGGGTCCTTTACCGTGCACCCAAATCTGAGCAAACGGGCCTACAACATTTCCGCCGCCATCGAAAATGCAGCCGCCGCAGCCGGTATTCGATCCCAGGACCAGCGGGTCAGCAGCCAAGTACCTTAGCCACTAGACCACCATGGCGGGACACATTGTAGCTAGCCTCTTTACTAGATTTTAATGAGCGTAATCAGATGACATAAACTTTTTCTTGTTGTAGGGCTATTAGACAAGCCGAGTAGACACTCCTGACAATAAGACGTGTCTTTGAAGTAACGATGCACAAACTGGCCCAACATTTGATACTGTTATGCTTCGCGGTAGGTTTCCCATGCTCTTGTTGATACCGGACGACACCGCAATGAATATAGGGAATAAAAAGATTCTCCCTATGCAATATTCGTAACTACTGTGGTGAACGGCTTATCGCTACAAATGCACTCCCGTTCCCGTGGTTCAGTATAAAAAGATACAATTTTATTGATATTTCTTTTTGTTTTTTCATTGTTGTCATAGTTGTTTTGAGAATTTTCATTACTCACATGTTTGTCTAATGTGTTCATGTCCAGGAAAGCGGGTACACGCTTGTATTTCTGCCAATTCTGGCGAAGATCTTGCCATGGAGTAAACGCAAGCCAATAAAAATTTTCAATTTTTCAAAGTGTGGTCCTTCAATTCATGACTATGCGTGCACGATGCAACTTTACTTGAAAGCATATATACGTGTGTGTGAACACGCACACACATTAATCTCTTTCTTTCACCATCCATCGACACAATTATGAAACTACTTCTTCAATACAACTCACTCGATGAAGCCTCAAACTTACGCTGTTGTTCTCTTCACATCGACAATTTGATTGATTGATACGTGAGATTTAAAGTCCCAAAATCCTCATATTATCGTGAAAGACGCCGTAGTGGGGGGCTACGGAAATTCCGACCACTTGAGGTTCTGCATCCGGCACTCGAATCTGAGCACACGGAACTACAGTATTTTCGCATTCATTGAAAATGCAGCGGCCGCTGCCGCGATGCGATCCCATGACCTGCGGATCAGAAGCCGAGTACCTTAGCCACCAGACCACCACGGTGGGGCGAACCGTTCACATCATGCCTTGTTTTCGTGTCCTATTTATGGAACGTTGTCTGCGCTCCATTGCCACAAAGATCCTGCAGGACAAAGCGCCGAGCAAATGCGGGTTTCGGCGGCAACTGCGCTGGGGTAGCGGTTTTCCCGTTCAGAGTTTTCCTGATAGCCTCAGATAAGGACACGGCAAATGGTAGCGAATCTTTTTCTTTTTCCTTCACGCCTGCTCCTCGATATAGCGGTTTCACTTTCAGACCCCGTCTACATTATCTTCTCTTTCAAGTCGCTTTGTGGAAAAAAAATGCTGTCGTTGCCAACGCTGGCTAGCGTATACTAAAGCATCTACCATGAGCGCCCATTATGTCCCTTTTCTCCCCATCTCTACCATAATTCGTGGTCTCTGACTCCTTTCCTGAGCGGTATCAGAAATTCTGAGAGGTAATACAAAAATATTTTTGTCCAATAGCTAAAGTATATGCTTGTCGTATATGGTAGTGTGTATGCTTTTTTTTCGTATATATCGTAGTGTTTTCCTTATATCAGCAGGTTGTTGGCCTCTCTTTCGGTAGA
The DNA here is from genome assembly GCF_043290135.1 of Rhipicephalus microplus. Taxonomy (NCBI): domain Eukaryota; kingdom Metazoa; phylum Arthropoda; class Arachnida; order Ixodida; family Ixodidae; genus Rhipicephalus; species Rhipicephalus microplus. The sequence continues at coordinate 141,051,602 of NC_134700.1, read as the reverse complement.
ACAGCACATTTGTCTCGATACGCATAACGGGAATGATGCTTCTGTTTTTCTTTATCTGAAGCTGGGCACGCAACAACTGGAATTCTGTGCGTTTGTTCTCGTTTCTCAGGCCTAGCGTTGCTTTTGTACAAAAAATAATATTTTCAAAGAGTAATCCTACAAAATAAGATGTTCCAGAAATGGCTGCAATGACAACCTCTTTTTCGTTTACCGTCGTCTGCCTTGATTTCGCGATTCACTTTTCTTTCTTTCTATGCTTGTGCAGCCTATTGAAACGACGACCTAAACGACTACATCTTTATTTGCTTCTGAAGAACACCGAATTTTATTCGAGAACTTGAATGGCAACGCAGCGCCAACCTTCCAATTTTATTGGCACGTCGTAAAGAAATGCGTTTGAGAGAGGTAAGCTATATTTACATAAATATGCAAAAAACCTGCTTTTTATTTCAAGTTGCCTTTTCTGAACAATTTATCAGATGCGTGCCATTTTTCGTGAGTAACTGCGCTCTCTTACACCATTTACATCATTTGATGCCAGTGTAATACTATTGGCTAAATGAATCTCAGGAGTCACGCAAATAAGCATTCAAGCTAACCTGATGGCATCTTTGAAAACTTAGAGACCATTTTCAATCCTTTCTGCGAGGTCCTGTTTCTTTTTCTAGTGTGTTGCCAAATGCCAAATTTTAAGTGCACTAACGTTAAGGAGTTTCTTTTGTAGAAATCGCGTTGTCGGCATCATTGTCAGCAAAAAAGTCGACATTGCCTGAGGGTGAAAATTCTACTTATAAGAAAAAAAATACAACAAACTTTCTTCGGGAGAACCAAAACCTGGACTTTGATATGGAGATCGACAGCAGCGCTTCTAAACCCACGCTATTGTTTCCAACTGCTTTCGGAAAGACTACACTTTGCTAATTCTTGTTCGGCAAAGTGTGGTGTCTCCTTAACGCGTGTAGGTTATGCACGCACCAGAAGTCAAAACATGTACATTGTCCAAAGAGTAAGTGGTAAAGATGTCCACGTATTACATAGTGTACGGCTCCGCATGTGTGCCTGGTGCTGTAAAGTCGCGTAGGGAAAAGGCTAACAATTACCAAAAGGAGTAATTATCATGCAGCTGGCAGTTCACAACTGTGCGTGCAGTCTGCATTCTAGGGCAGTTCAAAGGGGCCAGTTTCAAGTCCACAGACGCTGCTTTTTTTTTGCGGCTCGGTGAGGCCAAAATTAACAAGCCAATTTACGCTATCACATTTTGTTTTTCAGAACGAAACTGATTAACCTGCACATCTTTTCTTGCAATGCGTGTAACAAGCGAGAAGGAATTTTTATATTGTTTTGGGTATGATACATGAAAAAATCAGAAGGGTATATATAGAGACACTGAAGAAGTAAATAGACACTCAGTGACCTCCAATTGTGCATAATAAGATCAGGCGACCTACAAGGCTTTCAAATGTTTTTTTTTGTTTCTGTTTCATGTTACCAACTAATACTTGCATCACGCTAACTTCGCTTCTTGCCCTTTGCCGCCAATCGCCTAGTTTTTTTAATTGTTATCGTGAATAATCACGAATGATTTTTATTCTTGCAACTATGCGGTGATTTTTGAAATTTCAAAAATTAAGCATTCTGAACAAAAACGTACAAATATTCGTCCGCCATTCTGTTGTGAAGCAATGCAATTCATCACCATTTTGTGAGGAAGGAAGCAGTTTCTGACACAGAGCAAAACATCTATACCTGTCAAAAGCAAAAGTACATTATCAAAACTATGTTTGCTGATTTTCCTACCAGGCTCATGCTCCCCTAACCTCAACAGCAAAGTCCGTCAAAAAACTTGTGTATGAGGAGCGAATATAGCTTTCAATAGTGTCGCTATAGCGGTCTTACGAAAAGAAATAATAAATAGGTCCACGCAACGCGTAACACTCCCAGGTGTGTTGGTCCATTAATTTTTGCACAGAGAGTTCTTCTCGCAAATGGTACGGTTAGTGTGAAGCGACTGAAGACACGCATAATCTTGACCGCTGAAAAGTCATGGCATGTAAATGGTACAATGTGGGTCAATTTCATAATGTAGTTTATTTTGTGTTTCACGAGCGATTGATTGCAGAAGGGTTGTGTTACACCAGAGAGAGATCAATATTGGAAAGTAGGGGAAAGTAGGCAGGTCCAAAAAATTTCGGATTGCAGTTTAATAACCTGCATCAAGAGTAGGGGGAAGGGGAAAGGAAAAAGCAAAAGCGCCAAAGAGCGTGCGCTAGAAAAACCACCAGACGATTTAAACACCCAATGATTTTCAAACTACACCTAATATTTATGCTTAGCAGTACTTGAATGAAATCTGCGAAGTACTTACAACGCATGATTAAGATGACGTGGACAAGCGGAATGTTACTCGGCACGCCACTATAGCTGCGAATTACCAGCAAACATCGTAATGCGACTAGCACAACTTGGAAAATAGGCTCCTATCATCTGCGACTGTGTCATGTTACTTCACTGGCAACTACAAGAGTAGCGTAGTTTGTTTCAACTGGATAAATTACGCTCTCCGAGAAATTGAGCACTTCATTGCAGCCGTGCAAATGTCTTTTTTTCATTTAGGCCTCGCTAAAATTTGTATGTTCGGATCGCAAAACTTGTGGGATACATCTGAGATATACGCGGCCTGATAGTGTACGCTTAATCTTCAGAAGAGACACATAATGTTGGTCATCCATAGCAAATCTCAGAAACACATGCAAAAGCTTATGCACTCGAACTGGAAAGTAAGAACGTCCATCGTCTTGCTACATGGTTGAGTATTACACCACCTTCTGTATGTACCCATGCTATAGTGCCCTAAGCTCAATAACTTGGACTAGAACGTTGTTCACGCCATTGAAACTTCCAAGTTAAGACAAGTGTTTTAGATCATTGATTCTGTACTTCAAATACGTGAACAATTAGGTTTACGGTCAATCCAGCCTCCCCAAGTCCCTTCGCTTTATCATACAGTTTAAATTACCACAACGCTTAATATAAACGCTAACAGTAGCAAAGGTGTTGATGTCGAAGCATGTAATATAATGATAATATAGTTTATTATTATTATTATTATTATTATTATTATTATTATTATTATTATTATTATTATTATTATTATTATTATTATTATTATTATTATTATTATTATTATTATTATTATTATTATTATATAACACTCAGCTCTGTTGTGGTGAGGACTTAAATAGGCCGTGAAGTGGCTTCTTTCCGTCTTGACAGCGCACTATGACGAAATAGGAGCTTTGTGTCGCCGAGGTGCCCGTCTCTATAGCTATTGCCTTCTTCGAGGTTCATTTTCTCTTAAACAAGCCTTGCCTTGCAAAAGAGTAACTACAAGTCGCACGAGTTCACGTATGTCTGATAAATATTCAGACTTACGTAGAGTTACTGTATATGCTACCACCTTACTGTATGTTCAACACGCGTAGAGTTACTGTATATGCTACCTTTACTGTATATGCTACCTAAAGATAGCATATACAGTAACTTTTAACACGCGCTCCGGTGTTCCTTTTAACAGTGGCCCCCTCTGTACATGTTACCTGCGCTTCTTGCTTTATTTATACACAATTACAAAATGCAAATTGACTGCAAGGTATACTTTAGACACCTGTCAGCCTAAATGAATCAATTCTCCTCGTGAGTGGCGCCCGCATAAGGAGCGCTGACCATGGATGTCAATGTGACGCGCTATTAGCAACACACACAGGCTGTCACCAAAAACTGCCGGCTGCACGAGCTGGTACTTTTCTGACTCGTATGTAAGAACACATAACGTTCATTAGGTAATTTTGTACGCCGCAGTGAACTGACATACTGGCTTACCCTTTTACTAGATTGTATCAGTAATAAATGCGAAGCATTTCTTAGCGAAATTTGGCGACTTTGAGCGTATCTATCTATCTATCTATCTATCTATCTTTCTATCTATCTATCTATCTATCTATCTATCTATCTATCTATCTATCTATCTATCTATCTATCTGTATGTCTGTCTGTCTGTCTGTCTGTCTGTCTGTCTGTCTGTCTGTCTGTCTGTCTGTCTGTCTGTCTAGCCACCTACGACTTTTAGCTCTCCTGGCCGTTTGGATAATACTATCAATACCAAACTTGGTATGCCAATACATTACTGTATGAAGAACCTATTTTATTATTAATGTCACGAAAATCATGACATGTACGTCATGAATGTCATGATTTACATTTCATGGTCCTGCAGCTCATGCGGTGGTCTCGTTCACATGACATAATGAAAATCTGGTATGATATGACATGATTGCAGGGCGAATACAAGCGACACACCCTAACATGAAAATCATGACATACGTGTCATATAACAACATCACTACATGCCACGCTCATGATGCGATCACGACCGTATTGCTAGCGTCACATATACCAAATTTGGTATTATGGTACGTGAATGGTTGTTGAAGGTATGTGATTGGTGCAATCCTGATAATCAATCGATGCGTGTCATGTAACAACATGACTACATGCAACGCTCATGATACGCTGGCGGCTGTTTCGCTAGCTTCACCCATGCCAAATTTGGTATTACGGGACGTGAGTTGATTACAAAGGTACGGTACTGGTGTTAACATGATAAACATGAAATTTGTGTCATGTAACATGACTACATGCTACGCTCATGCTGCGCTCTCGGCCATGTCGCTAGCTTCTCATGTACAAAACTCGGTATTACGTGACGTGAATGGATGACGAAGGTATGCGACTGGTGCAGACATGATAATCATGAGATGCGTGTCATGTGAGAACATGACTACATGCCACAGTGAAGGCACCAATACATTTCGACGTGACGTGGTGCGCGTGCTCGCCGGCGTTAATTAGGCCGCCTCACGCCGGCGTTGCCACGACAGGGACCGGTCCTGCCATGTACTCGCAGGCACGCGCTGCAGTGCGTTGCTTTGACACATGCGCGTTTTTGCGCGTCCGGCGTCCCTCCGTCACGAAAAGAGGAAGACGCAGTGCTGTCTGCATAACGCATCGGCACGAATATCGCGCCGGCTGCTGTCCGGTGGCGCCGACGGACGCTGGTCGCGTCGGTTGCGCCTGGCGTCAGACGATAGAGTTCTCGCGTTTCGCTAACGTAGCGTCGCTTCGCCCAGCGTGTGCGCGCGCCAACGCTATACTGGAGTATATTGGGCCCTTCATGATGTGCTCACGGCCGTTTTGCTAGCTCCACATACACCAAATTTGGTGCTACGTGACGTCAATGGATGACGAAATATATGACTGCTGCAAACATGATAATCCTGACACGCGTGTCATGTAGGAACACGACAACATACCACGCTAATAGCGTGCTGGCGGCCGTTTCGCTAGCTCCACATATACCAAATTTGGTATCACGTGACGTCAATAGATGACGAAGGTAAAAGACACATCCAAACATGATAATCATGACACGTAAAGTATGTACGGCATCATTTACCTCCACCTCGTAACGTTGTGCTGATATTAAAGTGACATATCCAGCTTTCTTACTCGTGCCTCGCATATCAGTGATTCCCACTGTACGTGGGATCTCCCAATTTTTTGATGTTTTTTTTATTGGTGGGTATCGATAGAACCAAAACTCTGTACTAAGGCTCGCCTGCTGTACTCGCATATTATCGCTTGCGCGAGAACGCTACTTGATTTTCAATCATGTACGCAAATTTTTATCCAACAAGTAATCATAAAACCTCGGTAAGTATTCACCAGTAGCAGTGGCGAGAAACGGCAATCATAGAAAAAAAAACGCGGTAACAGCCGGGAAACTATGTTCGCTATAGTACGTACATTTTTCTGGCTAAATGTGCAGCCAATAACCTCGAACATACACGTTTATGAGTCGTAATACCAAAAGCGTTTTGTATTTTCGGGAAAGACTATTTCGGCGAATCACGATGACTCACCACTAAGTCGGCTGAGAAACTAGATAGCACATTTAGAAAAGCGAATTTTAGTTAATTCTAATAAAACTTTCGAGTAGCTCTGCAGACAAAATCCCAATATCTCTAACATGTTGCTATTGTGTCTGATTGAACACACCAAAAGCGATATCGGATGCAAGAAAAACCAAGATTTCTTGAACTGTGTAACTAAGGATGACGAAATACTCCCCTTCTTAAGAATTAGGCTGCGCCAATTAGAGACACCAACAAACGAGAACATTTGAAAACCAAGCGCGCCTCAACCGCATATGCCGCAGGCAATTTCCCGTTGCTGGCTGTATTCTATGCACTCATGAATGCGCAAAAATAGAGCATATCCCGTTGAAATGCCTGCACACTACACGGGTTTTCAATCACGAAAGCGCAGGGCACCTTGAGACGCGTTGTCTCAATGCTCTGGCGAGTGCAGAACTTTAGGGTTGAATCATCCAGCGAGCCCGGCAAGCAGAGAAAAGGCCTTGCCTTACCATTGCCAGCAAGGTGGCCCAGCGCATGCCACCAATCTGCACGTGTTGAAAGAAGCTTTGTCCGCTACATTCCACTTCACTTAGTTACCACGGCACAGTATTTGTATAACAGGTTTAGTCAGGCTGTAAGGAAGGTGACGTGTGAAATCTTCCCAAAGGGAGCCCTGATAGGATGTGAAGCATTAGCGCTGCCGAGCTTGCGTTCGGTTATCCTGGCACGCGTCTAGTCAGTGTTGCAGGCGCGACGTCGACATTCGCGAATGTGATTGTCTTCGCTAACCCTCGCGACGCTGACGACGGCCGTGTTAGGCCTAATCACTTCGGCGGATATTTCAGCAGTCGAAGAAGCATCGTCTTCCAACGTCCTCTTTATCGCAGATAAAAAAGCCGTAAGAGTGTTAGCACTTGATCTGCGCTCGAGTGTTGCTAGCGGTGAAATTAATGAAGCCAGATAGAGGTGACATGCATGGACGTGTTTCAATGCGTACATCAGGCATGCATCAGGTTTACTACCCGTGAATCGACAAACCAGATGGTGGTGTAGCGAGCTGCGGTCGTGGTAGTCGAGTGAGCAGCGGTAGCGGCAGGTGTTGCGGGTGAGTGAATTAGCCGGCAGCTGCGGATGCTGCGGTGAGCGCGCAGCAGCCGAGGGAGAGAGTGACGCCAACGCGCACTGCGAAGAGAGTGTGAGGTCAACGCACAGCGGCGGTGTGACCTACTAGGCGCCGCTTCAACAACTGCGGCAAAAACGAGCACGTGGCAGTGCGGTCATACGGTCGCACGAAGGACCAGCGTTACACAGGATCACACTGTTCACGCTTCACACGTTTCTTCGACAGTTAAGCTTTACCCACTGAAGAAAACAGGCGTCTGTGCATGAAAATTTAAAAGAACATTTATGAGCATATTCGCTAACATTAAGCCCCTAACGCCCAAGTGAACCTCCACAATAGGAATATTTTAAAGATGTTCACTTTTTTATGACAAGGAGAGTATATTGTACAAAAATATAATGGTTCTTTGGTCTAAATTGCCAAACAAGGCACTTAGGAAAATAATAGGTGTTATTAGTTACGCTCCTCTAAAGGGCTGCTTTACAGCCTGTACCTGTGTACTACCCGCATCAGTCAGAATGTTACTTGCGAGCGTAACCTAACACACTAGCACCTTGGTTATTCAACCGTTGAATGTTTCATAGTGTTTAAGGGATTATCACATCAAGAATGGTTTGCCGAATTTCTGAAGATATGATGCATTTTGATGCAAGTGCTATTATCTGTTAAGTTTAAAATTAGGCCTTACGGTTTAATCAAAACCATCCAAATTTGAAGATTCACAACATGGTCAATCCATAATATTGGATGCCGTTGACATAGTCAGATATTTGGATAAAGTATGTGTGAAGGAAAGTTGAAGTTAAAATTGCGGTGCTAATGACAGGGAAACTGATACTGATGCAGACAACTCGGAAATATATGAAGGCAGTAGTATGATCTGCTGGGATTTTCATACAGAGCTAAGTGCTAACGACGTTGCAGCCACTGCATGCCTGTGGGACCATTGGGTCGGTTTGAATATTCCAATGAAATATCGACATATATCTTGCTTTGCGTTTCAACAATATTGTATCAATGCCACCTGTGCACATGATGGTGAGATGCAATTAGTAGGCCGTAGGAAAACGCATAGGTGATTCTGACTAACTTTCCTGCTCACGGCTGGTTATTTTTTCATCCACTGTTCTTTCTTCTTATTTACATTCCATTGGTTCTAATAACTTTCCCTGTACATTCCTTGGCATTACTGTCTGTTAGATATATATATATATATATATATATATATATATATATATATATATATATATATATATATATATATATATATAATGTGTGTGAGTGTGTGTGTGTGGTCACATGGGATGAACCGTAGACGTGTTTTAGCGAATGTGTGTTGGCACATACTTTTTGAAGAGGCACTTCATTTGGAATGCCTGGTGCGGACACGACGCTAAATTTGAGAAATGCTAGAATGAGAGTCATCCGCTTAACAAAAATTGCTTTTTCCACGTAAGCTGTTAGGCAGAAAAGTGCACTTTGCCAAAGTTTTCAAACATCAGTGAGAATGAAATGCCACTGAAAACGAAGAACTCTTAAAATGTAAGTTCTGCCTCACGTATTTTCCGGTGCCTCAGAAATTTCGCAGTTATCAAGGGTCGTCAACTGGCTGCTTCTGTTCGTGCTGAATATTTTTGTTTAACGCGCTCATGTTTTTTTTTTTTAAGTGCTAGCAGATGTGAAGATGAGATGACAAAACAAGCTTTCATTATCAGCGGTCGTTTCTGAAACGCAATGCGATTGCGTATTAAGCTCGAGTTATCCACTACTGCACTTTGGTATAGTTGCGCTACTTTGCTATTTCGTTTAAGCGTATATTCTTTTTTCTAAGGATATACACTCTTTGAGCGCTTGTGGCAATTGCCACAAGAAAAATATTTTTTTTCCGTTATCACGGAACAAGAACATGCTGTAACGTTTATCGAAGAGACTGCAAATTTTTCCCGTTGATGTTCTATCAGAATGCGAAGAATGGGTGTCTTTATAGATTTTTGGGCTAAGGAGGTATGGCGAAATTGCATCAGTGTCGGTTAGTGTACCCTTATGCGCAATAAAATGTAAACAAAATAGCAACTACCTTAGAGAAAAATACCTTAGAGAAAAATAAATCATAAAATTCAGGTACGTTTCCCACATTTGAAAGATCTGGTATTCTGCCCTTCGCTAATGTAGTTAGCCACGAATTCTCGCGCATTTGATTCCTCCCTTTTTTTTCTCCTTTACTTACATTTTACTTATCTTAGGCTAACTCAGAGCATATCTGACTGAATATTTAAATGATGTATATTTATAGTAAACGTTATATGAAGTCTTGCTTAATAAAGCCTGAGTCAAAATATTCAAACAAACCGAAAACTGAAAAAACTAATACAGCGAGAATTTCACTTGGAACGTTTTTTATACTGAAAGTTTTTTAAGTGTTTCCCATATATTTATTCAAAATCTGTGCACATCTGGGCTGAAATATATTCCCAAGTTTACCAGGCAATAATCTTCCGCAATATATTATGTTACTACCACAAAAGCTGCTATGAATAAATTGTGACGTTCCCCGTTGAACCATCAGTTCTTGGCAGATGGCATAGCAAGAAATTAGGTACTACCTTCAAACTATCTGAACCTTTTTGTTGATGTTAGAAATATATATTCGAAGAATCCGCGGCTTTCTATGCCTGAGGTATACCAATGACACCGCTGCTAAAGTATAGAAAGCTCAAACGCCTGTTCCTGAATATTTTCTTAGGCTAAATGTCAGTGCAAAGACTAGAAGCTTTCTGTCATAATTAGCTCAGCTCGACAACCATACGCATAGTGGACGTGGATGACAATGACCCCACTCTAAAGACCAAGCCCCAGGTCCTCTGAAATTTCTTCTCTGAGGTTGTACGCATTGGCTGTGCGTTACATCAAAATACCGGTGAAAGGTGTCCTTTCTTAACTTCTACCGGAAAATACACCGCCAATGGAACAAGTGGTAGCTACGGAATCACTGCGGTACTTTGTAATAAAGCCTATGCTTCCTGAAAATTCCATATATCTTATTCTGCTGTGGTAATATCAGAAGAAAAGAAACTTTAAGGGCTAGTTTTTCTTTTTTGGACCTAATATTATAGAGAAGTAGCTGACAGTAATGCAAAGGAACGGATGCATTACTTAGAGTAACATTGATTCCAATTTTGTTATTTGTTTTAATCATGATATGAGAGGGGGGAGAGATGAACAACAAGAGAGAAGACAAAGAGGTTAACCAGGCACATGCCCGGTTTGATACTCTAGGCTGGAGGAATGGGATTGGGGCATAAAGATGAGAGAGAGAGGAGAAAGAGAAGAGAAAGAGAAAAACGATTGCCAGTCATTGGGTCGACGCGTATGCAGCGGTGGTACTACACAAAAGGTAAAGGTGGTAACGTAGGTCTGTAGTCCTCAAAAAGCACAAGACAGCTTTGTCTGCTTTATATACATGTGAAGAAAGTAGGATGCGCAAACACGGAGCAATTCTGCAACCTTGCAAATGCTGCATGTTCTGTCGTGACGGTGGTAAGTCTGTTTGTTCTCATGAATACTGTGTTGTGGTAGGCCTCAAACAAGATTGCTGTTGCAGAGATTTCTAGTTAGCACGCATGGCGTAAAATCATTTAGTTTAGTAATAAAGACGGTATATTTAGACAACCGGGCGAAAAACATGGGTGGTAGGATTAAAGAAATACATCGTTATGACCAAATTTTTCGGCATCACTTTCCACGCGTTATAACCTCGCTTTGAATGCTTCAGAGCACTGGTATATTCTTCGACTTTAGAAACTTTTAAGCGCTCGGTAAAGGACACAAAGTAACGTAATCATCAAACTTTTTTGAAGTAAAACAAAAATAGACCGAAAACAGAAACGACCGCAATCTGCTCCAGAAGCTAGATTCGCGAAATGATCCGATGGGGAGCGGGAGGTTACATCTGGGAGAAACGACCTCTTGCATACGTACATTTTTACTCCCTGGAAAACCCATAAGCACGCCGGTGAGAAGCGCGCATTTAGAAAGCTAGAAAGCGTCACTGCAACGTCACTGCTTTACCCGATAGTCCCAGATTCAGTGTGTTTCATTAGCAAGTGCTGAGGGCTTCGAAGGATGGGGTCATCGAGAGTCGTTAACACTATTAGTACGCTAATGCTCCCTTTCCGGCAACGCAGAAGCCCGTGCACATTTTTGTTGCTTTTTGCTGCTCAGTATTTTTATTTGCCCTTTACTGTCATAACACTTTCACAACCTTGTCCATGCAGCGAATGTGAATGTACACACTGACGTATTAATATGGAGCTACAGGGTACAGAGTTAAAATATTGCGACACTGTGATGCTCATGGTGTTAGGCTTCGATAGGACCATTACGCTACTTCGAATAAACCTCGCGGATTCCGTCAAGCTAATCAAATAGAATAAGAATAACTTAGTGAAGATCTGCACTCTGCGTTGAAGAGCTTGCTGCAGAGAATACAGTATCAAGAACATTCAAAATCCTTCAAGCGTTATTCCCTGCAACCGACCCCCTATAGATACGCACGCATGGTTCATATTTTGTATTGAGGTTACTTTTAGGTAGCTTTACAATACACTGGAAGTCGGTCAATGAACATCACAAATAAACTTTGCTCAGCCAACCACCGGTTGGGGCGAAACTAAATATTTGTGCGGTGAAACCATTTTGTTGTTGGTATTGTTGTATTACCTCTGTTGATCGAAAAGGAAGCTTTCAAAACCAACAGATTCCAAGCGTACGTTTACTGCAACAATGTCGCTTGAGTTAATCTCCTTCATTTCTCAATAGCTAACCGCTCTTCGCACAATGCACGCACTTGAGCCGACTCATTCATATCACTTCTTTCTATACACACTGGGTTGATGGTAGTTACACTTCATCATCTCCTGTTGTTAACATCTTCCTTCCTACGATAGTTCTCTATCCAGCTGCCGGGGCAGAGGTATTTGCAGCGGTGCAAGATTTGCACTTGGAACTGGAGCAACAGCCATAACCTGAAATGTGTGTGCGCTTGTGTATGTGTGGGTGTAGGTGTGTGAGTATGAGTGTACGTGCTCAACCTTGCGCGTACAAGTTTGTGTTAGGTTGATGACACGCTTTGGCCCCCAAATCACACACTAACAAAGTAAAGAATCACTCAACGACAAGCACAAGCAGCTTGTGCTTGTCGTTTAGTGTTCCTTTACTTTGTGCGTGTGTGTTATTTGCGGCCAAAGCATGTCATTAAGCAAGTACCAACTAGGCCAAAAACTAGTATTGTTTTTGTGTGCGTGTGTGGTTTATTTGATTGTCCGGTGAATACACTTGATTTTGTGACTTCATAAAAACTAACCACGCAATCCTTTGTCATATCTGGTGCACGCTGCTCGCTGGATCGGTGGGCGATTTCTCAAGCCACTCGGTGAGCTGCTTCCATTGTAGAAACAGAGTCATGCGCAGCTGCCTGGACTGTTTTATGTACCTATGTTACTGATATTTGTAAACATTTTAAAAGCCACTGATGAGATTAGGCATGCTCTAAACAAGGTTAGGATCTTACTTGTATTATTTAGTTATAGGAGCATCAACAATATTTCTTTTAACGTTATACTGTTTTATAAAAAGGTGACTTAAAAAAATAAACAAAGTGTAATAAATGATTCTTACAAGAGTATTATCAATTATTAAAAAATAATTTATTCTAAAATCTCCTAGATTATTCTGTATAAGTGGTCACTAACTCACACAGATCGAAGTAGTAAAAAGCATGGCGCCCCAGATTTGAATAATTCACGGGGTCGTGACGGGGACGAATGGAGCACACTGCGAGTCAAATAATAAATTGTTTATTTGGGCGAACCCTTGCCCAGTAAACGGAAAGTCGGACGAAAGTAGCAGTCTTGGACTGATAGCGGCGAACGAAGTGTCGGACGTCGACCAACAACTGACAAGCCGCGAAGTGTGTCGGCATTTATACTCTTGCCATCGAATGTTCTAGCGTTATCTTTGGCGGTGGCGTAGGTTCCAGAATAATATGTACAGTTCGCGGAGTGGGCGTGATCTTATCGAAATGATGTACTACAGTCCTGAAGCTTCTCGAAAACTGAAGGCGCAGTTTGCGCTGAGAATTGTGAGGTGTATTGGGGCGATAACAAAACTTGAGGAATAGAACGTGGCAGTACCATACACCTAGAGCTCTTCGAGTGCTTCTCCATGTATTCAGATATCGAAAGCACATGTTTTATTAATTCAGTGTTCTAAAATTTACGCCCGCCATTCAAAACGGAAAATAATTTCCCAAACATTGATATCTGAGTTTGGAGATGTGGCTGACAAAAGGGCTCACTAATAAATCTGGGCGGTAACTAGAAGGCTTTATTTTTTATCTTTACACAATCTTTGTTTGTCTCGGGGATGGGGACCATTATAGAGGTGTTTTGAAGAGGCATCGAGAAGCTGCCAGGACCGTCCGAAAGAGGCGTCATCGTCGCCGCAGTTCATCAAAGGATGCCGCAGACTCTGCATCGAAAGCACCACTCCACCACCCTTCTCTTCCACTGCCCTTGCCTCCCAGACCGAAGGCGGCCAGCGCGGTCAACAAACCAACAAGCAGCACTGTTGCAGATGAATCAGTTTGGCCTTCATTGCCGAAATCACAGCCACCTGCAAATCCCAAGCGCACATCGACAGTCTTATCACTCCAGCCAGCCGCTGACAAGCTGCCTGAGGAGGACACAGAAGTCATCAGAATGTTTCGAACACTGCTGGATGCCATGCGAAAGCTGTGCAGCAGCCTGAAGTCTCCACTCGCTCAGAGTGCACTACAAGTACTGGATGCTCTAAGTCCAGTATTTGCAAGTCTCCAGTAGCAACCATGGCTCGACCAATTTTCTCCTTCCGCAACGGGGTCCGACAAGCATCGATAATGCAGTGGAACGCGAGAGGCCTGGGATCCCGCATCTCTTCGTTCCGTCAGTATATATTCATGAATCGTATTCCTATGATAGTTATATGTGAACCAAACGCGCAACAACCTCCTAAACTATCAGGGTATGAATCTTTCGTTTCTTCAACGTGCGAGGAACGCAGCAAGGTGGTTGTTTACATTCGCACAGATTTCACATATGTGCATCATGCAGTTTAACCGCATGATGACAATCAATATGTCTGCTTACGTGTTAAAAAGGAAAAAGTGTCATTCACACTCATTGGTGTCTACATATTACCATCCGGACGATTTGAACAAGACCGACAACGAGACATACTGACAACAACTACGGGCCCGTGGGTTATAACTGGAGACTTCAACGCACATCACTTAATCTGGGGTAGTTCGACGATCAATGCTAAAGGAAGAAACCTCGTGTCAGTCGCTTCGAAGCATGACCTATGTTTCTTAAATGATGGCAGTCCTACATACCTACGGGGCCTTACGTACAGCAGTTGCCTCGATTTGACTCTGGTATCCAGACACTTCCGGTCGCAAGTGCACTGGTTTTCAGACATCTAAACGCATGGGAGTGACCACATTCTAACTTATATGCGAATAAGGGGTCTTACTAACTCCTTTCTTAAGACCACAATACGAAGAATTGATTGGTCCAAATTTTAGCGACTCCTGAGAAATACATGCCGTGAAGACCCTGACCAGAACTTGGAGGATGTCATCATAGGGCAATGAAGGAAGCTTCCTGTCTCCTCCCGTTCACCGGCAAGCGCTCAGATTTCGACGTTGAACTGGAAAAACTGTGCGCGCTTCGCCGAAAGGCGGAAAGAAGATACAGGCGGACGAAAGCAATATGCGACTTGAGGCTGGCACGACGCATACAGAAAAAAGTCCAACGATGTTTAGACAAAGTTGAACAGGAACGCTGGAAATCATTCTGCGAATCATTGAATCCCCGAAAGCCGTTGTCATGCATCTGGAGCACTATTCGTGGCCTGCGCTCGACTCCCCAACAAAGACATCCTTTCATGGCTTTAGTCCTACATTCAGTCCACACCCAACTTGAAGTGGCAAATGAGTTTTGTACGCAAATCGCTGGTGCGTCCGCCTTGTCCGCTGGCACCATTAGGAGTGTTATCCCGGAACCACGCATATACAAAATGGACAATCTTTTCACTATAGAAAAACTTGACGCATCTTTGACGGCTTCCTGATGATCATCTTCACCAGGACCCGATGGCATCACCTACGCCGCTCTAGCCAACCTTCAACAGGAGGCAAGGGGACAGTTGTTAAGCTATTACAACCACTCATGGCTTGCGGGCAATGTTCCCCAGGATTGGAAGATAAGTCGACTTGTGCCACTACTTAAAGCAGGAAAGTCACCATTTGATTTGACATAATTTCGCCCTGTTGCCCTCGCAAGTTGCGAAGGAAAAGTCATAGAAAGGATGATACTTCCACGCTTAGAATGGTACCTCAAGCGCTACAACATATATCCAATCTGCATGACGGGTTCAGTAGGTCATATCTTGACAACGTGATTGATCACACAACATTTATTCAGCAACAGAAGAGCCTCAAGCGCATACCACTGGCACTCTTCCTTGACGTCAAAGGGGCTGATGATAACGTAACAAATAAAGCCACCCTAGACTCGTTGGAAGTTGTTGGAATTGGTGGTCGGATGTTCCAATGGATCCAGGATTATTTGACGAGAAGGTTCTTTTTTGTACAAACCTCAGATGGACCTACCACCAATTACTATACTTCCCGTGGCGTCCCTCAGGGCGCCGTATTAAGTCCCACTTTATTTAACCTCGTGATGGTAAGACTTCGTGAAATTTTGCCGAGTACCATCCTCATATCCATATATGCTGACGATATTTGTCTATGGACTTCGGCTGTAACTCGTCTACAAGTACGTGCAAGAGTCCAGCAGGCTGTCACCCTGACATGCTCAAATCTCCGCAAGCAAGATCTTTCCGCCTCAACGGAGAAATGTGCATTGGTTGCGTTTACTCGCAGAGCCTTGACACAATACCCCGTTACCATCAATGGACAAAATATTCCATACCAGAAGAACCATCGCTTCCTGGGTGTGATTATTGACAGGGACCTTTCGTAGAGGGCCCACTGCAATTACCTGAAGAGAAGGCTAACTTTAATCGTCCATATAATGCGGTTCCTCTGCGAAAATCTTGGGGCGCATCGCTAAGGTCAATCCTGCAGCTATACAGGGCACTGTTTCTGGTATTTTTGCGCTACAGCTTGCCGTTGCTGGCAAGTACGTGCAGGACGAACATCCGCACTCTCGAAAGTCTGCAAGGACAAGCACTACGCGTGTGCTTAGGATGGCCGCGATGCACCTCAACCTACGGGGCAATTATGATCGCAAGAGGGCATCCAATTCAAACATACACCACCACTGACAATTTGAGAGCACACATAAGACACCTCTGTCGAGTTCCTGGTCACCATGTTGCAGTGTTGCCACTTCAAAGACCACACGCGATGTTTTCAAAGATTATTTCTGCCCATAGAGAATGCCTTCCTTTTGGCTTCACTCCAGCAACAAGACCAGCGTCACCCCCGTGGTGCCTACAACAACCACAGGTGTGCCTCACTATTCCGGGAATAACGAACAAGAGCCATCATTCAACAGTGGTCCTACGACAGGTGACATTGTCGCTACTCAACGAAAAATGCGGCCAGAGGACCCACATTTACACCGATGGATCGGTCTCGGCTGACAGCTCCACAGGTGCTGTTGTCATCCCGGCGTACCAGGTCACTATAAAGCTCAAACTGTCGCATAGGACAACATCCACAGCACCGGAGCTTGCCGCCTTACGTGCTGCTGTACTTTTTATCGCGGAATCCCGACCTCGAAAATGGGCTGTGTTCTGCGACTCCAAGGCATCCCTTCAGAGCTTGCAATCAGCTTTACGACAGAGGGAGCATCAACAACTAGTGAATAAAATAAGAGAAGTGATTCACGAAGTTTTATCAAAAGGACCTGACTTGGTGTTCCAGTGGTTACCGGGACATTGTGGTATTGTCGGTAATGACCTTGCTAATAATGCTGCCCCATCCGCCCACGCGGACGCCCAGACAACCCCAATTCCATTGTCGAGAACCGACGCTGCAAGGGGCCTTCACTCGTTCGCTAACACCATGTGGGAAACTTGGCTGAGTGACCCCAGTGTCAGCAACCGCCGCCTACACAAATTGGACCCATCGAGAAAGCTTGAAGTTCTATCGGACCTCTCCCGCCAGGATGCAACTTTACTGTGCCGCCTGTGGTTAGGAGTAGCTTTTACAAAGGCGCACTGTTTTCGCATAGGAATGGCGGATAGCTCCCGATGTGAATCGTGAACACTGACGAGACAATAGAACATCTACTGTGTTCATGTGAACGTTTTGCGAGCGAACGCAACTTGCTACGCGAAACGTTAGAGACACTAGACAGCAGACCTTTTTTCGAAGAGAAGATACTTGGCTCATGGCTCTACGCGTCGCTGGCCAGCAAAGCGACGCGGGCATTGCTAAGTTTTCTAAAGACGACTGGACTACGCGACCACTTATAAGCGTGCAATG
This sequence comes from Rhipicephalus microplus, assembly GCF_043290135.1. NCBI lineage: Eukaryota > Metazoa > Arthropoda > Arachnida > Ixodida > Ixodidae > Rhipicephalus > Rhipicephalus microplus. The sequence continues at coordinate 141,033,949 of NC_134700.1, read as the reverse complement.
AACAAGGTCACATTTACACACACGTTGCCCTTCACTTCTCTCTCTCTTCTCCTTTAATCCCCTCACCCCTTCCCCCAGTGCAGGGTAGCAAACCGAACGTGTGTCTGGTTGACCTCCCTGCCTTTCATTTTTTTCCCTTCCTCCTCCTCCTCTTCCTTTGAAGTCAACATCTAATAACGCCCCCCTCCTCCTCCCTCGGGCAGTCACAAACGTCTTGTCATTGATCAAGAGGTTGACGGGGTTGAAAATGTGTGGCTATGATTAGAACGACGACGCAAGAACCATTAGTAGAGACGGATTGGTGTGAAATGATAAAACTAAAATTGAAGACAAACTGACATTTGATTTAACAGGATGTTCTCGTTTTTTTCTTTTGCACTAGAAAGTTGAAGAAATAAATCTTTAGATCGCTTACAAAGAGGCGAGACCACCTGATTATATACCTTGTAATGTATATATTTCTAAATTTTCAATTCCACAAATCTTAAAACTAGTGTCATCTTACAACGTAAGTTTTAAATGATTCTGCCTTCTTTCACCTTTATGTTGTGGCCCGCACGAATAACTGGTATACGAGAGGGCAGGAGAGACACACCATTTAACTGAGAAAGGACATGAAATAGCCTTTTAGTGACTTCTCAGCCATTATTAGCTTATCGGTAATGAACGTACCGATCGAGCTGCATGCCCTGTCTACCCACACTTAAAACAATCAAATATCAATTCCCCTCTCCAGGATTGACGTCGCACGGAAACGCTTGCTCGTGGACGCACCACGTAGCACTGGAATGAGCCACATTTCAAGCAGGCATGAGTATATAACCTAGACCCAACTCTCAGTCTTCAAATACCTCCAGGACTTTGCAGAGGTGACGCTGGCCTATAACGCAGGTTATGGCTGGGTGTCGTATTTACCAATGCGTAGGCGTTTCGCATAGGAATCGCCGACACTGCAGCTTGTGACCACTGCGGCAGTGACGACACAACTCGGCATATTCTGTGCAAATACCCACAGTACTGCTTCTTGAGACAATCTTTCTTCAGTGCACTCAACCAACTGGACAACCAGATGTCTTCAGAAGAAAGAGTCCTGCGCTTGCGACTGGAGTTTACATCGCGCAAAAGGCTGGGAAGGCGCTTCTGCGCTTCATGCGTTCAACTGGTCTTTCCAAACGACTCTGATCAGAGCGCCCTGTATGTGTGAGCATGTGTAACATGAAACATCACACGGACCCCCATAACCATAAATAAGAAATAGAAAACAGACTTGTTGGTTTGGAACTATATATATATATATATATATATATATATATTTATATATTGCCGCGAACGTAATAGCAGACAGCGACGAAACGACGTCTTGCTTGCCCTCAGACCAGGACGAAAAAGCACTCTTCTTTCTTCACTTCCAAGAGATCCCACCTACAGTTGATGGCTCAATACCCATTACCTGTGACATTCCTCCCTCTCGTCGAAAAGCATCGGCTCGATGCTGGTAATGAGCGTTGAGAAAAAAAATGAGAACGAAAAGATGCTACCATGGAACCCAACAACTCCGTCGTAAGGGAAAAAAATGGGCTGGGGTCATATAAGTACTCAATAAAGGAAGGAGTAAGTACACAAGACAATAAAAAAACCAAAGTGACAAAAAATAGTCATTGCATGAAAAGTTAGTCCACGTTCGATGGATGACGCGAAAAATATGGCTTGAGTCTTGACACGTGCACCACATCACTCTGTGGAAACCGACGGGAACGTCTTGAGGCGCCCTCAGCGAGAACTTCATACGTAACGTCGCTGAGTGTGCGCAGTACTTTGTAAGGGCCGAAGTAGCGCCGAAGCAACTTCTCAGAGTGACCACGCCGTCGGTTGGGAGTCCTCACCCAAACTTCATCGCCTGGTTGGAAGGTAGCCTCTCGGTGTGTAACGATGTAGCGGTGTGCGTCGGCAGTTTGGCGAGCCTGAATACGGCATCGGGCGAGTTGACGGGCCTCCTCGGCGCCTTGAGCGAATAATTCAGCGTCCGTGTTGAACATGCTCAAGTTGTTGGGAAGGAGCACTGCGACAAGCATTGTAGTGACCTCTCGACCATGAACTAAGTGAAATGGGGTGAAACCGGTACTCTCTTGGACTGCTGTATTGTGAGCAAAAGTTACGTAAGAGAGTATATCATCCCAGTTCTTGTGATCAACGGCCACATACATTGACAGCATATCTGCAATGGTCTTGTTCAACCATTCAGTGAGTCCATTCGTTTGGGGGTGATAACCCGTGGTTTTCCGATGTTCTGTACCACTTAGTCTCAGCACTTCTTGAAGCATCTTTGTGGTGAAAGCTGTACCATGATCAGTAATTATCACAGCTGACGCTCCGTGACGAACTACGATGCTGGTGACAAAAAACTGTGCGATTTCGGCTGCGGTAGCTTTGGGCAGGGTCTTTGTTTCGCTGTAACGCGTTAAATAATCGGTGGCAACCACAATCTACCGGTTTCCAGACGAAGAGGTGGGAAATGAGCCGAGCATGTGAATGTCAATTTGATGGAATGGTGTCTCCGGCGTGGCGATAGGCTGTAATAGTCCTGCTAGTCGGACAGGTGGAGTCTTACGGCATTGGCAGTCGCGGCATATGTGGACGTACTGCTTGACTGTCTTCGCGAAGCGGGGCCAGTAGTATGAGCGGCGAATTCTTTCCGATGTGCGCGTGTAGCCAAAGTGTCCAGATAATGGTTCGTCGTGACAAGTCTGTAAAATATCGTCCTGAAGCGAGGTCAGCGCAACCAGTAGGTACATAGCCTGGGTATGGTCGAAATTTTTCTTATAGAGGACTCCATCCCTGATGCAGAACGACGCCAGCGAACGTGCGAAGTTTCGAGGAAGGCTGTGTTTTCGGCCTTCGGGGTAGTCAATCAGCGGGCTTAGCTCCATGTCGTCGCGTTGTTGTTGTGCCAAGTCAGCTGCAGACAGAGGAAAGAAATGTATCGTCCTCTTCAACGTCCGCGTTCGTACTTCCGATTGGTGCACGCGAAAGACAGTCAGCATCAGTGTGTTTGCGTCCTGACTTCTGAATGACTGTAACGTCAAATCCTTGCAGCCGAAGGCTCCAGCGTGCTAGACGACCGGAAAGGTCTTTGAGGTTGACGAGCCAGCATAAAGAGTGGTGGTCGCTAACTACCCTGAATGGTCGACCGTATAAATAAGGACGAAACTTTGTTATAGCCCAAATAACGGCTAAGCATTCTTTTTCTGTTGCAGAGTAGTTTTTCTCTGCAGATGATATTGTTTGACTTGTATAGGCAATCACGCGTTCTACGCCATTTTGCCATTGAACCAGTACAGCTCCAAGTCCGACGTTGCTGGCATCCGTGTGTAGCTCTGTGGCAGTGTTATCGTCAAAGTGACCGAGTACAGGTGGGGCTTGGAGATGGTTTCGTAGTGTGTCAAAGGCGTGATGCTGATAATGACCCCAAACAAACGGTACGCCGTCTTTCGTAAGTTCATTTAGCGGTTCAGCGATTTTATAAAAGCCTTTGAAGAAGCGTCTGTTATATGCGCAGAGTCCCAGAAATCGGCGGAGGTCGCGCTTGTTCGTTGGGACAGCAAATGCGGCAACAGCTTTCGTTTTCTCAGGGTCTGGGTGTATACCAACGTGGCTGACGACGTGACCAAGAAATTTCAGTTCCTCGAATGCAAAGTGACATTTCTCAGGTTTGAGAGAAAGTCCAGCTGTTCGAATCGCCTGAAGAACTGCCTGTAAGTGCTGTACGTGCTGCTCAAACGTGTCCGAGAAGACGACCACATCGTCAAGGTAGACAAGACACGATTGCCATTTCAGCCCAGAAAGAACCGTGTCCATCATTCTTTGAAAAGTAGCTGGTGCCAAGCACAAGCCGAATGGAAGGACCTTGAACTCGCAGAGTCCTTCAGGAGTAATGAAGGCGGTCTTTTCGCGGTCGCGCTCATCAACAGATATTTGCCAATAGCCGCTGCGAAGATCCATGGAAGAAAAGTAACGAGCATTGCGAATGCTGTCCAGCGAGTCGTCAATTCGTGGTAAAGGATACACGTCTTTCTTCGTGATCTTATTCAACTTTCGGTAGTCGACGCAAAATCGAAGAGTACCATCTTTTTTCTTTACTAACACAACAGGGAACGCCCAGGGACTGGTCGATGGCTGGATGACATTGTGCTTGAGCATCTGCTGGACCTGTTGGCGTATAACGTCTTGTTCTTTTTGCGAGACTCTGTAGGCATGCTGTCGAATGGGTCTCTCGGTAGGCTCGGTGATGATACGATGCTTGGCAAGCGGTGTTTGGTTAACTTTCGAAGTCGTAGCGAAGCAGTCCCGAAATGAGCCAAGTAGCTTCAAAAGACGTTCCCGTTGTACAGACGGTAGACCCTGGTTTACGTCGAGATTGCTTGCAAATGTCATGGCGGAATCGTCGCACGACAAAAGAGCAGATAATGTTGAGGGACCAGGGACGTCGGCAATATACTCAAGGTATGCGAACGCAGTGTGTTTGGTAAGATGGCGATACTCGTCGCTGAAATTCGTGACTACTAGGCAAGCCTGCTTTCTACTGGGCTGAACAATACCTCGGGCAACGCAGATTTGTTGTGCAAAAAGTACAGACAAATTTCCTTCTGCAATTACAGCATTGGGGACGTCTTGGTCACATTCAACGTTGATAAAAAGGCTGCTGCGGGGAGGCAGGGTAACAGATTCGGAGGGGACACGTAGGGCAGCCTTCGATGAGTGGGCGTTTTTCGGTTCAGGATGAAACGGGTCCTCGAACGACACCTGAAAGTCTCGTAAGTCAATAATTGCGCCGTGTTCGCGAAGAAAGTCCAGCCCCAGGATGAGTGGACGGGAGCACACCGGTAATACGAGGAAAGACCCCGTGAACATCGAAGCACGGACTCGAACACGGGCTGTGCACATTCCAGTTGGCGTGACGAGGTGGCCCCCTGCCGTGCGCAACGGCGGTCCTTGCCAAGGCGTAGTTACCTTCCTCAGTTGGGATGCTAGGGCGCTGCTCATAACCGAATAATCGGCGCCGGTGTCAACGAGGGCAGTGACAACGTGATTATCGACGTGTACGGTGATGTCAGCGGAAACAGTCTTGTGACTTTCGGAAACGACTGGAAAGTCAGAACGGTCTTCGTCGGGTCTTTGCGTCGAAGGAGGCTTTTTGACAGTTCGTTGGGACGCGGCTTCACCCCCAGGAGCCGCGGTTTCTAGTTTCCCCTGTGGGGACTCGGTGACTGGCCTCTGAAAGGAGCATAGGATGACGAGGGAATGCTAGGTGACGTGGGGCGGCGAGGTGATGGAGATCGTGATTGGGGGCGTGGACCAAGGCGAGGAGCTTGCTGGCCCGTAAGGTACGCTTCGATGTCGCGGGGACGCTCACCGTAACGCGGGCAACGAGCATCTTGGTGAAAGCCACGGAGACCAAGTTGGCGAAACTGGCAGTTACGGTAGACGTGACTCACTTCGCCACAGTGGTAGCAGAGTGGACGGTTATCGGACGTACGCCACACGCTGGCCTTTGTGGCGTTCTGCCGCGATCCAGACGGACGATAAGTTGGTGCACTCTGAAACCTTGAAACGGGTGGCGGAGTCGAAGAGGTGCCCTGGAATCGATGGCTAGCCTGATCCATTCTTCCCATGGTGGGATCAGGGCCATGTGGTGCAGGAGATCGCAGAACCGCCGCATAAGTCAGCACAGGGGCCTCAGGTCTTGTTGGCGCGAGTGAGGTGACCACGTGTCGGATCTCATTTCGGATTAGGTCTGCGAGATCACTTACGGGTGGTTGGGGTCCCGCTGCTTGGAGTTGGCGCAGCTCGTCCCGCACGACGCTTCTTATGAATTCAGCGAGGGCATGCCTCTCACTGTCAACCCCGATAAAGCATGCAGCAGGGGTCAGGTCGTGGCGTTCATACTGTGATGACCTATACTGGAGAGAGTACGCTTCATTGTGGTTGCCTCATTTATGAACTCTGCCACAGTCGTCGGTGGATTGCGCACGAGTCCGGCGAAGAGCTGCTCTTTTACCCCACGCATTAAATGCCGCACCTTCTTTTCCTCGGACATTGCAGGGTCAGCACGCTTGAAGAGTCGAAGCATGTCCTCTACAAACATCGAAACTCTCTCGTTGGGTCTTTGGTTCCGAGACGAGATAGTGTGCTCCGCTCTCTCTTTCCTTTCAGGGCTGCGGTACGCATCACGAAACTGTCGGCTGAACTCATGCCACGTCGCAAAGGAACCCTCGTGATTCTCATACCATGTTTTGGCAGAGTCTTCTAACGCAAAGTAAACTCTCCGCAGCTTGCGAGCTTCATCCCATTCGTTGATGTTGGCAACTCGATTGAAGTGGTCAAGCCAGTCGTCAACATCTTCATAAATGTCTCCATAAAATGAGCGTGGTGTTTGCGGCGCATGAAAAACATGCGGGAGAAAAGAATAGGCGTCGTTGGTTTGACTCGCCTGGTTGTTAGTTGAAGTTGCCATCTCGTCTTGAGAGAGGGGACCGTACTCGGGAGATAGTCCTCGCAGGCGGCGACTGCTTCTTGCCGTGGGAGCTGTAGATGTCTCCAAGTAGCTCGGAGTGTGGCTGAAAATCTGCAGCTGAGGCGCATATACCCAGCACCTCCACCAATGCCGCGACTGTAATAACAGACAGCGACGAAACGACGTCTTGCTTGCCCTCAGACCAGGTCACAAAAGCCCTCTTCTTTCTTCACTTCCAAGGGATCCCACCTACAGTTGATGGCTTATACCCATTATCTGTGACAATATATTGTAGCGATGCTGAGGCAGACAGGTTAAAAAAAACAAGCGTCTTTATTAGGATGAACCTGTGCCCACGATTCTAAAAACTATGGTCGTCTAGTCCGAATAGCCGAGTGGCACAGATCCAACTATCTTCCTCTTCCTCGTAGCCAGAGGGCACAAATACGTCGCACATGCCAGCCTGGTCTTAGTGGTGCTGGTGCCACGATGATTGTGGTGGGCTACTTGAATGTGGCCAACCTGTCTCGGCATTATTCCTCTCCTCAGACGCATCGTCCCGATGCTTAAGACAGTGAAAAGGCACATGCGAACTCTCACTCGTTTTCCGACGATCTGTCATGATAGGGCTTCATGCGTACTTCGTGTACCACTTCCGTGGGATTGCGGCGTCTTGAACTCACGTGTCCAGCAGATCCGACTTCATAAGTGACGTTGCTGATATGGTTGAGTACTTCATAATGGGCGAAGTATCGGCCAAGAAGCTTTTCAGAGAGTCCGCGGCGGCGCACTGATATCCATCTCCACACTTTGTCACCGGGATGATAAAGTGCGTCACTGCATCGCTTGTTGTACCGACTAGAATCGACGTGCTGTTGGTGGCGTATTCGGTATCTTGCCATTTGCCGTGCTTCTTCGGCTCTTTGCAACATGTCATCTAAGTCAGGTGGATAGCTGCTTTCGTCCTGTAGTGGTAATATGGTATCCAGCGGAGTGGTCATTTTTAGGCCGAATACTAGTTCTAAAGGGGCTACGTGGGTTGTTTCTTGGACGGCTGTATTATATACGAATGTAACGTAGGGTAATATTTCATCCCACTGTTTATGTTCAACATCAACATACAATAATAGCATGTCAGTCAGAGTTCTGTTGAGGCGTTCGGTTAAACCATTTGACTGAGGGTGATACGCCGTTGTTCTTTTGTGATCGGTATTTGTCATGCGCATCAGGTATTGCATAAGGTCTGCAGTAAATGCGGTGCTCCGATCCGTAATAACGACGATGGGCGTACCATGTCTGAGCACTATGTTGTTCACAAAGAACTTGGCGACTTCGGCAGCCATTGCACTGTACAGAGAGTCAGTCTCAGCATAACGGGTCAGATAGTCTGTGGCTATGACTATCCATTTTTTGCCTGCACACGATGTCGGGAAAGGTCCTAGAAAGTCCATGCCGACTTGTTGGAATGGGGCATCCGGAGGGTCTATTGGCTGGAGAAGGTCGGCTGGCTTTACAGGTGGAGTTTTGCGCCGTTGACATTGACGACTAGTTTTCACGTAGTGCTGCACTGATGCGAGCAACTTAGGTCAATAGTACTTCAGGCAAATCCTGGCGAATGTTCAGCTTACACCCATGTGTCCAGATGTTGGCTCGTCATGGCATGCGTGCAGAATTTCCTCTCGCATGGCTGTGGGCAGGACTAGTAAAAACGTTTCACCATTAGGTTGAAAGTTCCTCCTGTAAAGGACGCTTCCTCGAAGGCAGAACGTGGAGAGCCCTCTGGAGAATATGCGAGGGACTTGAACGTCGAGACTCTGCAGGTGTTGTATAAGCGCAAAGAAATCCCGGTCATCTCGTTGTTTTTGAGCGATTTCGGATGCGTCGACAACGCCTAGAGACAGGAAGTCTTCCTCTTCAGGTACACTTGGATTGACGGGAGAGCGTGACAGGCAGTCGGCATCGCTGTGTTTTCTTACAGATTTGTACACGACCATAATGACATACTCCTGCAGCCTAAGGCTCTATTTTGCTAGTTGACCTGACGGGTCCTTGAGATTTACCAGCCAGCATAGAGCATGGTGGTCACTGACAGCTCTGAACGGTCTACCATAAAGGTAAGGTCGAAACTTCTTTATTGCCCAGATGACTGCGAGGCACTCTTTTTCAGCTGCAGAGTAGTTTGCCTCAGCTTTTGATAGTTTGCGGCTGGCGTAGGCTAACACTTTCTCTTGATCATTTTGCCACTGGACAAGGATGGCGCCGAGGCTGACATTGCTGGCATTGGTATGGACTTCAGTGTCGGCTGTCTCATCAAAATGGGCAAGTATTGGTGAACCCTGTAGTCGTTTTCCTAATTAGTCAAACGTTTTCTGTTGTTCGCTTTCCCATCTAAAGGGCACGTCGTCTTTTGTTAGTTTTGTAACAGGTTCCGCAATCTTTGAGAAGTTTTCCACAAATCGCTTATAGTAGGCACATAAACCCAAAAATCGACGCACTGACTCTGGGTGTAGGGAACCTCCGGACAGGGGCTGTCTTTTCGGGATCAGGACGAACACTCTCGGAACTAATGACATGTCCAAGGAATCGCAGCTCTTCGAGGCCGAAGTGCATTTTTCGGGTTTCATTGTCAATTTTGCTGACCAGATGGCTTCCAATACTGTGCGTAGTCGCTCTAGATGTTTGTGAAACTTTACAGAGAATACCACCACGTCATCCAAATACACTAGGTATGACTGCCATTTCAATCCCGCGAGGACAGTGTCCATCATTCGCTGCAACGCCGCTGGTGCGGAACAGAGGCCGAATGGAAGCGCTGTGAATTCGTAGATGCCATCTGGTGTTACGAGTGCCATTTTTTCACGGTCCCACTCAACGACCTCTGTTTGCCAATATCCGCTTTTCAGATCTAAGGAGGAGAAAAACTTTGCGGATTGCAACCGATGTAGTGTATCGTCGATACGTGGCAAGGGGTAGACATCTCGTTTAATTGCACTGTTCAGTTTTCTGTAGTCGACACAGAATCTAAGTGTGTTGTCTTTCTTCTTAACGAGCACTACAGGGGACGCCCATGGACTATTCGAAGGCTGGATGACGTCATCTGAGAGCATCTTCTCCAGTTGCTTCTTGATAATTTCCCGTTCTTTCTGTGACATCCGATATGGATGCTGGCATTATAGGCCTCGTGTCGTCTTACGTTATAATTCTGTGTTTCGTGATTGACGTGCGCTGGACCTTCGAGGCACTTGAAAAGCAATCAGAGAATTCTTTTATCAAGGCGTAAATCTGTTTCTTTTGACTGTCCAGAAGGCTCTGCTGGACGGTCATGGATGTGTCGATGTTGCAGGCCACTGGTCGAGTGGTTGATGTCGTTAAGCTGCATAGTTCAGTCGCCATACAGAAGACCTGTAAATAGGCAATTGCCGTGCCTCGAGCGATGTGTTGAAGTTTATTGGAGAAATTTGTGTGTAGGACATCTCCACGGCCATTCGTCAAGTGAACAAGACCCCTAGCTACACAGACACTTTTGTTCAAAAATAGCCCTACATTTGTATCCGCTATGCCTTCGCGGTTGTACAATGCGTCATTTTTAAGGAGCATCATTATACTGCAGCGTGGTGGCACAGTTACGTCATCATGAACAACGCGTAGAGTATTAAGCGTCGTTCCTCAGATTCCTTCACAGGGATAGCTCGTTCACTCGAAAATGACACGCTGGACCTACGCAGGTTAATTACGGCGACATTAGCTCACAAAAAATTCATTCCTATAATGAGTTCCCTTGAACATTCTGGCAGCACAATAAAATTGGCCACGTAAATAAAGCCCCGTATTTCAAGTCTTGCAGTGCATCTGCCAAGGGGTGTAATAATGTGACCGCCTGCCGTGCGTATGTGCAATCCACTCCACTGTGTCACAAAATTGTTTAGCTTTTTCACCATCTTGTGACTTATCACTGAATATTCAGCACCGGTGTCGACTAAGGCATTCAGCTCACATCCTTCAATTCTCAATCGCAAATCTGAAGAAACGTTATTACTGCTGCACCCATCTACCGGAAATACACCGTCATCACCCCCAAACCATATTGGAGGATCGTCGTAACTGGCGTTATCAGTGGCCTTACCTCCACGGGTCGCTTGCTTCAGTTTTCCGGGAGTGGACTTGGAGAGCGATGACCAGGCTCCCTTGAAAGTGCACGTGGGCTGGATGACCGGTAGCACATAGGCGATGGTGACCGTGACCGATGTTGGCGTAGAGGTGGCGAGTTCTGGCGCCTGGACAAGTACTCCTCAATCTCCGCTGGTCGTTCGCCGTTTCGGGGGCACGGTGCATATGACGGGAAGCCTATTAATCCCGCCTGTCGGTAAGGACAGAATCTGTACAGATGACCCGCTTCCCCACAATGAAAACACTGAGGCCTGCGCTCGTGATCACGCCAGACGTCACTTTTCCTGGGCCTATGTTCCACATAGTGATGTGTGCTACGTGCTCCTGGGGGCAGATAGGTAGCTGTTGGTTCCCGTGGGCAAGGTGCGCTGCGTGCTGCAGGTGGGAGAGGAGGCGTCGCCATCGCAACTGCTGCATTGTTGTGTACCGTGGGTTGTCTGACAACCTCAGAGTATGTTCGGATAGTCGAACCGGCTGCAGCTCACGCTCTGGCTCTCGTATCACGTGCCTCAGTTTGTCACGAACAACGTCCGTAACAGCTAGTGCAGTTGGAGTCTGGGGCATTTACAGTCTGCTCAGTTCTTCTCTAATAACTGATCTAATGAGCTCTCGCAGGGCTTCAACGTCATTTCGCACACCTCCGGAGAATACCTGTGCATATGCGCAGTTAAGATTCCGGTCGTACTGCCTAGCCCGCTGTTCCAGTGTTTTTTCGATCGCCGTTGCTTCCGAGTAAAACTCAGCAACTGTGCTTGGAGGGTTGCGGACGAGAACGGCAAACAGCTCTTGCTTCACTCCTCGCATTAGATGGCGCACCTTCTTATCCTCAGCCATGTTGCGATTCGCACGCTTGAACAGACGGACCATGTCCTCAATGTACATAGCAGCACTCTCGTTTGTGAGCTGGTTCCTCGATTGAACAGCAGCCTCCGCCTTTTCTTTCCTGTCTATGTTCGCGAACGTATCCACCGCTTGTCGTCGAAACACCTCCCAGGTAGACAACGAGGTTTCATGATTCTCAAACCGTGTCTTTGCGAAGTCTTCCAGGGCGAAGAATACGCGACGGAGCTTCTCTCTTTCGTCCCATTCATTCAAGCTCGCCACTCTCTCGAACAGGTCCAACCAATTTTACACGTCTTCGTACGAGTCGCCGTGGAATACTGGCGGCTGGTGCGGTTGGCTAATAAACACTTGTGCCAGTGTTACCTGGCTAATCATAGTGGTGGCATCCTTCGCTTGGATTCCCCTTGGTGTGAAGTGAAGAGGACCGAACTCCGGCGAGTCACCTCGAAGACGGCGACTTGCCCTCTGGTGTACAGGAGTCAGTTCCACGGGGTTGATACGCTGGTCGTCGGGGATACGCTGTCTTGAGCTCGCTGGGCTTCAATTCATAACCCAGCGCTTCCACCAGAAATGTAGGGATGCTGAGACCGACAGGTTAAAAAAACAAGCGTCTTTATTAGGGCGAACTTGTGCCCACGATTCTAAAGACTATGGTTGTCTAGTCCGAGTAGCCGAGTGGCACAGATCTAACTATCTTGCTCTTCCTCGTAGCCAGAGCGCACGAAGGCGTGGCGCATGGCAGCCTGGTCTTGCTGGTGCTGGTGCCACGATGATTGTGGCGGGCTACTTGAACGTGGCCAACGTATTGCCGGAATATATATTGTAGCATTGTAGCACAGGCATTCCGGAAGAATTCATCCATGTGCAACTGTGTAGAAACGCGACTGTCTCGAAATTTTTAGCTTAAATGTGTTGCTGTAGTCAATCAAAATTTAACCATTATATCTTAGTTATTTGAGCAACTGACAACCAAAAGTATTGTGCCACTTTGTGTCCTGTTGGATGCATATGTTATCTGCAAAGGCAGTGTCATGTTCTTCCCAGTGCTGAATTTTCAGAAAACCAAAAACATAACATCGTACAACTAGTACATATCCCCATAAGGGCACGAACTTTGATCCAATGTTAGCAATTACATCACGATCACATGGTACGATACGAAGACATTCAGTATTACTTTCCAAAAAAATGAAATGCGTTGTGTTTCATGAGTTTCTGTTATTATTGTTCAATAACATACACCTAATAATAAATTGTTTGACGATTAGTGCGCTCAAATTATCTATGAAACAAACCAATATTGAGGCCCGAAATGCATGCACATATGATTTTAGTCGTTTCACCAAAAAAAAAACATATGCTGTTGATTTTAAAGCACGGAAGGACACATTATCGCCCATAGACTAGTGTCTGCAATAAAGGGATACTTTTATGCAATGAGCTTAAGTGACTGCCAATAAGAAATGCGCAGCGTGGCAAGCACAAATTCTACTATATATATATATATATATATATATATATATATATATATATATATATATATATATATATATATATATATATATATATACGGAAGCGAAACAGCACGACTAACGAGTAAACACTTTCAATAATCACATACGTTTCGGCTGGTGGACCAGCCTTCGTCAGTGTGACACGTAATGCAGCTTTCGTAGCCATTATATAGATTTCTAAAACAGTTTTGGGACATACGCAATAGCAATCGGAAGTAATTCGACATGATTATACAAAAAGGCAAAATACATTTAGTGTGAAGATGCAATGCATAAAGTAACATGGACACAGTGGTCACCTCTTATGGTTATAGCGACATCAGTACGAGTGAAAGATATTTTAAATATAAATATGGCGCTTGGTGTGGTAAGCATTAGGATAACCATGCGTTCGGATTGAAGCACATGACCGAGCTGTATACATACTAAAGATAAACAGGTAAACTGAGTTTGTTAAGCTGGGAACAAGGATGGTTCTGCCGAAAACAAAAATAAGGAGTAAAATAACAGAAAATGTACTAGAAATCTCGGAAGGGTATGAGACACCTTAAGTGGTGCAAGGTAGATTAGCGAGTGTGCCTGCGTGTTCGTTTATTCCAGAGTTTAGTGTACCGAACTTGTAGATTCGGAACGACTCGCGCATTTCCCGCTCATGATGTGAGCGGAAACCGGATTCCAGTACCGTTGCTTTAATATTGTCGAAAGAATGACCAGGCATTGCTAGATGTTTCGATAGAGGCAGATTTGGAAGAGTTTTGACATGCGACTTATGATTATTAAACCGAGTTATAAACGGTGTTTCTGTATGGCCAATATATTGTAGATTACAGATATCGCATTCGAGCATGTATACTACGTTGGAACTGTCACAATTTAGATTGCCCCTGATTGTTAACTGAAAGCTAGTGGATGAACTGATGACAGTTTGCGTAGTTACCATGTGCGCACACACCTTGCACCGCGACTTCCCACAAGGAGCGCAGCCATTTTGTTTACGGGCAGCGAGCTTAGACGATGAAAGAATATCACGGAGGTTACGTGCACGTCTGTACACCACTCTCGGTGGCTCTACGAATACATTTTAGGTGCTTGCTTTGCGTTAATATGTTATGGTGTCGCTTCAAAATTGCGGTGACGTTTGGAGCTGACGTTGAATGGGTGATCACAAGGTTAACCTGGGATGTACACAACGCCTTGGGGTCAGCGTTGAGCAGGTCAATTCGGTTTAGTTTGCCAGCGCGCTTTATGGCGTCATCAATTATTCCCCGTGGATATTTTCGTTGAATGAGCGAACGTTTCAGATCCTGGCAATTCGAAAGGCTGGAAATTCTTCGTGGCTGGAACATATTCTTTTAAACCGATGAGCTTGGCTGTACGGTATCTCTGTTTTGCAATGTCGGACGTGACTGCTAAGAAAATGGAGGAGTTGATGCCTATCAGTCGGTTTGCGAAAGAGATTTGTGGAGAGCCGTCCTTCGCTAGCTGTGACGGTAACGTCAAGAAAGTTTATTGTTGTTGATGAGTAATTATGGGTGAAAGTAATGGTGGGGTGGGCATTGTAGAAATTCTTAATGAAGCTTAAGAGACTTGCTTCGCCATGTGGCCAAATCATGAAGATGTCATCGATGAAGCGTCTGTAGAAGCATGGCTTCAAAGGTGAATTCTCCATGAAGTTAGCTTCCAACAGGCCCATAAAAATATTTGCGTAGTTAGGACCTACTCTAGTGCCCATAGATGTCCCGTTTGTTTGAACGTAGTGCAAGTTATTGAATTCGAAGTTGCTTAGTTCTAAGATGAGCTTCATGAGAGTTCCAATGGTTTCACCATCAACTGGCTTGTCAAAGCAACAATCATCGTAAGCCTTGATGAGAGCGCAAATGCCATCGTTGTGTGGAATGTTTGTGTACAAGGACGACACGTCAAGTGTTACCAGAAAGCTATCATCGGGAACACCTAGGTTTAAAATGACGAGAAAGTAGGTGGGATCCTGTTTATGACGCTATCGACAAACCTGCATTAGTATTCAGTTACTGTTTCTATGCCAGAGATGATAGGGCGTCCGGGGTTATTTACTTTATGTATCTTGGGCAGAAGATAAAATCTACCTGCAACAGGGCTGAGTGGGACGAGTGACCGGGCTATCGTTTTATATAACTTTTCATTTTTTACAAGTTGTGTGAGTGCGTCCTGCAATTGGACCTCTTAGTCGTTTGTAGGATCGGTAGGGAGTGGTCTGTAGAAGTTTCGATCCGAGAGCTGCCGCTCAGCTTCACTTATATAGTCACATTGATTAAGAATGACAACAGCGCCACCTTTGCCGGCTTGATTATGATGTCGGGGTTATTTGCTAGCTCTTCGATTCCCCTTTTTTCTTTTGTTGATTGGTTATGTCGATGGGGAGCACGAGTTTTGTAAGAATCTATGACATCTTGTTGTACAGCCTTAATATATAGGTCTTAGCACCTATCACGTTGCGGTGGTGGAGTCCAGTGTCTCTGCTGAGGCAGTAGCAGTTCGCTTCTGTGGTCGCTAGAATGATTGTAAAAATATTCTTTAAGGCGCATATTTCGGGCGAAGTTGTGAAGGTCTTTAATGAGCTGAAACTCATTGAACCCATGGTTTGCTGGACAAAAACTAAGGCCCTTCGATAAACAACCTATCTGCGCGACTGAAAGCTTTGCTGAAGAAAGATTGATTACATTGTCTGGCAATGCTCTTTTATCGGCTGGATTCGCTCGAATATCATGGCTTGAGGAGGGGAGCATGTTGTCACTCATGTACTTCTTTTGTTTCATTGCACTTAGTTTCGCAACCTTATTTTGGTGGTAAGCTACTAATTGTTCAGACTCCGGTGCAGATATCTGCGAAAGCAGAATCCTTTCCTTCTGGAACAGTTGTTTAGCGCGTGATTTGTTATGGTCTATAACAATACGCGTCAAATTTAGTGAAGCACTTTGCAAAACTTTTGCCATCTCGCCTTGTGGTGAGAAGACAGCTCGGAAGTAGCTGCGTTTAGTCGCAGTTGTAACCTTTTGGGCACTTTGGACAAAGTTAGGTATGTTGATAACGGTGACGCATGGAGCTCAGCGCGAATCCTTTTGTCTACTAGTTTTCTAGCTTGCAAAAATGTCTCAGAATGTGTACAAAAGGTAGCTTTACTAGTCAAAGGTGCAGGAAGTCACTTGGACACTGTGTCCCGGTGAGCATTTCTCCTCGATGGGTAGCGACGGCGAAGGTTCGGAGAAGTCTACGTCGCACATTCGTTGACGACATAAGAAGTGTTCCGAGGGGAGCACATCGCGTTGGCCTCACGTGAAGCGTTTATCAGTGGGGACTGGCTTGTAGAAATGTCCAATGTCCGTGTCGGGTACTGCGGAGTCTCACTGGACGTGAAGTCGCGCCATGGTGAGGATGCGATTTTGGTGTGCTTGAAGCAAAGTTGGCGAAGATGGGCGGCAATAAGGGCAACGCCTTCAAAACTGGGATGCAGTCCATCAGCTGCCAACACACGAAAAGGAGGCAGCCATTCAAAGCCGTGGTCGACGTAGAAGACTTTTCGCGACCGACGGCAGTAGTCTCGAAGTCGGTGGTTGAAGCCTGCTTCTTCATAGCGAAGCCTGCGAAGCAGGCTTCGCAGGCTTTGCTATGAAGAAGCAGGCTTGAAGAAGCAAGCTTCGCAGGCAAGCTTCTTCGCTATGAAGGAGCAGGCTATGAAGAAGCAAGCTTCGCAGGCAATAGCGAAGCCTGCTTCTTCAACCACCGACTTAGAGACTACTGCCGTCGGTCGCGAAAAGTCTTCTACGTCGACCATGGCTTTGAATGGCTGCCTCCTTTTCGTGTGTTGGCAGCTGATGGATCGCATCCCAGTTTTGAAGGCGTTGCCCTTATTGCCGCCCATCTTCGCCAACTTTGCTTCAAGCACACCAGAATCGCATCCGCACCATGGCGCGACTTCACGTCCAGTGAGACTTCGCAGTACCCGACACGGACATTGGACATTTCTACAAGCCAGTCCCCAGTGATAAACGCTTCACGTGATGCCGACGCGATGTGCTCCCCTCGGAACACTTCTTATGTCGTCAACGAATGTGCGACGTAGACTTCTCCGAACCTTCGCTGTCGCTACCCATCGAGGAGAAATGCTCACCGGGACACAGGGTCCAAGTGACTTCCTGCACCTTCGACTGGTAAAGCTACCTTTTGTACACATTCTGAGACATTTTTGAAAGCTAGAAAACTAGTAGACAAAAGGATTCGCGCTGAGCTCCATGCGTCACCGTTATCAACATACCTAACTTTGTTCAAAGTGCCCAAAAGGTTACAACTGCGACTAAACGCAGCTACTTCCGAGCTGTCTTCTCACCACAAGGCGAGATGGCAAAAGTTTTGCAAAGTGCTTCGCTAAATTTGACGCGTATTGTTATAGAC
Organism: Rhipicephalus microplus; assembly: GCF_043290135.1. NCBI lineage: Eukaryota > Metazoa > Arthropoda > Arachnida > Ixodida > Ixodidae > Rhipicephalus > Rhipicephalus microplus. The sequence goes on along the minus strand of NC_134700.1, from coordinate 141,016,486 downwards.
CATAACAAATCACGCGCTAAACAACTGTTCCAGAAGGAAAGGATTCTGCTTTCGCAGATATCTGCACCGGAGTCTGAACAATTAGTAGCTTACCACCAAAATAAGGTTGCGAAACTAAGTGCAATGAAACAAAAGAAGTACATGCGTGACAACATGCTCCCCTCCTCAAGCCATGATATTCGAGCGAATCCAGCCGATAAAAGAGCATTGCCAAACAATTTAATCAATCTTTCTTCGGCAAAGCTTTCAGTCGCGCAGATAGGTTGTTTATCGAAGGGCCTTAGTTTTTGTCCAGCAAACCATGGGTTCAATGAGTTTCAGCTCATTAAGGACCTTCACAACTTCGCCCGAAATAGGCGCCTTAAAGAATATTTTTACAATCATTCTAGCGACCACAGAAGCGAACTGCTACTGCCTCAGCAGAGACACTGGACTCCACCACCTCAACGTGATAGGTGCTAAGACCTATATATTAAGGCTGTACAACAAGATGTCATAGATTCTTACAAAACTCGTGCTCCCCATCGACATAACCTATCAACAAAAGAAAAAAGGGGAATCTAAGAGCTAGCAAATAACCCCGACATCATAATCAAGCCGGCAAAGGTGGCGCTGTTGTCATTCTTAATCAATGTGACTATATAAGTGAAGCTGAGCGGCAGCTCTCGGATCGAAACTTCTACAGACCACTCCCTACCGATCCTACAAACGACTAAGAGGTCCAATTGCAGGACGCACTCACACAACTTGTAAAAAATGAAAAGATAGATAAAACGATAGCCCAGTCACTCGTCCAACTCAGCCCTGTTGCAGGTAGATTTTATCTTCTGCCAAGATACATAAAGTAAATAACCCCGGACGCCCTATCATCTCTGGCATAGGAACAGTAACTGAATACTAATCCAGGTTTGTCGATAGCCTCATAAACAGGATCCCACCTACTTTCTCGTCATTTATAAAGGACACAAATCACTTCTTGAAAGACATTTTAGACATAGGTGTTCCCGATGATAGCTTTCTGGTAACACTTGATGTGTCGTCCTTGTACACAAACATTCCACACCACGATGGCATTTGCGCTCTCATCAAGGCTTACGATGATTGTTGCTTTGACAAGCCAGTTGATGGTGAAACCATTGGTACTCTCATGAAGCTCATCTTAGAACTAAACAACTTCGAATTCAATAACTTGCACTACGTTCAAACAAACGCGACATCTATGGGCACGAGAGTAGGTCCTAACTACGCAAATATCTTTATGGGCCTGTTGGAAGCTAACTTCATGGAGAATTCACCTTTGAAGCCATGCTTCTACAGACGCTTCATCGATGACATCTTCATGATTTGGCCCCATGGCGAAGCAAGTCTCTTAAGCTTCATTAAAAATTTCAACAATGCCCACCCCGCCATTACTTTCACCCATAATTACTCATCAACAACAATAAACTTTCTTGACGTTACCGTCACAGCTAGCGAAGCACGGCTCTCCACAAATCTCTTTCGCAAACCGACTGATAGGCATCAACTCCTCCATTTCCATAGCAGTCACGTCCGACATTGCAAAACAGGGATACCGTACAGCCAAGCTCATAGGTTTAAAAGAATATGTTCCAGCCACGAAGATTTCCTTTCGAATTGCCAGGATCTGAAACATTCGCTCATTCAACGTAAATATCCACGGGGAATAATTGATGACGCCATAAAGCGCGCTGACAAACTAAACCGAAATGACCTGCTCAACGCTGACCCCAAGGCGTTGTGTACATCCCAGGTTAACCTTGTGCTCACCCATTCAACGTCCGCTCCAAACGTCACCGCGATTTTGATGCGACACCATAACATATTAACGCAAAGCAAGCGCCTTAAAAATGTATTCGCAGAGCCACCGAGAGTGGTGTACAGACGTGCACGTAACCTCCGTGATATTCTTTCATCGTCTAAGCTCGCTGCCCGTAAACAAAATGGCTGCGCTCCTTGTGGGAAGTCGCGGTGCAAGGTGTGTGCGCACATGGTAACTACGCAAACTGTCATCAGTTCATCCACTGGCTTTCAGTTAACAATCAGGGGCAATCTAAATTGTGACAGTTCCAACGTAGAATACATGCTCGAATGCGATATCTGTAACCTACAATATATTGGTCATACAGAAACACCGTTTAGAACTCGGTTTAATAATCATAAGTCGCATGTCAAAACCTTTCCAAATCTGCCTCTATCGAAACATCTAGCAATGCCTGGTCATTCTTTCGACTATATTAAAGCAACGGTACTGGAATCCGGTTTCCGCTCACATCATGAGCGGGAAATGCGCGAGTCGTTTCTAATCTGCAAGTTCGGTACACTAAACTCTGGAATAAACGAACACGCAGGCACACTCGCTAATCTACCTTGCACCACTTAAGGTGCCTCATACCCTTCCGAGATTTCTAGTTCATTTTCTGTTATTTTACTCCTTATTTTTGTTCTCGGCAGAACCATCCTTGTTTCCAGCTTAACAAACTCAGTTTACCTGTTTATCTTTAGTATGTATACAGCTCGTTTATGTGCTTCAATATGAACGCTTGGTTATCCTTATGCTTTCCACACCATGCGCCATATTTATATTTAAAATCTCTTTCACTCGTACTGATGTCGCTATAACGATAAGAGGTGACTCCATGTTACTTTACGCATTGCATCTTCACACTAAATGTATTTTGCCTTTTTGTATAATCATGTCGAATCACTTCCGATTGCTATTGCGCATGTCCCAAAACTGTTTTAGAAATGTATATAACGGCTACGAAAGCTGCATTAGATGTCACACTGATGAAGGCTGGCCCACCAGCCGAAACGTATGTGATTAATAAAAGTGTTTCCTCGTTAGTCGTGCTTTTTCGCTTCCGTTTATACTACGAAGCCAGTGCGCTTCCTTCATCGCAACGTTTATATATATATATATATATATATATATATATATATATATATATATATATATATATATATATATATATATATATATATATATATATATATATATATATATATATATATATATATATATATATATATATATATATATATATATATATATATATATATATATATATATATATATATATATATATATATCAATGCGCAAACAATAAGCGCACATGCCGACGACTACTTAACGGTGACTTCAATTCACCTACAATAAACTGGGAAATGTGTACAGCAGTGTGTCCGGAACAAGCAAACTGCGATTTACTCCTTGACATTGCATTCACCCATAACCTTGCAAAAGTTGTTCGCAAAATCATGCGCAAGTCTGGGAAAAATGCATCTATTTTGGGTCTTGTATTTCTTGACGGGCGATTTGACCTGTTTGATGTGACCATTGATAAGGGTATCTGAGATCTTGAAGTAGCATTTGTCTAAATAAGTCATAACGAATGATTGTAAACACAGAAAGAGGCCATTACGAATGTTGAAACTTTTTTGAGGCTGACGATGAAAGTATGGTTGAATATTTGTCATTTGCTCTGGACAGTTTTGATACTCATGTTGACGTCGAATAAATGTGGGAATCATTTAGGCGGACTGTCTTTCATTGTGTGCATAATTTCATACTGCTTAGGAAAGGAAAGAAAGCTAGGCAAAACCCTTGGCTATACAAGAAACAATCCAACTGAAGCGCCGAATTAGCCGCCAGAGACAGAAAGTAACTAAAAACAACGCAAAACTAGCTGATTTCTATGCGCAACTGCGTTCTATCATTAATCAAGCCAAAAACTGATATAACAACGAAACAATGACACAGTTCTTTACGACGTCTCCTGATACATTTTGGCGTCACACGCCGAAAAAGAATCACGAGTCACTCAGCATTAGGGTGCATAACATTCTGGTTACTGACCCTGCAAAGAAATTCACTTCTTACAACCCATTCTCTCAGTCAGTGTTCTCCACTTCATCGCAGACTAAAGTGGAATTCACTTTGTCTCTGCAGTCTTAGTAGGAAAAAATGCCAGATGTTGTACTGTCATACGAAGGGATTGTAGCCCTGCTATTGAATATGGACGTTAAAAAGTTTGTAGGCCCCGATGACATACCGAACAAACTTCTTTTTTCACAGGTACTCGGAATGTGTCGCTCATTACTTAAAAACTTTATTTGATGCGTCACTCGCAGAATGCCGAATCTATAATGATTGGCTTAAGGCTCAAATCATACCTGTGCATAAATCTCGTGATAAGCAGGTAATTGAAAACTTCCGTCCAATATGGCTGACTTGCGTGTGCTGCAAGCTCCTGGAGGACGTTGTATTCAAGTCAGTTTACGCGTACATCGAAAATGCCAACAATTTTTCCCCAACCAACATGGATTCAGACAGCGCCTTTCCACAACAACACAGATTTTTGAAAATGTTAATGACTTTGCTTTCAGCTTAAACGAAAAGAAACAGATAGATACCATATGCCTTGATATCTCGGAATCATTCGATTGAGTGCAACATGCAGAATTGCTCGTGAAGCTAACGGTTATGAAAATAAATCAAACGATAGTGAAATGAATAACCACGTACCTTCAGGGCAGAACTCCATACGTAGAAGTGGCACATAATAAATCGAAGTTATTGAACGTTACGTCGGGTGTTACACAGGGGTCTGTGTTAGGCCCAGTGCCATTCTTGGTCTATATTAATGATATTTCCACTGAAATAGACAAAAGAATCACGGTGTGACTTTTCACTGACGATTGTCTTCTGTACCAAAAAAAAATCAATAGCCGGAAAATCAACAATTGCTCAGTGATGCTTTGAGGGCACTTGAAAAATGGCGCGAGATATGTAAAATGAAAATAAATGACTATAAAACTATTTTATTGCGCATAACAAATAAAGTAAATTATGTCTTTGACTTCAATAACGCCGTGAATTCATCGGTGCTTTCTACGATTGATGTGCTGAAATACTTAGGCGTAAACATTTCCAAGAATTTAAGCTGGTCCTATACTGTTGCAACAGTATGTGAAACTGCGGAAAACAATGTCTGTTTCTTGCGAAGAAAACGGCATTTAGCCTCATAGTCAGTTAAGCTAACTGCTTATTTAACCTACGTACGGCCCACGCTAGAGTATGCCAGCATGATCTGGCACCGTTATCAGTCAAGGTTAATTCAGAGACTGGAAAGACTTCAGCGTCGAGCAGCAAGATTCATCCTATCGAAATACTCTCGTAAAGATTCTCTCTCTGAAATGCTCAATTCGCTCAACTTGCCCACGCTTGCTGAACGCAGGTGCATAGCAAGGCTAAAGTTTTTTTACTATCTCACTAAAACAAATTCAATATCAACAATTACCTGTACTTGAAAGCACAAGAAGGTAGAATACTGCAAAGAAGGAAGAAGGGTGCTTTAGAAGTGCCTCAGATATACACAAAAAGCTACGTGTTCTCTTTCTTTCATAGAACCATAACAGAATGGAATGAATTGCCGCTACTAACACGAAAAGACGAAACTGCAGATAAATTTTAGAACAACCTTGCGCGAATTTACGGAAATGTACGCATGTACCCACGCTATATCTCTGAATGACTCTAAAATTATTCTTAAGCATTTTTTCTTTATTTTTGTGTCATGTGTGTACGAAGTTTTGGAATTCCTCGAGAAACATAAATTTTTATTATACTATCAGCATGGATTCCATGACGGCTATTCGGCATTAACTCAATCGGGACAAACTGTACATGACTTCCCAACCGATATAGTCAACGGGAAACAAACAGCCGCCATATTATTGAATTTTCTGAAAGCTTTCAGTAGTACCACATCAGAAACTACTGCATAAATTAAACATACTTTTTAATAATCCGCAGCCTTTATTTGAATTTTTGACTACCTTAGTGGACGTAGTCATTTCGTTACTTATGAAAATCCCGACACCGATAAAATTTCTGTGGACTCTGGTGCTCCCCAAGGTTCGGTTCTAGGCCCTCTTTTCTTTTTTCTGTATACAAATGATATGACAAATTGCCTACCTGCTAGGAATAAATTATATGCCGATGACTGCGTCTTATACTTCACAATTGATAGTCAATACAATCAAATGTTACTAAATAATGCATTTCAGCATGTTGTTGTCTGGTTTAGAGATTAGCAATTATTGGTTAATTTCGAGAACTCTGTTTTTATGTGCAGTACTAACAAACAAAACAAGCTAAGTTTCAATAACTCGGCAAACAACAATTTCCTCTCTAAGGTAACAGAATACAAGTACCTTGGCCTGCACATAACAAACACTCTGAAATGGAATCGGCATATGCAAAAAGTGACCGCTATTGCCTACCGTAAATTGTTTTTTTTTTCTAAGAAGGGCACTCATACTGTCAACATCTACCGTTCGCTTCTTAGCATACAAAGCAGTTATAGATCCAATACTAAATTATGCCCCAATTATTTGGGGCTCCTTTACTCAAACTAACATAAAAAGTGTTGAACGGGTGCAACGGAAGGCAGTCCACTTCATCTAGAGTAACTGGTATACCTCTGCAACAGAACTCCTAAAACAGGCCAATTTGCCGGCACGTACGAAACGCAATCGTGTAAACAAATTCGTATAAACATTGTAAAATTGGTACTTCTGACATATTTAGTTTTTTTTCTGGGTATGCGACAAGACAAAGGCAACACCTAACAATAACTTCATTCCACGTGAAAAATAATTGTCCCACTTCTTTTTTTCTAAGGACTGTGACTGAATGGAATAACCAACATTCAAGTTGCTCAACCTTCACTGTCTTCATTTTGTGGAAATATGTCTGAATTATTTGTAGTTTGCTACACGATCTCGTTCAAATATGTATATTTTGCCATTTTCATGTATTTATTGTTGCATATGAGTGCTCTGTATGTACATGCATAATTTTTTTCGAAGCAATGTTTGCTACCCGTTGTTCTTTTGCTGACTAAATTCTTTTCTACCATGCCGTTGTATATCCACCTTGCTAAAATCCCCTATGGGCTTTACAGTATCTGTAAACAAATAAATAAATAAATTTATAAAATACTCTCCTTATGTCCGGCTGTGTATCCTTGTGCGTAGTGCTCGGTTATAGTTTGCACTACTGCTGGCGGACTTTGCATGTATAGTGTCGTAAAGTTTTATCAACCTGTCAACGATCTATTTGCTTGTGTATGCCCACGTTTGTTTAATTTATTCATTACTGTTCTTCTTTTATTGTTTACAGATGCATTTTTGTATTCTTTGTAGTGCGTTTCGGTATTCATTATGTAATGTATGTTTGTAATGTATGTGATGTAAGTGCTACGTTGATCAACCACGTAACGGCCGACAGGCCTACAGTATGAGTATATATATATATATATATATATATATATATATATATATATATATATATATATATATATATATATATATATATATATATATTTATATATATACATATGTATGTATATTTATACATATAGCTCAGAAGTCACTGGCAGATGGTTGTCACATCCTGGGTAGTGGCAGGATTTTCGCGTGGCGAGTGAGTTAAAGGCGACCGCATTGATGTCTTTAATAATGTGGCGTATTTGGTCGTTCTGAGACATGACGCAGCTAACATGCTTGCACAATGCAAGAACATCCTCAATATCTGAGGTGTAAGATTCACGCGGCAGCTTCTTGCGTTCAGCGAGCTTTGCCGCCTCAGCGCGAACTGTTAGGGCACCGAAAATTTGATGAAGTGGCTGCGCGAACGCGTCCCAGTCAGGAAGGTCCGGGTGCCGGTTCGAGAACCAAGTTTTGACGACATCGGACAAGCACATTTGGACGCTGCGCAACTTCTGTGGATTGTCCCACCGGTTCAAATTGCTGACGAGGTCGTAGTTCTTGATCCAGTCTATTACATCATCACCTGGGAGACCGGAAAATACAGGTGGATCATGCAGGCAAATGTTGTTAAGAAGAGTGGATGGCGGTGGCTGCAGTAGGACAGTGTTCGATGGTCAGCGTTTTCTTGGGCTGTCATGGCAGGGAGTTGTACGCGACGACCCGAGCGAAGCTCCAGCGAGAATGGGGGAGATGACGTGAAGGAACGAAAAGCGCCTCCACCACTTGTGGGGTACCACTTTATTCAGCTAGACTCAAGCTAAATTACACTGGTGATGATATTTACAGATGATGAAGATATGTAAAGAGAATGAAGTCACTCGCTTGTCGCACTCACAATATATATATATATATATATATATATATATATATATATATATATATATATATATATATATATAAATATATATATAAATATATATATATATATATATAAATATATATATATATATATATATATATATATATATATATATATATATATATATATATATATATATATATATATATATATATATATATATATATATATATATATATATATATATAGTCATGTAGATCCTCCGCGGGTGGTCACAACGTCATTTATTTCGGTGTTTCGGCCTAGAGTCTGGCCTTCATGAGGATGGGAGGTACAGTTTGTGGATGCTCAGCTTTATGCAATTCCAAATAAGAGGGGGGAGAGAGTAAGAGAAAAAAAACAGAAAAAAGAAGAAAAGTAAGAGAAAAAGAAAAAAAGAATATAAGGTCGAGTCCCCCCGGGTGCCCCTCTTCCACTCTTCCTTCCACTTCCCCCTCCATCTCTGTCCCTTTTCTCCTTTTCACCTTTCTGATGTCTGAGGTCTGTGTATGCTTCCTTTAACTAACGCTTTCTTCCCGACCAGACGGCGCCTCCTGGCTCTTGCGGTTCGGTGTGGGGCAAAAAGAGCTTTTTTAAGAAGTTTAGGCATTTAACTACTCAATGCCACGTCGACATTTTGTCGTAGAAAAAGAGGTGCCGCGTATTGCGGCAGAGGCTGGTAAGCGGGTGCAATGTGAATTCCTTGGCAGCTTCTGGATTACGCGTGCAGTAGGGGCCTCCCGACTGTACACAGGGTTGCTATTGGGCATGTCATGCTTGGCCCAATGGATTTGATATTAAAGTAAAAACAGAAAACAGACAACAGCTATACTTGGGAAGAGTAGTTACACTTAGAATTGTTTTGAGTTGTCCAGTGCCCTTCGCCGCTGCAGTGCCATGAACACAGTTACTATTTTCATTATTGCCGTTGTTGTTTTCTAATGCTTTAATTGCTGCAAGTGTATCAGGATTCTCATTCATTCCTCTATCGGGGGTGTTAAATTGGTGGATATGGTAAGACTCTCGTTGTTCACGTTCTCAGTTTGATTTAAATGCCGTCTCTAAGAGCGTTACTGATAGTTTGTCGAATGCATGGTCGAGAAGATTAACATGTTTTCATAAGGGTAGATTTGGGGCTGATTTCGCATGGGCTCTGTGAATATAGAAGCGAATCCTAAATGGTGTTTCTGTTTTTCCGATGTACTGCATACCACACACGTTGCATTCGAGTAGGTATACCACCTTTGAGAAATCGCATTTTAGGTTTCCTCGTATGGTAATCGAAAACTTGGATTGCGTGCTGGTTGCTTTGTCTGTTGCTCGCATCGCCTTACATACAAGACATCGTGGCTTTAAACAATGGCGGCATGAATTATCGGGGGGTGATGTGTTAATTTGGGAGTGGACAAGGGTGTCTTTGAGGTTACGTGGTCGTCGGTAAACGACGACTGGAGCGGATGGGAATGCGCGTTTCAGACGTTCACTTTGTTCGAGAATGTTGTAATCTCGTTTAAGGTTTTTGTTCACAATGGGGAAGTTTGCGCTGTAGGTCAAGCAGAGGTTTGTTCGTTGTGGGTCTTCTTCTGGTGGTCGCTTCATAAGTAAGTCATCACACTTCAGTTTTCTCGCTGTTTGAGCAGCGTCATCAATTACATGGGGGGGGGGGGGTATTTTTGTTTTTCGAGCATAAGCTTTAGCCTCTGTGAGCTCATGTCAAAATCAGCATCTCTTGAGCAGATTTGCTTAAACTGGTGAGTCTGGCTGTATGGAATACTGTTTTTACAGAGGTGCGGGTGATCGCTTTGGTAATGGAGGTATTGTTGCCAATACGTTGGTTTGCGGTATAGGGTTCGGTCCCCTTCCCTCCTGTCTCGAGAAACTATAAGAAGACATGAAAATGTGTACCTAATATTGTGCCTTCAAAAAGATGGGGCGCCCCGTCGGCTGAATCGGCTGAATAAACAAGTTGTTTTGTGAAAGCGCATCTACTTTTATACTTACAACCTTGCGGCAACCCAAGTTATTCTTATATATATATATATATATATATATATATATATACATATATATATATATATATATATATATATATATATATATATATTTATTTATATAGCGGTACAAAAAGATGTCGACAAACGTGCGAAAACACAAGTTTTACTAACGTTTCGACAGGTGGGCCTGCCTTCGTCGCAGTGAATGGTTACAGATGGCACACAGGGCACATATATAAGCCGCTTGTTTGCGTATCACACGGCTAAGTCATTATCAGTAGTTTAAGAAACATGATTATATATCACCAAAGGTACGTGGATAAAGTGCATATACAACTGAAAACGCGTATCAATGTACACTAGTGAATTGGCACGTATAAGATACCGTACAACTTGTCTAGAATGAAACAGGTCTGCAAAATAACAAACTGCGCACGCAGTAGCTCACTTGATCATACGTTCTGCGGGATAATCACAGCCTAAAAACATTCAGTAGGCCTTTATTTACAAAAACAAGTATAGAGAGATAAATAAATCAAAAAGCAGGCAGACCAAAATGAATGCCAATAAAAAAGTGAAGTGACAAAGGCCACCTAATTTATGTAGGTTATATTTGACAAAAGGCCAACATCGTGCAAAGAATATACACTAGTCAGTAAAACAAAAAAGCAATTTACTAAAGCAATATGCAAGTAAGCGTACCCGGGCTCTCGTTCAAGCCGGCAGATATTGTTTTGAATTTATGAATTAGAAATGACTCTTTTACTTCGCTTTTATGGTGTGATTTAAAACCCGATTTGAGTATTGTAGCTATCATGTTGCTTAATGAATGAGCTGCCTCGGTGACATGCCTTGAAATTGGTATGTTAAAAAGGGCATGCACATGAGCTTTATGGTTATTGAAACGGTATCGAAAAGCAGTTTCAGTATGACCTATGTATTGTACATGACAGATTGAGCATTCTAGCAAAAATACGACATTTGTAGTATCACAAGTAAAATTGCCCTTAATTTTGAACTTGAAGTTCGTTGCAGTACTGGCTGCCAGTGTTGTTGTGGTCATGTGTGCACACACTTTACAGCGGGGCTTTTTACAAGGACGGCAACCAAGCGTCTGGACGTTATTGTTCTGTCGGGTTTTAGAGGAAGTGAATAAATCTCGCAAACTTTTGCCTCGTCTATACACAACACGTACTGGTTCTGGAAATGCTTTTGCAAGGCGTTCGCTCTGCATAAGTATGTTGTGGTGTTTACGGAAAATAGATGCGACGTTAGGTGCCGATGCGTTATTGGTTAAAACCACGTTAACCTGTGAATGACTTTTAGGATTTTCTTTGGGGATGCAGAGTGCTGTACGGTCTTGTGCCTCGGCACGCCTTACTGCGTCATCGACTAACTTGGGCGGAAATTGGGTGTGCCCGTCTTCGAAAAGTCACGACGCCTTATGATGGGCCGACACTGGTTACAGCCCAGTGAACAATGATTCGCCCTTCCGCTCTCTGTACTGCCCGTGTACTAATAGACGAAATTCTTCATCATATAGAATTTGCTGTGCTATCCCCGTGCTCCCATGAACTCATTTTGGGCTGGGACTTTCTTTCCTCTGCTTCTACGGCTATTTGCTGTGCACAACGTGTCGTCCATCTTACTGACACGGACCACTTGCTCAACGACGAAACCTACAGGCCACTTCGACTCATCGCTGCAGTAGACATCGAGTTACTACCAAACGAACATCAGTTAGTGACACTTTTATCCAACGACGTCGACTCTGGTGACATTTTGGTCACTCCATCACCGTGTTGCCTTAATAAAGGCATAGCTCTGGCATCAGGTGTGGCTCGCTTCAACAATGAATCAACTGTCCTCGCTGCTACCAACACCACACAAGATAAAATTTTACTGCCACGGGGCACTACTGTCGCCTGCGTTGCCAATCTACAGCCTGTGTGCGTTGTGCCTCTTACCCCTGTGTCCTCTAAAGGCCATCCTGCAGATCATACTGCTTCCTCGGCCTTTACAGCAGCCATCAACAAAGACTTGAATGACTCACAGAAGCAGCAGCTGCTTGATTTGTTGGAAAAGCATGCAAACTCCTTTGACGTTCATTCATCCACCCTGGGCCAGACAACTGCTACAGCACATCGTATTCAGACCGACGGAACATCCATTGTGCACCGCCGTCCGTACCGCGTCTCTCTAGCTGAACGAAAAATCATTGAAGAAAACGTAAACAATATGCTCCAACGGGAGATAATCCGACCCTCAACCAGTCCTTGGTCGTCGCCCATCGTTCTGGTACGTAAAAAAGACGGTTCCGTACGATTTTGTGTCGATTACCGAGCACTCAATAAGATCACTAGAAAGGACGTATACCCCATGCCACGCATCGACGACGCCCTAGATTCCTTACAGGGTGCTGAATACTTTTCGAGCCTCGACTTGCGTTCCGGCTATTGGCAAATCCCCATGCACGAAAATGATAAAGAAAAAACTGCGTTTGCAACCCCGGACGGCCTATACGAATTCAATATTATGCCGTTCGGTCTATGCAATGCGCCCGCAACTTTTGAGCGCATGATTGACACCGTGCTGCGTGGCCTGAAATGGAAGACTTGCCTATGTCACCTCGATGACATTGTTGTCTTTTCATCGACGTTTCCTCAACATCTGCAACGCTTGGATGAGGTCTTGACTTGTCTTGCGGGCGCTGGTCTTCAACTTAACACCAAAAAGTACCATTTCGCCAGCAGATCTATCAAGGTACTCGGTCATGTCGTGAGCAAGGACGGAATTCGCCCAGACCCTGATAAAACTGCTGCAGTGCTTCGCTTTCCTCGCCGTGACAAACCAAAAGATTTGCGAAGTTTCCTTGGCCTCGCCTCTTACTTTCGGCGATTCATACAAAACTTTGCCTCCATAGCCGCACCACTTCATAAGCTACTTGCTTCCGGTATACCCTTTCAGTGGTCTCAAGAATGTGAATCGGCTTTCGACAGGTTGAAGAGTGCCCTCACAACCGACCCTGTACTTGCTCGTTTTTACGATGATGCACCGACCTTCCTGCACACAGACGCTAGCGGCCGCGGTTTAGGAGCCGTGCTCCTGCAACGCGACAACAAAGCGAGTCGTCGCATACGCCAGCCGCATCCTCTCCGCAGCCGAGAGGAACTACATAATCACCGAGCAGGAGTGCCTCGCCATCGTTTGGTCAGTACAGAAATTTCGTTCATATCTGCATGGCCGCCATTTCACCATTGTGACCAACCACCACGCTTTATGTTGGCTTTCGACACTCAAGAACTTGTCGGGACGCCTCGGACGCTGGATTCTACGCCTCCAAGAATATGATTTTGAGATCGTGTACAAGTGTGGCAGGAAGCATAGTGACGCCGATGCTCTTTCTCGCTGCCCACTACCAGCGACTCCACTCGGGGTTTCCGCCATCAATTTGCACAAACATGCCCTCGGAGTCCACGTCTACGGCGGTTTCCTCTCTCGCCTCTATGAACCAGCTTCCTTCGGACGACCCGCACGATTTTCCTTCTCGACAGTTGGCTGACCCATACTGTCGACGTATTATAGGCTACCTCACTGGCAGTTCCCGTCCACCTAATGCAACTCTCCGTCGCCAACTCTCGCAATTTAAGCTGGACAACTCGGTGCTGTACCGCAAGATTTACCATCCTGACGGTCAGCGCTGGGTTCCCGTTCTACCCCGATCGCTTCGGTCCGAAGTCCTCAGGGCACTTCATGACCATCCGACTGCTGGTCACCTTGGTTACCATAAAACCTACGATCGCCTTCGAAGTCGGTTTTATTGGCCAGGCATTACCACTAGTGTAGCTCGGTTCGTCGGGTCCTGCACTACCTGCCAATGTAGAAAACTACCAACATCTACTCCCGCCGGCACACTACAGCCTCTTCCGTGCCCAGCCACACCATTCGAAGTTGTAGGCGTCGATCTTTATGGCCCCCTCCCAGTCAGTGCTGCTGGAAACCGGTGGATAGTAACAGCCATTGACCATTTGACGCGCTACGCCGAGACGGCATCCGTTACTACTGGTTCAGCTTCTGAGATTGCCGATTTCATCCTCCGAGCCATTATACTGCGTTATGGTGCTCCACGTGTGTTGCTCAGTGACCGTGGAAGGGCCTTTCTTTCACAACTAGTGAACGAACTTCTTCAGGCCTCAGGCACAACTCACAAGACTGCCTCTAGTTATCATCCCCAGACTAACGGCCTCACTGAGCGATTCCACCGCACTCTTGCTGACATGATCGCCGCCTGTATTCAACCAGACCACAAAAACTGGGACGTTGTTCTACCATTCGTCACTTTCGCCTACAATACGGCTATTCAGCGAATAACCGGCTACTCGCCATTTTACCTAGTTTATGGACGCTCCCCTACTTCTTTCCTGGACGTCTCCTTCTTTACCTGCCAAGCGAATTCATCTCCATCCTCTTCAGAGGAATACGTTTCACGACTCGCGCAGTGCCGCCAACGAGCTCGTATAAACACTGAAGCCCGCCAGCAAGACAGAAAGCTAGTTTATGATGAATCGCATCGTGATGTATCCTTCCAACCTGGAGGCGAAGTGCTCCTTTTGACGCCTGTTGGTACACCTGGTTTGTGGGACAAATTTCAGCCTCAGTTTATTGGGCCGTACACAGTTCTTGAAGAGACTTCACCAGTGAATTATCGCGTGACGCCACTTGTAACCACAGCAGATCGCCGTTATCGAACTACAGAGGTCGTCCATGTCTCCCGTATGAAGCCCTTCATGCGACGTTCTTTGTCTCCTTGACTTGCCGCGGCCAGGCTGGCCGCTTTCACGTGGGGGGAATTGATGTGGGCATTTAGTATACGCATCCTCTTCACGGGTACATTATCATCATTATCATGTGTGGCTCATGCATCCTCATCGTTGTCGCGTAGCATCATCATCTTGGCTCATTCATCGTAGCTGTCGGCTGCCGGTTCCTCGGGCCTAATAAAAGGTAATCCAAACCAAGACTTCATAATATATATATATATATATATATATATATATATATATATATATATATATATATATATATATATATATATATATATATATATATATAATCAGTGCTGATGTCATTTATGGGCATTGGGCCAAAACCACAATATGAAAAAATATGTAGACGTAGACGGTACTTCCTACCAGGGAGCGTGCAGGGTGTGTTAACTTATAGTGTTCAACACTTTGTAATGACTGCCGCATTTTGTGCAGTATTGTTGGTTAATACTTTCAAAACCGTGGTTCCTTTGTGAACGAGAGATATACAGTATTGTAGTTCAACGCAGAGCTTGTAACAGCAGCCCCAGAGTTTCTCCCTCCGCCTAGCTATAAACTGCCGCAGTGGCATCAATCTACAGTTGAAAAAACCGGCACATGCTCGCATTGAATAATGCACACGAACTCTTCTTATCCTTCTACGACAAAGACCGAGATGAACTAATACCGTACGCCGCAATTCCAAAAAAAGAATAGGTTTTTTGTGGACGTTATTTAACGCACGTATAAGTGCACTTTGCTATAAGCAATATTGAAAAATCGAATAAAAACTCCTTGCCACTAAAATTATGCAGTGAAAGAAAAACATTGTTATTACGCATTTCCGTGTCCTGCAGTATAAAGTGTACGGCATACTGGCACGAATACTCTTCATATTTCATGCAAACTTCTACATTCTGCGTGGCTTTGCTTAAGACCTGTCTTGTTCAGTACGAATATGTGCGTGTATAGAGATGCTAGACTGGAGGACTTTTCAAGAAGATATATTTCGATGGCATGTTTGCAATCCGGCATTCATTACACGCATGCTGCTCTTATACTCTGTGTATTGACGATTGTGGTCGGAGTAGTTTTCTCTTAAAAATTAAGGACATTATTAGCACGCATCGCGTTATGTGTTTGGGGTTATTTTATTCGGGAATTTCTTCTATAAATAAGAAAAACATCACCTCATGACTAAAAGACAAACCATGAAGGAGCTACTGAAATACAGACGTTTTTCACCTAGATTTGTGCAGGATCACCAGACATACTTGTTCCACTGTGTTCCTGAATAGATTTATTTTTTAATTCGAAAAGAAAGTAAATGTGGCATTATCTTCACTGCGATCGGGTTCCTCCTTAAATATACATTCCTGGCCATGAAGTATGAAATTTATTGAGCAAATTTTATTTCAGGGTTCCTTGCAATGTATTTCGCAAAGGATATTGTCGATATTTTTTGTTTGAATGTTCAAAAGCACATTGTTTTAGATCGCACACTTCGTCAAAAAACTGAAGTACTTTAGAAATTGAGTGAAACTTCCCTGAATGTATTCCTTCCGTGGTTTAGAAAAAATACAAATGGGGTACCAATAAATATATGTACGTTCATCGAAAAAACTGATATACAGCTGCAGCATTGAATGATGGGTCGTTCTTTTATAGGTACCTGCATATTAGGAATCGTACATGTGCTGTCATTGCTGTAAACTTGATTTTTGATTGCACCTTCCCGTATAACAGCTTGTATAAAGTCTACTGGTATTTGAAACCTACGATACTGTATGATCAGAATGCACCTGTGTTGAAATCTCGTGGTGCATCATTTCTGGACTACTAACACCAAGGAATATATATTAACTTGTTTGGTAGCTGAAGTAATCAGCACACACGCCATCATAGCTGAACTCGCGCAGCTGAATCCACAATATTAGAAATATGACATGAATAAACACGTAAGACTGGTGAGCTACACCCATTTTTTAGGCGTCGCTACTACAGGAGCGAGACGCCTAGCCGTGCCCTCTCCAGTAATACTGAAGAGAACACACGCCTGTACTCATTCGTATATTCGACTACCACTCAGAGGCACGAGAGGCAGAGTTGTTAACCACCCGAACCATGTACATGGGATTCTCCTTCTCACAGGCGTCTCTTGAGATGCCCCAAAACTTGAATATACTGAAGAGCTCCCTGTCCGTATTCGTTATTCACATCATGTCGTACATTATTCCCCCGATCTTGGTAACGCCACTACCCCTCGCCAACCATTGTCGCCGTTAAACAGAGGTGTTAACAATATGAGGTGCGTTCAGGAAACTACACGCGTGACCTTTGCACGAGAAGCGAGTACAGGACTTGTTTCCTGCGTGGATGAAAATGTTGTCACTTCAACTTCAAAAACACTCAAACAACAAAACACTTTCTTCTCGTTTACTCTTTGTAATTCGTTCATGTGCGTTGTTTTGGAGTCTTTCCCACGATGGCATTGATGTGAGAAAAATGATGGTGCACCCTCACATCAAGTACTTTTGTGGTTTCATTGCATTATTGCATAGTACGACTAATTTTATTCTAGTGACATCATTGTTTAAGTGTAAACACTGAAACTTTCATTGCCTTCATATTTCGTAATTAGTTCAGATGACGTAATTCACTGGAGACGGATAATTGCAGTAATTCTTGCCAAGATGATTCCTCATCTCTCGAAGTGTAGCAGCATGCTAAGTGAACTGTCACAATTGAATAGATTATTTGGGTCAAACAGGCCATACTTTTCGCTGAATCGATGTAGTATGCAGTAGCACAACACCCATTGTATCAACACCAATATACTCGTAAAGAAATACAAGCATAATGTCGTAACATACCACGCGATCAACATCAGTCAAGTGGGGTAGAATCCACAGTGGAATTCATCCCCCACTTCTCCACCGTTGTGGTAGTAAATATTAACTCGCACTGTGAGAAATTAACACTATTTTACAGTGGCAAGGTTGCCTTTTTGTTGGAGCAGAATGCATGGGAAAGCCAACGCAAAAGATAACTCACAGACAATTTTCCTAATAATAACAGACAAAGAAAACAATACAGCTAAGAAGAAACGGCTGTTATTTACACTGATGCGGGGACGACATCGTTAAACTTTTCCACCTACTTACTACAATAAGGAAAGCGCATGAGGTACAAACTTCTTTATCGTGAATCCTTATTCATCCTGGGTGACAACAATTTGAACTCGGTTGCATATATATGACTAGAGAAGATTTGAAACTAAAAACTATGTTATTGAGCAAGGCTTTCAACCTCGAAGGAGTTTTCGGACAAAGAGGAGAATCTCGGAATTTGGTAGGCCGCGTGGCATAAAGCCACTCCACAACCTTGACATCTGAGCCTAACAAACGTACAATACCACTAACAGGTGGCCTTATTCGCAAAACCAGGGAGGCAAAGTTATGCGAAAAACGTAATGAGATATTCTTCAAAGATCTGCGAAAGAAAAAGAAAATGAAGAGACTAGAATCTGTGACACAACCACTCTGGCGTATCAGCCAAGAAACAGGTATTTTAAACGATATTCGCTAGCTTACGTCTGTTAGAATAATGAAAGGGATCAAGAGAAAAAATATAAATATTGGAATTTGACGAGCAAGCATTATGTATATAAAAACGAAGAAGACAGTTTGAGCAACCACAATGGGTGAACAAATAAAGCAATTTAGAAACAAGAACTTAAGAGCAATAACTTGATCAACAGCCTGAATCTGCTTCAACCTTTATTAAGCTCATGCAAGGCATCGGCAACTTTCCCGTCACAAAACCCTAAGGACCAAACCCCCTCCCCTCTCTGAAAAAAAAAACGTTTGAAATGTCTAACTACAGTCTTATGAGATGGAAGAGGGCACCGAATTTAAATTTACTGAAGAAGGCGGATCATACAATTGAGTTAGGAGCCATAGAGGCTTTGTTGAGAGAAGTTGGGAGCACTGATATTGAGATAATTTTATCATAAATAGATATTAGGCTCAGCTATGAAAGCTTTCATTCGTATAGTGCAGCATCTTGTAAGAATTGGGCACAACATAAGCTATTTTTATGTTTGAATCATTTTTGGAGCGAACATGCTCTCAACGTCTGGTGGTATCTGCAAGTTAGTTCACGTGGCAGCCATTTAGGAGACGAAAGTTTCACTCATACGGCATAGTTTATTGAGACGAGAATTTCATAAAACAAATACAGGCGGTCAACAACAGCCATAAATACTTGATTGCAGAAAGTTCCTTCGAATGTATTACGATGAAGGAAGAAAAAACAAAACAAAAGAGGCCACGTGCGAAAACACCACATGAAGTCTTTTCATTCACTTCCTTTCCTTTATTGCAACTTCTTTATGTAGCCACTTCGTGGAAATAATTTTCAGTTTCCTGAAGCGCTCAAGGCTTTTGCTTTTCTACTTCCGTCTCTAATATTTTGTAGGACCCAGATTCTTGCAAGAAATGATGCACTCTTGGCCTCCCATTGTTAAACAGGAGTAATCCTCTTCTCTCATAGTTGCCTTTTCCTGCGTTTTTACCTCTCTCACTCGAGCGTAACGTAATATTTTCGGAAGAAACCTAGTGAGTGCGTTTTTGAAGAAAAACAAGGTTAGCGATGAAGCAATATCACGGTTATCTTACCGGGGAAGAACGACAATGCAAATCTGCCCTTAATTTCAACCTACCGTGCGCCACTCTAGGTTAGAGGTTTTGGTGCTCGGTTGTGGACTGGAAGGTTGTAGATTTAACCCTAGTTGAGGCGGTTTCAATTTGATTGAGACAAAATGCGTGGGGCTCATGTACTGTGTGATGTCAGTGCAGAACAACAGATGAACGAAGTTTCTGTAGCTCTTTCCACGGCAAGCCTTATAATCCCATTGTTTGTTTGGCCTATATTACCCCCAGATATACCACTATTTTTCACATTTTTTTATTTTTGAAGACGATTGAAACATTGCGGCGATAGTTACTGCTGACTCAGCTTTTTTCTGAGTGATTTCCACGAGCCATTGATGTTACTTCGATGCAGCAAACGTAGGTATTTTGTAGCTTGCCTGAAGCTCGTCATTGAAATCGTGGGCTATAGGTCAAAACATTTCTTCCTCTTGCAGACATCTACAGACAGGCCCATTGAGTTGACCAAGAGCCTAACCTCTGGCACAGGTTTACCGACTTTGTTATGAAGGTGACTGCAATTACTGCGAGCGTTGTCCCAAAACTTATAATTATTTCCACGAAGGGCCAAAACAGCTTTCACTACAACACTGCTCTTTATTCTTATAGTGGAAGCTACGACGCGGAAGTGGCGCCTCTTTTTGAAGAAAAGTCATTTAAACTTATAGCAATTCCAGAAATGCCAACGGTGCCTAAATGTCCTTGGTTAATGCCCACAGCCAAAGTGCCTTCAGAAACTTTGAAAGTGCCTGTATGTTAGGTATATGTAGTCTCTAGCATTAAGCTCTAAAAAGTACCAATATAACAGGCCGCTAGGCGTACGTGTCAAGAACATCAACGTAACGTTGCTCATTAGGGCTAAAAGCAAACGCGATCATTAGAGTAAACAAAAACAAATACGAAAGCTTTACGCGAAGATATTCGTTTAGGAGTAAATTGCTGTAGTGCAGAAGTCCAAAAATTTAGGCTTGCGCTGCTCTGAGAGGGGATCTGTCATGCTGCTGGGTTAAATCCTAACACCCATGGAATGAACATGAAAAACCCCAGACGACACGCTCATGTGACAATGTTTTACACGAGTGGCGAAAATGCAATTTAGACAGCATGGTGCATACCACATGTGTGAGCACGCAGGTAGACTTCGCATTAAAACGGTCGTCGGGAGCCTCCGAAACGAATTCCTTGACGCTAAAGAGAGGACAGTATTTGGCATGAGGACGAAGACGTGATTATTCTTACAGTTCTGACAATAGGGGCAAGAATCTCACACTTGGCGAAATTCGCATGCCTATGGTCTTTGATAGGGTAAACGGTGGTTTGTAGGACCCAACAATTTGTCACTAAAGAAGGTGAATTTAGTTACATAACTTGAAAGTAGGTTAACCAAGATTAAAACCAAAGTGTTTGGGCCACTAATTGAAGCTGTTAAAGATTACTGCACAGGCGGTGTCAAAAGCCCCTTTCGGCAGTGCTATAGAACTTTTCTCTCGAAAACACACATACTTCAACAACCACAATTAAAAAGTCACAGTTTCACCTCCAACGCAAGGGCGAAGTATTCAGTGAGATAGCAACAAATTGAGATGTCACGCGAAGAACCGCAAATAGATCAAAATTTAGAGCACGCGTTTTAATCGCGATGTATGCGCGAAAAGAGCACACATGTCAGGACGCGTGCGAACTAACAAGGCTCAGTGCTCGATATTTAACAAGCCGCTTTAGAAGCCGCTTAGCAAGCCACTTAACAAGGCAGACAAGAAATACGCACAGGTAAACGCCAGACAAGTGCGCACTAGCAGGCGTCACATATGTCACTTCGCTGTGTTCCAACAGCGCGATTCTTTAGCCAACGGGGCCGTTGCAGTGGGCGAAGTGATCTTTGTACGCTCCGTAACTTAAACACAAAAGGAGTGACAGTAAGCATTGTCGCATTATTTCTCGTAATGAACTCCTAACGAATAAACAAAATATGGACTAGTGCTGTGTGTGAAACCCTTATCGTGCTGCACGAACTCAATAAACCGCATGGTATTTAAGAAATTTCTTGTCCCATACTATTAGGTCAAGATTCAGGATGCTTACAAAATACTTGATTTCCATGCCTAACTCTGACTTTTTATTTTTCTCGGTAGATTTAGCGAAACCTTTTATAAGCATTCAGCACCCGCAGGTTTGAGAGATTGTTGCACTCGTACCCAAGCACTGAAGACCATTGTCTCTAGGCAGTTCATACCAAATGTTTCGGTGACAGTCTCGACACATCCGTACCAAGTTGACTATAATGGCCACCAACACCGAGGAATGGATGAGCTTTTCACGGAAGCAGAAGTGTGAGAAGCGATCGCCATTACAAAACGGAACACAGTGGCAGGGGCGGATGAAATATCAAATGTCATGGTTAGAAACATGAACGATACATCTATCACAGATTTTACGAGCTTCATGAATGATTATTGGGTTAAAGGAACGTTATCACATCAATGGAAAGACGCTGTTATTATCATGATCCTAAAACCAGTGAAGAAATTGGTTCCGGAAAATCTTCGCCCTATATATTTCACATCATGTCTAGGAAAGGAGTTCGAAAGATTAGTGAGCACTCGACTATAACGTCATCTTGAAGAAAACAACCTCATGTCTGACACCACGTGTAGCTTCAGGTCCCGTCTTTCAACACATGGTATTCTCCAGTTTTTAAAAGAAGAAGTCTTAACCAACGTCCCCAAGGCTGAAGAGCACATTTTCATGACCATTGACAAAAAAAGGAGCCTTTGGTAACGCAAGCCACAAAGAGAGATACTGGATGGCCTGGCCGTGACCAACTGTGGTATTAGGACGTATCAGTACGTTCGAAGTTTTCTGAGCAAAAGAAGAGCTGTCATCAAAGTAGGAGGTGCTAAATCCGACGTCATCTATCCTCCGAACAGAGGCACACAACAAGGAGCGGGCAGTTCACCTACAGTCTTCAACATAGCCATGATCGGACTGGCTGCACTCCAAGAAATTCCCGACATTCGACATTCTCAATATGGGGATGATATAGGAATATGGATAGCAAAGAGCAGCTTGGGCGAAAAGAAGGAAAAGCTCCAATCGACAGCGAATAAAATAGAAGCATAAACAAAAGAAAGAGGATTGCAGAGCTCGCCGGTGAAGTCGGAACTGATTCGCCTACCAAAGACAAGAAACAAAGAGAAGATCTGAGACTCACACTCAAGATCCGGCTTCAGGGGACGGTTATTCTGGAGCAGTCAACACTTATAGGGCTGGAATTGTGGCTACAATCAAACGACAGGTGTCTACACACTTTAAACGCAGTAAGAAAAACAACGCAATAAATTCATCGAATGATAGCCCACGTGGCCCATTATAGGAGAAAGATGGGGGAGCATGACACCATCAGACTCATGAAAAGCCTGGTAAACACCAGAGTGATTTACTCGCTTCTACCATGCCCTGAAGAAGGAGGAACAAGACAGGGCTGATGAAAATATAAAGATAGCATATAAGACAGCATTGAGTTTGCTGTGCAACATTTCTAATGAGAAGTTTCTTTGAGAACCTATCTTTGAGGAGCCAGCTGAGGCCCAACTCATACAGCAGAAGACTCGAATGGCGCAAACTCCAGCAGTTAGAGCCCTCTTCATAAAGTCAGCCTTGAAAGTTGTATACGCACACACCGAAAGTCCAAGGCACTACCATGCCAGATCGGAGATTTGTATGGGGTATCACCAATACCACAAACCATGGATCCGACATTACAGGCAGCGCGGAGAAAAGCTCCGGTGGCATACATCAACACAACAACTAGGTTCTAGAATATTTAGAGATTCACGGATGCTTCGCCATAAGAACCAACGCAAAAATATGGGAATGGTTGTGGTAAGCAGAAGCGGTAAGATCACAACCTGTGCTTCGGTTTCTCAAGCAACTATCATATAGGCAGAAGAGATAGCCACTGCCTTAGCTATAGGAGAAGGCTTGGAGCGCAACACTGTACTGACTATTATCACGAATTCTCAGGCCACATGTCGAAATTATCAGAAAGGAAAAATCGGCGCCAAGGCACACCGGATACTCACCCAAAGTAGCCGACAGCTGGACATACGCTATACCCAGACAATCAATCTAGCCCCGGGACACGAGGGTGTCACGGGGAACCTTTATGCAGATGAGGCGGCTCGAGGCTTCTCTAATTACCAAGCTGCCGATGGCAACATTATGAAGGACCAGACACTCATTGATCCCAGTGTAGCAAGTGTTACATTTGGTGGGGCGCTGCTGGGTCGTTCCCCTTTTCGTCCTGGAGCTCCGCAACTGTACTTTACCATCTGCCCCCGGAAAGGCCAAGAACGCCGCTCCTTCCCAAGAACCACCTATGGTTATGTGTGCTGGACTGCTTCGTCAACATGACCCTCCCATGTTAAGCGGCACCGACGAACTTGACGTCGAAGACTGGCTTGTAGAGTTTGAGCCTGTTAGCGTTCCCAACAAATGGATGACCCTGCTAAGTTGACGCACGTCAGCTTCTATCTGACCGATGTGTCGAAGCTATGGTACTACAACCATGAAGCCGAGTTCATCACCTGGTCGGCATTCAACCAAATCATGGCTTCGTTCTTCGGTCGGCCTGGATTGCGCAAGCTTCGCGCCGAACATCGCTTTCGTGCCAGAGCCCAAAGGAACGGTGAGACGTTTACGAATTATATTGAGGACGTCATCGATCTGTGTAAGCGCGTGAATGCATCTATGGCGGAGTCTGACAAAATAAGGCACATACTGAAAGGCATAGATGATGATGCATTTCATATGCTGGTAGCCAAGTGCCCTCACACAGTAGTGGAAGTGATTTAACTGTGCCAAAGCTTTGACGAGCTGCGCAAAGAGCGCCTTTCTACCAGTCGCCCCAGAATTCCCACATTCGAACTCTCATCTTTGGAAGCTAATAGCACTGGCGCTGAATATTGCACCTTACTGCCGCAAATTAAGCAATACATCCGTGAGGAAGTAGCTCGTCAGCTCACTATTGTCAAGTCTGTCACCTAGAGTCCCACGGCACTTGATCACTCGCTCCGTCGTGTCATTAAAGCTCAAGTTGCGGAGGCGGTTCCACCTCCTGTACCACCAACGCAGCCCACAGCGCCTCTCGCTTATGCTGAGGCCGTTACCCGTTCCTATGCTCAACCGACGCCAATACCATCCTACCCAGCACCTCCACCAAATGTAACAAGTCTGTTTTTCAAAGGCGTTTCAGCAAGTAACCCGCCAGAGCAAGCAAGACAGCTGTAGCATAGTAAACAGGAGGCCGAGAGCGCAACACGCGAACTTCGTCGTCTTTTCTCTCTCTGGCACAGAGCTAGCACCAATGTGCACCGGTGCACCAGTTACAGAGTGATCCTGCAATTGTACGGAGATTTGCGGAGACATTACCCAGCACCACTTAAGATCTTTTCGGCAATGGATTCTGCGACGTTACGCCGACTCGAAACACATACATAAGCACCCACAGATTACATACGTACTACCCAACAGGAAACAGATATATAGGCCCGTGGTGTGAAAGCACACAGACTGTCTACCACATCACGTCAGAATGTACGGCACACACTGAAGAACACGAAGAGAACAGCAGCAGAGAGATCTGAGAGGCAATACCGTCCAGCCCAGCGCTTGCGGGCCAGTGGCGGCCAGTCAGAAGTGCTGAAAGGATGGCAAGAGCCAGCGATGCCTTAGAATAGGGTCCTGACAATGCGGCACTGCCCTGTTTTGGGGGCAACAAATTATTTTTTGCTAATAAAGTTTTGCTTTTTTTCTTTATGGCAGAAAAATGAGCCTAAAGAGTGTTTCCACTCGACGTGTGGTCGAGTGTTGTGAGCGGTGGAGAGAGTGCAGCGAGCAAGAAGTGTGTTGCGAGTTGGCGAAGGAGCAAGGCCACCTTCGTTTTTGGGAGGAGCTGGCAGCTGCTGCGAATGAGGAAGAAAGCGACGTCCATGCGAAGCTGCGACTTGACCTACTTGGCATCATTCCTTAAACGAGGAGAACACGGTGTGGTGTGTTGGCACGAAGACATGGACGGACCGCGCTACAGAGTCAAGTCAAAGAGCTGATTCGCATCCACACTCTAAGGCAATATTACCCGAAAAAAGAATAACGGAGCCGATAAACGAATAGACTGTTGAGGAGGAACCACAGCGGGAAGCGTGCTGCGCGCAAATCACTTAGTCTCCAAACACGCTACAAAGCGATGAACCGCCCGGGCAATGCAGGCAGCGCGCAGAGCGTTGACAAGGTCACTAGCCGTCCTCCTCCTCTCCTGGCTCAGTCTTTCTCCATATTTTGCTGGCGACAGTTCGTGTTGCGTCGTGCTCGGAGTGCTCGAACACGGCCGCCTGTATTCGACGATCTAGGAATTGCGACGTGGTGCTTGTGCGTACATTTGGATCAGCGTGGGCTGCTGCTTGTACGTTTCGCTGCACCCATGAAGTCCGGAGCAAGTCTCGCCACGTCACCACACCACGCTGTATATCGCTGGCTTCAAGTTAGTCACGACCAACGCACGACAGACAGTTGGGAAGGCCATCATGGCGGCCGAGAAGACGGCAGGCCTATAGGATATATACTTCCGTCTGACTCGGGGCAGAAATCAGCGCTGGATTCTTTAGCAAGTAAGTTAACATTCTTTATTGTACTCTACATGTCACTCTACATGTACTCTACATGTCTACATACGGATCGCGCTTGCCGGCAATGGGCTCGGTCGTGTTGATATCGCACGCACGAAATGCACCGCAAAGGTCAGCTTGGGTGTCGACAGTTCGCCTGTGCTTTGCGACCGCCTGGAAATTGGCCGCCATTGTTGTCGACCTCCCGTACGCTTGCTCATCGAGTGCTCGCCTGTCTTCGCCGCCGCGATGAGCTTTGGTCTTACGATATTGGGCTGAGACCTCGTCGCTGCGTTGGGAGTCGTCCAAAACACGTTGCGAGTTCACGTAATGAGCTTCGTTGTAGTATGTCGCACGCTGTTGGTTCACTAGCACGGGCTGTCGGGGCTTTCGCTAGCATCTGAACTCGGTGAAAATTGGTCGCAATTACAGTTGACTTCCCCGTCAGTCGGTCGCAAGCAGCTCGGCGCCATCTGTTGGCCGCGGCGGCGGACTCGCGTTTGCGCGCTGCACTCGCTCGAGCTTGTGGAAAAGGACCGCATTACCGTCGATGTCTTCGGCGCTAGCTCCAAACCAGCTTGGCGCTGTTCGTGGCGGCGGCCAAGCGTACGCTCGCTCTCTTGTTCGAAGTTCGCTGGCGGCAGACACTCCGCGTGCAGCGCCATGTTTGGACTCGCATTCGCTTGCTCGAGCTGAACGACGTCGCTCGCTCAAGACTCGCCGACTTGTTGCCGGCATGGTGGTTCGCGAAATCGTGGCTGCGGCCGCCGCTTCTAAACTGTTGCGCTACGAGGATCGAAATGAGTCGGACGATGTGTCACATCATGATGAAATTATTAGCATGTCATATCTCACGTATGTTTTTATTTCACCTTGCACGTATTTCACATATGCATTCATGCGCATCCAGTCACGTTTGACTCACTATTTTACATATTTATTGTGCAGCCGTGGGCAGACACCGTGCTGAAGGCTTTGTGCGCTGGCGTCTGCGATGCCTATCAATCGTCTCTTTCGTCAGAGCAGCTTCAGAAGGACTGTGCGAGGTGTGAAAGTTAAGTTATTTTTGTGTCATAATTTACACGCATGTTTTTATATTAACTTGCACCTACTTATCATGTACTTGCAGTTATATAACTCGTCATATACTTGCACTTTATATACCTTGCACTTACTTGGCATCTTCATCTTCTGTAACGTGTGTCTAACTATTTTTACTATCTCATTGTACGTGCAGCCGTGGGAACACAACAGGCAGAAGGCTGCGTGCGCTGGAGTCTGCAATGCCTGGCATCTATCGCTTCCGTTAGAGGAGCTCCACAAGGAGTGAACAAGATGTGACAAGGAGACTAGACTTGTACACTTCACCATGAATTCACTTAAAAGAATGGAGAAACTTCATGTGTATGTAGAAAAAAGAGTATTTTGATGTCTCACTTTTGTATTTCGTTTTTATTGTGACAGCGAAAGAAGTTACACATATGTGGCTAACAACTTCTCTCGTCTGTTCTTTTCTGCGTTATTTGTTGCTCACTGCGCAGAAAAACAGGCATAAAAAGTATTAGGCCTGGCGAAAAATAAACAAAAAACAATGTTTGAACTGGGGATAAAAAGTACATCTGGTCGGAGTATTTCACCGGATGAACCGTTCGTCCGGCGAGGTGCAACTGTGAGAACCAGAGGTTGCTCAAATAGGTGTAGATGTGGGGAATAACAGTTGCCCTATAATGTGCAAATGAGACGACTAAGTGTTAGCCCTTGAGGTGAATTGTTGGGCTAATGGTTGCTCACTAAGGTGTAAATGTGATGACTAAATGTTAGTCCCTTGACCTCGTCTGTTAGGACTAACTGTTAGACCCGGTACCGTTAGTCTTTAAAGAGAATAATGGTTGTGGCATCCCCATTAGTCCCCTCTCCAAAAGGACGAACCACACACCCTTTTAACACCCTTTTGCCTTAAAGTGTAACAAAAACAAGCATTTCCCAACGAAAAACTTCATAATTACCTTCGGAACAAGCAACCTCCTTCAATCCACTGATATCGGTTACTGTTTTGCTTTGTACCAGACCTATTGTACTCAATCCTAGTCGCTGTTTGAAATGTCAGCGCTGTTGACACGGATCGCAAACGTGCACACGGCACGCTAATTGCGCAAAGCGTGAATCATGTGAGAATACATACGAGACCCGCATTTCAGAAGCCCGTTGCACTAACTGTGAAGGATATCATGACACCTACTCCCGAACATGCCCCGCATGGAAAATAGAAGCAGCACATCTTAGAACTTTAGGTGGATTTCAAACTATCACTCCAACAACTATGTGAACAGTTTTTCGTAAAAAAACAAAAAAAACTGTCGGATCGTTTCATCGCCAACGTGGTGCACCGGGTGCTGTTTTCCCGTACCCGCTAGATTCCCATGGAGTGTGACCGTGGTCGCTCCAGCAGCATTCCTGGATGGAGCAACCTGTACTGCTCCACCTGCTGTTAAAGAGGCCCAGCTGACTGCGCAGCCTGCTGGACCCTGGACCACTGCAAGCACAGCCAGGTGCGAAACTGCCATAAACGTGCCTGCCGAGCAGGCACTGTTAGCCACCTCAAAACAGGCGATGAATACAACCCGCACTCCTCTGGCGCCTCAGACGCCGAAGAAAAGGCAATGCACTCAAACAAAAAAGAAGGATGGGAGGAGTGGGAGCCAGAATGGAGAAACGGTGGTGGTGGTAGTGGTTAGAAGATGAGAAAAGGCACCTAATTTCTACAACCTGGTCGAGAGCACGGCGCAGTGCCTGAAACGGGCTCCGTTTCTCCTTCAGCGCAGCGACTTTCTCCCTTTCGGGCCCCTCACCCATCGCGTCCTCTCGCGGCAAGGAACAAAGGGGCAAAGCTTTTTCTACAGTGTTCAAAGCTTCTCCTCAACCACGGGGGTCTTGCACGTGCGCATGCGTACGCGAGCCTTGCTGGCCACGGCTACTGGTTTGCGAATACGTTTACATATGATTGATGAAAGCAATGCAGGAGTGACGTTTACTCTTTTGTTTTATTGTTGTAGTGTAAAAGCCTTTTTTCCATCGCCAGGCACTCGCACAATGCTCCACACAGTTCCGCATGTGTCTCTTGTCGCTTCATGCTACCAATTTGTTACGAATACAAGGAGCTCTGCTTTCTTGAACCGTCTTGCTTTATCGATTACCTTAGACTTTACATAAATACTGATTTTTTTCATTGTCGGCATACTTAGTAAGCATGCGCGTTTTTAGTTTCACACAGCACTAAGAACTCTAAAAAATTCAACAAAGTGCATAAAAAAGCCCAACATTTACTTTTAAACATTCCAGGAACTATGCACCACTGCACAGTTCATGCGTGAAAGCATGATCATATAAAATTGCTCGAGGTATACGTGCCACTAGCGCCATATGGCAAGCCGTCCTGAGGTCGTAGTATGCGAGCGTGTGTATAGTGCGCGTATGTGAGTGCACGTGCACGTGTGTGTGTCTGTGTTTATGGGTCGATTGACGTGCGTGTACGTGCGTTTGTTTGTGCGTCTGCTTGCGTGCATGTCTGAGCGTGCCTGCAGAGTTGCTGTCACGTTCTCGTTGCTTATCACACTGAAGTAAAAAAGAAACTTCGTCTGAAAACTTCAAATTAAATTACATCGTTCTATTGTAAACTTTCATCGACGCGCAACCCTTGCCTGTCTTGGTGTTATCTCGCAGATGACTCCATTTCGGCTTTTTGCAATGTCCGTTGCATGGTGTGGTGTAAAAAGCTTTATTGGGTCCCGAAGGTCAACCCTGCGTTCACACCGACCGTACCTGTGTCGGGGTTATCAGGTCAATCTTATGAGCTATAGCTTTCGCCATTTTAATAACCCAAGTGTGCTTTAATTTGATAAAGTGCTCATCATACAGTGAAAGCCAGCAAACTACCTAAGTGAGAGTATTTTGTGCTGCTCGTTGCTGGTGCCACCAACGCGAGACGCCGACAATCATATTTCGGGTTTCATGAGACATCTAAGGCTATCTATGGCCTTCACGTCAATAATGTTGTTGTGTCGTAAGTACTGGGGCTGGAAGTGCACCTGCAATGTTCCAAAGTGTCGCCGGACGGTGACAATGTAACGCAAGAGATATCCGGAATTTAGAAAATCTGGCCTGATGACATCAAGCATGGCACACTAATTATATTCTTGTCCATATAGTGAATGTAAAAAACGCCGGCGCATCACAGAAATATCATGCACAACAAATTCTGTTCGATGGTTATTTTACAACATTGAATGTATCTTAGTCCAATAGGCATGAATCAAGCAGCAAAAATTTCAAACAAGAAACTACCTTTCCTGCTGGATGAGAAACTAAACCAGTAGCGCATTGGCCATTGGTGCATCGGATATCAGTGTCGTGTTAAGAAGCACCCTCGATCCTTTTCACGTGGAGAACAACCATCACTGCTGAAGTCGAAGCTCTGTGTCTTGCATAGCGTATACCTTTTGACTCAGCATTGCTATGCTGGGGCAGTCACTTCTCCACGCGCAGTAAACGTGGCGCACTTTGATAGGTCTGCCCAGACACTTCAAATGCAGTTCATCCTTTCGGCCCTCGTCGTTACCGATGGGGACTCGCTCGCTGGATTTCGTATCGACCTGTTGTGCCCTCGCGATCTCCGACGATAGTGCAGCTCTGGCCGACTGGCTCGCTCTACGCCATCTCCCGACACCGTGAAGCTCTCACTGAGTAGTGCCCCGTCCTCGGACTCTTGTGGCCATGTCCATCTTTCCTATCTTCTCCTTATTTCCGTATGCGGGTCTCTCGGTCCTTGCTCCATCTCTACCCCTATCCTTTTAATCATCTCTATTTTTTTTAATGCCTGCTCACCCCCCTCCCTCGTGAGCCACTGTTGAGGTGTTGCACTATTATGCATGCAGTTACGGGGCTCACTTTTATCTTCTTTTCTGTCTTTTAAGAACAACTTACATAGGTTTCCGAAAAGTTGGCAGTAGGGTGTGCTATTTTCGTGGAGTTTTTCTGGCTTTTTGCTGCACGGTCAGGTATTTTGGGCAGCCCGGCAAAATTATAAGCACAGAATCCGAAGCCAGCGTGGGTTTCCTTGGTGCGTGCAACAAGCCGTTTGCCTAATACGTTAGGGAGATCGCTTCTTCCAAAATTCTTCGCGTACACTTCATCAGGAGGCTGCAAAACTTTGTCAGCTCTCGAAATTGCCCGTCACTACTCATATATGCGCTCTGGTTCACGCGGAGCCTTGAAAAGCGCCATACGCTCCGTACAAGTCCTATACACCGACTTGCAATTCGGGACAACACAACACTTGCAAATTCTGAGGTTGCAGCCAGCGACAAGGCTGCTAACGCGCATTCACGGTCTCGTGCAACATTGAGGCACTGAACCACGAAGCGCGAATGAACAAAACAAATACAATGGCACGGCTCACAGGTGCAGGGCATTGCTTTTCTTAATCGCAGAATCTCATACACACAAAGCTTTCAAGAAGCTCCTCTTTTCAGCGCTAACTTTAGTATGAGCGCAGCGCGATATCCTGAACCCTCCCCCTTCCCCATTACTGTAGCACCATCTCAACTCGCACCACGAAAACAGCTCGTGACTCAAGTTCATTGGCGAACACAATCTGCCCGCGCCCTCTCCTCACGCGGAGCGGTAAGCATGAGCCCCTAACTTATTCTTACACCTCAATTTCGGCCTACAGGCTCTCTCTTTTTCCCTTTGTCTTAAGACCACGAAGTTGGTGCATAGCAAGTTCGAAAACAGTTCAGAGAGATCATATCTTGTGTTTCAAAGCATGCTACCCACTACATGCAATGCAGCCATATGCGCAAACTGCACTGAAAAATAAAACTGCTTTGAAATTTATCGATTACGTTAGTATACTCTTATGCTTCTCGAATAATATGGTATACAATAAAATGTATGCAATCAGTGTTCGAAGTACGCACTAGGGCCAAAATATCGCTATCAAATTTGAGTCCTGAAGGCAAAGCTGAAGGGCTCCCTCTTTTGTGCGTAGTGGTATCGCACTGCCTTAGTTTACACAGTGAAGAGGACTGATGGAGCTGTGTTGCTAGCATATATTAAGGTTTTGAAAAGCCCATATCTTCTGTGCATAGCACGCCGCATAAGTGTTAAATTGGGCGTTGTTACGATACACCAAGATAACAAAGCAGCCATCCTATTGCAATAGTTTTACTTTGCCGATCATCTTGCCATAAAAATATTAGTGCTGTGAATATGAGGATACCGAAGGGACACTTCCTCTCAATTTTCCCCTAACTTGCAATATTTGTTCGAAGTTGCTTTGCACCAGTGTTCTCGCAAGGCGTGTTATAATGTTTTGCAAATACAGTTTAGCTAAGCAACACTTTAAATATCAGATACCAGTAAAACCAGCTGAGGAGAAAGTGTACACATAATACAATGATATGCGCCTTCCTGCTACCACCTCTCTCATACTTCATTATCATGTTTTCGCCAAACTGTCTAACTGCTAAGTGACGAGCATGATGGGAAAGTACAACGTTCCACAGCTGGAATTTTAAGGCCACAAAAAGGAATGCAATGATGACAAATGGCACATAAGAAGGAAGTTAACGCGCACTGAAGATGGGCGGCGATAGGAACGCCAGAGTTAGAGAGTTAGCGCCAACGGCTCGCGCTCGGCTCTTAAGCTAATGTGTCCCAGTGTGGCATATTGATCTTTTTTTTTCTCCTCACTGTTGAGACATCTGGTAAAAACCACACGCAGCAGGCAATTTCTGCAATACGGATCCTAGCATGAATCTGAATGATTAGGCGTCTTTCAACGTTGCTAACAAATTGGCATCATAACGGATACTAACGAGATAGAGCCTACGCATTCCAAGTACAACAATTACCTAAATATGTTGTTATTTTACGAGTCAAATGCAGCAAGAAACATGGTAATGGCACCCAACGTCACCGTTAATCACCGAAAAACCACTAGATGCAATCCCCTTCCCCGGAGATCGCTGCGAAGGCTAGGTAAAAATTTGACCGCCCAAATGGGCTCAGCCTTTACAATTTTATCACGACAACGTCATCATGTTTAGTATCATGTGATAGTCTTATCAATAACCACGCGTAAACTACAATTCAGGCATAGCACTGGAATCTACAAAACGTGGTATGAAAAGCACACAATGCGTAATGCGCTTGGTGAGGAACTCTTGCACAAAAGTAAGACGCACCTGTGCATGCTTCATGCACGCAGCTACGCAGATACGCACACACACTCACACGCACACATAGAGCGGTGAAGCAACCCACCACTGCCGAAGCGCGTCCGCAACTCTTCGAGGTGACAATATTTGTGGGCGTTCCCAGCTGTTTTTCGAGCTCCTTTGACAAAGTATAGCCATTTGACACAGCAAAATATATTAATATTTTCCTAAATATAAGTCCTAGGATGTACTCATACATCGTCATTTATGTCCAGGAAAAGTTGCCCGAAATCCTGTGTCACAGCTCGAAGAAAATGAAATGTAACCTTATTGCTCTCCTTTCGCGGTATGATCCTGGTCATATCGAATCAGTACTTAGAGGTGTCCATTGCAATCTCAAGTCGTGATGCAACGTCACATTAGCATTCCCAACTTTGACCCCAAGTTGTTTACCACGTTGTGGTGCCAACAGCTGGAACTAATGGTGCAATTTCCGGCGGCCTGCGTCAAGGGGATTTAAGAAGCAGCAGCAGTGTGAGAAACGTAGGAGGCTGAGCTAAGCTTCGCGATTTATCTTTACCTACGTCCTCTACCTGACATGCCAGAGTAGATTCTGTTTGCACTGCGCTTTCTCACCTGTACCACCAACTTCTCTCTTTTCGTCGTCGCTCTAACGCAATCCAGCATGTACCGTGCAGTACCGTTGCGCCGCAAATTTCTTGTGGCAAAAATTGAACGAACTGATGTAATTGGTTTCCATAACAAAAAATGACTGGTGTTTAATTCCGTATACTAGTGACCTGGCTATATTATTCACTAAGTTCTAACACTAAGGTTAGCTCTTCTATGAAAAGGACCTCAGAAAGCTCTACAGACGTAAGTTAAATAAAATTCTAGGGGTCGCATTACTGCGTCGAACTTTATATACAGATTTTAGGAGTGCTGGATGCGAATGTCAACAGTGGGCGCAATAAATAAGGCCTCACAGAAGAGGGCAATGGGAATGAGACATCCGTATGGTCTCTTCGGAAGGCGATCAATATATAATCGTTGATGTCTAGAGTGGTTGAGATTTATTGGCTGTCGCACTTGATAATCGTGAGAAATGTGTGTGTCACTAGTCAAGATCATGGATGGTTCTGCAGTGACGTGCAAATATAGGTTGGCGTTGCGTTAGGAACAGTTATAGAATAATTACGTTTTAACTCGCAGAAGATCAAAGACAACTTTTAGACGAACTTCTCAGACTGGGCAGTAATGACAATACATGTATCTGAGATGCTATCTTAAATGCACTTTGGGTATCTTGTGTCTGGGTCGCGATACTGCTCGAAAGACGAGTATCTCTACTTGAATAAAAGTAAGGGCAGTGACATAATTTTATCCTTTCATCGGACTCCACCGGTCCTGGCAGGTGATGACGTGTGCGCGTCCGTTTCGGGGAAGCAAAGTAACACGACGGAGCTCGCCCAGTCTCGACAGAAACTTCATTCACATGTTTGACCACGTGATTTTTGTTTTCAAGATTTCCTTCGTTTTTCTTTTCTGTAAGTGGTCGTGAATCCAGCTGATAGAGCTTGACTTGGCTTGGCTGCACCGACGGTCTCGCATACGCGTACAGCCACGAAAGCTCTCTTGTGCTTTTTAGGAACCACCGGAGCTCACGAGTGATTATGAAAAAAACAGCATGAGATCATGCTGTGTAGTCCTGATCAGGCTAATTATCCATCTGTTTCTTACTCTTCTTCTTTTCGCGCTATCTCATTTCCCTTTATTAATCTCCCCCTCCAAGTGTGGGGTGGGCAAACAGCCTAGCTTTGTTAACCTCCCTGCTTTCCTTGCTATTTTTCTCTCTCTTCCTTTTTAATGGTGTCAGAGCCATTAAATTGCCCTTAGCCACTTGCAAGTGCCGCGCACCTCAACGCATGCGGCATTGAACGCACAAAATTAACATGCCTCTCGCGAGCGTGAAGCTTTCATACCACCGGTACGAATGCTGTATCAAACAGAACAAGCACTCACCTGTTGGACAATATCTTGGCATACCAAGCCACTTTCTTCCGGCTGTTTTTATTCAACAAGCCCCAGAAATTTTATCATGATTGTTAGCATTACTTCTCTCTGATTATTCTTCTCATGTATCCCATGCATCACCCAGTGCTCTTAAGTGTGTTTCACAATCTGCCTATTTTTAGGTACAGACGAAGTAGGCTCAGTTTTATTGTTACATATATTCTCTGCTTAATTTTGGCTGCTTCTTACACAATTATCTTTACTTAAGTTTACTTCAACGGCAATGCAATTTTGGAAAGTAATATGCCATTATGCAGGCGCGCTTCAAGTGTACAGCACTGCGCATTCTGCTTACTGCCTAATAATATGACCGAATGGAATTCGCGTCATAATAATGGTAATAATGAGAAGCCATTTTGAAATTTATAAATAGGGAATTCAAGAAACATTGTTATGTAATATTCTCGATTTACCTACGAACATCCCAGCGAGTAATTCAGGCGATTTTTCGTACGCACCAACATTTTTTTATTGTCTACCTTAATATGTAAGTTGACAATGCGTCAAGTGTATTCACCATAGCAATTAGGAGTGCCACCTGTATTATGCATCTCAAAGTATTCTCCAATAATGCTTGAAACAAAGGCTTTTACATTTTAGGTATAATTGGTTTCCTCTATACGTGTTGCATATTTTAATATTACAACTTACCAGGTAATCGTAGCTATTGGCGGCAATATCGTGAGAAGCGGAGTCGTCCCGCACCTATGCTGCGGCGCACTCTTGCTACTTTTGTTACTTTCATCATTTCAGTGTGATTGGATCTAAGAAACAAATACCTTCGGACCGCTCAGCTCACGCCACCCGAAGTGTTTCGTAAATTCGAGGTTGTCTCAGATTGTGCTGCTAAGATGGCGCGCAAATTCTGTTGCGGTGGACGCATATCAATGGAGGTGGAATGCTAGAGGTGCATGCGCTTAGATTTGATTCCACACTGAAGAACATCACAAGGTCAAAATATCTGGATTCCTGCACTTCTACGTTCATCGCCCCGCCGCGGTGGTCAAGTGGCTAAGGTATTTGGCTGCTGACCCGCACTTCGCGGGACCGAATCGCGGCGGCAGCGGCTGCATTTCCGATGGAGGCGGAAATGTGCTCAGATTTGGGTGCACGTTGGAGAAGCCAAAGTGGTCGAAATTTCCGGAGCCCTCCGCTACGGCCTCTCTCATAACCATGTGGTGGTTTTGGGACGTTAAACCTCTCAAAGCAATAAATCAATTCTACGTTCTTCAAAATATTATTGTAGTTTTAGGACGTGAAAAATTGGCGAATCTCACGTACAGTGGGAATCGATGATATGCAAAGCACGAATGAGGATGGGTGATAGGTCACCTTAAAATCAGCACAGCGTTAAGAGGCAGAGATAAATTATGCCGTACATGACTTCCATGTCAAGGTTATCATCTTTGGACGTTTCATTTACCTTCGTCATCTAATAACGTCACCTGACGCCAACTTTGGTAAATGTGGAACTAGCAAAACCGCCGCGAACGTGCTATGAGCAGAGCGTGTAGTCATGTTTTACAAGAAATCCGTATCATGATTCTAATATTTTGACGGGTCATTTGCATTAATCGTGCATTCACGTCACGTAATACTGTACTTGGTATATGTGGAACTAGCGAAACGACCGCGAGAACGCTCTAAGCGTAGCGCGTAGTCATGTTTTACATAAAACGCCTATTATGATCATCAGGTTTGAAAGTGTCATTTACCTTCGTCACCTATTCGCTTCACGTGATATCAGATTTGGTGCATGTGAAGCTAGCGCAGCGGC